>NC_091999.1:49727086-50982086 GCF_044704955.1 Pristiophorus japonicus
ACACTGATGAGAGGCCGTTCACATGTTGAATCACTTAGCAGCTTTTTGCCACTTTTCAAATTATAGAAATTCAACTATTCGCATGGTTTATATTTAGTTCAAACTAGGAGACTCTTGTTCAGATTAGAATAAATGTTTTTAATACAGCTATATTGAGTAAAAACAACAGATTTTTCAAGTAAGTTACGTTCTGTTACAAAAAGTAATACTTAACAACTGATAGTTGCAACCTGTTCTCCACAGCATTTTCTTGAGAGACCGTGGTGCCGACTCGTTATCCTCTTTTCCTTCTGAAGATGAATTTTTCCTGTTTTCTTGATTCGCACTACCTTCCTGGTAGAAGAGCTTTTACTTTATACGCCTTTGCTCCCATTCAAATGCTCTGAAACTCTGCAGCTGTTTTAACCTTACAATAGATCATATTGACTACTGACTTTGACCTTCGATGTTATCTCAACCTTCCCTCGCTCTCTGTGGCAGGACTCACTTCTCTGAGAACAATTACACAGACATTTACACACACAATTATACTGAGCTTGGCGTTACAAAGTTATGATAATAAATGGTATATGCTGCATACATTTATCCTATGATTAATAATATTTGCCTTGATCCTTCTAGTTTTAAATGAAGCTCTATCAGCAGTTACAAAAATTGATAACATAATAATGGCTCAATTTACCATGATGCTTTGCTTCTCAGCCTTTGGCCATTTTGAAACACATTTTATATTATATGGCCATTTTCTATCATTTATAAACTACTTTTATCGACCATCAATGCACACACAGGAAGTTACAAACATAAAGGCTATTCATTATTTAAAGACATGTAAAATAAGCTTCTTCATTCTAACTTCTAACATCTGTCAATAGGTGATATCTTACAATCCTTACCTTGAGGTGGAGGAACTTCCTAAGTTTTCATTTTGACTCTTGTCAAATAGGCTTTGTGCGATTATAACATGAAGTCGTGTTTGTGTCTGGCGTAAAGACGTGCTTCGAATAGCAGATGCACACTCTTAAACATATTAACAATGTGAGTTGAACTATTAACAATAAATGTGAAATTATTCTAATCCAGGGAAGAATTTCTATATTAATCCCTTAACTTTTAGTTCCCTACCTTCTGATATTCGTGCTTGATTGGATATAATTTAATCAAACTTTTAATTTTTCATAGTTCTGCATCCTGATCTGAGTCATTATCTTCTTTATATGATTCAAACCAAAGACTACCGAATTCCCCTCTATCATTTAAAACACATTCTACGGCAGCCTCAAATTTCACCATCTGTACATCTATCCCACTTCCGTCAGGTTTGAGGTAGATATATTCTCCACAAACCTTGAATGTATTCATGATAGGTTTATTTTCCGGGTTGGTAGGTTTAATATGTTTCCCAATGCATGAGTACTGCCCTTCATTTTTTTCCACCATCTAAGCCAAAACAATTGGATGTATGCTTTCCTTTCTGATGCTATTGGGCCTTGTTTTTTTTCTCCCCACAATCCCCCACTCTGTTTTCGAAATCTCCATAACTGTCGGCCTTCCCTATCTCTTAACGGACATCTCATACATACTCCGTATCCTTCTTTTATTTCCCACTGATCTGCACCTTCCGTTATAGCACCACAACCTGCCGTATATTATGTTGATACATTATTATCCTGCTTCATCCGCAGTGGGAAATACCACCCATATGATTCATTATGTCTTTGTTTTTTTATGTCCACCAAGAACCAGTGGTTCTGTTCCAAAAAAGAGGAGTTGAGTACATTTATCGTCTGAGACTGCTCTGCAGTCCTGCTCTTCATTCGTTGCCTTTCCCAAACTTCCGAGTAGCAATAGAAGCGTATAGATCCACATCATTCACCTGCAAGAAAACCAAGCATAATATCTTTTCATTCTGAACAGGTTTCATCTGATTGATATGGAACCATTTCAGATTTGGTTCTCCCTTTAGGCCATAGGGAACATTCAATAGGTACACAACGGGATTAATTTATCAATTATTTGATGTGGACCCGCCCAGTTGAGTGGTCTGTTATTCCACCGGTTTATGTGTACTGGTATCTGCATTTGTCTCCCAGTTACAGCCTCATATGGACTTACACTCGTCGTCGCATGAGGATTCGAATCGGACTGGAGTTTATGCAAGTCGATAGCTTGTGTTTTAGTGGCAGCCGCTAGAGCAGGTAACTGGGGAGTTTCAAAAACGCATCCTGGTACATTTAATCCGGTTATTGCGGATTCTTTAGCCAACTGAACGGCTGTATTATTGCCCTTGTTATGGGGTGAGGAATCTTTCTCGTGGCCTTATGACAAGGGGCGAGTCGTTTCTGGAGCACTTCCCAAAGTTTACGGAGGAGACCAGAATATAATAGAATTTTAGTATCTAACAAATAGTACGCAGTTTTTGGTATCGGTGCAAGGCCATAACTGCATTGCATACATAGCTTTTGTCAGAACAATTGTTTGTTGCTTCAGATGGTTTATAGTGGGTGGCGAGAATAATAGCTATCAATTATGCTTGTTGGGACGAGCGGGTTTTCAATCTGAATCCCATCTCGAGAGATAAGAGCAGTAACCTGTATCGTAGCTTGTTTTAAAGAATTTTACTGAGATTGTCTGGCTATCTCCCCAGGCCGGCCGAATGTCTTCCCCATACTCATTTTTCAACAGTTCATACAGAGGTTTGGCCCTGTCTGCAAAATTCGGAATTACATTCCTTTGATATCGTATCAGTCGCAAGAAGGATAACAGTGCTGTCTTTGACACAGGCAGCGGAAGCCTCCGAATGGTGTCGACTTTCTGCTGACAAGGTTACTTTTAAAATTATGAATGTAACTGGAGATACATTAGTTTTTGTATTTAACAAATATCTGAAACACAGTCTACACAAAAGGCAAAAGAGAGGGGATCTTCCCTTCGCTTGTAGCTTCGAGAAATTTATGCAGGCTTTTTTTTTTTAAAGCATTTATTATCTTTCAAACCAATGTAATCAATTTGTAAGTTTTCTTTTGACAGATAAGTGAGCATCTCGGATTTTTTCAGCTTATAATAACACAATTGAAAAGAGAGTGCTTTGTTACAATCTGAATTGAATTGAAATGAGACCACACATTTATTTATCCAATTAAACGTCCAAATCAATTTTTTTGGCAACTGTAACTTCAAGGCTTAAGTTTTATCTATTATTAAACAAACCCATCCTTTTTGCAAACCCATCGCTCCATAAATCATAATTAAATTTACTAGGCACCTGCGTTTCTAACTTAAAATGTAATTCAATTTTAGGTACACAATGAATATTTTAACGCTCAATTTATTCATACTTTCACTTTTTTTCAATTCGTTTTTTTCCAGCAACATATTTTCTAGTTCCCTGTTGTTTTCTTCCTTTGCTGGGTTCTTAGATCTTCCTGCTCTCTCTCCTACACTTCATGCTGATCCTGTTTCTCATGTCTCCATGAGACACGCAGAGGTGTGTTGTGTTTTCCGGTTTCTAACCGGCTTCTTTAAGTTTAGTTTTTGAAGGCTGAGAACGCTGACACACTCCTAACAAACAGGATTGCTGGTGATGCAGCGCCATCAGCATCTGCCGCAGTGTCATCTGGTGTTGAGTTGGGGTGACATCAGTTCAAGTCCCGATAATTACTGGTTTTTGATAGCCGGGGGTTTGAGCGGAGCCTTTTTCTCATCCTTTATAATTGTTGTGTCATTATTACCACACGATGGGGTATTTAGCATTAAGGGAGCGAGGAGGAATGGATACAAATTCCAACCGGAAGGAGCCAGACTCTCATTAAGATCTGAATAGCTATCTTCCATCATTACTGCGGCTACATCTGCATGTTTTTACTCCCAACTAGTTTTATAACTGTCGGATTGTAGCCTGACAAGGTCGGTGGTCTGCCTCTCTTTGGGGTCGATGCAAGGCCTCCCTTATTGCTCCCCATGAGTCCTCTAATTTTTTGGTGAGACAGCTATTCTCTCTGCTTAGGTGTTCGTTTTGAATATCAAGATTGCCTAATTTTTGCATTACTTCCCTGTGTGATTTGCATTGATATTCTGCTGCTGCATTACTGCAGTAGCTGAGGCAAATTGACTCTGCAAGTTCTCAATTGTGTGTTTATCGTCTGAATGTATTTTTCGCAATTCTTCATTCTTGGCCAAATTTTGTTTTTCCAATTCTGATATTTTATCCTCCAATTCTTTCTTGACCTTTGATTCACGTTCTGCGAAGTATGAAGCTGCATAGGTGACTAGACTCATCGCCTTACCCAGCTTCCATTTCTCAGCTTTAATCTGTTCATCAATAAAAGTTGATATGTCCTTACTATACAGTATAGATGCACACGAGGCCCATACTTGAGAGAAGGTCGCTCTGTGAACAGTTACCTTTATTACCAAGACCTCAAGTGATGAAGGTGGGTGGAGCTTCCCCTTTTATACCTGAAAGTCCAGGTTAGGAGTGTCTCCCACAAGTTCGCCCCTTGTGGTCAATGTTCTCAAGGTGTACAACTTAGGTCAGCTTATACATGGGTTACAATGATAGTTGAATACATGACATCACCTCCCCCGCGCCCCCCAAAGTCTTATTGGGATCACAGGTTAAGTCTCTCTGGTGGTTTTCGTTCCCTTGTAGAGCGCCTGAGTTGGGGCTCCGGTTGTTGTGCGCTGGCCTGAGTGTCTGCGGTTTGCCGTGCCTCCGGCCTGTCCGGACTGCCCACGGTGACTGGCTCTCCTGTACTTGGTTCCGGTGTTCTGTCACCTGTGGTGGAGTAAATTCTATGTCGTGTTCTTCCTCTGCTTCTTCTCTGGGGTTGCTGAACCTCCCTTTAGTTTGATCCATGTGTTTGCAGCAGATGTGTCCATTGGTAACTTACACGACCAAAACCCTATTCCCTTCTTTGGCAATCACAGTGCCTGCAAGCCATTTGGGCCCTGCAGCGTAATTAAGGGCAAAGATAGGATCATTGACATCAGTACATCGCACCCTCGTATTCTTGTCATGGTAGTCACATTGTGACTGACGCCTGCTCTCAACAATTTCTTTCATAGTAGGGTGTGTTACTACTATGAAAGTAGTAGTTATGCACCCTATAACTACTACTTCGTTATAGGGTGTATAACTACCCTATATACACAACCTGGTTTTGAGCGTCCTTTTCATTAGCAGCTCAGCGGGTGGAACCCCTGTGAGCGAGTGTGGTCGGGATCTATTGGCCAACAGGAGGCGTGATAAGTGGCTTTTTAGGGAATCCCCTTGGATTCTGAACATCCACTGTTTGATTATCTGCACTGCTCGTTCCACCTGGCCGTTTGAGGCCAGCTTGAACGGTCCCGTTCTCACATGGTTGATTCCATTGCCTGCCACGGAGTCCTGGAATTCAGTGCTTGTGAAGCACGGGCCATTGTCGATGACCATACCCGGGTGCTCAGTGTGAAGTTCTGATAAACACCTCTCTGCCCATCTGGGGCATGACTATTCGGTTTCCCCACAGTAGGCAATCGGCCTGAATCGAGAGTTCATCCTTGTGCATATGAAACGGTTTAAATTCCTCAGGGCTTGCCCCGCACGTGGCTGCCCTGTCCCCATTCAGTACAAATTTCTTAACTAAAGACTGTAGCGTGCCTTTATTTGTCGAGACTTTAATCTGACGGGCTGTCACAGGTGAGCCTTCACACTCGAAAGCTTCAACAGCCATGACCATCTCAGCATCATGCTCAGTTGCCCCCTCAGTGGTGGCTAGTGGGAGCCTGCTGAGTGCATCGGTGCAGTTTTCAGTGCCCGGTCTGCACCGAATTGTGTAGTTATATGCGGGTACCGTAAGTGCCCACCTTTGTTTGCGGGCCGATGCATTCGCATTTATGGCTTTGTTGTCGGCCAAAAGAGGCATTAGGTGTTTGTTGTCGGCCAAAAGAGGCATTAGGTGTTTGTGATCCGTCTCCAGCTCAAATGTCCTGCAAAACAGGTACTGGTGCATTTTTTTTACTGCATATACACATGCTAGCGCTTTGTTTTCTACAATCCCGTAGCTCCTTTCTCTCTGGGACAGACTTCTGGAGGCATAAGCTACCGGCTGTAACTGACCATTGGCATTCACATGCTGCAACACACACCTGATCCCATAGGACGACGCATCGCATATTAATACAAGTTTCTTACATGGGTCATATAACGTTAACAGTTTGTTCAAGCATATCAAATTGCGTGCTCCAACAAAAGCACTTTCCTGGTTGTCCCCCCAGACTCAATCGCGACCTTTGCGTAGGAACACGTGTAGCGGCTATAACAGCATGCTCAATTTGGGAAGAAAGTTACCAAATTAGTTCAGGAGCCCCAGGAACGAATGCAGCTCCGTCGTGTTACGGGGTCTGGGTGCTCTCTAGATCGCTTCCGTTTTGGACGCAGTAGGTCTGATCCCATCTGCTGCTACCCTCCTCCCCAGGAATTCTACCTCTGGAGCTAAGAAGACGCACTTCGCCTTTTTCAGTCTCAGCCCTAACCGGTCCAGTCTGTGTAGCACCTCCCCCAGGTTGTGGAGTTGTTCTTCAGTATCGCGACCCGTGATGAGGATGTCATCTTGAAAAACCACCGTCCTTGGAATTGAATTGAGGAGGCTTACACTGAAAGATCGCGGCAGCCGAACGAATCTCGAATGGACATCTGTTATACTCAAACAATCCCTTGTGTGTCGTGATGGTGGTCAGCTTCTTCGACTCTCTCGCCAGCTCCTGGGTCCTGTAAGCTGAAGTCATGTCCAATTTTGAAGAAGGTTTTCCACCGGATAGCTTCGCAAAGAGGTCCTCCACTCTCGGTAGCAGTTACTGGTCTTGGAGTGACACCCAATTGATGATGGCCTTGTAATCGCCACATATCCTGACCGACCCATCGGCCTTGAGCATCGGCACGATCGGGCTCGCCCAGTCACTGAATTCGACTGGTGAGATGATGCCTTCCATCAGCAGGTGTTCCAATTCGCTTTCTATCATTTCCCGCACCATGTACAGCAGCGCTCCGGCCTTGTGGTGTACTGGCCTGGCGTCCGGGTTGATGTGGATCACTACCTTGGCCCCCATGAAAGTGCTGATGCCGTGTTGAAAAATTGAGTCAAATTTGTCCAGGACCTGTGAGTACGATACTCGCTCCACAGAAGAAATTGCATTGACATCGCCCCATTTCCAGTTCATGTCAGCAAGCCAAATCCTCCCCAGTAGTGCGGGACCGTCCCCCAGGACAATCCAGAGTAGAAACCTGTTATCCAAATCTATGTGGGTCACGACTACCATGGCGCTGCCTAGCACCAGTATGATCTGCTTTGTCTATGTCCGTAGCTGTGCGTCTATCGGCAATAATTTTGGCCTCCTGGCCTTGGACACCCATAACCTTTCAAACGGTTTGGTACTTATCAGGGGCTGGCTGGCCCCGTTGCCCAGCTCCATTAATACTGGTATGCCATTGAGGAGCACTTTCATCATTATCGGTGGCGTCCTGATATATGAACTGTATATGTGCTCCACGTGGATTAGCTGAACTTCAGCTTCCATCGATTTCCCCAAGTATTCATTTGGCCTCGTAGGGCTTACATCGGACCCATCCTCCTCTTACATGAACCTGGCTGCAGGTTGCCTGCACATATGCACTGACATTGCAGTTTCTGCAGGTATATTGCTGATACCTGCAAGCTCTGGCTGGGTGTATGCCTCCACACCTCCAGCATGAGCGAGTGGCCCCAATGTTGGAAACAAAAGGTCCATTACCAGTCGATCGTCTCTGACTGTCTCTATAACTGTCGTGAAGTGCACCATTAACAGTTGCTGATGGCCCCATTACTGGCCACATTGTCCATTGCGATGGCATGAATCACCGTTCTGCTAGCCATTTTTTCTGTTGAATTCCCCCATTGTATTCGACTGCATGCTGGGGCATGTCCGATTGTCCTTATCTGCCTAGAGTACTGGGTGCCGCATTAACAATGTTGATTCCCTGGTCGTTTGCCTCAATTGAGCCACGATTTTTGTCATACATCATTCTGATCTCTTCCTCCCTTGAGATTAATGTCTGGGCTATTAGAGCCGCTGCTCCCACGGTCAAGTCTTTGATCTCAATCAATTTCCTTAACACCCCACCGTGACCGATGCCTTCAATAAAAGAATTCTCACAGCATCTCCGCTCTGCATGCATCTGGGAACTTACATAGGCTCGCCAGTCGCCAGATATCTACCATGAAGTCTGGAACGCTTTGCCCTTCTTGCCGCCGGTGCATGTAAAACCGGTGTCTCGCTGTTGGAGAAATTTGGCATTAGGGGTACCAGCGGGACAAGGGTTAAAGT
Source organism: Pristiophorus japonicus (assembly GCF_044704955.1). Taxonomy (NCBI): domain Eukaryota; kingdom Metazoa; phylum Chordata; class Chondrichthyes; family Pristiophoridae; genus Pristiophorus; species Pristiophorus japonicus. Next base: position 49,735,430 of record NC_091999.1, read on the forward strand.
GCTTGTTCCTGCACAGACCCATAAGGAGGTAAAAGGCCTCTCTTCGGCCTTGTACCAAGGCTCCAGAAGTTATCAATTCAATAATATTCCGACAGGATACGATGTGAGAACCAAAACAGACATTGATAAGACATTGCGAAGAGGCTCAAGGCAGACTGACAGGCACCAAGGAGAATCAACAAATTCTGACCTAATGAATTCATTCTAGTCAAGGCCTAAGATGGTCACGAGGGTCTTGGCCTGTCAATCTAAAGTAGCACTGATAAGGTAGTCATATTAGAGATCGAGGGCGGTCTTACCAGGGAACGGAGGGGTTTTTGAAATGTATAAAAGTTGTATGATTGTGATGTTCAGAGAGCATCTCCACTCACAGGCGGCTGGGATAAGGCATGTTCCGGACGTTCGTAGTAAAGATCGTTATACTTTGCCATCCGTCTCTGTCTGCTAACATCGAGAATTGCTACGTGGGCTGGGGCGAGCCTCGACCCTCTATATCAGTGGGCCCGCTCGTGGGAAAAGAAGCTTTCCCTCTCTCCCCTTAACATTTGGCGCTGCGAGCAGGGTACGGACTTCCCGAATGGAACAATGACCCAGCTGTTGGGGTGAGTATGTTTTAATTTACCACCTTCAAGTTAGAGCTGTGGCATTGTAACCCGCAAGGGAAGGATATCCGTACAAAAGAACCATCTGTAGTGAGTCCCGGAGGGATGGAGACGGAGGACAAGGACGATATAAGGGTGAAAGTGGGTCAAAAGGTGCATCCTAAAATGCACACGTGGAGGTAGCATGGCAATGCGAGGGTACAAAGCAAGGGAAGATATAGGGGAAGGTCTATTGACCCGAAGCGGTACGAGCGCACAGTGCAGGGACGAGAGAGTGAGGACATAGAGACAATGTCCCGGCAGTGACGGGATATATTGACCCGAAGCGTGACAGTGGTACAAGTGTACGGCGCCAAGGGAAGACATATAGATAGCGTCCTGCATACCTAACACGAATTTAAGGGAGTACCCAAGACCCTCATAGCCCGAAGAAGATGGGTAACATGGCTAGTAAATAACGAATAAAACCAATCCTGAATTGTAACTTGTGAAACTACGTAATGCCATAAAAAAGCTGAAAGTGACTATCTTAAGTGACATATGGATCCAAAAACAGAGCCGGCCAAACAATTAATAGGCTTTGTTGAATGAAGAGAGACTTTTGTGAATGTCTGTCGTTGAGTGAGAGTTCTTGTGTGATTTTTTGACTGCGGAATGAATTTTCATGTTTCTGAAAGCCTGTTTGGAAAAATAGTGCAGCTCCACCCACTTTTCTAAACAGAGTGAAAGTTTTTTAACCCTTTGTAGTGTTGTCCTGTATGTGGGAAGTTTTAAGACATTTTAAGTTGGAAACACAGGTGTGGATTTAATCATATGATAGGTTTTGGAGCTAGGAAATGCACAAAGGATAGGTTTGTTGAGCAAAAGATAAAAAATACATGGTTCCAGTTGTTAAAAAAAATAATTTATTTGACACGCTCACTTACTTGTCGACAGAAAACACGCAATCATTGAATTACATTGGGTTGAAAGACTTTCGTCTAGGAATGAGATAAAGAATGCCTTTTAAAAAAAAGGCCTGTGAGGATCTCTCGCGGCTGCGGGGAAGTATGCTCCCATTTTCCTTTGTGTAAAACCTTAATGCAAAAGCTTCTAGCTCAGTAAAAAAAAAAGAGTTATAAATAAATATTGAAATTACAAAATTTTAATTGGGATTTTGAGATATTAAGAGAAGGCACAGCAAAATACTGAGATGGATTCAAACTAAAAAAAAATAATTATTAAATTAAATCTGATCTCAAAGAAAAAAGGAGAAATAAAACTAAAAGATTTGGAAACAATCTAGAAATACCTTCAGGGATCAGGTCAAACTCCTGGGCGAGTGGCGAGCTATCTGCGAATGTGTTAAAGGCATTTTTCGAAAAATGTTAAAACAGCACGCTTTAGCAGTTTAGAAAAGACATTGTAATGACCTTGAAACTGGAATTTGAGATAACGAAAAGCAGCCCTCACAGCCTACGTGCTAGACTCCGTTCTAGTTATGGAGAAAAGAAAAAGATAAATACGCCACTTTGAAAGTAAACAAATTGAACGACTGAAAGAAAAAGTGTCTTCGATTGTCTGATGATTTTCAATTAACAAATTTACGGAGTCACGAGCCCTCCGTGTAAAATACAAAACCTAATTTGAAGAAAGGTGGTCTTAAAAAAAAGACGTAATGCACTAATTAGGTGCTGGAAAAAAAAAGGGGTGTTTGCGATGGAAAAAGACAAAACTTACTAAATACTAGTTGATATCGGCTGTGAAAAGGAGACTGGTTTAATTGGAAAAAAAGAATTTGAAGAGATAAAAGACACTCTCCATTGATAATGATTTTAAATTATGAGAAACTTTCACTGCAGTTTGAAATATTTCCAAAATGGACGTTGTTTATCAAGAAAAGTCCCGAACAGTCTAAAGAAACAGGAGGGTTTTGAAAATAACGGGGAGAAAAGATCTAAGCTATGCAAACTCAGCACAGAAAGAAAAAACTGGGAATTAGAGAATTTTACTGAATTTTTAAATTCTTATAGAAAATGGAACTGGCACGGATGTTTAGATTTTGTGCTAAGAGAGAAATAAAACACAAGGTTTGCCCAGTGAACGGGACCGTAAAATAAAACGAAATGTTGGAATATATACAGTGTGTGTGAAAATTCGATTTCAGTAAACAAAATAGCTATTAAAAATGTGTGGTCTCGTTTTAAATCAAAAAAAATCTTTGGCAATTACTTGAATTAGAAATTAAGGAAAAATTGGAGTTTAATCTAAAATGCCGTCTTTTCTGATGAGAAAACATTTATTATGATGGCTTTACTAATGATTTCTGCTGTTTTAACGGATTCCTAATTTCTAAGCAAGTTTTGAAGGCACAAAGACTTAAAAAAGAATTTTTCGGATGATTACGCGAAGTCACGCAATGACATCAGGCTTTCTTACAAACATGTAAAGGAGTTAACCCCTTTTCATTGACAGCTGTTTTATACTGGATATTATTAATTTGGATTACTTAATAGAACAAAAAAGACTCACCTGACACATGGAGGAAATTGTGGGATGGTCAGAATAAAAATAAAACAGAACTAGCCTATGTAATAATACTCCCCTGATACAAATAAAAGAACGATATTCAAACAAAACAAATTCAAGAGTTAAAAGCTAAGATAAATAAACTGGAAGAGGTTTTTATTTTTAAATTGGACCAGACGGATAGTGCAGTGCGCAGCCAAAGCACCATCACCTATGGCAATAGAACCCATGGTGGGTAAGTGTAGTCCACAAACCCAACCTAACCTTCACCTCCGATTTCATAGAGTGACCGCAACATGCATGGATAAAAGATGAGTACACCAGAACCTAACACCTGGTGACGACCAGGCTATCTGTTTAAAATTTGCAGGTAAAACACTCACCGAGATGGGACCGCAGCGGCTACTTCGATCCTGGAGACTCAGGATACTGGGAACCTTAAGGCCCACGCAAGCACTGGATAATACAAATGGACTACGAGAGATATAGCACACACAGGAAATGCAGAATTACATGAACGAGCTTTGTTTAATTTAACTGCCGAAATATGCATCCCAGCAGCCAAGGACTGGAGCGAGGACAGAATTATTTTAACGCATGGCTATGTTAGTGTATTAAGTAAGGTTGTAATGCAGCAGGCTGCCGATGCCATGGGCGCCAGTACATTCCGAGGACAGGAGCTAGTTCACAGGACCAAAAGGGGAAGGGCGCAGAAATCCAACTGGATCGAATTTCAGCTCTCGAAGCTCATGCCTGGGCGGACGATGCTACAAAACAAGTAGCCAAATCCACCCGCAAAAACAGAAGGGTGGGAACAGAACAAAGCAAAAAGGAGTGTGGGACCCCAGGATGTTGTGGAAAACTGGCCAGTGGGATAAAATGAAGACCAAGGGAAGTATCTGGAATATAAGGTGTATGTCCTGAAGCGTGACACGGTAACAACACAGAGAAGCCGGTATCGCAAACAAGAAGGAATACAACCTAAAAAGGGGAACCGATGAAGGTGGAGGAAAGATGACAATAAAGGTCTGGCTGGAACACCAAACACCGCCCAAAAGGGACCCTGGGAAGCCCTACCACTGCACCAACAACCACCCTGGGGACAACAACTCTTCCCAGCACAACCACGCAAGTCCCCCCATAAGCCCGTCCATAAAGACTGGAGCCATTGGGGGGCTAGTAATAAAATCATCTAAAGAAAGGATATAATTTGGGTTGCGTAAGTGACTGCTTAACCTAAATCTAATGGATATCATTCTTCTTAGCTTCTGTGGGAATGAAACTACCAGAACTTGACACAATGGATCCTCGAAGGCCCGGAATCCATTACCCTGAGATTTAATGTCAGAAAGGGAACAGGGCTAGGTCGAATAAAAAGGGGAATACTGGAAACACTAGGCATAGGTTATGCGGCAGGGGTTACGACGATGAATTCCATAGACCTGAATGCAATATATGACCGGGCTAACAACTTAATGGCATAGACTTGAGAGGTTTACTGGGGAGGGACTTGGATAACCAAGCCCTACAAGCGTGGAAGGGGAACTGTTACAGGTGGCCCATACATTACAGGAGCATGCCAAGACAAATTTGATCCACGCAATGGGGAACGTCATAAGTAAACGATTAGAATCTGAGGTAGTTTGCTCCGGATATGGGGCTTGGATTAATGAAGCACAACATAACTTGGAGCAACTCCAGAATGGGGGCATACTCAGAATGGATCCTGAACAGCATACTAACAATTGGACTCTAGATAAAAAAATGAATGACAAATACCAGGTACGAATAAACAGTCACGCATGGGTGCTAAATTTCAGATGTATTACTGGGCGGGTGAATATGATGGGATTTGTGTTGTCCATACCACAGGATGATGTAACAAAGGGAGACCCCTTATATCAGATCGATAATATCGGTGAAGTAAGAAACCAAACTCGGTTGCGTTACCATCAGCCTGCCAGATCGGCGATTAACGTTAACAATAGTACCACAGGCATTGACATAACCAACTGCTATAAAATTAACCAAGTGGTTTTATGCCGAGGTACGACACGAATGACGAATGATGATTGCAGATTCCACCAAACAAACGGATGCATGCTGAGTATCACTCCTCTCGAACACGATTCCGAAACAATCGCTGCTCCACAAGGGAATGGAGAGTGGTGCGTGAGCACGGGGCAGCCAACCCGACGAGTAAGACCAGGGGAGGAGTCACCCCCTGTGTCATCACCAACCCTAACTTCTGTTTCTGGCCCATGGGAAAAATAGACATAAATGGATACCACATACATCTCAATACAACGGAAATCATCCACGGAATGGTCAAGGATACCCTCCGAGAAGGGTACAAGGAGGCGGTATGGGAACCGCAAGGCAAACAGATACCGGAACTAAATGAGGAACAATTACGTTTGGTGCAAGGAATCCAGAATCAAAGACGACAATATATCCAGCTGATGGAAGAAATAGACAACTTACAGAGAGACACTGACGCAATGCTGGCTGATCAGCCCTGGTACTCAAAGCTGTGGGACATTGGACTTGATATTCAAATTCACCCATGGATAAGAATAATATCACATGTACTTGTAGTAATACAGGGCCTGGTTCTGATGGTCATGATGGGATTAACATGTGCATGAATTAAACATGTCAAACGATACGTCAGGGCACGCACTATGTTAAAGGCCATAAGGGATGAAAGTTTAAGCAGTCCTACAGGAAGTACTTACCTGATATAACTCTGCGGGAAAGGTGTCAGGAAGTCCCGAAGCTGGGGAGATGGCCATCCAGGTGAACGGACCTATCTGGAACTTGCCTACAGGGAAATAGTTATCGGGAAATATGGCAAGGTTGGCGTATAGCCAAGGGCCAAAAGGGGGGAATTGTAAGAGAAATTAGGCATTAGTGGATCCAGCGGGACAAGGGTTAAAGTGTTGGTTCCTGCACCGACCCATAAGGAGGTAAAAGGCCTCTCTTCGGCCTTGTACCAAGGCTCCAGAAGGTATCAATTCAATAATATTCCGACAGGATACGATGTGAGAACCTAAACAGACATTGATAAGACCTCGCGAAGAGGCTCAAGGCAGACTCACGGGCACCAAGGAGAATCAACAAATTCTGACCTAATGAAGTCAATCTAGTCACCGCCTAAGGTGGTCACGAGGGTCTTGGCCTGTCAATCCATGTGGCACTAATAAGGTAATCCAATTAGAGCTCTGGGGAGGTCTTACCAGGGAACGGAGGGGTTTTGAAATGAATAAAAGCTGTATGATTGTGATGTTCTGAGAGGATCTCCACTCACAGGCGGCTGTGATATGGAGTGTTCCCGGACGTTCATAATAAAGATCGTTATACTTTGCCATCCGTCTCTGTCTGCTAACTTCGAGAATTGCTACGTGGGCTGGGGCGAGCGTCGACCCTCTATATCAGTGGGCCTGCTCGTGGGAAAATAAGCTTTCCCTCTCTCCCCTCAACACTCGTCAGGTGCCTGCTGCTCGTCGGTTTAAGGTGATCCCCGATCAACTTACTGAGCTCTTCGAACGTCTTGTCCACCGGTTTCTCTGGCGCTAAGGTCCTTCATCAGGGAGTACATTCTGGATCCACAAACCATCAGGAGATGAGCCCTGCGTTTATCGGCCTAATCCTGTCCAAAACATTCCTTCGTGACAAAACTTTGCTGTCGTCTCTCAATAAAGTCGTCCCAATCATCACCAACACAGTCCCTCTCTTCTGTGCTGCTAGTGACCATGCTCGCGTGGTTTAACTCACAGTATCTCCTCGCCAATGATATGTCCTTACTATACAGTATAAATGCACTCGAGGCCCATACTTGAGAGAAGGTCACTCTGTGACCAGCTACCTTTATTACCAAGACCTCAAGTGATGAAGGTGTGTGGAGCTTTTCCTTTTATACCTGAAAGTCCACGTTAGGAGTGTCTCCCACAAGTTCGCCTCTGAGTTCAATGTTATGAAGGTGTACAACTTAGGTCAGCTTTTACATGGATTATACAATGATAGTTGAATAAATGACAAAAGTGACCGCATCCTTAAGCGACACTTTCGGGTTTGGCAACACCTTTTTTCTAACTTTTTCTGATACTCTTCCCAAAGACACTCCTCTGGCATCTTAAAATTAATTATTTTTAATTAAGCTTCCTTAATGAAGATAATAGTCACTATCGTTTGATGTAAATTAACCCACCATAAGGTTTGATCGGTGATCAAACTATCTGCCTTGCGTCTGCTGTTTATACACAACAACCTGTTTTCAAATGGAGAGAAAAAATGACAAGAGTCCCCAATTAAATTGGTAAAGTGCATATTGTATTTTGTACAATATCTCTTTGTTTTGTCCCTTTGTGTTCGCCAGATGTACTTTTCAACTACTTCGCAGCTTTTTGCCGCATTGCTAACTATAGCAATTCAACTATTCTCAGGGTGTATATTTAATTGAAACTAGGAGACTCTTGTTCAGATCATAACAAATGCTTTTATTACAGGCATATTGAGTAAAAAACAGAGTTTTATCAAGTAAATTACGTTCCGTTATAAAAAGTAACACTTAACAAATTATAGTCACAGCCTAATTCTCGATAGCATCCTCTCGAGCTGACCGTGGTGCCGACTCCTTATCTCCTGTTCTCTTGATTCGCACTGCCTTCTGAGTAGAATAGCCGTTACTTTATACCCGTTTTCTCCCATTCAAATGCTGTTAAAATCATTAGCTGTTGTAGCCTTACAATAGATCCTATTATCTGCTGCCTTTCCCCTTCTATGTTATCTCTATCTCCCCTCCCTCTCTGTGGCAGGAATCACTTCTCTGAGAACAATTATACAGAACATGTCACACAGAATTCATTACTGAGCTTGGCTTTACAAAATTATGAAAAGAAATGGTACATGCTGCATACCTTTATCTTATTGATTAATATTGTTGGCCTTGATCCTTGTAGTTCAAAGTGAAGCTGTATCAGCAGTTACAAAAATGGACCACATAATAATGTCTCAATTTACATGCTGCTTAGTTTCTCAGCTTTTGGCCATTTCAAACCGCATTTTATGTTATACGGCCATTTTCCATCATTTATAAACTAGTTTTACAGACAATCAATGCATATACAGGAAGTTACAAACATAAAGGTTATTCATTAATTAAAGACATGTAAAATAAGCTTCTTAATACTAACTTCTAACATCTGTCAATAGGTGATATATAACAATATTCACCAACTCCACCCATTCCCAAATTCACTTCCAAGCCTCTTCAGCAGCGCCGATGTTTCTTCCCTCCCGCCAACCCGGAGCACTATTCTACTAAAGGAGGCCTCAGGCCTGGACCCCATGTGTTTAGAGGAATGGCAGCATGGCATCAAATGGAAAACGCCGGAAGATACTCGGGTGTGACCAGAAAAAGCGGGAGGTGTTCCGTGGTCGGGTGGCACAAATGAAAGTTCAGATGGTGAAGGACAGGGTTCCCAAAGTTCATGGAAACATGAAGCGAATGTCACTGGTGGATCCCTGCGTGAGCTTCAGTGAGTTCAGGGAGATGGTATCAGAGGGAATGGCGCAGAGCAGGGAGACAGGATCCCCAGGGTGATAATCAATGAGTTCAGGGAGATTGTATCAGAAGGAATGGAGCACAGTAGAACACAACAACATATGAACATGAGAAATAGGAATAAGAGTAGGCCACACGGCCCTCGAGCCTGCTCCACCATTCAATAAGATCATGGCTGATCTGATCATGGACTCAGCTCCACTTCCCTGCCCGCTCCCCATAACCCCGTATCCCCTTATCGTTAAGAAACTGTCTATTTCTACCTTAAATTGATTCAATGACCCAGCTTCCACAGCTCTCTACGGCAGCGAATTCCACAGATTTACAAACCGCTGAGAGAAGAAATGTCCCCTCATCTCTATTTTAAATAGGCGGCCCCTTATTCTAAGATCATGCACTCTAGTTGTAGTATCTCCCTTCAGTGGAAACATCCTCTCTGCATCCACCCTGTCGAGCCCCATCATAATTGTATACGTTTCGATAAGATCACCTCTCAGTCTTCTGAATTCCAATGAGTAGAGACGCCCATCATACTCAACCTTTCTTCATAAGTCAACCCCCTCATCCCCGGAATCAACCTGGAAACCTTCTCTGAACTGCCTCCAATGCAAGTATATCCTTTCTTAAATATGGAAACCAAAACTGCACGCAGTATTGCAGGTGTGGCCTCAGCAATACCTTATGTAGCTGTAGCAAGACTTCCCTGCTTTTATACTCCATCCTCTTTGTAATGAATGCCAAAATGCCAATGGCCTTCCAGATCACTTGCTGTACCTCCATGCTCTCCTTTTGTGTTCGTGTACAAGTACCCCCAGATCCCGCTCGACTGCGGCACTGTGCAATTTTTCTCCATTTAAACAATAACTTGCTCTTCGATTTTTTTTCTGCCGAAGTGCATGACCTCACACTTTCCAACATTATACTACATCTGACAAATTTTTGCCCATTAATTTAGCCTATCTATGTCCTTTGTCAGGTTTTTTGTTTCATCCTCACAGATTGCTTTTCCTCCCATCGTTGTATCATCAGCAAACTTGGATGCGTTACACTCAGTCTCTTCTTTCAAGTCGTTAATATAGATAGTCAATAGTTGAGAGCCCAGCACTAATCCCTGCAGCACGCCACTAGATACTGGTTGCCAACCAGAGAATGAAGCATTTATCCCGACTCTCTGTTTACTTTTCGTTGGGCAATCCTCTATCCATGCTAATATATTACCTGCAACCCCGTGAACTTTATCCTGTGCAGTAACCTTTTACATGGCACCTTGACAGATGCCTTCTGCAATTCCAAATACACCACATCCACTGGTTCACATTTATCCACCCTCTTCATTACGTCCACAAAAAGCTGCGGCAAATTTGTCAAGCAAGACTTCCCCTTCATAAATCTATGTTGACTCTGCCTGACCGAATTTTGCTTTTCCAAATCTCCGTCTATTGCTTCTTTAATAATGGACTCCAACATTTTCCCAACCACAGATGTTAGTCTAACTTGTCTATAGTTTCCTGCTTTTTGTCTGCCTCCTTTTTTAAATAGGGGCGTTACATTTGCAGTTTTCCAATCTGCTGGGCGCTCCCCAGAATCCAGGGGAGTTTGGTAAATTACAACCAATGCATCCACAATCTCTGCCGCTATTTCTCTTCAGACCCTAGGATGCACGCCATCAGATCCAGTGGATTTATCTTCCTTTAGTCCCATTATCTTACTGAGTACCACCTACTTAGAGATTATGATTGTGTCCCCCGCCCTCGACTCGCCACAATGACTATCCACTATCGTAATATTGCTGGTGCCCTCTACCTTAAAGACTGATACAAAATATTTGTGCAGAGTTTCTGCCATCTCCATGCTCGCCATTATTAATTCCAGTAGGGCGAACTGTAATCTGGAAACAGGAGATAGAGTGTCAGTTTTAATGGGTGTTGCTGAGATTAGAGCAGGATTGGAGGAGGTTACTTTGCTCCTCAGTCTGTTTCAAACATTTGGACTCGGGAGACATTTAAAGAGGCCAATCCAAAACCAAAAATCATTGTACAAGTGCCCTCCCGGACAGGAGGGTTCCACTCACATATTTGGCATGGTCAAAATTAAATGCTGTTAGATCAGAATTGGACTTTTCCCGTCGATCACACACCCTGCTCCCATACTCGCAGGCACCGTGCTGCGCCGCCTGTCATCTCCCTGATATATTGTCTAAAAGCTGGAGCCACTCTGTGTGTTCAACTGGAAAATAGAGAGAGTCAGTGTGTATAACACAAAACGGTCGAGAGAGCATGTGTGTGTCTGATAGGCACCGGGCTCTGGGAATCATTCCCAGGGGTTGTGCTCTCTGGGGTGTTTGTGTCAGATTTCTAACCCGTGCTGTACCTGCCCTACGACCTTTGATGGGACAGTGTAGAGAGAGCTTTATGCTGTAGCTAACCTGGACTATACCTGCCCTGGGAGTGTTTGATGGAGCAGGGCAGACAGAGATTTATTTTTGTATCTGCATCGGGATAAATGGGTCATTTTTCTGTTGGCAAACAGTGACTAGTGGAGAGCTGCAGGGATCGGTGCTGGGTCCTCAACGATTTACAATGTATTTTAATGACCTGGATGAAGGGGCTAACTGTAGCCAAGTTTTCTGATGATACAAAGATGGGTGAGAAAGTAAATTGTGAGGAGGTCACAAAAAATGTGCAAAGTAATAGACAGGCCAAGTGAGTGGGAAAGAATTTGGCAAATGATGTACAATGAAAGAAAATGTGAAGTTATCCACCTTCGCAGAAAAAATAGAAAAACACATTAAATTTTAAATGGTGAAAAATTGCAAAGTGCTGCATTACAGTGGGACCTTAGGGTCCTTGTGCATGAAGCACAAAAAGTTAGTATGCAGGTACAGCAGGTAATCAGAAGGCAAATGGAATGTTGGCCTTTATTGCAAGAGGGATGGAGTATAATAGCAGAGAAAATATTTCTACAATTGTACAGGGTGTTGGTGAGGCCACACCTAGAGTACTGCATCTAGTTTTGGTCTCCGCATTTAAGGAAGGATATACTTGCATTGGAGGCTGTTCAGAGAAGGTACACTAGGTTGATTCCAGATATATGCGGGTTGACTGATGAAGATACCCATTGGAGTTCAGAAGAATGTGAGGTGATCTTATCGAAACAGATAAGAAAATGAGGGGGCTCGACAAGGTGGATGCAGGGAGGATATTTCCATTCATCAGGGAAACTAAAACTAGGAAACATAGTCTCAGAATAAAAGGCTGCCCATTTAAAACTGAGATGAGGAAGAATTTCTTCTCTTAGATGGTTGTAAATCTATGGAATTCTCTGTCCCAGAGCGCTGTGGAGTCCGGTTCACTGAATATATTTAAGGCAGAGATCGACAGATTTTTGAGCGATAAGGTTATAAAGGGCTATATGGAGTGGGCAAAGAACTGGAGCTGAGTCCAATATCAAATCAGCCATGTTCTATTAAATGACGGAGCAGGCTCGAGCGGCCAGGTGGTCTCCTCCTGCCCTTGGAATGTCTGATGGGACAGTGATGAGGAAGCTTTACTCTGTATCTAAGCAACTCAAGTATACCCTTCCTTCGATAAAGAGGCCAAAACTGTGCACAGTACTAGAGGTGTGGTCTCACCAAGGTCCTGTGCAATTGTAGAGCGAGGTTAGAGAGAGGATTACGCTTTATCTGAATTATGCTGTTCCTGCCCAAGGACGGTGCAAAGGGAGCTTTACTTAGTATTTAACCAATGCAGTACCTGCCGTGGGAGAGTTTGATGGGACTGCACAGAGGGGGATTTACTCTATATCTAACAAGTGCTGTATCTGCCCTGGAATGGTTGGGACAGGATAGAGGGAGATGTACCCCGTGTCTAACCTGTGCTGTACCTGCCCTGGGAGTGTTTGATGGGACAGTGCAGAGGGAGCTTTACTCTGTATCTAGCCCATGCTGTACTACCCTGGGAGTGTTTGATAGGATCTTGTAGTGGGAGAAATTACTCGCTATCTGATCCGTGCTGTGCCTGCCCTGGGACTGTTTGATGGGACAGTGTAGATGGAGCTTTACTCTCTATCTAACCGGTGTTGCAATTGCCCTGGGAGTGTTTGGGATATTGTAGACTGTGATTTACTCTACATCAACCCTGGTAGTTTTCGGGACAGGATGGAGTAAGATTTACTTTGTATCTAACTCGTCCAGTACCGGTAGTCCTGACATCAGTGGTAGGGAAAAAGCTGCAATCTATTATTAAGCACGTGGTAACAGGGCACTTCGGAAGTGATAACAGGATTGGGCAGAATCAACACGGATTTATGAAAGGGAAATTGTTCTTGACAAATCTGTTAGTGTTTTTTTGAGGTTGTAACTAGTTGGATAGATAAGGGGGAACCACTGGATGTGGTGTATTTAGATTTACAGAAGGCTTTCAATGAGGTGCCACACAAGAGGTTATTAAACAAAAATAGGACTCATGGGATTGAAAGTAATATACGAGCAAGGATGAAGGATTGGTTAATGGACAGAAAACAGAGAGTAGGAATAAACGGGTGATTTTCGGGTTGGCAGGCTGTAACTGGTGGGGTGCTGCAAGGATCAGTACTTGGGTCCCAGCCATTCACAATCTATATCAATAATTTGGATGAGGGGACCAAATGTAATATAGCGAAGTTTGCTGAGGATACAAAGCTCATTGGTAAAGTAAGTTGTGAGGAGGATGAAAAGAGGTTTCAAGGGGATATATACAGGCTCAGTGAGTGGGCAAGAACATGGCAAATGGAATATAATGTGAAGAAATGTTAAGTTAGACACTGACAGTAAAAATAGAAAGGCAGAGTATTTTTTAAATGGTCAGAGATTGGGAAATGTTGATGTTCAGAGGGAACTGGGTGTTCTTGTACACAAATCGCTAAAAGTTAATATGAAGGTCCAGCAAGCAATTAAGAAAGCAAATGCTACATTGGCCTTTGTACAAAAAGATTTGAGTATTTACGTCTTACTGCAATTATACAGGGCCCTGGTGAGACCACACCTGGAGCATTGTGTACAGTTTTGGTCTCCTTACCTAAGGAAAGATAAACTTGCTGTAGCGGGAGTGCAATGAAGGTTCATCAGAATGATTCCTGGGATGGGGGGATTGTCCTGAGAGAATGATTAGACCAGGCCTATATTCCCGAGCATTTAGAAGGAGAGGTGAGAGTTGACGCGCACATCTCATAAACACATTTTTAAAAAGAGGTCGGGGATGTTTAAATTTATTCAAGGACCCCAGCCAAATTATTAGAAACACTTCCTGTCATTCAGGACCTTTGTCCAGGGAGAAGCTGATGGGTTATCTGATCATCATTGGGTTGAATGTTGTGCTTATCGACCTGAGCACCTCGTGCCAGCATCAAACACTCTCCAGTCGGGCACAGCGCGGGTTAGATACAGAGTGAACCCATCGGTCGCTCCCCAGCATAGATACTGAGGGACAGGGAGTGTCCGGGACACTGACATTTCTCACTCTAATGTCTGTACCTCTCCCCATTAATCCTGGGCTCCACACGGCTCGAATCCTGCTCCTGGTTCCCTTCCTGTAACAGCATGAGCTCAACCAAGCCCATTATGAGCAGGGCTCAGGGAGTTTGGTTGCTATGCACTGCAGTGATGTCATAAAGCAGGGCCATTCAGCCCATCTGGTCCTCTCCTTGTCCCTTTAAAGGTGGAGAGCTGGTATTCCTTGCCTCAACACACATCCTCCTGTTCTACTGAGAATCCCCGGGGAAGGCCCAAGGCCCAGAGTGTGGAACACAACCAAGGGGGAAAGAGGAGGGGAGCTGGGACATCCTGTCACAACACACAGCCCCCTGTTCATAATGAGAATCCCCGGGGAAGGCCCAAGGCCCAGAGTGTGGAACACAACCAAGGGAGAAAGAGGAGGAGTGAGGGGGAGGTAAATCAAGGACTGGGGACTGAGGGCCACCAAGCTTCAGTTTTAGAGCCTGTAGACATCAGGAGGGGAAGAGTGAGTAAGAAAAATAGATAATAGGCGCAGGAATAGGCCATTCGGCCCTTCGAGTCTGCACCACCATTCAATAAGATCATAGCTGATCATACACCTCAATACCCCTTTCCTGCTTTCTCTCCATACATCTTGATCCCTTTAGCCATAAGGGCCATATCTAACCCACTCTTGAATATATTTACCGAACTGGCATAAACAACTCTCTGCGGCAGGGAATTCCACAGGTTAACAACTCTCTGAGTGAAGACGTTTCTCCTCAACTCGGTCCTAAATGGCTTACCCCTTATCGTTAGACTGTGACCCCTGGTTCTGGACTTCCCCAACATCAGGAATATTCTTCCCGCATCTAATCTGTCCAGTCCCGTCAGAATTTTATATGTTTCTGTGAGATCCCCTCTCATTCTTCTAAACTGCAGTGAATACAGGCCCAGTCGATCCAGTCTCTCAACATATGTCAGTCCTGCCATCCCGGGAATCAATCTGGTGAACCTTCACTGCACTGCCTCAATAGCAAGAACGTCCTTCGTAAGATTAGGGGACCAAAACTGAACACAATATTCCAGGTGAGGACTCAGAAAAACATATATAACTGCAGAAAGATCTGCCTGCTCCTACACTCAAATCCCCGAGCTATGAAGGCCAACATGCCATTTGCCTTCTTCACAACCTGCTGTACCTGCATGCTAACTTTCAATGACTGATGTACCATGACACCCTTGTCTCATTGCATTTCCCCTTTTCTTAATCTGTCGCCATTCAGATAATATTCTGCCTTCATGTTTTAGCCACCAAAGTGGATAATCTCACATTTATCCACGTTATACTGCATCTGCCATGCATTTGCCCACTCACCTAACCTGTCCAAGTCACCACGCAAAATCTTAGCATCCTCCTCACAGTCCACACCGCCACCCAGCTGAGTGTCATCTGCAAACTTGGAGATATTACCCTCAATTCCTTCATCTAATCATTGATGTATATTGTAAATAGCTGGAGTCCCAGCACTGAGCCCTGCGGCACCCCATTAGTCACTGCTTGCCATTCTGAAACGGACCCGTTTATCCCAATTCTCTGCTTCCTGTCTGCCAACCAGTTCTCTATCCACGTCAATACATTACCCCCAATACCCTGTGCTTTAATTTTGCACACCAATCCCTTGTGTGGGACCTTGTTAAAAACCTTTTGAAAGTCCAAATACACCACACCCACTGGTTCTCCCTTGTCCCCTCTACCAGTTACATCGTCAAAAAATTCTAGAAGCTTTGACAAGCATGATTTCCCTTTCATAAATCCATGCTGACTTGGACCGTTCCTGTCACTGCTTTCCAAATGCGCTTTTATTTCATCTTTAATAATTGATTCCAACATTTTCCCCACTACGGATGTCAGGCTAACCGGTCTATAATTCCCCATTTTCTCTCTCCCGCCTTTTTTAAAAAGTAGTGTTACATAGCTACCTTCCAGTCCATAGGGACTGATCCAGAGTCGGTGGACTGTAGGAAAATGATCACCAATGCATTCAGTATTTCTCGGGCCACTTCCTTCAGTACAGTGGGATGTAGACTGTTGTTTCAGGATCCAGGGAGAGAAAAAGGAGCAGATGGGGAGAATGGTGTAGATTCCAGCACAGTGAGGATGTAGGGGGAGGGAGATTGTGTCAGGCCGTGTATTCGTGGTGCAGGAGGGACAAGAGAGGAAAGGTCAGAGGAGCAATTACTGCAGCAGTGTCCATCAGTAGTGAGAGAGAGAAGGTGGGGGTCAGAGTGGGCCCTGGACAGGCCGGTAAACTGTTTGTTTGCTGTGAGCAGCTTTCCTTCTGTCACAAATAGCCTCCTGTAGCCTAGTGACACAAAAAGCTCATTAAACGCCACCAATGTCCTTTGGTCTGTTGAGGTCTCCGTTTGTGAAATATCGGTTGTTGTTAAAGCTTGTCATTCTGACTCGCTCAAAGTGAGACAGTATCCACTGTCCCTTTTATTCCTTGGGCTTCATCTTTGCTGGTATTGGCAACACGCCCGGGATCACTAAACACAAAACCCAGTCTGTAAATCACTTTCAGCTACTGGACTGAGTGTGTGCCCCACAGCATCTCTCTCACCTTCAATGTGTGAATGGAGCATCACGCCTGCAAAGCTGGTTTAAGTTTATATCCAGCCAGCAAATCTATTTAAGAAAATCCTGTCGGCCGATGAGACACTGTTCAGGTGCCAGTGTGCTGCTGGTTTGTCCACCATTTGCCAGTAATGGAAAATAACTGAACATTTCTCCCAGTGTAACCTTTGCTGTAATGAAATGTGTCTTTTAATAAGCCTCATGTCCTTGCTCATGTCTGCTGCAATTGTGTAGAAAGAGGATGTGTGAAGTGATGGTGTTTGTATGGAGATGTGAAACAAGGAAACGGTATCTGTGTGTGGCAGTGACACAGTCTTGTGGTTACAGGCATAACCATGCACCGATATCCTTGTGGTTATAGTTTGAGCAGGGTCAGTTCATGAATGCTCAAGCTAAGATGTGCCACGGATCTGGAGCAGCGGCAGTAAATAAAATCTAAATGTAAATTCCGATGTAGTTTATCTTCATTTATTCCTAATTTTATAGGTTTTAATGAATGTTGTCCATGCCAAGTGCCAGAATATTGGATCAGGCCCACCATAGAAAATGAGTTTGACACCTTGAGGTAGACAATGTCAACCGGATTCCCCCATCCATCAACCTAACAACTTCTTTACAAACTCAAGCTAGTTTGTCAGATGTGACCTTGTTTACCGGAATCCATGTTCAGTATCTGTAATGGCCCCTTCCCTTTCCCCATGATGGAAAACAGCATCTCTCAGGATCCCTTCAAGCACCTTCCCAGTGATCGAGGTCACGTTGATGGGCCATCAGTTCCCGAGCTCTGACTTGTGCACAATTTGGAAAATGGGAACTACATGTGCTACCTTCCAATCTCAGGGAACAACCCATGACTCTACTGAGCTGTTGGAGATCTGGGCAAGGGGCTGGCAGAGCACCCGTCCCAAGGGTCTCTTTAAACACCCTTGGGTGGATATCATCCGTACCTTACACGTCAAGGTTAACCCGCACGGTGACTTTGCTGTCAATGAAGTGAGATGAGAAAGACCAAAGTGCCGTTCGCCCCTCAAAGACTGTATCCAGGCTGAAGTTCTCCCCACATACCATCCTCCGCCCAGATTATCCTCTCTGAGCTCCAGTCAGATGATGCTAATCACTCAGTTGGGAAAGACAAAAATCTACACCAATGTGTTGAAAGCAACAAAAATTTATTTGTCTTTCTCCCCAATATTAAACTCTAGTCCAGTTACAGGAGTTATTGACATCAGCGGAAACAAACCCAACTGTCAGAATGAACATGGTTCAGTCGGGATGTGATTAACAGCAGCAATAACAGCAGAATCCCACCCCTGCAGTCACTATTGAACTCGCTGGTGTGTCAGCAGGTGGGATGACTGAGTGAATCCCCTCCCACACTCTGAGCAGGTGAATGGCCTCTCCCCAGCGTGAATTCGCTGGTGCCTCAACAGATGGGAGGACCGAGCGAATCCCTTCCCACACTCGGAGCTGGTGAACGGCCTCTTCCCAGTGGGAACTCGCTGGTGCCACAGCAGGTCGGCTGACCAAGTGAATCCCTTCCCACAATCGGAGCAGCTGAACGGCCTCGCCCCAGTGTGAACTCGCTGGTGTATCAGCAGGTTGGATAATTGAGTGAATCCCTTCCCACAATCGGAGCAGCTGAACGGCCTCGCCCCAGTGTGAACTCGCTGGTGTATCAGCAGGTTGGATAATTGAGTGAATCCCTTCCCACACTCAGAGCAGCTGAATAGCCTCTCCCCCGTGTGAACTCGCCGATGTGTTTCCAGCTGGGATGGGTAGTTGAAACATTTCCCACAGTCCCCACATTTACACAGTTTCTCCCCAGTGTGACTGCACTTTTGTCTCTCCAGGTTGGATGATCGGCTGAAGCCTTGTCCACACACACTGCACGTGTACTGTTTCTCCCCGCTGTGAACAGTGCTTTTTGCTTCCATGGTCATAGGCCGATGATATTTTGTTCCTGATAATTCGAGTGACTCCGTCAGATCTTAATGTGATGGTTGGTTTGAGCCTCTGGTCGACAAATCCTCCCCTTTTAATACCCTGTAAAATGAGTTTCAAACAGGAAAAAGGGTGGGTGAGAGAGAACCCACAAAAACACAAAGGCAGGTTGTGAAATTGAGCTGAATGAACCTGGCTATTTGTGCGACCATCAGCAGAAGAAAAGTGACCATGAAAGCTGACGGATTGTCGTAATAACCCAACTTGTCACTAATGTCCTGCAGGGAAGGGAACCCACCAACCGGTCTGGGCCGACACAAGACTCTGGCCTCTATGGGAGGAGGGAGAGGCAGGCGGGGTGAAGGGGAGGGAATTTAAACATCTGCAACTCGACCAGAACCTCCAAAACCCGCAACCTATCCCGCCAAGATGGACCAAGGCAGCAGGTGCATGGAAATCCATCACCTCCAAGTTCCCCTCCAAGTCTCACACCATCCTGACTTGGGCATATATCGCCGTTCCTACATCGTCACTGGGTGAAAATCCTGGAACTCCTCACCTAACAGCATTCTGGGAGGACCTTCACCACATGGACTGCAGCGGTTCGAGAAGGCCCACCATCACCTTGTCAAGGGGCAAATGGAAATTGGAAATCTCTTCTGTCCCTACTAGCGACACCCACATCCCAAGAATGGATTAAAACAAATCTGTATATTGAAAGCCTCTGCAGAAATACTTGTTCCTAAAACAATACTCTTCTACATTGTGCGGGCAGTGTCGGTTTCACAACCTAATCTCCCCTAGAATCCACTGCCGTTGACAGTCTCTCATCGGAAATTGTTGGGCCCGATTGGGCCCAGAGGTACTGGGGGTTAAACCCAGCAGCTTCTCCCCCTCTCCACTCCAGCTCAAACTGGTGCAACAAACAGACCCACACAGGAGGCCAGGGAGCGACTTCCGCATCCAGCGCCCACCCTGATACAGAGCGGCACTGGATTGGTCGCTCTGTGGTTCCAGTATCGATGCACTGAAGATCAGCATATGAGGGAGAAGTGAATAGAGGCTTATGCTGAGAGAGTTAGAACCATAGAATCAGAGAATGGTTACAGCACGGAACAAGACCATTCGGCCCGTCGAGCACGTGCCAGCTCTCTGCAAGAGCACCTCAGCTAGTCCCACTCCCCCGCCCTTACCCCACAGCCCTGCAAATGTTTTTCTTTCAGATACTTATCCAACTCCCTTTTTAAAGCTGTGATTGAGTCTGCCTGCACCACCCTTTCAGGCCGTGCAATCCGGATATTAAACACTCGCTACGCAAAAAGGTTTTTTCTTGTGTCACCTTTGGTTCTTTTGCCAATCACCTAAAATCTGTGTCCTCTGGTTCTCGACTCTTCTGTCAATGGGAACAGTATCTCTCGATCTACTCTGGCAAGACCACTCATGATTTTGAACACCTCTATCAAATCTCCTCTCAATCTTCCCTGCTCTAAGGAGAACATAATAAATAAGAGCGGGAGTAGGCCATTTGGCCCCTTGAGCCTGCTCCATCATTCAATAAAATCGTGGCTGATCTAATCATGGACTCAACTCCACTTCCCCGCTCACTCCCCATAAACATTTACTCCCATATCGCTCATAAAAATCTGTCTATCTCCACCTTAAATATATTCAATGACCCAGCCTCCACAGCTCTCTGGGGCAGAGAATTCCACAGAATTAGAACCCTCTGAGAGAAGAAATTCCCCCTCATCTCAGTTTTAAATGGGCAACCCCTTATTCAGAAACTATACACCCATTTCTAGATTCTCCTATGAGTGGAAATATCCTTTCTGCATCCACCTTGTCTAACCCTCAGTATCTTTTATGTTTCAATAAGATCACCTCTCATTATTCTGAACTCCAATGAGTATAGGCCCAAACTACTCAACCTTTCTTCATAAGTCAACCCCCTCATCTCAGGAATCAACCTAGTGAACCTTCTCTGAACTCCCTCCAATGAAAGTATATTCTTCCTTCAATACAGAGACCAAAACTGTACATTGTACTCCAGGTGTGGCCTCACCAATACACGATACAGTTGTAGCAGGACTTCTCTGCTTTTATACTCTATCCCCCTGGCAACCCCAGCTGCTCCAGTTGTCCAGGTAACTGAAGTCCCTCATCCCTGGAATCATTCTCGTAAATCTTTTCTGCACCCTCTCCAAGGCCTTCACATTATTCCTAACGTGTGTTGCCCACAATACTCCAGTTGAGGCCGAACCAGTGTTTGGTACAGGTTAATCATAATATCCATGCATTTGTACTCTATACTTCTATTTATAAGCAGAGATACAGTCTCGTGTAAAATAAAGAGGAACAGGGTCTAGTGTAATATAAACAGAGGCAGAGTCGAATATATCGACAGAGTCTCATTGGGCAAGGCAGGGGGCCGGGGCCTGCCACAGCAGACTGGCAGTGGCAGGCGCTGTGTGAGTTGGCGTACTATCAGGGGAAGCGTGTGCGTTGCAGTTGATCTTTCTCTTCCATTCAGCTGATTGCATGGAGTTGCAAGCAAGCGTCATGTCGGTGAGCCACTCCATTAAAGAGCGGACGGTTGCAGAGAACAGCCTCATTATTCTTCTCCAGGGCTTGCACGGCCACATCACCACCGTGGAGCTGAGAGACGAGAGCTCGGTGAGGGGGCGAGTCGATAATGTTGACGCATTCACGAATGTCCGGCTTTCTGAGGTGACGTACACTGATCGGTGGGGCAAAGTCTCGCTCCTGGACAACTTCTTTGTGACTGGCAGAAATGTACGTTATGTTCACATCCCAGATGAGATCAACATCATCAACAGCCAACTGCAGAAAATCCACCGAGTGCGTAACTTCGGGGGGAAAGATCGAGGGAGAAAAGAATTCCCATCGAGAAAATAACAATGTGCTGGTTCTGGAGCAGGATCATCAGGACTGGCTGGTGTATGGGGTGACATCAGGACTGGCTGGTGTATGGGGAGACATCAGCACTGGCTGGTGTATGGGGTGACATAAGGACTGGCTGGTGTATGGGGAGACATCAGGACTGGCTTGTGTATGGGGAGACATCAGCACTGGCTGGTGTATGGGGAGACATCAGGACTGGCTGGTGTATGGGGAGACATCAGGACTGGCTGGTGTATGGGGAGACCTCAGGACTGGCTGGTGTATGGGGAGACATCAGCACTGGCTTGTGTATGAGGAGACATCAGCACTGGCTGGTGTATGGGGAGACATCAGGACTGGCTGGTGTATGGGGAGACATCAGGACTGGCTTGTGTATGGGGAGACATCAGCACTGGCTGGTGTATGGGGAGACATCAGCACTGGCTTGTGTATGGGGAGACATCAGCACTGGCTGGTGTATGGGGAGACATCAGGACTGGCTGGTGTATGGGGAGACATCAGGACTGGCTGGTGTATGGGGAGACATCAGGACTGGCTTGCGTATGGGGAGACATCAGCACTGGCTGGTGTATGGGGAGACATCAGGACTGGCTGGTGTATGGGGAGACATCAGGACTGGCTGGTGTATGGGAAGACATCAGGACTGGCTGGTGTATGGGGAGACATCAGGACTGGCTGGTGTATGGGGAGACATCAGGGCTGGCAGATGGAATACAATGTTGGAAAATGTGAGGTTATCCAATTTGAAAAAAGAAACAGTAAATGGGAATATTATTTGAATGGGGAGGAATTACAACATAGCAACATGGAAACATAGAAAATAGGTGCAGGAAAAGGCCATTCGGCCCTTCTAGCCTGTACCGCCATTCAATGAGTTCATGGCTGAACATTCAACTTCAGTACCCCATTCCTGCTTTCTCGCCATACCCCTTTATCCCCCTAGTAGTAAGGACCTCATCTAACTCCTTTTTGAATATAACATGCTGCAGTGCAGAGAGATCTGGGGGTCATTGTGCAAGAATCTCAAAGTTTGTTTGCAGGTACAGCAGGTAATCAGGAAGGTGAATGGAATGTTGGTCTTCATTGCAACAGGGATGGAGTACAAAAGCAGGGAGGTCCTGCTGCAACTGCACAGGGTATTGGTGAGGCTGCACCTTGAGTACTGCGTGCAGTTTTGGTCACCTTACTTAAGGAAGGATAAACTAGCTTTCGAGGGGGTACAGAGACGATTCACTAGAGTGATTCCGGAGATGAGGGGGTTACCTTATGATGATAGATTGAGTAGACTGGGTCTTTACTCGTTGGAGTTCAGAAGGATGAGGGGTGATCTTCTAGAAACAGTTAAAATAATGAAAGGGATAGAAAAGATAGAGGCAGAGAAGTTGTTTCGACTGGTCGGGGAAACTAGAACTAGGGGGCACAGCCTCAAAATACGTGGGAACCAATTTAAACATAGAAACATAGAAACATAGAAAATAGGTGCAGGAGCAGGCCATTCAGCCCTTCTAGCCTGCACCGCCATTCAATGAGTTCATGTCTGAACATGAAACTTCAGTACCCCATTCCTGCTTTCTCGCCATGCCCCTTGATCCCCCGAGTAGTAAGGACTTCATTTAACTCCCTTTTTGAATATATTTAGTGAATTGGCCTCAACTACTTTCTGTGGTAGAGAATTCCACAGGTTCACCACTCTCTGGGTGAAGAAGTTTCTCCTCATCTCGGTCCTAAATGGCTTACCCCTTATCCTTAGACTGTGACCCCTGGTTCTGGACATCCCCAACTTTGGGAACATTCTTCCTGCATCTAACCTGTCTAAACCCGTCAGAATTTTAAACGTTTCTATGAGGTCCCCTCTCATTCTTCTGAACTCCAGTGAATACAAGCCCAGTTGATCCAGTCTTTCTTGATAGGTCAGTCCCACCATCCCGGGAATCAATCTGGTGAATCTTCGCTGCACTCCCTGAATAGCAAGAATGTCCTTCCTCAAGTTAGGAGACCAAAACTGTGCACAATACTCCAGGTGTGGCCTCATCAAGGCCCTGTACAACTGCAGCAACACCTCTCTGCCCCTGGACTCAAATCCCCTCGCTATGAAGGCCAACATGGCATTTGCTTTCTTAACCGCCTGCTTTACCTGCATGCCAACCTTCAATGACTGATGTACCATGACACCAAGGTCTCATTGCACCTTCCCTTTTTCTAATCTGTCACCATTCAGATAATAGTCTGTCTCTCTGTTTTTACCACCAAAGGGGATAACCTCACATTTATCCACATTATACTTCATCTGCCATGCATTTGCCCACTCACCTAACCTATCCAAGTCACTCTGCAGCCTCATAGCATCCTCCTCGCAGCTCACACTGCCACCCAACTTAGTGTCATCCGCAAATTTGGAGATACTACATTTAATCCCCTCGTCTAAATCATTAATGTACAATGTAAACAGCTGGGGCCCCAGCACAGAACCTTGCGGTACCCCACTAGTCACTGCCTGCCATTCTGAAAAGTACCCATTTACTCCGACTCTTTGCTTCCTGTCTGACAACCAGTTCTCAATCCACGTCAGCACACTACCCCCAATCCCATGTGCTTTAACTTTGCACATTAATCTCTTATGTGGGACCTTGTCGTAAGCCTTCTGAAAGTCCAAATATACCACATCACCTGGTTCTCCTTTGTCCACTTTACTGGAAACATCCTCAAAAAATTCCAGAAGACTTGTCAAGCATGATTTCCCTTTCACAAATCCATGCTGACTTGGACCTATCATGTCACCATTTTCCAAATGCGCTGCTATGACATCCTTAATAATTGATTCCATCATTTTACCCACGACTGAGGTCAGGCTGACCGGTCTATAATTCTCCGTTTTCTCTCTCCCTCCTTTTTTAAAAAGTGGGGTTACATTGGCTACCCTCCACTCGATAGGAACTGATCCAGAGTCAATGAAATGTTGGAAAATGACTGTCAATGCATCCGCTATTTCCAAGGCCACCTCCTTAAGTACTCTGGGATGCAGTCCATCAGTCCCTGGGGATTTATCGGCCTTCAAATCCATCAATTTCCCCAGCACAATTTCCCGACTAATAAAGATTTCCCTCAATTCCTCCTCCTTACTAGACCCTCTGACCACTTTTATATCCGGAAGGTTGTTTGTGTCCTCCTTAGTGAATACCGAACCAAAGTACTTTTTCAATTGGCCTGCCATTTGTTTGTTCCCCGTTATGACTTTCCCTGATTCTGACTGCAGGGGACCTACGTTTGTCTTTACTAATCTTTTTCTCTTTACATACCGATAGAAAATTTTGCAATCCGCCTTAATGTTCCCTGCAATCTTCTTCTCGTAATCCATTTCCCATGCCCTAATCAAACCCTTCGTCCTCCTCTGCTGAGTTCTAAATTTCTCCCAGTCCCCGGGTTAACTGCTATTTCTGGCCAATTTGTATGCCACTTCCTTGGCTTTAATACTATCCCTGATTTCCCTTGATAGCCACGGTTGAGCCACCTTCCCTTTTTTATTTTTATGCCAGACAGGAAAATACAATTGTTGTAATTCATCCATGCGGTCTCTAAATGTCTGACATTGCCCATCCACAGTCAACCCCTTAAGTATCATTCGCCAATCTATCCAAACCAATTCACGCCTCATACCTTCAAAGTTACCCTTCTTTAAGTTCTGGACCATGGTCTCTGAATTAACTGTTTCATTCTCCATCCTAATGCAGAATTCCACCATATTATGGTCACTGTTCCCCAAGGGGCCTCGCACAATGAGATTGCTAATTAATCCTCTCTCATTACACAACACCCAGTCTAACATGGCCTCCCACCTAGTTGGTTCCTCGACATATTGGTCTAGAAAACCATCCCTTATGCACTCCAGGAAATCCTCCTCCACCGTATTGCTTCCAGTTTGGCAAGCCCAATCTATGTGCATATTAAAGTCACCCATTATTACTGCTGCACCTTTATTGCATGCACCCCTAATTTCCTGTTTGATGCCCTCCCCAACATCACTGCTACTGTTTAAAACCGAGTTGAGAAGGAATTTCTTCTCCCAGAGGGTTGTGAATCTGTGGAATTCTCTGCCCAAGGAAGCAGTTGCGCTAGCTCATTGAATGTATTTTTAACCAATAAGGAAATTAAGGGTTATGGGGCGCGGGCGGGTAAGTGGAGCTGAGTCCGCGGCCAGACCAGCCATGATCTTGCTGAGTGGCGGAGCAGGCTCGAGGGGCTAGATGGCCTACTCCTGTTCCTAATTCTTATATTATTATGTTCTTATGTAATATAAACCGAGACAGAGTCATGTGTAATTATAAACAGTGACATGGTCTAGGTTAATATTTAAAATGACTCCTGGTGCCATGAACCAGTGAGTACAGAAATAGGAGGATAGAGTAGATGAATGCGTGGCTGGAGAGATGGTGCAGGAGGGAGGGCTTTAGATTCTGGATGCATTGGGACCGGTTCTCGAGGGAGGTGGGACCTGTACCTCTGGACAGGTTGCACCTCAACAGAGCCGGGACCAATATAATTGTGAGGGGCGTGGGGGGCGGGGGTTGTCAGTGCTGTTGGGGAGGGTTTAAATTGTGCTTGCCAGGGGGATGGGAACCTGAGAATAGATTCAGTAGGGAGGGAAGTAAAGCTGGAATTAGAAAGCAAAAATGTCGAATGTGAGTTGGAAGGACAGAGGAAAAAAGCAGGAAAAACAGGTAAAAAAACAAATTTAAAAGCTCTTTGTCTAAATGCACGTAGCATTGTTAACAAAATAGATGAGTTGAAGGCACAGATAGATACAAATGGGTATGATCTGATTGGCATTACAGAGACGTGGTTGCAAGGTGACCAGGACTGGGAACTAAATATTCAGGGATATTTGACAATTCGGAAGGACAGACAGAAAGGAAAAGGAGGTGGGGTGGCTCTGTTAATAAAGGGTGAGATCGGTGCGTTAGTGAGAAACGATATTTGCTCAGAGGATCAAGATATTGAATCAGTTTGGGTGGAGATGAGGAATAATAAAGGGAAAGTCACTGGTGGGCAGAGTCTATAGGCCCCTAACAGTAGCTGCACTGTTGGACGGAGTGTAAATCAAGAAATAATGGAGGCTTGTAATAAAGGAACGGCAATATTTATGGGTGATTTTAAACTTCATATTGATTGGACAAAGCAAATTGGCCAGGGTAGCCTTGAGGAGGAGTTCACAGAGTGTATCCGTGATAGTTTCCTTGAACAGTATGTTGTGGAACCAACCAGGGAGCAGGCTATCTTAGATCTAGTATTGTGTAATGAGGCAGGATTAATAAAAGATCTCATAGTAAAAGATCCTCTCGGAATTAGTGACCATAATATGGTTGAATTTCAAATTCAACCATAATATGGTTGGTGAGAAAGTTGGTTCTCAAACCAGGGTCCTCAGCTTAAATAAAGGAGACTACAATGGTATGAGGGCGGAGTTGGCTAAAGTGGACTGGGAAAATAGTCTAAAGAATGGGATGGTTAATGAGCAGTGGCAGACATTTAAGGAGATATTTCATAACCTGCAACAAAAATATACCCCAATGAGAAGGAAAGGCTGTAAGAGGAGGGAACCATCCGTGGCTAACTAAGGAAATAAGGGAGGTATCAATGTGAAAACAAAGGCATACAGTGCGGCCAAGACTAGTGGACAGCCGAAGGTTTATGACATTTTTAAAAGCCAGCAGAGAACAACTAAAAATATGCTTGAGAGGGAAGATAGATTATGAAAGAAAACTAGCAAAAAATATAAAAACAGATAGTAAGAGTCCTTCGTGGAGAAGACACTTAAAATATCCCAGCAGTGGATAAGTGAGGGGCTATAGGTAGGGGAGGAACGCAATACAATCACTTTCATTCATGATGTATTACTCGGTAAAATAATGGGACTAAAGGCAGACAAGTCCCCTGGACTTGATGGCTTGCATCCTATGGTGTTAAGAGCAGTGGCTGCAGAGATATTGGATGCATTGGTGGTAATCTACCAAAATCCCATGGATTCTAGTGGCGGTCCCAACAGATTGGAAATCCACAAATGTAACGTGCCTATTTGAAAAAGGAGACAGACAAAAAGCAGGACACAATATAACCGTTAGCCGAACATCTGTCGTTGGGAAAATGCTGGAGTCCATTATTAAGGAAGCAGCAGCAGGACATTTGGAAAAGCATGATTCAATCAAGCAGATTCAACATGGTTTTATGAAAGGGAAATCATGTTTGACAAATTCGCTGGAGTACTTTGAGGATGTAAAGAGCAGGGTGGATAAGGGGGAAGCAGTGGGTGTGGTGTATTTGGATTTCCAGAAGGCATTCGATAAGGTGCCACATAAGAGGTTTTTGCACAAGATAAAAGGTCACAGTGATTGGAGGTAATGTATTAACACGGATAGAGGATTGGCAAACCAACAGAACATTAGAACATAAGAACAGAAGAATTAGGAACAGGAGTAGGCCATCTAGCCCCTCGAGCCTGCTCCGTCATTCAACAAGATCATGGCTGATCTGGCCGTAGACTCAGCTCCACTTACCCGCCCGCACCCCATAACCATTAATTCCCTTATTGGTTAAAAAAAGGTTAAACAGAGGGTCGGGATAAATGGTAATTTTCCAGTTGGCAAACATGATTAGTGGGGTGCCGCAGGGATCGGTGCTGGGTCCTCAACTAATTACAATCCATATTAATGACTTGGATGAAGGGACCAAGTTTGCTGTTGTTACAAAAAATCTGCAAAGTGATATAGACATGTTAAGTGAGAGGGCAAACATTTAGCAGATGGAGTATAATGTGGGAAAATGTGAAGTTATCCACTTTGGCAGAAATAATAGAAAAGCAAATTATAATTTAAATGGAGAAAAATTACAAAGAGCTGCATTACAGAGAGACTTGGGGGTCTTGAGCATGAAACACAAAAAGTTAGTGTGCAGGTACAGGAATTAATCAAGAAGGCAAATGGAATGCTGGCCTGTATTGCAAGGGGGATAGATTATAAAATCAGTGAAGTCCTGCTACAACTGTAAAGAGTATTGGTGAGGCCACACCTGGAGTACTGCATGCAGTTTTGGTCTCCGTATTGAAGGAAGGATATACTTGCATTGAAGGCTGTTCAGAGAAGGTTCACTAGGTTGATTCCGGAGATGGGAGGTTGACTTCTGAGAATAGGTTGAGTAGGTTGGGCCTATACACATTGGAGTTTCGAAGAATGAGAGGTGATCTTATTGAAACTTATTGATAATGAGGGGGCTCGATAAGGTGGATGCAGATAGGATATTTCCACTCATAGGGAAAACTAAAACTAGGGGTGGCAAATGCCTGGAATTCTCTGCCCCAAAGAGCTGTGCAAGCTGAGTCATTGAATAATTTAAGGTGGAGATAGACACATTTTTGAACAATAAGGGAGGAAAGGGTTATGGGGAGTGGGCAGGAAATTGGAGCCGAGTCCATGATCAGATCAGCCATGATCTTATTGAATGGCGAGCAGGCTCGAGGGGCCAAATGGCTACTCCGGTTCCTATTTCTTATGTTCTTATGTTATAGACTGTTTTCCCTCCACTCCCAATTTTCACCACCAATTCTGGCTGCGTTCAATTCGACACTCACTGGCTCCCCTCCATCTCCTTCACTTAAGGTGCTGGCTCTGTCTGGGTTCAGTTCTACACTCACTGGTTCTCCTCACTTCCCTCAACATGCTGACTGTGGCTGGGAACAGGTCCACACTCACTGGTTCCCCTCTCCTCCCCTGAAGACGCTGATTTTGTCTGGGTTCAGTTCCACACTCACTGGTTCCCCTAGCTCACCTCCACTGATGGTGCAGACTCTGGCTGAGTACAGTTCTACATTCACTGGTTGCCCTCCTCCCCTGAAGGTGCTGACACTGGCTGGGTTCAGTTCTGCACTCACATGTTCCCCTCCCTCTCACTACCAGAGGGTGCTGACTGGCTGGGTTCAGCTCTACACTCACTGGTTCCCCTCCACTGAAGGTACTGACACTTGCTGGGTTCAGTTCTACATTCAAGGGTCCCCTTCCCCTGAAGGTGCTGACTCAGTTTGCGTTCAGTTCCAGACACTGACATCATTCACTTTATTCCGGCACCAAGATAGCCGCGCATGCGCTATGTTACTGACTGAACCAAGATGGCGGAGCTATGAACCTGCCTTCCTGTACGAAGAGGGCCGCCGTTAGCCTGGGCCTGTGACCGGGGAGAAAGACCTAAAGCTGCAACCGCCGATATTCCGGTTATTATTCCGGGCTTACGGCGGGCACCGGTTGTTTATGAAGCCTCCCCGCTGGTCCATTATCCCGCTCCGTCCCGCTGAAATCGGCACTTCTAAGGAGCCTGTCCAAACCGTGTCTCCTCCGCCATTACACGTACCGCGCATGCTCCAAGCACAGCCAAGATCCGCGCCTGCGCACTGAGCTCCTGTAGTCTGGATGCGGCACATTCTCCCCCGCGGGGCATGCTGGGTACAAGAATCCATGAGAAATAGGAGCTGGAGTAGGCCACTCGGACCCCCGAGCCTGCTCCCCATTCAATAAGATCATGGCTGGTCTGATCAGAGACCCAGCTCCACTTCACTGCCCGCTCCCCAGAACCTATACTAGCTTATCGCTCAAAAATCTGGCTATCTGCACTTTAAATATATTCAATGACCCAGACTCCACTGCTCTCTGGAGTAGAGAATTCCACAGATTTATTACCCTCTGAGAGAAGACATTTCTTCTTATCTCAGTTTTGAATGGGAGAAAGGCTGCATTTGTAAATAGAACACGATTTACTGTGATTGTATTGGGCACTGAAACATGTTCACTCTGGCAGCTCTACTTTGTTTCTGATTATCTTAATAACCCCTATAACTGAGTTGGAGATTAATATTGTGTATTATTGTTCAATAAATTATCTTTATTTCAAGCTCAGTGTGTCGAATATTTGATTCCTCCATGATCAGAGGAGACTAATTGATGTTCTGTTACTGACTGTTCCATTTTAGTGCTTTTTCTTAATCTAACTTATGTAATTTCTCACCTAGTTCGCCTTCTATCAAACCCCAAACTTGTTCCATTTGAGTACGAGTTGTAGTTGTAGTTGACTTAACTGCAGTGTGTCAGTTTAAACTCAACTGAAATCCTTTGAAACACTCCTTTATTGAAGCATCTTGCATAAGGTTTGAAATAGATTACTTTCTGTAACCCGTTTTTGTAACCGATTGAATTTTACAAACTTATCCACACATTTTGCACGTGATAGTCTGTCAAATATTCTGATATTTGTAATTGTCATTGACACAAACTCCGTTCCGTAGCCACAGACTCCGTCCCTCTCGCCAACTTCTGTCTGAGCCTGAACCAGACTGTTCGCAACCTTGGTGTCATACTTAACCCTGAAATAGGTTTTTTAACCAGATATCCACGGCATAATTAAGACTGCCTATTTCCATCTCTGTAACATCATCCGTCTCCGCTCTTGCCTCAGCTCATCCACTGCTGAAGCCCAATTCCATGCTTTTGTTGCTTCTGGACTTCACTATTCCAACACACTCCTCCCACATTCGACTCTACATAAACTAGAGTTAATCAAAAATTCGGCTGCCCATGCCCTAAATCGCACCAAGTCCAGCTCACCCATCACCTCTGTCCTCACTGACCGACATTGGCTTCTAGTTACGCAACGCCTTGATTTGAAAATTCTAATATTTTCAAACCCCTCCATGACCTCGCCCCTTCCTAGCTCTGTAAATTCTTCCAGCACCACAACCACTGTCCTGCCAACCACCTATGAGATATCTGTCTTCCTGAGCATCCCTGATTATAATTGGTGACTGTGCCTTCTGTTGGAAAGGTCCCAACTTCTGGAAAACCCAACCTAAACCTTTCTGTCGAACCCATGCTGTACCTGCTCTGGCAGTTTTTGATGGGATAGTGTAGAGCAAGCTTTTCTCTCTTATCTAATCCGTGCTGTATCTTCTCTCTGTGTGTTTGATGAGACAGTGTAGAGTGAGCTTTACTCTGTATCTAACATGTGTTGTTCCTGCCCTGGGTTTGTTTGGTGAGATAGTGCAGAGTGAGCTTTACTCAGTATCTAACTCGTGCTGTACCTGCGATGGGAGTGTTTGATGGATCAGTCTATGGAGAGCTTTACTCTCTGACTAACCCATGCTGTGTCTGTTGTGCGAGTGTTTGATCGGACAGCGTAGAGGGAGATTAACTCTGTATCTAACCTATGCTGTACCTATCCTGGGAGTGTTTTGGGACAGGCTAGAGTGAGATTTAACCTTTAATAACCCACGCTGTACCGACCTGAGGATGTCTGGTGAGAAAGTGTTGAGGGAGCTTTACTCTGCATCTAACCTGTGATGTCATCATCATCATCATCATCATCATCATAGGCAGTCCCTCGGAATCGAGGAAAAATAGAAGGAAGACTTGCTTCCACTCCTGAAGTGAGTTATTTGGTGGCTGACCATTCCAATATGAGAGCCACAGACTCTGTCACAGGTGGGACAGATAGTCATTGAAGGAAGGGGTGTGTGGGACTGCTTTGCCGTATGCTCCTTCCACTGCCTGCGCTTGATTTCTGCATGCTCTCGGCATTGAGACTCGAAGTGCTCAGCGTCCTCCCGGATTCACTGTCTCCATTTAGGGCAGTTTTTGGTCAGGGACTCCCAGGTATCAGTGGGGATGTTGCACTTTATCAGGGACGCTTTGAGGCTGTCCTTGTAATGTTTCCGCTGCCCGCCTTTGGCTCATTTGTTGTGAAGGAGCTCCACATAGAGCACTTGCTTTGGGAGTCTCGTGTCTGGCATAAGAACTATGCGGCCTGCCCAGCAGAGCTGATCAAGTGTGGTCAGTGCTTCAATGCTGGGGACATTAGCCTGGACAAGGACACTGATGTTGCTGTGCCAGTCCTCCCAGGGGATTTGTAGGATCTAGCGGAGACATCATTAGTGATATATCTCCAGCAACTTGAGGTGACTACTGTACATGGTCCATTCCTCTGAGTCATACAGGAGGGCGGGTATTACTACAGCCCTGTAGACCATGAGCTTGGTGGTACCTGCCCTGGGAATGGTTGATGGGACAGTGTAAGGGGAGCTTTACTCTATATCTAACCAGTGCTGTACCTGCCCTGGGAATGTCCGGCAGAACAGTATAGAGGGAGATTTTCTCTGTATCGAACTGATGCTGTATCTGCCCCGGAATGGCTGGACAAGTAAGAGGGAGGTGTAGTCTGTGTCTAACCTGTGCTGTACTTGCCCTGGGAACGTCTAATGGAACAGTATAGAGGGAGCTTTACTCTCTATTTAATCTATGTTGTACTTGCCCTGGGAATGTTTGATGGGACAGTGTAGAGGGAGCTTTACTCTGTATCTAAGCCATGCTGTACCTTCCCTACAAGTGTCTGGTGGGAGAATGTATTGAGATCCTTAATGTGTACCTACTCATGTCCGTTATACTCCGTAGAGGATGAAATCCACACTGTGACTCCGGGAGGAGCTCCTCAGCCACAGGGAGAAGACGGTTGAGGAGGATTCAAGCGATGGCATTTCCAGGGTGAATCATCTGTAATTGCCGCAGTTGGACATGTCCCCTTTGTAAAAGATGGTCACGATTACTGCATCTCTGAGATCTCCAGGCATGCCCTCCTTCTTCCAGATGAGAGAGATGAGGTCATGCATTTGTGCCAATAGTGCCTCTCCCGCCATACTTTAGTGCCTCATCCACTTATTTTATCCACTCCCATTGCCTTGTTGGTCTTGTGCTGGCGGATGGCCTTTTCTACCTCATACAGGGCTGGGGTTTTGCTGAGATGGTGGTGGATAGCATGCTGTGGGTTGGAGTCGAGGACACTCGAGTCAAAAGCAGAGTCTCGGTTAAGGAGATCTTCGAAGTGCTCCTTCCAGCGGGTTCTGACTGCCTCGGTGGACTTAATGAGTGTTTCCCCGTTCTTGGCCAACAGTGGGGTGTGCCTTGGGTGGCTGGGCTGTAGGTGGCCTTGACTGCGGTGAAGGATCCTCGCACATCATGGCTGTCAGCCAGCTGCTGAACCTCCTGTGATTTCTCCACCCACCATCTATGCTTTTGGTCACAGGTTTTTTCTTGGACCTCGGCCTTAAGCCACCTGTAATGCTGCTTTGCTGGTCCCGAGTTGGGTTGTTGTTTTAGGTTCAGAAATGCGCTGTGCTTGCGATTTATTAGCTCTTGGATCTCCTGATCATTTTCATCAAACCAGTCCCAGTGTTTCCTCGATCAGGCCAACATCCTCAGCATCGAAGCACTGACCACACTCGACCAGCTCCATTGGGTGGGCCACATTGTTCACAACTATTTTAAGTAGAACAATAATCAAGTGCCCCCCTGATTGAAGGGGAGGTCACACTCAAGAAACTTTCATTAAAGTTCCCGCTTGTTTTTTTTATTAAGGGCACCAAAAACACAACTTAATAATTCAACATAAAAGGAACCTTTGTCAAATCAAATCAAATTAATTTTAATAAAAATTCTGTTTTCTCTTGAAATGATGCACTCCAATCTCTGCAGTGTCCATCTCTTGTGGACACGGCGTGCTCCACCTCCAAGGATACCCTGGCTCGCCACATTGTTCACATGGCTGACACAAGACTCCCAAAGCAAGCATTCTGCTCAGAACACCTACATGGCAAGCGAGCCCAAGGTGATGAGAGGAAACATTTCAAGGACACCTTCAAAGCGTCCTTGATAAAATGCAGCATCCCCACTGATACCTGGGAATCCCTGGCCAAATTCCGCCCGAAGTGGAGTAAGTGCATCCGGGAGGGTGCTGAGCACCACAAGTCTCATCGCTGAGAGCATGCAGAAACCAAGCATAGGAGCATGCGGCAATCCAGTCCCACCCACCCTTTCCTTCAATGACTGGCTGTCCCACCTGTGACAGAGACTGTAATTCCGTATTGGAATGTTTAGTCAGCTAAGAACTCAACTTTAGAGTGGAAGCAAGTCTTCCTTAATTTCAAGGGACTGCCTATGATGATGATAACGTGTACCTAACCTGTGTTGTGCTTGTCCTGTGAATTTTTGGATTGGCTGTTTAGAAAGACGTTTACCCTGCATTTAAATTATGCTGTACTTGCCCTAGCAGTGTTTGATGGGACAGTGTAGAGGGAGCTTCACTCTGTATCAAACCCCTGGTGTACCTGCTACCGGTATGCTTTCGGTCTTCTGCAAGAGGTCGGCACCGGAGGGACTGGGGTGCATCGTCACCTCGAGCAACCAAATTTTAATTTGATTTAAATTTACCATCCAAAGTTTAATGAGTTTATTTTGTTGGTTTTCGTGACCCCTCCCTTTAATCAGGGGGCATTTGTTTTGCAGGTCAACAACAAAATAGTTGTGCTGTACCTCCCCTGTGATTGTTTCTTGGGACAGTGCAGAGGGAGCTGTATTCTGCATCAAACCCGTGCTGTACATGCGCTGGGAATACCTGGTGGGACAGTGTGCAGGGACACTCACTGTGTATTTAACATGTGCTCTACCTGCCCTGGGAGTGTTTGATGAGTCAGCGTACAGCAAGCTTTAAATTGTAACTAACCCGTGCTGTATCTGCCCTGGGATTGTTTAGCACAGTACAGAGGAAGCTTTACGCTGTATATAACCCGTGCAGTATCTGGCCCACTCCTGCTCCGATTCCTCATGGTCTTATGTACCCAGCGTGCCCCGCGGGGGACAATGTGCCGCTCCCAGACTTCAGGAGCTCAGTGCGCAGGCGCGGGTCAAGGTTGTGTTTGGAGCATGCGCGGTGCGTGTAATGGCGGAGGAGACGTGTTTTGGACAGTCTCCTCAGAATTCTCTTTTTCAGCGGGACGGAGCCGGGTAAGGGACCAGCGGGGAGCTGGGGAGGCTTCATAAACAACCTGTGCCCGCCGCAAGCCCGGAATAATAACCGGAATATCGGCGGTTGCAGCTTCGGGGCTTTCTCCCGGCCACAGGCCCAGGCTAACGGCGGCCATCTTTGTACAGGAAGGCAGGTTCCGCGTTCCACCATCTTGATTCAGTGAGTAGCACAGCGCATGCGCGGCCATCTTGGTTCAGGAACAAAGTGAAAGATGTCAGTGTCTCGAACTGAACCCAGCCAGAGTCAGTACCTTCAGGGGAGGGGAACCAGTGAGTGTAGAACTGAACCAAGCCAGAGTCAGTACCTTCAGGGGAGGGGAACCAGTGAGTGTAGAACTGAACCCAGCCAGAGTCAGTACCTTCAGGGGAGGGGAACCAGTGAGTGTAGGACTGAACCCAGCCAGAGTCAGTGCCTTCAGGGGAGGGGAACCAGTGAGTGTAGAACTGAACCCAGCCAGAGTCAGTACCTTCAGGGGAGTGGAACCAGTGAGTGTAGAACTGAACCCAGCCAGAGTCAGTACCTTCAGGGGAGGGGAACCAGTGAGTGTAGAACTGAACCCAGCCAGAGTCAGTACCTTCAGGGGAGGGGAACCAGTGAGTGTAGAACTGAACCCAGCCAGAGTCAGCACCTTCAGGGACCAGTGATTGATTGGTGCCGCGACCCCGCCCCCCGCCACTGATTGGCGCGGAGCAGCGCGCTGGGTGGGCTGGTGCCCCGCGCCGCCTCGCCATTGGCTGCGGGCTGAGTGTTGCGGGCGGGCGGTTGGCGGGTTTGTTGGTGGGCTCCGCTCGCAGCCTTTGAGCTCGGTGCCCAGGTGAGGCGAGGCAGAGTTGTGTGCAGGCGCAGGGCCAGCCTATTGTGGGAGATTAGCTGCGGACGGACGATGTTTTGCCCCACGCGGAGGATGGATGAGCAGCCCGGGCAGTGCGCCCAGCCTCCCTGAGGACTCACAGACACGCGCAGGCGGTGAGATTTGGGTGGCGGCTGTGGGGCACCTTCGGGCGGGGACGGACCTTGGTTACTGTCGGGGTTTGCCGGGAGTTCGGCCGCCATCTTTGGGCAGCACGGGGCCGCCCGCCATGGGGAGCGTGGCTTCCTCGATGTCACAATACTTTCCATTGTCCCGCTGCAGGGCAGGGAGCATGCGCGGCGGCCATCTTACTGCAGGGAGCAGGTGCAGGATGGGGACTAGTGACATGAACACATGAGAACATCAGAAATAGGAGATGAGTCGGCCCTTTGGCCCCTCGAGCATGTCGCCATTCAATAAAATGATGACTGCAGCATCTGGGGTGGTTCTCCTTGGAGCAGTGAAACTCTTTTGAGTTTACCTGTGAAAACATAAAACATGTATCCGTGCCACCCGACCTGGGTGACACACACAAGACATTTACAAGGCCCTTTTTTTTGGGGGGTTTTTTTTTTGTGTTTTTTTTTTTGGGCACTAAAATCAAATTTTTCCTTTTTTCCAGTGCCCCCTATAAAAGGAGAGGGGGACACTAAAAGCACCGGCAATTAAAACAAATTAAACTTAAAAACGTAAAATCATATTAAAATTTGGTTGCCGGGCGTGATGATGCACTCCAGTCCCTCCGGTGCCCACCTCTCGCGGAAGGCCGCGAGCGTACCGGTGGACACCGCGTGCTCCATCTCCAAGGACACCCTGGACCGGATGTAAGAGCGGAAGAGAGGCAGGCAGTCAGGTTGAACGACCCCCTCGACCGCCCGCTGCCTGGACCGGCTGATGGCACCCTTGGCCGTGCCCAGGAGCAGTCCTACGAGGAGGCCTTCGGACCTACCCGCTCCCCTCCGCACAGGGTGCCCAAAGATCAGGAGAGTGGGACTGAAGTGCAGCCAGAATTTCAGGAGAAGCCCCTTCAAATAGTGGAACAGGGGCTGCAACCTTGTGCATTCAATAAAAACATGGAACACGGACTCCTCCAGACCGCAGAAATTGCAGGCGGCCTGGGAGTCCGTGAACCGGCTTAAAAATTTATTGCACGGCACTGCTCCGTGCACCACCCTCCAGGCCAAGTCCCCGATGAATAGTGGGAGGACCCCTGCGTAGAGTGCCCTCCATCGGGGACCCCCGCCTCCTCCGGACGGCAAGATGGTACGCCATGGCGTGTCCGGACGGCCGGCGAGGATGGCAAAGTTGAGGGTGTGCAGGAGCAGCCCGTACAGGAAACCCCTCCGCGCGGAACTGAAAGGCACGGAGGGGATTTCCCCGAGGCGGCTCAAGTTGTGAGGCGCCGGCCCCCGAGGGAGGTTCCGGGGTTTGGCGCCGATGAGGAATTCCGTCCGGACGGGGGTCAGTTCTGACGGGATCTCCCCACGTGCTTGAGCCTCCTCGATGCACCTAACGGAGTCAGGGCCCAGAGCTGTTTTTAGCGACTCGATGGCATCGGCCGCGTGGCGGACGTTGGCAGAATTTAGGCGCCGCGCCAGCGTGTCTGGCGCCATCCAGCCCGCTCCTCCGCCATCGAGCAGGTCCCTGACCCTGGTCACCTCACCAGCCACAGCCCTCTCTTCCGACCGCCACATAAAGCCTCGGCCGTGGAGGTACGGATTCCCGAGCAGCGGTTCCTGCAGGACGGCCGCCACTCCAGCCGGCGGAGAGCTGCGCTTGGTGGAGACTTTGTTCCAGACCCTGATGAGTTCCCTGTAAAAGACAGGCAGCTCCCGGAGGGCGGTCCTGGCACCCCCCAAGTTCACAAACAGGAGCTGCGTGTCATAATTGAGGTCGAGCTGCTGGCGGAAGAAATACCTCGCCAGAGCACACCACCGAGGAGGGGGCTCGACGTAAAGGTATCTCTGCAGGGTCTGAAGACGGAAAGTCGCGAGCTGGGCGCTGACGCACACCAACGACTGACCGCCCTCCTCCTTGGAGCAGTGAAACACTTTTTGGAATTCACCTGCAAAACATAAAACATTAAACGGTGCCACCCGACCTGGGTGACACTCCAGACATTTACAAGGCCCTTTTTTTTTTTTTTTTTTGGCACTAAAATCACAATTTTTCCCCAGTGCCCCCTATAAAAGGGAAGGGGACACTAAAAGCACCGGCAATTAAAACAAATTAACTTTAAAACGTAAAATCAAATTAAAATTTGGTTGCCGGGCGTGATGATGCACTCCAGTCCCTCCGGTGCCCACCTCTCGCGGAAGGCCGCGAGCGTACCGGTGGACACCGCGTGCTCCATCTCCAAGGACACCCTGGACCGGATGTAAGAGCGGAAGAGAGGCAGGCAGTCAGGTTGAACGACCCCCTCGACCGCCCGCTGCCTGGACCGGCTGATGGCACCCTTGGCCGTGCCCAGGAGCAGTCCTACGAGGAGGCCTTCGGACCTACCCGCTCCCCTCCGCACAGGGTGCCCAAAGATCAGGAGAGTGGGACTGAAGTGCAGCCAGAATTTCAGGAGCAGCCCCTTCAAATAATAAAACAGGGGCTGCAACCTTGTGCATTCCATAAAAACATGGAACACGGACTCTTCCAGACCGCAGAAATTGCAGGCGGCCTGGGAGTCCGTGAACCGGCTTAAAAATTTGTTGCACGGCACTGCTCCGTGCACCACCCACCAGGCCAAGTCCCCGATGAATAGTGGGAGGACCCCTGCGTAGAGTGCCCTCCATCGGGGACCCCCGCCTCCTCCGGACGGCAAGATGGTTCGCCATGGCGTGTGTTGGACGGCCGGCGAGGATGGCAAAGTTGAGGGTGTGCAGGAGCAGCCCGTACAGGAAACCCCTCCGCGCGGAACTGAAAGGCACGGAGGGGATTTCCCCGAGGCGGCTCAAGTTGTGAGGCGCCGGTCCCCGAGGGAGGTTCCGGGGTTTGGCGCCGATGAGGAATTCCGTCCGGACGGGGGTCAGTTCGGACGGGATCTCCCCACGTGCTTGAGCCTCCTCGATGCACCTAACGGAGTCAGGGCCCAGAGCTGCTTTTAGCGACTCGATGGCATCGGCCGCGTGGCGGACGTTGGCAGAATTTAGGCGCCGCGCCAGCGTGTCTGGCGCCATCCAGCCCGCTCCTCCGCCATCGAGCAGGTCCCTGACCCTGGTCACCTCACCAGCCACAGCCCTCTCTTCCGACCGCCACATAAAACCTCGACCGTGGAGGTACGGATTCCCGAGCAGCGGTTCCTGCAGGACGGCCGCCACTCCAGCCGGCGGAGAGCTGCGCTTGGTGGAGACTTTGTTCCAGACCCTGATGAGTTCCCTGTAAAAGACAGGCAGCTCCCGGAGGGCGGTCCTGGCACCCCCCAAGTTCACAAACAGGAGCTGCGTGTCATAATTGAGGTCCAGCTGCTGGCGGAAGAAATACCTCGCCAGAGCACACCACCTAGGAGGGGGCTCGACGTAAAGGTATCTCTGCAGGGTCTGAAGACGGAAAGTCGCGAGCTGGGCGCTGACGCACACCAACGACTGACCGCCCTCCTCCTTGGAGCAGTGAAACTCTTTTGAGTTTACCTGCGAAAACATAAAACATTAAAGAGTGCCACCCGACCTGGGTGACACTCCAGACATTTCCAAGGCCCTTTTTTTCCCCCCATTTTTTTTTTTTTTTTTTGTTTTTCTTTTTTTTTTGGTTTTTTTTTGGGCACTAAAATCACAATTTTTCCCCAGTGCCCCCTATAAAAGGGAAGGGGACACTAAAAGCACCGGCAATTAAAACAAATTAACTTTAAAACGTAAAATCAAATTAAAATTTGGTTGCCGGGCGTGATGATGCACTCCAGTCCCTCCGGTGCCCACCTCTCGCAGAAGGCCCCGAGCGTACCGGTGGACACCGCGTGCTCCATCTCCAAGGACACCCTGGACCGGATGTAAGAGCGGAAGAGAGGCAGGCAGTCAGGTTGAACGACCCCCTCGACCGCCCGCTGCCTGGACCGGCTGATGGCACCCTTGGCCGTGCC
The DNA here is from genome assembly GCF_044704955.1 of Pristiophorus japonicus. Lineage (NCBI taxonomy): Eukaryota > Metazoa > Chordata > Chondrichthyes > Pristiophoridae > Pristiophorus > Pristiophorus japonicus. The sequence goes on from NC_091999.1 coordinate 49,775,874, forward strand.
CAGGAGCAGTCCTACGAGGAGGCCTTCGGACCTACCCGCTCCCCTCCGCACAGGGTGCCCAAAGATCAGGAGAGTGGGACTGAAGTGCAGCCAGAATTTCAGGAGCAGCCCCTTCAAATAGTGGAACAGGGGCTGCAACCTCGTGCATTCAATAAAAACATGGAACACAGACTCCTCCAGACCGCAGAAATTGCAGGCGGCCTGGGAGTCCGTGAACCGGCTTAAAAATTTGTTGCACGGCACTGCTCCGTGCACCACCCTCCAGGCCAAGTCCCCGATGAACAGTGGGAGGACCCCTGCGTAGAGTGCCCTCCATCGGGGACCCCCGCCTCCTCCGGACGGCAAGATGGTACGCCATGGCGTGTCCGGACGGCCGGCGAGGATGGCAAAGTTGAGGGTGTGCAGGAGCAGCCCGTACAGGAAACCCCTCCGCGCGGAACTGAAAGGCACGGAGGGGATTTCCCCGAGGCGGCTCAAGTTGTGAGGCGCCGGCCCCCGAGGGAGGTTCCGGGGTTTGGCGCCGATGAGGAATTCCGTCCGGACGGGGGTCAGTTCGGACGGGATCTCCCCACGTGCTTGAGCCTCCTCGATACACCTAACGGAGTCAGGGCCCAGAGCTGTTTTTAGCGACTCGATGGCATCGGCCGCGTGGCGGACGTTGGCAGAATTTAGGCGCCGCGCCAGCGTGACTGGCGCCATCCAGCCCGCTCCTCCGCCATCGAGCAGGTCCCTGACCCTGGTCACCTCACCAGCCACAGCCCTCTCTTCCGACCGCCACATAAAACCTCGGCCGTGGAGGTACGGATTCCCGAGCAGCGGCTCCTGCAGGACGGCCGCCACTCCAGCCGGTGGAGAGCTGCGCTTGGTGGAGACTTTGTTCCAGACCCTGATGAGTTCCCTGTAAAAGACAGGCAGCTCCCGGAGGGCGGTCCTGGCACCCCCCAAGTTCACAAACAGGAGCTGCGTGTCATAATTGAGGTCGAGCTGCTGGCGGAAGAAATACCTCGCCAGAGCACACCACCTAGCAGGGGGCTCGACGTAAAGGTATCTCTGCAGGGTCTGAAGACGGAAAGTCGCGAGCTGGGCGCTGACGCACACCAACGACTGACCGCCCTCCTCCTTGGAGCAGTGAAGGTGCAGGGCAGGTTTAACAGGTGCTCACAATCAGGAAGGCTTTAGATTGAGTCAGGGAACAGAGTGGTTCTGCTCACACAATCAGAGAATGATTACAGCATGGAAGGCCATTCGGCCCGTCGTACCCTTGCCTACTCCCCTCCCTTTCCCCCGGCCCTGCAAATGTTTTTTTTCCAGATACTTATCCAACTTCCTTTTTTTTAGAAAGCTGTGATTGAGTCTGCCTCCACCACGCTTTCAGGCCGTGCATTCCGGATCCTAACCATTCTGCGTAAAATAGATTTTACTTATGTGACCTTTGGTTCTTTTGCCATTCACCTTAATTCCGTCTCCTCTGGTTCTCTACCCTTCTGCCAGTGGGAACAGTATCTCTCTATCTACTCTGTCCGGACCCCTCATGATTTTGAACACCTCGATCAATTCTCCTCTCAACCTTCTCTGCTCCAAGGAGAACAACCCCAGCTTCTCCAGTCAATCCACGGAACTGAAGTCCCTCATCTCGTGAATCATTCTTGTCAATCTTTTCTGCACCCTCTCTCAGGCCTTCACATCCTAATCTGCAGTGCCCAGAATTGGACACAATGTTCCAGTTGAGGCCGAACCAATGTTTGAAAACGTTCATCATAACCTCCTTGCTTTTGTACTCTGTGATGCCCAGGATCCTGTAAGTTTTTTTAACTGATTTCTCAACCTGTCCTGCCACCTTCAGCAATTTGTGCACATTTACCCGCAGGTCTCACTGTTCACGCACCCACTTTAGGATTGCACCCTTTAGTTTATATTGCCTCCTTGTTTATTTAATCACGCTTTTCGTATTTTATTTCTTTTCTTAGATTCACGGCCTCATTTTATTTTTCCCTTCGAGCCCCTCAACTTAATGTGGGAGTGTAATGTTGGCGACTGGTGATTGATTGCCCTGGGAACCAACAGGAAGAGAGGTCAGAGGCCAGAGGGCCCAGGGAGCAGCGTGTTCTGCAACCAATCGTGGTGCTTGAGGGGTGGATCCTGAGTCGGCCTGTCAGGTGAGTCTGTGTGAACCTCTGTTAAACAATTCATCTTTTGAAGTTAAATCGAGATTTCTTTTGTCAACAAAACAGTTCAACATTTGTCAGTATTTTTTTTCCCTGGAGTTCCTATTATGAGTTTCAGACACTTCAGTGCCAAGTGGACCAGGTGTTTAAAGGTCATTCATTTCCCCTTTTCCACATAGAAAATTCTTACAGGGCTTGACAGTGTAGCTCAGGGGTGTCAAACATACGGCCCACGGGCCGGACACGGCCCCCCCAAGCCCCTTCCTCCGGCTGCCACGTGTTTTAATTTATACACCCCCACTCCTGATCTTTCGCTTGCTGACTGGAACACAACCTGAATTTGTCGGCCGTCACGGAACAGGAGGAGGGCGGCGGAGGCACGGGGAAGGTCAGTTGGTGTCCACGGGGAGCAATTCTGGGACAACGAGGGCACTCACATGGACCGTCAATGGGAGATAAGCTTTGAGTGAGGCAGTGAGTAGATAAATACCGAGAGAGAGGGGGAGGAGTGTCGCTGGAACTCCAGGTGATGTAACAGATGATGGGGGTTAGTGCAGGGTAGGTAGTGAGGGGGTTGTGTTCCTGCACTTCTCCCCCCTCCTCGGCCCCAGCGAGGCGCTGATTTAAAATTCTCAGCCTCCTGTTCAAATCCCCTCCCCATTCCCTCCCATCCCCATCCCTCCCCTTCCCATCCCTCCCCTCCCCTCCCCTCCCCTCCCCATCACTCCCCATCCCATCTCTGTAACCTCCGCCAGCCCCTATACACCTCCCTATCTCTGTAACCTCCTCCAGCCCCTATACACCTCCCTATCTCTGTAACCTCCTTAGCCCTACAACCCTCTCGATCTCTGTAAGCTCCTCCAGCCCTGCACCCCTCCCTATCTCTCTAAACCTCCTCCAGCACCGACACCTCTCATATCTCTCTAAACCTCCACTAGCCCCAAAGCCCCAGCCCTACATCCCTCCCTATCTCTCTAAACCTCCTCCAGCCCCTACACACCTCCCTATCTCTAACCCCATCCAGCCCCTATACACCTCCCTATCTCTGTAACCTCCTCCAGCCCTACACCCCTTGCTATCTCTCTAACCTCCCCCTGCCCCTACAACCCTTGCTATCTCTCTAACCTCCCCCTGCCCCTACACCCCTCCCTATCTCTCTAACCTCCCCCTGCCCCTGCACTCCTCCCTATCCCTGTAACCTCCTCCAGCCCCTACACTCCTCCCTATCTCTGTAACCTCCTCCAGACCCTACACCCCTCCCTATCTCTGTAACCTCCTCCAGACCCTACACCCCTCGCTATCTCTGCAATCTCCTCCAGCCCTCCACCCCTCCAGCCCTGCGCCCCTCCCCATCTGTAACCTCCTCCAGTGCAACACACCTCCACATCTCCCTAACCTCCTCCAGCCCCGACACTCGTCCCTATCGCTGTAACCTTCAGCACCTGCACAGCTCCCTATCTCTGTAACCTCCTCCAGCCCTAAATCTCTCCCTACCTCTAATCTCCTCCAGGCCCAACACCCCTCCCGATCTCCGTAAACACCTCCTGTTCCTACAACCCTCCCTATCTCTGTAACCTCCAGCCCCTACACCCCTACTTATCTCTGTAACCTTCTCTAGCCCTACAGCCCTCCGTATCTATGGAACTTCCTTCAGCCTCTACAACCCTCCCTATCTCTGTTGTCTCTTCCAGCCCCTACATCCTCCCTATCTCTGTAACCTCCTCCAGCCCCTACACCCCTCCCTTTATCTGTAAGCTCCTTCAGCACTACACCTCTTCCTATCCGTGTAACCTCCTCCAGCCCCTACACCACTCCCTATCTCTTACCTCCTCGAGCCCGCACAACGCTCCCAATCTCTGCAACCACCTCCAGCCCCGACAACCCTCCCTATCCTTGTAACAACCTCCAGCCCCTACAAGCCTCCCTATATCTATAAGCTCTTCCAGCCCTACACTCCTCCATATCACTCTAACCTCCTCCAGCCCTACACTCCTCCATATCTCTCTAACCTCCTCCCGCCCTACACAATCCATATCTCTCTAACCTCCTCCAGCCCCGGCACCCCTCCATATCTCTGCAACCTTCTCCAGCACCTGCTTATTTCTGTAACCTCCTCCAACCCTACACCCCTCCTTATCTCGAACCTCCTCCAGCCCTGACCCCATCCCTATCTCTAATTTCCTCCTGCCCCTACACCCCTCCCTATCTCTGTAACCTGCTCCTGCCCCTACACCCCTCCCTATCTCTGTAACCTCTTCCAGACCCGACACCCGTCCCGATCTCTAACCTCCTCCAGCCCCTACACCCCTCTCTATCTCCGTAACCAGCTCCAGCCAGACAACCCAACTTTCTCTGTAACCTCCCCGAGCCCCTACACCCCTCCCAATCTCTGCAACCTCCTCCAGCCCCTACAGCCTCCCTATGTCTCTAACCTCCTCCAGCCCCTACACCCCTCCCAATCTCTAACCTCCTCCAGCCCCTACACCCCTCCCAATCTCTAACCTCCTCCAGCCCCTAAACCCCTCCCTATCTCTAACCTCGTCCAGCCCCAAACCCCTTCTTCTCTCTGTAACCTACAGCCCCTACACCCTTCCCTATCTCTGTAACCTACAGCCCCTACACCTTTCCCTATCTCTGTTATCTCCTCCAGTCCTCCACCCCTCCCCATCTCCATAACCACCTCCAATACCAGAACCTTCCCTATCTCTGCAATCTCCTCCAGCCCCTTATCTCTGTAACCTCATCCAGCACTGCACACCTCCCTATCTCCGTAACCAGCTGCAGCCCTACAACCCTCCCTATCTCTGTAACCTCCTCCAGACCCTACAAACATCTCTATCTCTAACCTCCTCCAGCCCTTAAACTCATCCTGATCTCTCAAAGCTTCTCCAGCCCTAAACCCCTCTCTATCTCTGTAACCTCCAGCCCCTACATCCCTCCCTATCTCTGTAATCTCCTCCAGCCCTAAACCCCTCCCTATCTCTGTAACCTCCAGCCCCTACATCCCTCCCTAACTCTGTAATCTCCTCCAGCCCTAAACCCCGCCCTATCTCTAACCTCCTGCAGGTTCTACACCTCTCCCTATAACCCCCTCCATCACTACAATCCTCCCCTTTGTAACCTCCTCCAGCACTAGACCCCTCCTCCTCTGTAACCTCCTCCAGCTTTTACACCCTCCCTATCCCTCTAACCTCCTCCAGCATCTACACACCTCTCTATCTCTCTAACCTCCTCCAGCCCGACACCCCTCCGTATCTCTCACCTTCCTCTTCCCACTGACCCTTCTTTACAGTTGAGCCACCCATGATGCCTTGGACTTGGCTCTGGCTGTACTCCCTGAGGAACCACCAGTATAGAGAGTGAGATGCACTGAGAGGTGTCCTGCACTACCTGCCTGGTCCTCCATGTCTGTCTGGGCAGTCACCCATTCCCTCTCTGCCTGCACACTCTTATGCTGCGAGGTGACGACCCCCTGAAAAGTGCTATCCACGTAGCTCTCAGCCTCGCGGATGCACTGACACTCGCTGCTACTCAAGCTCTGAAACCCCATGCTCAAGCATGCCTCCCCCAGCTGAAGTGCCTTACCCCACTCCCAGTGCATGACTCCCCCAGCCGAAGTGCCTTACCCAACTCCCAGTGCATGACTCCCGCAGCTGAAGTGCCTTACCCAACTCCCAGTGCATGACTCCCCCAGCCGAAGTGCCTTACCCCAGTCCCAGTTTATGCCTCCCCCAGCCGAAGTGCCTAACCCCAGTCCTGTTTCTCGGCACCACCTGCATGGAATGATTCGGGCTTAGAGGGGGCGGGGCTTGTCGCCTATCCATCAGGAAAGTGCAGAACAAATAGTTCCCTGCGTTAATAAACCCCGGGGGGGTCACGCAGCCCGAGCGCGGGATCGGGCTCGAGAGACAACACTCCGCACCATCTGTTACACACACACCGGGGCTCGGTCCCAGGCCCCGAATCACAGCCCGCAGGCCCCGTGTTTGCACCCCGGTTCCAGCCTGGGCACACACTATTGGGCAGCACAAAAGACCCAGAGTCCGGTGTAACACAAACGGAGACAGGGTCCAGCCTAACACAAACAGAGACAAGGCCTAGTTTTACACTATAAACAAGTATTTAATAATTGAAACAGCGTTTTTGCAATAATAACAAAGTGTGACACTATCCCCTCTAACAGAAGCCTTTAACACTTTAACAACACCAGAAACATACTCTGTAGAATACAACAGAGACACGATCTACAGTTATAATAATAGAGGTGTGCACTAGAACTGGAACTACAGGGACAGGTTATTTTCAGGTCTAATGTAACAATTCCAGAGACAGGGTCTGGAGTAATAACAGCAAATGTATGGCCCACTGTGAGAGTAACAAAGACAGTGTTTGATCCAATAATAACAGTGGCAGACTCTAGTGTAATACTGAACACAATGCTGGATCTAGTGTGATGGTCACACAGACAGTGTCTAGTGCTATAACCTCATTCACCCATCCCCCTGTGCTCACTGACCTACATTGGCCGCTGGTTAAGCAATGCCTCGATTTTAAAATTCTAATCTTTGGTTTCAAACTCACCATGGCCCCCCCCCCTTTTCTCTACCCTTTTATATGGCACATTGTCAAATGCCTTCTGGAAATTCAAACACACCACATCCACTGGTTTCCCTTTTTCCATCCTGTTCGTTACATCCTAAATAACTCCAGCAAATTTGTCAAACATGACTTCCCCTTCATAAATCCATGCTGACTCTGCCTGACTGAATTTTGCTTTTCCAAATGTCCTGCAACTGCTATTTTAATAATGGACCGAAACATTTTCCCAACCACAGATATTAGACTAACTGGTCTATAGTTTCCTGCTTTTTGTCTGCCTTCTGTTTTAAAAAGGGGCGTTACATACGCAATTTTCCAATTTGCTGGGACCTCCGCAGAATCCAGGGAATTTTGGTAAATTACAACCAATGCATCCACAATCCCTGCCGCTACTTCTCTTAAGACCCTAGGATGTAATCCATCAGGTCCAGGGGATTTATCTGTCTTCAGTCCCATTATCTTACTGAGTACCACCACCTGAGTGATTGTAATTGTGTTACGTTCCTCCCCCACCCTACAGCCTCTTGACTATCCACTATCGGAATATTGTTAGTTTCCTCGACCCATGTCATTGGTCCCGATGTGGACCACAACCTCCGGCTGTTCACCCTCTCCCCGCAGAATGCCCTGCAATTACTCAGTGACATCCTTGACTCTGGCACCAGGGAGGCAACATACCATCCTGGAGTCACGTCTGTGGCTGCAGAAACACCTGTCTGCTCCCCGACTATTGTATCCCCTCCCACTATAGATCTTCCATTCTTCTTTCCTCCCCCCCTCCCCGTGCAGCTGAGACACCCGTGGTGCCGTGGATTTGGCTCTGGCTCACTCCCCAGAGCCACCATCGCCCTCACCAGTACTCAGAACAGAGAACCAGTTGGAGAGTGAGATGGACTCGGGGGACTCCTGCACTACCTGCCTAGTCCTCCTCTTCTGTCCAGGGGTCACCCAATCCCTCTCTGCCTGCACATTCTTAAGCTGCGGGGTGACCACCTCTAGAAACGTGAGATCCCCGGAGCTCTCAGTCTCATGGATGCACCGCAGTGACTCCAGCCGCCGCTCAAGCTCCAAAACGCGGAGCTGGAGTTGGTGCAGCTGGAGACACCTCCTGCACATGTGGTCGTCCCGGCTGTGTGAAGCTTCCGGGATTTCCCACATGCCACAGGATGTGTAATCCACGGGACTGAGCTGTCCTGTCATCCCTCTAGTTGCACTCACAACTATCAAGTAGAACTAAACTCTAAACCTTAGAGAAATACACCCAGCAACTACTCAGCAATCCGCTGATTTAATTAACTGGCTCTCCTTCGATAATAAAGTTCACATATATTTACTGGCAGATCCGACTTACAACAATGCCAAAGGTTTCCTACTGAAAAGCAAAAGAAAAAGATTTACCAATCCACCAGCCAATCACTGACCCGCTGGACTGTGACCCTGCACCAGCTGATTCCTCCCAAACCCCTCCCCAACCTCCGAGACCACTCACGCATCCCCCCACCCCCAGACCCTCACGCCCCCCCACCCCCACACCCTCACGCCCCACCCACCCCAGACCATCACGCCCCCCCCACCCCCAGACCCTCACGCCCCCACACCCTCACGCCCCCCCCACCCCCAGACCCTCACGCCCCCCCCCACCCCAGACCCTCACGCCCCCCCACCCCGAGACCCTCACGCCCCCCCACCCCCAAACCCTCACGCCCCCCCACCCTCACGCCCCCCCACCCCCACACCCTCACGCCCCCCCCACCCCAGACCCTCACACCCCCCCACCCCCAGACCCTCACGTCCCCCCCCCACCCCCAGACCCTCACGTCCACCCCCACCCCCAGACCCTCACGTCCCCCCCCACCCCCAGACCCTCACGTCCCCCCCCCACCCCCAGACCCTCACGTCCCCCCCCCCACCCCCAGATCCTCACGTCCCCCCCCCACCCCCACACCCTCACGCCCCCACACCCTCACGCCCCCCCACCCCCAGACCCTCACGCCCCCCCCACCCCAGACCCTCACGCCCCCCCACCCCGAGACCCTCACGCCCCCCCACCCCCAAACCCTCACGCCCCCCCACCCTCACGCCCCCCCACCCCCACACCCTCACGCCCCCCCACCCCAGACCCTCACACCCCCCCACCCCCAGACCCTCACGTCCCCCCCCCACCCCCAGACCCTCACGTCCCCCCCCACCCCCAGACCCTCACGTCCCCCCCCACCCCCAGACCCTCACGTCCCCCCCCCACCCCCAGACCCTCACGTCCCCCCACCCCCAGACCCTCACGCCCCCCCCCCACCCCCAGACCCTCACGTCCCCCCCCCACCCCCAGACCCTCACGTCCCCCCCCCACCCCCAGACCCTCACGTCCCCCCACCCCCAGACCCTCACGCCCCCCCCCACCCCCAGACCCTCACGTCCCCCACCCACCCCCAGACCCTCACGTCCCCCCCCACCCCCAGACCCTCACGTCCCCTCCCCACCCCCAGACCCTCACGTCCCCCCCCCACCCCCAGACCCTCACGTACCCCCCCCACCCCCAGACCCTCACGTCCCCCCCCCACCCCCAGACCCTCACGTCCCCCCCCCACCCCCAGACCCTCACGTCCCCCCCCCACCCCCAGACCCTCACGCCCCCCACCCCCCCTGCAACGGCCCCTACCCCCCCCTCCCACCGACGACCCCGACTTAATGAAAGCCTGTCGGCCAATGAGACGCTGTAAAGGTGCTGGTGAGCTGCTGGATTGTTCTGCATTTTGCCTGAACAGAAAATAACTGAACAGTTATCCCAGTTTAACCTTTGCTATTATGAAATGTTTGTGTATTTTAATGTGGCTCATGTCCTTGCTGATGTCGGCTGTAATTGTGTAGAAAGGGGATGTGTGAAGTGATGGTGTTTGTATGGAGATGTGAAACAAGGAAACGGTATCTGTGTGTGACAGTGACACAGCCTGTGGTCACAGGCAGAACCATGCACCGATATCCTTGTGGTTATAGTTTGAGCAGGGTCAGATCAGGAATGTAGCAAACCAGTTCAGTATAAATATCGCCAGTGTATCCGCAGCTTGTTTGACACACCTGGGGAGAGGAGCCCTGGGAACCCACTCCATTATCCCTGTTCTCCGGATCCGGTAACTATACTGTCTGTATGTTTGCAGTGCTGTTAATAACATCAGTAAAAGTCAGTCTGGTGTCCTGAGCTTGATTATCTGGTGTCTGAAACCACAAGACTCAATATTTAGAGTCAACAGGATGAACTAGTGAATACATCACGACCCAATACTCCAGCTCTATATTCACAGGAGAAAGTTGGTCATCCAACTCCTCGAATGGGCAGATAGAGCAAGATACCGACTCTCAGAACATCTCGAATCTGTTGTAAATATCGTTCAAATCCTGACCGGTACCAATTGTCAGTTTCCATTACAGTGAAGGCAGTTCAAGACACAAGAGGGGCCGGGAGTAGGGGTGAAGGAGGGGGCCCGGGGGTGAGGGGGTTTGGAGAATAGGGGTGAAGGAGGGGTTGGGGTGAGGGGGGTTTGAGAGTAGGGGTGAAGGAGGGGTTGGGGTGAGGGGGTTTTGGGGAGAAGATGTAATGTAGGAAATGCAGTAGCCAATTTGTGCACAGCAGGATCCCACAAACAGCCATGTAATGATGACAAGACAATCCGTTCCCAGTGATGCAAGTTGAGGGATACACATTACCCAGGACACTGGGGTGAACTCCGCCTGTTCTTCCTCTGAATCGTGGCTGTGGGATCTTTTACATCCAACTTAAAATCTAGACAGGGCATCGGTTTAATGTCTCACCTGAAAGACGGCACCTCTGACAGTGCAGCACTCCCTCTGTACTGACACCTGGAGTCTGGGCCTAGATGATGTGCTCGGGCTCTGGATTGGGAATTGAACCCTCACTCGGCCGAGAGTGTTACCACTGAGCCAAGGCTGACAGGGTCTGTTCCCTGTTCCCGTTCCACTAGACTGTGCTGGTGTTATTACACTGACCCACACATTCATACTGCAGTGGGCCTTGACTCTCTTATCAGACATTCGGCAAAGCATTTGTTACAACAAGAAAACAACCAGAACTTACATTAATATAGCGCCTTTAATGCAATGAAACAACTCACGGCGCTTAACACGATCGATATCAATAAGAAAACATTTTTGACACAGAGCCACAGAGAAAGATATCAGGACAGATTCCCAAAAGGTTGATTGAAGAGGTAGTTTTTAAAAAGAACCTTGAAAGAGGAGGTGGAGGTTTAGGGGGAATTCCAGAGCTTAGAGCTTCAGCAGCTGAAGACACGGCCACCAATGGTGGGGCGATTAAAATCAGGGATGGGCAAGGACAGATTTGGAGGAGTGCAGAAACTCGGAGGGTGGTGGGGCTGTAAGAGTTTACAGAGATAGGGAGGGGCGAGGCCATGGAGAGTTTTGAAACCAAAGATTAGAATTTTAAAATCGAGGCGTTGCTTAACCAGGAGCCAATGTAGGTCAGTGAGCACAGGGGGATGGGTGAATGAGGTTATAGCAATAGGCCCCGACTTGCACACACTATTAGAGGAGACCCAATCTTTGTTTTGTTGCACTGGACACTGCCTGTGTGACCATCACACTCGATCCAGCATTGTGTTCAGTATTACACTAGAGTCTGCCTCTGTTATTATTGGATCAAACACTGTCTTTGTTACTCTCACAGTGGGCCATGCATTTGCTGTTATTACTCCGGACCCTGTCTCTGGAATTGTTGCACTAGACCTGAAAATAACCTGCCCCTGTAGTTCCAGTTCTAGTGCACACCTCTATTATTATAACTGTAGATCGTGTCTCTTGTATTCTATAGAGAATGTTTCTGGTATTGTTAAAGTGTTAAAGGCTTCTGTTAGTGTGACACTATCACCTCTCAATTATTATTGCCAAAAAATTATTTCAATATTAAAGACTTGTTTCGAATGTAAAACTAGGCCTTGTGTCAGTTATTAGTGCACCAGACCTTGTCTCTGTTTATATTACACTGGACCCTGTCTCTGTTTATATTACACTAGACCCTGTCTCTGTTTATATACCACTGGGCCCTGTCTCTGTTTATATTACACTCTGCCCTGTTTCTGTTTATATTACACTGGGCACTGTCTCTGTCTATATTACACTGGGCACTGTCTCTATCTATATTACACTGGACCCTGTCTCTGTTTATATTACACTGGGCCCTGTCTCTGTTTATATTACCCTGGACCCTGTCTCTGTTTATATTACACTAGACCCTGTCTCTGTTTATATTACACTGGGCCCTGTCCCTGTTTATATTACACTGGATCCTGTCTCTCTTTATATTACACTAGACCCTGTCTCTCTTTATATTGCACTAGACCCTGTCTCTGTTTATATTACACTGGGCACTGTCTCTGTTAATATTACACGAGACCCTGTCTCTGTTTATATTACACTAGACCCTGTCTCGGTTTATATTACACTCGACCCTGTCTCGGTTTATATTACACTAGACCCTGTCTCGGTTTATATTACACTAGACCCTATCCCTGTTTATATTACACTAGACCCTGTCTCGGTTTATATTACACTAGACCCTGTCTCGGTTTATATTACACTAGACCCTATCCCTGTTTATATTACACTAGACCCTGTCTCGGTTTATATTACACTAGACCCTGTCTCGGTTTATATTACACTAGACCCTGTCCCTGTTTATATTACACTAGACCCTGTCTCGGTTTATATTACACTAGACCCTGTCTCGGTTTATATTACACTAGACCCTATCCCTGTTTATATTACACTCGACCCTGTCTCTGTTTATATTACACTAGACCCTGTCCCAGTTTATATTACACTCGACCCTGTCTCTGTTTATATTACACTAGACCCTGTCCCAGTTTATATTACACTCGACCCTGTCTCTGTTTATATTACACTAGACCCGATCCCTGTTTATATTACACTAGGCCCTGTCTCCGTTTATATTACCCTGTACCCTGTCTCTGTTTATATTACACTAGATCCTGTCTCTGTTTATATTACACTAGATCCTGTCTCGGTTTATATTACACTAGACCCTGTCTCTGTTTATGTCGAGGAAATTTCTAAGTTAAATTAACTCAGGCGGAGGCATTCAGAGATGAGCTTCGAGAGAAGTTTATTTCTAAAACGAACGAAATATCTCGGAGAGCCTGCTTAGTCCACACCAAGGCAGAACTCTGAATTTTACAAGCAACCTCGGTTTATCTTTATACAGTTGAAACAGGAATTTTATCTGCAACTCGCCACACATAAACATTGTATCTATTATACATGAGCATTATTCATACGAAACTGTGAGTCCAAAGTTCACCCCGGTAGGCACACTTTATCTGTTTCTTGCATAGTTTCTCTCTGTCTCTATGCTGATAAACAAGGTATCTGGAAACTCATGCAAAGACTAGACAGTCATGTATATACAACATTCTGTTCTTTGAGGCTGATAAGTTTCGGTAATTTTCTCTAGCTCCGTGAATTCTACAGAATCAGCAAAAGCGAACTTAACCCTTCCTTTAACCTAGGACATGGATTGTTTTCTTCCACAACTCCCTCCTTGTTGATCTTTTCCAGATCAACACGCTTTCATATTCTTTTCATGTTTAAAAGGGGGTTCATACCCTTCAGGGTAGGGTCGCATTTCAAGGCATTTTCTTCTATGCGATTTAACCTTTCTTTTATGAACACACTTTTTCTTTCCACGCGGGATACTAGGTCCATTACTTGACCAATTAATTTTTTCAATTTCATCCACATTGCACAAATGATTATCAAAAACGCAAGCAGAACTGCACCCATGATTACTATGTGGTGTATGGCCATTGGTGGATGTCTCTGCCTCGTTTAGACAGAGCTTTCTCAATTTGCTTGTCATTACGTATCAAATTGTGCAGTCTGGTCAAATTAATTATAGCGGGTAGGGGGTCAATCCTATGCACAGACAGGTATTTTTCTACATTTTTCCACTGCCCAAAGGTATAAGTTATTTTTTCTTCAGGGTCATACAAGGTGTATACTTCTCTCACGCATGTATTAATGGGGGGCCTATATAGAATTCCATCCAGATAGACAGATTAGCTTCCTGTCACACAGATTTCATTCGGTCCAATTTCTGCAATCTCAGTGTCATTTCATTTATGACGTAACCTGATATCTGTAATTGCTGTAATCCTTCATCCCAGGCATTTCTGATCTTTATATCTTCCCCTATCAGTCCTCCGATGACCTTGATTTTATTTTGTAGGGCCTCAATTTCCATAGTGTTTAATGCTCCTATTCCTGCTCCCACTCTGCCGAACACAGTCCCTAACACATCCCGTTTCTTTCTTTGGGGTCTTTCTTTTTCAAAAGATACCTTAACACTGGTTGTGTGGCAACCATCTTCTTTCTTTGGGGGATATTTAATTCTTATTGTTAGATTTAATACACCTGGGGATCTTGCCACTGGGATGCAAGTGGTCACTATCCTTTTTAGATGTCCCGGGTCCCGGTCTTCTGTGTGGCCGGATTCTTTTACTGACCATTTTACCACGAATGGGTCTCCTCCATTCACCGGGGTGTTGTTCATGCACAACATCCGCTGCCCATCTACCATACTTGTAAATGAATGACGGAGGAAGTCTTTTCTCTCGTGCGGCCCTCCTATGTACCCCCATCTCTTGTTTTTTCCTGTGTTCCGGGTACACTTCATCCACACATCGGCCTGGTATTCTATGAACAACTGATACCCTTTCCCCAATATAAATTGGAATTCCCCTCTTTCTTCCTTCATTCCGCATGCCTCACATCGTGCCATAAAATTCCCTACTTTACAACTTTGGCCTACTGGGCATCTAAAATTTCCTTGCCGCCTTGCACTATTACTGCTTTCCCATACCATATTTCCCTTCCATACTCTTCCTTCTTTTAGGACCTCTACCTCCTGCCGGGAGTTCCCTGTCGCTAAAATGATCAGTATACCTAACGTCCATTTATAATTTTTCCAAGAATCCCTTCCCATCTTCCCTTTCTTGTTTGTTTCTATACCACTCTTGAATTAAGTCGTTATAATCTGTTCCTGAACTATTGGGCAGTACTTTCAAGTCCAAATATTTAATACAAGAGCAGGTACAGTTCTTCAGCGAGAAGATGGCCTGTTTCTTAGTCAGGCAATCGTAGTACGTCCTGGTTCAATGCCTTTTCTTTTGTCTGTATTTCGTCGGGAAAATAATATTTACAGCGGGTTGCATGCACCCAGTTCGGGTGCTTTGCCAACTTCAGCGCGGTTCGTGTTGTGAGAATTATCTGATATGGTCCTTTCCACCTAGGAGAAAAGGATTCTTTGTTTAATGTTTTTACCAACACTTGATCTCCAGGCATAAAAGGGTGCATATTTCCTTCCGACGGGGGCACCTGTGTCTGCTTTATTTGTTCATGCAGACTCCTTGCTATTTCACACATGGCCTGAGCATACTTTAGTGATTTTTCATCATTCCAAATTAATGCTATTTTTTCAGCCAACAATGGTGGTTTTACGCCGGTAGGCATTGGTCTTCCCAACAAGGCTTCATGTGGTGTCAAACCAGTATTTCGGTTTCTTTGGTTTCTCATTGTATGCAGTACCAAAGGTAAGGCATCTGGCCATTTTAATCCTGTTTCCTGACATACCTTGGTGAGGGTAGATTTTACTATCCCATTCGCTCTCTCTACCATTCCCGAGGACTGTGGTTGATATGGGAGATGGAACTTCCACTGGAATCCTAATGCTTCTGCAAGATTTTGCACTATCTTTCCTGTGAAGTGTGTTCCCCTATCACTATTGATTCCCATAGGTATCCCATATCTTGGTACTGTTCCTTTAAATAGAATCTTTACTACTGTTCGGGCATCGTCTCTCCTAGTGGCGTACGCTTCTACCCACCTTGTGAACATGTCTATTATCACCAATAGGTACTTAAGACCTGATACTGGAGGCATGTGGACAAAATCAATTTGCAAATTTTCAAAGGGCATACTAGGTTGGGGTAGATGATCATATTCAGCAGGTGTTTTACCTCTGTTATTTTGTTGACAAATTTGGCATGTTCTAGCAACTTTCTCAATTATTATTGATATTCCTGGTGCATACCACTGTGCATTAATAGCATGTATCATCCCTCCCTTGCCCATGTGAGCCTGACCGTGTGCCAGGCGAGACAGGGGCAAGAATAGAGACCTAGGGCAAACAGTTCGCCCATCAGGGTGATACCAAATGTCGTTTCTCAGAAAACAACCCTGGTTTTCCCAAGTCCTTCTTTCCTGCATAGTAACTTGTTGGGCTGTTTTAAGTAGTTGGATGTCTAGTGTCTGTGGAAGGGAGACTGAGACTGCTTGAAGGCAGTCTGCCTGTGCCGAAGCGGCCTGTTTGGCTGCCTCGTCAGCCCTCCTATTTCCTACCGACACTTCATCCTCACCGGTTGTGTGAGCTGCACATTTGATAACGGCTACCTTACTTGGCAACTGAATGGCGTCTAATAGATTAAGCACCAGTTGAGAGTGCTTAACATGCTTTCCTCCAGAGGTGATAAAGCCTCTGTTTTTCCATAGTTGCCCAAAATCATGGACCACACCAAATGCATACCTAGAATCAGTATAGATATTGACAGTTTGATCTTTTGCTATTATACAAGCTCTGGTGAGGGCAAACAATTCAGCAGCCTGAGCCGAGGTTCCGGGAGGCAGGGCAAATGCTTTGACCATTTCAAGGGGGTTTACAATTGCATAGCCTGTCAAAAGTAAATCATCTGACGGCCTGTATGATGATCCATCTGTATACAGAATGAGATCAGGATTGTCCGTAGGTTCTGTGAGCAAGTCTGGTCTTGATAAGGTGGCTACTTGCACTGTTAATAGACAATCATGCTGGTCTGGATCTTCTATGTCAGTAGTAGGAAGGAAAGTGGCTGGGTTTACTACCGGTGCGCGCCGAAAGGCGTAATTAGGGTGTGACAGTAGTAATACTTCATAACCTGTTCTTCGAGACGCTGTAAAGTGTTGTGTGGCAGTGGCATTCAACGGTAATAACACAGCATGGGCTGTTATGACAGTACATGGATAATCCAAAACAATAGGTACCGACTTCTCCACCATGACTGCAGTAGCAGCTACAGCACGTAGACATGCTGACATTCCCCTTACCACTGGAGGCAGCAAAACCGAATAATAAGCCACTGGTCTATTTCCCCCACCGTGTTCTTGGGTCAGTACGGCTGTTGCAAATCCTCCTTTTTCATTCACATACATTTGATAAGGTTTTCCATAATTCGGAAGTCCCAACGCCGGGGCATTAGTGATCGCTTTCTTTAACTGTTTAAATGCTTCTTCTCTCTCAGGGGTCCATTCCACCTTGGGTAGGGCATCATTCAGTGCAGCTGATCTTAGGACTGCATCCCATTCCCGATAATCAGGGATCCATTGTCTACAGTACCCAACCATCCCCAAAAATGACAAGATATCCTTCTTTGTCTTAGGTATGGTGGCTCTTTGAATTATCTGAATTCTTTCTGGTCCTAGCTGCCTTTGCCCATGAGATATGATAAAACCCAGGTACTGGACTTGAGTCTGACAAAACTGTAACTTTTGTAACGACACTCGATGCCCTCTTTCACACAGATGTTGTAATAGTTTCAGGGAGTCTTGCATACACCTATATCCGTGGCTGGAAGCCACAAGCAAGTCGTCCGCATACTGCAGCAGTACGGACTGGTCTGATAAGGTACAGTCTTCGAGGTCTCTCTTTACTGCTGCTGCACAGACAGCGGGGCTTTCTGTATACCCTTGGGGCAACCTGGTCCAGGTGTACTGCTGTTTCTTGTAGGTGAAGGCAAACAGATACTGATTCTCCTGACTTAGTGGGATGGAGAAAAAGGCTGAACACAGATCTATCACCGTAAAGACAGTTGCTATTGGTGGGATAGCAGATAGTATAATGTTGGTGTCCGGCACCACAGGGGTGATAGGGACTACTATCTTGTTAATAGCTCTCAGATCTTGCACAAATCTCCACTCATTCGACCTATTAACCTTTGGTATGGGCAGTATCGGTGTGTTACATGGGCTCTGTGTCTTTTCTAGAACTCCTTGTTCCAACAATGCAGAAATGACTGGCTTTATCCCATCTTCTGCCTCTGGAGGCAGTCTGTACTGCTTAATGCTTGGTAACACGGCATTCTTTATTAGCTGTACCCGATGGGGTACTGCAGAGCGTACTTGTCCAACATGATTCTTATGTTTTGCCCAAAGTTCCGAAGATACTTGATTCAATGCCATTGGCAGCTTAGGGCTTGGTTGTTCAGGGGGCTGCTGTTTTTTAAAAGTGGAGGCATAACTTTTACCTTTCCACCAGAGAATCCCCCTGGTGCAGGCGATGAATTCTATCTGAACATTCTGTAATTCTATTACTGCCCAAGGTCGATAGCCTGGTTGCTGTTTCTCCTTTTCAATTTCTACAATCATCGGACCCATATCTTTGGGTTTCGCTGGCGGTTTTACAGCCAATGTCAGATGGGGTGTCGAGGTCTCTTCTTTAAACCGCTTCTGCTGTAAGGGTGTCAAATTCATGGCTACCCCTAATCCTTCTGGTCCGAAATAAATGCGGGGTGTAGCTTCTATTATTTCTTCTTTATTTAGAAAGGGCTGTATTAAGCACTGGTAAGTTTCAGCTTTTTGTCGAGTGTACCAGGCTGTACAGTGAAGCTGAACTGCCTCAAAGCTTGTTAAAATTATATACATCAATTCTTCGGTATTAGAGTCGAATTTAGTTTTTAAGTTTTGTATAATTTCATGTATCAAAGGGAAATAGGAGTTGCCATTCAACTGCCAATAATAGAGGGTAGCCTATTCTTCATTATCTTCCCTCTTTTCTCCCTCAATCCCCTTGAGGAACTGATGGATTTTATTAGGTGGGAGTTCCATGAACATTCCCTCTTGTGTACAATAAATTGTGGCTCCTAGTTTGCATAAAATCTGCCTTCCTAATAAAGGGAGACGCGCTGTTTTAGAGACTATCAAAGCCTCGTCATTAACTTGTTGTCCTTCAATGATCAATCTGGTAGGTTCAGATAAAAATTCTTTCATGGGGATACCGGCCACGCCCAAACTTAAGACGGTGGTGTTGCTTACAGGTAGTCCCACAGAGGGTGGTACAGAAGACATAGTAGCACCGGTATCCACCAGGAACTTCACAAGTGTTTCCCACTTTTACTACTGCTAGAGGGTTTTCTTCTTTGCTGATAAGCGGAGGGCTGCCGCTTGTACCACTAAGCCTCCGGGGCATCCCTATGCTGATTGGTGCGGGTTGGGGTTAGAGAATGAAAACTGAGGGGCCAAGGGAGGTGGAGGTTCGGGGAAACCCCCTTTCAATCCTCCACCCTGTTTCGGGGGGCACCTGCAATCCCGGGCCCAATGCCCTTTTCTTCCGCAATTTCTACACTCATCTTGGGATCGATTTCGTTGGTGCCACTGTCCTCTTCCCCTTCCACGTCCTTGTTCCCCAAACCCTCCTTTATTATTTTGTGTGTACACTCTTCCTTTTTGCTGATAGTATTGACCTGTCGTTTTGGCCTCATTGTCTTTATAGGTGAATAGTCCCTCCCTATCCATATTAGCTAGTACTGTAATTGTCTCTTTCCAACTTTTTCCTTGCCAGTCCAAAACCTTTATTTTATAGGTTCTCGCGTGTTGTGGCAACATACAATTTAACAAGGTTTGTACTGCCAAAGGTTCATTTTGATCCATAGGTATTCCTGCATGTTCCTCCCAACTATTTCTCCATCTGCCTGCGAAGCCTATCATTGATTCTTCCGCCTTCTGCAAGCAGCGGGTGACTTCCCCTATATCTCCGTGCTTTTTAGCTCCCTTTAATATGGCATCCTTGCCCCTGTGTTGCAACCAATGTTCCCGGGACTCATTTCCTTCTTCCTCATCATTTTTTCGCCAATCTCCGTTTTCACCGGCGGGTATAGGGAACATATCTTTTACCCCCTGCCAGGAAGACCCATAGGCCGCTTGCAATAATAATTTAACATCTCCTGGGAGTGGATTGTAAATTGTACATGTCTGCTCAAGCCGGTTGTGAAAAACTATTGGTCTTTTTACCGGATTCGGGGCGGCCGAGATCATATCTCTGGCTTCTCCGGGAGACCAGAGTTTCAGGACTGCTGTAGTTCCTACCATTACCCTAGGATTTTGGCCGACGGGGGTTTGGGAACTAGAGTCGGCGGCTTCTTTTGCCGTTTGTTGCCTTGTTTGGTGAGGACCTCTCCTCCCTGTGTCCTGGTTTGCTACCCCTCCCTCTGCTGCTTCGGCTTCCCCTGATCCTGATGCTCCCGGATCTCCTCCACCGGGTCCTCCATTAGGTGGCTGATCCGGAGGGGCTGCTAGTTCCCTCGGAGCTTGATTTCTATGGGCCGCAATTATTTCTCTCATTTCCTGCCAACTATCTTGTTTTGGGGGTTCTATACGGGGGTAAAGTCCTACTGCTGGTGCTGAGGGGATAGGAAAACCCGGAGGACTGTAAGAGGGAGGTTTTCCACCTTTTCGTTTTTCTTTTTCTTCCGGTTTACTTTTGGGGGGGTTGATGCCTTTTGGCAACCTCTGTCCATTTTTTAAAACAGTTTTCCATGTAGTCCTTATCCCAAGTAGGATCTCCCCCTCCTTCTTTGGTTACTTTTCTCCATTCCTCTATCAAGGATAACTTAAAACTTCCTCCATATGGCCAATCCCCATCAGACCAACCGTACAAATCGCTACTAAACGTTACCGCATATCTGTCGTCTCCTGTTTCTTTAATTACAGTGTCTGCCGGTGAGCCGGGCGGCACAATGGGATCTCCTACCTTCTCTCGTTGCTTTACTACCTTACGGATTTTTTTTCTCGGTTTGAGGATCTAATTTCATTTTTTCAGTCGAGGCATCGTCTTTCTTTCCTTTTCTAGGAGCTGGACGCGAGCGCTCTGCTCGACTAGAGCCGTTTCCCATTTGTCCGGGTGTTATGTCCCACGATCCTTTCTGAAATGAGAGTTTAGTACACGCCTACAAAATATACAGTATTTTACAAAGCGCTCACCGGTGTTCTCTTTTCTGCTCAGCTCGGGGTCTCCTTTTGCCTTTTTGTTACTTTAGCTTCTTTACGGTAGCTACCTTATGCCTCAACCCCTCCCCTGGGGATCTCGGCGGCTCGTCCTTTTTAACTAGGACTGCCCAGGCACCTTCCTCCTTTCAGCTAGGAAGGTGCTTTAAAATTCCTCTTCTTTTTTTTTTTAAAAGTTAAATTTAGTTCTTTTTGGATCTCGTTATCAGAGATCCTGCCGACTACGCCAGAAACTGTCGAGGAAATTTCTAAGTTAAATTAACTCAGGCGGAGGCGTTCAGAGATGAGCTTCGAGAGAAGTTTATTTCTAAAACTAACAAAATATCTCGGAGAGCCTGCTTAGTCCACACCAAGGCAGAACTCTGAATTTTACAAGCAACCTCGGTTTATCTTTATACAGTTGAAACAGGAATTTTATCTGCAACTCGCCACACATAAACATTGTATCTATTATACATGAGCATTATTCATACGAAACTCTGAGTCCAAAGTTCACCCCGGTAGGCACACTTTATCTGTTTCTTGCATAGTTTCTCTCTGTCCCTATGCTGATAAACAAGGTATCTGGAAACTCATGAAAAGACCAGACAGTCATGTATATACAACATTCTGTTCTTTGAGGCTGATAAGTTTCGGTAATTTTCTCTAGCTCCGTGAATTCTACAGAATCAGCAAAAGCGAACTTAACCCTTCCTTTAACCTAGGACATGGATTGTTTCCTTCTACAGTTTATATTACACTAGACTCTGTCCCTGTTTATATTACACTAGACCCTGTCTCGGTTTATACTGGGTCTTTTGTGCTGGCCCAATAGGGTGTGCTGGGCCTGGAACTGGGGGTGAACACGGGGCCTGCGGGCTGTGATTGGTGGCCTGGGCCCGAGCCTGGGTGTGTGTGAAGCGGATGGTGCGGAGTGTTGTCACTCGGGACTGGATCTGCACTCGGGCTGTGTAACCCCCACCCCGGGGTTTATTAACCCAAAGGAACTATTGGTTCTGCACTTTGTGACCGACAGGCGACAAGCCCCTCCCACTGTCTAGCCCCCGCTCCCCCCGAATCATTCCATGCAGGTGGTGCTGAGAAACAGGACTGGGGGAGGAATGTACTGGGACTGGGGTAAGGCACTTCAGCTGGGGGAGGCAGATATTGGGACTGGGGTAAGGCACTTTGGCTGGGGGAGGCACTTTGGCTGGGGAGTGCATTTAAAGAAATGGAACCCTGTGAGGTGCAGCAAACATTGCAGCGTTTGGGAATGACATGGATTCATTCAGGCCAGGCAGTGGGGATTATTTCAGGGAATAACAGTGGAATTGTTTTTGTTTAAACAGATGAAACCCTGTCATTGTGGAACAACCACGCTTCTCGTGTCCTGGTCAAGTACGTGTGCAATAAGTGTCGTCATCTGGAGGAGCTCGATCTCCGGGTTTCGGAGCTTGAGCAGCAGCGAGTGTCACTGCATCCACGAGGCTGAGAGCTACGTGGATAGCACCTTTCAGGGGGTCGTCACCTCGCAGCATAAGAGTGTGCAGGCAGAGAGGGAATGGGTGACTGCCCAGACAGACATGGAGGACCAGGCAGATAGTGCAGGACCCCTTCAGTGCATCTCACTCTCTGTACTGGTGGTTCCTCAGGGAGTACAGCCAGAGCCAAGTCCAAGGCCTCATGGGTGGCTCAACTATATGGAACGGGGGGAAGGGCAAGGTCATGTAGGCAATAGTGAAAGGGGTTTCAATAGTTACAGTAACAGACAGGCCTTTCTGCGGCCACCGACATAACTCCAGGATGGTCGGTTGTCTTCCTGGTGCCAGGGTCAAGGATATCATTGAGAGGCTGCAGGACATTCTGAGGGGCAAGCGTGAACAGACAGATTCCTGAGGGACTGGGGACTGTACAAGCCGGATAAGATCACACCTCAACAGGGCTCCTACCATTATCCTCCCGGGGGTTTGCTAATGCTGTGTGGGAGGGTTTAAACTTTCTTGGCAGGGGGATGGGAACCTGAGCGCAGATTCAGGAGGGAGAGAAGCAAAGCTTGGAAATGGGAGCAGAAAATTCGTAAATGAGTTTGGAAGACAGTGGAAACAAAGGCTAGAAAATCGACAACAAAGGAGTTTGGCCGCGCTTAATGGTATATACTTCAATGCAAGAAGTCTAGGGGATAAGGCAGATATGCTGAGGTGTTGTTACAGCAGTGAGGAGGGATGAGATGTTTGAAGGATCATCAAATGAGGCCATATGTGTTGAACTGATGAACAAAAGCGGGCCAATCACAATGTTGGGAGTGTACTATAAACAGTCAGAGGGAGATAGAAAAGCAAATATGGAGGAATGTTTCTGAGAAGTCCAAAACCAATAGGGCAGCAATAGTCGGGGATTTCAACTACCACAGAATCATAGACATTTACAGCACAGAAGGAGGCCATTCGGCCCACTGTGTCTGTACCGGTCAAAAAAGAGCTATCCAGCCTAATCCCACTTTCCAGCTCTTGCTCCACAGCCTTGTGGGTTATGACACTTCCAGTGCATATCCAAGTATGTTTCAAATGTGGTGAGGGTTTCTGCCTCTACCACCCTTTCAGGCAGTGAGTTCCAGACCCCCACCACCCTCTGGGTGAAAAGTTTCTGCTCAACTCCCCTCTAATCCTTCTACCAATTACTTTAAATCTGTGCTCCCTGGTTATTGACCTCTCTGCGAAGGGAAATAGGTCAGTTCAGAGAAGGTTCACAAGGTTGATTCCTGAGGTGAAGGGGTTGTCATATGAAGATAGGTTGAGCAGGTTGGGCCTATACTCATTGGAGTTTAGAAGACTGAGAGGTGATATTGAAATGTATAAGATGCTGAGAGGGCTTGACAGGGTAGATGCAGAGAGGATGTTTCCCCTCGTGAGGGAAACTAGAACTAGGGTGCATAGTTTCAGAATAAGGGGTTGTCCATTTAAAATGGAAATGAGGAAGAATTTCATCTCCCAGAGGGTCGTGAATCTTTGGAATTCTCTACCCGAGAGAACTGTGGAGGCTGGGTCATTAAACATAATTAAGGTGGAGATAGACAGATTTTTGATCAATAAGGGAGTCAACAGTTTATGCGAGAGTGCAGGGAAGTGGAGTTGGGACTAAGATCAGATCAGCCATGATCTTATTGAATGGTGGAGCGGGCTCGAGGGGTCCGAAGTCCTTATGTTCTTATTTGTCCTTTATTTATCCTTATGTTCTTATGTCCTTCCTATCCACTCCATCTGGGACCCTCATAATTTTGTACGCAATTCTATCCTCAGCCTCCTCCATTCCAAAGAAAACAACACCAGCCCATCTTAACATTCTTCAGCTAAAATTCTTCAGTCCAGTCCAGGTAAATCTCATCTGTACCCTCTCCAGTGCATCACATATTTCCTGCACTGTGGTGACCAGACTGTGCGAATACTCTAGCTGTGGTCTAACTAGTGTTTTACACGGTCCTAGCATAACCTCCAGAGTCTGGAACTTACTGCCTGAAAGAACAGTAGAGGCAGGAACCCTCATCGCATTTGCTAAAGTACTTGGATATGCACTGCAAGTGCCGTAACCGACAGGGCTCTGAACCAAGAGCTGGAAAGTGGGATTAGGCTCGATCGCTGTTTTTCTGCCACACAGACACAGTGGTCCAAATGGCTTCCTTCTGTGTTGTAAACTGCTATGATTCAATGTCACCAATCCCCTCCTGTCTGATATAAACCCACCCACAGTCACTGACACCAATCTCCTCCTGTCTGATATAAACCCACCCCACAGTCACTGACACCAATCTCCTCCTGCCTGATATAAACCCACCCACAGTCACTGACACCAATCTCCTCCTGTCTGATATAAACCCACCCCACAGTCACTGACACCAATCCCCTCCTGTCTGATATAAACCCACCCCACAGTCACTGACACCAATCCCCTCCTGTCTGATATAAACCCACCATGATCATAGACAGGCCCTTGGAGTCGAGGATGACTTGCTTCCACATTACAAATGAGGTCTCAGATCTCTGTTCGGTCCAATGCGGGAGCTACAGTCTCTGTCGCAGGTTGGACAGACGGTGGTTGAAAGTACATTGGTTGAAGTGCCGGTTTGTTGAAGTGCTTGCTTTGTCGTGTGCTCCTCCCACCGTCAGCACTTGGTCTCCGCTTGCTCCAGGTGGAGAGACTCGAAGTGTTCGACGCCCTCACGGATTATTCTCTTCCACACTGAGCGATCTTGTGCCAGGGATTCCCAGGTGTCGGTGGGGATGTTGAACTTCAAGGAGGCCTTGAGGGTGCCCTTGAAGCGTTTCCGCTGCCTCCGGGGCTCGCTTGCCATGTTGAAGCTCCAAGTCGAGCGCTTGCTTTGGGAGTCTCGTATCGGGCATGTGGACGATGTGTCCCATCCATCGTAGCTGATCGAGCGAGGTCAATGCTTCAATGCTGAGGATGTTGGTCTGTGCGAGAACAGACGTTGGTGCGTCTATCCTGCCAATGGATTTGCTGGATCTTCCGGAGGCATGTTATTTCTCCAGTACTTTGATGTGCCTGCTGTACATAGTCCATGTCTGAGAAGCGTGTCTGAGGGCAGGTATCACTACTGCTCGGTAGACCATGAGCTTTGTGCCGGTTTTACGGTTCTGGTCTTCAAACACTCTATGACTTAGCCGACCGAAGGCTGTGCTGACACACAGAAGGTGGTGTTGGACCTAGTCATTGATATGTGCCCTTGTTGACAGGAGGCTCTCGAGGTATGAAAAATGGACCATTTTGCCAAAGGCCTCATCGTGGATTTTGATCACTGGGGTGGGGTGGGGGTGAAGGGCAGTGCTGTGTGGTGGGGATAGGTTGGTGGAGCACCTTTCTTTTCCGGAGATGTTTAGTGTAAGGCCTATACTCTCAGACACTACGGTGAACGTGTTGACGATGGTTTTGAGCTCGTCCTCTGAGCGAGTGCAGACACAAGCATCATCTGCATATTGTAATTCGATGACAGAGGATGGCACGACCTTGGATCTGGTCTGAAGGTGATGGAGGTTGAACAGTTTCCCATTTATTCTGTAGATTATCTCCACTCCAGCGGGAAGCTTACTGACGGTGAGATGTAGCAATGCAGCAAGGAAGATGGAGAAGAGCGTGGGTGCAGTGACACAGCCTTGCTTCACCCCGGTCCGTACATGAATTGGGTCTGTGGTGGATCCATTGCTCAGGATCACAGCTTGCATGTTATCACCAAGCAAGTGGAGGATGGTGACAAATCTTTGAGGACAGCCGAATTTGAAAAGTACACCCCATAATCCCTCACGGTTGACAGTGTCAAAGGCCTTGGTCAGGTCAAAGAAGGTTGACCCAAATCCACAGTCACTGACACCAATCTCCTCCCATGTGATATAAACCAACCCTTGTCACTGACACCAAGTGGACTGGGAAAATATGTTCAAGGGTAAGACTGTAGAAATGCAGTGGCAAACATTTAAGGAGATATTTCATAATCTCAGCAGAGAAATAAAGATGTTAAGAGAAGGATGAACCATCCCTGGCTAACGAAGGAAGTAAAGGATGGTATCAAATTGGAAAAAAAGCATACAATGTTGCAAAGGACAGTGGAAGGCCAGAGGATTGAGAAATGTTTAGAAACCAGCGAACGAGGACTAATAATAATGATAAAGACAGAGATGATAGCATACGAGATCAAACGAGTAAGAAATATAAAAAGACAGTAAGAGCTTCTACAGGTATGTAAAAAAGAAACGAGTAGCTAAAGTCCCTTAGAAGATGAGACTGGAGAATTAATCATGGGAAAAATGGAAATGGAAGAGACTTTGAACATATATTTTCTATCGGTCTTCACGGTAGAGGACACTAAAAACATCCCAATAGTAGTTAAAGGAGTTATTGTGGGGGGTGGGGGCCTTAAAAGAATCACTATCACTAGAGATAAAGTAGGAAGCAAACTAATGGGATTAAAGGTGGACAAGTCTCCTGGACCTGATGACATGCATCCCAGGGTCTTAAAAGAAGTGGCTGCAGAGATAGTGGATGCACTGGTTGTAATCTACCAATATTCCCTGAATTCTGGAGAGGTCCCAGTGGACTGGAATACTGCAAATCTAACATCCCTATTTAAGAAAGGAGGGAGACAGAAAGCAGGAAACTATAGACCAGTTAGCCTACCATCTATCAATGGGAAAATACTGGAGTCCATCATTTAGGAAGTAGTAGCAGGACATTTAGAAAATCATATTGCAGTCAAGCAGAGTCAGCATGGTTTTATGAAAGGGTAATCATGTTTGACAAATTTGCTGGAGTTGTTTCAAGATGTAACGAGCAGAGTGGATAAAGGACAACCCGTTGATGATGTATATTTGGATTTCCAGAAAGTATTCGATAAGGTTACTGCACAAGCTAAGAGCTCACGGGGTTGTCGATAATATATCGGCATGGATCGAGGATTGGGTAACACACAAAACAGAGTCGGGATAAATGGGTCATTTTCAGTTTTGCAAACTGTACCTAGTGGGGTGCCGCAGGGATCAGTGCTGGGACCTCAACTATTTATAATTGATATTAATGACTTGGATGAAGGGACCGAGTGTAACGCAACCAAATTATTGATGATACAAAGATAGGTGGGAAAGCAAGTTGTGAGGAGGACGCAAAGAATCTACAAAGGGATATAGACAGGCTCAATGAGTGGGCAAAAATTCTACAGAACATCCTGTCCTCTCCTGTCCCCCCTAAGCTGTAAATTCCTTATTCAAGACTCTACCCTCCATCCTCACTCTCTAAAATCAACATTCCTTTCATCGCCTGAGATGTATTATCTCCAGAAAATGCTGAATCTGGCTCGGTACAATTCCACAGACATTAGAAAACCTCTCGTGCCTCACCGTCAGTCGACACAGTGAGTGCCAGCAGGATTCCCACTGTGGTAGGCATCACAGCCTCAAATCCTGTCCTCAAATGACATCCACACACTTCCCAGTTGACGTCACTTGATCGGTCTGAAGAGCAGGGGCAGTGTCTGATTTTTACCCTATTTAGCCCAATGGTATTGAGGACAATTATAACCCCTGAACTGCTGCCTTGGCTGAGGTCAACCAACAGCCCAGTTCAAGGATTGAACTTGGGACCTTCCCAGTCAGTATTGTAGTGTTCTAAAATTTGGGGGGTTGGGGAAGGATTAGAACAGAATATTTTGAAACAAATTTTACTCCACCTTTAAATGAAATCTTCCTCACACTGCACAAATCTGGACTCTTTCCAAATTATACAATTGGGTCATCAAAATCAGTGAGACATTTTAGAAATGTTCAAGTAACTGAAATGGACAGCTTTACAATCACTGCACAGTACAGAAGGGAGCGACTGTCAATGGGAGCTCTGTTAGTGAAGTCCTCCGACACCCCAAGATAAACTGGACTGTCCCTTTAACTATAAAGAAGCAGAGAAAGGGGAGTCCCTGTCCCTTTAAATACCTGCCCCATTCCCCCAGGCAGTGGGAGGAGGAACAGCGCACGGTCTCTTTGTATCCTGACCCAGCAAGCACCGCCGGATGGGCTGCCGCAGGGTCCTAAATTCCACACGTCAAAATCGGTCGGGTTGAGCAGAACAATTGAAAAGGGCAAACACAGAGTCTTTGCTATATATATAAATATTTATGTGTGTTTGTAAACAAAACACGACACTCTTAATGTTTGCTAGTCAATTCCACAGAGATAAATAATTATTTTCACCAATTATTTTCCAACAATTTATTTCCATTCTGTTTACAATGCAATTGCGGGGTGTTTAATAACTTTACTATTTATTGATAACACATTGTCTTGTGTGCTCTTGTTCAAAAAGTGACGTCACATTGACCATTCTGTTACAAGGTGACCATGTCTGTCTGCAGTAATCAGTGGGAAAGCGGATTAAATCACATCGAGGATAATGAGCAGCCCCCACCCCCCCTCCCCGCCGTCTCTGCGCTTTATTGTCCAGTGATCATCGCACCGTCACACAGAAGCTCCTGAGATTTACCTCCAGTGGGAAAGAGGAGCTGGGGTGAGGAGTTGTATGTAGAGAGGGAGTTGAAGAGTCGGGGTGAAGGTGGTGTATGAGTGAAAGGGATTTACTGAAATTAATCACCTCTGTTGTGCTATGATGCGGTTCATTTTTATTTTAAAATGTTTATAATTCACTGATGTTAAATAAGGGGCAGCAGTTACTTGTGGGCACTGGGTTGTTTCTGTTGAATTAATGTGGACCGTGTTAATTGGGAATAGACTGAGTGGGATCATTCTGTGCTGAATGCAATGCTGGGCTGCGGGTTTGCACTCAGTCCCAGTGACGAGGTGCTTTCGACAACAAATCCAAAAACTACTCGCATTGTGACACCAAATCCAGGGACCACTTACACTGAGACACCAAATCCAGGGACCACTTACACTGAGACACCAAATCCAGGGACCACTTACACTGCGACACGAGATCCTTGGACCAGTTACACTGCGGCACCAAATCCAGGGACCACTTACACTGAGACTACAAAATTACACAGGATTTACAACACACAAATGGGCCATTCGGAATAACCAGTCCATGCTGGTGTTTGTGCACCATTCGGGAATTAGAGAGTCTTAGTGTGGGCAATGGTCATGATGCTGAAACCAGCTCTAGTGAGGGCAAAAGCTGAGTAATGGATGAAGATATGATGGTGGCATCACATGGTGACTGGTGGAGCCTGGTACAGGAACATAAGTAGGAACAGGAGTCGGTCACCTGGCCCCTCATGGCTGATCTGATCATGGACTCAGCTCCACTTTCCTGCCCGTTCCCCATAACCCTTTATTCCTTTATTGCTGAAAAATCAACGTATCTCCGCCTTAAATATATTCAATGACCTAGCCTCCACAGCTCTCTGGGGCAGAGAATTCCACAGATTTACAACCATCTGAGAGAAGAAATTCCTCCTCATCTCAGTTTTAAATGGGCGGTCCCTTATTCTGAGACTTTGCCCCCTAGTTTTAGTTTCCCCTGTGCGTGGAAATATCCTCTCTGCAAGCATATTGTTGAGCTTCCTCATGATCCTATATTTTTCAATAAGATCACCTCTCATTCTTCTGAACTCCAATGAGCATAGGCCCAACCTACTCAACCTATCTTCATAAGTCAATCACCTCATCACTGCAATCAACCCAGTGAACTTTCTCTGAACCACCTCCAATGCAAGTATATTCCTCCTTAAATACGGAGATGAAAACTGTATGCAGTACTCTTGGTTTGGATTCACCAATACCTTGTGCAGTTGCAGTAGGAATTCCAGCTTTTCTAATCCATCCCCCTTGCAATAAAGTCCAACATTCCATTTGCCTTCCTGATTACTTGCTGTACCTGCATACTAACGCTTTGTGTTTCATACACAAGGACCCCCAACTCCCTCTGTATTGCAGCACTTTACAATTTTTCTCCATTTAAATTATAATTTGCTTTTCTATTTTTTTCAATTTTGTAATAGGTTATTGTCAGAAGCACTTTTCAGACAGGCTGCTAATTTGATGTAACCAGCACAGCAAACGTATCCGTCTGTTCTTGTTCCAAAATACCAAAATCTAATGTCCCTAATTAAATGTTCGGTGAGATTTGTAGAGAAGGGAGGAAATGAGGCTTGCAGGAAAGAAGGTTCTTTGAATGAACAGTTTGTGAGGCAGGTTTGTGACTCGTCTGCATGAGGTTAAAGGCATGAAATGGAAAAGAACACAACCAGTGACACTTATATTGTCAATAATGGTTTCTGTGTTAATTACTCATCATCATAGGCTGTTCCTCGGAATCAAGGAAGACTTGCTTCCACTCCTGTAGTAAGTTCTTTGGTGGCTGAACAATCCAATACGAGAGCCACTGACTTGTCACAGATGGGGCAGATAGTCGTTGAGGGAACGGGTAGGTGGGACTGGTTTGTGTACGCTCTTTCTGCTGCCTGCACTTGATATCTGCATGCTCTCGGCGTTGAGACTCGAGGTGTTCAGAGAATTACTATCTCCTAAGCCTCATCATCATCATCATAGACAATCCCTCGAAATTGAGGAAGAAATGCTTCCACTCTAAAAGTGAGTTCTCAGGTGATTGTACAGTGCAATATGGGAATTATAGTCACTGTCACTGGTGGGACAGACAGTCGCTGATGGAAAGTCTGGGTGAGGAGTCTGCTTTGTCAGATGCTCCTTTCACTACCTTCGCTTGTTTTCTGCATGCTCTCGGCGATGAGACTCGAGGTGTTCAGTGCCCTCCTGGAAGCTCTTCCTTCGCTTATGGTGGACTTTGGCCAGGGATTCCAAGGTGCCTAATATCCTACTGACTATCCCAACCACTAACCCCAATCCTAACAAATAACCACAACCACTAAACCCTAAACCCGCGCCCAAACCCAGTCCCGAATCAAAGGTTGTTCACAGGGATCAGTGGAGGAGCTAAAGACCCGATAATGGAAGTATTTCAACAATTATCTTGATGCAAGAAATTCTGCAAGCTATGTTAGTAACAAGAAATTATATCAACAAAACTATTACATCAGGAAAGACAGTTAAAAAGATCACACATTTCAAAGACGATTACATATAGTAACCACATTCAAAAAGCGTTAAACAATGTACAAAATAATAGATTTCCAGTCTTAAGCAACATAATACTTTCAATGGTTGCTTGAAAGGAATGTCATATGAGTGTAATGTGAAACATTCCGGTTCAGTTTATGACACCCACAAGCTGTATACTCATAGAGAACAACCTTGGTATTTGATATCATAAAAGATCAACTGGGGTAGAAGTGAAATAATCTATAGTAAGAAAAGGCCCAAAATGGAACAGTCGGTAACAGAACATTAATTAGTTATTATTATGGAGAAATCAAACATTCGACACACTGTGTTTGAACCAAGCTGATTTATTCAATATTTATAGAAACATAGAAAATAGGTGCAGGAGTCGGCCATTTGTACCTTCGAGCCTGCACCGCCATTCAATGAGTACATGGCTGAACATGCAACTTCAGTACCCCATTCCTGCTTTCTCACCATACCCCTTGATCCCCCGAGTAGTAAGGACTACATCTAATTCCTCTTTGAATATATTTAGTGAATTGGCCTCAACAACTTTCTGTGGTAGAGAATTCCACAGGTTCACCACTCTCTGGGTGAAGAAGTTTCTCCTCATCTCGGTCCTAAATGGCTTACCCTTATCCTAAGACTCTGACCCCTGGTTCTGGACTTCCCCAACATTAATAAGAACATAAGAACAGAAGAACATAAGAATTAGGAACAGGAGTTGGCCATCTAGCCCCTCGAGCCTGCTCCGCCACCCAACAAGATCACGGCTGATCGAGCCGTGGACTCAGCTCCACTTATGCGCCCGCTCCCCATAACCATTAATTCCCTGACTGGTTAAAAATCTATCTATCTGTGATTTGAATATATTCAATGAGCTAGCCTCAACTGCTTCCTTGGGCAGAGAATTTCACAGATTCACAACCCTCTGGGAGAACAAATTCCTTCTCAACTCGGTTTTAAATTGGCTCCCCCGTATTTTGAGGCTGTGCCCCCTAGTTCTAGTCTCCCCGACCAGTGGAACAACCTCTCTGCCTCTATCCTGTCTATCCCCTTCATTATTTTAAATGTTTCTATAAGATCACCCCTCATCCTTCTGAACTCCCAACGAGTAAAGACCCAATCTACTCAATCTATCATCATAACGTAACCCCCTCTTCTCCGGAATCAGCCTCGTGAATCGTCTCTGTACCCCTACCAAAGCTAATATATCCTTCCTTAAGAAAGGGGACCAAAACTGCACGCAGTACTCCAGGTGCGGCCTCAACAATACCCTGTACAGTTGCAGCAGGACCTCCCTGCGTTTTACTCCATCCCTCTTGCAGTGAAGGCCAACATTCCATTTGCCTTCCTGATTACCTGCTGCACCTGCAAATTAACTTTTTGGGATTCATGGACGAGGACCCCCAGATCCCTCTGCACTGCAGCATGTTGTAATGTCTCCCCTTTCAAATAATATTCTCTTTTACTGTTTTTTGTCCCAAGGTGGATGAACTCACATTTTCCGACATTGTATTCCATCTGCCAAACCTTAGCCCATTCGCTTAACCTATCTAAATCTCTTTGCAGCCTCTCTGTGTCCTCACACAACCCGCTTTCCCACTAATCTTTGTGTCATCTGCAAATTTTGTTACACTACACTCAGTCCCTTCTTCCAGGTCATCTATGTATATTGTAAACAGTTGTGGTCCCAGCACCGATCCCTATGGCACACCACTAACCACCGATTTCCAACCCGAAAAGGACCCATTTATCCCGACTCTCTGCTTTCTGTTAGCCAGCCAATTCTCGATCCATGCTAAAACATTTCCTCTGACTCCGCGTACATTAATCTTCTGCAGTAACCTTTTGTGTGGCACCTTATCGAATGCCTTTTGGAAATCTAAATACACCACATCCATCGGTACACCTCTATCCATCATGCTCTTTATATCCTCAAAGAATTCCAATAAATTAGTTACACATCATTTCCCCTTCATGAATCCAGCTTGCGTCTGCTTGATTGCAGTATTCCTATCTAAATGTTCCGCTATTTCTTCCTTCATGATAGCTTCAAGCATTTTCCCCACTACAGATGTTAAACTAACCGGCCTATAGTTACCTGCTTTTTGTCTGCCCCCTTTTTTAAACAGAGGCGTTACATTAGCTGCTTTCCAATCCGACGGCACCTCCCCAGAGTCCAGAGAATTTTGGTAGATTATAACGAAAGCATTTGCTATAACTTCCGCAATCTCTTTTAATACCGTGGGATGCATTTCATCAGGACCAGGGGACTTGTCTACCTTGAGTCCCATTAGCCTGTCCAGCACTACCCCCCTAGTGAAAGTGATTATCTCAAGGTCCTCCCTTCCCACATTCCCGTGACCAGCAATTTTTGGCATGGTTTTTGTGTCTTCCACTGTGAAGACCGAAGCAAAATAATTGCTTAAGTTCTCAGCCATTTCCACATTTCCCATTATTATATCCCCTTTCTCATCTTCTAAGGGAACAACATTTACTTTCGTCACTCTTTTCCATTTTATATATCTGTAAAAGCTTTTACTATCTGTTTTTATGTTTTGTGCAAGTTTACATTCATAATCTATCTTCCTCTTTATTGCTTTCTTAGTCATTCTTTGATGTCGTTTAAAATTTTCCCAATCTTCTAGTTTCCCACTAACCTTGGCCACCTTATACGCATTGGTTTTTAATGTGATACTCTCCTTTATTTCCTTGGTTATCCACGGCTGGTTATCCCTTCGCTTACCACCCTTCTTTTTCACTGGAATATATTTTTGTTGAGCACTATGAAAGAGCTCCTTAAAAGTCCTCCACTGTAACTCAATTGTGCCACCGTTTAGTCTGTGTTCCCAGTCTACTTTAGCTAACTCTGCCCTCATCCCACTGTAGTCTCCTTTTTTAAGCATAGTACGCTCCTTTGAGACACTACTTCCTCACCCTCAATGTGTATTACAAATTCAACCATACTGTGATCAATCATTCCGAGAGGATCTTTTATTGTGAGAACGTTTAGTATTCCTGTCTCATTACACAGGACCAGATCTAAGATAGCTTGCTCCCTTGTAGGTTCTGTAACATACTGTTCTAAGAAACTATCCCGTATGCATTCTATGAATTCCTCCTCAAGGCAAAGAACAAAAAGGGCCACTGTACAGCAAAATTCTAAAAGGACAAAGGGTGTTAAAAAAAAAGCCTGAAGGCTTTGTGTCTTAATGCAAGGAGTATCCGCAATAAGGTGGATGAATTAACTGTGCAAATAGATGTTAACAAATATGATGTGATTGGGATTACGGAGACGTGGCTCCAGGATGATCAGGGCTGGGAACTCAACATCCAGGGGTATTCAACATTCAGGAACGATAGAATAAAAGGAAAAGGAGGTGGGGTAGCATTGCTGGTTAAAGAGGAGATTAATGCAATAGGAAACACATTAGCTTAGATGATGTGGAATCTATATGGGTAGAGCTGCAGAACACTAAAGGGCAAAAAACGTTCGTGGGAGTTGTGTACAGACCTCCAAACAGTAGTAGTGATGTTGGGGAGGGCATCAAACAGGAAATTAGGGCTGCATGCAATAAAGGTGCAGCAGTTATAATGGGTGACTTTAATATGCACATAGATTGGGCTAGCCAAACTGGAAGCAATACGGTGGAGGAGGATTTCCTGGAGTGCATAAGGGATGGTTTTCTAAACCAATATGTCGAGGAACCAACTAGGGGGTTGGCCATCTTAGACTGGGTGTTGTGTAATGAGAGAGGATTAATTAGCAATCTCATTGTGCGAGGCCCCTTGGGGAAGAGTGACCATAATATGGTGGCATTCTGCATTAGGATGGAGAATGAAACAGTTAATTCAGAGAACTTAAAGAAGGGAAATTTTGAAGGTATGAGGCGTGAATTGGCGAGGATAGATTGGCGAATGATACTTAAGGGGTTGACTGTGGATGGGCACTGGCAGACATTTAGAGACCGCATGGATGAACTACAAATATTGTACATTCCTGTCTAGCGTAAAAATAAAAAAGGGAAGGTGGCTCAACCGTGGCTATCTAGGGAAATCAGGGATAGTATTAAAGCCAAGGAAGTGGCAAACAAATTGGCCAGAAATCGCAGCGAACCCGGGGACTGGGAGAAATTTAGAACTCAGCAGAGGAGGACAAAGGGTTTGATTAGGGCAGGGAAAATGGAGTACGAGAAGTAGCTTGCAGGGAACATTAAGGCGGATTGCAAAAGTATTTATAGGTATGTAAAGAGATAAATGTTAGTAAAGACAAACGTAGGTCCCCTGCAGTCAGAATCAGGGGAAGTCATAACGGGGAACAAAGAAATGGCAGACCAATTGAACAAGTACTTTGGTTCGGTATTCACTCAGGAGGACACAAACAACCTTCCGGATATAAAAGGGGCCAGAGGGTCTAGTAAGGAGGAGGAACTGAGGGAAATCTTTATTAGTCGGAAAATTGTGTTGGGAAAATTGATGGGGTTGAAGGCCGATAAATCCCCAGGGCCTGATGGACTGCATCCCAGAGTACTTAAGGAGGTGGCCTTGAAAATAGCGGATGCATTGACAGCCATTTTCCAACATTCCATTGATTCTGGATCAGTTCCTATGGAGTGGAGGCTGGCCAATGTAACCCCACTTTTAAAAAAAGGAGGGAGAGAGAAAATAGGGAATTATAGACCGCTCAGCCTGACCTCAGTCGTGGGTAAAATGATGGAATCAATTATTAAGAATGTCACAGCAGCGCATTTGGAAAATGGTGACATGACAGGTCCAAGTCAGCATGGATTTGTGAAAGGGAAATCATGCTTGACAAATCTTCTGGAATTTTTTGAGGATGTTTCCAGTAAAGTGGACAAAGGAGAACCAGTTGATGTGGTATATTTGGACTTTCAGAAAGCTTTCGACAAGGTCCCACACAATAGATTAATGTGCAAAGTTAAAGCACATGGGATTGGGGGTAGTGTGCTGACGTGGATTGAGAACTGGTTGGCAGACAGGAAGCAAAGAGTAGGAGTAAATGGGTACTTTTCAGAATGGCAGGCAGTGACTAGTGGAGTACCGCAAGGTTCTGTGCTGGGACCCCAGCTGTTTACATTGTACATTAATGATTTAGACGAGGGGATTAAATGTAGTATCTCCAAATTTGCGGATGACACTAAGTTGGGTGGCAGTGTGAGCTGCGAGGAGGATGCTATGAGGCTGCAGAGTGACTTGGATAGGTTATGTGAGTGGGCAAATGCATGGCAGATGAAATATAATGTGGATAAATGTGAGGTTATCCACTTTGGTAGTAAAAACAGAGGCTCAGTCTATTATCTGAATGATGACAGATTAGGAAAAGGGGAGGTGCAACGAGACCTGGGTGTCATGGTACATCAGTCATTGAAGGTTGGCATGCAGGTACAGCAGGCGGTTAAGAAAGCAAATGGCATGTTGGCCTTCATAGCGAGGGGATTTGAGTACAGGGGCAGTGAGGCGTTGCTACAGTTGTACAGGGCCTTGGTGAGGCCACACCTGGAGCATTGTGTGCAGTTTTGGTCTCCTAACTTGAGGAAGGACATCTTTGCTATTGAGGGAGTGCAGCGAAGATTCACCAGACTGATTCCCGGGATGGTGGGACTGAC
Source organism: Pristiophorus japonicus (assembly GCF_044704955.1). Lineage (NCBI taxonomy): Eukaryota > Metazoa > Chordata > Chondrichthyes > Pristiophoridae > Pristiophorus > Pristiophorus japonicus. The sequence continues at coordinate 49,812,972 of NC_091999.1, forward strand.
CTATCAAGAAAGACTGGATCAACTGGGCTTGTATTCACTGGAGTTCAGAAGAATGAGAGGGGACCTCATAGAAACGTTTAACATTCTGACGGGTTTAGACAGTTTAGATGCAGGAAGAATGTTCCCAATGTTGGGGAAGTCCAGAACCAGGGGTCACACTCTAAGGATAAGGGGTAAGCCATTTAGGACCGAGATGAGGAGAAACATCTTCACCCAGAGAGTGGTGAACCTGTGGAATTCTCTACCACAGAAAGTAGTTGAAGCCAATTCACTAAATATATTCAAAAGGGAGTTAGATGAAGCCCTTACTACTCGGGGGATCAAGGGGTATGGCGAGAAAGCAGGAAGGGGGTACTGAAGTTTCATGTTCAGCCATGAACTCATTGAATGGCGGTGCAGGCTAGAAGGGCTGAATGGCCTACTCCTGCACCTATTTTCTATGTTTCTATGTTTCTACCCCGTGTGATTTCATTTGACCAATCGATATGTAGGTTAAAATCCCCCATGATTACTGCTGTTCCTTTTTCACATGCCTCCATTATTCCCTTGATTATTGTCCGCTCCACCGTGAAGTTATTATTTGGGGGCCTATAAACTATGCCCATCAGTGACTTTTTCCCCTTACTATCTCTAATCTCCACTCACAATGATTCAACATTTTGTTCATTAGAGCCAATATCGTCTCTCACAACTGTCCTGATATCATCCTTTATTAACAGAGCTAACACCCCTCCTTTCCCGTCTTGTCTATCTTTCCGAATTGTCAGATAACCTGTATGTTTAATTCCCAGTCTTGGCCACCCTGCAACCTCGTTTCTGTAATGGCCACCAAATCATACCCATTTGTAATGATTTGCGCCGTCAACTCATTTACATTATTTCGAATGCTGCGTGCGTTTTGGTAGAGTATTTTAATACTAATTTTTACACCATGATTTTTAGTTTTGACCCCTCCTGCAGCCCCTTTATATTCATACATATTGTTCCTTCTTATCACCTTGTGGTTTCCACTTCCACCAGTGCTACTCTGCTTTGTTGCCTCCTGGCTTTTGCATTCTTTCTTGGGGTTCTGTTCATCTGAGCTCTCACCCACTCCAGGTAGCTCAGAGACCTCTCCTGGGTACCCATCCCCCTGCCAAGCTAATTTAAAGCCCTCCCAACTGTACTTTCAAAACCACGCGCGGGAACATTGGTCCCGTCGCTGTTGAGGTGTATCCTGTCCCGACTTGCACAGGTCCCACCTTCCCCAGAAGCGGTCCCAATTGTTCAGGAAACTAAAGCCCTCCCTCCGACACCAACGGGAGAGTGGAGAGCACCAGCTCCAAATGTCGCAGGAGAGAGAGTGGAGAGCACCAGCTCCAAATGTCACAGGATAGAGCGAGGAGAGCACCAGTTCAAACTATCACAGGACATTAATATAGAACATTAATCTCCAGCGCAGATATAGGGGTTATTAAGATCAGCAGAAACAAACAATAACTGCCAGAATGAATATGGTTCAATGCCCAATGCAATCCCAGTAAATCCTGTTCAATTCACCAACGCAGTATTGCAATGGCGGCGTATTTACCCAGTATGCACCACGAGGAAGAAAATGCCGTACCCAGACTGCAGGAGTTCAGTGCGAAGGCGCGTGTCCTGGCTGGGTTTGGAGCATGCGCGACGAGTGTAGTGGCGAAGGAGAAATGGGTAACATGCCCTCCGCAGAAGCGCTCAATTTGAGCGGGTGGAGGGGGGCAATGGACCAGCGGTTGGCGGGGGAGCCTTCATAAACCAGCGGTGCCCGCCGCCAGCCCGGAATAAAAACCAGAATATCGGCGGTTGCAGCTTCGGGTCTTTCTCCCGGTCACAGGCCCAGGCTAACGGCGGCCATCTTCGTGCAGGAAGGCGGGTTCAGTGCTCCGCCATGTTGATTCGGTGAGTCGCACCGCGCATGCGCGACCATCTTGGTTCAGGAACAAAGTGAGCGATGTCAGTGTCTGTTTCCAACCGGGTCCCAGTGGGCAAAGTATTTTTCAGATAATTTCTCTTCTCCACACCTCGAATTTCTCACCATCTCCCCTAAAGGCGATGCTTAGTACCGACCATATGGTTTAAGTCCTACATAATTGTAACAGAGAAGGCCCAGAAATATTCACTCCTTGGGTTAGAATCCGTTTGTTCAGTCTCAGGGTTAGAATCCCCATCTCATCATTATCATAGGCAGTCCCTCGGAATCGAGGAAGACTTACTTCCACTCCTGAACTGAGTTTATTGGCGGCTGTACAGTCGAATACGAGAGCCACAGATTCTGTCACAGGTGGGACAGATAGTCGTTGAGGGAAGGGGTGGGTGGGACTGGTTTGCCGCACGCTCTTTCCGCTGCCTGCGCTTGATTTCTGAATGCTCTCTGCATTGAGACTCAAGCGCCCTCCCGGATGCACTTCCTCCGCTGAGTGCGGTCTTTGGCCAGGGACTCCCAGGTGTCAGTGGGGATGTCGCACTTTATCAGGGAGGCTTTGAGGGTGTCCTTGTAACCTTTCTGCTGCCCACGTTTGGCTTGTTTGCCATGAAGGACCTCCACAAAGAGCATTTGCTTCAGTAGTCTCATGTCTGGCATGCAAACTGTGTGGCCTGCCCAGCGGAGCTGATCGAGTGTGGTCAGTGCTTCAATGCTGGGGATGTTATCCTAGACGAGCACACTGATGTTGGTGCGCCTGTCATTCCAGGGGATTTGTAGGATCTTGTGGAGACATCATTGGTGATATATCTCCAACGACTTGAGGTGTCTGCTGTACATAATCCGTGCCTCTGAGCCATTAAGGATGGTGGGTATTACTACAGCCCTATAGACCATGAGCTTGGTGGTAGCTTTGAGGGCCTGGTCTTTGAGCACTCTTTTCCTCCGCCGGCTGAAGGCTGCACTGCCGCACTGGAGGTGGTGTTGAATCTCCTCATCAATGTCTGCTTTTGTTGATAAGACGCTCCCGTGGTATGGGAAATGGTCCATGTTGTCGAGGGCTGCGCCGTGGATCTTGATGACTGGCTGGCAGTGTTGTACGTTGAGTACTGGCTGGTGGAGGATCTTTGTCTTACGGATATTTAGCGTAAGGCCCATGCTTTCGTGTTCCTCAGTAAATACGTCGACTATATCCTGGAGTTCAGCCTCAGAATGTGCGCAGACACAGGCGTTGTCCACGTACTGTAGCTCAACAACAGAGGTTGGGGTTATCTTGGACTTTGTCCCGGAGGCAGCGAAGATTAAACAGCTTCCTGCTGGTTCTATAGTTTGGTTGCACTCCAGCAGGGAATTTGTTGACTGTGAGGTAGAGCATGGTAACGAGGAAGATTGAGAAGAGGGTGGGAGCAATGACGCAGCCCTGTTTGACACTGGTCCGGACGTGGATTGGATCTGTAATGGATCCGTTTGTAAGGATTATTACATGCATGTCATCATGGAGCAGGTGAAGGATGTTGACACATTTTTGAGGGCATCCAAAATGGAGGAGGACGCTCCATAGAGCCTCATGGTTCACAGTGTCAAATCCCTTTGTACGGTTGAAAAAGCCCATGTATTACAGCTGGCGCTGGTCCCTGCATTTTTCCTGCAGCTGTCGCGCTGCAAAGATCATGTCCGAAGTGCCCCGTGGGGCACTGTGATTCCAGGAGGAGCTCCTCGGCCACAGGGAGAAGATGGTTGAAGAGGGCTCGAGCAAAAACTTTCCCAGTGGCTGATTAGCAGTGAGATCCCTCTGTAGTTGCTGCAGTTGGAATTGCCCCCCTTTTTTTAAAGATGGTCACGATCACTGCCTCTCTGTGATCTCCCGTCATGCTCTCCTCCCTCCAGATGAGAGCGATGAGGTCATGTATCCATGCCAACAGCACATCTCCGCCATGCTTTAGCGCCTCATTAGGGATTCCATCCGCTCCCGTAGCCTTGTTGTTCTTGAGCTGCCTTATGGCTTTTCCTACCTCATGCAACGTTGTTGTTTCACTGAAGTGGGGGCGGGACGCATGCTGTGGGATGGAGTCGAGAACACTCAAGTCAAAGTCAGAATGTCGATTGAGGAGATCTTCGAAGTGCTCCTTCCAGCAGGCCTTGACAACCTCGGTGTCCTTGATGAGTGTTTCCCCATTCTTGGCCAGCAGTCGGGTGGAGCCTTGGGCGTTTGGACCGTAGGTGGCCTTGACTGATATGAAGAATCCTCGCACATCATGGCTGTTGGCCAGTTATTGTATCTCCTGTGCTTTCTCCATCCACTACCTGTTCTTTAGGTGCCAGATTTTTTGTTGGACCTCAGCTTTGAGCCGCCTGTAGTGTTGCTTTGCTGCTCCTGAGTTGGGTTTTTGCTTGAGCCTCAGAAATAAAAATTCTTGGATCTCTGATCATTCTCATCAAACCAGTTCTCGTGTGTTCTGGTTGACTGACCAAGTGTCTCTTTACAGGCACTGGTTATGAGGCCTTGAGGGCAGACCAAGAACTGTGGGCATTCAGCATCTCAGCGTCATCAAGGCACGTCAGGTTAGCTGTGAAGCGTTGGCTGTATAGGGCTGTTTTAGCTGGGTCTTTAAGTGCCCCGGCATTGACTTTCTTGTGGCACTGCTTCTGCTGTCCCCTCCACTTTGGGGTTAATGTCGATGATGAGTCAGGCGGTCGTCCGGCCAACAGTCGTCAGCTCCTGTCATTACGTGGGTGATGCGCACACCCTTGCGATCACTGGCTCAGACGATGACATAGTCGAGCAGGTGCCAGCATTTGGAGCAAGGGTGTTGCCACGATGCCTTGTATTTTTCCTTCTGGCGGAACAAAGTGTTGGTGATGAGATGTTCATGTTCTAGATATTTTGTCAGGAGTAGGATACTGCTGGAGTTGGCTTTCCCTACCCCCTCACTGCCAATCACGCATCCCCAGAGGGCTATTTCTTTGCCGACCCTGGCATTGAAGTCACCGAGGAGGATCAGTTTGTCACCTGCGGGGACACAGGACAGGGATGTTTCGAGGTTGGAATAAAAACCCTCTTTGGTCTCATCCATTGCATCCAGTGTTGGGGCATACGCACCGATGACTGTGGCGCATTGGTTCCGGGATAGGGTGAGTTGAAGCATCAAGAGGCGTTAGTTAACCACACAGGGGTGTCTTTGCGGCTGTCGACCAGTTCATTTTGATGGCGAAGCCGACTTTATGAAGGTGGCGTTCTTCCTCTGGTTTTCTTTTCCAGAAAAAGGTGTAACCTCCATCTTGTTCCTTGAGCTAGCCTTCCCCTGCCTGCCGGATCTCGCTTAGGGTGGCGATGTCGATGTCAAAGCTTCTAAGTTCCTGGGCAACTATGGTGGTGTGGCATTCTGGCCTGTCCAATGGGAGTCCTGTCGTTTCAGGTCCCGAACTTCATGTTAACAGAGTGGAAGATGCCTGTGTGTGAGTTCTTTTAACGTGGGGCGGCATAGCTGAGCAAGGTCTTGGTCCAGTGGCAAGGGATCCAAGACGACTGGAGACCAGGCACTTCTGTATGAGCCGAATTGCCTAAGGCGAAATGTTGGCTGCAATCTCGGCGTTGAGGAGCACCCTTGTTGGTAAGTGGTCCGAGGCTTAGTTGGGGGCAGGCATTAGGAAGTCAGTTATCTGCTGGAGTTCCAAGTGGGAGGTCAGCAAGAGGTAGGAGGGTGAAAGAATCATAGCCAGGCCACCGGTGGGGAAGGGGAGGTCCAGCCATCGACGAGGAGAGACATATAGGCCCGCTGCTGGAGGGACGAAAACCCGCCGCTCGAGGGATGTAGGCCCGCCGCAGGAGGGGCTGGGTGATGTCGCGGTCGCCGGGTCGGAGGCACACCTGCTTGCTGGGCATCGTCGTGAGTAACCTGCTTTCAAACGGCTGAAAATGATGCTAATAAAACACACCAAACTATTTTCTATTTAGATTGGGGTACAGTATTCAATTGCTTAATAAAACATTTTTAAAAGAAAATTATTCTTAAAAGTTCCTCCACGTTGTTTAAAAGTTTCTTCAGAAGTTTTAAAAGTTTCTCCAGGAGTTTTAAAAAAGGTTTCCCAAATTATTTAAAATTTTCTCCAGAGTTTTTTAAAGTTTACCCAAGTTGTTTAAAAGTTTCTCTTGAAGTTTTAGAAGTTTTCCCAAGTTGATTAAAAGTTTAAAATGAAAGTCAGTAGTAACCTACCTGCCTTCGTACTGCTCCATGGGTGCTGCCATCCCACTGCAGCTGCACAAAGCCCTGGCTAGACCACACCTGGAGCACTGCGGGGAAGTAGAGGCTCAGTCATCTCTGAAGGGGGCACCGAATGCCTGGACGCCATGTACATTCCCAGGGTCAGAATCCCCATGTACAATCCAAGGGTTAGAATCCCTCTCTACATTCGCAGTGTCAGAATCCGCATGTACAATGCCAGCGTTAGAATCCCCATGGACAGTCCCAGGTTTAGATTCCCCATGTACTCTCCCAGGGTTAGAATGCCCACATACTCTCCCAGGGATAAAATCCCCATGTACAGTCCCGGGTTAGAATCCCCATTTACAGTGCCTAGGTTAGAACCCCCATGTATGGTCCCGGGGTTAGAATCCCCATGTACTCTCCCAGTGTTAGAATGCCCAAGTACTCTCCCAGGGTTAGAATCCCCATGTACAGTACCAGGATTGGAATCCCAATGTACAGTCTCAGGTTTTGAGATTGAGGCCTTGAATCTGAGTTGGGGAAAAATCATAGAAACATGATTCAATTTCTATCCTAAACTATTTGAAATCAAATCAAATGAATTGTTGCAATTAACACATTACTTTCATGCCAAATGGGAAACAAGTGATGTGTGGGCTGTGCAGGAGTGTTTGCGCCCGGTTACACAGCATGTCCTGGCTCTCCACTCTAAATGCACTTCTTTAGGTTCACAGTCTCATTGACACATCCAAGTGACGAGATGGACCTCGCCCTTTAAACCCCATCAGAGAAATATCAGCGTTTGATGTTTAATTTGCTAAACCTTTATAAAACACTGGTTAAGCCTCAGCTGGAGAATTGTGTTCAAGTTTGGGCTCCAAACTTTCGTAATGATGGCAAGCTTTTAGAGAAGGTGCAGAAGGAATGGTGCCAGGGAGATGAGACTTCCGTGATGTGGAGAGCCTGGTGACGTTTTCTCCAGAGAGCAGGAAATGATAAAAGGAGATTTGATGGAGATGTACAAAATTATGAACGATTTAGATAGAGTAAATATGGAGAAGGTGTTTCCAGTGGCATTAGGGTAGGTAACCAAAGGAGTCAGACTTCCGATGATTGGCAAAATAACGATAGGTGAGATGTGGGATCATTTGTTACTCAGCGAATTGTTATGATCCAGATTGCACTGTCTGAAATGGTGGTGGAAGCAGATTGAATTGTAACTTTTAAAAGGGAATTGTATAAATACTTGCTGGGAAAAATATATCTAGCAATGGGTAAAGAGCAGATGAGTGAGACTCATTGAACAGCCCACCAAAGAGCCGGTACAACAGGATGGGCTGCATGGCCTCCTGTGCCGTCCTCTCGGGGACAATGGCGGATGATCTTACCCAGAGTGCTCTGCCCGTCGGAAAACGCCCTATCTCCATCAGCAGGCGGGCAACTTGGGTAGAGCTGGTCCCTGGAGAGCACGCCCCTGTGCGGAGAGGCTCCCGGGAACTGATAGGAGCTAGTACGGCATTAGCATCACCAAGTGTGGCTGTTAGGCACCAGGCAACACCGAGTGTGACTCTCAGTCCCGGGCAGCACCGAGTGTGGCTCTCAGGCCCCGGTCAACACCGAGAGTGGCTCTCAGGCCCCGGTCAACACCGAGAGTGGCTCTCAGGCCCCGGGCAACACCGAGTGCGGCTCTCAGGCCCCGGGCAACACCGAGTGTGGCTCTCGGGTCCCGGGCAACACCGAATGCGGCTCTCAGCCTGCGTGTCAAAGCCTCCGGGCCTGGCACCAGCAAACCCCGGGTGCAGTGCCTCCGCCACACCACGAAAACAAATACTTGCGTTTACACAGGGTGGGCACTGAATGCGGAAGTCACTCCCTGGCCTCCTGTACAGTATAGAATTAGGCAGTCCCTTGAATCGATGATGACCCACTTCCACACCAAAACGGATGAGTTCACAGATGTTTCACGATGAGACCTGATATTCCAGGTCCAGAACTACATATTAAAGTGTGGAAGAAGCTTGTGTGTGGATTCTTTTAATGTGGGTAACCGTTGCACACCAGCCACCACACGGGCTGAACAAAGTGAGGTCTTGGTCCAGTGGCAAAGGTTAACCAAGACGACTGGCGACCAAGCTCTGCTGCACTGACCTGGTGCACATATTTGCAATGCCCATAGATCGCAGTGCGGTCTGGCCCATGCTGTCCCTGGACCCTTGCCGATTCTGGGCCCCGAACTCACACCTCTTGTGGCTCCAATCTCTCCACCCCAAACTCTCATCTCTCGTGGGGCCCAATCTCTCCGCCCCGAACTCTCGCCTTTCGTGGGCCCCAATCTCTCCGCCCGAAGTCTCGCCTCTCATGGGGCCCAATGTCGCCACCCAGAACTCTCGCCGCTTGTGGGCCCCAATCTCTATGCCCTGAACTCTAGCCTCTCCTTGGCCCCAATCTCTCCTCCCCGAACTGTCACCTCTCCTTGGCTCCAATCTCTCCTCCCCAAATTCTCGCCTCTCCTTGGCCCCAATCTCTCCATTCCGAACTCTTGCCTCTCCTTGGCCCAAACTCTCAGCCCCGAACTCTCGCCTCTTGTAGGCCGCAGTCTCTCAGGCCCGATCTCCCGGCGCTACTCCACCCCGACTTCACCACTCCTCTGCTGCTTGCCGCATCGCCTGCTGTACCTGGGCCGTTCCGATGGTCCTGCCCATGCTCCAATCGCTGACCTGGATTCCAGTACAAAGCAAAATCATTGTGGAATATCTAGACAGGAATAATGCAATCAAGCAGACGCAGCATGGATTCATGAAGGGGAAATCATGTTTAACTAATTTACTGGAATTCTTTGAGGATATAACGAGCATGGTGGATAGAGGTGTACCGATGGATGTGGTGTATTTAGATTTCCAAATGGCATTCGATAAGGTGCCACACAAAAGGTTACTGCACAAGATAGAGGTATGTGGCGTCAAAGTAAATGTATTAGCATGAATAGAGAATTGGCTGGCGAACAGAACGCAGAGAGTCGGGATAAATGGGTCCTTTTCGGGTTGGAAATCGGTGGTTAGTGGTGTGCCACAGGGATCGGTGCTGGGACCACAACTGTTTACAATATACATAGATGACCTGGAAGAGGGGACAAAGTGTAGTGTAACAAAACTTGCAGATGAAACTAAGATTAGTGGGAAAGCGGGTTTTGTAGAGGACTCAGAGAGGCTGCAAAGAAATTTGGATAGGTTAAGAAAATGGGCTAAGGTTTGGCAGATGGAATACAATGTCGGAAAGTGTGAGGTCATCCACCTTGGGAAAAAAAACAGCAAAGGGGAATATTATTTGAATGGGGAGAAATTACAACATGCTGAGGTGCAGAGGGTCCTGGGGGTCCTTGTGCATGAATCCCAAAAAGTTAGTTTGCAGGTGCAGCAGGTAATCAGGAAGGCGAATGGAATGTTGGCCTTCATTGCGAGAGGGATGGAGTACAAAAGCAGGGAGGTCCTGCTGCAACTGTATAGGGTATTGGTAAGGCTGCACCTGGAGTACTGCGTGCAGTTTTGGTCACCTTACTTAAGGAAGGATATACTGGCTTTGAAGGGGGTACAGAGACGATTCACTCGGCTGATTCCGGAGATGAGGAGGTTACCTTGTGATGATAGATTGAGTAGACTGGGTCTTTACTCGTTGGAGTTCAGAATGATGAGGGGTGATCTTATAGAAACATTTAAAATCAAGGAAGGGATAGACAACATAGAGGCAGAGTGGTTGTTTCCACTGGTAGGGGAGACTAGAACTCGGGGGCAAGGCCTCAAAATACGGGGGAGCCAATTTAAAACCGAGTTGAGAAGGAATTTCTTCTCCCAGAGGGTTGTGAATCTATGGAATTCTCTGCCCAAGGAAGCAGTTGAGGCTAGCTCATTGAATGTATTCAAGTCACAGATAGATAGATTTTTAACCAATAAGGGAATTAAGGGTTACGGTGAGAGGGTGGGTAAGTGGAGCTGAGTCCACGGCCGGATCAGCCATGATCTTATTGAATGGCGGAGCAGGCTCGAGGGGCTAGATGGCCTACTCCTGTTCCTAATTCTTCTGTTCTTATGTTCTTATGTAAAATCTAGAATCTGAAGTCTACAAATCTCGGACAAATTAGAATAAATCGCCTCTCAACTGTGCTGCAAATGTTAGAAAGACGCTTTGGATACCTGGCCTCCTGTGTGGGTCTGTTTGTTGCATTTGTTTGAGCTGGAGTGGAGATGGAGGAGAAGCTGCTGGGTTTCACCCCCAGTATTTCTGGGCCCAGTGGGACCAACAATTCCCCATGTGGGGCTGTCAATGGAGGTGGGTTCCATTTCCTGAAGGACATTGATAAACCAGTTGGGTTTTACCACAGACTGGCAATTTTCATGGTTACTATTTCGAGGGCTGGCCCCACAAATTACCAAGTTCATTAAGCTGAATTTCTCAAAGTGCCTTTGTGTTTTTGTGGATTCTCTCTCATCCACCCTTTTTCTTGACTGAAATTCACTTTTCAGGGTATTAAAATGGGAGGATTTATCGACCGGAGGCTCAAACCAAACATCAGATTAACATCTGACGAAATCACTCGATTCATCGGGAATGGATTATCATCCAGCAACTATGGATACAAAAAGCACTGTTCGTAGCGGGGAGAAAGTGGACACGTGCTCTGTGTGTGGACAAGGCTTCAGCCGATCATCCAACCTGGAGAGACACAAGCGCAGTCACACTGGGGAGAAACTGTGTAAATGTGGGGACTGTGGGAAACGTTTCAACTACCCGTCCCAGCTGGAAATACACCAGCGAGTTCACAGTGGGGAGAGGCCGTTCACCCGCTCCGAGTGTCAGGAGGGTTTCACTCAGTCATCCAACCCGCTGATACATCAGCGAATTCACACTGGGGAGAGGCCGTTCACCTGTTCCGTGTGTGGGAAGCGATTCACTCAGTCATCAACCCTGCTGACACACCAGCGAATTCACACCGGGGAGAAGCCGTTCACCTGCTCTGATTGCAGGAAGTGATTCATTCAGTCATCCCACCTGTTGAGGCACGAGCGAGCTCACACTGGGGAGAGGCCATTCACCTGCTCTGAGTGTGGGAAGGGATTCACTCGGTCATCCCATCTGTTGAGGCACCAGCGAATTCACACTGGGGAGAGGCCGTTCACCTGCTCTGAGTGTGAGAAAGGATTCACTCAGTCATCCCACCTGTTGAGGCACCAGCGAGTTCACAAATGATTGTCGGGGTTGGATTATGCTGTTATTGCTGCTGTTAATCACAACCCGACTGAACCATGTTCATTCTGACAGTTGGGGTTTGTTTTCGCTGATGAAAACTCCTGCAACTGGACTGGAGTTTAATATTTGGGATGGAGACAAATAAATTCGTGTTGCTTTCAACACATTGCTGTAGATTTTTCTCTTTCCTACCCGAGTGTTTAGCATCACCTGGCTGGAGCTCAGAGAGGACAAGCTGGGGGGAGGATCATATGGGGGAAGAACTTTAGCATGGACACAGCCCTTCAGGGTCATACTGAGAGGGGCAAATGGCACTTTGGTCTTTCTCATCTCTCTTCACTGACAGCAACCCGTGCGGGTAAATCTTGACAGTGTAAGGTGTGGATGATATCCACGCAAGGGTGCTAAAAGAGATGGGATGGGTGCTCTGCCAGCCACTTGCCCATATCGCCAACAGCTCAGTAGATTCATGGGTTGTTCCCTGAGATTGGAAGGTAGCCGATGTAGATCCCATTTTTCAATTGTGCACAAGTCAGAGCTCGGGAACTGAAGGCCCATCAACGTGACCTCCATCACTGGGAAGGTGCTTGAAGGGATCCTGAGAGATGCTGTTTTCCATCATGGGGAAAGTGAAGGGGCCATTAGAGATACTGAACATGGATTCCGGAAAACAAGGTCATGTCTTACAAACTAGCTTGAGTTTGTAAAGAAGTTGTCAGGATGTGGATGGGGGAATCCGGTTGACATTGTCTACCTCAGGATGTCAAACTCATTTTTTCGGGTGGGCCTGATTCAATATCCTGGCACTTGGCATGGGACACATTCAGCAAAAGCCATTAAAATAGGAATAAATGAAGATAAACTACATCGGAATTTGCATTTAGATTTTATTTACTGCCGCTGCTCCCAATGCCTGGCACCTCTTAGCTTGAGCATTCATGAACTAACCCTGCTCAAACCATAAGCACAAGGATATCGGTGCATGGTTCTGCCTCTGACAACAAGGCTGTGTCACTGCCACACACAGATACCGTTTCCTTGTTTCACATCTCAATACAAAGACCATCTGTTCACACATCCCCTTTGTACACAATTGCAGCAGACATGAGCAAGGACGTGAGGCTGATTAAAAGACACATTTCATTACAGCAATGGTTACACTGGGAGAAATGTTCAGTTATTTTCCATTACAGGCAAAATGCCGGACAAACCAGCAGCACACTGGCACCTGAACAGTGTCTCATCGGCCGACAGGCTTTTCTTAAATAGATTTGCTGCGTGGAAATGAACTTAAACGAGCTTTGCGGGCGTGATGCTCTATTCACACATTGAAGGTGAGAGAGATGCTGTGGAGCACACACTCAGTCCAGTAGCTGAAAGTGATTCACAGACTGGGTTTTGTATTTAGTGATCCCGGGCGTGTTACCAATACCGGCAAAGATGAAGCCCATGTAATAAAAGGGACAGCGGATACTGTCTCACTAGTGAGTCAGAATGAGAAGCTTTAACAACAACCCATGTTTCACAAAGGGAGACCTCACCAGACCAAAGGACATTGGGCGTTTAATGGGCTGTTTTTGTCAGTGGGCTACAGGAGGCTATTTGTGACAGAAGGAAAGCTGGTCACAGCAAACAAACAGTTTACCGGCCTGTCCAGGGCCCACTCCGACCCCCACCTTCTCTCTTTCACTATTGATGGACACTGCTGCAGTAATTCCTCCTCTAACCTTTCCTCTCTTGTCCCTCCCACAACCCTAATACACAGCCCGACACAATCTCTCTCGCCCTGCATCCTCACTGTGCTGGAATCCACACCAGTCTCCCCATCTGCTCCTTGTTCTCTCCCTGGATCCTGAAACTACAGAACTCGCTTATCCCTCCTGAAGTCTACAGGCTCTAAAACTGAAGCTTGGTGGCCCTCAGTCCCCACTCCTTGATTTACGTCCCCTTCTCTCCTCCTCTTTCCCCCTTGGTTGTGTTCCACACTCTGGGCCTTGGGCCTTCCCCGGGGATTCTCAGTATGAACAGGGGGATGTGTGTTGAGACAGGATATCCCAGCTCTCCTCCTCTTTCCCCCTTGGTTGTGTTCCACACTATGGGCCTTGGGCCTTTCCCGGGGATTCTCAGTATGAACAGAGGGATATGTGTTGAGACAGGATGTCCCAGTTCTCCTCCTTTAAAGGGATATGGAGAGGACTAGCTGGGCTGATGGCCCTGCTTTATGACATCACTAAAGTGCCTAACAACCAACCTCCCTGAGCCCTGATCATTTTGGTCTGTGTTGAGCTCAGTGTTGTTACAGGAAGGGAAGCAGGAGCAGTATATGACCCGTGTGAAGCTCAGGATTAATGGGGAGAGGTATAGGATCAATTTATACCTTATTGAGTGCGAAATGTCATTGTCCCAGACATTCCCTGTCCCTCAGTATCTGTGTCGGGGAGCGACCGATGGGTTCACTCTGTATCTCACCCGCGCTGTGCCCGACTGGAGAGTGTTTGATGCTAGCACGAGGTGCTCAGCTCAATGATCACAATATTTAATCCAAAGATGATCAGATAAACCCATCAGCTTCACCCCTGGACACAGGTCCTGAAGGACAGGGAGAGTCTCTAATAATTTGGCTGGTGTCCTTGATCAAATTTAAACACCTCACATCTCTTTTTAAAAATTCGTTCATGGGATGTGGGCCTCGCCTCTCATCTCTCATTCTTCTGTACGAGAGAGAATATAGGCCTAGTCTACTCAATCTCTCATAGGACAATCCCCCCATCCCAGAAATCAGCCTGGCGAACCTTCATTGCACTCCCTCTATAGCAAGTTTATCTTTCCTTACGTAAGGAGACCAAAACTGCACACAATACTCCAGGTGTGGTCTCACCAGAGCCCTTTATAATTGCAGTAAGATGTCTTTACTCTTATACTCAAATCTTTTTGTAATAAAGGCCAATATACCATTTGCTTTCTTAATTGCTTGCATATAAGCTTTTAGCGATTTGTATACAAGAACACCCAGGTCCCTCTGAACACCAACATTTCCCAATCACTCACCATTTAAAATAAATACTCTGCCTTTCTATTTTTACTGTCAGTATCTAACTTAACATTTCTTCACATTATATTCCATTTACCATGTTCTTGCCCACTCACTGAGCCTTTTTCTATCCCTTTGAAACCTCTTTTCATCCTCCTCACACTTACATTCCCAACTAGCTTTGTAGCCTCAGCAAACTTCGATATATTACATTTGGTCCCCTCATCCAAATTATTGATATAGATTGTGAATAGCTGGGGCCCAAGCACCGATCCTTGCAGCACCCCACCAGTTACAGCCTGCCCACCCGAAAATCACCCGTTTATTCCTACTCTCTGTTTTCTGACCGTTAACCAATCCTTGTTCATATATTACCCCTAATCTCACGAGCGATAATTTTGTTTAATAATCCCTTTTGTGGCACCTCATTGAATGCCTTTTGTAAATCTAAATAAACCACATCAAGTGCTTCGCCCTTGTCTATCCTGCGAGTGACAAACTCAAGAAATGCTAACAGATTTGTCAAGTACAATTTCCCTCTCATAAATCCGTGTTCATTCTGCCCAATCGTGTTATTACATACTACGTGCTTAATAATAGATTTTAGCATTTTCACTACTACTGATATCAGAACTACCAGTATTGCACGGGTTAGATACAGAGTAAATCTCACTCTATCCTGTCTCAAACACTATCAGGGTTGATACAGAGTAAATCTCAGACTACAATATCCCAAATGCTCCCAAGGCACGTACAACATGGTTTAGATACAGCATAAAGCTCCCTCTACACTTTGCCATTAACCAGTCCCAGGGCAGGTGCAGTATAGGTTAGGCATGGAGTATATCTTCCTCAACCCTGCCACAAAACATTCTCAGGGCAGGTACAGCACGGGTTAGATACAGAGTAAAGCTCCCTCTGCCCTGTCCCATCAAACACTCCCAGTGCAGGTACAGCACGTGGTTAGATACAGAGTAAAGCTCCCTCTACACTTTCCCATCAAACACTCGCAGGGCAGGTACAGCAGCGTCAGATACGGAGTAGAACTCACTCTACACTGCCCCATCAAACACTCCCAGGACAGGTACAGCACAGGTTACACGGAGTACATCTCCTTCTACCCTGACCCAGCCATTCCGTTGCAGATACAGCATTTGTTACATATAAAGTAAATCTCCCTCTACACTGTTCGATCAAACACTCCCAGAGCAGGTACTGCATTGGTTATACACTAAGTAAAGCTCCCTCTACACTGTCGAAATAAACACTCCAAGGACAGCTACAGCACAATGTTGATACAGTGTAATTCTCTCTCTAATCTCTCTAGAATTGTGCACAGTTTTGGTCGCCTTATCTAAGGAAGGATATATTTGCCTTGCTTAGAAACAGAATAAAGCTCCCTCAACACTCTCCCAGCAGACATTGCAAGGGCAGGTACAAAGCAGGTTAGATACAGAGTATATCTTCCTCAACCCTGCCCCAAGCATTCCAGAGCAGATACTGCATTGGTTAGATACAGATTAGAGCTTCTTCTACACTGTCCCATCAAACACTCCCAGGGCAGGTACAGCACGGGTTAGACACAGAGTAAAGCTCCCTCGATAATGTCGCGTCAAATACTCCCACAGCAAGTACAGCACGGATTAGATATGGAGTAAAGCCCCCCCCCTAGACTATCCCGTCCAATGTTATTGAATAGGGAGCAGGCTCCGGGGGCCGGGTGGCCCCCTCCTGCTCTTATTTCTCATGGTCTTATGTACCCAGCATGCCCCGTGGGGGAGAATGTGCCGCACGCAGAGTCCAGGAGCTCAGTGCGCCGGTGCTGGTCATGGCTTTGTTTGGAGTATGCGCGGTTCGTGTAATAGTGGAGGAGACACATTTCGGGCAGGCTCTACAGAAGTATCCTTTTCAGTGGGACGAAGGGGAATAATGGACCACCAGGGAGTAAGGGAGGCTTCATTAACAACCGGTACCCGCCGCAAGCCCGGAATAGTAACCAGAATATCGGCGATTGCAGCTTTGGGTCTTTTTCCCAATCACAGGCCCAGGCTAACAGCGGGCATCTTGGTGCAGGAAGGCAGGTTCAGCGCTCCGCCATCTTGATTCAGTTAGTCGCACAGTGCAATGTGCGGCCATCTTGGTGCAGGTACAAAGTGAATGATATCAGTGTCTGGAACTGAACCCAGCTCGAGGAAGCAACTTCAGGGAAGGGGAACCAGTGATTGTAGAACTGAACCCAGCCACATTTAACACATTCAGGGGAGGGGAACCAGTGAGTGTATAACTGAACCCAGCCAGAGTCAGCACCTTTAGGAGAAGGAAGTGTACCTGTGAGTGTAGAACTGAACCCAGCCAGTGTCAGCACATTCTGGGAAGGAGACGGAGGGGAACCAGTGAGTGTAAACCTGAACCCAACCAAAATTGGTAGTGAAAACTGGGAGTGGAGGAGAAACTGTCTCGAAATTTGTGTTGATTTGGATTTCAGCACAGCAGGTGGGCCAACGTGTGGGAGAGGGATTTATAGCTTTGGAAGGACAAGGGAGATAAGCATGTTCCATGGAAACTAGATGAGTATATCCTGAATTTCTGTCCTGTACTGGCAGCGATGAGTTTTGTTATCCCATTTTACAGCGTATTAGAAGGGGAGATTTTCAGACAGGAAACACAAACCAAATATCATGTCAAGATCTGACAGAGTCACTCGATGCATCAGGACCTGAATATCATCGGCCTTTGAAAGTGAAAGGAGCAATGTTTGTCTGTCTTGCCTGTGGGAAAAGATTTCAAACATCAGTTTGACTGGAAAGGCACTGAGACACACACTCCCGAGTGAGTGTTCCAGTGCACGGACTGTGGAAAGAGCTTTAACCAGTTACACAGCCTGAAGAAAACATCGCAGCATACAAAGCACCGAGAAACTGTCAACGTTTTGTGCACATGGGTTAGGCTTCAACTGATCGACCAACTGTGGAGATTCACAAGGACACCCACACCACGGAGAAACCGTGGAAATGTGGTGACTGTGGGAATGGACTCAGATCGCCGTCAGAACTGGAAATTCATCGACGTAGTCACATTGGGGAGAGGCCATTCACTTGCTCTCTGTGTGGAAAGGGATTCACTGCATCATCCCACCAGCTGAAATACCAGCGAGTTCACACATGGGAGAACAAGTTCACCTGCTCTGAGTGTGGGAAGCGATTCACTCGGTCATCCCACCTGCTGACACACCAGTGAGTTCATACTGGGGAGAGGTTGTTCACCTGCTCTGAGTGTGGGAAGGGATTCACTCAGTCATCCGACTTGCTGCCACACCAGCGAGTTCACAAGTAACACAAAGGGTTAGAATCTGCTGTTATTGCTGCTGTTAATCACATCCCGACTGAACCATGTTCATTCTCATAGTTGGGGTTTGTTTCTGCTGATAATAACCCTGAAACTGGGCTGGACCTTAGTATTCTGGATATATTGCTGATTGTGTTCTCGGGGCTGCAGTGTCCATTTAAAAACTCTGTGTGTTATCTTTCCCCTTAATTCAGCAACTCTCAAAAATAAAATTATGAACTTTTACTTTAATCCTACCTTGATCTTTGGTACACAATCTATAATAATGTAAACGTTTGTACTGAATATAATCTCCAATTAGATAGAGCTTGCTGACAATTCTTACTGACTTGCACATTACACACAGCGGCCCCTCCATTATCCACCAGAAAGAAGGGGAATGTGAATTGGTGGGGAATCAGTATCCCCAAATGGTGTCCCCCATCTGGTGTAGCAAAACCCCTGGCACGGCAATGGAGTCAAGTCCAAACCAAAACTGTGTGCCGTGCTCCAGGTGTGGTCTTACCAACGCCCTGTACATTTATAGCAGGACTTCCCTACTTTCATACTCCATCTCCCTTGCAATAAAGGCCAGCATACCATTTGCTTTCCTGATTATTGCTGTACCTGCATGCTAAATATTTGCATTTCATGTACAAGAACCGCCAGATCCCTCCGTGCTGCAGCATTTTGTAATCGTCCCCATTTAAAGAATAATTTGCTTTTTTATTTGTACTACCAAAGGGGATAAGCTGACATTTTAACACATTACAGTCCATCTGCCAGATTTTGCCCACTCACTGAGCCTGGCTATATCCTTTCGTAGATTATTTGCGTCCTCCTCACAGCTTGTTTTCCCAACTATCTTTGTATCATCAGCAAATTTGATTATGTTACACTCGGTCCCTTCATCCAAGTCATTAATATAAATGGTAAATAGTTAAGGCCCCAGCACTGATCCCTGTGGCACTCCACTAGTTACAGTTTGCCAACCTGAAAATGATCCATTTATCCCGACTCTCTGTTTTCTGTTAGTTTGCCAATCCTCCATCCACGGTGATACATTAACCCCAACCCCATGAGCTCTTAGCTTGTGCATTAGCCTTTTGTGTAGCACCATATGGAATGCTTTATGGAAATCCAAATATACAGCATCAACTGGATCTCCTGTATCCACTTCGCTCGTTACATCCTCGAACAACTTCAGGAAATTTGTCAACATGATTTCTCTTTCATAAAATCATGCTGACTCTGCTTGACTGCAATATGATTTTCTAAATGTCTTGCTACTTTTCCTTAATGATGGACTCCAGTATTTTTCCACTGACAGATGGTAGGCTAACTGGTCTATTGGTTCCTGCTCTCTGTCTCACTCATTTTTAATTAGGGGTGTTACATTTGCGGTATTCCTGTCCACTGGGACCTCGCCAGAATTTAGGGAATTTTGTTAGATTACAACCGATGCACCCTCTATCTCTGCAGCCACTTTTTTCAGAACCTAGAATGCATGTAATCAAGTCCAGGGGACTTGTCCGTCTTTAGTCCCATTAGTTTGATTAGTACTTGATCTCTAGTGATAGTGATTGCTCCCCCGCTCCCCCGCCCCCCGCAATAGCTCCTTGGTTATCAACTATTAGGAAGTTTTTAGGTGCCCTCTACCATGAAGACCGATTCAAAATTATTTTATTAAAGTCTCTGCCATTTCCGTGTTTCCCATTATTAATACTCCAGTTTCACCTTCTAAGGGACCTCAGCTGCTCGTTTCCGTTTTATATCCCTGTAGAAGCTCTTATTTTCTGTTTCCATATTCCTTGCTAATTTGCTTTCATCTGCTATCTTCACTGTCTTTATCATTTTTTCGTCGTCCTTTGCTGGTTTCTAAAAATTTCCCAATCCTCAGGCCTTCCACTGTCGTTCGCAACATTATATGCCTTTTTTCAATTTGATACCATCCTTTACTTCCTTAGTCAGGCAGGGATGGTTCATCCTTCTCTTAGCATCTTTATTTCTCACTTGAATAAATCTTTGCTGAGAGTTATGAAATATATCCTTAAATGTTTGCCATTGCATTTCTACAGTCTTATCCTCCAACATATTTTCCCAGTCCACTTGTTGTCAGTGACAAGGGTTGGTTTATATCACATGGGAGGAACTTGGTGTCAGTGACTGAGGCTTTGGTTCAACATTCTTTGACATGACGAAGGCCTTTGACAAGGTCAACCATGAGGCGTTATGGAGTGTACTCTACAATTTCTGCTGTCCATATTCCCAATACAAGCCTCCTAAAGCAAGTGCTCCATTCGGAGTTTCGACACGGCAGGGACATTGGGTGGGCGGGGCTTCAGGGTGTCTGTCAGTTTTATTGGTCATCATGTTTGTGCCCAGATCAGTGGCCCCTGAAAGGGAACCTTGTTGTTCTGGTGATTGTTGTCTGGTGACTCTGGGCCAAACTGGCTCACCCTATTGGGCCAGCCTGTGATCACCCTATTGGGCTAGCCCAGGCTCACCTGGCCCAGGCCATCCCAGGCTCAACTCATTGGGCCAGCCCGGGCTCACCTATTGGGCCAGCCTGGCCACGCCCTACTAGGCCAGCCCGGCTCACACTATTGGGCCCGCCCGGCTCACACTATTGGACTAGCCTGGACTCACCTATTGGGCCAGCCTGGGCTCACCCTATTCGGCCAGCCCGTCTCACCCTATTGGGCCAGCACAAAAGACCCATTGTCCAGCGGAGAGAATCGGCAGCTCATTGATTTTATTCTCACTCTGCGCACAGCGGTTGCAGAACTGAACCCAACCTTGTAAGCTGAAAATGCATAGTCACAGTCACACTGGGGAGAGCCCGTTCAGCTGCTCTGAGTGTGGGAATGGATTCACTCAGTCATCCCACCTACTGACACACCAGCGAATTCACACTGGGGAGAGGCCGTTCTCCTGTTCTGAGTGTGGGAAGGGATTCACTCAGTCATCCCAACTGCTGAGACACCAACGAGTTCACAAGTGACTGCAGGAGTTGGATTCTATTGTTTTTGCTGCTGTTAATCGCATCCTGATTGAATCATGTTTGTTGTCTCACTTGGGGTTTGTTTCTGTTGATGTGAATAACCTATAACTGGGCTAGAGCTTAATATTTTCATGTTTCAAATAACACAGTGTGTCGATATTTGATATCTCCAAGACCAGAGGGGACTAACTGATGTCCTGTTACTGACTGCACCAATTTGGGCCTTTTCTTCTTTCTAATTCTGGATTATTACAGTTCTCATACCATCAGTTACTCTCCGGGACAAGTTCCCAGTCTGGTAATCACTTTCAGATACTGGACTTAGCGTGTGCCCCACAGCATCTCTCTCACCTTCGATGTGTGAATGGAGCATCCCGCCTGCAAACCTGGGTTCAATTTAAATTTGAATCCACTCAGCAAATGCATTTTAAAAAATATGTACATGTAAACTGATCACATGAAATAATTGGCAAAGGTTTAGAGTCACCAAGATGAATAAGTGAACACATCACGGACTAACAACCCAGCTCTATATTCACAGGGGAAAGTTTGTTATCTATCTGCTCGAATGTCAGTTGGTGAGATGAGCGACTGAATCTCTTTCCACGCACAACAGCATCCATTCCCGCTGTCCCCACATTTACAGTGTTGAGTCAGGTGGGTGCACGAGTCTCACAGGCTGAACGATTGGTTGTAGGAGCATCCACACACAGAACAGGTGTCCTGTTTCTCCCCGCTGTGATTGGTGTTTTTACAAAGGCTGATGATAAGATGATCCTGATCAATCTGGGGAATCTGTCAAATCTTGACACGATGTCTGGATTGCATTTCCCAGTTGCAGATCCTCCCCTTCTAATACCCTGCAAATAAATGGTGGTTACAAACGTTGTTACTTTAAGTACAGGATATAAATTAAGAATAGACAATTCTAGATTCTATGGAACATTCTGTCCCCTCCTGTCCCTCCGAAATTCCTTATTCTAGACATTTACTGTCTAAAATCAACATTCATTTCATCGCCTGAGCTTTATTATCTCCAGAAAGTGCTGAATCTGGCTCGGTGCAATTCCACAGACATTAGTTAACCTCTAGTGCCTCACGGTCAGTCGATTCAGTGAGTGCCAGCAGGATTTCCACTGTGGTAGGCATCCCAGCCTCAACTCCTGTCCTCAAATGACATCCACACACTTCCCAGTTGTACAGAGGACAATTATAACCTGTGAACTGCTGCCTTGGCTGAGCTCAACTAACAGCCCAGATCAAGGATCGAACTTGTGACCGTCCCAGTCAGTACTGCAGTGTTCTGAAATTGGGGGTTGGGGGTGCGGTGGGGGGGGGGGTTGGGGCAGGGTGGGAACAGAATATTTTTAAACAAATTTGGCTCCACCTGTAAAGGAAAACTTCGTCACAATGCACAATTCTGAACTCTTTCCAAATTAGACAAGCAAGTGAAATGCATCATCAAAAACAGTGAGACATTTTAGAATGGCTCAAGTCACTGAATTAGCTTTACAATCATTGCACAGTACAGAAGGGAGCGACTGGTAATGGTAGCTCGGTTCGTAAAGTCCCCCAACACAAGATATTGCTCTGGAACTTTTTAATATGCATCTCTTCCAAGAAACAGAAGTAAAATTCGACATCTTGAAACAACTGCCTCCTCATCAGGAAATTGAACCCCGGTCTCCTGCGTGACAGGCAGGGATACTCACCACTACACTAACGAGGAACTGACGTGTACCAGCTCTGTCAGAGCAGGAATCGAGTCACTGTGAACAGAACTGGACACCAGGAGAAGTCGACAGACACATTGAGAGACAGAGAAAAACCGACAAACAGGGAGAGACAGACAGCGAGATAGAGACAACGAGAGACAGTTTGTGTGAGACTGAGAAGGAGAGGCAGACTGAGTGCGAAAAAGAATCAAATATATACATATACAGAGATGTGTGTGTGTGATCTATTAAGAGAGAAAGGGAAAGAGTGAGAGAAAGACAATGAATAAAGACAGTGACGCGGAGAGAGAGAGATAGAGAGAGAGCGATAGAGACTAAAACAGAAAATGATGGAAATACTTCTCAGCTTACAAGCAGGGACTAACAGAGACAGGCAAAGACATGGACAGACCGAAATGATGATGGGAAAGAGAGAGCGGGTCAGACAAAGAGTCTGAGAGAATCCCATTGGAACAGACGTGGCACCGTGAGAAAGAGACAGATTGAGAGACAGAGACAAACAGAGAAACAGGGACAGACAGAGTGAGTCAGACTGAGAGAGACAAAGACTCAAACATACAACACTCTCTGAAGAGAGAGAGAGGCAGAAACCGAGCGACACAGATACATTTCACAATTTCATTTTATTATCGGTTCAGAGTGTCACATTGTTACAGAAAATTGCTGATTCAACCGATGAAAATCCGGTCTCACTGATCAGAATGGGAGGAAATCCGTGTTAAATTAAAGAGATACCAGAAGTGGGGGACGAACCCACGCGGGACAAACCCGTTGAGTTTTAAGGCCAACGCCTCAACCACTCGGCTATTCTGGTCCTGTGAGAACCTGGATTCTGTCTCTGTGAGAATCTGGGCTTCAAACCCAACCCCACATACAAATACATACACATCGGCTTTCAGTGAGCATTAACGAAAATTTTTAGTAATATTGACATGGGGGCAACTCTCCTATTCTTTTTCGAGTAATACACTGGGAACTTTCATATCCACCCGAGGGTGCAGACGGAGCTTCAATTTAACATTTCATCCGAAAGTCAACAGCTTCAACATTGCAAAATTCCCCAAGTGCTGCACTTGAGTGTTAGCCAAGATGATATGCTCAAGTCTCAGGAGTGCGACTTGAACAGACAAACTCCCGATTCAGTCGAGAATGCGGCCAATGAACCAAAGCCGATACAAAAGTTCACAACCGTATTATTTTCCCCAGGTCGTTTTTATAAGTTCCAGGACATACCAAATTCATGGTGATGATTTCCACAGACAGTTGCACATACACAGAGACATATAAAGAGATAGACAGACACAGAGACCCACACACACATAACTAAAAATTTGCACGCACCAACGGGCATGCACAGATGCCTCAGACATCTCGAGGGAAAGACAGGCTGAATCACTGTCGCAACTTTGACTGATGTTTGCGATTTTTGAAACGTATGTATCGTGAATATTTCAGAACAATAAAAATGAGAAAAACATTTCAAAGTTGAAAGGAGTGGGACGTTATTCCATCCAGACTGAGAGAGACAAAGACTCAAACATACAAACACATACACAACTCTCTGAAGAGAGCGAGAGAGGCAGAGACCGAGCGACACAGATACATTTCACAATTTCATTTCATTATCGGTTCAGAGTGTCACATTGTTACAGAAAATTGCTGATTCAACCGATGAAAATCCGGTCTCACTGATCAGAATGGGAGGAAATCCGTGTTAAATTAAAGAGATACCAGGAGTGGGGTACGAACCTACGCGGGAAAAAACCTTTAAAATTTAAGGCCAACGCCTCAACCACTCGGCTATCCTGGTTCTCTGAGAACCTGCATTCTGTCCCTGTGAGAATCTGGGCTTCAACCCCAACCCCACATACAAACACATACACATCGGCTTTCAGTGAGTATTTACGAACATTTTTAGTAAAATTGAGACGGGGGCAACTCTCCTATTGTTTTTCGAGTAATGCACTGGGAACTTTCATATCCACCCGAGGGTGCAGACGGAGCTTCAATTTATCATTTCATCCTAAAATCAACAGCTTCAACATTGCAAAATTCCCCAAGTGCTGCACTTGAGTGTTAGCCAAGATGATAATGCTTAAGTCGCAGAAGTGCGAATTGAACACACAAACGCCCGATTCAGTCGAGAATGCTGCCACTGAACCAAAGCCGATACAAAAGTTCACAACCTTATTATTTCCCCCAAGTCTTTTTTATAAGTTCCAGGACATACCAAATTCATGGTGATGATTTCCACAGACAGTTGCACATACACAGAGACATATATAGAAATAGACAGACACAGAGACACGCACACACATAACTAAAAATTTACACGCACCAACGGGCATGCACAGATGCCTCAGACATCTCGAGGGATAGACAGGCTGAATCACTGTCGCAACTTTGACTGATGTTTGCGATTTTTGAAACGGATGGATCGTGAATATTGCAGATTAATAAAAATGAGAAAGAAATGTCAGTGTTGAAAGGTGTGGGACGTTATTCCATCTATCTCAGGATCAGTTTGGCAGACAACCGGTTAACTTGTGAAATGGAATGAAAAATGCTGAGAATCGTAGTCGGCAGGATTCGAACCTGCGCGGGATAACCCCATGGATTTCTAGTCCATCGCCTTAACCACTCGGCCACGACTGCTTTGTCACTGTCATTTTAAACGTTACTCAGAAAAAACTCAGTCATCCATCTCTGTGCAGCAGACGGCCAAAGACTCCTGAAAAATTCTCCATTTGCTAAAAATCTGGACGAGGCAATCTCATCTCCCTGTATTTTTACAGTTCGAGATTGCTCTGGAACTTTTTAATATGCATCTCTTCCAAGAAACAGAAGTAAAATTCGACATCTTGAAACAACTGCCTCCCCGTTGGGAATTGAACCCCTCTCTCCCGCGTGACAGGCGGGGATACTCACCACTATACTAACGAGGAACTGACGTGTACCAGTTCTGTCAGAGCAGTAATCGAGCCACTGTGAACAGAACTGGACACCATGAGAAGTGGACAGACACATTGAGAGACAGAGAAAAACCGACAAACAGGGAGAGACAGACAGCGAGATAGAGACAACGAGAGACAGAAAGTGTGAGACTGAGAAGGAGAGGCAGACTGAGTGAGAAAAAGACTCAAACATATACATATACAGAGATGTGTGTGTGTGATCTATGAAGAGAGAGAAGGAAAGAGTGATAGAAAGACAATGATAAAGACAGTGACAAGCAGACAGTTGGAGAGAGAGCGATCGAGACCAAAACAGAAAATGATGGAAATACTTCTCAGCTTACAGGCAGGGACTAACAGAGACAGGCAAAGACATGGACAGACCGAAATGATGGGAAAGAGAGAGCCAGTCAGAAAAAGAGTCTCAGAGAATCCCATTGGAACAGACGTGGCACCGTGAGAAAGAGACAGATATAGAGACAGAGACAAACAGAGAAACAGGGACAGACAGAGTGAGTCAGACTGAGAGAGACAAAGACTCAAACATACAAACACATACACAACTCTCTGAAGAGAGCGAGAGAGGCAGAGACCGAGCGACACAGATACATTTCACAATTTCATTTCATTATCGGTTCAGAGTGTCACATTGTTACAGAAAATTGCTGATTCAACCGATGAAAATCCGGTCTCACTGATCAGAATGGGAGGAAATCCGTGTTAAATTAAAGAGATACCAGGAGTGGGGTACGAACCTACGCGGGAAAAAACCTTTAAAATTTAAGGCCAACGCCTCAACCACTCGGCTATCCTGGTCCTCTGAGAACCTGCATTCTGTCCCTGTGAGAATCTGGGCTTCAACCCCAACCCCACATACAAACACATACACATCGGCTTTCAGTGAGTATTTACGAACATTTTTAGTAAAATTGAGACGGGGGCAACTCTCCTATTGTTTTTCGAGTAATGCACTGGGAACTTTCATATCCACCCGAGGGTGCAGACGGAGCTTCAATTTAACATTTCATCCTAAAATCAACAGCTTCAACATTGCAAAATTCCCCAAGTGCTGCACTTGAGTGTTAGCCAAGATGATAATGCTTAAGTCGCAGAAGTGCGAATTGAACACACAAACGCCCGATTCAGTCGAGAATGCTGCCACTGAACCAAAGCCGATACAAAAGTTCACAACCTTATTATTTCCCCCAAGTCTTTTTTATAAGTTCCAGGACATACCAAATTCATGGTGATGATTTCCACAGACAGTTGCACATACACAGAGACATATATAGAAATAGACAGACACAGAGACACGCACACACATAACTAAAAATTTACACGCACCAACGGGCATGCACAGATGCCTCAGACATCTCGAGGGATAGACAGGCTGAATCACTGTCGCAACTTTGACTGATGTTTGCGATTTTTGAAACGGATGGATGGTGAATATTGCAGATTAATAAAAATGAGAAAGAAATGTCAGTGTTGAAAGGTGTGGGACGTTATTCCATCTATCTCAGGATCAGTTTGGCAGACAACCGGTTAACTTGTGAAATGGAATGAAAAATGCTGAGAATCGTAGTCGGCAGGATTCGAACCTGCGCGGGATAACCCCATGGATTTTTAGTCCATCGCCTTAACCACTCGGCCACGACTGCTTTGTTACTGTCATTTTAAACGTTACTCAGAAAAAACTCAGTCATCCATCTCTGTGCAGCAGACGGCCAAAGACTCCTGAAAAATTCTCCGTTTGCTAAAAATCGAAACGAGGCAATCTCATCTACCTGTATTTTTACAGTTCGATATTGCTCTGGAAATCTTTAATATGAATCTCTTCCAAGAAACAGAAGTAAAATTCTACATCTTGAAACAACTGCCTCCCCGTTGGGGAATTGAAACCCGGTCTCCCGCGTGACAGGCAGGGATACACACCACTATACTAACGAGGAACTGACGTGCACCACTTCCGTCAGAGCAGGAATCGAGCAACTGTGAGCAGAACTGGACACCATGAGAAGTCGACAGACACATGGAGAGACAGAGACAAACCGACAAACAGGGAGAGACAGACAGCGAGATCGAGACAACGAGAGACAGAAAGTGTGAGACTGAGAAGGAGAGGCAGACTGAGTGAGAAAAAGACTCAAACATATACATATACATTGATGTGTGTGTGTGATCTATTAAGAGAGAGAGGGAAAGAATGAGAGAAAGACAATGATAAAGACAGTGACAAGGAGAGAGACAGATGGAGAGAGAGCGATAGAAAATAAAACAGAAAATGATGGAAATACTTCTCAACTTACAGGCAGGGACTAACAGAGACAGGCAAAGGCATGGACAGACCGAAATGATGGGAAAGAGAGAGCCAGTCAGACAAACAGTCTCAGAGAATCCCACTGGAACAGGCGTGGCACCGTGAGAAAGAGACAGATTGAGAGACAGAGACAAACAGAGAAACAGGGACAGACAGAGTGAGTCAGACTGAGAGAGACAAAGACTCAAACATACAAACACATACACCACTCTCTGAAGAGAGAGAGAGAGGTAGAGACCGAGCGACGCAGATATATTTCACAATTTCATTTCATTATCGGTTCAGAGAGTCACATTGTTACAGAAAATTGCTGATTCAACCGATGAAAATCCGGTCTCACTGATCAGAATGGGAGGAAATCCGTGTTAAATTAAAGAGATACCAGGAGTCGGGTACGAAACAGCGCGGGAAAAAGCCATTAAAATTTAAGGCCAACGCCTCAACCACTCGGCTATATTGGTCCTGTGAGAACCTGCATTCTGTCTCTGTGAGAAACTGGGCTTCAACCACAACCCCACATACAAACACATACACATTGGCTTTCAGTGAGCATTTACGAACATTTTTAGTAATATTGAGACGGGGGCAACTCTCCTATTCTTTTTCGAATAATGCACTGGGAACTTTCATATCCACCCGAGGGTGCAGACGGAGCTTCAATTTAACATTTCATCCGAAAGCCAACAGCTTCAACATTACAAAATTCCCCAAGTGCTGCACTTGAGTGTTAGCCAAGATGATAATGCTCAAGTCTCAGAAGTGCGACTTGAACACACAAACTCCCGATTCAGTCGAGAATGCTGCCACTGAACCAAAGCCGATACAAAAGTTCACAACCTTATTATTTCCCCCAAGTCTGTTTTCTAAGTTCCAGGACATATAAAATTCATGGTGATGATTTCCACAGAGAGTTGCACATACACAGAGACATATATAGAGATAGACAGACACAGAGACACACATAACCAAAAATTTGCACGCACCAACGGGCATGCACAGATGCCTTCGTCATCTCGAGGGACAGACAGGCTAAATCACTGTCGGAACTTTGACTGATGTTTGCGATTTTTGAAACGGATGTATCGTGAATATTGCAGATTAATAAAAATGAGAAAAAAATGTCAGTGTTAAAAGGTGTGGGACGTTATTCCATCTATCTCAGGATCAGTTCGGCAGAGAACCGGTTAAATTGTGAAATGGAATGAAAAATGCTGCGAATCGTAGTCGGCAGGATTCGAACCTCCGCGGGATAACCCAATGGATTTCTAGTCCATCGCCTTAACCACTCGGCCACGACTATTGTGTCGCTGCCTTTTTAAACGTCACTCAGAAAAAACTCAGTCATCCATCTCTGTGCAGCAGATGGCCAAAGACTCCTGAAAAATTCTCCGTTTGCTTAAAATCTATACGAGGCAACCTCCTCTACCTGTATTTTTACAGTTCGATATTACTCTGGAACTTTTTGATATGAATCTCTTCCATGAAACAGAAGTAAAATTTTACAATTTGAAACAACTGCCTCCCCGTCGGGGAATTGAACCCCGGTCTCCACGCGTGACAGGCGGGGATACTCACCACTATACTAACGACGAACTGACGTGCACCACTTCCGTCAGAGCAGGAATCGAGCAACTGTGAGCAGAACTGGACACCATGAGAAGTCGACAGACACATTGAGAGACAGAGACAAACCGACAAACAGGGAGAGACAGACAGCGAGATAGAGATAACGAGAGACAGAAAGTGTGAGACTGAGAAGGAGAGGCAGACTGAGTCAGAAAAAGACTCAAACATATACATATACAGAGATGTGTGTGTGTGATCTATTCAGAGAGAGAGGGAAAGAGTGATAGAAAGACAATGATAAAAACAGTGACAAGGAGAGACACAGATGGAGAGAGAGCGATAGAGACTAAAACAGAAAATGATGGAAATACTTCTCAGCTTACAGGCAGGGACTAACAGAGACAGGCAAAGGCATGGACAGACCGAAATGATGGGAAAGAGAGAGTCAGTCAGACAAAGAGTCTCAGAGAATCCCATTGGAACAGGCGTGGCACCGTGAGAAAGAGACAGGTTGAGAGACAGAGACAAACAGAGAAACAGGGACAGACAGAGTGAGTCAGACTGAGAGAGACAAAGACTCAAACATACAAACACATACACAACTCTCTGAAGAGAGAGAGAGAGGTAGAGACCGAGCGACGCAGATATATTTCACAATTTCATTTCATTATCGGTTCAAAGTGTCACATTGTTACAGAAAATTGCTGATTCAACCGATGAAAATCCGGTCTCACTGATCACAATGGGAGGAAATCCGTGTTAAATTAAAGAGATACCAGGAGTGGGGTACGAAACCTCGCGGGAAAAAGCCATTAAAATTCAAGGACAACGCCTCAACCACTCGGCTATCCTGGTCCTGTGAGAACCTGCATTCTGTCTCTGTGAGAATCTGGGCTTCAACCCCGACCCCACATACAAACACATACACATCGGCTTTCAGTGAGCATTTGCGAACATTTTTAGTAATATTGAGACGGGGGCAACTCTCCTATTCTTTTTCGAGTAATGCACTGGGAACTTTCATCTCCACCCGAGGGTGCAGACGGAGCTTAAATTTAACATTTCATCCGAAAGCCAACAGCTTCAACATTGCAAAATTCCCGAAGTTCTGCACTTGAGTGTTTGCCAAGATCATAATGCTCACGTCTCAGAAGTGCGACTTGAACACACAAACTCCCGATTCAGTCGAGAATGCTGCCACTGAACCAAAGCCGATACAAAAGTTCACAACCTTATTATTTCCCCCAAGTCTGTTTTATAAGTTCCAGGACATATAAAATTCATGGTGATGATTTCCACAGAGAGTTGCACATACAAAGAGACATATATAGAGATAGACAGACACAGAGACACACAAACACATAACCAAAAATTTGCACGCACCAACGGGCATGCACAGATGCCTTCGTCATCTCGAGGGATAGACAGGCTGAATCACTGTCGGAACTTTGACTGATGTTTGCGATTTTTGAAACGGATGTATCGTGAATATTGCAGATTAATAAAAATGAGAAAAAAATGTCAGTGTTGAAAGGTGTGGGACGTTATTCCATCTATCTCAGGATCAGTTTGGCAGAGAACCGGTTAAGTTGTGAAATGGAATGAAAAATGCTGAGAATCGTGGTCGGCAGGATTCGAACCTGCGCAGAATAAACCAATGGATTTCGACTCCATCGCCTTAACCACTCGGCCACGACTACTGTGTCGCTGCCTTTTTAAACGATACTCAGAATAAACTCAGTCATCCATCTCTGTGCAGCAGATGGCCAAAGACTCCTGAAAAATTCTCCGTTTGCTAAAAATCTGTACGAGGCAACCTCCTCCACCTGTATTTATACAGTTCGATATTGCTCTGGAACTTTTTGATATGAATCTCTTCCAAGAAACAGAAGTAAAATTTTACAATTTGAAACAACTGCCTCCCCGTCGGGGAATTGAAACCCGGTTTCCCCGCGTGACAGGCGGTGATACTCACCACTATACTAACGAGGAACCGACGTGTACCATTTCTGTCAGAGCAGGAATCGAGCCACTGTGAACAGAACTGGACACCATGAGAAGTCGACAGACACATTGAGAGACAGAGACAAACCGACAAACAGGGAGAGACAGATACCGAGATAGAGACAACGAGAGACAGAAAATGTGAGACTGAGAAGGAGAGGCAGATTGGGTGAGAAAAAGACTCCAACACATACAGAGACAGAGATGTGTGTGTGTGATCTATTAAGAGAGAAAGGGAAAGAGTGAGAGAAAGACAATGATAAAGACAGTGACAAGGAGAGAGACAGATAGAGAGAGAGAGATAGAGACTAAAACAGAAAATGATGGAAATACATCTCAGGTTAGAGGCAGAGACTAACAGAAAAAGGCAAAGACATGGACAGACCGAAATGATGGGAAAGAGAGAGCCAGTCAGAAAAAGAATCTGAGAGAATCCCATTGGAACAGACGTGGGCACCGTGAGAAAGAGACAGATTGAGAGATTGAGACAAACGGAGAAACAGGGACAGACAGAGTGTGTCAGACTGAGAGAGACAAAGTCTCAAACATACAAACACATACACAGCTCTGTGGCGAGAGAGAGAGAGGGAGAGACCGAGCGACAAAGATACATTTCACAATTTCATTTCATTATCGGTTCAGAATGTCACATAGATACAGAAAATTGTTGATTCAACCGTTGAAAATCGGATATCACTGATCAGAATGGGAGGAAATCGTGTTGAATTAAATAGATACCAGGAGTGGGGAAGAACCCACGCTGGAAAAACCCTTTGAAGTTTAAGGCCAACGCCTTAACCACTCGGCTATCCTGGTCCGGTGAGCGCTTGCTTTGTGTCTCTGTGACAAACTGGGCTTCAACCCCAACCGCACATACAAACACATGCACATAGTCTTTTAGTGAGCATTTACGAACATTTTTAGGAATATTGACACGGGGGCAACTCTCCTACTCTGTTTCGAGTAATGCTCTGGGACCTTTCATATCCACCCGAGGTTGCATACGGAGCTTCAATTTAACATTTCATCCGAAAGTCAACAGCTTCAACATTGCAAAATTCCCCAAGGGCTGCACTTGAGTGTTAGCCAAGATGATATGCTCAAGTCCAAGGAGTGCGACTTGAACACACAAAGTCCTGATTCAGTCGAGAATGCTGCCACTGAACCAAAGCCGATACAAAAGTTCACAACCGTATTATTTTCCCCAAGTCTTTTTTATAAGTTCCAGGACATACCAAATTCATGGTGATGATTTCCACAGACAGTTGCGCATATACATAGACAAAAATAGAGATAGACAGACACAGAGACACACACACGTAACCAAAAATTTACACGCACCAACGGGCATGCACAGATGCCTCAGACATCTCGCGGGATAGACAGGCTGAATCACTGTCGCAACGTTGACGGATTTTTGCGATTTTTTTAAACTGATGTATCGTGAATATTGCAGATTAATAAAAATGAGAAACAAATGTCAGTGTTGAAAGGTTTCGGACGTTATTCCATTTATCTCATGATCAGTTTGGCAGAGAACTGGTTAAATTGTGAAATGGAATGAAAAATGCTGAGAATCGTAGTCGGCAGGATTCGAACCTGCGCGGGAAAATCCCAATGGATTTCTAGTCCATCGCCTTAACCACTCGGCCACGACTACTGTGTCGCTGGCTTTTTAAACGTTACTCAGAAAAAACTCAGTCATTCATCTCTGTGCAGCAGACGGCCAAAGAATCCTGAAAAAGTCTCCGTTAGCTCAAAATCTGGAAGAGGCAAACTCCTCTGCCTGTATTTTCACAGTTCGATGTCGCTCTGGAATTTTTAATATGTATCTCTACCAAGAAACAAATGTAAAATTCAACATTTTGAAACAACTGCCGCCCTGTCGGGGAATTGAACCCCGGTCTCCCGCGTGACAGGCAGGGATATTCACCACTTTACTAACGAGGAACTGACGGGCAAGTATTCTGTCGGAGCAGGAATCGAGCTGTGAACAGAACTGGACACCATGAGAAGTCGACAGACACATTGAGAAACAGAGACAAACCGACAAACAGGGAGAGACAGACACCGAGATAGAGACAACGAGAGACAGAAAGTGTGAGACTGAGAAGGAGAGGCAGAATGGATGAGAAAAAGACTCCAACACATACAGAGACAGAGATGTGTGTGTGATCTATTAAGAGAGAGAGGGAAAGAGTGAGAGAAAGACAATGATAAAGACAGTGACAAGGAGAGAGACAGATAGAGAGAAAGAGATAGAGACTAAAACAGAAAATGATGGAAATACTTCTCAGGTTAGAGGCAGGGACTAACAGAGACAGGCAAAGACATGGACAGACCGAAATGATGGGAAAGAGAGAGCCAGTCAGAAAAAGAATCTGAGAGAATCCGATTGGAACAGACGTGGGCAAAGGGAGAAAGAGACAGATTGAGAGACTGAGACAAACGGAGAAACAGGGACAGACAGAGTGAGTCAGACTGAGAGAGACAAAGACTCAAACATACAAACCTCTGTGAAGAGAGAGGCAGAGACCGAGCGACACAGATACATTTCACAATTTCATTTCATTATCGGTTCAGAGTGTAACATAGTTACAGAAAATTGTTGATTCAACCGATGAAAATCGGATATCACTGATCAGAATGGGAGGAAATCCGTGTTAAATTAAATAGATACCATGAGTGGGGAAGAACCCACGCTGGAAAAACCCTTTGAAGTTTAAGACCAACGCCTTAACCACTCGGCTATCCTGGTCCTGTGAGAGTTTGGTTTGTGTCTCTGTAGCAAACTGGGCTTCAACCCCAACCCCACATACAAACACATGCACATAGTCTTTTAGTGAGCATTTACGAACATTTTGAGGAATATTGACACGGGGGCAACTCTCCTACTCTGTTCCGAGTAATGCTCTGGGACCTTTCATATCCACCCGAGGGTGCAGACGGAGCTTCAATTTAACATTTCATCCGAAAGTCAACAGCTTCAACATTGCAAAATTCCCCAAGTGCTGCACTTGAGTGTTAGCCAAGATGATATGCTCAAGTCCAAGGAGTGCGACTTGAACACACAAACTCCTGATTCAGTCGAGAATGCTGCCACTGAACCAAAGCCGATACAAAAGTTCACAACCGTATTATTTTCCCCAAGTCTTTTTTATAAGTTCCAAGACATACCAAATTCATGGTGATGATTTCCACAGACAGTTGCACATACACAGAGACAAAAATAGAGATAGACAGACACAGAGACACACATAACCAAAAATTTACACGCACCAACGGGCATGCACAGATGCCTTAGACATCTCGAGGGATAGACAGGCTGAATCACTGTCGCAACTTTGACTGATTGTCGCGATTTTTTAATCGGATGTATCGTGAATATTGCAGATTAATAAAAATGAGAACAAATGTCAGTTTTGAAAGGTGTGGGACGTTATTCCAATTATCACATGATCAGTTTGTTCGAGAACTGGTTAAATTGTGAAATGAAATGAAAAATGCTGCGAATCGTAGTCGGCAGGATTCGAACCTGCGCGGGAAAATCCCAATGGATTTCTAGTCCATCGCCTTAACCACTCGGCCACGACTACTGTGTCGCCTGCTTTTTAAACGTTACTCAGAAAAAACTCAGTAATCCATCTCTGTGCAGCAGACGGCCAAAGAATCCTGAAAAGGTCTCCGTCAGCTAAAAATCTGGAAGAGGCAAACTCCTCTCCCTGTATTTTCACAGTTCGGATTTCGCTCTGGAATTTTTAATATGTATGTACCAAGAAACAGAAGTAAAAATCAACATTTTGAAACATCTGCCTCCCCGTCGGGGAATTGAACCCCGGTCTCCCGCGTGACAGGCGGGGATACTCACCACTATACTAACGAGGAACTGACGGATAGCTGCTCTGTCGGAGCAGGAATCGAGCTGTGAACAGAACTGGACACCATGAGAAGTCGACAGACACATTGAGAGACAGAGACAAACCGACAAACAGGGAGAGACAGACACCGAGATAGAGACAACGAGAGACAGAAAGTGTGAGACTGAGAAGGAGAGGCAGATTGGGTGAGAAAAAGACGCAAACACATACAGAGACAGAGATTTGTGTGTTTGATCTATTAAGAGAGAAAGGGAAAGAGTGAGAGAAAGACAATGATAAAGACAGTGACAAGGAGAGAGACAGATAGAGAGAAAGAGATAGAGACTAAAACAGAAAATGATGGAAATACTTCTCAGGTTAGAGGCAGGGACTAACAGAGACAGGCAAAGAAATGGACAGACCGAAATGATGGGAAAGAGAGAGCCAGTCAGACAAAGAATCTGAGAGAATCCCATTGGAACAGACGTGGGCACCGTGAGAAAGAGACAGATTGAGAGACTGAGACAAACGGAGAAACAGGGACAGACAGAGTGAGTCAGACTGAGAGAGACAAAGACTCAGACATACAAACACATACACAGCTCTGTGGAGAGAGAGAGAGAGGCAGAGACCGAGCGACACAGATACATTTCACAATTTCATTTCATTATCGGTTCAGAGTGACACATATTTACAGAAAATTGTTGATTCAACCGATGAAAATCGGACATCACTGATCAGAATGGGAGGAAATCTGTGTTAAAATAAATAGAAACCAGGAGTGGGGAAGAACCTACGGTGGAAACCCTTTGAAGTTTAAGGCCAACGACATAACCACTCGTTTATCCTGGCCCTGTGAGAGCTTGGATTCTGTCTTTGTGACAAACTGGGCTTCAACCCCAACCCCACATACAAACAAATGCACATTGTCTTTTAGTGAGCATTTACGAACATTTTTAGTAATATTTACACGGGGGCAACTCTCCTACTCTGTTTCGAGTAAGGCTCTGGGACCTTTCATATCCACCCGAGGGTGCAGACGGAGCTTCAATTTAACATTTCATCCGAAAGTCAACAGCTTCAACATTGCAAAATTCCCCAAGTGCTGCACTTGAGTGTTAGCCAAGATGATATGCTCAAGTCCAAGGAGTGCGACTTGAACACACAAACTCCTGATTCAGTCGAGAATGCTGCCACTGAACCAAAGCCGATACAAAAGTTCACAACCGTATTATTTTCCCCAAGTCCTTTTTATAAGTTCCAGGACATACCAAATTCATGGTGATGATTTCCACAGACAGTTGCACATACACAGAGACAAAAATAGAGATAGACAGACACAGAGACACACATAACCAAAAATTTACACGCACCAACGGGCATGCACAGCTGCCTTAGACATCTCGAGGGATAGACAGGCTGAATCACTGTCGCAACTTTGACTGATTGTTGCGATTTTTTAATCGGATGTATCGTGAATATTGCAGATTAATAAAAATGAGAACAAATGTCAGTGTTGAAAGGTGTGGGACGTTATTCCAATTATCACATGATCAGTTTGTTCGAGAACTGGTTAAATTGTGAAATGGAATGAAAAATGCTGAGAATCGCAGTCGGCAGGATTCCAACCTGCGCGGGAAAATCCCAATGGATTTCTAGTCCATCGCCTTAACCACTCGGCCACGACTACTGTGTCGCTGGCTTTTTAAACGTTACTCAGAAAAAACTCAGTCATCCATCTCTGTGCAGCAGACGGCCAAAGAATCCTGAAAAGGTCTCCGTCAGCTAAAAATCTGGAAGAGGCAAACTCCTCTCCCTGTATTTTCACAGTTCGGATTTCGCTCTGGAATTTTTAATATGTATGTACCAAGAAACAGAAGTAAAAATCAACATTTTGAAACATCTGCCTCCCCGTCGGGGAATTGAACCCCGGTCTCCCGCGTGACAGGCGGGGATACTCACCACTATACTAACGAGGAACTGACGGATAGCTGCTCTGTCGGAGCAGGAATCGAGCTGTGAACAGAACTGGACACCATGAGAAGTCGACAGACACATTGAGAGACAGAGACAAACCGACAAACAGGGAGAGACAGACACCGAGATAGAGACAACGAGAGACAGAAAGTGTGAGACTGAGAAGGAGAGGCAGATTGGGTGAGAAAAAGACGCAAACACATACAGAGACAGAGATTTGTGTGTTTGATCTATTAAGAGAGAAAGGGAAAGAGTGAGAGAAAGACAATGATAAAGACAGTGACAAGGAGAGAGACAGATAGAGAGAAAGAGATAGAGACTAAAACAGAAAATGATGGAAATACTTCTCAGGTTAGAGGCAGGGACTAACAGAGACAGGCAAAGAAATGGACAGACCAAAATGATGGGAAAGAGAGAGCCAGTCAGACAAAGAATCTGAGAGAATCCCATTGGAACAGACGTGGGCACCGTGAGAAAGAGACAGATTGAGAGACTGAGACAAATGGAGAAACAGGGACAGACAGAGTGAGTCAGACTGAGAGAGACAAAGACTCAGACATACAAACACATACACAGCTCTGTGGAGAGAGAGAGAGAGGCAGAGACCGAGCGACACAGATACATTTCACAATTTCATTTCATTATCGGTTCAGAGTGACACATATTTACAGAAAATTGTTGATTCAACCGATGAAAATCAGACATCACTGATCAGAATGGGAGGAAATCTGTGTTAAAATAAATAGAAACCAGGAGTGGGGAAGAACCTACGGTGGAAACCCTTTGAAGTTTAAGGCCAACGACATAACCACTCGTTTATCCTGGCCCTGTGAGAGCTTGGATTCTGTCTTTGTGACAAACTGGGCTTCAACCCCAACCCCACATACAAACACATGCACATTGTCTTTTAGTGAGCATTTACGAACATTTTTAGTAATATTTACACGGGGGCAACTCTCCTACTCTGTTTCGAGTAATGCTCTGGGACCTTTCATATCCACCCGAGGGTGCAGACGGAGCTTCAATTTAACATTTCATCCGAAAGTCAACAGCTTCAACATTGCAAAATTCCCCAAGTGCTGCACTTGAGTGTTAGCCAAGATGATATGCTCAAGTCCAAGGAGTGCGACTTGAACACACAAACTCCTGATTCAGTCGAGAATGCTGCCACTGAACCAAAGCCGATACAAAAGTTCACAACCGTATTATTTTCCCCAAGTCTTTTTTATAAGTTCCAGGACATACCAAATTCATGGTGATGATTTCCACAGACAGTTGCGCATATACATAGACAAAAATAGAGATAGACAGACACAGAGACACACACACGTAACCAAAAATTTACACGCACCAACGGGCATGCACAGATGCCTCAGACATCTCGCGGGATAGACAGGCTGAATCACTGTCGCAACGTTGACGGATTTTTGCGATTTTTTTAAACTGATGTATCGTGAATATTGCAGATTAATAAAAATGAGAAACAAATGTCAGTGTTGAAAGGTTTGGGACGTTATTCCATTTATCTCATGATCAGTTTGGCAGAGAACTGGTTAAATTGTGAAATGGAATGAAAAATGCTGAGAATCGTAGTCGGCAGGATTCGAACCTGCGCGGGAAGATCCCGATGGATTTCTAGTCCATCGCCTTAACCACTCGGCCACGACTACTGTGTCGCTGGCTTTTTAAACGTTACTCAGAAAAAACTCAGTCATTCATCTCTGTGCAGCAGACGGCCAAAGAATCCTGAAAAAGTCTCCGTTAGCTCAAAATCTGGAAGAGGCAAACTCCTCTGCCTGTATTTTCACAGTTCGATGTCGCTCTGGAATTTTTAATATGTATCTCTACCAAGAAACAAATGTAAAATTCAACATTTTGAAACAACTGCCGCCCTGTCGGGGAATTGAACCCCGGTCTCACCGCGTGACAGGCAGGGATATTCACCACTTTACTAACGAGGAACTGACGGGCAAGTATTCTGTCGGAGCAGGAATCGAGCTGTGAACAGAACTGGACACCATGAGAAGTCGACAGACACATTGAGAAACAGAGACAAACCGACAAACAGGGAGAGACAGACACCGAGATAGAGACAACGAGAGACAGAAAGTGTGAGACTGAGAAGGAGAGGCAGAATGGATGAGAAAAAGACTCCAACACATACAGAGACAGAGATGTGTGTGTGATCTATTAAGAGAGAGAGGGAAAGAGTGAGAGAAAGACAATGATAAAGACAGTGACAAGGAGAGAGACAGATAGAGAGAAAGAGATAGAGACTAAAACAGAAAATGATGGAAATACTTCTCAGGTTAGAGGCAGGGACTAACAGAGACAGGCAAAGACATGGACAGACCGAAATGATGGGAAAGAGAGAGCCAGTCAGAAAAAGAATCTGAGAGAATCCGATTGGAACAGACGTGGGCAAAGGGAGAAAGAGACAGATTGAGAGACTGAGACAAACGGAGAAACAGGGACAGACAGAGTGAGTCAGACTGAGAGAGACAAAGACTCAAACATACAAACCTCTGTGAAGAGAGAGGCAGAGACCGAGCGACACAGATACATTTCACAATTTCATTTAATTATCGGTTCAGAGTGTAACATAGTTACAGAAAATTGTTGATTCAACCGATGAAAATCGGATATCACTGATCAGAATGGGAGGAAATCCGTGTTAAATTAAATAGATACCATGAGTGGGGAAGAACCCACGCTGGAAAAACCCTTTGAAGTTTCAGACCAACGCCTTAACCACTCGGCTATCCTGGCCCTGTGAGAGTTTGGTTTGTGTCTCTGTAGCAAACTGGGCTTCAACCCCAACCCCACATACAAACACATGCACATAGTATTTAGTGAGCATTTACGAACATTTTGAGGAATATTGACACGGGGGCAACTCTCCTACTCTGTTTCGAGTAATGCTCTGGGACCTTTCATATCCACCCGAGGGTGCAGAGGGAGCTTCAATTTAACATTTCATCCGAAAGTCAACAGCTTCAACATTGCAAAATTCCCCAAGTGCTGCACTTGAGTGTTAGCCAAGATGATATGCTCAAGTCGAAGGAGTGCGACTTGAACACACAAACTCCTGATTCAGTCGAGAATGCTGCCACTGAACCAAAGCCGATACAAAAGTTCACAACCGTATTATTTTCCCCAAGTCTTTTTTATAAGTTCCAAGACATACCAAATTCATGGTGATGATTTCCACAGACAGTTGCACATACACAGAGACAAAAATAGAGATAGACAGACACAGAGACACACATAACCAAAAATTTACACGCACCAACGGGCATGCACAGATGCCTTAGACATCTCGAGGGATAGACAGGCTGAATCACTGTCGCAACTTTGACTGATTGTCGCGATTTTTTAATCGGATGTATCGTGAATATTGCAGATTAATAAAAATGAGAACAAATGTCAGTTTTGAAAGGTGTGGGACGTTATTCCAATTATCACATGATCAGTTTATTCGAGAACTGTTTAAATTGTGAAATGAAATGAAAAATGCTGCGAATCGTAGTCGGCAGGATTCGAACCTGCGCGGGAAAATCCCAATGGATTTCTAGTCCATCGCCTTAACCACTCGGCCACGACTACTGTGTCGCCTGCTTTTTAAACGTTACTCAGAAAAAACTCAGTAATCCATCTCTGTGCAGCAGACGGCCAAAGAATCCTGAAAAGGTCTCCGTCAGCTAAAAATCTGGAAGAGGCAAACTCCTCTCCCTGTATTTTCACAGTTCGGATTTCGCTCTGGAATTTTTAATATGTATGTACCAAGAAACAGAAGTAAAAATCAACATTTTGAAACATCTGTCTCCCCGTCGGGGAATTGAACCCCGGTCTCCCGCGTGACAGGCGGGGATACTCACCACTATACTAACGAGGAACTGACGGATAGCTGCTCTGTCGGAGCAGGAATCGAGCTGTGAACAGAACTGGACACCATGAGAAGTCGACAGACACATTGAGAGACAGAGACAAACCGACAAACAGGGAGAGACAGACACCGAGATAGAGACAACGAGAGACAGAAAGTGTGAGACTGAGAAGGAGAGGCAGATTGGGTGAGAAAAAGACGCAAACACATACAGCGACAGAGATTTGTGTGTTTGATCTATTAAGAGAGAAAGGGAAAGAGTGAGAGAAAGACAATGATAAAGACAGTGACAAGGAGAGAGACAGATAGAGAGAAAGAGATAGAGACTAAAACAGAAAATGATGGAAATACTTCTCAGGTTAGAGGCAGGGACTAACAGAGACAGGCAAAGAAATGGACAGACCGAAATGATGGGAAAGAGAGAGCCAGTCAGAAAAAGAATCTGAGAGAATCCCATTGGAACAGACGTGGGCACCGTGAGAAAGAGACAGATTGAGAGACTGAGACAAACGGAGAAACAGGGACAGACAGAGTGAGTCAGACTGAGAGAGACAAAGACTCAGACATACAAACACATACACAGCTCTGTGGAGAGAGAGAGAGAGGCAGAGACCGAGCGACACAGATACATTTCACAATTTCATTTCATTATCGGTTCAGAGTGACACATAATTACAGAAAATTGTTGATTCAACCGATGAAAATCGGACATCACTGATCAGAATGGGAGGAAATCTGTGTTAAAATAAATAGAAACCAGGAGTGGGGAAGAACCTACGGTGGAAACCCTTTGAAGTTTAAGGCCAACGACATAACCACTCGTTTATCCTGGCCCTGTGAGAGCTTGGATTCTGTCTTTGTGACAAACTGGGCTTCAACCCCAACCCCACATACAAACACATGCACATTGTCTTTTAGTGAGCATTTACGAACATTTTTAGTAATATTTACACGGGGGCAACTCTCCTACTCTGTTTCGAGTAATGCTCTGGGACCTTTCATATCCACCCGAGGGTGCAGACGGAGCTTCAATTTAACATTTCATCCGAAAGTCAACAGCTTCAAGATTGCAAAATTCCCCAAGTGCTGCACTTGAGTGTTAGCCAAGATGATATGCTCAAGTCCAAGGAGTGCGACTTGAACACACAAACTCCTGATTCAGTCGAGAATGCTGCCACTGAACCAAAGCCGATACAAAAGTTCACAACCGTATTATTTTCCCCAAGTCCTTTTTATAAGTTCCAGGACATACCAAATTCATGGTGATGATTTCCACAGACAGTTGCACATACACAGAGACAAAAATAGAGATAGACAGACACAGAGACACACATAACCAAAAATTTACACGCACCAA
Organism: Pristiophorus japonicus; assembly: GCF_044704955.1. Taxonomy (NCBI): domain Eukaryota; kingdom Metazoa; phylum Chordata; class Chondrichthyes; family Pristiophoridae; genus Pristiophorus; species Pristiophorus japonicus. Next base: position 49,855,373 of record NC_091999.1, read on the forward strand.
CGGGCATGCACAGCTGCCTTAGACATCTCGAGGGATAGACAGGCTGAATCACTGTCGCAACTTTGACTGATTGTTGCGATTTTTTAATCGGATGTATCGTGAATATTGCAGATTAATAAAAATGAGAACAAATGTCAGTGTTGAAAGGTGTCGGACGTTATTCCAATTATCACATGATCAGTTTGTTCGAGAACTGGTTAAATTGTGAAATGGAATGAAAAATGCTGAGAATCGTAGTCGGCAGGATTCGAACTTGCGCGGGAAAATCCCAATGGATTTCTAGTCCATCGCCTTAACCACTCGGCCACGACTACTGTGTCGCTGGCTTTTTAAACGTTACTCAGAAAAAACTCAGTCATCCATCTCTGTGCAGCAGACGGCCAAAGAATCCTGAAAAGGTCTCCGTCAGCTAAAAATCTGGAAGAGGCAAACTCCTCTCCCTGTATTTTCACAGTTCGGATTTCGCTGTGGAATTTTTAATATGTATCTACCAAGAAACAGAAGTAAAAATCAACATTTTGAAACATCTGCCTCCCCGTCAGGGAATTGAACCCCGGTCTCCCGCGTGACAGGCGGGGATACTCACCACTATACTAACGAGGAACTGACGGATAGCTGCTCTGTCGGAGCAGGAATCGAGCTGTGAACAGAACTGGACACCATGAGAAGTCGACAGACACATTGAGAGACAGAGACAAACCGACAAACAGGGAGAGACAGACACCGAGATAGAGACAACGAGAGACAGAAAGTGTGAGACTGAGAAGGAGAGGCAGATTGGGTGAGAAAAAGACTCAAACACATACAGAGACAGAGATTTGTGCGTTTGATCTATTAAGAGAGAAAGGGAAAGAGTGAGAGAAAGACAATGATAAAGACAGTGACAAGGAGAGAGACAGATAGAGAGAAAGAGATAGAGACTAAAACAGAAAATGATGGAAATACTTCTCAGGTTAGAGGCAGGGACTAACAGAGACAGGCAAAGAAATGGACAGACCGAAATGATGGGAAAGAGAGAGCCAGTCAGACAAAGAATCTGAGAGAATCCCATTGGAACAGACGTGGGCACCGTGAGAAAGAGACAGATTGAGAGACTGAGACAAACGGAGAAACAGGGACAGACAGAGTGAGTCAGACTGAGAGAGACAAAGACTCAGACATACAAACACATACACAGCTCTGTGTAGAGAGAGAGAGAGAGGGAGAGACCGAGCGACACAGATACATTTCACAATTTCATTTCATTATCGGTTCAGAGTGACACATAGTTACAGAAAATTGTTGATTCAACCGATGAAAATCGGACATCACTGATCAGAATGGGAGGAAATTTGTGTTAAAATAAATAGAAACCAGGAGTGGGGAAGAACCCACGGTGGAAAAGCCTTTGAAGTTAAGGCCAACGACATAACCACTCGGTTATCCTGGCCCTGTGAGAGTTTGGATTCTGTCTTTGTGACAAACTGGGCTTCAACCCCAACCCCACATACAAACACATGCACATAGTCTTTTAGTGAGCATTTACGAACATTTTTAGTAATATTTACACGGGGGGAACTCTCATACTCTGTTTCGAGTAATGCTCTGGGACCTTTCATATCCACCCGAGGGTGCAGACGGAGCTTCAATTTAACATTTCATCCGAAAGTCAACAGCTTCAACATTGCAAAATTCCCCAAGTGCTGCACTTGAGTGTTAGCCAAGATGATATGCTCAAGTCGAAGGAGTGCGACTTGAACACACAAACTCCTGATTCAGTCGAGAATGCTGCCACTGAACCAAAGCCGATACAAAAGTTCACAACCGTATTATTTTCCCCAAGTCTTTTTTATAAGTTCCAAGACATACCAAATTCATGGTGATGATTTCCACAGACAGTTGCACATACACAGAGACAAAAATAGAGATAGACAGACACAGAGACACACATAACCAAAAATTTACACGCACCAACGGGCATGCACAGATGCCTTAGACATCTCGAGGGATAGACAGGCTGAATCACTGTCGCAACTTTGACTGATTGTCGCGATTTTTTAATCGGATGTATCGTGAATATTGCAGATTAATAAAAATGAGAACAAATGTCAGTTTTGAAAGGTGTGGGACGTTATTCCAATTATCACATGATCAGTTTATTCGAGAACTGTTTAAATTGTGAAATGAAATGAAAAATGCTGCGAATCGTAGTCGGCAGGATTCGAACCTGCGCGGGAAAATCCCAATGGATTTCTAGTCCATCGCCTTAACCACTCGGCCACGACTACTGTGTCGCCTGCTTTTTAAACGTTACTCAGAAAAAACTCAGTAATCCATCTCTGTGCAGCAGACGGCCAAAGAATCCTGAAAAGGTCTCCGTCAGCTAAAAATCTGGAAGAGGCAAACTCCTCTCCCTGTATTTTCACAGTTCGGATTTCGCTCTGGAATTTTTAATATGTATGTACCAAGAAACAGAAGTAAAAATCAACATTTTGAAACATCTGTCTCCCCGTCGGGGAATTGAACCCCGGTCTCCCGCGTGACAGGCGGGGATACTCACCACTATACTAACGAGGAACTGACGGATAGCTGCTCTGTCGGAGCAGGAATCGAGCTGTGAACAGAACTGGACACCATGAGAAGTCGACAGACACATTGAGAGACAGAGACAAACCGACAAACAGGGAGAGACAGACACCGAGATAGAGACAACGAGAGACAGAAAGTGTGAGACTGAGAAGGAGAGGCAGATTGGGTGAGAAAAAGACGCAAACACATACAGCGACAGAGATTTGTGTGTTTGATCTATTAAGAGAGAAAGGGAAAGAGTGAGAGAAAGACAATGATAAAGACAGTGACAAGGAGAGAGACAGATAGAGAGAAAGAGATAGAGACTAAAACAGAAAATGATGGAAATACTTCTCAGGTTAGAGGCAGGGACTAACAGAGACAGGCAAAGAAATGGACAGACCGAAATGATGGGAAAGAGAGAGCCAGTCAGAAAAAGAATCTGAGAGAATCCCATTGGAACAGACGTGGGCACCGTGAGAAAGAGACAGATTGAGAGACTGAGACAAACGGAGAAACAGGGACAGACAGAGTGAGTCAGACTGAGAGAGACAAAGACTCAGACATACAAACACATACACAGCTCTGTGGAGAGAGAGAGAGAGGCAGAGACCGAGCGACACAGATACATTTCACAATTTCATTTCATTATCGGTTCAGAGTGACACATAATTACAGAAAATTGTTGATTCAACCGATGAAAATCGGACATCACTGATCAGAATGGGAGGAAATCTGTGTTAAAATAAATAGAAACCAGGAGTGGGGAAGAACCTACGGTGGAAACCCTTTGAAGTTTAAGGCCAACGACATAACCACTCGTTTATCCTGGCCCTGTGAGAGCTTGGATTCTGTCTTTGTGACAAACTGGGCTTCAACCCCAACCCCACATACAAACACATGCACATTGTCTTTTAGTGAGCATTTACGAACATTTTTAGTAATATTTACACGGGGGCAACTCTCCTACTCTGTTTCGAGTAATGCTCTGGGACCTTTCATATCCACCCGAGGGTGCAGACGGAGCTTCAATTTAACATTTCATCCGAAAGTCAACAGCTTCAAGATTGCAAAATTCCCCAAGTGCTGCACTTGAGTGTTAGCCAAGATGATATGCTCAAGTCCAAGGAGTGCGACTTGAACACACAAACTCCTGATTCAGTCGAGAATGCTGCCACTGAACCAAAGCCGATACAAAAGTTCACAACCGTATTATTTTCCCCAAGTCCTTTTTATAAGTTCCAGGACATACCAAATTCATGGTGATGATTTCCACAGACAGTTGCACATACACAGAGACAAAAATAGAGATAGACAGACACAGAGACACACATAACCAAAAATTTACACGCACCAACGGGCATGCACAGCTGCCTTAGACATCTCGAGGGATAGACAGGCTGAATCACTGTCGCAACTTTGACTGATTGTTGCGATTTTTTAATCGGATGTATCGTGAATATTGCAGATTAATAAAAATGAGAACAAATGTCAGTGTTGAAAGGTGTCGGACGTTATTCCAATTATCACATGATCAGTTTGTTCGAGAACTGGTTAAATTGTGAAATGGAATGAAAAATGCTGAGAATCGTAGTCGGCAGGATTCGAACTTGCGCGGGAAAATCCCAATGGATTTCTAGTCCATCGCCTTAACCACTCGGCCACGACTACTGTGTCGCTGGCTTTTTAAACGTTACTCAGAAAAAACTCAGTCATCCATCTCTGTGCAGCAGACGGCCAAAGAATCCTGAAAAGGTCTCCGTCAGCTAAAAATCTGGAAGAGGCAAACTCCTCTCCCTGTATTTTCACAGTTCGGATTTCGCTGTGGAATTTTTAATATGTATCTACCAAGAAACAGAAGTAAAAATCAACATTTTGAAACATCTGCCTCCCCGTCAGGGAATTGAACCCCGGTCTCCCGCGTGACAGGCGGGGATACTCACCACTATACTAACGAGGAACTGACGGATAGCTGCTCTGTCGGAGCAGGAATCGAGCTGTGAACAGAACTGGACACCATGAGAAGTCGACAGACACATTGAGAGACAGAGACAAACCGACAAACAGGGAGAGACAGACACCGAGATAGAGACAACGAGAGACAGAAAGTGTGAGACTGAGAAGGAGAGGCAGATTGGGTGAGAAAAAGACTCAAACACATACAGAGACAGAGATTTGTGCGTTTGATCTATTAAGAGAGAAAGGGAAAGAGTGAGAGAAAGACAATGATAAAGACAGTGACAAGGAGAGAGACAGATAGAGAGAAAGAGATAGAGACTAAAACAGAAAATGATGGAAATACTTCTCAGGTTAGAGGCAGGGACTAACAGAGACAGGCAAAGAAATGGACAGACCGAAATGATGGGAAAGAGAGAGCCAGTCAGACAAAGAATCTGAGAGAATCCCATTGGAACAGACGTGGGCACCGTGAGAAAGAGACAGATTGAGAGACTGAGACAAACGGAGAAACAGGGACAGACAGAGTGAGTCAGACTGAGAGAGACAAAGACTCAGACATACAAACACATACACAGCTCTGTGTAGAGAGAGAGAGAGAGGGAGAGACCGAGCGACACAGATACATTTCACAATTTCATTTCATTATCGGTTCAGAGTGACACATAGTTACAGAAAATTGTTGATTCAACCGATGAAAATCGGACATCACTGATCAGAATGGGAGGAAATTTGTGTTAAAATAAATAGAAACCAGGAGTGGGGAAGAACCCACGGTGGAAAAGCCTTTGAAGTTAAGGCCAACGACATAACCACTCGGTTATCCTGGCCCTGTGAGAGTTTGGATTCTGTCTTTGTGACAAACTGGGCTTCAACCCCAACCCCACATACAAACACATGCACATAGTCTTTTAGTGAGCATTTACGAACATTTTTAGTAATATTTACACGGGGGGAACTCTCATACTCTGTTTCGAGTAATGCTCTGGGACCTTTCATATCCACCCGAGGGTGCAGACGGAGCTTCAATTTAACATTTCATCCGAAAGTCAACAGCTTCAACATTGCAAAATTCCCCAAGTGCTGCAATTGAGTGTTAGCCAAGATGATATGCTCAAGTCCAAGGAGTGCGACTTGAACACACAAACTCCTGATTCAGTCGAGAATGCTGCCACTGAACCAAAGCCGATACAAAAGTTCACAACCGTATTATTTTCCCCAAGTCTTTTTTATAAGTTCCAGGACATACCAAATTCATGGTGATGATTTCCACAGACAGTTGCACATACACAGAGACAAAAATAGAGATAGACAGACACAGAGACACACATAACCAAAAATTTACACGCACCAACGGACATGCACAGCTGCCTTAGACATCTCGAGGGATAGACAGGCTGAATCACTGTCGCAACTTTGACTGATTGTTGCGATTTTTTAATCGGATGTATCGTGAATATTGAAGATTAATAAAAATGAGAACAAATGTCAGTGTTGAAAGGTGTGGGACGTTATTCCAATTATCACATGATCAGTTTGTTCGAGAACTGGTTAAATTGTGAAATGGAATGAAAAATGCTGAGAATCGTAGTCGGCAGGATTCGAACCTGCGCGGGAAAATCCCAATGGATTTCAAGTCCATCGCCTTAACCACTCGGCCACGACTACTGTGTCTCTGACTTTTTAAACGTTACTCAGAAAAAACTCAGTCATCCATCTCTGTGCAGCAGACGGCCAAAGAATCCTGAAAAAGTCTCCGTTTGCTAAAAATCTGGAAGAGGCAAACTCCTCTACCTGTATTTTGACAGTTCGATTTCGCTCTGGAATTTTTAATATGTATCTACCAAGAAACAGAAGTAAAAATCAACATTTTGAAACATCTGCCTCCCCGTCGGGGAATTGAACCCCGGTCTCCCGCGTGACAGGCGGGGATACTCACCACTATACTAACGAGGAACTGACGGATAGCTGCTCTGTCGGAGCAGGAATCGAGCTGTGAACAGAACTGGACACCATGAGAAGTCGACAGACACATTGAGAGACAGAGACAAACCGACAAACAGGGAGAGACAGACACCGAGATAGAGACAACGAGAGACAGAAAGTGTGAGTCTGAGAAGGAGAGGCAGATTGGGTGAGAAAAAGACGCAAACACATACAGAGACAGAGATTTGTGTGTTTGATCTATTAAGAGAGAAAGGGAAAGAGTGAGAGAAAGACAATGATAAAGACAGTGACAAGGAGAGAGACAGATAGAGAGAAAGAGATAGAGACTAAAACAGAAAATGATGGAAATACTTCTCAGGTTAGAGGCAGGGACTAACAGAGACAGGCAAAGAAATGGACAGACCGAAATGATGGGAAAGAGAGAGCCAGTCAGACAAAGAATCTGAGAGAATCCCATTGGAACAGACGTGGGCACCGTGAGAAAGAGACAGATTGAGAGACTGAGACAAACGGAGAAACAGGGACAGACAGAGTGAGTCAGACTGAGAGAGACAAAGACTCAGACATACAAACACATACACAGCTCTGTGGAGAGAGAGAGAGAGGCAGAGACCGAGCGACACAGATACATTTCACAATTTCATTTCATTATCGGTTCAGAGAGACACATATTTACAGAAAATTGTTGATTCAACCAATGAAAATCGGACATCACTGATCAGAATGGGAGGAAATCTGTGTTAAAATAAATAGAAACCAGGAGTGGGGAAGAACCCACGGTGGAAACCCTTTGATGTTTAAGGCCAACGACATAACCACTCGTTTATCCTGGCCCTGCGAGAGCTTGGATTCTGTCTTTGTGACAAACTGGGCTTCAACCCCAACCCCACATACAAACACAGGCACATTGTCTTTTAGTGAGCATTTACGAACATTTTTAGTAATATTTACACGAGGGCAACACTCCTACTCTGTTTCGAGTAATTCTCTGGGACCTTTCATATCCACCCGAGGGTGCAGACGGAGCTTCAATTTAACATTTCATCCGAAAGTCAACAGCTTCAACATTGCAAAATTCCCCAAGTGCTGCACTTGAGTGTTAGCCAAGATGATATGCTCAAGACCAAGGAGTGCGACTTGAACACACAAACTCCTGATTCAATCGAGAATGCTGCCACTGAACCAAAGCCGATACAAAAGTTCACAACCGTATTATTTTCCCCAATCTTTTTTATAAGTTCCAGGACATACCAAATTCATGGTGATGATTTCCACAGACAGTTGCACATACACAGAGACAAAAATAGAGATAGACAGACACAGAGACACACATAACCAAAAATTTACACGCACCAACGGGCATGCACAGCTGCCTTAGACATCTCGAGGGATAGACAGGCTGAATCACTGTCGCAACTTTGACTGATTGTTGCGATTTTTTAATCGGATGTATCGTGAATATTGCAGATTAATAAAGATGAGAACAAATGTCAGTGTTGAAAGGTGTGGGACGTTATTCCAATTATCATATGATCAGTTTGTTCGAGAACTGGTTAAATTGTGAAATGGAATGAAAAATGCTGAGAATCGTAGTCGGCAGGATTCGAACCTGCGCGGGAAAATCCCAATGGATTTCAAGTCCATCGCCTTAACCACTCGGCCACGACTACTGTGTCGCTGACTTTTTAAACGTTACTCAGAAAAAACTCAGTCATCCATCTCTGTGCAGCAGACGGCCAAAGAATCCTGAAAAAGTCTCCGTTTGCTAAAAATCTGGAAGAGGCAAACTCCTCTACCTGTATTTTCACAGTTCGATTTCGCTATGGAATTTTTAATATGTATCTACCAAGAAACAGAAGTAAAAATCAACATTTTGAAACATCTGCCTCCCCGTCGGGGAATTGAGCCCCGGTATCCCGCGTGACAGGCGGGGATAATCACCACTATACTAATGAGGAACTGACGGATAGCTGATCTGTCGGAGCCGGAATCGAGCTGTGAACAGAACTGGACACCATGAGAAGTCGACAGACACATTGAGAGACAGAGACAAACCGACAAACAGGGAGAGACAGACACCGAGATAGAGACAACGAGAGACAGAAAGTGTGAGACTGAGAAGGAGAGGCAGATTGGGTGAGAAAAAGACTCAAACACATACAGAGACAGAGATTTGTGTGTTTGATCTATTAAGAGAGAAAGGGAAAGAGTGAGAGAAAGACAATGATAAAGACAGTGACAAGGAGAGAGACAGATAGAGAGAAAGAGATAGAGACTAAAACAGAAAATGATGGAAATACTTCTCATGTTAGAGGCAGGGACTAACAGAGACAGGCAAAGAAATGGACAGACCGAAATGATGGGAAAGAGAGAGCCAGTCAGACAAAGAATCTGAGAGAATCCCATTGGAACAGACGTGGGCACCGTGAGAAAGAGACAGATTGAGAGACTGAGACAAACGGAGAAACAGGGACAGACAGAGTGAGTCAGACTGAGAGAGACAAAGACTCAGACATACAAACACATACACAGCTCTGTGGAGAGAGAGAGAGAGAGGCAGAGACCGAGCGACACAGATACATTTCACAATTTCATTTCATTATCGGTTCAGAGTGACACATAGTTACAGAAAATTGTTGATTCAACCGATGAAAATCGGACATCACTGATCAGAATGGGAGGAAATTTGTGTTAAAATAAATAGAAACCAGGAGTGGGGAAGAACCCACGGTGGAAAACCCTTTGAAGTTAAGGCCAACGACATAACCACTCGGTTATCCTGGCCCTGTGAGAGTTTGGATTCTGTCTCTGTGACAAACTGGGCTTCAACCCCAACCCCACATACAAACACATGCACATAGTCTTTTAGTGAGCATTTACGAACATTTTTAGTAATATTTACACGGGGGCAACTCTCCTACTCTGTTTCGAGTAATGCTCTGGGACCTTTCATATCCACCCGAGGGTGCAGACGGAGCTTCAATTTAACATTTCATCCGAAAGTCAACAGCTTCAACATTGCAAAATTCCCCAAGTGCTGCACTTGAGTGTTAGCCAAGATGATATGCTCAAGTCCAAGGAGTGCGACTTGAACACACAAACTCCTGATTCAGTCGAGAATGCTGCCACTGAACCAAAGCCGATACAAAAGTTCACAACCGTATTATTTTCCCCAAGTCTTTTTTATAAGTTCCAGGACATACCAAATTCATGGTGATGATTTCCACAGACAGTTGCACATACACAGAGACAAAAATAGAGATAGACAGACACAGAGACACACATAACCAAAAATTTACACGCACCAACGCGCATGCACAGATGCCTCAGACATCTCGAGGGATAGACAAGCTGAATCACTGTCGCAACTTTGACTCATTGTTGCGATTTTTTAATCGGATGTATCGTGAATATTGCAGATTAATAAAAATGAGAACAAATGTCAGTGTTCAAAGGTGTGGGACGTTATTCCAATTATCACATGATCAGTTTGGTGGAGAACTGGTTAAATTGTGAAATGGAATGAAAAATGCTGAGAATCGTAGTCGGCAGGATTCGAACCTGCGCGGGAAAATCCCAATGGATTTCTAGTCCATCGCCTTAACCACTCGGCCACGACTACTGTGTCGCTGGCTTTTTAAACGTTACTCAGAAAAAACTCAGTCATCCATCTCTGTGCAGCAGACGGCCAAAGAATCCTGAAAAAGTCTCCGTTTGCTAAAAATCTGGAAGAGGCAAACTCCTCTACCTGTATTTTCACAGTTCGATTTCGCTCTGGAATTTTTAATATGTATCTACCAAGAAACAGAAGTAAAAATCAACATTTTGAAACATCTGCCTCCCCGTCGGGGAATTGAACCCCGGTCTCCCGCGTGACAGGCGGGGATACTCACCACTATACTAACGAGGAACTGACGGATAGCTGCTCTGTCGGAGCCGGAATCGAGCTGTGAACAGAACTGGACACCATGAGAAGTCGACAGACACATTGAGAGACAGAGACAAACCGACAAACAGGGAGAGACAGACACCGAGATAGAGACAACGAGAGACAGAAAGTGTGAGACTGAGAAGGAGAGGCAGATTGGGTGAGAAAAAGACTCAAACACATACAGAGACAGAGATTTGTGTGTTTGATCTATTAAGAGAGAAAGGGAAAGAGTGAGAGAAAGACAATGATAAAGACAGTGACAAGGAGAGAGACAGATAGAGAGAAAGAGATAGAGATTAAAACAGAAAATGATGGAAATACTTCTCAGGTTAGAGGCAGGGACTAACAGAGTCAGGCAAAGAAATGGACAGACCGAAATGATGGGAAAGAGAGAGCCAGTCAGACAAAGAATCTGAGAGAATCCCATTGGAACAGACGTGGGCACCGTGAGAAAGAGACAGATTGAGAGACTGAGACAAACGGAGAAACAGGGACAGACAGAGTGAGTCAGACTGAGAGAGACAAAGTCTCAGACATACAAACACATACACAGCTCTGTGTAGAGAGAGAGAGAGGCAGAGACCGAGCGACACAGATACATTTCACAATTTCATTTCATTATCGGTTCAGAGTGACACATAGTTACAGAAAATTGTTGATTCAACCGATGAAAATCGGACATCACTGATCAGAATGGGAGGAAATTTGTGTTAAAATAAATAGAAACCAGGAGTGGGGAAGAACCCACGGTGGAAAACCCTTTGAAGTTAAGGCCAACGACATAACAACTCGGTTATCCTGGCCCTGTGAGAGTTTGGATTCTGTCTCTGTGACACACTGGGCTTCAACCCCAACCCCACATACAAACACATGCACATAGTCTTTTAGTGAGCATTTACGAACATTTTTAGTAATATTTACACGGGGGCAACTCTCCTACTCTGTTTCGAGTAATGCTCTGGGACCTTTCATATCCACCCGAGGGTGCAGACGGAGCTTCAATTTAACATTTCATCCGAAAGTCAACAGCTTCAACATTGCAAAATTCCCCAAGTGCTGCACTTGAGTGTTAGCCAAGATGATATGCTCAAGTCCAAGGAGTGCGACTTGAACACACAAACTCCTGATTCAGTCGAGAATGCTGCCACTGAACCAAAGCCGATACAAAAGTTCACAACCGTATTATTTTCCCCAAGTCTTTTTTATAAGTTCCAGGACATACCAAATTCATGGTGATGATTTCCACAGACAGTTGCACATACACAGAGACAAAAATAGAGATAGACAGACACAGAGACACACATAACCAAAAATTTACACGCACCAACGGGCATGCACAGCTGCCTTAGACATCTCGAGGGATAGACAGGCTGAATCACTGTCGCAATTTTGACTGATTGTTGCGATTTTTTAATCGGATGTATCATGAATATTGCAGATTAATAAAAATGCGAACAAATGTCAGTGTTGAAAGGTGTGGGACGTTATTCCAATTATCACATGATCAGTTTGTTCGAGAACTGGTTAAATTGTGAAATGGAATGAAAAATGCTGAGAATCGTAGTCGGCAGGATTCGAACCTGCGCGGGAAAATCCCAATGGATTTCAAGTCCATCGCCTTAACCACTCGGCCACGACTACTGTGTCTCTGACTTTTTAAACGTTACTCAGAAAAAACTCAGTCATCCATCTCTGTGCAGCAGACGGCCAAAGAATCCTGAAAAAGTCTCCGTTTGCTAAAAATCTGGAAGAGGCAAACTCCTCTACCTGTATTTTGACAGTTCGATTTCGCTCTGGAATTTTTAATATGTATCTACCAAGAAACAGAAGTAAAAATCAACATTTTGAAACATCTGCCTCCCCGTCGGGGAATTGAACCCCGGTCTCCCGCGTGACAGGCGGGGATACTCACCACTATACTAACGAGGAACTGACGGATAGCTGCTCTGTCGGAGCAGGAATCGAGCTGTGAACAGAACTGGACACCATGAGAAGTCGACAGACACATTGAGAGACAGAGACAAACCGACAAACAGGGAGAGACAGACACCGAGATAGAGACAACGAGAGACAGAAAGTGTGAGTCTGAGAAGGAGAGGCAGATTGGGTGAGAAAAAGACGCAAACACATACAGAGACAGAGATTTGTGTGTTTGATCTATTAAGAGAGAAAGGGAAAGAGTGAGAGAAAGACAATGATAAAGACAGTGACAAGGAGAGAGACAGATAGAGAGAAAGAGATAGAGACTAAAACAGAAAATGATGGAAATACTTCTCAGGTTAGAGGCAGGGACTAACAGAGACAGGCAAAGAAATGGACAGACCGAAATGATGGGAAAGAGAGAGCCAGTCAGACAAAGAATCTGAGAGAATCCCATTGGAACAGACGTGGGCACCGTGAGAAAGAGACAGATTGAGAGACTGAGACAAATGGAGAAACAGGGACAGACAGAGTGAGTCAGACTGAGAGAGACAAAGACTCAGACATACAAACACATACACAGCTCTGTGGAGAGAGAGAGAGAGGCAGAGACCGAGCGACACAGATACATTTCACAATTTCATTTCATTATCGGTTCAGAGTGACACATAGTTACAGAAAATTGTTGATTCAACCGATGAAAATCGGACATCACTGATCAGAATGGGAGGAAATTTGTGTTAAAATAAATAGAAACCAGGAGTGGGGAAGAACCCACGGTGGAAAACCCTTTGAAGTTAAGGCCAACGACATAACCACTCGGTTATCCTGGCCCTGTGAGAGTTTGGATTCTGTCTCTGTGACACACTGGGCTTCAACCCCAACCCCACATACAAACACATGCACATAGTCTTTTAGTGAGCATTTACGAACATTTTTAGTAATATTTACACGGGGGCAACTCTCCTACTCTGTTTCGAGTAATGCTCTGGGACCTTTCATATCCACCCGAGGGTGCAGACGGAGCTTCAATTTAACATTTCATCCGAAAGTCAACAGCTTCAACATTGCAAAATTCCCCAAGTGCTGCACTTGAGTGTTAGCCAAGATGATATGCTCAAGTCCAAGGAGTGCGACTTGAACACACAAACTCCTGATTCAGTCGAGAATGCTGCCACTGAACCAAAGCCGATACAAAAGTTCACAACCGTATTATTTTCCCCAAGTCTTTTTTATAAGTTCCAGGACATACCAAATTCATGGTGATGATTTCCACAGACAGTTGCACATACACAGAGACAAAAATAGAGATAGACAGACACAGAGACACACATAACCAAAAATTTACACGCACCAACGGGCATGCACAGCTGCCTTAGACATCTCGAGGGATAGACAGGCTGAATCACTGTCGCAATTTTGACTGATTGTTGCGATTTTTTAATCGGATGTATCATGAATATTGCAGATTAATAAAAATGCGAACAAATGTCAGTGTTGAAAGGTGTGGGACGTTATTCCAATTATCACATAATCAGTTTGGTAGAGAACTGGTTAAATTGTGAAATGGAATGAAAAATGCTGAGAATCGTAGTCGGCAGGATTCGAACCTGAGCGGGAAAGTCCCAATGGATTTCCAGTCCATCGCCTTAACCACTCGGCCACGACTACTGTGTTGCTGGCTTTTTAAACGTTACTCAGAAAAAACTCAGTCATCCATCTCTGTGCAGCAGACGGCCAAAAAATCCTGAAAAAGTCTCCGTTTGCTAAAAATCTGGAAGAGGCAAATTCCTCTACCTGTATTTTCACAGTTCGATTTCGCTCTGGAATTTTTAATATGTATCTACCAAGAAACAGAAGTAAAAATCAACATTTTGAAACATCTGCCTCCCCGTCGGGGAATTGAACCCCGGTCTCCCGCGTGACAGGCAGGGATACTCACCACTATACTAACGAGGAACTGACGGATAGCTGCTCTGTCGGAGCAGGAATCGAGCTGTGAACAGAACTGGACACCATGAGAAGTCGACAGACACATTGAGAGACAGAGACAAACCGACAAACAGGGAGAGACAGACACCGAGATAGAGACAACGAGAGACAGAAAGTGTGAGACTGAGAAGGAGAGGCAGATTGGGTGAGAAAAAGACGCAAACACATACAGAGACAGAGATTTGTGTGTTTGATCTATTAAGAGAGAAAGGGAAAGAGTGAGAGAAAGACAATGATAAAGACAGTGACAAGGAGAGAGACAGATAGAGAGAAAGAGATAGAGACTAAAACAGAAAATGATGGAAATACTTCTCATGTTAGAGGCAGGGACTAACAGAGACAGGCAAAGAAATGGACAGACCGAAATGATGGGAAAGAGAGAGCCAGTCAGACAAAGAATCTGAGAGAATCCCATTGGAACAGACGTGGGCACCGTGAGAAAGAGACAGATTGAGAGACTGAGACAAACGGAGAAACAGGGACAGACAGAGTGAGTCAGACTGAGAGAGACAAAGTCTCAGACATACAAACACATACACAGCTCTGTGGAGAGAGAGAGAGAGAGGCAGAGACCGAGCGACACAGATACATTTCACAATTTCATTTCATTATCGGTTCAGAGTGACACATAGTTACAGAAAATTGTTGATTCAACCGATGAAAATCGGACATCACTGATCAGAATGGGAGGAAATTTGTGTTAAAATAAATAGAAACCAGGAGTGGGGAAGAACCCACGGTGGAAAACCCTTTGAAGTTAAGGCCAACGACATAACCACTCGGTTATCCTGGCCCTGTGAGAGTTTGGATTCTGTCTCTGTGACACACTGGGCTTCAACCCCAACCCCACATACAAACACATGCACATAGTCTTTTAGTGAGCATTTACGAACATTTTTAGTAATATTTACACGGGGGCAACTCTCCTACTCTGTTTCGAGTAATGCTCTGGGACCTTTCATATCCACCCGAGGGTGCAGACGGAGCTTCAATTTAACATTTCATCCGAAAGTCAACAGCTTCAACATTGCAAAATTCCCCAAGTGCTGCACTTCAGTGTTAGCCAAGATGATATGCTCAAGTCCAAGGAGTGCGACTTGAACACACAAACTCCTGATTCAGTCGAGAATGCTGCCACTGAACCAAAGCCGATACAAAAGTTCACAACCGTATTATTTTCCCCAAGTCTTTTTTATAAGTTCCAGGACATACCAAATTCATGGTGATGATTTCCACAGACAGTTGCAGATACACAGAGACAAAAATAGAGATAGACAGACACAGAGACACACATAACCAAAAATTTACACGCACCAACGGGCATGCACAGCTGCCTTAGACATCTCGAGGGATAGACAGGCTGAATCACTGTCGCAATTTTGACTGATTGTTGCGATTTTTTAATCGGATGTATCGTGAATATTGCAGATTAATAAAAATGCGAACAAATGTCAGTGTTGAAAGGTGTGGGACGTTATTCCAATTATCACATGATCAGTTTGTTCGAGAACTGGTTAAATTGTGAAATGGATTGAAAAATGCTGAGAATCGTAGGCGGCAGGATTCGAACCTGCGCGGGAAAATCCCAATGGATTTCAAGTCCATCGCCTTAACCACTCGGCCACGACTACTGTGTCTCTGACTTTTTAAACGTTACTCAGAAAAAACTCAGTCATCCATCTCTGTGCAGCAGACGGCCAAAGAATCCTGAAAAAGTCTCCGTTTGCTAAAAATCTGGAAGAGGCAAACTCCTCTACCTGTATTTTGACAGTTCGATTTCGCTCTGGAATTTTTAATATGTATCTACCAAGAAACAGAAGTAAAAATCAACATTTTGAACCATCTGCCTCCCCGTCGGGGAATTGAACCCCGGTCTCCCGCGTGACAGGCGGGGATACTCACCACTATACTAACGAGGAACTGACGGATAGCTGCTCTGTCGGAGCAGGAATCGAGCTGTGAACAGAACTGGACACCATGAGAAGTCGACAGACACATTGAGAGACAGAGACAAACCGACAAACAGGGAGAGACAGACACCGAGATAGAGACAACGAGAGACAGAAAGTGTGAGTCTGAGAAGGAGAGGCAGATTGGGTGAGAAAAAGACGCAAACACATACAGAGACAGAGATTTGTGTGTTTGATCTATTAAGAGAGAAAGGGAAAGAGTGAGAGAAAGACAATGATAAAGACAGTGACAAGGAGAGAGACAGATAGAGAGAAAGAGATAGAGACTAAAACAGAAAATGATGGAAATACTTCTCAGGTTAGAGGCAGGGACTAACAGAGACAGGCAAAGAAATGGACAGACCGAAATGATGGGAAAGAGAGAGCCAGTCAGACAAAGAATCTGAGAGAATCCCATTGGAACAGACGTGGGCACCGTGAGAAAGAGACAGATTGAGAGACTGAGACAAACGGAGAAACAGGGACAGACAGAGTGAGTCAGACTGAGAGAGACAAAGACTCAGACATACAAACACATACACAGCTCTGTGGAGAGAGAGAGAGAGGCAGAGACCGAGCGACACAGATACATTTCACAATTTCATTTCATTATCGGTTCAGAGAGACACATATTTACAGAAAATTGTTGATTCAACCAATGAAAATCGGACATCACTGATCAGAATGGGAGGAAATCTGTGTTAAAATAAATAGAAACCAGGAGTGGGGAAGAACCCACGGTGGAAACCCTTTGATGTTTAAGGCCAACGACATAACCACTCGTTTATCCTGGCCCTGCGAGAGCTTGGATTCTGTCTTTGTGACAAACTGGGCTTCAACCCCAACCCCACATACAAACACAGGCACATTGTCTTTTAGTGAGCATTTACGAACATTTTTAGTAATATTTACACGAGGGCAACACTCCTACTCTGTTTCGAGTAATTCTCTGGGACCTTTCATATCCACCCGAGGGTGCAGACGGAGCTTCAATTTAACATTTCATCCGAAAGTCAACAGCTTCAACATTGCAAAATTCCCCAAGTGCTGCACTTGAGTGTTAGCCAAGATGATATGCTCAAGACCAAGGAGTGCGACTTGAACACACAAACTCCTGATTCAATCGAGAATGCTGCCACTGAACCAAAGCCGATACAAAAGTTCACAACCGTATTATTTTCCCCAATCTTTTTTATAAGTTCCAGGACATACCAAATTCATGGTGATGATTTCCACAGACAGTTGCACATACACAGAGACAAAAATAGAGATAGACAGACGCAGAGACACACATAACCAAAAATTTACACGCACCAACGGGCATGCACAGCTGCCTTAGACATCTCGAGGGATAGACAGGCTGAATCACTGTCGCAACTTTGACTGATTGTTGCGATTTTTTAATCGGATGTATCGTGAATATTGCAGATTAATAAAGATGAGAACAAATGTCAGTGTTGAAAGGTGTGGGACGTTATTCCAATTATCATATGATCAGTTTGTTCGAGAACTGGTTAAATTGTGAAATGGAATGAAAAATGCTGAGAATCGTAGTCGGCAGGATTCGAACCTGCGCGGGAAAATCCCAATGGATTTCAAGTCCATCGCCTTAACCACTCGGCCACGACTACTGTGTCGCTGACTTTTTAAACGTTACTCAGAAAAAACTCAGTCATCCATCTCTGTGCAGCAGACGGCCAAAGAATCCTGAAAAAGTCTCCGTTTGCTAAAAATCTGGAAGAGGCAAACTCCTCTACCTGTATTTTCACAGTTCGATTTCGCTATGGAATTTTTAATATGTATCTACCAAGAAACAGAAGTAAAAATCAACATTTTGAAACATCTGCCTCCCCGTCGGGGAATTGAGCCCCGGTATCCCGCGTGACAGGCGGGGATAATCACCACTATACTAATGAGGAACTGACGGATAGCTGATCTGTCGGAGCCGGAATCGAGCTGTGAACAGAACTGGACACCATGAGAAGTCGACAGACACATTGAGAGACAGAGACAAACCGACAAACAGGGAGAGACAGACACCGAGATAGAGACAACGAGAGACAGAAAGTGTGAGACTGAGAAGGAGAGGCAGATTGGGTGAGAAAAAGACTCAAACACATACAGAGACAGAGATTTGTGTGTTTGATCTATTAAGAGAGAAAGGGAAAGAGTGAGAGAAAGACAATGATAAAGACAGTGACAAGGAGAGAGACAGATAGAGAGAAAGAGATAGAGACTAAAACAGAAAATGATGGAAATACTTCTCATGTTAGAGGCAGGGACTAACAGAGACAGGCAAAGAAATGGACAGACCGAAATGATGGGAAAGAGAGAGCCAGTCAGACAAAGAATCTGAGAGAATCCCATTGGAACAGACGTGGGCACCGTGAGAAAGAGACAGATTGAGAGACTGAGACAAACGGAGAAACAGGGACAGACAGAGTGAGTCAGACTGAGAGAGACAAAGACTCAGACATACAAACACATACACAGCTCTGTGGAGAGAGAGAGAGAGAGGCAGAGACCGAGCGACACAGATACATTTCACAATTTCATTTCATTATCGGTTCAGAGTGACACATAGTTACAGAAAATTGTTGATTCAACCGATGAAAATCGGACATCACTGATCAGAATGGGAGGAAATTTGTGTTAAAATAAATAGAAACCAGGAGTGGGGAAGAACCCACGGTGGAAAACCCTTTGAAGTTAAGGCCAACGACATAACCACTCGGTTATCCTGGCCCTGTGAGAGTTTGGATTCTGTCTCTGTGACAAACTGGGCTTCAACCCCAACCCCACATACAAACACATGCACATAGTCTTTTAGTGAGCATTTACGAACATTTTTAGTAATATTTACACGGGGGCAACTCTCCTACTCTGTTTCGAGTAATGCTCTGGGACCTTTCATATCCACCCGAGGGTGCAGACGGAGCTTCAATTTAACATTTCATCCGAAAGTCAACAGCTTCAACATTGCAAAATTCCCCAAGTGCTGCACTTGAGTGTTAGCCAAGATGATATGCTCAAGTCCAAGGAGTGCGACTTGAACACACAAACTCCTGATTCAGTCGAGAATGCTGCCACTGAACCAAAGCCGATACAAAAGTTCACAACCGTATTATTTTCCCCAAGTCTTTTTTATAAGTTCCAGGACATACCAAATTCATGGTGATGATTTCCACAGACAGTTGCACATACACAGAGACAAAAATAGAGATAGACAGACACAGAGACACACATAACCAAAAATTTACACGCACCAACGCGCATGCACAGATGCCTCAGACATCTCGAGGGATAGACAAGCTGAATCACTGTCGCAACTTTGACTGATTGTTGCGATTTTTTAATCGGATGTATCGTGAATATTGCAGATTAATAAAAATGAGAACAAATGTCAGTGTTGAAAGGTGTGGGACGTTATTCCAATTATCACATAATCAGTTTGGTAGAGAACTGGTTAAATTGTGAAATGGAATGAAAAATGCTGAGAATCGTAGTCGGCAGGATTCGAACCTGAGCGGGAAAGTCCCAATGGATTTCCAGTCCATCGCCTTAACCACTCGGCCACGACTACTGTGTTGCTGGCTTTTTAAACGTTACTCAGAAAAAACTCAGTCATCCATCTCTGTGCAGCAGACGGCCAAAGAATCCTGAAAAAGTCTCCGTTTGCTAAAAATCTGGAAGAGGCAAATTCCTCTACCTGTATTTTCACAGTTCGATTTCGCTCTGGAATTTTTAATATGTATCTACCAAGAAACAGAAGTAAAAATCAACATTTTGAAACATCTGCCTCCCCGTCGGGGAATTGAACCCCGGTCTCCCGCGTGACAGGCAGGGATACTCACCACTATACTAACGAGGAACTGACGGATAGCTGCTCTGTCGGAGCAGGAATCGAGCTGTGAACAGAACTGGACACCATGAGAAGTCGACAGACACATTGAGAGACAGAGACAAACCGACAAACAGGGAGAGACAGACACCGAGATAGAGACAACGAGAGACAGAAAGTGTGAGACTGAGAAGGAGAGGCAGATTGGGTGAGAAAAAGACGCAAACACATACAGAGACAGAGATTTGTGTGTTTGATCTATTAAGAGAGAAAGGGAAAGAGTGAGAGAAAGACAATGATAAAGACAGTGACAAGGAGAGAGACAGATAGAGAGAAAGAGATAGAGACTAAAACAGAAAATGATGGAAATACTTCTCATGTTAGAGGCAGGGACTAACAGAGACAGGCAAAGAAATGGACAGACCGAAATGATGGGAAAGAGAGAGCCAGTCAGACAAAGAATCTGAGAGAATCCCATTGGAACAGACGTGGGCACCGTGAGAAAGAGACAGATTGAGAGACTGAGACAAACGGAGAAACAGGGACAGACAGAGTGAGTCAGACTGAGAGAGACAAAGTCTCAGACATACAAACACATACACAGCTCTGTGGAGAGAGAGAGAGAGAGGCAGAGACCGAGCGACACAGATACATTTCACAATTTCATTTCATTATCGGTTCAGAGTGACACATAGTTACAGAAAATTGTTGATTCAACCGATGAAAATCATACATCACTGATCAGAATGGGAGGAAATTTGTGTTAAAATAAATAGAAACCAGGAGTGGGGAAGAACCCACGGTGGAAAACCCTTTGAAGTTAAGGCCAACGACATAACCACTCGGTTATCCTGGCCCTGTGAGAGTTTGGATTCTGTCTCTGTGACACACTGGGCTTCAACCCCAACCCCACATACAAACACATGCACATAGTCTTTTAGTGAGCATTTACGAACATTTTTAGTAATATTTACACGGGGGCAACTCTCCTACTCTGTTTCGAGTAATGCTCTGGGACCTTTCATATCCACCCGAGGGTGCAGACGGAGCTTCAATTTAACATTTCATCCGAAAGTCAACAGCTTCAACATTGCAAAATTCCCCAAGTGCTGCACTTCAGTGTTAGCCAAGATGATATGCTCAAGTCCAAGGAGTGCGACTTGAACACACAAACTCCTGATTCAGTCGAGAATGCTGCCACTGAACCAAAGCCGATACAAAAGTTCACAACCGTATTATTTTCCCCAAGTCTTTTTTATAAGTTCCAGGACATACCAAATTCATGGTGATGATTTCCACAGACAGTTGCAGATACACAGAGACAAAAATAGAGATAGACAGACACAGAGACACACATAACCAAAAATTTACACGCACCAACGGGCATGCACAGCTGCCTTAGACATCTCGAGGGATAGACAGGCTGAATCACTGTCGCAATTTTGACTGATTGTTGCGATTTTTTAATCGGATGTATCGTGAATATTGCAGATTAATAAAAATGCGAACAAATGTCAGTGTTGAAAGGTGTGGGACGTTATTCCAATTATCACATGATCAGTTTGTTCGAGAACTGGTTAAATTGTGAAATGGATTGAAAAATGCTGAGAATCGTAGTCGGCAGGATTCGAACCTGCGCGGGAAAATCCCAATGGATTTCAAGTCCATCGCCTTAACCACTCGGCCACGACTACTGTGTCTCTGACTTTTTAAACGTTACTCAGAAAAAACTCAGTCATCCATCTCTGTGCAGCAGACGGCCAAAGAATCCTGAAAAAGTCTCCGTTTGCTAAAAATCTGGAAGAGGCAAACTCCTCTACCTGTATTTTGACAGTTCGATTTCGCTCTGGAATTTTTAATATGTATCTACCAAGAAACAGAAGTAAAAATCAACATTTTGAACCATCTGCCTCCCCGTCGGGGAATTGAACCCCGGTCTCCCGCGTGACAGGCGGGGATACTCACCACTATACTAACGAGGAACTGACGGATAGCTGCTCTGTCGGAGCAGGAATCGAGCTGTGAACAGAACTGGACACCATGAGAAGTCGACAGACACATTGAGAGACAGAGACAAACCGACAAACAGGGAGAGACAGACACCGAGATAGAGACAACGAGAGACAGAAAGTGTGAGTCTGAGAAGGAGAGGCAGATTGGGTGAGAAACAGACGCAAACACATACAGAGACAGAGATTTGTGTGTTTGATCTATTAAGAGAGAAAGGGAAAGAGTGAGAGAAAGACAATGATAAAGACAGTGACAAGGAGAGAGACAGATAGAGAGAAAGAGATAGAGACTAAAACAGAAAATGATGGAAATACTTCTCAGGTTAGAGGCAGGGACTAACAGAGACAGGCAAAGAAATGGACAGACCGAAATGATGGGAAAGAGAGAGCCAGTCAGACAAAGAATCTGAGAGAATCCCATTGGAACAGACGTGGGCACCGTGAGAAAGAGACAGATTGAGAGACTGAGACAAACGGAGAAACAGGGACAGACAGAGTGAGTCAGACTGAGAGAGACAAAGACTCAGACATACAAACACATACACAGCTCTGTGGAGAGAGAGAGAGAGGCAGAGACCGAGCGACACAGATACATTTCACAATTTCATTTCATTATCGGTTCAGAGAGACACATATTTACAGAAAATTGTTGATTCAACCAATGAAAATCGGACATCACTGATCAGAATGGGAGGAAATCTGTGTTAAAATAAATAGAAACCAGGAGTGGGGAAGAACCCACGGTGGAAACCCTTTGATGTTTAAGGCCAACGACATAACCACTCGTTTATCCTGGCCCTGCGAGAGCTTGGATTCTGTCTTTGTGACAAACTGGGCTTCAACCCCAACCCCACATACAAACACAGGCACATTGTCTTTTAGTGAGCATTTACGAACATTTTTAGTAATATTTACACGAGGGCAACACTCCTACTCTGTTTCGAGTAATTCTCTGGGACCTTTCATATCCACCCGAGGGTGCAGACGGAGCTTCAATTTAACATTTCATCCGAAAGTCAACAGCTTCAACATTGCAAAATTCCCCAAGTGCTGCACTTGAGTGTTAGCCAAGATGATATGCTCAAGACCAAGGAGTGCGACTTGAACACACAAACTCCTGATTCAATCAAGAATGCTGCCACTGAACCAAAGCCGATACAAAAGTTCACAACCGTATTATTTTCCCCAATCTTTTTTATAAGTTCCAGGACATACCAAATTCATGGTGATGATTTCCACAGACAGTTGCACATACACAGAGACAAAAATAGAGATAGACAGTCACAGAGACACACATAACCAAAAATTTACACGCACCAACGGGCATGCACAGCTGCCTTAGACATCTCGAGGGATAGACAGGCTGAATCACTGTCGCAACTTTGACTGATTGTTGCGATTTTTTAATCGGATGTATCGTGAATATTGCAGATTAATAAAGATGAGAACAAATGTCAGTGTTGAAAGGTGTGGGACGTTATTCCAATTATCATATGATCAGTTTGTTCGAGAACTGGTTAAATTGTGAAATGGAATGAAAAATGCTGAGAATCGTAGTCGGCAGGATTCGAACCTGCGCGGGAAAATCCCAATGGATTTCAAGTCCATCGCCTTAACCACTCGGCCACGACTACTGTGTCGCTGACTTTTTAAACGTTACTCAGAAAAAACTCAGTCATCCATCTCTGTGCAGCAGACGGCCAAAGAATCCTGAAAAAGTCTCCGTTTGCTAAAAATCTGGAAGAGGCAAACTCCTCTACCTGTATTTTCACAGTTCGATTTCGCTATGGAATTTTTAATATGTATCTACCAAGAAACAGAAGTAAAAATCAACATTTTGAAACATCTGCCTCCCCGTCGGGGAATTGAGCCCCGGTATCCCGCGTGACAGGCGGGGATAATCACCACTATACTAATGAGGAACTGACGGATAGCTGATCTGTCGGAGCCGGAATCGAGCTGTGAACAGAACTGGACACCATGAGAAGTCGACAGACACATTGAGAGACAGAGACAAACCGACAAACAGGGAGAGACAGACACCGAGATAGAGACAACGAGAGACAGAAAGTGTGAGACTGAGAAGGAGAGGCAGATTGGGTGAGAAAAAGACTCAAACACATACAGAGACAGAGATTTGTGTGTTTGATCTATTAAGAGATAAAGGGAAAGAGTGAGAGAAAGACAATGATAAAGACAGTGACAAGGAGAGAGACAGATAGAGAGAAAGAGATAGAGACTAAAACAGAAAATGATGGAAATACTTCTCATGTTAGAGGCAGGGACTAACAGAGACAGGCAAAGAAATGGACAGACCGAAATGATGGGAAAGAGAGAGCCAGTCAGACAAAGAATCTGAGAGAATCCCATTGGAACAGACGTGGGCACCGTGAGAAAGAGACAGATTGAGAGACTGAGACAAACGGAGAAACAGGGACAGACAGAGTGAGTCAGACTGAGAGAGACAAAGACTCAGACATACAAACACATACACAGCTCTGTGGAGAGAGAGAGAGAGAGGCAGAGACCGAGCGACACAGATACATTTCACAATTTCATTTCATTATCGGTTCAGAGTGACACATAGTTACAGAAAATTGTTGATTCAACCGATGAAAATCGGACATCACTGATCAGAATGGGAGGAAATTTGTGTTAAAATAAATAGAAACCAGGAGTGGGGAAGAACCCACGGTGGAAAACCCTTTGAAGTTAAGGCCAACGACATAACCACTCGGTTATCCTGGCCCTGTGAGAGTTTGGATTCTGTCTCTGTGACAAACTGGGCTTCAACCCCAACCCCACATACAAACACATGCACATAGTCTTTTAGTGAGCATTTACGAACATTTTTAGTAATATTTACACGGGGGCAACTCTCCTACTCTGTTTCGAGTAATGCTCTGGGACCTTTCATATCCACCCGAGGGTGCAGACGGAGCTTCAATTTAACATTTCATCCGAAAGTCAACAGCTTCAACATTGCAAAATTCCCCAAGTGCTGCACTTGAGTGTTAGCCAAGATGATATGCTCAAGTCCAAGGAGTGCGACTTGAACACACAAACTCCTGATTCAGTCGAGAATGCTGCCACTGAACCAAAGCCGATACAAAAGTTCACAACCGTATTATTTTCCCCAAGTCTTTTTTATAAGTTCCAGGACATACCAAATTCATGGTGATGATTTCCACAGACAGTTGCACATACACAGAGACAAAAATAGAGATAGACAGACACAGAGACACACATAACCAAAAATTTACACGCACCAACGCGCATGCACAGATGCCTCAGACATCTCGAGGGATAGACAAGCTGAATCACTGTCGCAACTTTGACTGATTGTTGCGATTTTTTAATCGGATGTATCGTGAATATTGCAGATTAATAAAAATGAGAACAAATGTCAGTGTTCAAAGGTGTGGGACGTTATTCCAATTATCACATGATCAGTTTGGTGGAGAACTGGTTAAATTGTGAAATGGAATGAAAAATGCTGAGAATCGTAGTCGGCAGGATTCGAACCTGCGCGGGAAAATCCCAATGGATTTCAAGTCCATCGCCTTAACCACTCGGCCACGACTACTGTGTCGCTGACTTTTTAAACGTTACTCAGAAAAAACTCAGTCATCCATCTCTGTGCAGCAGACGGCCAAAGAATCCTGAAAAAGTCTCCGTTTGCTAAAAATCTGGAAGAGGCAAACTCCTCTACCTGTATTTTCACAGTTCGATTTCGCTATGGAATTTTTAATATGTATCTACCAAGAAACAGAAGTAAAAATCAACATTTTGAAACATCTGCCTCCCCGTCGGGGAATTGAGCCCCGGTATCCCGCGTGACAGGCGGGGATAATCACCACTATACTAATGAGGAACTGACGGATAGCTGATCTGTCGGAGCCGGAATCGAGCTGTGAACAGAACTGGACACCATGAGAAGTCGACAGACACATTGAGAGACAGAGACAAACCGACAAACAGGGAGAGACAGACACCGAGATAGAGACAACGAGAGACAGAAAGTGTGAGACTGAGAAGGAGAGGCAGATTGGGTGAGAAAAAGACTCAAACACATACAGAGACAGAGATTTGTGTGTTTGATCTATTAAGAGAGAAAGGGAAAGAGTGAGAGAAAGACAATGATAAAGACAGTGACAAGGAGAGAGACAGATAGAGAGAAAGAGATAGAGACTAAAACAGAAAATGATGGAAATACTTCTCAGGTTAGAGGCAGGGACTAACAGAGACAGGCAAAGAAATGGACAGACCGAAATGATGGGAAAGAGAGAGCCAGTCAGACAAAGAATCTGAGAGAATCCCATTGGAACAGACGTGGGCACCGTGAGAAAGAGACAGATTGAGAGACTGAGACAAACGGAGAAACAGGGACAGACAGAGTGAGTCAGACTGAGAGAGACAAAGACTCAGACATACAAACACATACACAGCTCTGTGGAGAGAGAGAGAGAGAGGCAGAGACCGAGCGACACAGATACATTTCACAATTTCATTTCATTATCGGTTCAGAGTGACACATAGTTACAGAAAATTGTTGATTCAACCGATGAAAATCGGACATCACTGATCAGAATGGGAGGAAATTTGTGTTAAAATAAATAGAAACCAGGAGTGGGGAAGAACCCACGGTGGAAAACCCTTTGAAGTTAAGGCCAACGACATAACCACTCGGTTATCCTGGCCCTGTGAGAGTTTGGATTCTGTCTCTGTGACAAACTGGGCTTCAACCCCAACCCCACATACAAACACATGCACATAGTCTTTTAGTGAGCATTTACGAACATTTTTAGTAATATTTACACGGGGGCAACTCTCCTACTCTGTTTCGAGTAATGCTCTGGGACCTTTCATATCCACCCGAGGGTGCAGACGGAGCTTCAATTTAACATTTCATCCGAAAGTCAACAGCTTCAACATTGCAAAATTCCCCAAGTGCTGCACTTGAGTGTTAGCCAAGATGATATGCTCAAGTCCAAGGAGTGCGACTTGAACACACAAACTCCTGATTCAGTCGAGAATGCTGCCACTGAACCAAAGCCGATACAAAAGTTCACAACCGTATTATTTTCCCCAAGTCTTTTTTATAAGTTCCAGGACATACCAAATTCATGGTGATGATTTCCACAGACAGTTGCACATACACAGAGACAAAAATAGAGATAGACAGACACAGAGACACACATAACCAAAAATTTACACGCACCAACGCGCATGCACAGATGCCTCAGACATCTCGAGGGATAGACAGGCTGAATCACTGTCGCAACTTTGACTGATTGTTGCGATTTTTTAATCGGATGTATCGTGAATATTGCAGATTAATAAAAATGAGAACAAATGTCAGTGTTCAAAGGTGTGGGACGTTATTCCAATTATCACATGATCAGTTTGGTGGAGAACTGGTTAAATTGTGAAATGGAATGAAAAATGCTGAGAATCGTAGTCGGCAGGATTCGAACCTGCGCGGGAAAATCCCAATGGATTTCTAGTCCATCGCCTTAACCACTCGGCCACGATTACTGTGTCGCTGGCTTTTTAAACGTTACTCAGAAAAAACTCAGTCATCCATCTCTGTGCAGCAGACGGCCAAAGAATCCTGAAAAAGTCTCCGTTTGCTAAAAATCTGGAAGAGGCAAACTCCTCTACCTGTATTTTCACAGTTCGATTTCGCTCTGGAATTTTTAATATGTATCTACCAAGAAACAGAAGTAAAAATCAACATTTTGAAACATCTGCCTCCCCGCCGGGGAATTGAACCCCGGTCTCCCGCGTGACAGGCGGGGATACTCACCACTATACTAACGAGGAACTGACGGATAGCTGCTCTGTCGGAGCAGGAATCGAGCTGTGAACAGAACTGGACACCATGAGAAGTCGACAGACACATTGAGAGACAGAGACAAACCGACAAACAGGGAGAGACAGACACCGAGATAGAGACAACGAGAGACAGAAAGTGTGAGACTGAGAAGGAGAGGCAGATTGGGTGAGAAAAAGACTCAAACACATACAGAGACAGAGATTTGTGTGTTTGATCTATTAAGAGAGAAAGGGAAAGAGTGAGAGAAAGACAATGATAAAGACAGTGACAAGGAGAGAGACAGATAGAGAGAAAGAGATAGAGATTAAAACAGAAAATGATGGAAATACTTCTCAGGTTAGAGGCAGGGACTAACAGAGACAGGCAAAGAAATGGACAGACCGAAATGATGGGAAAGAGAGAGCCAGTCAGACAAAGAATCTGAGAGAATCCCATTGGAACAGACGTGGGCACCGTGAGAAAGAGACAGATTGAGAGACTGAGACAAACGGAGAAACAGGGACAGACAGAGTGAGTCAGACTGAGAGAGACAAAGACTCAGACATACAAACACATACACAGCTCTGTGGAGAGAGAGAGAGAGGCAGAGACCGAGCGACACAGATACATTTCACAATTTCATTTCATTATCGGTTCAGAGTGACACATAGTTACAGAAAATTGTTGATTCAACCGATGAAAAACGGACATCACTGATCAGAATGGGAGGAAATTTGTATTAAAATAAATAGAAACCAGGAGTGGGGAAGAACCCACGGTGGAAAACCCTTTGAAGTTAAGGCCAACGACATAACCACTCGGTTATCCTGGCCCTGTGAGAGTTTGGATTCTGTCTCTGTGACAAACTGGGCTTCAACCCCAACCCCACATACAAACACATGCACATAGTCTTTTAGTGAGCATTTACGAACATTTTTAGTAATATTTACACGGGGGCAACTCTCCTACTCTGTTTCGAGTAATGCTCTGGGACCTTTCATATCCACCCGAGGGTGCAGACGGAGCTTCAATTTAACATTTCATCCGAAAGTCAACAGCTTCAACATTGCAAAATTCCCCAAGTGCTGTACTTGAGTGTTAGCCAAGATGATATGCTCAAGTCCAAGGAGTGCGACTTGAACACACAAACTCCTGATTCAGTCGAGAATGCTGCCACTGAACCAAAGCCGATACAAAAGTTCACAACCGTATTATTTTCCCCAAGTCTTTTTTATAAGTTCCAGGACATACCAAATTCATGGTGATGATTTCCACAGACAGTTGCACATACACAGAGAC
This sequence comes from Pristiophorus japonicus, assembly GCF_044704955.1. Classification (NCBI taxonomy): domain Eukaryota; kingdom Metazoa; phylum Chordata; class Chondrichthyes; family Pristiophoridae; genus Pristiophorus; species Pristiophorus japonicus. Next base: position 49,884,582 of record NC_091999.1, read on the forward strand.
AAAAATAGAGATAGACAGACACAGAGACACACATAACCAAAAATTTACACGCACCAACGGGCATGCACAGATGCCTTAGACATCTCGAGGGATAGACAGGCTGAATCACTGTCGCAACTTTGACTGATTGTTGCGATTTTTTAATCGGATGTATCGTGAATATTGCAGATTAATAAAAATGAGAACAAATGTCAGTGTTCAAAGGTGTGGGACGTTATTCCAATTATCACATGATCAGTTTGGCAGAGAACTGGTTAAATTGTGAAATGGAATGAAAAATGCTGAGAATCGTAGTCGGCAGGATTCGAACCTGCACGGGAAAATCCCAATGGATTTCTAGTCCATCGCCTTAACCACTCGGCCACGACTACTGTGTCGCTGGCTTTTTAAACGTTACTCAGAAAAAACTCAGTCATCCATCTCTGTGCAGCAGACGGCCAAAGAATCCTGAAAAAGTCTCCGTTTGCTAAAAATCTGGAAGAGGCAAACTCCTCTACCTGCATTTTCACAGTTCGATTTCGCTCTGGAATTTTTAATATGTATCTACCAAGAAACAGAAGTAAAAATCAACATTTTGAAACATCTGCCTCACCGTCAGGGAATTGAACCCCGGTCTCCCGCGTGACAGGCGGGGATACTCACCACTATACTAACGAGGAACTGACGGATAGCTGCTCTGTCGGAGCAGGAATCGAGCAGTGAACAGAACTGGACACCATGAGAAGTCGACAGACACATTGAGAGACAGAGACAAACCGACAAACAGGGAGAGACAGACACCGAGATAGAGACAACGAGAGACAGAAAGTGTGAGACTGAGAAGGAGAGGCAGATTGGGTGAGAAAAAGACTCAAACACATACAGAGACAGAGATTTGTGTGTTTGATCTATTAAGAGAGAAAGGGAAAGAGTGAGAGAAAGACAATGATAAAGACAGTGACAAGGAGAGAGACAGATAGAGAGAAAGAGATAGAGATTAAAACAGAAAATGATGGAAATACTTCTCAGGTTAGAGGCAGGGACTAACAGAGACAGGCAAAGAAATGGACAGACCGAAATGATGGGAAAGAGAGAGCCAGTCAGACAAAGAATCTGAGAGAATCCCATTGGAACAGACGTGGGCACCGTGAGAAAGAGACAGATTGAGAGACTGAGACAAACGGAGAAACAGGGACAGACAGAGTGAGTCAGACTGAGAGAGACAAAGACTCAGACATACAAACACATACACAGCTCTGTGGAGAGAGAGAGAGAGGCAGAGACCGAGCGACACAGATACATTTCACAATTTCATTTCATTATCGGTTCAGAGTGACACATAGTTACAGAAAATTGTTGATTCAACCGATGAAAAACGGACATCACTGATCAGAATGGGAGGAAATTTGTATTAAAATAAATAGAAACCAGGAGTGGGGAAGAACCCACGGTGGAAAACCCTTTGAAGTTAAGGCCAACGACATAACCACTCGGTTATCCTGGCCCTGTGAGAGTTTGGATTCTGTCTCTGTGACAAACTGGGCTTCAACCCCAACCCCACATACAAACACATGCACATAGTCTTTTAGTGAGCATTTACGAACATTTTTAGTAATATTTACACGGGGGCAACTCTCCTACTCTGTTTCGAGTAATGCTCTGGGACCTTTCATATCCACCCGAGGGTGCAGACGGAGCTTCAATTTAACATTTCATCCGAAAGTCAACAGCTTCAACATTGCAAAATTCCCCAAGTGCTGTACTTGAGTGTTAGCCAAGATGATATGCTCAAGTCCAAGGAGTGCGACTTGAACACACAAACTCCTGATTCAGTCGAGAATGCTGCCACTGAACCAAAGCCGATACAAAAGTTCACAACCGTATTATTTTCCCCAAGTCTTTTTTATAAGTTCCAGGACATACCAAATTCATGGTGATGATTTCCACAGACAGTTGCACATACACAGAGACAAAAATAGAGATAGACAGACACAGAGACACACATAACCAAAAATTTACACGCACCAACGGGCATGCACAGATGCCTTAGACATCTCGAGGGATAGACAGGCTGAATCACTGTCGCAACTTTGACTGATTGTTGCGATTTTTTAATCGGATGTATCGTGAATATTGCAGATTAATAAAAATGAGAACAAATGTCAGTGTTCAAAGGTGTGGGACGTTATTCCAATTATCACATGATCAGTTTGGCAGAGAACTGGTTAAATTGTGAAATGGAATGAAAAATGCTGAGAATCGTAGTCGGCAGGATTCGAACCTGCACGGGAAAATCCCAATGGATTTCTAGTCCATCGCCTTAACCACTCGGCCACGACTACTGTGTCGCTGGCTTTTTAAACGTTACTCAGAAAAAACTCAGTCATCCATCTCTGTGCAGCAGACGGCCAAAGAATCCTGAAAAAGTCTCCGTTTGCTAAAAATCTGGAAGAGGCAAACTCCTCTACCTGCATTTTCACAGTTCGATTTCGCTCTGGAATTTTTAATATGTATCTACCAAGAAACAGAAGTAAAAATCAACATTTTGAAACATCTGCCTCACCGTCAGGGAATTGAACCCCGGTCTCCCGCGTGACAGGCGGGGATACTCACCACTATACTAACGAGGAACTGACGGATAGCTGCTCTGTCGGAGCAGGAATCGAGCTGTGAACAGAACTGGACACCATGAGAAGTCGACAGACACATTGAGAGACAGAGACAAACCGACAAACAGGGAGAGACAGACACCGAGATAGAGACAACGAGAGACAGAAAGTGTGAGACTGAGAAGGAGAGGCAGATTGGGTGAGAAAAAGACTCAAACACATACAGAGACAGAGATTTGTGCGTTTGATCTATTAAGAGAGAAAGGGAAAGAGTGAGAGAAAGACAATGATAAAGACAGTGACAAGGAGAGAGACAGATAGAGAGAAAGAGATAGAGACTAAAACAGAAAATGATGGAAATACTTCTCAGGTTAGAGGCAGGGACTAACAGAGACAGGCAAAGAAATGGACAGACCGAAATGATGGGAAAGAGAGAGCCAGTCAGACAAAGAATCTGAGAGAATCCCATTGGAACAGACGTGGGCACCGTGAATAAGAGACAGATTGAGAGACTGAGACAAACGGAGAAACAGGGACAGACAGAGTGAGTCAGACTGAGAGAGACAAAGACTCAGACATACAAACACATACACAGCTCTGTGGAGAGAGAGAGAGAGAGGCAGAGACCGAGCGACACAGATACATTTCACAATTTCATTTTATTATCGGTTCAGAGTGACACATAGTTACAGAAAATTGTTGATTCAACCGATGAAAATCGGACATCATTGATCAGAATGGGAGGAAATTTGTGTTAAAATAAATAGAAACCAGGAGTGGGGAAGAACCCACGGTGGAAAACCCTTTGAAGTTAAGGCCAACGACATAACCACTCGGTTATCCTGGCCCTGTGAGAGTTTGGATTCTGTCTCTGTGACAAACTGGGCTTCAACCCCAACCCCACATAGTCTTTTAGTGAGCATTTACGAACATTTTTAGTAATATTTACACGGGGGCAACTCTCCTACTCTGTTTCGAGTAATGCTCTGGGACCTTTCATATCCACCCGAGGGTGCAGACGGAGCTTCAATTTAACATTTCATCCGAAAGTCAACAGCTTCAACATTGCAAAATTCCCCAAGTGCTGCACTTGAGTGTTAGCCAAGATGATATGCTCAAGTCCAAGGAGTGCGACTTGAACACACATACTCCTGATTCAGTCGAGAATGCTGCCACTGAACCAAAGCCGATACAAAAGTTCACAACCGTATTATTTTCCACAAGTCTTTTTTATAAGTTCCAGGACATACCAAATTCATGGTGATGATTTCCACAGACAGTAGCACATACACAGAGACAACAGTAGAGATAGACAGACACAGAGACACACATAACCAAAAATTTACACGCACCAACGGGCATGCACAGATGCCTTTGACATCTCGAGGGATAGACAGGCTGAATCACTGTCGCAACTTTGACTGATTGTTGCGATTTTTTAATCGGATGTATCGTGAATATTGCAGATTAATAAAAATGAGAACAAATGTCAGTGTTCAAAGGTGTGAGACGTTATTCCAATTATCACATGATCAGTTTGGTAGAGAACTGGTTAAATTGTGAAATGGAATGAAAAATGCTGAGAATCGTAGTCGGCAGGATTCGAACCTGCGCGGGAAAATCCCAATGGATTTCTAGTCCATCGCCTTAACCACTCGGCCACGACTACTGTGTCGCTGGCTTTTTGAACGTTACTCAGAAAAAACTCAGTCATCCATCTCTGTGCAGCAGACGGCCAAAGAATCCTGAAAAAGTCTCCGTTTGCTAAAAATCTGGAAGAGGCAAACTCCTCTACCTGTATTTTCACAGTTCGATTTCGCTCTGGAATTTTTAATATGTATCTACCAAGAAACAGAAGTAAAAATCAACATTCTAAAACATCTGCCTCCCCGTCGGGGAATTGAACCCCGTTCTCCCGCGTGACAGGCGGGGATACTCACCACTATACTAACGAGGAACTGACGGATAGCTGCTCTGTCGGAGCAGGAATCGAGCTGTGAACAGAACTGGACACCATGAGAAGTCGACAGACACATTGAGAGACAGAGACAAACCGACAAACAGGGAGAGACAGACACGGAGATAGAGACAACGAGAGACAGAAAGTGTGAGACTGAGAAGGAGAGGCAGATTGGGTGAGAAAAAGACTCAAACACATACAGAGACAGAGATTTGTGCGTTTGATCTATTAAGAGAGAAAGGGAAAGAGTGAGAGAAAGACAATGATAAAGACAGTGACAAGGAGAGAGACAGATAGAGAGAAAGAGATAGAGACTAAAACAGAAAATGATGGAAATACTTCTCAGGTTAGAGGCAGGGACTAACAGAGACAGGCAAAGAAATGGACAGACCGAAATGATGGGAAAGAGAGAGCCAGTCAGACAAAGAATCTGAGAGAATCCCATTGGAACAGACGTGGGCACCGTGAGAAAGAGACAGATTGAGAGACTGAGACAAACGGAGAAACAGGGACAGACAGAATGAGTCAGACTGAGAGAGACAAAGACTCAGACATACAAACACATACACAGCTCTGTGGAGAGAGAGAGAGAGAGGCAGAGACCGAGCGACACAGATACATTTCACAATTTCATTTCATTATCGGTTCAGAGTGACACATAGTTACAGAAAATTGTTGATTCAACCGATGAAAATCGGACATCACTGATCAGAATGGGAGGAAATTTGTGTTAAAATAAATAGAAACCAGGAGTGGGGAAGAACCCACGGTGGAAAACCCTTTGAAGTTAAGGCCAACGACATAACCACTCGGTTATCCTGGCCCTGTGAGAGTTTGGATTCTGTCTCTGTGACAAACTGGGCTTCAACCCCAACCCCACATACAAACACATGCACATAGTCTTTTAGTGAGCATTTACGAACATTTTTAGTAATATTTACACGGGGGCAACTCTCCTACTCTGTTTCGAGTAATGCTCTGGGACCTTTCATATCCACCCGAGGGTGCAGACGGAGCTTCAATTTAACATTTCATCCGAAAGTCAACAGCTTCAACATTGCAAAATTCCCCAAGTGCTGCACTTGAGTGTTAGCCAAGATGATATGCTCAAGTCCAAGGAGTGCGACTTGAACACACAAACTCCTGATTCAGTCGAGAATGCTGCCACTGAACCAAAGCCGATACAAAAGTTCACAACCGTATTATTTTCCCCAAGACTTTTTTATAAGTTCCAGGACATACCAAATTCATGGTGATGATTTCCACAGACAGTTGCACATACACAGAGACAAAAATAGAGATAGACAGACACAGAGACACACATAACCAAAAATTTACACGCACCAACGGGCATGCACAGATGCCTGAGACATCTCGAGGGATAGACAGGCTGAATCACTGTCGCAACTTTGACTGATTTTTGCGATGTTTTAAACGGATGTATCGTGAATATTGCAGATTAATAAAAATGAGAAACAAATGTCAGTGTTGAAAGGTGTGGGACGTTATTCCATTTATCTCATGATCAGTTTGGCAGAGAACTGGTTAAATTGTGCAATGGAATGAAAAATGCTGAGAATCGTAGTTGGCAGGATTCGAATCTGCGTGGGAAAATCCCAATGGATTTCTAGTCCGACAGCAGGGAGAGACAGAGAGCGAGATAGAGGCAACGAGAGACAGAAAGTGTGAGACAATGAAGGAGTGGCAGACTGAGTGTGAAAAATACTCAAATACATACATACACAGAGATGTGTGTGTGTGATCTATTCAGAGAGAGAGGGAAAGAGTGAGAGAAAGACAATGATAAAGACAGTGACAAGGAGAGAGACTGATCGAGAAAGAGAGATAGAGACTAAAAGAGAAAATGATGGAAATACTCATCAGGTTAGAGACAGAGCAAAGAAAGACAGCAGGCAGAGACATAGACAGATAGAGAGAGACAGTCAGACAGAGAGGGATGATGGGAAAGAGAGAGCCAAATAGACAGGGAGACTGAGAGAATCCCATTGGAGCAGAACTTTGACACCGTGAGAAAGTAAGAGACAGATTGAGAGATAGGGACAAACAGAGAAACATAGAAAATATGTGCAGGAGTAGGCCATTCGGGCTTTCGAGTCTGCACCACCATTCAATAAGATCATGGCTGATCATTCAGCTCAGTACCCCTTTCCTGCTTTCTCTCCATACCTCTTGATGCCTTTAGCCTTCATGGCCATATCTAACGCCCTCTTGAATATAGCCAATGAACTGGCATCAACAACTCTCTGCGATAGGGAATTCCACAGGTTAACAACTCTCTGAGTGAAGAAGTTTCTCCTCACTTCGATCCTAAATGGCCTGCCCCTTATCCTTAGACTGTGTCCCCTAATTCTGGACTTCCCCAACATCGGGAACGTTCTTGCTGCATCTAACCTTAAAGTCCCGTCCGAATTTTTTATGTTTCTATGAGATCCCCTCTCTTACTTCTAAACTCCAGTGACTACAAGCCCAGTCGATCCAGTCTCTCCTCATATGTCAGTCCTGTCATCCCGGGAATCAGTATGGTGAAACTTCGCTGCACTCCCTCAATAGCAAGAAAGTCCTTCCTCAGATTACGAGACCAAAACTGAACACAATATTCCAGGTGAGGTCTCACAAAGGCCCTGTACAACAGCGGTAAGACCTCAGTACTCCTATACCCAAAACCCCTAGCTATAAAGGTCAACATACCATTTGCCTTCTTCACCGCCTGCTGCAACTGCATGTCAACTTTCAATGACTGGTGTACCACCTCACGCAGCTCCCATTGCACCTCCCCTTTTCCTAAACTGCCGCCATACAGATAATATTCTGCCTTCGTGTTTTTGCCACCAAAGTGGATAACCTCTCATTTATCCACATTATACTGCATCTGCCATGCATTTGCCCACTAACCTAACCTGTCCAAGTCACCCTGCAGCCTCTTAGCGTACTCCTCACAGCTCAAACCGCCACCCTGTTGGTATCATCTGTAAACTTGAAGATATTACACTCAATTCCTTCATCTAAATCATTCATGTATATTGTAAATAGCTGGGGTCCGAGCACTGAGCCCTGCGGCACCCCACTAGTCACTGCCTGCTTTTCTGAAAAGGACCCGTTTATCCCGACTCTCTGCTTCCTGTCTGCCAACCAGTTCTCTATCCACGTCAGTACATTACTCCCAATACTATGCACACCAATACGTGAGTGGGAATTTGTTGAAAGCCTTTTGAAAGTAATTACACCACATGCACTGGTTCCCCTTGTCCACTATACTAGTTACATCCTCAATAAATTCCAGAAGATTTGTCAAGCTTGATTTCCCTTTCATAAATTCATGCAGCTTGGACCGATCCTTTCACTGCTTTCCAAATGCACTGCTATTTCATCTTTAATAATTGATTCCTACATTTTCCCCACTACTGATGTCAGGCTAACCGGTCTATAATTATCCATTTTCTATCTCCCTCCTTTTTTAAAATGTGGTGTTACATTAGCTAATCTCCAGTCCATACGAACTGATTTAGAGTCCATGGACTGTTGGAAAATGATCACTAATGAATCCGCTATTTCTAGGGCCACTTCCTCAAGTACTTTCCAATGCAGACTATCAGGCCCCGGGGATTTATCGGTCTTCAATTCCATCAATTTCCCTAACACAATTACCTGACTGATAAGGATTTGCTTCAGTTCCTCCTTCTCGCTAGATCCTTGGTGCCCTAGTATTTTTGAAGGTTATGCGTGTCTTCCTTCGTGAAGACAGAACCAAAGTAATTGTTCAACTGGTCTACCATTTCTTTGTTCCCCATTATAAATTCACCTGAATCTGACTGCAAGGGACCTACGTTTGTCTTCTCTAATCTTTTTGTCTTCACATATCTATAGAACTTTATTATGTTTCCAACAAGCTTCCTCTCATAATCCAATTTCCCCCTCCTAATTAACCCCTTTGTCCTCCTCTGCTGAATTCTAAATGTCTCCCAGTCCTCAGGTTGCGTCTTTTTCTGGCCAATTTATATGCCTCTTCCTTGCACTATCCTTAATTTCCCTTGTTAGCTACTGTTGAGCCACCTTCCCAGTTTTATTTTTACTCCAGACAGGGAAATACAATTGTTGAAGTTCGTCTATGTGATCTTTAAATGTTTGCCATTTCCTATCCACCGTCAACCCTTTAAGTATCATTCGCCAGTCTATTCTAGCCAATTCACGTCTCATATCATCGAAGTTACCTTTCCTTAAGTTCAGGACCCAAGTCTCTGAATTAACTGTGGCACTCGCCACCTTAATAAAGAATTCTACCTTATTATGGCCACTCATCCCAAGGGGCCTCGCACAACAAGATTGCTAATTTGTCCTTTCTCATTACACACCACCCAGTCTAGGATGGCCAGCCCTCTAGATGGTCCCTCGACATATTGGTCGAGAAAACCATCCCTAATACGCTCGAGGAAATCCTCCTCCACCGTATTGCTTCCTGTTTTATTAGCCCAATCTACATTTAGAGCAAGGTCGTCCTTGATAACTGCTGTATCTTTATGGCATGCATTCCTAAATTTCTTGTTTGATGCTGTCCCCAACCTCACTACTACTGTTTGCTGATCTGTACACAACTCCTCTCGCGTTTTCTTCCCTTTGGTATTCCGCAGCACCACCCATACATGTTCCACATCTTCCAAGCTAATGTCGTTCCTTACTATTGCCTTAATTTCCTCTTTAACCAGCAACGCTACCCCAACACCTTTTCATTTCTGCCTATGCTTCCTGAATGTTGAATTCCCAGCCTTGGTCACCCTGGAGCTATGTCTCCGTCATGCCAATTATATCATATTCAGTAATTGCTGCTTGTGCAGTTAATTCATCCGCCTTATTACGAATACACCTCACAATGAGGCACAGAGCCTTCAGGCTTGTTATTGTAGCACATTTTGACCCTTTAGAATTTGGCTGTAAAGTGGCCCTATTTGATTTTTGCAGTGGGATTCTCTGCCCTCCACCTTTACTTTTAATCTTTCGTTCTGTTCCCATTCGACTTCCCTCTGTCTCCCGTCGCCCTGCCATATTACTTTAAACCCTCCCCAATAACACTAGCAAACACTCCCCCTTGGACATTGTTTTGGGTCCTGCCCAGGTGCAGACCTTCCGGTTTAGTTCTGGTCCCACCTCCCCCAGAACCGGTTCCAAAGTCCCAGGAACTTGAATACCTCCCATCTGCACCACATTTCAAGCCACGTATTCATCTGAGCTATCCTGCGATTCCTGCTCCGACTAGCAGGTGGCACTGGTAGCAATCCTGAGTTTGCGACCATTGAGGTCCTACTTTTTAATTTAACTCCGAGCTCCCTGAATTCAGCTTCTAGGTCCACAGACAGAGTGAGTCAGAGAGTGACAGAGACTCAAACACATAAAGATATACAGGGCTCTCTAAAGACAGAGAGTGAGAGGCACAGATACATTTCACAATCCCATTTCTTTGTCAGTTGAGAGTGTGACAGAGTTACAGATTCAACAGAAGGTATTCGGGTAACATTGAGCAGGATGGGAGAAAATCGGTGCAAAATTCAAGAGCTACGAGGAGTGGGGTTCGAACCCACGCGGGTATAAACCCATTAGATCCTAAATGCAACGACTTATACACTCAGCCATTCTGGACTTGCGAACCTTCACATTCTGTCTCGATGAGAATCTGGGCTTGAGCTCCACCCTCACAGACACACGCATACACACAGGTTTTCAGTGAGCAGTTCAGAATATTTATATAAAAGTGACACGGGGACAACTCACTACTCTTTATCTAATAATGCTGTGGGAACTTTCGCATTCACCGGAGAGAGCAGACGGAGCTTCAATTTGACATTTCATCCAAAAGTCAACAGCTTCAACGATGCAAAATTCCGCAAGTACTGCACTTGAGTGTCAGCCAAGATTTTCTGCTCAAGTCTCAGGAGTGGGACTTGAAGTCGAAAATGCTGCCGCTGAACCAAAGCCGATATCAAATGTCACAACTATATTATTTTCCCCAAGTCTTTTTAAAAAGTTCCAGGACATACCAAATGCATGGTGATGATATCCACAGACAGTTGCACATACACAGTGACATGCATACAGATAGACAGATACAGAGACACACACACACACAACCAAAAATATACACGCACCAATGGACATACACAGAGTGCCTTAGTATAAAGAAGGATCGACAGGCTGAATCACTGTCGCTAATTTGGCTGATTTTTGCGTTTTTCTATCCGTATGTATCGTGAATATTGCAAATTAATGAACATGAGAAAAAAATGTCAGTGTTGCAAGGTGTGGGACGTTATTCCACCGAACTCAGGATCCGTTTTGCAGGGATCTGGTTAAATTGTGAAATGGAATGCAAAACGCTGAAATCGGTAGTCGACAGTATCGAACCTGCACGGTGAAACCCCAGTGGGTTTTTTGGTCCATCGCCTTAATCACCCAGGCACGACGACTGGGTTTCTACCTCTTTAAATGTTACTCACATAAAACTCAATCATCCATCTCTCTGCATCAGAACGCCGCAGAGTCCTGAAAAAGTCTCTGTTTCCTAAAATTCTGGAAGAGCCAATCTCCTCTTGCTGTATTTTTACTCTTCTATGTTGCTCTGGAACTGTTAATATGAATCTATACCGAATAACAGAGGTACAATTCTACATTTCGAAAATGATTCCTCCCGCGTGACAGGCAGGGATACGCACGACTATACCAATGATGGACTGACGGGTGTAGATTTTGAGACAGCAGGAATCGAGCTGTGAAAAGAAGTGGACATCATGAGAAAGAGACAGACACTTTGAGAGACAGACACAAACAGAGAAACAGGGAGAGACAGACAGCGAGCTAGAGAAATAGAGAGAGATCAATTGTGAGACTGAGAGGGATAGGGAGACTGAGTGAGACAAAGACTCAAACACACACATACACAGAGATGTGTGTGTGTGTGTGTGTGCTCCATAAAGAGAGAGAGGCAAATAGTAATGGAAAACCAGAGACAAAGAAAAAGACATGGACAAAGAAAGCGACAAAGAGAGAGAGAGAGATAGTGAGAGAGAAGATAGAGAGAGAGAGACAGAGATAAAAACAAAAAATGATGGAAATACTCAACAGGTTACGGACAGGATCGAACAGAGACAGGCAAAGAGAGACAGGCAGGCAGAGACATAGACAGACAGTAATGATGGGAAAGAGAGAGACAGTCAGACAGAGAAACTGAGAGAATCCCATTGCAACAGAACTGGACACTGTGAGAAAGACACGGGCAGATTGAGAGACCGAGACAAACAGAGAAACAGGGAGAGACAGAGTGAGTCAGAGAGAGGCAGAGTGAGGGAGACAAAGACTCAAACACGCAAACACATGCACAGATCTCTAAAGAGACAGAGGTAGAGAGTGAGGCAGAGACTGAGAGACACGATTCCATTTCTTTATCGGTTCAGAATGTCATAAAATTGCAGTAAAATGCAGATTTAACAGATTCTTACTGCAGTTGTACAGGGCCTTGGTGAGGCCTCACCTGGAATATTGTGTTTAGTTTTGGTCTCCTAATGTGAGGAAGGACGTTCTTGCTATTGAGCAAGTGAAGCGAAAGTTCACCAGATTGATTCTCGGGATGGCTGGACTGTCATATGAGGAGAGACTGGATCAACTTGGTTTTTATACATTGGAGTTTAGACGGATGAGAGGGGATTTCCTAGAAACATAAAGATTCTGGCGGGACGGGACAGGTTAGATGCAGGTAGCTTGTTCCCGATGTTGGGGAAGTCCAGAACCAGGGGACACAGCCTCAGGACAGCCATGTCTCCGTGGTGCCAATTATATCATATTCATTAATTGCTACCTGTGCAGTTAATTCATCCACCTTATTACGAATAGTCCTCGCATTGAGGCACAGAGCCTTCAGGCTTGTCTTTTTAACACGCTTTGTCCCTTTAGACTTTGCTGTAATGTGGCCCTTTTTGAAAGGAATGACAAGGGTGTATGCGGTTACAGGAGGATGAGAGGGGAAACAAACAAAATACGAGGGGAAGAGTACATCCGCGATGGATCAGTATGAGATCAAAAAGAATGGTAATATAAGGGGAATATCTTTATCCATGTACCGGAGAGGAGGAACCCTAACTATAGGTCCTCATCTAGTGGGAGACGGGAGCAAGGATAGATGCGGGTTTGACAATACTACGGAAGGGTGCGTCATTGGAATAAAACCTGCCCGAACCTACATTACACGTATCAAGGGCGAGGACAATATTGTGTGGTAACTAGCCTGGGAACTTACGTTACTCCAAGACTGTTCGTGGCAGGGGGAAGAGCACGCATGACATGCCAGGAAGACAATGTAAGCGATGAGATTAAGCAAGATATTGATGTTTACATGGAAGAGCAAGCACAATCAATTCCCCTGTTACTTGAATATTTAACTAGCTCAAGAAATAACATTAAAAGATATTAAGAGCTGAAGGAGAAAGCTGAAGAACTGGAGAGTGAAATAAAGGATAACCTGAAAAACCCGCCTTGGTACTTGAGATTATACATTCCTGGATAAGGATCCTTTCCCATACCCTAGTGGCAATACAGATAGTAATAGCCTTGAGTTGGTTGGTGATGTTATGTAACAAGTGCAAAGACAGGTGAGGCTTACCCGAGCAAAGTTACAAGATAGGGATTAGAATTATATCCCATGTGTTAGTCCTAGTGCAGCTGATAGTGGTGTTGATGCTACTGGGAGACTGTACAGGCAGATACAAGAGGCGCAGAAAGAAGAGATTGGCCAAGACCCGTAACCAAGAACGCAGAAAGCCTTTGCTAGATCCAAAGAAGGTTAATCAAACAAAAAGACGGCATGAATACCTGATCTGAGTCATGAGTGTCCCAATCCTGTCGCCTGACCAACGAAACGGAGGCGGGAGAAATAGGAATCAGGTAAGGATAAGGCAGGGAATGGAAAATTGTTGTTCATGGTGGGTTTTTTAAGGGCTGATCACCTAAAGCCTACGCAGTCCTCAAATTGATGTGGCATTCAATTGTGGTAATAATGGTAGTGGAAGGGATATGTATCGTGATCCAACTATATCTGATGTGTAAGATCAGAGAGATATACAACCACGTGGTTCTAGCCGAACAGCAAACAGCCCTGTTAATTATGTAATGTAGGCATGATAGGGAGGCGAGTGACTTTGGAACGCGTTAGGGAAACAACCAAGACCCCGAGCTTATGCACTGTATGTACAAAACGAAATATAAGTGATGTGCCAATATCCCAGGGAAATGGTCAGGGGTAGTATGTAAAGACTCCGCAAAAGATGGAACTACAAGTGATCCCAGGGATATGGACTTGATATCACCATTTCCAGCAGATGGCTCAGAACATATATGTGGTCAGCTGATTATTTAGAAATAATCAGGGACCAACAGGAGGGACTGAAAGGGCAGATTACAAATTGTAATTACAATGAATAATAATAATTGTGATGTTTTAAAATGGAGTTAACAGGTTTTTAAAATGGAACCCACAGCCTGTTTTTTGTGGGAAGCATGTGAGGGATGCCTTCCACAGAGGAGCAGATGCTCCAATTCATAGACTAAAGGCCTTGGGAGCTGGGTATGGACACAGATAACATAGAATTGGAATTGTATAACAAAATAAGAGTTAAATAAAATAATCATAACAACATGTATTTGGAATTGCCAATTAAGGCATGTAGATGCCAGATTGGAGGAAGCGCTGTACCAATCAATCATGTATTAATCAATCAGCATGAAATCATTGTAACTTGCGTAATTACTTAATGCTATAATCTGAAACTGTATAAAGTAAGATGTCTCTGGCAGTATCTTCGAGCATTCCTTCAAGGATAGCTCCCCTGCCGGCTTGTATTAATAAAACCTGCATTTACTTTAAGGCTAACAGAATCCTAGTGGTGGTTTGAAGTTAACCCTAACAAGCTTAGAGAGACAGGGAGAGCTGTCGGGGCTCGAAGAGGTTAGAGAGATAGGGAGGAGTGTAGGGCTGGAGGAGGTTACGGAGATAGGGAGGGGTGTAGGGACTGGACGAGTTTACAGAGATAGGGAGGGGTGTTACATCACCTGGAGTTCCAGCGACACTCCTCCCCCTCTCTCTCGGTATTTATCTACTCACTGCCTCACTCAAATCTTATCTCCCATTGACTGGAGGAGGTTACAGAGAAACGGAGGGGTGTAGTGGCTGGAGAAGGTTACAGAGAGAGGAAGGGGTGTAGGGGCTGGAGGAGGTTACAGAGATAGTGAGGGGCGGGGCCATCGAGGGGTGTGAACAGGATGCTGAGAATTTCAAAATCAGCGCCTCACTGGGGCCGAGGATGGCGGAGAATTGCAGGAACACAACCCCCTCACTACCTACCCTGCACTAACCCCCATCATCTGTTACATCACCTGGAGTTCCAGCGACACTCCTCCCCCTCTCTCTCGGTATTTATCTACTCACTGCCTCACTCAAATCTTATCTCCCATTGACAATCCATGTGAGTGCCCTCGTTGTCCTAGAATTGCTCCCCGTGGACACTGACTGACCTTCCCCGTGCCTCCGCCACCCTCCTCCTGCTCCGTGACGGCCGACAAATTCAGGTTGTGTTCCAGTCAGCAAGCAAAATATCGGGGCTGGGGCCGGGGGGGAAGGGGGTCACATGAATTAAAACACGTGGCGGCCGGAGGAAGGGACTTGCGGGACCGTGTCCGGCCCGCGGGCCGTATGTTTGACACCTCTGATCTACACTGTCAAGCCCCGTAAGAATTTTGTATATTTTAAAATGAGATCACCTCTCATTCTTCTATCCTGTACAGAATATAGGCTTCGTCTACTCAATCTCTCCTCAAAGGATAATGCCCCATCCCAGGAATCAGTTTGGTGAACCTTCGTTGCCATCCTCAATAGTAAGTACATCCTTCCTTAGGTAAGCAATCAAAACTGTACACAATACTCCAGGTGTATTCTCACCAGGGTCCTATATAATTGCAGTAAGATGTCTAGGAGCAAGCTATTATTTAAATTGAGAAAGATTGCAATGTGCCGCAGTACAGCAGGCCCTGGGGTTACTTGTGCATGAAACACAAAAGGATAGTATGCAGGTACAGCAATTGATCAGGAAGGCCAATGGTATCTTGACTTTTTTTGCAAAGGGGATGGAGTATAAAAGTGGGGAAGTCTTGTTACAGCTATATAAGGTTTTGGTGAGGCCACACCTGGAATACTGCATGCAGTTTTGTTTTCCATATTTACGATTGCTTTGAAGGCAGTTCAGATAAGGTTCAATAGGTTGATATAAGGGATGAGCAGGTTGACTTATGAGGAAAGGTTGAATAGTTTGGGCCTCGACTCATTGGAATTAAGAAGAATGAGAGGTGATCTTATCGAAACAAGGTGGATGCAGAGCTGATGTTTCCACTGATGGGGGGAGACTCGAACTAGAGGGCATGATCTTCGAAGTAGGGGCCGCCCATTTAAAACAGTTGAGGAGGAATTTCTTCGCTCAGAGGGTTGTAAATCTGTCGAACTCGCTGCCTCAGAGAACTGTGGTAGCTGGTACATTGAATAAATTTAAGACAGAAATAGTTTCTTAAATGATAAGGGGATGAGGGTTTATGGAGAGCGGGCGGGTAAGTGGAGCTGAGTCTATGATCAGATCAGCCATGATCTGATTGAATGGCGGAGCAGGCTCGAGGGGTATGGCCGACCCCAGTTCCTATTTCTCATGTTCCTTTTCTTATGTTTACTATTATCCTCAACTCCTCTTGTAATAAAGGCCGACATACCATTTGTTTTCTTAATGGTTTGCTGTGCCTGCATTTTAACTTTCAGTGATTTGTGTACAACGACACAAAGGTCCCTCTGAACACCAACATTTCCCAATCTCTCACCATTTCAAGTAGCTGTTTCCAGTCCACTTTGGCTAAACCACATCTCAGTTTAGTTAAATTGGCTTTTCCCCAATTGAGAACTTTTATTCCTGGTCTATCTTTGTCCTTTTCCATAACTACCCTAAATCTAACTGAATTACGATCACTAGCACCAATGCTCTCCCAATGATACCCATTCCACCTGCCCAGCTTCAGTCTCTAATACTAAGTCCAGAACTTCCCCCTCTCTTGTTGGGCTTGCTAAGTACTGGCTAAAAGGTTCAGCTGGTTGCTGACCCCTCTGCGAAGGGAAATAGGTCCTTCCTCTCCACTCTATCTAGGCCTCTCATAATTTTATACACCTCATTAACGTCTGCCCTCAGCCTCCTCTGTTCCAAAGAAAACAAACTATTTAGAGGGTTGGTGAGCTGGAGGAGGTTACAGAGATAGGGAAGGGTGAGACCCTGGAGAGACTTGAACAAGAGAATGTGTATTTTAAAGGCTGATGCCAGCAGCCATCTCGCCCAGCACAGAATGTAACTCAATACCAAGCGGAAGGATGTTATGTTTACTACTACGCATGCATAATGAGAGGAAATCAATCTCTGTCCCTTTAACTAACAGTGACATGGAAAGAGGGAAATGAATGACCTTTAAATACCTGGTCCACTTGGCACTGAAGTGTCTGAAACTCATAATAGGAACTCATAAATGGAAATAAAATATTGACAGATGTTAAACTGTTTTGTTGACAAAAGAAATCTCGATTTAACTTTAAAAGATGAATAGTTTAACAGCGATTCACACAGATTCACCTGATCGGCCGTCTCAGGATCCACCCCTCAAGCACCGCGATTGGTTGCAGAACACGTTGCTCCCTTGGCCCTCCGGCCTCTGACCTCTCTTCCTGTTGGTTCCCAGGACAATCAATCACCACTCGCCAACATTACACTGCCAGATTAATTTGAGCGGATCAGAGGAAGAAATAAAATGAGGCCGTGAATCTGAGTTGAAAAATACAATTAGAAAAGCATGATTAAATGAACGAGGAGAGACAATATAAACTAAAGGGTACAATCCTAAAGGGGATGCAAGAACAGTGAGATCTGCGGGTATATGTGGACAAATCGCTGAAGGTGGCAGGACAGGTTGGGAAAGCAATTAAAAAAGCTTACAGGATCCTGGGCATCACAGAGTACAAAGGTAAGGAAGTTATGATGAACCTTTATAAAACACTGGTTCGGTCTCAACTGGAGCGTTGTGTCCAATTCTGGGCACCGCAGATTAGGATGTGATGGCCTGAGAAAGGGTGCAGAAAAGATTGACAAGAATGATTCACGAGATGAGGGACTTCAGTTCCGTGCATTGACTGGAGAAGCTGGGGTTGTTCTCCTTGAAGCAGAGAAGGTTGAGAGGAGAATTGATAGAGGTGTTCAAAATCATGAGGGGTCCGGACAGAGTAGATAGAGAGATACTGTTCGCATTGGTGGAGGGTCGAGAACCAGAGGAGACGGATTTAAGGTGGATGAGCAGAAGAACCAAAGACAGTGTAAGAAAAATCTATTTTATGCAGTGAGTCGTTCGGATCTGGAATGCACGGCCTGAAAGGTTGGTGGAGGCAGACTCAATCACAGCTTTCAAAAGGGAATTGGATAAGTATCCGAAAGAAAACATTTGCAGGACCGGGGGGAAAGGGCGGGGCAATGGGACTAGCTGGGAGCCGGCAAGGGCTCGACGGGCCGAATGCCCTTCCGTGCTGTAACCATCCTCTGATTTTGTGAGCAGAACCTCTCTGTTCCCTGACTCAATCTAAAGCCTTCCTAAGTGTGAGCACCTCTGTTAAACCTGTCTACCTCAGCTTTAAATATATTCAATGACCAAGCCTCCACAGCTCTCTGGGGCAGAGAATTCCACAGATTACAACCCTCTGAGAGAAGAAATTCCTCCTCATCTCAGTTTTAAATGGTGTGAGGAGAAAAGCTGCATTTGTAACTAGGACAGGATTTACTGGGATTGCTTTGGGCACTGAACCATGTTCATTGTGGCAGCTCTTGTTTATTTCTTATTATCTTAATAACTCCTATATATGGGCTGGAGATTAATATCTTGTATAAATGTTGAACAAATTGTCTTCGTTTCTAACACAGTATGTCGAATATTTGATTCCTCCATGATCAGAGGAGACCAATTGATGTTCTGTGACCGACTGTTCCATTTTAGGGCATTTTCTTAATCTCACTTACATCACTTCTCACCTAGTTCACCTTCTATTATATCAAACCCCAAACTTGTTCCGTTTGAGTACACGAGTTGTAGTTGTAGTAGACTTAACTGCAGTGTCTTACTTTAAACTCAGCTGAAAGTCTTTCGACCGCCCCTTTATTGAACTGCCTTGCATAAGATTTGAAATCCGTTACTTTCTGTAACCTGGTTTTGGAACCAATTGAATTTTAAAATGCATCCACACATTTTGCACGTGATAGTCTGTGAAATATTCTGAATTTGTAATTTTCATTGCCACAAACTGAGTTCCCTGGCCACCGACTCAATCCCTCTCCCCAACTTATGTCTGTGCCTGAACCGGACTGTTTGCAACAATGGTGCCATACTTAACCCTGAAGTATGTTTTTGACCACATATCCTCACCATAATTAAGAATGCATATTTGCACCTCTGTAACATCGCCCTTGCCTCAGCTCATCCGCTGCTGACCCCTCATCCCTGCCTTTGTTACTTATGGACTTGACTATTCCAACGCAGTCCTGACACATTCTCACCTGCATAAACTAGAGTGGATCCAAAATTAGGTTGCCCGTGCCCTAACTCTCACCAAGTCCAGCTCACCCATCAGCCCTGTGCTCGCTGAACTACATTGGCTTCTGGTTCAGCAACGCTTTGATTTCAAAATTCTAATACTTATTTTCAAAACTCTCTATGGCCTCGCCCCTCCCTGGCTGTGTAAACTCCTCCAGCCCCAACCAGCACCACACCGCCACCAGCCACCACCCCCCCACCCACCACACCGCCTATGAAATATCTGTCTTCCTGAGCATCCCTGATTATAATTGGTGGCTGTGCCTTCTGTTGCCCAGGCTCCAAGTTCTGGAAAACCCAGCCTAAAACTTTCTGTCTCATCCATGCTCTATCTGCTCTGGCAGTTCTTGATGCGATAGTGGAAAGCAAGCTTTTCTCTCTTATCTAATCCGTGCTGTATCTTTCCATGGAGTGTTTGATAGGAGAGTGTAGGGTGAGCTTTATTCAGTATCTAACCCGTGTTGTTCCTCCCCTGGGTGTGTTTGATGGGACGGTGTAGAGGGAGATTTACTCTGTATCTAACCCGTGCTTTACCTGTCCTGGAAGTGTTTGATGGACAGTGTCGGGGGAGCTTTACAGTGTATGTAACCTGTGCTGTACCTGCGCTGGGAGTGTTTGATGGGACAATGTCGCAGGAGTTGTACTCTATATCTAACCCATGCCGTAACTGCGATGGGAGTGTTTGATGGATAAGTCTATGGAGAGCTTTACTCTCTGACTAACCCATGCTGTGCCTATTGTGCGAGTGTTTGATGGGACAGTGTAGAGGGAGATTAACTCTGTATCTAACCAATGCTGTACCAACCCTGGGAGTGTTTGGGACAGGATAGAGGGAGATTTAACCTTCAAAAACCAAAGCTGTCTCTGCCTGGGAATGTCTGGTGAGACATTGCAGAGGGAGCTTTACTCTGCATCTAATCTGTGTTGTCATCATCATTATCATCATAGGCAGTCCCTCGGAATCGAGGAAGACTTGCTTCCACAACTGAAGTGAATTACTTGGTGGCTGAACAGTCTAATACGAAAGCCACAGACTCTGTCACAGGTGGGACAGATAGTCGTTGAAGGAAGGGGTGGCTGGGACTGCTTTGCAGCACGCTCTTTCCACTGCTGCACTTGTTTTCTGCATGCTCTTGGCGATGAGACTCCCGGATGCATTTCCTCCACTTAGGGTGGTCTTTGGCCAGGGAATCCCAGATGTCAGTGGGGATATCGCACCTTATCAGGGAGGCTTTGTGGGTGTCCTTGTAAAGTTTCCGCTGCCCACATTTGGCTCATTTTCCGTGAAGAAGCTCCAGATAGAGCACTTGCTTTGGGAGTCTCGTGTCTGGCATGCGAACTATGTGGTCTGCGTAGCGGAGCTAATCGAGTGTGGTCAGTGCTTCAATGCTGGGGACGTTAGCCTGGACGAGGACGCTGATGCTGGTGTGCCTGTACTGCCAGGTGATTTGTAGGATTTTGCGGAGACATCATTGGTGATATTTCTCCAGCGAGAAAAATTGTCTACTGCACAGTGTCCATGCCTCTGAGCCATACAGGAGGGCGGGTATTACTACAGCCCTGTAGACCATGAGCTTGGTAGTACCTGCCCAGGGAATGGTTACTGAGACGGTGTAGAGGAAACTTTACTCTGTCTCTAACCCATGCTGTGTCTGTCCTGGGAGTGTGTGATGGGACAGTGTAGAGGGAGATTTACTCTGTATCTCACCCTTGCTACACCTGCCCCACGAATATCCGCTGGAACAGTATAGAGGAAGATTTTCTCGACATCTAACAGATGCTGTATCTGCCCTGGAATGGCTGGGACAAGTTAGAGGGAGATGTAGTCTGTGTCTAACCTGTGCTGTACTTGCACTGGAAACGTTTGGTGGAACAGTATAGAGGGAGCTTTATTCTATATTTAACCTGTTAAGTCCAGAAAACGTAATGTGATTGAGTACTGTAGACGTGAGTAAGTGTGACCTGTCTCTTTATTCTAACTTCAGAGTGCACGTACAACATGGAATGTCTGCTTATATACAGTGCTCCCAGGGGACGCTGGGATCCCTTGGGACTCCAACAGATACGCCCTGTGGTGGTGATAGAATTCTGGTTACATAGGGTTGTATACATAACATCACTCCCTCCCAAAGTCAATAGTACACTTATTTGCAAGTTGAGGCGATCTGGGGCTTTTCGCTCCCGAGTCGATCGTCTCAGTACAAATGCAGGTGCAGGTGAGTTGGTTGGTTCTTCGCTGGTCTGCTGCGCAGCTGACCTTGCTGGGCTGCTGGTGATGATGAGTTCAGCTTCGTGGTCAACCATGATGTTGGTTGCGACTTGTGTGTGCGTCAGATGGTCGAAGTTGGTTGCTTGTGGCTGTCTGTGAATCGCAGTTTGGTTTGGTCCAAATGCTTTCTGCAAGTTATTCCATTTGCGAGTTTGACCTGAAACATCCTCTTCCCTTCATTGGCTACGACAGTGCCAGCAAGCTATTTGGGACCAGGTCCATAGTTAAGTACAAATACAGGGTCATTGACTTCAATATTGTGTGACAAATTTGTGAGATCACGGTACATGCTTTGTTGATGCCGCCTGCCCTCGACTTGATCATGGAGATCAGGGTGAACGAGAGAAAGCCTTGTTTTGAGCACCCTTTTCTGGAGCAGCTCAGCTGGGGAACCCCGGTGAGAGAATGGTGTCTGGTGCAGTGGCTGAGCAGGACTCGGGACAGGTGGGTCTGCAGGGAGCCTTTTGACATGTGTTTCAAGCTTTGCTTGATGGTTTGGACTGCACGTTCTCTCTGGCCATTGGATGCGGGCTTGAACGGTGCAGATGTGATGTGCTTGATCCCATTACGTGTCATGAATTCCTTGAATTCAGCGCTGGTGAAGCATGGCCCATTGTCGCTGACAAGGATATCAGCGTGGCTCGTAGGTTTTCGAGGGTGGCAGTGGACGTGCTTACAGACATTATTACACACTCAATCCAGTTAGCATAAACATCCACAAGAACGAAGAACATTTTGCCTAGAAATGGGCCAGCAAAGTCAACGTGGATCCTAGACCACGGTTTGGAGGGCCATGACCACAAACTTGGGTGCCCTGGGTGCATTGCTCAGTTACAAGCAAGTGGTGTATTGGCGCACACAAGACTCCAAATCTGAGTCGATATCGGGCCACCGCACATGTGTCTGGCTATAGCTTTCATCATTACTATGCCTGGGTGGGCACAGTGTAGGTCGCGTTTGAACATTTCCCTGCCTTTCGTGGGCAAAACTATATGATTACCCCAGAAAAGACAGTCCCTCTGTATGGACATTTCGTCTTTACGCTGCTGGAACAGCTTGATCTCTTCATGCATCTCCGCTGGGGCGCTGGACCAACTCCAATGGAGGACACCGTTTTTACAAAGGACAGTAAAGGATCCTGGCTGGTCCAGGTCCACATATGGCGGCCGTAACGGGTGAATTTTCATTTTCAAATGCATCCATCACCAAGAGCAATTCTGCAGGCTGTGCCATTTCCACCCCGGTGGTGGGAAAAGTAGACGACTGAGGGCATCAGCGCAGTTCTCTGTGCCTGGCCAGTGGTGAATTACATATTTATATGCATACAGCGTGAGCACCCATCTTTGGATGCGAGCAGAAGCATTTGTATTAATACCTTTGCTCTCTGTGAATAGCGATATGAGCGGCTTATGATGAGTTTCTAACTCGAACTAAAGCCCAAAATGATACTGGTGCATTTTTTCTCCCCGTAACGCATGCCAGAGCTTCTTTTTCAATCATGCTGTAGGTGCTTTCGGCCTTGGACGATCTCCTGGACGCATAGGCGACCGGTTGCAATGTTCCCAATTCGTTTGCATATTGTAACACACACCCGAGCTCGTACAAAGATGCATCGCAAGCTAGCACTGAACATTTTCATGAATCATAAAGGACAAGAAGTTTGTTGGAACATAACAGGTTTTGGGCTTTCTCAAAAGCAGTCTCTTTTGATCTCCCCCATGCCTAATAATCTCACTTGCGCAGCCATATATGTAGAGGTTCTAGCAAGGTGCTTAACCCGGGTAGGAGATTACCAAAATAATTGAGGAGACCCAGGAACGATCGCAGATCCGTCACGTCCTTTGGTCTCGGCGCGTTCTTGATGGCCTCCATCTTGGTGTCAGTGCGTCTCATGCTATTTGCCACGATTCTTCTCCCTAAAAACTCGACCTTTGGCGACAGGAAAACACACTTCGAACGTTTCAACCTGAGTCTCACATGACCTAGCCGACTTAGAACCTCTTCCACGTTCTGCACGTGCTCGATGGTGTCCCGACCTGTGACCAGTATATCATCCCGGAAAACCACGATGTGCAGAACCGACTTTAGCAGACTCTCCATGTCCCTTTTAAAAATAGCCACGGTCGATCGAATTCCAAACGTGCATCTAATGTCGATGAACAGACCTTTGCGTGTTGATGCAGGTGTGGCCTTTTTAAGATTCCGCCAGCTCCTGCATCATGTGGGTCCAGGTCAGGTCCAACTTGGTGAATGTCTTTTCTCCTGCCAGTGTCACAAATAGTTCGTCTGCCTTTGGTTGAGGGTACTGGTCCTGCAGCGAAAAATGGTTCATCATTACTTTATAGTCCCCGCAAATTCTGACCATGACATCGCCCTTGAGAACCAGAACAATCTGACTGGCCCACTCGTTGCACTCCACCAGTGCGATGATGCCCTCTCTTTGCAGCCTGTCGAACTCGATCTCCACTTTCTCTCGCATCATAGATGTCACTGTCCTTGCCTTGTGATGGATGGGTCATGTACCGGGAATCAAGTGGATCTGCACCTTCGCCCTCAAGAAACTTCAGATCTCTGGCTCAAACAACGAAGGAAACTTGCTCAGATGTTGGGCACATGAGGCATCATCGATGGATGAAAGCGCTCAGATGCCCTCCCAGTTCCAGCGTATTTTTTTCAGCCAGCTTCTGCCGAATAGTGTGGGGCCATCTACTGAATCTATCCTTAGTGGTAGTTCGTGCACGGTTCCATCATAAGAGACTTTTAATACTGTGCTGACAATTACAGGGATCAGCTCTTTAGTGTAAGTTTTCAGTTTGGTGTGAATGGGGCTCAGCTTGGGCCAGTCGAAGGCCCTTTTCCCATGATGGACTGACTCGCACCCATGTCCAATTCCATGGATACTGGAATTCCGTTCAGTTCAACATTTAACATGATCGGTGGACATTTCCTGATGAAGGTGTGTACCCCATACACTTCTGCCTCCTCGGTTTGAGTCTCTAATTCAGTTTGATCCACCATGGATCGGTCTTCCACTGCAATGTGGTGCTTTGCAGTGTTGGCAACTCATCTGCACATTTGCTGGAGGTGTCCCCGTGTTCCACAGCCTTTGCAAGCACAGTGTTTGAAGCTGCATTAATGGGCTCGATGATCAGCTCCGCAGTGCCAACGAACTGTTAACTGCCTCGCATTAGCGCTTGATGGCAGACTCTGAATCATCTGAGATCATGCAGCTGCAGGCGTGCACATTGTGCCATATGCATTCCTGCCTGAAAACGATGTTACTTTGTGTACAGTACTTGCCGAAACATCTCTACGCTGCGAAGTCTGTTTGGTGTTATCGCAGGTGGAATAAATGCCGAGGCTATCGTTATGGCTTTGCTCAGGTGCAGTGCTTCAACAGTCAATAGTTTGTGAAGGATATCCTCATGGCCAATGCCAAGCACAAAAAATCTCTCAGCATTTACTCCAGGCATCCTTCAAATTCGCAATATCCTGCATGGTGCCTAATTTCGTCGACGTAGCTCGCCACTTCCTGGCCTTCAGACCGTTGACATTTGTAAAATCGATACCTTGCCATCAGAATGCTCTCCTTCGGATTTAGGTGCTCCTGGACCAGTGTACACAGTTCTTCATACGATTTGGTTGTTGGTTTCACCGGAGCAAGAAAATTCTTCATGAGGCCATAGGTTGTTGCCCCGCAGAGAGTGAGGAGGATCACCCTTTGTTTGGCAGCATTCACATTCCCTGCCAGCTCGTTGGCCATGAAGTATTAGTCGAGTCGCTGCATGAAGACCTCCCAATCGTCCCCTTCTGAGAATGTCTCCAGGATACCAACAGTTCTCTGCATTTTCACATGATGGTTCATTATCTCGTCGCCAATTGTTATGTCCAGCTTAAAGTAACGTGATTGACTACTGTAGACATGAGTAAGTGTGATCTTGGTCTCGTTTTTCTAACTCCAGATTGCACGTACAGCATGGGAGGCCTGCTTATATACAGTGCTCCCAAGGGATGCTGGGATCCCTTGGGACTCCAACATATATGCCCTCTGATGGCGGTATATTGCTGGTTACACAGTGTTGCATACATAACATAACCCATGTTGTACTTGCCCTGGTAATGTCTGATGGGACAGTGTAGAGGGAGCTTTAATCTGTATCTACTCCATGTCCGTTGTACTCCGTAGAGGACGAATTCCACATTGTGACACCAGTAGGAGCTCCTCAGCCACAGGGGAAGACGGTTGAGGAGGGTTCTAGCGATGTCTTTCCCAGTGGCTGGTAACAGGGAGACTCATCTGTAATTGCAACAGTCGGACTTGTCCCCTTTGTTAAAGATGGTCACGATTACTGCATCTCTGAGATCTCCAGGCCTGCTCTCCTCCTTCCAGATGAGAGAGATGAGGTCATGCATTCATGCCAATATTGCCTCTCCACCATACTTTAGTGCCTCAGCGGGGATTGCATCCGCTCTCATTGACTTGTTGTTCTTGAGCTGGTGCGTGGCCTTTTCTATCTCGTGCAGGGCTGAGGTTTTGCTGAGATGTTGGCGGGTAGCATGCTGCAGGATGGAGTCGAGGACACTCGAGTCGAAGGCAGAGTCTCGGTTAAGGACATCTTCGAATTGCTCCTTCCAGCGGGTCCTGACTGCCTCAGTGTCCTTGATGAGTGTTTCCCCATTCTTGGCCAGCAGTGTGACGGTGCCTTGGGTTATTGGACCATAGGTGGCCTTGACTGCGGTGAAGAATCCTCGCACATCATGGCTGTCGGCCAGCTGCTGAAACTCCTGTGATTTCTCCACCCACCATCTATGCTTTCGGTCACAGGTTTTTTCTTGGACCTCAGCCTTCAGCCGTCTATAATGCTGCTTTGCTGCTCCCGAGTTGGGTTGTTGTTTTAGGTTCAGAAATACCCTGTGCTTGTGATTAATTAGCTCTTGCATCTCCTGGTCATTCTCATCAAACCAGTCCTGGTGTTTCCTCGATCAGGCTAACATCCCCAGCATCGAAGCACTGACCACACTCGACCAGCTGCATTGGGTGGTCCACATTGTTCACAACTATTTTAAGTGGAGCAATCATCAGGTTCCTCCTGATTAAAGGGTGGAGGGGGGTCACACTCCAGAAACTTTCATTAACGTGCCCCCTTGTTTTTTTGGGGGGAATCAAAAACACAAATTAACAATTCAACATAAAGGTAACTTTTGTCAAATCAAATCAAATGAATTAATATTACAATTCTGTTCCCTCTGGAATGATGCACTCCAGTCTCTCTGGTGCTCACCTCTCATGGAAGGCCACGAATCTACCGGTGGACACTGCATGCTCAATCTCCAGCGATACCCTGGCTCGACACATTGTTCACCTGCCTGACACAAGACTCCCAAAGCAAGGCTCTACTCGGAACTCCTACATGGAAAGCGATCCTACAGTGGGCAGAGGAAACCTTTCAACGACACCCTCAAAGCCTCCTTGATAAAATTCAACAACCCCCCGATACCTAGGAGTCCCTGACAAACGTCCGCCCTTAGTTGAGGAAGTTCATCCGGGAGGGCTCTGAGCACCTCGAGTCTCATCGCCGAGAACATGCAGAAACCAAGCGTAGGAGCATGCGGCAAACCAGTCCCACCCACCCTGTCGTTCAACGACTGGCTGTCCCACCTGTGACAGCGATAGTAATTCCCGTACTGGATTGTTTAGTCACGTAAGAACTCACCTTGAGAGTGTAAGCAAGACTTCCTCGATTTTGACGGACTGCCTGTGATGATGATGATGTGTACCGAACCTGTGTTGTGCTTGTCCTGTGGATTTTTGGATTGGCTGTTTAGAGAGAGGTTTACCCTGCATTTAAATTATGCTGTACTTGCCCTGGGAGTGTTTAATGGAACAGTGGAGACGGAGATTCACTCTGTATCTAACCCATGCTGTACCTGCACTGGGAGTGTTTAATGGGACAGTGTTGAGGGAGCTTTACTCCGTATCCAACCGGTTCTGTACTTGACCTGGGGGTGTTTGATTCGTCACTGTAGATGGAGCTTTACACTGTATCTAACATGTGCTGTACATAGAAACATAGAAACATAGAAAATAGGTGCAGGAGCAGGCCATTCAGCCCTTCTAGCCTGCACCGCCATTCAATGAGTTCATGGCTGAACATGAAACGTCAGTACCCCCTTCCTGCTTTCTAGCCATAACCCTTGATCCCCCGAGTAGTAAGGACTTCATCTAACTCCCTTTTGAATATATTTAGTGAATTGGCCACAACTACTTTCTGTGGTAGAGAATTCCACAGGTTCACCACTCTCCGGGTGAAGAAGTTTCTCCTCATCTCGGTCCTAAATGGCTTACCCCTTATCCTCAGACTGTGACCCCTGGTTCTGAACTTCCCCAACATTGGGAACATTCTTCCTGCATCTAACCTGTCTAAACCCGTCAGAATTTTAAACGCTTCCATGAGGTCCCCTCTCATTCTTCTGAACTCCAGTGAATACAAGCCCAGTTGATCCAGTCTTTCTTGATAGGTCAGTCCCGCCATCCCGGGAAGCAGTCTGGTGAACCTTCGCTGCACTCCCTCAATAGCAAGAATGTCCTTCCTCATGTTAGGAGACCAAAACTGTACACAATACTCCAGGTGTGGCCTCACCAAGGCCCTGTACAATTGTAGCAACATCTCCCTGCTCCTGTAGTCAAATCCCCTCGCTATGAAGGCCAACATGCCATTTGCTTTCTTAACCGCCTGCTGTACCTGCATGCTAACCTTCAATGACTGATGTACCATGACACCCAGGTCTCGTTGCACCTTCCCTTTTCCTAATCTGTCACCATTCAGATAATAGTCTGTCTCTCTGTTTTTACCACCAAAGTGGATAACCTCACATTTATCCACATTATACTTCATCTGCCATGCATTTGCCCACTCACCTAACCTATCCAAGTCACTCTGCAGCCTAATAGCATCCTCCTCGCAGCTCACACTGCCGCCCAACTTAGTGTCATCCGCAAATTTGGAGATACTGCATTTAATCCCCTCGTCTAAATCATTAATATACGATGTAAACAGCTGGGGCCCCAGCAAAGAACCTTGCGGCACCACACTAGTCACTGCCTGCCATTCTGAAAAGTACCCGTTTACTCCTACTCTTTGCTTCCTGTCTGACAACCAGTTCTCAATCCACGTCAGCACACTACCCCCAATCCCATGTGCTTTAACTTTGCTCATTAATCTCTTGTGTGGGACCTTGTCGAAGCCTTCTGAAAGTCCAAATATACCACATCAACTGGTTCTCCTTTGTCCACTTTACTGGAAACATCCTCAAAAATTCAAGAAGATTTGTCAAGCATGATTTCCCTTTCACAAATCGATGCTGACTTGGACCTATCATGTCACCATTTTCCAGATGCACTGCTATGACATCCTTAATAATTGATTCCATCATTTTACCCACTACTGAGGTCAGGCTGACCGGTCTATAATTCCCTGTTTTCTCTCTCCCTCCTTTTTTAAAAAGTGGGGTTACATTGGCTACCCTCCACTCCATAGGAACTGATCCAGATTCAATGGAATGTTGGGAAATGACTGTCAATGCATCCGCTATTTCCAAGGCCACCTCCTTAAGTACTCTGGGATGCAATCCATCAGGCCCTGGGGATTTATCGGCCTTCAATCCCATCAATTTCCCCAACACAATTTCCCGACTAATAAAGATTTCCCTCAGTTCCCCCTCCTTACTAGACCCTCTGACCCCTTTTATATCCGGAAGGTTGTTTGTATCCTCCTTCGTGAATACCGAACCAAAGTACTTGTTCAATTGGTCTGCCATTTCTTTGTTCCCCGTTATGACTTCCCCTGATTCTGACTGCAGGGGACCTACGTTTGTCTTTACTAACCTTTTTCTCTTTACATACCTTTAGAAACTTTTGCAATCCGCCTTAATGTTCCCTGCAAGCTTCTTCTCGCAGTCCATTCCCTGCAAGCTTCTTCTCGTACTCCATTCCCTGCAAGCTTACCCTGGCAGTGTTTGATGGGACAGTGTAGACGGAGCTTTACTCTGTATCTAACATGTGCTGTACCTGCCACCAGTACGCTTGCCGCCTTCTTTAAGAGGTCGGCGCCGGAGGGACTGGAGTGCATCATCACCTCCAGCAAGCAAAATTTTAATTTGATTTAAGATTACCGTCCAAAGTTTATTTGGTTTATTTTGTCGGTTATAGTTCCCCTCCCTCCTTTAATCAGGATGCATTTGATTTACAGGTCAACAACAAAATAGTTGTGATGTACCTGCCCTGGGATTGGTTCTTGGGACAGTGCAGAGGGAGTTTTATTCTGTATCTAACCTGTGCTGTGCATACCCTGGGAATACATGGTGGGACAGTGCATATGGATCCTTGCTGAGTATTTAACATGTGCTGTACCTGCCTTGGGAGTGTTTGATGAATCAGCGTACAGCAAGCTTTAAATTGTGACGAACTCGTGCTGTACCTGCCCTAGGATTCTTTAGGACAGCATCGAGGGAGCTTTACTCTGTATATAACCGTGCAGTGTCTTGCCCACTCCTGCTCCGATTTCTCATGGTGCTATGTACCCAGCATGCCCCGCGGGGGAGAATTTGCCGCACCCAGACTACAGGATTTCAGTGCGCAGGCGCGGGCCCAGACAGTGTTTGGAGCATGCGCGGCGCATGTAATGGCGGAGGGACATGTTTTTCAGAGGTTCCTGAGATGTGTCCATTTCGGCGGGGCGGAGTGGAGTAATGGACCAGCAGGGAGTCGTGGAGGCTTCATAAACAACCCGTGCCCGCCGCAAGCCGGTAATAATAACCAAAATATCGGCGGTTGCAGCTTCGGGGCTTTCTCCCGGTCACAGGCTGACTGCGGCCATCTTCGTGCAGGAAGTCAGGTTCAGCGCTCCGCCATTTTGATTCAGAGAGTAGCAGCGCGCATGCGCGGCCATATTTGTGCAGGAACAAAGTGAATGATGTCAGTGTCTGGAACTGAACCCAGCCAGAGTCAGTACCTTCAGGGGAGGGGAACCAGTGAGTGTAGAACTGAACCCAGCCAGAGTCAGTACCTTCAGGGGAGGGGAACCAGTGAGTGCAGAACTGAACCCAGCCAGAGTCAGCACCTTCAGGGGAGGGGAACCAGTGAGTGTAGAACTAAACCCAGCCAGAGTCAGCACCTTCAGGGGAGGGGAACCAGTGAGTGTAGAACTAAACCCAGCCAGAGTCAGCACCTTCAGGGGAGGGGAACCAGTGAGTGTAGAACTGAACCCAGCCGGAGTCAGCACCTCCAGCGGAGGGGAACCAGTGAGTGTAGAACTGAACCCAGCAGGGGTGAGTACCTTCAGGGGAGGGGAACCAGTGAGTGTAGAACTGAACCCAGCCAGAGTCAGTACCTTCAGGGGAGGGGAACCAGTGAGTGTAGAACTGAACCCAGCCAGAGTCAGTAACTTCAGGGGAGGGGAACCAGTGAGTGCAGAACTGAACCCAGCCAGAGTCAGCACCTTCAGGGGAGGGGAACCAGTGAGTGTAGAACTAAACCCAGCCAGAGTCAGCACCTTCAGGGGAGGGGAACCAGTGAGTGTAGAACTAAACCCAGCCAGAGTCAGCACCTTCAGGGGAGGGGAACCAGTGAGTGTAGAACTGAACCCAGCCGGAGTCAGCACCTCCAGCGGAGGGGAACCAGTGAGTGTAGAACTGAACCCAGCAGGGGTCAGTACCTTCAGGGGAGGGGAACCAGTGAGTGTAGAACTGAACCCAGCCAGAGTCAGTACCTTCAGGGGAGGGGAACCAGTGAGTGTAGAACTGAACCCAGCCAGAGTCAGTACCTTCAGGGGAGGAGAACCAGTGAGTGTAGAACTGAACCCAGCCAGAGTCAGTACCTTCAGGGGAGGGGAACCAGTGAGTGTAGAACTGAATCCAGCCAGAGTCAGTACCTTCAGGGGAGGAGAACCAGTGAGTGTAGAACTGAACCCAGCCAGAGTCAGTACCTTCAGGGGAGGGGAACCAGTGAGTGTAGAACTGAACCCAGCCAGAGTCAGCACCTTCAGGGGAGGGGAACCAGTGAGTGTAGAACTGAACCCAGCCAGAGTCAGTACCATCAGCGGAGGGGAACCAGTGAGTGTAGAACTGAACCCAGCCAGAGTCAGCACCTTCAGGGGAGGGGAACCAGTGAGTGTAGAACTAAACCCAGCCAGAGTCAGCACCTTCAGGGGAGGGGAACCAGTGAGTGTAGAACTAAACCCAGCCAGAGTCAGCACCTTCAGGGGAGGGGAACCAGTGAGTGCAGAACTAAACCCAGCCAGAGTCAGCACCTTCAGGGGAGGGGAACCAGTGAGTGTAGAACTGAACCCAGCCGGAGTCAGCACCTCCAGGGGAGGGGAACCAGTGAGTGTAGAACTGAACCCAGTAGGGGTCAGTACCTTCAGGGGAGGGGAACCAGTGAGTGTAGAACTGAACCCAGCCAGAGTCAGTACCTTCAGGTGAGGAGAACCAGTGAGTGTAGAACTGAACCCAGCCAGAGTCAGTACCTTCAGGGGAGGGGAACCAGTGAGTGTAGACCTGAACCCAGCCAGAGTCAGTACCTTCAGGGGAGGGGAACCAGTGAGTGCAGAACTGAACCCAGACAGAGTCAGTACCTTCAGGGGATGGGAACAAGTGAGTGTAGATCTGAACCCAGCCAGAGTCAGTACCTTCATGGACCAGTGATTGATTGATGCCGCGGCCCCGCCCCCCGCCACTGATTGGTGCGGAGCGTTGAGCTGGTGCCCCGCACCGCCTCGCCATTGGCTGCGGGCTGAGTGTTGCGGTTGAGGGGTTTGTTGGTGTGCTCCGCTCGCAGCCTTTGAGCTCGGGGTCCAGGTGAGGCGGGGCGGAGTTGTGCGCAGGCGCGGGGCCAGCCTATTGTGGGAGATTAGCTGCGGATTGCCTCCCCCGCGGAGAATGGATGAGCAGCCCAGGCAGTGCGCCCAGCCTCCCTGTGGACTCACAGACTCACGGACACTTGCGGGCGGTGAGATTTGCCGCTGAGTCGGCTTGTGGGGCACCTTCGGCCGGGAACAGGCCTTAGTTACTGTCGGGAGTTGCCGGGAGTTTGGCCGCCATCTTTGGGCAGCACAGGTCCGCCCGCCACGGGGGGCGGGACTTCCTCGATGTCACAATACTTTCCATTGTCCCGCTGCAGGGCAGGGAACATGCGCGGCGGCCATCTTACTGCAGGGTGCAGGTGCAGGATGGGGACCAGTGACATGAATACATGAGAACATCAGAAATAGGAGATGAGTCGGCCCTTTGGCCCTTCGATCCTGCCGCCATTCAATAAGATGATGGCTGCAGCATCTGGGGTGGTTCTCCTTGGAGCAGTGAAGATGCAGGGCAGGTTTAACAGAGGTGCTCACAATCAGGAAGGCTTTAGATTGAGTCAGGGAACAGAGTGGTTCTATTCACACAATCAGAGAATGGTTACAGCACGGAAGGCCATTCGGCCCATCGAACCCTTGCCTGCTCCCAGCTAGTCCCACTGCCTGCCCTTTCCCCCAGTCCTGCAAATGTTTTCTTTCAGATACTTATCCAACTTTTTTTTTAGATAGCTGTGATTGACTCTGTCTCCACCACCCTTTCAGGCCGTGCTTTCCGGATCCTAACCACTCGCTGCGTAAAATAGATTTTCTGATGTCACCTTTGGTTCTTTTGCCATTCACCTCAAATCCATCTCCTCTGATTCTCTACCCTTCTGCCAGTGGGAACAGTATCTCTCTATCTACTCTGTCCAGACCCCTAATGATTTTGAACACTTCTATCAATTCTCCTCTCAACCTTCTCTGCTCCAAGGGGAACAACCCCAGCTTCTCCAGTCAATCCACGTAACCGAAGTCCCTCATCTCATGAATCATTCTTGTCAATCTTTTCTGCACCCTCTCAGGCCTTCACATCCTAATGTGCGCTGCCCAGAATTGGACACAATGCTCCAGTTGAGACCGAAGCAGTGTTTTACAAAGGTTCATCATAACTTCCTTGCTTTTGTACTCTGTGATGCCCAGAAACCGGTAAGCTTTTTTAACTGCTTTCTCAACCTGTCCTGCCACCTTCAGTGATTTGTGCACATATAACCGCAGGTCTCACTGTTCATGCACCCCCTTTCGGATTGTACCCTTTAGTTTATATTGTCTCTCCTCGTTTATTTCATCATGCTTCTCTAATTTTATTTCTTCACTCATGTTTACAGTCTTGTTTTATTTCTTTCTTCAAGCCCCTCAACTTAATCTGGCAGTATAATGTTGGCGAGTGATGATTGATTGCCCTGGGAACCAACAGGAAAGAGGTCAGGGGACGTTGGGCCCAGTGAGCAGCGAGTTCTGCAACCAATCGTGGTGCTTGAGGGGTGGATCCTGAGTCGGCCTGTCGGGTGAGTCTGTGTGAACCCCTGTTAAACAATTTATCTTTTAAAAGTTAAGTCGAGATTTCTTTTGTTAAAAAAGCAATGCAACATTGCTCAGTATTTTGTTTTCCTGGAGTTCCAATTATGAGTTTCTGACACTTCAGTGCCAAGTTAATCAGTTGTTTAAAGGTCATTCATTTCCCTCTTTCCATGACGCTGTTAGTTAAAGGGACAGATATTGATTTCCCCGCATTATGCATTCGTAGTATTAAAGTAACATCCTTTCTGTTAGTAGTGAGTTACATTCTGTGCTGGGCGAGATGGCTGGTGGCATCAGCCTTTAAAATACGCATTCTCATGTTCAACTCTCTCCAGGGTCTCACCCTTCGCTATCTATGTAACCTCCTCCAGCCCAACAACCCTCTTAATAGTTTGATTTCTTTGGAACAAAGGAGGCTGAGGGGAGACTTTAATGAGGTGTATAAAATTATGAGGGGCCTAGATATAGTGGATAGGACGGACCTATTTCCCTTAACAGAGGGGTCAGCAACCAGCAGAACTTTTTAGCCAGTATGTAGCAAGCCCAACAAGAGAAGGGGAAATTCTGGACTTTGTATTAGGGACTGAAGCTGGACAGGTGGAAGGGGTATCAGTGGGAGAGCATTGGTGCTTGTGATCATAATTCAGTTAGAATTAGGGTAGTTATGGAAAAGGACAAAGATAGACTAGGAATAAAAGTTCTCAATTGGGGAGAAGCCAATTTTACGAAGCTGAGATGTGATTTCGCCAAAGTGAACTCGAAACAGCTATTTGAAATGGTGAGAGATTGGGAAACCTTGATGTTCAGAGGGACGTTGGTGTCCTTGTACACGAATCACTGAAAGTTAATATGCAGGTACAGCAAGCAATGAAGAAAGCAAATGGTATGTTGGCCTTTATTACAAGAGTATTTGAGTACAGGAGTAAAGACGTCTTACTGCAATTATATAGGGCCCTGGTGTGACTACACCTGGAGTATTGTGTACAGTTTTGGCTGCTTACCAAAGGAAGGATGTACTTGCCGTTGAGGATGGCAACGAAGGTTCACCAAACTGAATTCCTGGGATGGGAGGATTGTGCTATGAGGAGAGATTGAGTAGACTAGGCATGTATTCTCTAGAGTTTAGAAGAATGAGAGATGATCTCATTGAAACATACAAAATTCTTACAAGGCATGACAGGATAGATGCAGGAAGGATGTTTCCTCTGCCTGAGGAGTCTAGAACCAGGGGTCACAGTCTCAAAATAAGGGGTTGGCCATTTAGGACTGAGATGAGCAGAAACTTATTTACTCTTAATCTTTGTAATTCTCTACCCCAGAGGGCTGTGGAGGCTCTGTTTTTGAGCATATTTAAGACAGAGATCGATAGATTTTTGTAAATTAAGGGAATCAAGGGATATGGAATAGTGCAGGAAAGTGGAGTTGAGGTAGAAGATCAACCATGATCTCATTGAATGGCAGAGCAGGTCGAGGGGCCGAATGGCATACTCCTGCTCTGAAATCTTATGTTCTTATGTTGAAGTTAAATCAGTCTCAGAGCAGTGGGAGGCATTCAATGAGGAGATAATGAGGGTTCAGAGGAAGTATATTACCTTCAAGAAAAAGGGTGGGACTAATAAATCTAGAGCCCCCTGGATATCAACATAAGAAATAGCGGCAGGAGGAGGCCTTAAGGTCCCTCGAACCTGCACTGCCATTCAATGAGATCATGGCTGATCATCGCCCTCAACTCCACTTTCCCGCCTGATCTCGATATCCCTTGATTCGCTTAATATACAAAAATCTATCTATCTCAACCTTGAATACACTGAGCGTTCACAGCCCTCTGGGGGAGAGAATGCCAAAGATTCACAGCCCTCTGAATGAAGAAATTCCTCCTCATCTCTGTCTTAAATAGCTTACCACTTATCCTAAGGCTGTGCCCCCTAGTTCTAGACAGTCCAGCCAGGCAAATCAACCTCTTAGCATCTAACCTGTCAATCCCCTTCAGAACCTTGTATGTTTCAATGAGATCACCTCTCATTATTCTAAACTCGAGAGTGTATAGGCCCATTCTACACACTATCTCATCATAAGACAGCCCAGGAATCAATCTTGTGAACCTTTGTTGCACCGTCTCCAAGGCAAGTGTTTCCGTCCTTAGATAAGGAGACCAAAGTGTGCCCAGTACACTAGGTGTGGTCTCACCAAGGCCCTGTACAATTGTAGCAAGACCTCCTTACTTTTATACTGTAACCCCTTGCAATAAAGGACAAACCATTTACCTTCCTTATTGCTTGCGTACCTGCATGCTCACTTTCTGTGTGTCTTGCAAAAGGACACCCCAAATCTCTCAAAACCCCAACGTTTAAAAGTTTCTCATCATTTAAAAGATACTCTGTTCTTCTGTTGTTCCTACCAAAGTGAATAACCTCACATTTCCCTACATTATACTCCATCTGCCACCTTACTGCCCACTCACATAGTCTATCTATATATATATATATATATATCTTGCAGATTCTTGTGTTCTCACAGCTTACTGTCCCACCTAGTTTTGTATCATCCGCAAATTTGGATAAATTAGACTCAGTCCCTTCATCCAGATCATAAAATCATCGAAAGTTACAGCATGGCAGGAGACCATTTCAGCCCACCGTATCCGTGCCGGCCGACAAACAGCTATCCAGCCTAATCCCACTCTCCAGCTCTCGGTCCGTAGCCCTGCAGGTGATGACACTTTAAGTGCACATCCAAGTATTTTTCAAATGTGCTGATTGTTTCTGCCTCTACCATCCTTTCAGGCAGTGAGTTCCAGACCCCCACAAACCTCTTGGTGAAGACATTTCCCTTCGTATCTCCTCTGAACCAATTACTTTAAATCTGTGCCTCCTTGTTATTAACCACTCTGCCAAGGGAAACAGGTCCTTCCTATCCACTCTATCCAGGCCCCTCATAACTTAATACACTTTCATCAGGTCTCCCCTCAGTGTCCTCTGATCCAAAGAAAATGGACTCTGCATCTCCAATCTTTCCTCATAGCCAAAATTCTCCAGTCCAGGCAACATTCTTGTAAATCTCCTCTGTACCCTTTCCAGTATAATCACATCTTTCCTGTAATGTGGCGACCAGAACTGCACACAGTATTCCAACTGCGGCCTAACCAGTTCAAGCATAACCTCCTAGCTCTTGTATTCCATGCCTCGACTAATAAAGGTAAGTATTCCATATGCCTTCTTAAGCACCTTATCTACCTGGCCAGCCACTTTCAGGGATCTGTGGACCGACACTCCAAGGTCCCTTTGTTCCTCTACAATTTTCAGTGTTGTAGCATTTAATGTGTAATCCCTTGCCTTGTTAGACCTCCCCAAATGCATTACCTCACGCTTATCTGGATTAAATTCCATTTGCCACTTTACTGCCCCCCTGACCAGTACGTTGATATCTTCCTGCAGTCCGCAGCTTTCTTCTTAATTCTCAACCACGCAGCCTATTTTAGTGTCACCTTCAAACTTCTTAATCATACCCCCAACATTCAAGTCCAAGTCATTGATATATACCACAAAAAACAAGGGGCCCAGCACTGAGCCTTGCAGAACCCCACTGGAAACAGCTTTCCAGTCACTAAAACACCGAATGGCCCACTCCTGCAACTATTTTCTATGTTTCTATGACCCAACTTCCACAGCTCTCTGAGGCAGCAAATTCCACAGATTCATAACCCTTTGAGAGAAGACATTCCTCCTCATCTCAGTTTTAAATGGGTGGCCCCTTATTCTAAGATTATGCCCTCTAGTTCGAGTCTCCCCCATCAGTGGAAACATCCTCTCTGCATCCACCTTGTCCCGCCCCCTCATAATCTCATACGTTTCGATAAGATCACCTCTCATTCTTCTGAATTCCAATGGGTAGAGGCCCAAACTACTCAACCTTTCCTCATAAGTCATCCCCCTCATCCCCGAAACCTTCTCTGAACTGCCTCAAAAGCAAGTATATCCTTTCATAAACATGGATCAGGAAGGCCAAGATTCTATTCGCTTTCCTGATCACTTGCTGTACCTGCATACTATTCTTTTGTGTTTCATGCAAAAGTACCCCCAGGTCCCGCTGTACTGCAGCACTTTGCAATCTTTCTCCATTTAAATAATAACTTGCTCTTTGATTTTTTTTCTGCCAAAGTGCATGACCTCACACTTTCTAATATTATACTCCATCTGCCAAATTTTTTCCCATTCACTTAGCCTGTCTATGTCCTTTTGCAGATTTTATGCGTACTCACACATTGCTTTTCCTCCCATCCTTTGTATCGCCAGCAAACTTGGCAACATTACATTCTGTCCCTTCTTCCAAGTTCTTTAATATAGAATGTAAATAGTTGGGGTCCCAGCACTGATCCCTGCAGCAACCCATAGATACTGGTTGCCAACCAGAGAATGAACCATTTATCCCACTCTCTGTTTTCGTTAGTTAGCCAATCCTCTATCCTTGCTGATATATTACCCCCAACCCTGTGAACTTTTATCTTGTGCAGTAACCTTTTACGTGGCACCTTGTCAAATGCATTCTGGAAATCCAAATACACCACACTCACTGGTTCCCCTTTATCCACCCTGTTTGTTACATCCTCAAAGAATTCCAGCAAATTTTTCAAACATGCCTTCCCCTTCATAAATCCATGCTGACTCTGCCTGACCGAATTTTGCTTTTCCAAATATCCTGCTACTGCGTCTTTAATAATGAACTCCAACATTTTCCCAACCACAGAAGTTAGGCTAACTGGTCTATAGTTTCCTGCTTTTTTTCTGCCTCCTTTTTTAAATAAGGACGTTACATTTGCAGTTTTCCAATCGCTGGGACCTCCCCAGAATCCAGGGAACTTTGGTATATTACAACCAATGCATCCACTGTCCCTGCTGCTGCTTCTCTTAAGACCCGAGGAAGCAAGCCATCAGCTCCAGGGGATTTATCCACCTTTAGTCCCATTATCTTACTGAGTACCACCTTCATCGTGATTGTGTTAAGTTCCTCCCCCCTGTCGCCCCTTGACTGTCCACTGTTGGGATATTGTTAGTGTCCTCGGCTGTAAAGACCGATAGAATATATTTGTTCAGAGTTTCTGCCATCTCCATGTTCCCCATTACTAATTCACTGATCTCGTCCTCTGAGGGACCAACATTTACTTTAGCCACTCTTTTCCTTTTTATATATCTATAGAAACTCTTGCTATATGTATTTATATTTTGTGCTAGTTTACTTTCATAGTCTATCTTCCCTTTCTTAATCATGTTTTTAGTCATTCTTTGCTGGCTTTTAAAAGCTTCCCAGTCTTCTGTCCTCCCACTAGTTTCGGCCACTTTCTATTCCCTTGTTTTTAATTGGATACCGTCCTTTATTTCTTGAGTTAGCCACGGATGGCTATCTTTTCTTTTACACCCTTTCCTCCTCACTGGAATATATTTTTCTTGAGAGTTGTGCAATATCTCCTTAAATTTACATCACTGTTCATCAACCGTCCTTCACTTTAATCTATTTTCCCTGTCCACTTTCCCCAACTCTGCCCTCATACCTACATCGTCTCTGTTAGTGTGAATGTTTTCTCAGAAGAATCACTAAACACTCAGAGTCGGTTCCAACGCCAATACGGCCTTTATTAAGGCTCAGCGGGGAGGAAGTCTCAGGACTGGATCCAGGCTTCTCTCCACAGAACAAAGGGTTTCATGGATTTTTATATGTTTCACAACAGTTTACGACAGTTACTCAGCCCATTACGGCTGGACACAATACAATCATAACGATAATAGATTACATATAGGATCTTTTAACCCAATAGAATTACCCTGATACCTCAGGAACTGCATGTTCGGTTTTTGTCAGCTCAGGCTCATTAGTGTTCGTTTTTTGTCAGCTCGAGCTGATTAATGACCTTGTTATGTGAGACAGGTTCTCTCCTTATCTCTCTTCCTTGAGAAATCACTGGTTCATTATGCTTATCTGGTATCCAAGGCATTCCTGGTAGTGGGCCTCACAGGGTCATTGCTTGGTCATTGCTCGGTCAGTCCCAGTTCATTACTTGACTAACGGGGTTCCCATCAAGCTTGGGCAGCCAGTTTATATGTGGCCGCTTTAAACTTATATGAGTTTAGATATATTCAACAGGTGCCTAATGCCTAGTGTTTTATATATTCAGCAGGTGCCTAATTCCTACAACAATTCCCTCCTTTCGGTAAAGGGACTAGTCCTAGTCCCCTTTTAACCGACCGCCCTACCTTTATTCGATTTTGTGCACGGCCCGGTATTCCCTGCCTCAACGTGCTGGCCAATCACGCGGTTTCAGGTGTCCCGGTTGCTTAAATCAAATTGACAAAGGGCAAATCCTCCAACCCCCTTATTAGACAGACTTGTTTAGTATCCGGGGAACGGTCACTGGTCCCTCTTCGTTGTGCGTGGTGCCTGCATGCCTGGCAGGCCATTATGCCCCATGTTATCGCTAAGATCAATTGTATCCCTACCAGTATGTGTGAAATTATTCGAATCCAAGGATGGATGTTCACATTCAGTCCCCAGTCCCAGACCTTTCTCCACCAATTCTGACTTTGTAAGTCTACATCGATATCTTCTTCTGGTACTTTGATTTTAGTTTGCAGAGCTTTACGGATTGACCCACCCTGAGCCTCAATTCTCGTAATACTTCGGTTAGATGTGGGATAGGGACCTGATCTGGCTCGTCATAATCTTACAAATGATCATGGAGCTGATCGGTTACATCAATAACTTCGGGCTTCCGGCGCCTAACCTGGGTGATATGCGCTTGCCCGATCGTGACAGGTCGTAGTGGCGTAAAGCAAAAGTTTGGCCATGGTATAGGGCACTGCAGGTCATTATACTGGAATGAACGCTCTGTGGTAGAGACGCAGTATCTTCCCTTCCCTCCGTAGCCTGCCCTCGCGAAGTGTCTGTGTGCGGGCACTATTTCTAGTACACAACCGTCGGTTCGGTTAAACCCGCACTCGTCTAGCTCACCTCGGCCTACCGGGTGAGGGCATACTGTGATCTCCCCCCTTTGCTTGCAATCTGTTAGGGAAATCCCGGTAAGTATGTTGTCTCGACAAACGGCGGAGCTGGTGGTCAGGTAGTAACGCATGGAGACATTTTCCCGTATTACTCCGATATTCTCCAGTTGGTATAGGGGGAACGGCCCTGAGTCCGGCGTTGCTATAGGGATCATCAGGACTATCCCTATCCCAGTAGTCCTACCCATCTGGCAATCTGGAATTGCTTGGTATACTCGAGTCAGTCCCTTCAGGGTACAATTATCCAGTGTCCCCCTCTGGTTAGCCAACTGAGCCAAATGTGAACTGTCTATCCAATCGGGTACTTCCCCGCGTTGGATCTGGTCGAGATTGTGGTGTATCTGCCCCACCATCGACAGACCATAAGCGTGACAGAGTTGCCCCTGTCTTTGCTTTCCCGGATCTTTTTTTTCTCTATCAATGAGGTGGCTGATAGTTTTGGCGTGAGCCTCCAAGACTGAGATGCCATCCAACTGGATTTCGGCACCCTCCTTTCCTAGGTTGGCTTGGTCTTCCTGGTTTAGCTCCAGCCTCTCTAATAACCCCTTCATCACCCCTCTAAGCTGTCCCACCCTCTCATTTAACCCTTGTATATCTAACGAGTTTACTACGGAGGTCCCTGTATTGAAAACGGTGGCAATATCATTAACTATTTCCCTCTTTATCCTTCGGGCTGACCCCTGTCCTCGGAATCTACTGGCACCCATTGCATCGGCAGCCTGCTGCATTACAACTTTACTTAATACATTGTGCATCTTCCTTGACTGTTCTGTACAGTATTCCGGCATCTGGATGCCTGAAATATTGATCAGGACAGGCACAATTTCATGTTTAACATTATCATACAATAATTCCCCTTCGTTGTACATTACAATCCCATTCTCTGGTCCCTTAGTAGTTATGTGACAAGGCAGTTCCTCGGGCAATGTAGTGGTTCTTATGGGGCGCGGTGTTGGAGGGGGTGCGAAACATACATACAATGATATTGCAGCTGCCCCCACCTCCTCGTAATACCCACACAGCCCCATTCCCTTCTTGCGGATGACCGATTGCTGGGATTGTCCCGGAGGCACGCAAATTATGCCGAAAGTACATTCATCAGGCCCTTTGACATCCCTCCGTTTAATGCAGCTGCTCCTTATACCCGTGGAGCACTGTACACATACTCTTATTCATATTAGGATTCTTATTAGGATTCACTTGTAACCGTGCAATAAAATAAGTCCTGTCCTTGCTCCAGTCCTTGGCTGCTGGGATGCACATTCCATCCGTTAAATTAAACAAGACTGCATAGTTCATGTAGTTGTTTATTTCCTGAGTGCGCTGCAATCCGTCGGTGTCGTCCAGGGTACGTTCCTGTCGCAGGGCTATCCATATTACGAGGAGTTCCGTTCGTATTCCCATTCTGGTAGGTATTATCTGTAATTTTACACAGACGGCCTGGTCGTCACCATGGGTTAGGTTTTGCTCTACGAGTATCCCTGTCACCCTGCGAAATCAGAAGCACAAGGTTATAATCGAACCATTTCGAGTTGAAACTGTGGGGCGTGCGCCCCGTTTCTTTACCCACTTAAATATTACCCAAACTCCTATTATGACCAAGGCCAAAGCTATTCCTCCGAACAACGTTGTCTGCTTTACCGTTAGGTTGGGTTTGTGGACTACACCTACCCCCCGTGGGGTTCATTGGCTCCATTGCCATAGGTGATGGTGCTATGGCTCCGCACTGCACTATCCGTCTAGTCCCGTTATCTCTTCCAGCCTGTTTATCTTAGCTTTTAACTCTTCAATTTGTTTTGTTTGAGTATCTATTTCTTTATTGTATCAGGCAAGTATTATTACATAAGCTAGATCTGTTTTTATTTTTGTTTCCTCTGTTAGGTGAGTCTTTTTTTTTCTAGTAAGAAATCCAAACTAATAATGTTCAGTACCTTAAATGGCTGTCAATTGAAAGGGTTAACTCCTTTCCAGGTTTGTAAGAAGACCTGATGTCATTACGTGACTTCACGTAATCATCTGAAATAAAAAGTATTTGTGCCTTCAAAACTGGCTTAGAAATTAGGAATCTGTTAAACAGCATCAATCATTAGAGTAAACTCCAATGTTTTATTAACTTCTAATTCAAGTACTTGCCAAAGAATTAAAAAAAATAATTGATTTAAAACGAGACCACACATACAATAGCAATTTTGTTTACTGAAATTCAATTTTGTTTTTTTTTAAATTTCTCTCTTTTTCCTCGTTATCTTCAAAACCCTCCTGCTTGTTTATACTGTTCGCGACTTTTCTTGATAAACACTGTCCATTTTGGAAATCTTTTCAAACTGCATTGATACTTTCTCATAATTTAAAATCATTATCAATGTTGAGTGTTTTTTTACCTCTTCCAATTTTTTTTTTCTTTTTCTACTTAAACTAATATCTTTTTTTTTTCACAGCAAACATCAACTAGCATTTAGTAAGTTATGTATTTTTTCCATCACAAACACATTTTTTTTTCAGCACTTATTTAGTCCGTTACATCTTTTTTTTTTCTTTCTTCAAATTAGGTTTTGTATTTTACACGGAGGGCCCTTAACTTCATAAAGTTGCTAATTTAAAATCATTTGTTTACTTTCAAAATGGCGTCTTTATCTTTTCCTTTTCTCCATAACTGGAATGGAGTCCAGGTTTGAGGGCTGCTTTTCGTTATTTTTCAAAAGTCCCTTTACACCTTCGAAGATAGCTCGCCACTCGCCCAGGATTTTGACCTGATCAGATTTAATTTAATAATTTTTTTTTTTGAATCCACCTCAGTATTTTCTGTGCCTTCTCTGAATATCTCAAAATCCCAATTCAAACTTTGTAATTTCAATCTTTATTTAAAACCTTTTTTTGTTGTTTTGAGCTAGAGGCTTTCTTAAAAGGCATTCTTTATCTCATTCCGAGACTAAATTTAAGTCTTTCAATCCAATGTAATCAATCATTGCACGTTTTCTTTCGACAAGTAAATTCTTTTTTTTAACCACCAGGACCATGTATTTATTATGTTTTACTCAACAAACCTATCCTTTGTACATTTCCTAGCTCCGTAACTTATCATCCAAATAAATCCACACCTGCGTTTCTAACTTAAAATGTCTTAAAACTTCCCACATACAGAACAACACTACAAAGGGTTAAAAAAAAGACTTTCACTCTGTTTCTGAAATAAACAGACACTTGCATTCCTCTTCCAACCAGGCTTTTGGAACATGAAAACATAAAACGTTTAAAACAGACGTTCACAAAAGTCTCTCTTCTTTCCTATTGTTTTGGCCGGCTCTATCATTATGTAGTCTGTCCCAGTAGTTTTCTGGCATTTTAATCCTAACTATACCAGCGATATCTTGATTATGGAGCTGGTGGCAAATTGTCATTTCCTTGAGCTTCTGCCAGAAGATTGCATTGCTATGGCGGGGTATTGGGGTGGCAGTTTGTCTAACAACTGCATCGTGTCCCTGGGGGACAACGATGTGTATGTTATTCGTGTTTGTGCGGGTATGGCGGGACTGCCATGACATCTTGCTCCTGCTGGGATCTCGGGTATGCATTCCACCTTTAGCGGCGCGATCTGGGCCGGGTTTATTGTGGCATATGGGGGTGGTAAGACTCCCCCTTTAACCGATTCGCAACTATCCGTTTCATTCCCTAGGCATTCCCAATCTTCCTCACTAGGTAGTGCACTTGGGCTATTTATGGTCAGGACTGGCAACACTGTGTGTCCGTTTTCAACAGTTATTTGCTTTCTTTTTGTTTGCACATATTGGTTAACTTTCTCTGTTAACTTTACATGTGCTCGCAGTATCAAAATTACTGCCTTTTCCTCTTTGTCTTTCTTTTCCTTCTCCCACCATTCCTTTTGCTTTGCTAGTAGT
This sequence comes from Pristiophorus japonicus, assembly GCF_044704955.1. NCBI lineage: Eukaryota > Metazoa > Chordata > Chondrichthyes > Pristiophoridae > Pristiophorus > Pristiophorus japonicus. The sequence continues at coordinate 49,929,457 of NC_091999.1, forward strand.
TCCTGAGGATCCCATCCTGCTCTAATAATTTTTTCGGTTGGTTTCTTTTGCTTTTCCGCCAGATGGCGGTTAATGGACCCTTCTGATCCCCACTCGACGTTACTTGCTTTCATGGCCATTCCTGGGTAGGACTAGTACCGTTAGGAATCTACTCTCAGAGGTCCGCTTTCTTCCGAGCGCAACTTGGAGTAGACCATCTCCTGGCTACTGTCAGGTCACAAGTTCTGCTGTTGCACAAACTTATACAATTCTTAAAAGGCGTTTAAGCAATTCCCGCAGTGCTCTACGTATCCTTAACGACCACCTACCACCGCTCTGCCCGTTGGTCCGTCCCTGTTCACCGGTTTGGATTCCGTTAGCCGCTGTACACCGCTTGGTTCTACCCCGGGGTATATCTCAAATTACACTACTGGGTCCGGAAGATGTCTCTCGTTATCACGATCCCACGGTCGAAGTGTGTTCCCTATGCCTACTTGGTTGCTGGCCGTCACGTGGGACAAAAGTCCTCTTAATTCAGGCTAGGCGTTTGAGATATTAGACTGTCTCCTCTTGTCGATCAACCAGCATCCACCTTCCACACACTTTATAATTAAAAATCGTTTTTTATACTCATCCGGGTTTTTCCAAGGGCATCCAGCGACCCCGAAATCCTGTTCGTGAGGTCACTGTTAGCGTGAATGCTTTCTCAGAATAATCACTCAACACTCAGAGTCGGTTCCAACGCCAATGCGGCCTTTATTAACGCTCAGCGGGGAGGAAGTCTCAGGACTGGATCCAGGCTTCTCTCCACAGAACAAAGGGTTTCATGGATTTTTATATGTTTCACAACAGTTTACTACAGTTACTCAGCCCACTACGGCTGGACACAATCCAATCATGACGATTATAGATTACATATAGGTTCTTTTACCCCAATAGAATTCCCCTGATACCTCAGGAACTGCATGTTCGTTTTTTGTCAGCTCGGGCTGATTAGTGTTCGGTTTTTGTCAGCTCGGGCTGATTAATGACCTTGTTATGTGAGACAAGTTCTCTCCTTATCGCTCTCTTCCTCGGGAAATCACTGGTTCATTATGCTTATCTGATATCCCAGGCATTGCTGGTAGTGGGCCTCACAGGGTCATTGCTCGATCATTGCTCGCTCAGTCCCAGTTCATTACTTGACTAACGCGGTTCCCATCATGCTTGGGCAGCCATTTTATATGTGGCCGCTTTAAACTTATATGAGTTTAGATATATTCAACAGGTGCCTAATGCCTAGTGTTTTATATATTCAGCAGGTGCCTAATTCCTACAACAGTCTCCATTATGTAAGATTAGTACGCTGGTTAGAGATCCAACTTTCTCACCGACCATCTGAATTTCACATTCAGATCATGCTATAATCACTCATTCCAAGGGATCCTTTACTAGGAGATTGTTTATTAATCCTGTCTCTTTACACAGGACCAGATCTAAGATAGCCTGTCCTCTCGTTGGTTCCGTTACATATTGCTGAAGGAACCCATCCCTTATGCACTCTATGAACTCCTCCTCAAGGCGACCCTGACCAATTTGATTTGTCCAATCAAAATGGAGGGTAAAATCACCCATGATTATTGCTGTTCCCTTTTTACAAGCCCCCACTATTTCCTGGTTTATGCGCTGACAACAGAGTAGCTTTTGTTAGGGGACCTATAGTCTACACCCACCAGTGACTTTTTCGACTTATTGTTCCTTATCTCCACCCAAACCATTTCAACATCCTGATCATTTGAGCCAATATCGTTTCTTACTATTGCAGTGATTCCATCCTTTATCAATAGAGCTACTCCACCTCCTTTTCCTTTCTGTCTGTCCTTCCAATTGTCCAGTACCGCTGAATATTTAATTCCCAGACCTGGTCACTTTGCAACCACGTCTCTGTAATGGCTATCAGATCATATCTATTTGTATCTATTTGTGCCGTCAACTCATCTATTTTGTTTCAAATGCTACGTGCATTTAGACAAAGTGCCTTTAAGTTTGTTTTTTTTACACTGTTTTCCTGCTTGTTTCCTCTCTGCTTCAAACTCACTTTATTTCTTTTTGCTTTCTAATTCCAGCTTTACTCCCCTCCCTACTGACTCTATTTTCAGGTTTCCATCCCCCTGCCAAGCTAGTTTAAACTATCCCCAACAGCACAAGCAACCCCCGCCCCCCCCGCGAGGATATTGGTCCCGGCTCTGTTGAGGTGCAATCCGTCTGGTTTGTGCAGGTCCCACCTCCCCCAGTAGCGGTCCCAGTGCCTCAGGAAACTAATGCCCTCCCGCCTGCACCATCTCTCCAAACAGGTATTCATCTGCTTTATCCTCCTATTTCTGTAGTCACTAGCTCGTGACAGCGGGAGGAATCTGGCGATTACTAGCTTTGAGGTCCTGCTTTTTAATCTCTCTCCTAATTCCCTAAACTCTGCCTGCTGGAGAGGGGAGGGAGGGGAAACAGTGAGCGTGGAATTGAACACAGCCAGAGTTAGCGCCTTCAGGGACGGGGCAGATGGGAGGGAGGGGAACCACTGAGTATACAACTGAACCCAGGCAGAGTCAGCACCTTCAGGGGAGGGAGGGGAACCAGTGAGTGTAGAACTGAACCCAGCCAGAGTCAGCACCTTCGGGGAAGGGGAACCAGTGAGTGTTGAACTGAACCCAGCCAGAGTCAGCACCTTCAGAGGAGGGGAACCAGTGAATATATAACTGAACCCAGCCAGAGTCAGTACCTTCAGGGGAGGGAGGGGAACCAGTGAGTGTAGAACTGAACCCAGCCAGAGTCAGGACCTTCAGGGGAGGGGAACCAATGAGTGTAGAACTGAACCCAGCCAGTCAGTATCTTCATGGGAGGGGAACCGGTGAGTGTAGAACTGATCCCAGCCAGAGTCAGCACCTTCACGGGAGGGGAACCGGTGAGTGTAGAACTGAACCCAGCCCGAGTCAGCACCTTCAGGGGAGGGGAACCAGTGAGTGTAGAACTTAACCCAGCCACAGTCAGTACCTTCAGGGGAGAGGAACCAGTGAGTGTGGAATTGAACCCAGCCAGAGTCAGTACCTTCAGGGGAGGAGAGAGATGGGGGAGGGAAATGAGTGATTGTCGAACTGATCGCAGCCAGAGTCTACACCTTCAGGAAATGAGGGGGGAACCAGAGAGTCTATATCTGAACCCAGCCAGAGTCAGCACCCTAAGGGGAGTGGCAGATGGGAGGGAGGGGAACCAGTGAGTGCAAAATGGATCCCAGCCAGAGTTAGCACATTCAGGGCAGTGGAACCAGTGAGTGCAGAACTGAAACCAGATAGATTCAGCATCTTCAGCGGTAGAGAGGGGAGGCAGTTCAGAGAAGGTTTACGAGGTTGATTCTGGAGATGAGGGGGTGGACTAATGAGGAAATGTTGAGGAGGTTAGGGGCAATATATTAGCATGGATTGAGGATTGGCTAACTGACAGAAAACAGAGTCAGGATAAATGGTTCATTCTCGGGTTGGCAACTACTAACTCGTGGGGTGCCGCAGGGATCAGTGCTGGGACCCCAACTATTTACAATCTATATTAACGACGTGGAAGAAGGGTCTGAATGTAACGTAGCCAGGTTTTTGACGATACAAAGATGGGAGGAAAAGCAATGTGTGAGCACACAAAAAATCTGCAAAAGGACATAAACAGGCTAAGTGAGTGGGGGAAAATTTGGCAGATGGAGTATAATGTTGGAAAGTGTGAGGTCATGTACTTTGGCATAAAAAAAATGAAAGAACAAGTTATTATTTAAATGGAGAAAGATTGTGAAGTGCTGCAGTACAGCGGGACCTGGAGGTACTTGTGCATGAAACACAAAGGGATAGTATGCAGGTACAGCAAGTGATCAGGAACGCCAATGGTATCTTGGCTTTTATTGCAAAGTGGATGGAGTATAAAAGCAGGGAAGTCTTGCTGAAGATATATAAGGTATTGGTGAGGCCACAGCTGGACGACTGCGTGCAGTTTTGGTTTCCATATTTACGAAAGGATATACTTGCTTTGGTGGCAGTTCAGAGAATGTTCGCTATATTGATTCCGGGGATGAGGGGGTTGACTTATGAAGAAAGGTTGAGGGGGTTGGGCGTCTACTCATTGTAATTCAGAAGAATGAGAGGTGATCTTATCGAAACGTATAAGATTATGAGGGGTTTTGACAAGGTGGATGCAGAGAGGATGTTTCTACTGATAGGTGAGACTAGAACTAGAGGGCATGATCTTAGAATATGGGGCCGGCCATTTAAAGCAGAGATGAGGAGAAATTTCTTCTCTCAGACGGTTGTAAATCTGTGGAATTTGCTGCCTCAGAGAGCTGTGGAAGCTAGGACATTGAATAAATTTAAGACAGAAATAGACAGTTTCTTAAACGATCAGAGGTTATGGGGAGCAGGCCGGTAAGTGGAGCTGAGTCCATGATCGGATCAGTCATGATCTTATTGAATGGCGGAGCAGGCTCGAGGGGCCCTATAGCCTACTCCTGCTCCTATTTCTTATGTTCTTCTGTTCCCTGCCCGCTCCCCATAACGACATATCACCTTATTGTTTAGAAACTGAGCCATTGTGAGGAGGGTCCAGTGACCCTGCTGGATAATGCATGTGTGAGGCCTCAGGTGAGGACAGTGGAATAGCCTGTCGAAACTCACTGTCGAGGTTCACACATGGAGATCGGGCACATGGGACACATATTGGAGAGAAACCTTTGAGTGTAGAACTGAACCCAGCCAGAGTCAGTCCCTTCAGGGGAGGAGAGGGAGGGGAACCAGTGAGTGTAGAACTGAACCCAGCCAGAGTCAGCACCTTCAGGGGAGGAGAGGGAGGGGAATCAGTGAGTGTAGAACTGGACCCTGCCAGAGTCAGCACCTTCAGGGGAGGAGAGGGAGGGGAGTCAGTGAGTGTGGATCTGAACCCAGCCAGAGTCAGTACCTTCAGGGGAGGAGAGGGAGGGGAACCAGTGAGTGTAGAACTGAACCAAGCCAGAGTCAGCACGTTCAGGGGAGCAGAGGGAGGGGAACCAGTGAGTGTAAAACTGAGAATAACCGGAATCAACACACACATGGGAGGGGAACCAGTGAGTGTACAATTGAACCCAGCCAGAGGCCACTCATATAGGAGAAGGAAGTGTACCAGTGAGTGTATTTCTGAACCCAGTCAGAATTGGTGGTGAAAACTGGGAGTGGAGGAGAAACAGTTTAGTATTGTGTGTTGATTTGGATTTCAGCACAGCAGGAGGGACAATGTGTGGGACAGGGATTTACAGCTTTGGAAGAACAGGAGAGGACAGAATGTTCCATGGAAACTAGGGTACCAAGTTTCGACTGACCCATAGAACGGTGCACCTCCGAGAGGTCCGCCGACTTTCCAGAAGGAAAAGTGTTCCTTATACTTACCTCGGGGTTCTCCACGGTGATCTGGCCTGCTTTGGGCTGAGCACAAGAGAAGCAGCGGGGGGCGGAGCTACAGCCATGCACCAAACAGAGTGTCGGCAGCTGCGCGTGTGTGCAGTGGGGTCAGTGTGTGTACACAGTAGCTCCTGGCCCTCCCAGCGTGTCGTGGCTCCGGGCGACCCTATCCCTGGCCGAAGGAACGACGCGATGTTCACTGCCCCTAGCCCGGGCCGAGTGGGCTGCCTGCCTGAGCCTCGCCTCGCCGCCCCTCGCCTTTCCTCACCGTCCCTCACCTCGCCGCTGCCTGTCCTCGGGCCTCGCATCACTGCCACTGCTCTTACCTCAAGGCCTCCCTGTCGGCCCGCTCAAACACCAGCTCCGTGATGGGGCCGTCTGACCATCTCTCCGACGGGCTGCACCCAAACTCTTCCCCGGCGGCGGGCCCTGCCCAAACTCTTCCCCGGTGGCGCGCCTCGCTTTAACTCTTCAACCTTGAAAATGTAAGTGGCAGGCAGGACTGTGTGTGCTGCTGGAGGGCTCGCAGTGCTCCGGAACGGAGAGGTGCTGCAGTCGGTGAGGTAGCAACCTTTAATTTTTTATTTGTTGATTGATTTTTAATTTATTTTTAAATGTTATTTATTGATTGAGTTATTGATCATTTATTATTGATGATGGTTCTTTATTTTTAAAAGTGAAGTATTTAATGCTTTGGAAAATCCTCGGACTTCCCTTCCCTCCACAACCCCTCCCCCACCCGCCATCTCTGGCTACCGGCGCCTGATTTCTAAAGTCTCCACAAGATTTTTCTGAGCGTACAAAAGTGAGCACTGACTCAGGCCTAAGTTAGTTTTGAGTAACTTTTCGCTGTCTAAACTTGTTTAACTGGCCAAAACGGGCGTAAGTGGCTGGAAAAAGAAACTGAACTAACTGACTGAAAGTGGAACAAACTAAACGTGGAGAATTGTGATTGATTAGCTACTCCAAAACAATAGGAGCAACTCCTGTCGAAACCTGGCCCCGAGATGTGTCTATCCTGAATTTGTGTCTTGCACTGACAGTGATGAGTTTTGTTATCTCCTTTTACAGCATATTAGAAGGGGAGATTTTCAGACAGGAAACAGAAACCAAACATCGCGTCAAGATCTGACGGAGTCAATCGATTCATCAGGACCTGAATATCATCGGCCTTTGAAAGCGGAAGGAGAAATATTTGTCTGTCCTGCCTGTGGGACAATATTGTAAATTTCAGTGTGACTGGAAAAGCACCGAAACACACACACACCAAGGTGAGTGTTCCAGTGCACTGCCTGTGGAAAGAGCTTTAACCAGTTACACAGCTTGAAGAAACATCGCACCATTCACAGCGCGGAGAAACTGTAAACGTGTTGTGTGTGTGGGCGAGGCTTCAACTGATCATCCAACCATGGAGAGTCACAAGGATACCCGCACCATGGAGAAACCGTGGAAATGTGGGGACTGTGGGAAGGGATTCAGGTCGCCATCAGAACTGGAAATTCATCGACGCATTCACACTGGGGAGAGGCCATTCACCTGCTCCGTGTGTGAGAAGAGATTCACTCAGTCATCCCACCTGCTGACACACCAGCGAGTTCACACTCGGGAGAGACCATTCACCTGCTCTACGTGTGGGAAGGGATTCTTTCAGTCATCTGACCTGCTGGCACACCAGCGAATTCACACTGGGGAGAGGCCGTTCACCTTCTCCGTGTGTGGGAAGAGATTCACTCAGCCATCGCACCTACTGGCACACCAGGGAATTCACACTAGGGAGAGGCCATTCACCTGCTCTGAGTGTTGGAAAGGATTCTTTCGGTCATCCAGCCTGCTGTGACACAAGCGAGTTCACACTGGAGAGAGGCCGTTCACCTGCTCTGAGTGTGGGAAGGGATTCAATCATTCATCCACCCTGCTGGCACACCAGCGAGTTCACAACTGACTGCAGGGGTTGGAATCTGCTATTAATCACATCCTGACTGAACCATGTTCATTCTGACAATTGGAGTTTGTTTCTGCTGATGATAACTCCTGTAACTGGACTGGAGTTTAATATTTGTGATATAGACAAATAAATACATAAATGGAGGGATGAAATCTCGCCTCTGGGGGGAGGCGGGAGGCTGACGTCCAGGTCACCTGGTCGGAGGCACACCTGCTTGCCAGGCATCCTCGTGTGTAACCTGGTTTCAAATGACTGAAAATGATGCGAATAAAACACACCAAACTATTTGTCGTTAGATTGGGGTACTGTATTCAATTCCTCAATAAAAAACATGTTTAAAGAAAAGAATTCCTGAAAGTTCTTCAATGTTGGTTAAAAGTTTTTTCAGAAGTTTTAAATGTTTCTTCTGGAGTTTAAAAAAGTTTTCCCAAGTTATTTATAAGTTTCCCAAGTTGATTTAAAGTTTAAAATGAAAGTCACGATTAAGCTATCTCCCTTGATACTATTCCATGGGCACTGCCAGCCTTCTGCAGCTGCACAAAGCATTGGCTAGACCACACCTGGAGCACTGCGGGGAAGTAGAGGCCTGGTCGGCTCCAAAGGGGGCCTGAATGCCTGGACACAATATACAGTTCCATGGTTAGAATCCCCGTGTACAGTGCCAGGTTTTGAATCCGCATATACAGTGCCAGGTTTAGAATCCCCATGTACAGGGCCAGACGTAGAATCCCCATGTACAGTGCCAGTTTTAGAATCGCCATGTACTCTCCCAGGGTTAGAATCCCCATGTACAGTCCCAGGGTTAGAATCCCCATGTGCAGTCCCAGGTTTAGAATCCCCATGTACAGTGCCAGGGTTAGAATCCCTATGTACTCTCCCCCAGGGTTAGAATGCCCACATACACTCCCAGGGTTAGAATCCCAATATACAGTCCCAGGGTTGGAATTGCAATGTACAGTCGCAGAGTTGGAATCCTGTGACAGTACACAGTCGAAGCGAAAAATTGAGGCCTTGAACCTGAGTTGGCGCAAAGAAATCATAGAAACATAATTCAATTTCTATACTAAACTATTTGAAATCAAATCAAATGAATTGTTGCAACTAACACGTTCCTTTCATGCCAAATGGGAAACAAGTGATGCTGGGGGAGTGCAGGACTGTTTGCGCCCAGTTACACAGCATGTCCCTGGCTCTCCACTCCAAATGCGCTTATTTCAGATCGCAGTCTCATTGACACATCCAACTGACTGGATGGACCTCGCCCTTTAAACCCCATCAGAGAAATATCAGCATTTGATGTTTAGTTTGCCAAACCTTTATAAAAAAACTGGTTCGGCTTCAGCTGGAGAATTGTGTTCAAGTTTGGGCTCCAAACTTTCGGAATGATGCCAAGCTTTTAGAGAAGGTGCGGAAGTAGCGGTGCCAGGGATGTGGGAATTCCGTGATGTGGAGAGCCTGGTGAAGTTTTCTCCAGAGAGCAAAAAAGGGTAAAAGGAGATTTGACAGAGATGTACAAAATTATGAATGATTTAGAAGAAAGAGTAAATATGGAAATTCTTTCCAGCGGCATTAGGGAAGGTAACCAGAGGAGTCAGACTTCCGATGATTGGCAAAATAACGAGAAGTGAAATGTGGGATCATTTGTTACCCAGCGAATTGTTATGATCCACAATGCACTATCTGAAAGGGTGGTGGAAGCAGATTCAATCGTAACTTTTAAAAGGGAATTGGATAAATATTTGCCGGGAAGAATATACCGAGCTATCGGTAAAGAGGAGAGCAGTGAGACTCATTGAACAGCTCCACTGAAGAACTGGCACAGGCACGATGGGTCGCATGGCCTTCTGTGCTGTACCACTCCCTGACAATATCGAATGATTGTACCCAGAGTGCTCCGCCCGGGGAAATACACCCTATCTCCATCAGCAGGGAGGCAACGCGTGTGAAGGACTGGTTCCCAGAGAGCACCTCCCTGTGCGGAGAGGCTCCCAGGGACAGAGCGGAGCGAGCACGGCAAAGGGCAACACCGAGTGCGGCCCTCAGGCCCCGGGCAACACCGAGTGCGGCTCTCAGGCCCCTGACAACACCAAGTGTGGCCCGCAGGTCGCGGGCAACAGTTAGTGTGGCTCTCAGGCCCCGGGCAACACCGAGTGTGGCCCTCAGGTCGCGGGTAACAGCGAGTGTGGCTCTCAGGCCCCGGGCAACACCGAGTATGGCACTCAGGTCCCGGGCAACACCGAGTGCGGCTCTCAGGCCGCAGGCAACACCGAGTGCTGCTCTCAGGCCCCGGGCAGCACCGAGTGCGGCCCTCAGGCCCCGGGCAACACCGACTGTGGCCCCCTCCCCCGCCCGGAGTCAGAGAACAGGGCTCGGCCCCAGCAAATACCGGGGCAGCACCTCACCCAAACCATGAAAACAACTGGTTGCATTTATACAGCAGGCCCAGCAGTTCCCAGCCGCTCTGTATCAGGGTGGGTGCTGGATGCGGAAGTCAATCCCTGGCCTCCTGTGCAGTATAGTATTAGACAGTCCCTTGAATCGAAGATGACCCACTTCCACACCAAAAAGGGATGAGTTCACAGATGTTTCAATATAAGATCTGATATTCCAGGTCCCGAACTACATATTGAAGGGTGGGAGATGCCTGTGCATGCATTCTTTTAATGTGTGTGTCCGTTGTACACCAGCCACCACACGGGCTGGACAGAGCGAGGTCTTGGTCCAGTGGCAAGTGTTAAACAAGACGACTGGAGACCAAGCTCTGCTGCACAGACCTGGTGCACATACTCCTACTGCCCATAGATCACAGTATGGTCTGGCCCATGCTGTCCCTGGGCCCTTGCCTCTTCCGGGCCCCGAATTCGTGCCTCTCGTAGGCCACAATCTCTCCACCCCAAACTCACGCCTCTTGTGGGCCCCAATCTCTCAGCCCTGATCTCTCGCCGCTACTCCACCCGGACCTCACCACTCCTCTGCTGTTGCCGCATCGCCTGCTGTACCTAGGCCGTTCCGATGGTCCTGCCCATGCTCCAATCGCTGACCTGGATTCCGGTACAAAGCAAAATCTAGACTCTCAAATCTCCAAATCTGTGGCAATTTAGAGTAGATCGCCTCTCAACCATGCTGCAAATGTTAGAAAGATGCTTTGGATACCTGGCCTCCTGTGTGGATCTGTTTGTTGCATCAGTTTGAACTGGAGTGGAGATGGAGGAAAAGCTGCTGGGTTTCACCCCCAGTAATTCTGGGCACAGTGGGACCAACAATTCCCCATGTGTGGCTGTCAATGGAGGTGGGTTCCCTTCCCTGAAGGACATTAATGAACCAGTTGGGTTTTGTCACATACTGGCAGCTTTCATGGTTACTATTTCTAGTGTTGGCCCCACAAATGAACAAGTTCATTCAGCTCTATTTCTCAACATGCCTTTGTGTTTTTCAGGATTCTCTCTCACCCACCATTTTTTCTGTCTGAAATTCACTTTGCAGGGTATTAAAAGAGAAGGATTTGTCGACTGGAGGCTCAAACCAACCAGCACATTCAGATCTGATGGAGTCACTCGATTCATGGGAACAGAATATCATCGGTCTTTGACCATGGAAGCCAAAAGCACTGTTCACAGCGGGGATAAACTGTACACGTGCTCTGTGTGTGGACAATGCTTCAGCCTATCATCCAACCTGGAGAGACACAAGTGCAGACACAATGGGGAGAAATTGTGTAAATGTGTGGACTGTGGGAAACGCTTCAACTGCCCGTCGCAGCTGGAAACATCGCGGCGAGTTCACACCGGGGAGAGGTCGTTCAGCTGCTCTGAGTGTGGAAGGGATTCACTCGGTCATCCTATCTGTTGAGGCACCGGCGAATACACACTGGGGAGATGCCATTCACCTGCTCTGAGTGTGGGAAGGGATTCACTCGGTTATCCCATCTGTTGAGGCACCAGCGAATACACATTGGGGAAAGGCCATTCACCTGCTCTGAGTGTGGGAAGGGATTCATTCAGTCATTGCACCTACTGATACACCAGCAAGTTCACAAGTGACTGCAGGATTTGGTATCTGCTGTTATTGCTGCTGTTAATCACATCCAGACTGAACCATGTTCATTCTGACAGTTGGGGTTTGTTTCCGCTGATGTTAATAACTCTGGTAACTGGACTGGAGTTTAATATTTGGGATATAGACAAATAAATTCGTGTTGCTTTCAACACATTGCTGTAGATTTTTGTCTTTCCCACCCGTGTGTTTAGCATCACCTGGCTGGAGCTCAGAGAGGACAATCTGGGGGAAGATCGTATGGGGGAAAACTTCAGCCTCGACACAGTCCTTCAGGGTCACACTGAGAGGGGCAAAATACACTTTCGTCTTTCTCATCTCTCTTCACTGTCAGCAAAGTCACCGTGCGGGTTAATCTTGACGGTGTAAGGTGCGGAAGATATCCACCCAAGGGTGTTTAAAGAGATGGGACGGGTGCCAAGTCAGCCACTTGCCCATATCTCCAACAGCTCAGTAGAGTCATGGGTTGTTCCCTGAGATTGGAAGGTAGCACATGTAGTTCCCATTTTCCAAATTGGCCACAAGTCAGAGCTCAGGAACTGAAGGCCCATCAACGTGACCTTGATCACCAGGAAGGTGCTAGAAGGGATCCTGAGAGCTGTTGTTTTCCATCATGGGGAAAGGGAAGGGGCCATTACAGATACTGAACATGGATTTTGGTAAACATGGTCACATCTTACAAACTAGCTTGAGTTTGTGAAGAAGTTGTTCGGTTGGTGGATGGGGGAATCCGGTTGACATTGTCTACCTCAAGGTGTCAAACTCATTTTCTATGGTGGGCCTGATCCAATATCCTGGCACTTGGCATGGGCCACATTCAGCAAAAGCTATTATAAAGGAATAAATGAAGATAAACTACAATGGAATTTACATTTAGATTTTATTTACTGCCGCTGCGCCCGATCCCTGGCATCTCTTAGCTTGAGCATTCATGAACTGACCCTGCTCAAACCATAACGACAAGAATATCGGTGCATGGTTCTGCCTGTGACCACAAGGCTGTGTCAACGCCGATACCATTTCCTCGTTTCACATCTCCATACAAACACCATCACTTCACACATCCTCTTTCTACACAATAGCAGCAGACATGAGCAAGGACATGAGGCTTATTAAAATACACATTTCATTACAGCAAAGGTTACACTGGGAGAAATGTTCAGTTATTTTTCATGGCAGGCAAAATGCCGGGCAAACCAGCAGCACATTGGCACCTGAAATGTGTCTCATCTTCCAACAGGCTTTTCTCAAATAAATTTGCTCCGTGGATACAAACTTAAACAAGTTTTGCAGGTGTGATGCCCTATTCACACATCGAAGGTGAGAGAGATGCTGTGGGGCACACGCAAAGTCCAGTAGCTGAAAGTGATTGACAGACTGGGTTTTGTGTTTTGTGATCCCGGGCGTGTTACCAATACCAGCAAAGATGAAGCCCATGGAATAAAAGGGACAGTGGATACTGTCTCACTGTGAGCGAGTCAGAATGAGAAGCTTTAACAACAGCCGTGTTTCACAAAGGGAGACCTCACCCGACCAAAGGACATTGGTTGGAGTTTAATTGGCTCTTTGTGTCACTGGGCTACAGGAGGCTATTTGTGACAGAAGGAAAGCTGGTCACAGCAAACAAATAGTTTCCCGGCCTGTCCAGGGCACACACTGACCCCCACCTTCTCTCTCTCACTATTGATGGACACGGCTGCAGTAATTGCTCCTCTGACCTTTCCTCTCTTGTCCCTCCTACACCCCTAATACACGGCCCGACACAATCTCCCTCCCCCTACATCCTCACTGTGCTGGAATCCACACCAGTCTCCCCATCTGCACCTTGTTCTCTCCCTGGATCCTGAAATTACAGAACTCACTGATCCCTCCTGAAGTCTCCAGGCTTTAAAACTGAAGCTTGGTGGCCCTCAGCCCTCACTCCTTGATTTACCTCCCCTTCTCTCCTCCTCTTTCCCCTTTGGTTGTGTTCCATACTCTGGGCCCTGGGCCTTCCCCGGGGACTCTCAGTATGAACAGGGGGATGTGTGTTGAGACAGGATGTCCCAGCTCTCCACCTTTAAAGGGCAAGGAGACGACCAGCTGGCCTGAATGGCCCTGCTTTATGACATCACTGTAGCGCCGAGCAACCACCCTCCCTGAGCCCTGCTCATTATGGGCTGGGTTGATCGCAGTGCTGTTACAGGAAGGAAACAGGAGCAGGATTCGAGCCGTGTGGAGCGCAGGATTAATGGGGAGAAGTACAGGATCAATTTATACCTTATTGAGTGAGAAATGTCAGTGTCCCGGACACTCCCTGTCCCTCAGTATCTATGCCGGGGAGCGACCGATGGGTTCACTCTGTATCTAACCCGAGCTGTGCCCGACTGGAGAGTGTTTGATGCTGGCACGAGGTGCTCAGCTCGATGAGCACAACATTTAACCCAAAGATGATCAGATAAACCCATCAGCTTCTCCCCTGAACACATGTCCTGAAGGACAGGGAGTGTCTCTAATAATTTGGCTGGCGTCCTTTATCAAAGTTAAACACCTCACATCTCTTTTTAAAAATGTGTTCATGGACTGTGGGTGTCGCCTCTCACCTCTCATTCTTCTAAACGCTGGAGAATGTAGGCCGAGTCTATTCAATCTCTCATAGGACAATCCCCCCATCCCAGGAATCAGTCTGGTGAATCTTCATTGCACTCCCTCTACAGCTAGTTTATCTTTCCTTAGGTAAGGAGAACAAAACAGTGCACAATACTCCTGGTGTGGTCTCAACAGGGCCCTGTATAATTGCAATAAGACGTAAATATTCAAATCTTTTTGTAATAAAGGCCAATATACCATTTGCTTTTTAAATTGCTTGCTGCACCTGCATATTAACTTTTGGCGATTTGTGTACAAGAACACCCAGGTCCCTCTGAACACAATGTTTCCCAATCTCACCATTTAAAAAACAATATTCTGCCTTTCTATTTTTACTGTCAGTGTCTAACTGAACATTTCTTCACATTATATTCCATTTACCATGTTCTTGCCCACTCACTGAGCCTGTATATATCCCCTTGAAACCTCTTTTCATCCTCCTCACAACTTACATTCCCAACTAGTTTTGCAACCTCAGCAAACTTCGATATATTACATTTGGTCCCCTCATCCAAATTATTGATATAGATTGTGAATAGCTGGGGCCCAAGCACCGATCCTTGCAGCACCCCACCAGTTACAGCCTGCCAACCCGAAAATCACCCGTTTATTCCTACTCTCTGTTTTCTGTCCGTTAACCAATCCTTAATCCTTGCTCGGATATTACCTTCAATCCCATGAGCCCTAATTTTATTTTATAACCTCTTGTGTGGCACCTCATCGAATGCCTTCTGTAAATCTAAATACACCACGTCCAGTGGTTCGCCCTTATCTATCCTGCTAGTTACAGCCTCAAAAATGTGAACAGATTTGTCAAGTACAATTTCCCTAAATAAATCCGTGCTGATTCTGCCCAATCCTGTTAGTACTTACAACGTGCTTAATAGTAGATTTTAGCATTTTTGCTGCGACTGATGTCAGGACGACCAGTAATGCAGGGGTTAGATACAGAGTAAATCTCACTCCATCTTGTCCCAAACACTACGAGGGTTGATACAGATTAAATCACAGTCTACAATATCCCAAACACTCCCAGGGCAGGTACAACATGGGTTAGATACAGAGAAAAGCTCCCTCTACACTGTTCCATCAAACAGCACCAGGGCAGGTATAGCACGGGGTTAGATACAGAGTAAAGCTCGCTCTGCACTGTTCCATCAAACACTCCCAGGGCAGGTACAGCACGGGGTTAGATACAGGATAAACCTTCCTCTACACTGTCCCATCAAACACTCCCAGGGCAGTTACCGCATGGGTTAGACATGGGGTGCATCTCCCACTACCCTGTCCCAACCATCCCAGGGCAAGTACAGCATGGATTAGATATAGACTAAATCTCCCTCTATATTGTTCCACCGGACATTCCCAGGGCAGGTACTGCATTGGTTAGATAATAAGTAAAGCTCCCTCTGCACTGTCCAAATAAACATTCCAAGGGCAGGTACAGCATAATTTAGATACAGTGTAATTATCTCTCTAATCTCTCTCTACAATTGTACAGGGCCTTGATGAGACCACACTTGGAGCACTGTGCACAGTTTTGGTCTCCTTATCTAAGGAATGAGAGACTTGCCTTGCTTAGATACTGAGTAAAGCTCCCTCGACACTGTCCCACCAGACATTCCAAGGGCAGGTACAACACGGGGTTAGATACAGAATAAAGCTCCATCTACACTGTCCCATCACACACTCCCAGGGCAGGTACAGCATGGGATAAATACAGAGTAATCTCTCCCTCTACAATACCCCAACAAAAATTCCGAGGCAGGTAGAGCACACATTAGATACAGAGTAAAGCTCCGTCTACATTGTCCCATCACACACTCCCAGGGAAGGATAGAACAGGGTCGATGATAATATAATAAATAGGAGCAGGAGTAGGCCACTTGCCCCTCGAGACTGCTCCGCCATTTAATAAGATTATGGCTGATTGATCTTGAGCTCAGCTCTACTTTCCTGCCTGCTCCCCATACAACTTATTCTCTTGTCGCTCAAAAATCTGTCTATCTCTGCCTTTAATATATTCAATGACCCAGCCTCTACAGCTCTCTAAGGCAGAAATTCCACAGATTTATAACCCTTGAGAGAAGACATTTCTCCTCATCTCAGTTTTAAATGAGCGACCTCTTATTCTGAGACTGGATCCCCGAGTTTTAGTTTCCCCTATGAGTGCAAATATCTTCTCTGCATTCACCTTGTCGAGCCCTCTCATTATCTTATCTGTTTTCCAATCCATCTTTGGATCATCAGCAATCGTTACTACATTACACTCGGTCCCTTCATCCAAGTCATTAATATAGATTGTAAATAGTTGAGGACCGAGCACCGATCACTGTAGCACCACACTAATCACTGTTTGCAAACTGGAAAATGGCCCATTTATGCCGACTCAGATTCAAAGTAAAGCTTCGTCTACATTGCCCCATCAAACACAACTAGGGCAGGTACATCACGGGTTAGATACAGAGTAAAGCTCCCTCTACACTGTCCCATCAAACACTCTGAGGTGAAGTACAGCACCATTTAAATACAGAGTAAATCTCTCTCTACACAGTCCAACGGCAGATACAGCACGGGTTACATACAGAGTAAAGCTCCTCCGACACTGTACTAAAGAATCCCAGGTCAGGTACAGCAAGGGTTAGTCACAATTTAAAGCCCCCTGTAAGCTGACCTATCAAACACTCCCATGGCAGGACAGCACATGTTAAATACACAATTAAATACACATTGTCCCATCAACTATTTCCAGGGAACTTGCAACGCAGGTTAGATGCAGAGTAATGGTCCCTCTACATGGTCTCACCAGACATTCAAAGGCAGGTACAGCACGGGTTACATAAAGATTAAATCTCCCTCTAGCCTGTCCCAAACTCTCCCAGGTTAGGTACTGCATTGGTTAGATAGAGTTAATCTCCCTGTACACTGTCCCATCAAAGACTCTCAGGGCAGGTACAGCACGGGTGAGATAGAGTGACGCTCCCCCTCGACTGTCCAGTCAAATGTTATTGAATGGAGAGCAGGCTCAGGGGTCCGGGTGGCCCACTCCTGCTCCTATTTCTCATGGTCTTATGTATCCAGCATGCCCCGCGGGGGAGAATGTGCCGCACCAAGTTTAAAGGAGGTCAGTGCGCAGGCGCGGACCCTGGCTGTGTTTGGAGCATGCGCGACACGTGTAATGGCGGACAAGACGTGTTTTGGACAGGCTCCTCAGAAGTGTGCTTTTCAGTGGGATGGAGAGGAGTAATGGACCAGCCGGGAGCTGCGGAGGCTTCATAAACAACCAGTGCTCGCCGCAAGCCCGGAATAATCACCGGAATATCGGCGGTTGCAACTTCGGGGCTTTCTCCCGGTCACAGGCCCAGGCTAAGGGCGGCCATCTTCGTACAGGAAGGCAGCTTCAGCGCTCCGCCTTCTTCATTCAGTGAGTAGCATAGCGCATGCGCGGCCATTTTGGTGCAGGAACAATGCGAATGAAGTCAGTGTCTGAAACTGAACCCAGCCAGAGTCAGTACCTTCAGGGGAGGGGAACTAGTGAGTGTAGAACTGCACCCAACCAGAGTCAGTACCTTCAGGGGAGGGGAACCAGTGAGTGTAGAACTGAACCCAGCCAGAGTCAGCAACTTCAGGGGAGAGGAACCAGTGAGTATAGAACTGAACCCAGCCAGAGTCAGCACCTTCAGGGGAGGGGAACCAGTGAGTGTAGAACTGAACCCAGCCAGAGTCCGTACCTTCAGGGGAGGGGAACCATTGAGTGTAGAACTGAACCCAGCCAGAGTCAGTACCTTCAGGGGAGGGGAACCAGTGAGTGTAGAACTGAACCCAGCCAGAGTCAGCACCTTCAGGGGAGGGGAACCAGTGAGTGGAGAACTGATCCCAGCCAGAGTCATTACCTTCAGGGGAGGAGAACCAGTGAGTGTAGAACTGAACCCAGCCAGAGCCAGCACCTTCAGGGGAAGGGACAGAGTGGAACCAGTGAATGCAGGTTGATTTTGGAGATGAAGGGGTTGACTTATGAGGATAGGTTAAGTAGGTTGGGCCTGTACACATTGGAGTTTAGAAGAATGAGGGGTGATCTTATTGAAATTTATAAGATAAGGAGGGGGCTCGACAAGGTGGATGCAGAGAGGATGTTTCCACATGGAGAAACCGATTACAAGGGGACATTGTCTTAAAAGAAGGGGCCGCCCATTTAAAACTGTGATGAGGAGGAATTTCTTCTCTCTTGAGTGCTGTAAATCTGCAGAAATCTCTGCCCCAGAAAGCTGTGGAGGCTGGGTCATTGAATATATTTAAGGCGGAGATAGACAGGTTTAACAGAGGTGCTCACAATCAGGAAGGCTTTAGATTGAGTCAGGGAACAGAGTGGTTCTGCTCACACAATCAGAGAATGGTTACAGCACGGAAATCCATTAGGCCCGTCGAGCCCTTGCCGGCACCCAGCTAGTCCCACTGCCCCGCCCTTTCCCCCTGCAAATGTTTTCTTTCAGATACTTATCCACCTTCCTTTTGAAAGTTGTGATTGAGTCTGTCTCCACCAGACTTTCAGGCCGTGCTTTCCGTATCCTAAACACTCGCTGCATAAAATAGATTTTTCTTATGTTGCCTTTGGTTCTTCTACCAATCACCTTAAATCGGTCTCCTCTGGTTCTCGACCCCTCCACCAATGGGAACAGTATCTATCTATATACTCTGTCCGGACCCCTCATGAATTTGAACACCTCTATCAATTCTCCTCTCAACCTTCTCTGCTCCCAGGAGAACAACTCCAGCTTCTCCAGTCAATCCACGTAACCAAAGTCCCTCATCTCATGAATCATTCTTGTCAATATTTTCTGCACCCTCTCGAAGGCCTTCACATCCTAATGTGCGATGCCCAGAATTCGACACAATGCTCCAGTTGAGGCCGAACCAGTGTTTTACAAAGGTTCATCATAACTTCCTTGATTTTGAACTCTGTGATGCCCAGGATCCTGTAAGCATTTTTAACTGCTTTCTCAACCTGTCCTGCCACCTTCAGCGATTTGTGCACATATACCCGCAGATCTCACTGTTCATGCATCCCCTTTAGGATTGTACTCTTTAGTTTATATTGCCTCTCCTCATTCATTTAATCATGCTTTTCTAATTTTATTTCTTGAGTCAGATTCACGGCCTCATTTTATTTCTTCCTCCGAGCCTCTCAACTTAATCTGTCAGTGTAATGTTGACGAGTGGTGATTGATTGCCCTGGGAACCAACAGGAAGAGAGCTCAGAGGCCGGAGGGCCCAGGGATCAGCATGTTCTGCAAACAATCGCGGTGCTTGAGGGGTGGATCCTGAGTCGGCCCATCGGGTAAGTATGTGTCAACCCCTGTTAAACAATTTCCAGTCCACTGTGGCCAAATCACTCCTCAACTTAGCGAAGTTAGCTTTTCCACAATTTGGGACTTTTATTCGAGGCCTATCCTTGTCCTTATCCACAACTAACTTGAATCTGACTGAATTATGGTCACTGGCGCCCAAGTGCTCTCCCACTAATACCCCTTCAACCTGCCCAGCTTCATTCCCCAAAACTAAATCCAAAACCGCCCCCTCTGAAAAGTTCTCTTGAATGCAGTTTAAGAATTCCGCACCCTCTATACCCTTCACACTAAATTTGTCCCAATCAATATTAGGATAGTTAAAATCCCCTACTATTACTGCCCTATGGTTTTTGGACCTCACTGCAATTTGCCGACATATTTGTTCTTCTATCTCCCTCCCTCTGTTTGGGGGTCTATAATACACGGCCAGCAGTGCGATTGCCCCTTTTTTATTTTTAAATTCGACCCATATGGCCTTATTTGATGATCTCTCCAAAATATCCCTCCTCACCGCTGTAATAGTTTCTTTAATCAATACTGTGACACCCTTTTTACCCCCCTCTCTGTCTTGTCAAAAAATCCTGTAACCAGGAATATTGATCTGCCAAACCTGCCCCTCTTTAAGCCATGTCTCTGTAATGGCTATAATGTCATACTCCCAAGTATCTACCTGTGCTCTTAGCTCATCTGGCTTACTCGCTACACTCCTTGCATTAAAGTATATACCATTTAGCACAAGAAGACCTCCTTGTTTCCTCTGTTTTACAGATTTGCTTTCTAAATTCATGCTATCCAATTTCTGCTTTACTTCCTTCCCTATTGAATGTGTTCTCAGGTTCCCATCCCCCTGCCAAGCTAGTTTAATCTCTCCCCAACAGCACTAGCAAAGCTTCCCGCGAGGATATTGGTCCCGGTACTGTTGAGGTGCAACCGGTCCGGTTTGTACAGGTCCCATCTCCCCCAGAAGTGGTCCCAATCGCTCAAGAATTTAAAGCCCTCCCTCCTACACCAACTCTCCAGCCACGTGTTCATTCTCTCTGTCCTTCGATTCTTGAACGCATTAGCACGTGGCACTGGTAGTGATCTGGAGATTACTACCTTTGAGGTCCTACTCTTTAATTTTCTTCCTAGCTCCCTAAATTTTGCCTGTAGGACCTCATCCCTCTTTCTATTTATGGTACTGGTCCTGATATGGTCCATGACCTCTAGCTGTTTACCCTCTCCCCACCCCCCCAGAATTCCCTGTGTCTGCTCTGTCACATCCTTGAGCTTGGCAGCACACCATTCTGGAGTCACGTCTGCGGCCGCAGAAACGCCTCTCTGTTCTCCTACTACAGAATCCCCTATCACTACAGCTCTTTTATTCTTTGTCCCTCCCCCCTGTGCAGCTGAGCCACCCGTGGTGCCTTGGAAGGGCAGTGCTGTGTGGCGGGGCTAGTTTGATAGAGCACCTTTGTTTTTCGGAGATGTTTATTGTAAGGCCTATGCTCTCAGACACTACGGTGAATGTTTTGACGATGGTTTGGAGCTCGTCCTCTGATTGAGCGCAGACACAAGCATCATCTGCATATTGTAATTCGATGACAGAGGATGGCACGACCTTGGATCTGGTCTGAAGGTGATGGAGGTGGAACAGTTTCCTATTTATTCTGTAGATTATCTCCACTCCAGCGGGAAGCTTACTGACTGTGAGATGTAGAAATGCAGCAAGGAAGATGGAGAAGAGCGTGGGTGCAGTGACACAGCCTTGCTTCACCCCGGTCCGTACATGAATTGGGTCTGTGGTGGATCCATTGATCAGGATCACAGCTTGCATGTTATCACCAAGCAAGTGGAGGATGGTGACATATTTTTGAGGACAGCTGAATTTGAAATGTACACCCCATAATCCCTCACGGTTGACAGTGTCAAAGGCCTTGGTCAGGTCAAAGAAGGTTGACCCAACCCCACAGTCACTGACACCAATCTCCTCCTATGTGATATAAACCAACCCTTGTCACTGACACCAAGTGGACTGGGAAAATATGTTCAAGGGTAAGACTGTAGAAACGCAGTGGCAAACATTTAAGGAGACATTTCATAATCTCAGCAAAGATTTATTCAAGTGAGAAATAAAGATGCTAAGAGATGGATGAACCATCCCTGGCTAACTAAGGAAGTAAAGGATGGTATCAAATTGAAAAAAAAGCATACAATGTTGTGCAGGACAGTGGAAGGCCAGAGGATTGGGAAATTTTTAGAAACCAGCAAAGGACGACTAAAAAAATGATAAAGACGGAGAAGAAAGCAGATCAGAGCAAACAGCAAGAAATATAAAAACAGACAGCAAGAGCTTCTACAGGGATGTAAAAAGAAAACGAGTATCTAAAGTAAATGCTGGTCCCTTCGAGGATGGGACTGGAGAATTAATAATGGGAAACATGGAAATGGCAGAGATTTTGAACAAATATTTTGTATCTGTCTTCACGGTAGAGGACACTAAAAACATCCCAACAGTTGTTATTCAAGGAGCTATTGTAGGGTGGGTGGGAACTTAAAACAGTTACTATCACTGGAGATAAAGTACTCAGCAAACTAATGGGACTAAAGGTGGACAAGTCCCCTGGACCTGTTGACATGCATCCCTGGGTCTTCAGAGAAGTGGCTGCAGAGATAGTGGATGCACTGGTTGTAATCTACCAATATTGCCTGAATTCTGGAGAGGTTCCAGCCGACTGGAAAACAGCAAATGTAACATCCCTGTTGAAGAAAGGAGTGAGACAGAGAGCAGGAAACTGTAGACCAGTTAGTCTACCATCTGTCATTGGGAAAATACTGGAGTCCATCATTAAGGAAGTAGGAGCAGGACATTTAGAAAATCATATTGCAGTCAAGCAGAGTCAGCATGGTTTTATGAAAGGGAAATCATGTTTGACAAATTTGCTGGAGTTTGAGGATGTAACGAGCAGAGTGGATGAAGTAGAACCAGTTGATGTCGTATATGTGGATTTCCAGAAAGCATTTGATAAGTTCCCACACAAAAGGTTACTGCGGAAGCTAAGAGCTCACGGAGGTGGGGGTAATATATTAGCATGGATAGAGGTTTGGCTAACTAACATAAAACAGAAAGTCAGGATGAATGGGTCATTATTAGATTTGCCAAACTGTACCTAGTGGGGTGACACAGGGATCAGTGCTGGGGCCTCAACTATTTATAATTTATATTAATGACTTGGATGAAGGGACTGAGAGTAACGCAGCCAAATTTGCTCATACAAAGATAGGTGGGAAAGCAAGTTGTGAGGAGGATGCAACAAATCTACAAAAGGATATAGACAGGCTCAGTGAGTGGGGAAAAATCTGGCAGCTGGACTATAATGTGGTAAAACGTCAGGTTATCCCCTTTGATAGGAAAAATAAAAACACAAATTATTTAAATGGAGACTATTACAAAATGCTGCAGTACGGAGGGATCTGGGAGTTCTTGTACAAGAAACTCAAAAGGTTAGCATGCAGGTACAGCAAATAATCAGGAAGGCAAATGGAATGCTGGCCTTTATTGCAAGGGGGATGGAGTTTAAATGTAGAGAAGTCCTGCTACAACTGTACAGGGCGTTGGTAAGACCACACCTGGAGTACTGCGCACAGTTTTGGTCTGGACTTGTCTCCATTCCTGTGCCGAGGGGATTGTTACACCAGACGGGAGGGGCAACATTTGGGGACACTAATTCCGCACCAATTCCCATTCCCCTTCTTTCTCGTGGATAATGGAGGGGCCACTGTGTGTAATGTGCAAGTCAGTAAGCATTGCCAGCAAGCTCTTTCTAATTGGAGATTATATTCAGTGGAAAGTTTGACACTATTGGAGATTTTGTACCAAAGATCAATGTAGGATTAAAGTAAAAATGCATAATTTTATTGCAAACTGAATTTCTGTTGAGATTCGCTGAATTAAGGGAAAAAGATAACACACAGCGTTTCTTAAATGGACACTGCAGCCCTGAGAACACAATCAGCAATATATCCAGAATATAAAAAAGTCCAGCCCAGTTGTAGAGTTATTAACCTCAGCAGAAACACACCCCAACTATCAGAATGAACATGGTTCAGTCAGAATGTGATTAACAGCAGCATTAACAGCAGATTCCAACCCCTGCAGTCACTTGTGAACTCGCTGATGTGTCAGCAGGTGGGATGACCCAGTGAATCCCTTCCCACACATGGTGCAGGTGAACGGCCTCTTCCCAGTGTGAATGCGTCGATGAATTTCCAGCACAGAAGGCGATCTAAATACATTCCCACAGTCCCCACATTCCCACGGTTTCTCCATGGTGCGGGTATCCTTGTGACTCTCCCGGTTGGACGATCAGTTGAAGCCTCGCCCACACACACAACACGTTTACAGTTTCTCCCCGCTATGAATGGTGCGATGTTTCTGCAGGCTGTGTAACTGGTTAAAGCTCTTTCCACAGGCAGTGCACTGGAACACTCACACGGGTGTGTGTGTCTCGGTGCTTTTCCAGTCACACTGATGTTTGAAATGTTTTCGCACAGGCAGGACAGATAAACATTTCTCCTTCCACTTTCAAAAGCCGATGATATTCGGGTCCTGATGAATGGATTGACTCCATCAGATCTTGACACGATGTTTGGTTTGTGTTTCCTGTCTGAAAATCTCCCCTTCTAATACGCTGTAAAAGGAGATAACAAAACTCATCACTGCCAGTACAAGACACAAATTCAGGATAGACACATCTACTTTCCATGGAATATTCTTTCCTCTCTTGTTCTTCCAAAGCTGTAAATCCCTGTCCCACACATTGTCCCTCCTGCTGTGCTGAAATCCAAATCAACACACAATTCTAAACTGTTTCTCCTCTACTCCCAGTTTTCACCACCAATTCTGGCTGGGTTCAGTTCGACACTCACTGGTTCCCCTCCCCTGAAGGTACTGACTCTGGCTGGGTTCAGTTCTACACTCACTGGTTCCCCTCCCCTGAAGGTACTGACTCTGGCTGGGTTCAGTTCTACACTCACTGGTTCCCCTCCCCTGAAGGTGCTGACTCTGGCTGGGTTCAGTTCTATACTCACTAGTTCCCCTCCCTCTCGTCCCATGAAGGTTTCTTTCTCTCAAGTTAGTATTTAGTCTGTAAATAAAGGTTAGTTAAATCAGCGGATTGCTGAGTAGTTGCTGGGTGTATTTCTCTAAGGTTTAGAGTTTAGTTCGACTTGATAGCTGCGAGTGTAACTCGAGGGATGACAGGACAGCTCAGTCCCGTGGATTACACATCCTGTGGCATGTGGGAAATCCCGGAAGCTTCGCACAGCCGGGACGACCACATGTGCAGGAGGTGTCTCCAGCTGCACCAACTCCAGCTCCGCGTTTTGGAGCTGGAGCGGCAGCTGGAGTCACAGAGACTCCATGCGACTGAGAGCTACGGGGATATCACGTTTCTAGATGTGGTCACCCCGCAGCTTAGGAATGTGCAGGCAGATAGGGATTGGGTGAACCCTGGACAGGAGAGGAGGACTAGGCAGGTAGTGTAGTAGTTCCCTGATTCCATCTCGCTCTCCAACTGGAACTCTGTTCTGAGTACCGCCGAGGGCGATGCTGGCTCTGGGGAGTGAGCCAGAGCCACATTCACAGCACCACGGGTGTCTCAGCTGTATGGGGGGGAGGAAGAAGAATGGAAGAGCTATAGTGGTAGTGGATTCAATAGTCAGGGGATCAGACAGGTGTTTCTGCGGCCACAGATGTGACTCCAGGATGGTATGTTGCCTCCCTGGTGCCAGAGTCAAGGATGTCACTGAGCGGCTGCAGTGCATTCTGGGGGAAGAGGGTGAACAGCCGGAGGTTGTGGTCCACATCGGGACCAATGACACGGGTAGAAAGAGGGGTGAGGTCCTGCAGGCAGAGTTTAGGGAGCTAGGAGAGAGATTAAAAAGCAGGACCTCAAAGCTAGTAATCTCCGGATTACTCCCAATTCCACGAGCTAGTGAGTACAGAAATAGGAGGATAGAGCAGATGAATACGTGGCTGGAGAGATGGTGCAGGAGGGAGGGCTTTAGTTTCCTGAGGCATTGGGACCGCTTCTGTGGGAGGTGGGACCGGTACAAGCCGGACGGGTTGCATCTCAACAGAGTCGGGACCAATATCCTCACGGGGGTGGGGGTTGCTAGTGCTGTTGGGGAGAGTTTAAACAAGCTTAGCAGGGGGATGGGAATCTGAAAATAGATTCAGTTGGGAGGGGAGTAAAGCTGGAATTAGAAAGCAAAATTAAAGAATGTGAGTTTGAAGGAGAGAGGAAACAAGCAGGAATAAAGTGCAATAAAACAAACTTAAAGGCACTTTGTCTAAATGCACGAAGCAATCACAACAAAATAGATGAGTTGACGGCACAAATTGATACAAATGGGTATGATCTGATAGGCATTACAGAGACGTGGTTGCAAGGTGACCAGCACTGGTAATTAAATATTCAGGGGCAATTGACAATCCGGAAGGACAGACAGAAAGGAAAATGAGGTGGGCAGCTCTATTGATAAAGGATGGAATCACTGCAATAATGAGAAACAATATTGGCTCAAATGATCAGGATGTTGAACCAGTTTGGGTGGAGATAAGGAATAATAAAGGGAAAAAGTCACTGGTGGGCGTAGTCTATAGGCCCCCTAACAGTAGCAAATGTGTTGGTTTGAGTATAAATCAGGAAAAAGTGGGGGCTTGTAAAAAGTTAACAACAATAATCATGGGTGATTTTAACCTCCATATTGATTGGACAAATCAAATTGGTCAGGGTATCCTTGAGAAGGAGTCCATAGAGTGCATAAGGGATGGGTTCCTTCAGCAGTATGTAACGGAACCAACCAGGAGGCAGGCTATCTTAGATCTGGTCCCGTGTAATGAGACAGGATTAATAAACAATCTCCTAGTAAAGGATCCCCTTGGAATGAGTGATCATAGCATGATCTAAATTTAAAATTCAGATGGTGGATCAGAAAGTTGGATCTCTAACCAGCGTACTAATCTTAAATAAAGGAGATTATCTAGGTATGAGGGCAGAGTTGGGTAAAGTGGACTGGGAAAATAGATTAAAGTGTAGGAAGGTTGATGAACAGTGGCGTACATTTAAGGACAATTTCACAAATGTCAAGAAATAATATTCCAGTGAGGAGAAAAGTGTGTAAAAGAAAAGATAGCCATCCGTGGCTAACTGAAGAAATAAAGGACGGTATCCAATTAAAAACAAGGGCATACAAAGTGGTCAAAACTAGTGGGAGGACAGAAGATTGGGAAGCTTTTAAAAGCCAGCAAAGAAAGACTAAAAAAATTAAGAAAGGGAAGATAGACTATGAAAGTAAACTAGCACGAAATATAAAAACAGATAGCAAGAGTTTCTACAGGTATATCAAAAAGGAAAAGAGTGGCTGAAGTAAATGTTGATACCTCAGAGGACGAGACCGGGAATTAGTAATGGGGAACATGGAGATGGCAGAAACACTGAACAAATATTTTGTATCAGTCTTTACGGTAGAGGACACTAACAATATCCCAACAGTGGACAGTCAAGGGGCTATAGGCGGGGTAGGAACTTAAGCACCTCCTTCTTAGTGATTGTGATTGTGCTATCAAGATAATGGGACTAAAGGCGGATAAATCCCCTGGACCTGATGGCTTGCATCCTAGGGTCTTAAGAGATGTAACGGCAGGGATAGTGGATGCATTGGTTGTAATTTACCATAATTCCCTGGATTCTGGGGAGGTCTCAGAGATTGTAAAACTGCAAATGTAACCCATCCATTTAAAAAAGAAGGCAGACAAAAAGCAGGAAACTATAGACCAGTTAGCCGAACATCTGTGGTTGGGAAAATGTTGGATTCCATTATTAAGGAAGCAGTAGCAGGACATTTACAAAAAACACAGTTCAGTCAGGCAGAGTCACCATGGATTTATGAAGAGGAAGTCATGTTTGACAAATTTGTTGGAATTCTTTCAGGATGTAACAAACAGGGTGGATAAAGGGGAACCAGTGAGTATGGTGCATTTGAACTTCCAGAAAGCATTTGACAAGGTGTCACAAAAAAGGTTACGCACAAGATAAAATATCATGGGGTTGGGGGTAATATATTAGCATGGATAAAGGATTGGCTAACTAACAGAAAACAGAGTGAGGATAAATGGTTCATTCTCTGGTTGGCAATCAGTAACTAGTGGGGTGTCGCAGGGATCAGTGCTGGGACCCCGACTATTTACAATGTATATTAACGATGTGGAAGAAAGGGCCGAGGGTAACATAGCCACATTTGCTAACGATACAAAGATAGGAGGAAAAGCAATGTGTGAGGAGGACACAAAAATCTGCAAAAGGACATAGACAGGCTAAATGAGTGTGCAAAAATTTGGTAGATGGAGTATAATGTTGGAAAGTATGAGGTCATGTGCTGTGGCAGAAAAATTCAAAGAGCAAGTTATTAATTAAATGGAGAAAAATTGCGAAGGTTAGTTTGCAGGTACAACAAGTGATCAGGAAGGCCAATGAAATCTTGGCATTTATTGCAAAGGGGATGGAGTATAAAAGCAGGGAAGTCTTGCTACAGTTATACAGGGCATTGGTGAGGGTACACCTGGAATACTGTGTGCAGTTTTGGTTTCCATTTTTATGAAAGGATATACTTGCTTTGGTGGCAGTTTCTTCTCTCGGAGGGTTGTAAATCTGTGGAATTTGCTGCCTCAGAGAGCTGTGGAAGCTGGGTCATTGAATAAATTTAAGACAGAGATCGACAGTTTATTAACCAATAAAGGATTAAAGGGTTATGGGTAGAAGTCAGGGAAGTGGTCCTGAGTCCATGATCGGATCGGCCATGATCATGTTGGGTTGTGAAGCAGGCTGGAGTATGGCCTGCTCCTGCTCCTATTTCTTCTGTTCATTTGTTCTTATGTTCTACACTGTTTCATCAGACATAGCAAGGGTTAGATACAGAGTAAAGCTCCCTCTACACTGTCCCATCAAACACTAAACCTTGCCCATAATGAGCAGGGCTCAGGAAGGTTGGTTGCCAGGCACTGCAGTGATGTCATGAAGCTAGTTTGAACAGCTAATAGTTACTCCAAACTAACTTAGGCCAGCATATCTGGCCGCATAAAAAAACCTTGTGGAGAGTTAAGAAAGCACTAAGCACTAAACAAAGCACAGAAATAAACATTCAATAACAAATAAAAAATACAAGGAAGCTGAGATAACCTGCACCTAGCACCAAGATTTACAAAGCACTAAACAAAGCACAAGAATAATAAGCAATTAATTAACAAATAAAAAAAATAGAAGGCATCCTGCATCTAAAGCACCAAGACCAAAGTAGTTGATAGGATTGAAGGCCAATAAATCCCTTGGGCCTGAAAGTCTGCATCCCAGAGTATTAAGGAAGTGGCCCTAGAAATAGTGGATGTATTGGTCTTCATTTGCCAACAGTCTACCGACTCTGGATCAGTTCCTATGGACTTGGTGGGTAGCTAATGTAACACCACTTTTGAAAAAAGGAGAGAGAAAACAGGTATTTATGGACCGGTTAGCCTGACATCAGTAGTGGGGAAAATGTTGGAATCAATTGTTAAAGATGAAATAGCAGTGCATTTGGAAAGCAGTGACAGGATCGGTCCATGGATTTATGAAGGGGAAATCATGCTTGACAAATCCACAATTTTTTGAGGATGTAACTGGTAGAGTGGACAAGGGAGAACCAGTGGATGTGGTGTATTTGGATTTTTAAAAGGCTTTTGACAAGGTCCCACACAAGAGACTGGTGTGCAAAATTAAAGCACATGGTACTGGGGGTAATGTACTGACGTGGACAGAGAACTGGTTGGCAGATAGGAAGCAGAGATTCGGGATAAACAAGTCCTTTTCAGAATGGCAGGCAATGACTAGTGGGGTGCCGCAGGGCTCCGTGCTGGGACCCCAGCGATTTACAATATACATTAACGATTTAGATGAAGTTTGCAGATGACACCAAGCAGGGTGGCGGTGTGAGCTGTGAGGAGGACGCAAAGAGGTTGCAGCTTGACTTCGACAGGTTAGGTGAGTGGGCAAACGCATGGCAGATGCCGTATAATGTGGATAAATGTGAGGTTATCCACTTTAGTGGCGATAAAAGGCTCAGCAGTCCGGGGAGCGTCGAGAGAGGCGGGAGTCCAGAGAGGCAGCGGCCTATAAAAGGCTCAGCAGTCCGGGGAGCGTCGAGAGAGGCGGGAGTCCAGAGAGGCGTAGCGGTGCAGCTCCAGCTGGGAGAGAAGGCAAAAAAAAGTAGAAGGAAATCAAAAGGTGACGTCACAGCCAACGTGGTAAGTGATTGGCTGCTGATTGGTGAGTAGTTTTTCTTTTTCTTTATTAGTCAGTAACTTTTAACATTGTTGTCGGCAATTTAAGTGTATCTAAGGGTTAAGTCATGGCAGGACAGCTCGGTCACGTGATATGCTCCTCCTGTACCATGTGGGAACACGGGGACAACACCAGTGTCCCTGACGACTACATGTGCGGGAAGTGTGTCCACCTCCGGCTACTGACGGTCCGCGTTGCGGAGTTGGAGCTGAAGGTGGATTCACTCTGGAGCATCCACGATGCTGAGAATGACGTGAGTATCACGTGTAGCGAGTTGGTCTTACTGCAGGAGAAGGGTCCACAGCCAGCGAGGGAATGGAAGACCAGCAGGAAGAGTAGTGCAAGGAAGGTAGTGCAGGGGTCCCCTGTGGTCATCCCCCCGCAAAACAGATACACCGCTTTGAGTACTGTTGAGGGGGATGACTCATCAGGGGAGGGCAGCAGCAGCAAAGTTCATGGCACCGTGGCTGGCTCTGTTGCACAGGAGGGCAGGAAAAAGAGTGGAAGAGCGATAGTGATAGGGGATTCAATTGTAAGGGGAATAGATAGGCGTTTCTGCGGCCGCAACCGAGACTCCAGGATGGTATGTTGCCTCCCTGGTGCAAGGGTCAAGGATGTCTCGGAGCGAGTGGAGGACATTCTAAAAAGGGAGGGAGAACAGCCAGTTGTCGTGGTGCACGTTGGTACCAATGACATAGGTAAAAAAAGGGATGAGTTCCTACGAAATGAATTTAAGGAGCTAGGAGCTAAATTAAAATGTAGGACCTCAAAAGTAGTAATCTCGGGATTGCTACCAGTGCCACGTGCTAGTCAGAGTAGGAATCGCAGGATAGCTCAGATGAATACGTGGCTTGAGCAATGGTGCAGCAGGGAGGGATTCAAATTCCTGGGGCATTGGAACCGGTTCTGGGGGAGGTGGGACCAGTACAATCCGGACGGTCTGCACCTGGGCAGAATCGGAACCAATGTCCTCGGGGGAGTGTTTGCTAGTGCTGTTGGGGAGGAGTTAAACTAATATGGCAGGGGGATGGGAACCAATGCAGGGAGATAGAGGGAAACAAAAAGGAGGCAAAAACAAAAGACAGAAAGGAGATGAGGAAAAGTGGAGGGCAGAGAAACCCAAGGCAAAGAACAAAAAGGGCCATTGTACAGCAAAATTCTAAAAGGACAGAGGGTGTTAAAAAAACAAGCCTAAAGGCTTTGTGTCTTAATGCAAGGAGTATCCGCAATAAGGTGGATGAATTAACTGTGCAAATAGATGTTAACAAATATGATGTGATTGGGATTACGGAGAGGTGGCTCCAGGATGAGCAGGGCTGGGAACTCAACATCCAGGGGTATTCAACATTCAGGAAGGATAGAATAAAAGGAAAAGGAGGTGGGGTAGCATTGCTGGTTAAGGAGGAGATTAAGGCAATAGTTAGGAAGGACATTAGCTTGGATGATGTGGAATCTATATGGGTAGAGCTGCAGAACACCAAAGGGCAAAAAACGTTAGTGGGAGTTGTGTACAGACCTCCAAACAGTAGTAGTGATGTTGGGGAGGGCATCAAACAGGAAATTAGGGGTGCGTGCAATTAAGGTGCAGCAGTTATAATGGGTGACTTTAATATGCACATAGATTGGGCTAACCAAACTGGAAGCAATACGGTGGAGGAGGATTTTCTGGAGTGCATAAGGGATGGTTTTTTAGACCAATATGTCGAGGAACCAACTAGGGGGGAGGCCATCTTAGACTGGGTGTTATGTAATGAGAAAGGATTAATTAGCAATCTCGTTGTGCGAGGCCCCTTGGGGAAGAGTGACCATAATATGGTGGAATTCTGCATTAGGATGGAGAATGAAACAGTTAATTCAGAGACCATGGTCCAGAACTTAAAGAAGGCTAACTTTGAAGGTATGAGGCGTGAATTGGCTGAGATGGATTGGCGAATGATACTTAAGGGGTTGACTGTGGATGGGCAATGGCAGACATTTAGAGACCGCATGGATGAACTACAACAATTGTACATTCCTGTCTGGCATAGAAATAAAAAAGGGAAGGTGGCTCAACCGTGGCTATCAAGGGAAATCAGGGATAGTATTAAAGCCAAGGAAGTGGCATACAAATTGGCCAGAAATAGCAGCGAACCTGGGGACTGGGAGAAATTTAGAACTCAGCAGAGGAGGACAAAGGGTTTGATTAGGGCAGGGAAAATGGAGTATGAGAAGAAGCTTGCAGGGAACATTAAGACGGATTGCAAAAGTTTCTATAGATATGTAAAGAGAAAACGGTTAGTAAAGACAAATGTAGGTCCCCTGCAGTCAGAATCAGGGGAAGTCATAACGGGGAACAAAGAAATGGCGGACCAATTGAACAAGTACTTTGGTTCGGTATTCACGAAGGAGGACACGAACAACCTTCCGGTTATAAAAGGGGTCGGGGGGTCTAGTAAGGAGGAGGAACTGAGGGAAATCCTTATTGGCCGGGAAATTGTGTTGGGGAAATTGATGGGATTGATGGCCGATAAATCCCCAGGGCCTGATGGACTGCATCCCAGAGTACTTAAGGAGGTGGCCTTGGGAATAGTGGATGCGTTGACAGTCATTTTCCAACATTCCATTGACTCTGGATCAGTTCCTATGGAGTGGAGGGTAGCCAATGTAACCCCACTTTTTAAAAAAGGAGGGAGAGAGAAAACAGTGAATTATAGACCGGTCAGCCTGACATCGGTAGTGGGTAAAATGATGGAATCAATTATTAAGGATGTCATAGCAGTGCATTTGGAAAGAGGTGACATGATAGGTCCAAGTCAGCATGGATTTGTGAAAGGGAAATCATGCTTGACAAATCTTCTGGAATTTTTTGAGGATGTTTCCAGTAGAGTGGATAAGGGAGAACCAGTTGATGTGGTATATTTGGACTTTCAGAAGGCGTTCGACAAGGTCCCACACAAGAGATTGATGTGCAAAGTTAGAGCACATGGGATTGGGGGTAGTGTACTGACATGGATTGAGAACTGGTTGTCAGACAGGAAGCAAAGAGTAGGAGTAAATGGGTACTTTTCAGAATGGCAGGCAGTGACTAGTGGGGTACCGCAAGGTTCTGTGCTGGGGCCCCAGCTGTTTACACTGTACATTAATGATTTAGATGAGGGGATTAAATGTAGTATCTCCAAATTTGCGGATGACACTAAGTTGGGTGGCAGTGTGAGCTGCGAGGAGGATGCTGTGAGGCTGCAGAGCGACTTGGATAGGTTAGGTGAGTGGGCAAATGCATGGCAGATGAAGTATAATGTCGATAAATGTGAGGTTATCCACTTTGGTGGTAAAAACAGAGAGACAGACTATTATCTGAATGGTGACAGATTAGGAAAAGGGGAGGTGCAAAGAGACCTGGGTGTCATGGTACATCAGTCATTGAAGGTTGGCATGCAGGTGCAGCAGGCGGTTAAAAAAGCAAATGGCATGTTGGCCTTCATAGCAAGGGGATTTGAGTACAGGGGCAGGGAGGTGTTGCTACAGTTGTACAGGGCATTGGTGAGGCCACACCTGGAGTATTGTGTACAGTTTTGGTCTCCTAACCTGAGGAAGGACATTCTTGCTATTGAGGGAGTGCAGCGAAGGTTCACCAGACTGATTCCCGGGGTGGCGGCACTGACCTATCAAGAAAGACTGGATCAACTGGGCTTGTATTCACTGGAGTTCAGAAGAATGAGAGGGGACCTCATAGAAACATATAAAATTCTGACGGGGTTAGACAGGTTAGATGCAGGAAGAATGTTCCAATGTTGGGGAAGTCCAGAACCAGGGGTCACAGTCTAAGGATAAGGGGTAAGCCATTTAGGACCGAGATGCGGAGGAACTTCTTCACCCAGAGAGTGGTGAACCTGTGGAATTCTCTACCACAGAAAGTTGTTGAGGCCAATTCACTAAATATATTCAAAAAGTAGTTAGATGAGGTCCTTACTGCTAGGGGGATCAAGGGGTATGGCGAGAAAGCAGGAATGGGGTACTGAAGTTCAATGTTCAGCCATGAACTCATTGAATGGCGGTGCAGGCTAGAAGGGCCGAATGGCCTACTCCTGCACCTATTTTCTATGTTTCTATGTTTCTATGTATTATCTGAATGGCAACAGATTAGGAAAAGGGGAGCTGCAACGAGACCTGGGTGCCATGGTCATTGAAAATTAGCATGCAGGTACAGCCGGCGGAGAAGAAGGCAAATGGTATGTTGGCCTTCACAGCGAGGGGATTTGAGTATCGGAGCAGGGAGGTCTTACTGCAGTTGTACAGGGCCTTGGTGAAGCCTCACCTAGAATATTGTGTTCAGTTTTGGTCTCCTAATCTGGGGAAGGACATTCTTGCTATTGAGGGAGTGCAGCGAAGGTTCACCAGACTGATTCCCGGGATCGCAGGACTGAAATGAGGAGAGATTGGATCGACTGGGCCTGTATTCACTGGAGTTTAGAAGGATGAGAGGGGATCTCATAGAAACATAAAATTCTGACGGGACTGGACAAGTTAGATGCAGGAAGAATGTTCCCAATGTTGGGGAAGTCCAGAACCAGGGGTTATAGTCTAAGGATAAGGGGTAAGCCATTTAGGACTGAGATGAGGAGAAACTTCTTCACTCGAGTGTTGTTAACCTGTGGAATTCCCTACCGCAAAGAGCTGTTGATGCCAGTTCATTGCATATATTCAAGAGGGAGTTAGATAGGGCCCTTACGGCTAAAGGAATCAAAGGGTATGGAGAGAAAGCAGGAAAGGGGTACTGAGGTGAATGATCAGCCATGATCTTATTGAATGGTGGTGCAGGCTCGAAGGGCCGAATGGGCTACTTCTGCATCAATTTTCTATGTTTCTATATAAAAAGCAATCAATCAATAACAAATAAAAAGTTCGACGAATCGGTTCTTTCTCACTGTGTAGATCTGCTCCTGGTGATATACCCTCAACCTCCGACTGACTGCAACTCAACTTGCATGTGTGTGCAGTCAAAACTCGGATAAAGCTCACAATCTCTTTCGTGAACTTAAACTGGGGTCTCAAGAGACCTCTTGCAACCCAGAAAGCAAAATGCAAAATGGACCACAATCAATCAATAAATAAATAAACACACAAAAAATAGAAGTATGTTCCAGAACCTACAAGGGAGCAAGTTATCTTGGATCTGGTCCTGTTAAATGAGACAGGAATAATAAACGATCTCCAAGTAAAAGATCCTCTCGAAATGAGTGATCACAGTATGGTTGAAATTGTAATACAGATTGAGGGTGAGGAAGTAGTGCCTCAAACGAGCGTATTATGCTTAAACAAAGGGGACTACAGTGGGATGAGGGCAGAGTTGGCTAAAGTAGACTGGAAACACAGACTAAACGGTGGCACAATTGAGGAACAGTGGAGGACTTTTCAGGAGCTCTTTCATAGTGCTCAACAAAAATATATTCCAGTGAAAAAGAAAGCCGCTAAGAGAAGGGATAACCAGCCGTGGATAACCAGGGAAATAAGGGAGATTATCAAATTAAAAACTAATGCGTATAATGTGGCCAGGGTTAGTGGGAAACTAGAAGATTGGGAAAGTTTTAAACGACAGCAAAGAATGACTAAGAAAGCAATAAAGAAAGGAAAGATAGAGTACGAAAGTAAACTTCCACAAAACATTAAAACAGATAGTAATAGCTTTTACCGATTATATAAAATGGAAAAGAGTGACGAAAGTAAATGTTGGTCCCTTAGAAGATGAGAAGGGGATTTAATAATGGGAAATGTGGAAATGGCTAAGACTTTAAACAATTATTTTGCTTCGGTCTTCACAGTGGAAGACACAAAAACCATGCCAAAAATTGCTGGTCATGGGAATGTGGGAAGGGAGGACCTTGAGATAATCACTGTCATTAGGGGGGTAGTGCTGGACAGGCTAATGGGACTCGATGTAGACAAGTCCCCTGGTCCGGATGAAATGCATCCCAGGATATTAAAAGAGTTGGCGGAAGTTATAGCAGATGCATTCGTTATAATCTACTAAAATTCTCTGGACTCTGGGGAGGTACCAGCGGATTGGAAAGCAGCTAATGTAACGCCTCTGTTTAAAAAAAAGGGGGCAGACAAAAGGCAGGGAACCATAGGCCGGTTAGTTCAACATCCGTAGTTGGGAAAATGCTTGAAGCTATCATTAAGGAAGAAATAGCGGGACATCTAATTAGGAATAGTGCAATCAAGCCGACGCAACATGGATTCATGAAGAGGAAATCATGTTTAACTAATTTACTGGAATTCTTTGAGGATATAACGAGCATGATGGATAGAGGTGTACCGATGGATGTGGTGTATTTAGATTTCCAAAAGACAATCGATAAGGTGCCACACAAAAGGTTACTGCAGAAGATAAAGGTACGCGGAGTCAGAGGAAATCTATCAGCATGGATAGAGAATTGGCTGGCTAACAGAAAGCAGAGAGTCGGGATAAATGGGTCCTTTTTGGGTTGGAAATCGGTGGTTAGTGGTGCAACACAGGGATCGGTGCTGGGACCACAACTCTTTACAATATACATAGATGACCTGGAAGAGGGGACAGAGTGTAGTGTAACAAAATTTGCGGATGACACAAAGATTAGTGGGAAAGCGGGTTGTGTAGAGGACACAGAGAGGCTGCAAAGAGATTTAGATCGGTTAAGCGAATGGGCTAAGATTTGGCAGATGGAATACAATGTCAGAAAATGTGAGGTCATCCACCTTAGGGGGAAAAAAAACAGTAAAAGTGAATATTATTTGAATGGGGAGAAATTGCAACATGCTGCGGTGCAGAGGGACCTGGGGGTCCTTGTGCATGAAACTCTTTTAGCGTCTACCTGCAAAACATAAAACATGTATCCGTGCCACCCGACCTAGATGACACACCAGACATTGACAAGGCCCTTTTTTTCTACTTTTTTTTTTGGTTTTTTTTTTGGTTTTTTTTCGGGCACTAAAATAAAATTTTTCCTTTTTCCAGTGCCCCCTATAAAAGGAGAGGGGGACACTAAAAGCACCGGCAATTTAAACAAATTAAACTTTTAAACGTAAAATCAAATTAAAATTTGGTTGCCGGGCGTGATGATGCACTCCAGTCCCTCCGGTGCCCACCTCTCGCAGAAGGCCGCGAGCGTACCGGTGGACACCGCGTGCTCCATCTCCAAGGACACCCTGGACCGGATGTAAGAGCGGAAGAGAGGCAGGCAGTCAGGTTGAACGACCCCCTCGACCGCCCGCTGCCTGGACCGGCTGATGGCACCCTTGGCCGTGCCCAGGAGCAGTCCTACGAGGAGGCCCTCGGACCTACCCGCTCCCCTCCGCACAGGGTGCCCAAAGATCAGGAGAGTGGGACTGAAGTGCAGCCAGAATTTCAGGAGCAGCCAATTCAAATAATGGAACAGGGGCTGCAACCTTGTGCACTCAATAAAAACATGGAACACGGACTCCTCCAGACCGCAGAAATTGCAGGCGGCCTGGGAGTCCGTGAACCGGCTTAAAATTTGTTGCACGGCACTGCTCCGTGCACCACCCTCCAGGCCAAGTCCCCGATGAATAGTGGGAGGACCCCTGCGTAGAGTGCTCTCCATCGGGGACCCCCGCCTCCTCCGGACGGCAAGATGGTACGCCATGGCGTGTCCGGACGGCCGGCGAGGATGGCAAAGTTGAGGGTGTGCAGGAGCAGCCCGTACAGGAAACCCCTCCGCGCGGAACTGAAAGGCACGGAGGGGATTTCCCCGAGGCGGCTAAAGTTGTGAGGCGCCGGCCCCCGAGGGAGGTTCCGGGGTTTGGCGCCGATGAGGAATTCCGTCCGGACGGGGGTCAGTTCGGACGGGATCTCCCCACGTGCTTGAGCCTCCTCGATGCACCTAACGGAGTCAGGGCCCAGAGCTGTTTTTAGCGACTCGATGGCATCGGCCGCGTGGCGGACGTTGGCAGAGTTTAGGCGCCGCGCCAGCGTGTCTGGCGCCATCCAGCCCGCTCCTCCACCATCGAGCAGGTCCCTGACCCTGGTCACCTCACCAGCCACAGCCCTCTCTTCCGACCGCCACATGAAACCTCGGCCGTGGAGGTACGGATTCCCGAGCAGCGGCTCCTGCAGGACGGCCGCCACTCCAGCCGGCGGAGAGCTGTGCTTGGTGGAAACTTTGTTCCAGAGCCTGATGAGTTCCCTGTAAAAGACAGGCAGCTCCCGGAGGGCGCTCCTGGCACCCCCCAAGTTCACAAACAGGAGCTGCGTGTCATAATTGAGGTCGAGCTGCTGGCGGAAGAAATACCTCGCCAGAGCGCACCACCTAGGAGGGGGCTCGACGTAAAGGTATCTCTGCAGGGTCTGAAGACGGAAAGTCGCGAGCTGGGCGCTGACGCACACCAACGACTGACCGCCCTCCTCAAGCGGGAGACTCAGGACCGCGGCAGAGACCCAGTGCTTCCTGTTGTTCCAGAAGAAGTCCACCAGCTTCTTCTGTATCTTGGCGACAAACGCAGGGGGAGGGGTCAAAGTGACCAGCCGGTACCACAACATTGCGGCCACCAGCTGGTTTATGACTAGCGCTCGACCACTGTAGGACAGCACTCGGAGCAGTCCTGTCCAGCGCCCTAGGCGAGCGGCGACCTTGGCCTCCAGCTCCTGCCAGTTCGCCGGCCAGGCTCCCTCGTCGGGGCTAAGGTAGACTCCCAGATAGAGGAGATGGGTCGTGCTCCAGGCAGAAGGCCTGAGCTCCTCCGGCAGGGAGTCCACCCGCCACTGACCCACCAGGAGTCCGGAACATTTCTCCCAGTTGATCCTGGCAGAGGACGCGGCCGAGTAAATCTCCTGGCACACACGCATCCTCCGCAGGTCAGCGGGATCCTCTACCGCGAGGAGCACGTCATCGGCGTAAGCCGAGAGGACGACCTCCACGCCCGGCCCTTGCAGAGCCAGTCCCGTCAACCTCGTCCGCAAGAGGCGCAGGAAAGGCTCCACGCAAACGGCATATAACTGGCCGGACATGGGGCATCCCTGGCGCACCCCTCTCCTAAAGCGAAGGGGCGCCGTCAAGGACCCGTTAACCTTAATCAGACACTCCGCGGCGGCGTACAAAAGTCGGATCCGGGCGACGAAATGCGTCCCGAACCCGAAAGCGCGCAGAGTTCCGAGCAGATAGTCGTGGTCCACCCTGTCGAACGCCTTCTCTTGATCGAGGGATAGGAAGGCGACCGACAGACCAGCCTCCTGGGAACAATGGATGAGGTCCCGGACCAGATGGATGTTATCGTGGATTGTCCGGCCCGGGACCGTGTAGGACTGGTCGGGGTGGATCATGTGGCCCAGCACGGCAACAAGGCGAGCAGACATCGCCCTGGCGAAGATTCTGTAGTCCGTGCTGAGGAGGGAGACCGGGCGCCAGTTCTGAAGGAGGCGGAGATCGCCCTTCTTAGGCAGCAGGACGATGACTGCCCTGCGCCAAGAGAGGGGCATCTCCCCGGTCGCCAGACTTTCCCCCAGGACCCGCGCGTAGTCGCTCCCCAGGACGTCCCAGAACGCC
This sequence comes from Pristiophorus japonicus, assembly GCF_044704955.1. Classification (NCBI taxonomy): domain Eukaryota; kingdom Metazoa; phylum Chordata; class Chondrichthyes; family Pristiophoridae; genus Pristiophorus; species Pristiophorus japonicus. Next base: position 49,968,718 of record NC_091999.1, read on the forward strand.
CTGTGGAACTCCACAGTCAGCCCGTCCAGCCCCGGGGATTTTCCCCTCGAGAGCCGGTCGAGGGCACCGGTCAGCTCCGCCAGGCTTAGCGGAGCTTCCAGATTTTCGGCGCCCTCCGGGCCGACCTTCGGCAGGTCCTCCCACAAAACTCTACGCGCTTCCTCGCTGGACAGATCCGGAGAGAACAGAGCCCCGTAATATTCACGGACCCTGTTGTTGACGCCCTCCGGATCCGAGACGAGAGAGCCGTCATCGGCCAGCAGCGTCAAGAGCTGCTTACGGACAATCTGCGTTTTTTCCAGCGAGAAGAAGAATGGGGGAGCCGTGGTCCAGATCCCGCAGGAACAGGATCCGCGACCTCACGAACGCGCCTCGGGACCCGACGAGCTGCAGGTCCTTCAGCGCGGCCTTCTTCGCTTCGTACACCGTCCGCAGGGCCGGGTCCTGGACGACTTGACCGAGGCGGGCTTCCAGGTCGAGCACCTCTTTTTCTAGGCGCCCGACTCTGGCCGCCCGCCTCTTGGTCGACCCCCTCGCGTACTCTTGACAGAAGACGCGGACGTGAGCCTTGCCCACGTCCCACCATAGCCTCAAGGAGGGGAAGCCCCCCTGCTTCCTTCTCCAGTCGGACCAGAATCGACGGAACGAGTCCTGTAACCGCACGTCCTCCAGCAGCCGGTTGTTAAAGTGCCAGTACGCGGACCCCGTCCTCGCGCGGAGCGAAGCGAGCTCCGGCCACACCAGGTGGTGGTCCAAACACGGCACCGGCCGCATGGAAGCCGCCGGGACGCAGGAAACCTACGCCCGAGACACGTAAAGGCGGTCGACTCTAGACCATCCAACTCCAGGCCTCACCCAAGTAAAGGCGCTGGAGTCAGGGTGGAGATTTCGCCAGACGTCCACCAAGTCGAAGGACCCGACCAGGTCCCTCAACTTCTCCATCGCCGTCATGCACTGCGGGGCACCGGAGCGGTCCCTCGCCTCGAGGGTGCAGTTAAAATCCCCCCCGAGGACAATGCAGTCGCCGACGTCGACGGCGCCAAGAAGAGCGGACACCTCTTCAAAGAAGCGCGTCTGCTGCGGGCCGGGATGAGGGGCATACACGTCCACGAGATGGAGCGGCACGTCCCCCAGGCGAACCGTTACGTGCAGCAAGCGGCCTGGCACGGGCTCCTCGACCCCTAACATCTCCGGCTGAAAAAGCGGGCACAGCAAGATGGCCACCCCACTAGAAATGGCGGTGAGGTGGCTCATGCGGACCTCTCCTTGCCATTCCAGGAGCCACGTGGCTTCGTCTCCCGGAACGGTGTGGGTTTCTTGCAGGAAGCACACCGCATATTTCCCCTCCCGCAGGAGCGAAAAATTGTCAAATCTACGGCGTGCCCCTCTGCCGCCGTTGAAGTTGAGGCTGGCTATGGTTATCTTCATGGCAAAATCATAGTGCAACCTCTACCTTAACCTATTGTGGGGGAGGGAGCGGAGTCTTTTGTTGAACTCCGCTCCCTCCGCAGCCCAGCGAGGAGTCCCTCGAGCTCGCGCAGCTCAAGGTGCTGCTCCTTTGTCAAGGGCCCGCTCGCGGCCAAGGTTTTAACGGCGGCGCGGACGGACCCCTTGATCAGCTCCGGCTCGGACCATTTTTCCAGGGCCAGTCGGGCTTGGTCGCGGCGACCCCGAATCTGGGCCAAAAAGTCCCGGAGTTCCTTTGCAGGAATGAGGAGGGCCTCAGCGGCGGCCGCGAGCAGATCCACCGCCTCCCTGGCGGTGGTCTCTAGTTCTTCTCCCGCGTCCCCCACCGTGTCCCCGTCCTCCTCCGGTAGGTGGCCGCCAGCAGCCGGCCCGTCGACCGCACAAGGTACGGCAAATGAACCGGCCGCTCCAACCGGCCCTGGCTCTGCCCCGATCCCACCCCCAGGATCGTCGGCAGAGGAGTCCCCACTGGGCTCTTTTAAAAATGGTGCTGGGCCGGGAAATGACAGCGGAAGGGGTTCCCCCTCCGCCCCAGGAACCGGAGAACAAGGAGAGACCCGGCCATTGGAGATCCCCACGCTCCCCAAGTGCTCCAGCTCCAAAGTAAGAGGCGAGGGTGGGTGTTTTTCCCCCTCCCCGCTGCCACCCCCCGGCCCAGCATCTACAGTGTCATTAAAATCACTAAATTGTGTTTCTGCCGGGTCGAGCGACTCCCGGGGGAAGTTGGGTATTGGCTGGGCGGGCTCAGGTTCGGCCTTTTCGGCCTCGCCCGCATCAGTCCCCGGGACGCCCGGCCCTGCGGCTACGCATTCCTCCGCGGTCCCCACGGCCCCCACGACAGGCAGATCTTCCATGCCATCCCCAGGAGGCAGCGGCTGGGCAGCCTCGACTGCCTCACCCTCCCCGGGGACAGACTCTACGTGCCTGCAGCGCAATTTGGGAGCGCTGGTGGGGGACGCGGGACACGCGGCGGGCACCGACTCCTCCGCGGAGGGATGTTGATCCCCCTCCGCCTCATCAGAGCCGCGCCTCCTTTTGTTCCTGGGGGCGCGCGGAGGTAGGGAGACCCCCATGTCAGCCGAGGCCTCCCGCTCCGCCACCCCCTTTTCCTTTCCTTTCCCGTGCCCGGGCCCCTCTGCGGTGTTATTCAAGGGCTCGGGCACGGGCTCGGGGCACCACCCGCTCGCCGGTGACTAGGTTGGGCTGAGCGCGGTGGTCAAACTTTCCGGCGCACTGAGGGACCCGCCTCTAGATGTCTCGTCTTCTTCCGCGCCTTCCTTCCATTCGGACGCTCTCCCTCCCCCCCGCCGGAGGCCCTGAAAACAAAGGCCCCCGACGATGCCCGCGCACCCATGGCTCCCGGCACGCGGACGCAACTAGGGGGAGGGGTGGCGGCGGCGCCAGCCTTGGCCGCCTTCGGTGGTTTGGCGGCCTTGGAGGCGGGGCAGTTCTTGCGAACGTGCCCCACCTCCTTGCAGGCATGGCACCGCACGCCGTCCGACGTCCAGAAGACGCGGTAGGCAGTCCCCTCGTGCACCACATTAAATTATCCCTCCGTCGTCTCCTCCCGCGCCAGCCGGACAAAGAGCTGGCGGCGGAAGGAGAACACGTGGCGCAGGCTGTTCTCCCTGAGGCCGAGCGGTATGGGGTTGATCCCTGACCTTACCTCCCCCAGTTGTTGTAGGTGAGGGAGGAGGAGCTCAGCGGAAACAAAGGGCGGGACGTTTGACACGATGACCCTCTGCGCGGTGGCCTCGAGAGGGTCCACCGGCAGGAACGTCCCGCCCACCGTGAGCCCCTTTTCATGGGCCAGGGACACCGCCCGCTCCGACCCCAGGAAGAACACGGCCTTCCCAGACATCTTGGAGGCTGCGACAATGGCCGAGGGGCCGACTACCCCAGCCATCGCCCGCACGCACTCCTCGATGCTCATTGTGGGGTGAGTGTAGCTCTTGACCCAGTGTTTCCTGGTTATAAGTGTAAAAGGTGGCAGGGCAGCGGGTGGCGCAGGAGGTGCCGTGGATGTGGACACCGCCTGCGCATACGTCCTTGCTGGCCCTGCCACCGGCGTGGATGGGGTCGCCATCACGGGGTCCCTTTAAGGGCTACACCCACCCCAAAGTCACAGGCCTTAATGGTCTTAATTAGGCCTCGTATATAAACTGAGCAGAGGAGCCCTTAACGAGGCACCTCTCCCCTAGTTGGTAATTGGGGAGGGGCCTTGCTCCCTCTGCTCAGTTGTCTTAATTGTTTTTTTTTAAATTAATTTGGAAGAAAGAGGCCTCAGAGAGAGAGGGGAGAAACAGAGAGTAACGGAGAAAGAGAGAGGGGGGTGGGAAGGGGTGGGGGGGACTGCGAGGGCAGGTCTCCCCTCGCAGCTGTGGGTGGGTGCACTCCCCAGATGGCAAAAACACACACAGAAAACATAGTCTTTGGGATGGTCTTCAGGTGAGGGGAGAAGACGTCTTCACCTGGGATAGCTAGAGCCACCAGGCACACACTCTTAACGATGTTAATTGGGTGATTAAAGAATCTTCAGCCTGGTAGCTCCAGCTATCCCAGGCTAGGCAAATGTGGGGGGGGTGGGGGCGTTCCAATTGTGGGGAGGGGCCTAGTTGTAAGCACGGCCCCCACGCACACTACCACACACACACACACCCCCCGCGATGTTCCGGCCCTCAGTGGTCTTCTTTCCTCCCCCCACCGATACAACAAAGTCTTTTTGGGAAATGCACCCACACCCACCTGTAGAATGGTAGAGTCTCCCTCCTTCCACACTGGATGTTGTTGATCTTTTCCCCCTGTCTCCAACTCCTTGCAGAATGGTAAAAAAAGTTGAAAAGTTTTCTGTTCTCCTCCTCTCCCTCTGGGTAAAAGTTGGTGGTGAAGCCCCTTTCTTCCTTCTCTTCCTGGGCTGGTCTCAGGGCTCTCCAGGCAGGAGCTCAAATTGTTAGCAGCTCTCCTCTCTGCAGCTCAGCTCCAACTGTGCAGGACACGCCTCCACTGCTCCACAATTGGTCCTTGTGCATGAAACTCTTTTGAGTTTACCTGCGAAAACATAAAACATTAAACGGTGCCACCCGACCTGGATGACACTCCAGACATTTACAAGGCCCTTTTTTTTTCAACCCTTTTTTTGTTTCTTTTTGTTTTTTTCTTTTTTTGGGTTTTTTTTTGGGCTCTAAAATCACAATTTTCCCCAGTGCCCCTATAAAAGAGAAGGGGGACACTAAACGCACCGGCAATTAAAACAAATTAAACTTAAAAACGTAAAATCAAATTAAAATTTGGTTGCCGGGCGTGATGATGCACTCCAGTCCCTCCGGTGCCCACCTCTCGCGGAAGGCCGCGAGCGTACCGGTGGACACCGCGTGCTCCATCTCCAAGGACACCCTGGAAGGGATGTAAGAGCGGAAGAGAGGCAGGCAGTCAGGTTGAACGACCCCCTCGACCGCCCGCTGCCTGGACCGGCTGATGGCACCCTTGGCCGTGCCCAGGAGCAGTCCTACGAGGCGGCCTTCGGACCTACCCGCTCCCCTCCTCACAGGGTGCCCAAAGATCAGGAGAGTGGGACTGAAGTGCAGCCAGAATTTCAGGAGCAGCCACTTCAAATAATAGAACAGGGGCTGCAACCTCGTGCACTCAATAAAAACATGGAACACGGACTCCTCCAGACCGCAGAATTGCAGGCGGCCTGGGAGTCCGTGAACCGGCTTAAAAATTTGTTGCACGGCACTGCTCCATGCACCACCCTCCAGGCCAAGTCCCCGATGAATAGTGGGAGGACCCCTGCGTAGAGTGCCCTCCATCAGGGACCCCGCCTCCTCCGGACGGCAGGATGGTACGCCATGGCGTGTCCGGACGGCCGGCGAGGATGGCAAAGTTGAGGATGTGCAGGAGCAGCCCGTACAGGAAACCCCTCCGCGCGGAACTGAAAGGCACGGAGGGGATTTCCCCGAGGCGGCTCAAGTTATGAGGCGCCGGCCCCCGAGGGAGGTTCCGGGGTTTGGCGCCGATGAGGAATTCCGTCCGGACGGGGGTCAGTTCGGACGGGATCTCCCCACGTGCTTGAGCCTCCTCGATGCACCTAACGGAGTCAGGGCCCATGGCTGTTTTTAGCGACTCGATGGCATCGGCCGCGTGGCGGACGTTGGCAGAGTTTAGGCGCCGCGCCAGCAAGTCTGGCGCCATCCAGCCCGCTCCTCCGCCATCGAGCAGGTCCCTGACCCTGGTCACCTCACCAGCCACAGCCCTCTCTTCCGACCGCCACATGAAACCTCGGCCGTGGAGGTACGGATTCCCGAGCAGCGGCTCCTGCAGGACGGCCGCCACTCCAGCTGGCGGAGAGCTGCGCTTGGTGGAGACTTTGTTCCAGACCCTGATGAGTTCCCTGTAAAAGACAGGCAGCTCCCGGAGGGCGGTCCTGCCACCCCCCAAGTTCACAAACAGGAGCTGCGTGTCATAATTGAGGTCGAGCTGCTGGCGGAAGAAATACCTCGCCAGAGCGCACCACCTAGGAGGGGGCTCGACGTAAAGGTATCTCTGCAGGGTCTGAAGACGGAAAGTCGCGAGCTGGGCGCTGACGCACACCAACGACTGACCGCCCTCCTCAAGCGGGAGACTCAGGACCGCGGCAGAGACCCAGTGCTTCCTGTTGTTCCAGAAGAAGTCCACCAGCTTCTTCTGTATCTTGGCGACAAACGCAGGGGGAGGGGTCAAAGTGACCAGCCGGTACCACAACATTGCGGCCACCAGCTGGTTTATGACTAGCGCTCGACCCCTGTAGGACAGCACTCGGAGCAGTCCTGTCCAGCGCCCTAGGCGAGCGGCGACCTTGGCCTCCAGCTCCTGCCAGTTCGCCGGCCAGGCTCCCTCGTCGGGGCTAAGGTAGACTCCCAGATAGAGGAGATGGGTCGTGCTCCAGGCAAAAGGCCTGAGCTCCTCCGGCAGGGAGTCCACCCGCCACTGACCCACCAGGAGTCCGGAACATTTCTCCCAGTTGATCCTGGTGGAGGACGCGGCCGAGTAAAGCTCCTGGCACTCACGCATCCTCCGCAGGTCAGCGGGATCCTCTACCGCGAGGAGCACGTCATCGGCGTAAGCCGAGAGGACGACCTCCACGCCCGGCCCTTGCAGAGCCAGTCCCGTCAACCTCGTCCGCAAGAGGCGCAGGAAAGGCTCCACGCAAACGGCGTATAACTGGCCGGACATGGGGCATCCCTGGCGCATCCCTCTCCTAAAGCGAAGGGGCGCCGTCAAGGACCCGTTAACCTTAATCAGACACTCCGCGGCGGCGTACAAAAGTCGGATCCGGGCGACGAAATGCGTCCCGAACCCGAAAGCGCGCAGAGTTCCGAGCAGATAGTCGTGGTCCACCCTGTCGAACGCCTTCTCTTGGTCGAGGGATAGGAAGGCGACCGACAGACCAGCCTCCTGGGAACAATGGATGAGGTCGCGGACCAGATGGATGTTATCGTGGATTGTCCGGCCCGGGACCGTGTAGGACTGGTCGGGGTGGATCATGTGGTCCAGCACGGCACCAAGGCGAGCAGACATCGCCCTGGCGAAGATTTTGTAGTCCGTGCTGAGGAGGGAGACCGGGCGCCAGTTCTTAAGGAGGCGGAGATCGCCCTTCTTAGGCAGCAGGACGATGACTGCCCTGCGCCAAGAGAGGGGCATCTCCCCAGTCGCCAGAATTTCCCCCAGGACCCGCGCGTAGTCGCCCCCCAGGACGTCCCAGAACGCCCTGTGGAACTCCACGGTCAGCCCGTCCAGCCCCGGGGATTTTCCCCTCGAGAGCCGGGCGAGGGCACCGGTCAGCTCCGCCAGGCTTAGCGGAGCTTCCAGATTTTCGGCGCACTCCGGGCCGACCCTCGGCAGGTCCTCCCACAAAACTCTACGCGCTTCCTCGCTGGACGGATCCGGAGAGAACAGAGCCCCGTAATATTCACGGGCCCTGTTGTTGACGCCCTCTGGATCCGAGACGAGAGAGCCGTCGTCGGCCAGCAGCGTCAAGAGCTGCTTATCGACACTCTGCCTTTTTTCCAGCGAGTAGAAGAAGGGGGAGCCGCGGTCCAGATCCCGCAGGAACCGGATCCGCGACCTCACGAACGCGCCTCGGGACCCGACGAGCTGCAGGTCCTTCAGCGCGGCCTTCTTCGCTTCGTACACCGTCCGCAGGGCCGGGTCCCGGTCGACTTGACCGAGACGGGCTTCCAGGTCGAGCACCTCTTTTTCTAGGCGCCCGACTCTGGCCGCCCGCCTCTTGGTCGACCCCCTCGCGTACTCTTGACAGAAGACGCGGACATGAGCGTTGCCCACGTCCCACCATAGCCTCAAGGAGGGGAAGCCCCCCTGCTTCCTTCTCCAGTCGGACCAGAATCGACGGAACGAGTCCTGGAACCGCACGTCCTCCAGCAGCTGGTTGTTAAAGTGCCAGTACGCGGACCCCGTCCTCGCGCGGAGCGAAGCGAGCTCCGCCCACACCAGGTGGTGGTCCGAACACGGCACCGGCCGCATGGAGGCCGCCGGGACGCAGGAAACGTACGGCCGAGACACGTAAAGGCGGTCGACTCTAGACCATCCAACTCCAGGCCTCACCCATGTAAAGGCGCTGGAGTCGGGGTGGAGATTTCGCCAGACGTCCACCAAGTCGAAGGACCTGACCAGGTCCCTCAACTTCTCCATCGCCGTCATGCACTGCGGGGCACCGGAGCGGTCCCTCGCCTCGAGGGTGCAGTTAAAATCCCCCCCGAGGACAATGCAGTCGTCGACGTCGACGGAGCCAAGAAGAGCGGACACCTCTTCAAAGAAGCGCGTTTGCTGCGGGCCGGGATGAGGGGCGTACACGTTCACGAGATGGAGCGGCACGTCCCCCAGGCGAACCGTTACGTGCAGCAAGCGGCCTGGCACGGGCTCCTCGACCCCCAAGATCTCCGGCTGAAAATGCGGGCCCAGCAAGATGGCCACCCCACTAGAAATGGCGGTGAGGTGGCTCATGCGGACCTCTCCTTGCCATTCCAGGAGCCACGTGGCTTCGTCTCCCGGAACGGTGTGGGTTTCTTGCAGGAAGCACACCGCATATTTCCCCTCCCGCAGGAGCGAAAAATTGTCAAATCTACGGCGTGCCCCTCTGCCGCCGTTGATGTTGAGGCTGGCTATGGTTATCTTCATGGCAAAAGCATAGTGCAACCTCTACCTTAACCTATTGTGGGGGAGGGAGCGGAGTCTTTTGTTGAACTCCGCTCCCTCCGCAGCCCAGCGAGGAGTCCCTCGAGCTCGCGCAGCTCAAGGTGCTGCTCCTTTGTCAAGGGCCCGCCCGCGGCCAAGGTTTTAACGGCGGCGCGGACGGACCCCTTGATCAGCTCCGGCTCGGACCATTTTTCCAGGGCCAGTCGGGCTTGGTCGCGGCGACCCCGGCTCTGGGCCAAAAAGTCCCGGAGTTCCTTTGCAGGAATGAGGAGGGCCTCAGCGGCGGCCGCGAGCAGATCCACCGCCTCACTGGCGGTGGTCTCTAGGTCTTTACCCGCGTCCCCCACCGAGTCCCCGTCCTCCTCCGGGAGGTGGCCGCCAGCAGCCGGCCCATCGACCGCACAAGGTACGGCAAATGAACCGGCCGCTCCAACCGGCCCTGGCACTGCCCCGATCCCACCCCCAGGATCGTCGGCAGAGGAGTCCCCACTGGGCTCTTTTAAAAATGGTGCTGGTTCGGAAAATGACAGCGGAAGGGGTTCCCCCTCCGCCCCAGGAACCGGAGAACAAGGAGAGACCCGGCCATAGGAGATCCCCTGGCTCCCCAAGTGCTCCAGCTCCAAAGTAAGAGGCGAGGGTGGGTGTTCCTCCCCCTCCCCGCTGCCACCCCCCGGCCCAGCATCGACAGTTTCATTAAAATCAGTTTGTGTTTCTGCCGGGTCGAGCGACTCCCGGGGGAAGTTGGGTATTGGCTGGGCGGGCTCAGGTTCGGCCTTTTCGGCCCCGCCCGCCTCAGTCCCCGGGACGCCCGGCCCGGCGGCAATGCATTCTTCCGCTGGACCCACGCCCCCCACGACAGGCAGATCTTCCACTCCATCCCCAGGAGGCAGCGGCTGGGCAGCCTCGACTGCCTCACCCTCCCCGGGGACAGACTCTTCGCGCCTGCAGCGCAATTTGGGGGCGCTGGTGGGGGACGCGGGACACGTGGCGGGCACCGACTCCTCCGCGGAGGGATTTGTTCCCCCTCCGCCTCATCGGAGCCGCGCCTCCTTTTGTTCCTGGGGGTGCGCGGAGGCAGGGAGACCCCCATGTCTGCCGAGGCCTCCCGCTCCGCCCCCCCCTTTTCCTTTCCTTTCCCGCGCCCGGGCCCCTCTGTGGTGTTATTCAAGAGCTCGGGCACGGGCTCGGGGCACCACGCGCTCGCCGGTGACTGGGTTGGGCTGAGCGCGGTGGTCAAATTATCTGGCGCACCGAGGGGACCCGCCTCTAGATGTTTTGCCTTCTTCCGCGCCTTCTTTCCGGTCGGACGGTCTCCCTCCCCCCCCGCCGGAGGCCCTGAAAACAAAGGCCTCCGACGATGCCCGCGCACCCATGGCTCCCGGCACGCGGACGCAACTAGGGGGAGGGGTGGCGGCGGCGCCAGCCTTGGCCGCCTTCTGTGGTTTGGCGGCCTTGGAGGTGGGGCAGTTCTTACGAACATGCCCCACCTCCCTGCAGGCATGGCACCGCACGCCGTCCGACGTCCAGAAGACGCGGTAGGCAGTCCCCTCGTGCACCACATTAAAATTCCCCTCCGTCGTGTCCTCCCGCGCCAGCCGGACAAAGAGCTGGCGGCGGAAGGAGAACACGTGGCACAGGCTGTTCTCCCTGAGGCCGAGCGGTATGGGGTTGATCCCCGACCTTACCTCCCCCAGTTGGTGTAGGTGAGGGAGGAGGAGCTCAGCGGGAACAAAGGGCGGGACGTTTGAAATGATGACCCTCTGCGCGGTGGCCTCGAGAGGGTCCACCGGCAGGAACGTCCCGCCCACCGTGAGCCCCTTTTAAAAAGCCAGGGACACCGCCCGCTCCGACCCCAGGAAGAACACGGCCTACCCAGACATCTTGGAGGCTGCGACAATGGCCGAGGGGCCGACTACCCCAGCCATCGCCCGCACGCACTCCTCGATGGTCATTGTGGGGTGAGTGTAGCTCTTGACCCCGTGTTTTTTAGTAATGAGTCTGAAAGGTGGCAGGGCAGCGGGTGGCGCAGGAGGGGCCGTGGAAGCGGTTGCCACCTGCGCATACGTCCTTGCTGGCCCTGCCACCGGCGTGGATGGGGTCGCCATCACGGGGGCCCCTTTAAGGGCTACACCCACCCCAAAGTCACAGGCCTTAATGGTCTTTAATGGCCTCGTATATTAACTGAGCAGAGGAGCCCTTAACGAGGCACCTCTCCCCTCGTTGACAATTGGGGAGAGGCCTTGCTCCCTCTGCTCAGTTGTCTTAATTGGGTTTTTTTTTAAAAAAAAATTCGGAAGAAAAGGGCTCTCAGAGAGAGAGGGGAGAAACAGAGGGTAACGGAGAAAGAGAGAGGGGGGTGGGAAGGGGGGGGGGCTGCGAGGGCAGGTCTCCCCTCGCAGCTGTGGGTGGGTGCACTCCCCAGATGGCAAAACACACAAAAAACACAGTCTTTGGGTTGGTCTTCAGGTGGGGGGAGAAGACGTCTTCACCTGGGGTAGCTGGAGCCACCAGGCACACAATCCTAAACGATCTTTAATAGGATGATTAATGACAATCTTCAGCCTGGTAGCTCCAGCTATCCCAGGCTAGGCAATTGGGGGGGGGTGGGGGGGTTCCAATTGTGGGGGGGGCCCAGTTGTAAGCACGGCCCCCACGCACACTACCACACACACACACACCCCCCGCGATGTTCCGGCCCTCAGTGGTCTTCTTTCCTCCCCCCACCGATACAACAAAGTCTGTTTGGGGAAATGCACCCACACCCACCTGTAGAATGTAGAGTCTCCCTCCTTCCACACTGGATGTTGTTTGTCTTTTCCCCCTCTCTCCAACTCTTTGCAGAATGATAAAGATGTACAAAGTTTTCTGTTCTCCTCCTCTCCCTCTGGGTTAAAGTTGGTGGTGAAGCCCCATTCTTCCTTCTCTTCCTGGGCTGGTCTCAGGGCTCTCCAGGCAGGAGCTCATGTTGCTAGCAGCTCCACTCACTGCTCACAGCTCCAACTGAGCAGGACACGCCTCCACTGCTCCACGATTGGTCCTTGTGCATGAAACTCTTTTGAGTTTACCTGCAAAACATAAAAATATTAAACGGTGCCACCCGACCTGGGTGACACTCCAGACATTTTCAAGGACCCTTTTTTTTTTTTGTTTTTTGTTTTTTTTTTTGGGGCGCTAAAATCAAATTTTTCCAGTGCCCCCTATAAAAGGGAAGGGGGACACTAAAAGCACCGGCAATTAAAACAAATTAAACTTAAAAACGTAAACTCAAATTAAAATTTGGTTGCCGGGCGTGATGATGCACTCCAGTCCCTCCGGTGCCCACCTCTCGCGGAAGGCCGCGAGCGTACCGGTGGACACCGCGTGCTCCATCTCCAAGGACACCCTGGACCGGATGTAAGAGCGGAAGAGAGGCAGGCAGTCAGGTTGAACGACCCCCTCGACCGCCCGCTGCCTGGACCGGCTGATGGCACCCTTGGCCGTGCCCAGGAGCAGTCCTACGAGGAGGCCTTCGGACCTACCCGCTCCCCTCCGCACAGGGTGCCCAAAGATCAGGAGGGTGGGACTTAAGTGCAGCCAGAATTTCAGGAGCAGCCCCTTTAAATAACAAAACAGGGGCTGCAACCTCGTGCACTCAATAAAAACATGGAACACGGACTCCTCCAGACCGCAGAAATTGCAGGCGGCCTGGGAGTCCATGAACCGGCTTAAAAATTTGTTGCACGGCACTGCTCCGTGCACCACCCTCCACGCCAAGTCCGCGATGAATAGTGGGAGGACCCCTGCGTAGAGTGCCCTCCATCGGGGACCCCCGCCTCCTCCGGATGGCAAGATGGTACGCCATGGCGTGTCCGGACGGCCGGCGAGGATGGCAAAGTTGAGGGTGTGCAGGAGCAGCCCGTACAGGAAACCCCTCCGCGCGGAACTGAAAGGCACGGAGGGGATTTCCCCGAGGCGGCTCAAGTTGTGAGGCGCCGGCCCCCGAGGGAGGTTCCGGGGTTTGGCGCCGATGAGGAATTCCGTCCGGACGGGGGTCAGTTCGGACGGGATCTCCCCACGTGCTTGAGCCTCCTCGATGCACCTAACGGAGTCAGGGCCCAGAGCTGTTTTTAGCGACTCGATGGCATCGGCCGCGTGGCGGACGTTGGCAGAGTTTAGGCGCCGCGCCAGCGTGTCTGGCGCCATCCAGCCCGCTCCTCCGCCATCGAGCAGGTCCCTGACCCTGGTCACCTCACCAGCCACAGCCCTCTCTTCCGACCGCCACATAAAGCCTCGGCCGTGGAGGTACGGATTCCCGAGCAGCGGCTCCTGCAGGATGGCCGCCACTCCAGCCGGCGGAGAGCTGCGCTTGGTGGAGACTTTGTTCCAGACCCTGATGAGTTCCCTGTAAAAGACAGGCAGCTCCCGAAGGGCGGTCCTGGCACCCCCCAAGTTCACAAACAGGAGCTGCGTGTCATAATTGAGGTCGAGCTGCTGGCGGAAGAAATACCTCGCCAGAGCGCACCACCTAGGAGGGGGCTCGACGTAAAGGTATCTCTGCAGGGTCTGAAGACGGAAAGTCGCGAGCTGGGCGCTGACGCACACCAACGACTGACCGCCCTCCGCAAGCGGGAGACTCAAGACCGCAGCAGAGACCCAGTGCTTCCTGTTGTTCCAGAAGAAGTCCACCAGCTTCTTCTGTATCTTGGCGACAAACGCAGGGGGAGGGGTCAAAGTGACCAGCCGGTACCACAGCATTGCGGCCACCAGCTGGTTTATGACTAGCGCTCGACCCCTGTAGGACAGCACTCGGAGCAGTCCTGTCCAGCGCCCTAGGCGAGCGGCGACCTTGGCCTCCAGCTCCTGCCAGTTCGCCGGCCAGGCTCCCTCGTCGGGGCTAAGGTAGACTCCCAGATAGAGGAGATGGGTTGTGCTCCAGGCAAAAGGCCTGAGCTCCTCCGGCAGGGAGTCCACCCGCCACTGACCCACCAGGAGTCCGGAACATTTCTCCCAGTTGATCCTGGCGGAGGACGCGGCCGAGTAAATCTCCTGGCACTCACGCATCCTCCGCAGGTCAGCGGGATCCTCTACCGCGAGGAGCACGTCATCGGCGTAAGCCGAGAGGACGACCTCCACGCCCGGCCCTTGCAGAGCCAGTCCCGTCAACCTCGTCCGCAAGAGGCGCAGGAAAGGCTCCACGCAAACGGCATATAACTGGCCGGACATGGGGCATCCCTGGCGCACCCCTCTCCTAAAGCGAAGGGGCGCCGTCAAGGACCCGTTAACCTTAATCAGACACTCCGCGGCGGCATACAAAAGTCGGATCCGGGCGACGAAATGCGTCCCGAACCCGAAAGCGCGCAGAGTTCCGAGCAGATAGTCGTGATCCACCCTGTCGAACGCCTTCTCTTGGTCGAGGGATAGGAAGGCGACCGACAGACCAGTCTCCTGGGAACAATGGATGAGGTCCCGGACCAGATGGATGTTATCGTGGATTGTCCGGCCCGGGACCGTGTATGACTGGTCGGGGTGGATCATGTGGTCCAGCACGGCACCAAGGCGAGCAGACATCGCCCTGGCGAAGATTTTGTAGTCCGTGCTGAGGAGGGAGACCGGGCGCCAGTTCTTAAGGAGGCGGAGATCGCCCTGCTTAGGCAGCAGGACGATGACTGCCCTGCGCCAAGAGAGGGGCATCTCCCCGGTCGCCAGACTTTCCCCCAGGACCCGCGCGTAGTCGCTCCCCAGGACGTCCCAGAACGCCCTGTGGAACTCCACGGTCAGCCCGTCCAGCCCCGGGGATTTTCCCCTCGAGAGCCGGGCGAGGGCACCGGTCAGCTCCGCCAGGCTTTGCGGAGCTTCCAGATTTTCGGCGCCCTCCGGGCCGACCTTCGGCAGGTCCTCCCACAAAACTCTACGCGCTTCCTCGCTGGACGGATCCGGAGAGACCAGAGCCCCGTAATATTCACGGACCCTGTTGTTGACGCCCTCCGGATCCGAGACGAGAGAGCCGTCGTCGGCCAGCAGCGTCAAGAGCTGCTTACGGACACTCTGCCTTTTTTCCAGCGAGTAGAAGAAGGGGGAGCCGCGGTCCAGATCCCGCAGGAACCGGATCCGCGACCTCACGAACGCGCCTCGGGACCCGACGAGCTGCAGGTCCTTCAGCGCGGCCTTCTTCGCTTTGTACACCGTCCGCAGGGCCGGGTCCCGGACGACTTGACCGAGACGGGCAACCAAGTCGAGCACCTCTTTTTCTAGGCGCCCGACTCTGGCCGCCCGCCTCTTGGTCGACCCCCTCGCGTACTCTTGACAGAAGACGCGGACGTGAGCCTTGCCCACGTCCCACCATAGCCTGAAGGAGGGGAAGCCCCCCTGCTTCCTTCTCCAGTCGGACCAGAATCGACGGAACGAGTCCTGGAACCGCAATTCCTCCAGCAGCCGGTTGTTAAAGTGCCAGTACGCGGACCCCGTCCTCGCGCGGAGCGAAGCGAGCTCCGCCCACACCAGGTGGTGGTCCGAACACGGCACCGGCCGCATGGAGGCCGCCGGGACGCAGGAAACGTACGCCCGAGACACGTAAAGGCGGTCGACTCTAGACCATCCAACTCCAGGCCTCACCCAAGTAAAGGCGCTGGAGTCGGGGTGGAGATTTCGCCAGACGTCCACCAAGTCGAAGGACCCGACCAGGTCCCTCAACTTCTCCATCGCCGTCATGCACTGCGGGGCACCGGAGCGGTCCCTCGCCTCGAGGGTGCAGTTAAAATCCCCCCCGAGGACAATGCAGTCGCCGACGTCGACGGAGCCAAGAAGAGCGGACACCTCTTCAAAGAAGCGCGTTTGCTGCGGGCCGGGATGAGGGGCGTACACGTTCACGAGATGGAGCGGCACGTCCCCCAGGCGAACCGTTACGTGCAGCAAGCGGCCTGGCACGGGCTCCTCGACCCCCAAGATCTCCGGCTGAAAATGCGGGCCCAGCAAGATGGCCACCCCACTAGAAATGGCGGTGAGGTGGCTCATGCGGACCTCTCCTTGCCATTCCAGGAGCCACGTGGCTTCGTCTCCCGGAACTGTGTGGGTTTCTTGCAGGAAGCACACCGCATATTTCCCCTCCCGCAGGAGCGAAAAATTGTCAAATCTACGGCGTGCCCCTCTGCCGCCGTTGATGTTGAGGCTGGCTATGGTTATCTTCATGGCAAAAGCATAGTGCAACCTCTACCTTAACCTATTGTGGGGGAGGGAGCGGAGTCTTTTGTAGAACTCCGCTCCCTCCGCAGCCCAGCGAGGAGTCCCTCGAGCTCGCGCAGCTCAAGGTGCTGCTCCTTTGTCAAGGGCCCGCCCGCGGCCAAGGTTTTAACGGCGGCGCGGACGGACCCCTTGATCAGCTCCGGCTCGGACCATTTTTCCAGGGCCAGTCGGGCTTGGTCGCGGCGACCCCGGCTCTGGGCCAAAAAGTCCCGGAGTTCCTTTGCAGGAATGAGGAGGGCCTCAGCGGCGGCCGCGAGCAGATCCACCGCCTCACTGGCGGTGGTCTCTAGGTCTTCACCCGCGTCCCCCACCGAGTCCCCGTCCTCCTCCGGGAGGTGGCCGCCAGCAGCCAGCCCATCGACCGCACAAGGTACGGCAAATGAACCGGCCGCTCCAACCGGCCCTGGCACTGCCCCGATCCCACCCCCAGGATCGTCGGCAGAGGAGTCCCCACTGGGCTCTTTTAAAAATGGTGCTGGGTCGGGAAATGACAGCGGAAGGGGTTCCCCCTCCGCCCCAGGAACCGGAGAACAAGGAGAGACCCGGCCATAGGAGATCCCCAGGCTCCCCAAGTGCTCCAGCTCCAAAGTAAGAGGCGAGGGTGGGTGATCCTCCCCCTCCCCGCTGCCACCCCCCGGCCCAGCAACTACAGTTCCATTAAAATCAGTTTGTGTTTCTGCCGGGTCGAGCGACTCCCGGGGGAAGTTGGGTATTGGCCGGGCGGGCTCAGGTTCGGCCTTTTCGGCCTCGCCCGCCTCAGTCCCCGGGACGCCCGGCCCGGCGGCTACGCATTCCTCCGCTGGCCCCACGCCCCCCACGACAGGCAGATCTTCCATGCCATCCCCAGGAGGCAGCGGCTGGGCAGCCTCGACTGCCTCACCCTCCCCGGGGACAGACTCTTCGCGCCTGCAGCGCAATTTGGGAGCGCTGGTGGGGGACGCGGGACACGCGGCGGGCACCGACTCCTCCGCGGAGGGATGTTGTTCCCCCTCCGCCTCATCGGAGCCGCGCCCCCTTTTGTTCCTGGGGGTGCGCGGAGGCAGGGAGACCCCCATGTCTGCCGAGGCCTCCCGCTCCGCCCCCCCCTTTTCCTTTTCTTGCCCGCGCCTGGGCCCCTCTGTGGTGTTATTCAAGGGCCCGGGCACGGGCTCGGGGCACCCCGCGCTCGCCGGTGACTGGGATGGGCTGAGCGCGGTGGTCAAATTGTCTGGCGCACCGAGGGGACCCGCCTCTGGATGTTTTGTCTTCTTCCGCGCCTTCCTTCCGGCCGGACGCTCTCCCTCCCCCCCGCCGGAGGCCCTGAAAACAAAGGTCTCCGACGATGCCCGCGCACCCATGGCTCCCGGCACGCGGACGCAGCTAGGGGGAGGGGTGGCGGCGGCGCCAGCCTTGGCCGCCTTCGGTGGTTTGGCGGCCTTGGAGGCGGGGCAGTTCTTGCGAACGTGCCCCACCTCCTTGCAGGCATGGCACCGCACGCCGTCCGACGTCCAGAAGACGCGGTAGGCAGTCCCCTCGTGCACCACATTAAAAGATCCCTCCGTCGTGTCCTCCCGCGCCAGCCGGACAAAGAGCTGGCGGCGGAAGGAGAACACGTGGCGCAGGCTATTCTCCCTGAGGCCGAGCGGTATGGGGTTGATCCCTGACCTTACCTCCCCCAGTTGTTGTAGGTGAGGGAGGAGGAGCTCAGCGGAAACAAAGGGCGGGACGTTTGAAATGATGACCCTCTGCACGGTGGCCTCGAGAGGGTCCACCGGCAGGAACGTCCCGCCCACCGTGAGCCCCTTTTCAAGGGCCAGGGACACCGCCCGCTCCGACCCCAGGAAGAACACTGCCTTCCCAGACATCTTGGAGGCTGCGACAATGGCCGAGGGGCCGACTACCCCAGCCATCGCCCGCACGCACTCCTCAATGCTCATTGTGGGGTGAGTGTAGCTCTTGACCCCGTGTTTCCTGGTTATAAGTCTGAACGGTGGCAGGGCAGCGGGTGGCGCAGGAGGTGCCGTGGATGTGGACACCGCCTGCGCATACGTCCTTGCTGGCCCTGCCACCGGCGTGGATGGGGTCGCCATCACGGGGTCCCTTTAAGGGCTACACCCACCCCAAAGTCACAGGCCTTAATGGTCTTTAATGGCCTCGTATGTTAACTGAGCAGAGGAGCCCTTAACGAGGCACCTCTCCCCTCGTTGACAATTGGGGAGAGGCCTTGCTCCCTCTGCTCAGTTGTCTTAATTGGGTTTTTTTTTAAAAAAAATTCGGAAGAAAAGGGCTCTCAGAGAGAGAGGGGAGAAACAGAGGGTAACGGAGAAAGAGAGAGGGGGGTGGGAAGGGGGGGGGGCTGCGAGGGCAGGTCTCCCCTCGCAGCTGTGGGTGGGTGCACTCCCCAGATGGCAAAACACACAAAAAACACAGTCTTTGGGTTGGTCTTCAGGTGGGGGGAGAAGACGTCTTCACCTGGGGTAGCTAGAGCCACCAGGCACACAATCCCAAACGATCTTCAATAGGGTGATTTAAAGAATCTTCAGCCTGGTAGCTCCAGCTATCCCAGGCTAGGCAAATGTGGGGGGTGGGGGGGTTTCCAATTGTGGGGGGGGCCTAGTTGTAAGCAAGGCCCCCACACACACTACCACACACACACACACCCCCCGCGATGTTCCGGCCCTCAGTGGTCTTCTTTCCTCCCCCCACCGATACAACAAAGTCTTTTTGGGAAATGCACCCACACCCACCTGTAGAATGTAGAGTCTCCCTCCTTCCACACTGGATGTTGTTTGTCTTTTCCCCCTCTCTCCAACTCCTTGCAGAATGGTGAAAGATGTTAAAAGAGTTTTCTGTTCTCCTCCTCTCCCTCTGGGTGAAAGTGATGGTGAAACCCCATTCTTCCTTCTCTTCCTGGGCTGTTCTTAGGGCTCTCCAGGCAGGAGCTCAAGTTGCTAGCAGCTCCACTCACTGCTCACAGCTCCAACTGAGCAGGACACGCCTCCACTGCTCCACGATTGGTCCTTGTGCATGAAACTCTTTTAGAGTCTACCTGCAAAACATAAACATTAAACTGTGCCACCCGACCTGGGTGACACACCAGACATTTACAAGGCCCTTTTTTCCTTTTTTTGGTTTTTTTTTTTTGTGTTTTTTGTTTTTTTGTTTTTTTTGTTGTTTTTTTTGGGCACTAAAATCACAATTTCTCCGGTGCCCCCTATAAAAGGGAAGGGGACACTAAAAGCACCGGCAATTAAAACAAATTAAACTTTAAAACGTAAAATCAAATTAAAATTTGGTTGCCGGGCGTGATGATGCACTCCAGTCCCTCCGGTGCCCACCTCTCGCGGAAGGCCGTGAGCGTACCGGTGGACACCGCGTGCTCCATCTCCAAGGACACCCTGGACCGGATGTAAGAGCGGAAGAGAGGCAGGCAGTCAGGTTGAACGACCCCCTCGACCGCCCGCTGCCTGGACCGGCTGATGGCACCCTTGGCCGTGCCCAGGAGCAGTCCTACGAGGCGGCCTTCGGACCTACCCGCTCCCCTCCGCACAGGGTGCCCAAAGATCAGGAGAGTGGGACTGAAGTGCAGCCAGAATTTCAGGAGCAGCCCCTTCAAATAGTGGAACAGGGGCTGCAACCTTGTGCACTCCATAAAAACATGGAACACGGACTCCTCCAGACCGCAGAAATTGCAGGCGGCCTGGGAGTCCGTGAACCGGCTTAAAAATTTGTTGCACGGCACTGCTCCGTGCACCACCCTCCAGGCCAAGTCCCAGATGAATAGTGGGAGGACCCCTGCGTAGAGTGCCCTCCATCGGGGACCCCCGCCTCCTCCGGACGGCAAGATGGTACGCCATGGCGTGTCCGGACGGCCGGCGAGGATGGCAAAGTTGAGGGTGTGCAGGAGCAGCCCGTACAGGAAACCCCTCCGCGCGGAACTGAAAGGCACGGAGTGGATTTCCCCGAGGCGGCTCAAGTTGTGAGGCGCCGGCCCCCGAGGGAGGTTCCGGGGTTTGGCGCCGATGAGGAATTCCGTCCGGACGGGGGTCAGTTCGGACGGGATCTCCCCACGTACTTGAGCCTCCTCGATGCACCTAACGGAGTCAGGGCCCAGAGCTGTTTTTAGCGACTCGATGGCATCGGCCGCGTGGCGGACGTTGGCAGAATTTAGGCGCCGCGCCAGCGTGTCTGGCGCCATCCAGCCCGCTCCTCCGCCATCGAGCAGGTCCCTGACCCTGGTCACCTCACCAGCCACAGCCCTCTCTTCCGACCGCCACATAAAGCCTCGGCCGTGGAGGTACGGATTCCCGAGCAGCGGTTCCTGCAGGACGGCCGCCACTCCAGCCGGCGGAGAGCTGCGCTTGGTGGAGACTTTGTTCCAGACCCTGATGAGTTCCCTGTAAAAGACAGGCAGCTCCCGGAGGGCGGTCCTGGCACCCCCCAAGTTCACAAACAGGAGCTGCGTGTCATAATTGAGGTCGAGCTGCTGGCGGAAGAAATACCTCGCCAGAGCACACCACCTAGGAGGGGGCTCGACGTAAAGGTATCTCTGCAGGGTCTGAAGACGGAAAGTCGCGAGCTGGGCGCTGATGCACACCAACGACTGACCGCCCTCCTCAAGCGGGAGACTCAAGACCGCGGCAGAGACCCAGTGCTTCCTGTTGTTCCAGAAGAAGTCCACCAGCTTCTTCTGTATCTTGGCGACAAACGCAGGGGGAGGGGTCAAAGTGACCAGCCGGTACCACAGCATTGCGGCCACCAGCTGGTTTATGACTAGCGCTCGACCCCTGTAGGACAGCACTCGGAGCAGTCCTGTCCAGCGCCCTAGGCGAGCGGCGACCTTGGCCTCCAGCTCCTGCCAGTTCGCCGGCCAGGCTCCCTCGTCGGGGCTAAGGTAGACTCCCAGATAGAGGAGATGGGTCGTGCTCCAGGCAAAAGGCCTGAGCTCCTCCGGCAGGGAGTCCACCCGCCACTGACCCACCAGGAGTCTGGAACATTTCTCCCAGTTGATCCTGGCGGAGGACGCGGCCGAGTAAATCTCCTGGCACTCACGCATCCTCCGCAGGTCAGCGGGATCCTCTACCGCGAGGAGCACGTCATCGGCGTAAGCCGAGAGGACGACCTCCACGCCCGGCCCTTGCAGAGCCAGTCCCGTCAACCTCGTCCGCAAGAGGCGCAGGAAAGGCTCCACGCAAACGGCATATAACTGGCCGGACATGGGGCATCCCTGGCGCACCCCTCTCCTAAAGCGAAGGGGCGCCGTCAAGGACCCGTTAACCTTAATCAGACACTCCGCGGCGGCGTACAAAAGTCGGATCCGGGCGACGAAATGCGTCCCGAACCCGAAAGCGCGCAGAGTTCCGAGCAGATAGTCGTGATCCACCCTGTCGAACGCCTTCTCTTGGTCGAGGGATAGGAAGGCGACCGACAGCCCAGCCTCCTGGGAACAATGGATAAGGTCCCGGACCAGATGGATGTTGTCGTGGATTGTCCGGCCCGGGACCGTGTATGACTGGTCGGGGTGGATCATGTGGTCCAGCACGGCACCAAGGCGAGCAGACATCGCCCTGGCGAAAATTTTGTAGTCCGTGCTGAGGAGGGAGACCGGACGCCAGTTCTTAAGGAGGCGGAGATTGC
Organism: Pristiophorus japonicus; assembly: GCF_044704955.1. Taxonomy (NCBI): domain Eukaryota; kingdom Metazoa; phylum Chordata; class Chondrichthyes; family Pristiophoridae; genus Pristiophorus; species Pristiophorus japonicus. The sequence goes on from NC_091999.1 coordinate 49,990,210, forward strand.
CCTTCTTAGGCAGCAGGACGATGACTGCCCTGCGCCAAGAGAGGGGCATCTCCCTGGTCGCCAGACTTTCCCCCAGGACCCGCGCGTAGTCGCTCCCCAGGACGTCCCAGAACGCCCTGTGGAACTCCACGGTCAGCCCGTCCAGCCCCGGTGATTTTCCCCTCGAGAGCCGGGCGAGGGCACCGGTCAGCTCCGCCAGGCTTAGCGGAGCTTCCAGATTTTCGGCGCCCTCCGGGCCGACCTTCGGCAGGTCCTCCCACAAAACTCTACGCGCTTCCTCGCTGGACGGATCCGGAGTGAACAGAGCCCCGTAATATTCACGGACCCTGTTGTTGACGCCCTCCGGATCCGAGACGAGAGAGCCGTCGTCGGCCAGCAGCGTCAAGAGCTGCTTACGGACACTCTGCCTTTTTTCCAGCGAGTAGAAGAAGGGGGAGCCGCGGTCCAGATCCCGCAGGAACCGGATCCGCGACCTCACGAACGCGCCTCGGGACCCGACGAGCTGCAGGTCCTTCAGCGCGGCCTTCTTCGCTTCGTACACCGTCCGCAGGGCCGGGCCCTGGACGACTTGACCGAGACGGGCTTCCAGGTCGAGCACCTCTTTTTCTAGGCGCCCGACTCTGGCCGCCCGCCTCTTGGTCGACCCCCTCGCGTACTCTTGACAGAAGACGCGGACGTGAGCCTTGCCCACGTCCCACCATAGCCTCAAGGAGGGGAAGCCCCCCTGCTTCCTTCTCCAGTCGGACGAGAATCGACGGAACGAGTCCTGGAACCGCACGTCCTCCAGCAGCCGGTTGTTAAAGTGCCAGTACGCGGACCCCGTCCTCGCGCGGAGCGAAGCGAGCTCCGCCCACACCAGGTGGTGGTCCGAACACGGCACCGGCCGCATGGAGGCCGCCGGGACGCAGGAAACGTACGCCCGAGACACGTAAAGGCGGTCGACTCTAGACCATCCAACTCCAGGCCTCACCCAAGTAAAGGCGCTGGAGTCGGGGTGGAGATTTCGCCAGACGTCCACCAAGTCGAAGGACCCGACCAGGTCCCTCAACTTCTCCATCGCCGTCATGCACTGCGGGGCACCGGAGCGGTCCCTCGCCTCGAGGGTGCAGTTAAAATCCCCCCCGAGGACAATGCAGTCGCCGACGTCGACGGAGCCAAGAAGAGCGGACACCTCTTCAAAGAAGCGCGTTTGCTGCGGGCCGGGATGAGGGGCGTACACGTTCACGAGATGGAGCGGCACGTCCCCCAGGCGAACCGTTACGTGCAGCAAGCGGCCTGGCACGGGCTCCTCGACCCCCAAGATCTCCGGCTGAAAATGCGGGCCCAGCAAGATGGCCACCCCACTAGAAATGGCGGTGAGGTGGCTCATGCGGACCTCTCCTTGCCATTCCAGGAGCCACGTGGCTTCGTCTCCCGGAACGGTGTGGGTTTCTTGCAGGAAGCACACCGCATATTTCCCCTCCCGCAGGAGCGAAAAATTGTCAAATCTACGGCGTGCCCCTCTGCCGCCGTTGATGTTGAGGCTGGCTATGGTTATCTTCATGGCAAAAGCATAGTACAACCTCTACCTTAACCTATTGTGGGGGAGGGAGCGGAGTCTTTTGTTGAACTCCGCTCCCTCCGCAGCCCAGCGAGGAGTCCCTCGAGCTCGCGCAGCTCAAGGTGCTGCTCCTTTGTCAAGGGCCCGCCCGCGGCCAAGGTTTTAACGGCGGCGCGGACGGACCCCTTGATCAGCTCCGGCTCGGACCATTTTTCCAGGGCCAGTCGGGCTTGGTCGCGGCGACCCCGGCTCTGGGCCAAAAAGTCCCGGAGTTCCTTTGCAGGAATGAGGAGGGCCTCAGCGGCGGCCGCGAGCAGATCCACCGCCTCACTGGCGGTGGTCTCTAGGTCTTCACCCGCGTCCCCCACCGAGTCCCCGTCCTCCTCCGGGAGGTGGCCGCCAGCAGCCAGCCCATCGACCGCACAAGGTACGGCAAATGAACCGGCCGCTCAAACCGGCCCTGGCACTGCCCCGATCCCACCCCCAGGATCGTCGGCAGAGGAGTCCCCACTGGGCTCTTTTAAAAATGGTGCTGGGTCGGGAAATGACAGCGGAAGGGGTTCCCCCTCCGCCCCAGGAACCGGAGAACAAGGAGAGACCCGGCCATAGGAGATCCCCAGGCTCCCCAAGTGCTCCAGCTCCAAAGTAAGAGGCGAGGGTGGGTGTTCCTCCCCCTCCCCGCTGCCACCCCCCGGCCCAGCATCTACAGTTCCATTAAAATCAGTTTGTGTTTCTGCCGGGTCGAGCGACTCCCGGGGGAAGTTGGGTATTGGCCGGGCGGGCTCAGGTTCGGCCTTTTCGGCCTCGCCCGCCTCAGTCCCCGGGACGCCCGGCCCGGCGGCTACGCATTCCTCCGCTGGCCCCACGCCCCCCACGACAGGCAGATCTTCCATGCCATCCCCAGGAGGCAGCGGCTGGGCAGCCTCGACTGCCTCACCCTCCCCGGGGACAGACTCTTCGCGCCTGCAGCGCAATTTGGGAGCGCTGGTGGGGGACGCGGGACACGCGGCGGGCACCGACTCCTCCGCGGAGGGATGTTGTTCCCCCTCCGCCTCATCGGAGCCGCGCCTCCTTTTGTTCCTGGGGGCGCGCGGAGGCAGGGAGACCCCCATGTCTGCCGAGGCCTCCCGCTCCGCCCCCCCCTTTTCCTTTTCTTGCCCGCGCCTGGGCCCCTCTGTGGTGTTCTTCAAGGGCCCGGGCACGGGCTCGGGGCACCCCGCGCTCGCCGGTGACTGGGTTGGGCTGAGCGCGGTGGTCAAATTGTCTGGCGCACCGAGGGGACCCGCCTCTGGATGTTTTGTCTTCTTCCGCGCCTTCCTTCCGGCCGGACGCTCTCCCACCCCCCCGCCGGAGGCCCTGAAAACAAAGGTCTCCGACGATGCCCGCGCACCCATGGCTCCCGGCACGCGGACGCAGCTAGGGGGAGGGGTGGCGGCGGCGCCAGCCTTGGCCGCCTTCGGTGGTTTGGCGGCCTTGGAGGCGGGGCAGTTCTTGCGAACGTGCCCCACCTCCTTGCAGGCATGGCACCGCACGCCGTCCGACGTCCAGAAGACGCGGTAGGCAGTCCCCTCGTGCACCACATTAAAAGATCCCTCCGTCGTCTCCTCCCGCGCCAGCCGGACAAAGAGCTGGCGGCGGAAGGAGAACACGTGGCGCAGGCTGTTCTCCCTGAGGCCGAGCGGTATGGGGTTGATCCCTGACCTTACCTCCCCCAGTTGTTGTAGGTGAGGGAGGAGGAGCTCAGCGGAAACAAAGGGCGGGACGTTTGAAATGATGACCCTCTGCGCGGTGGCCTCTAGAGGGTCCACCGGCAGGAACGTCCCGCCCACCGTGAGCCCCTTTTCAAGGGCCAGGGACACCGCCCGCTCCGACCCCAGGAAGAACACGGCCTTCCCAGACATCTTGGAGGCTGCGACAATGGCCGCGGGGCCGACTACCCCAGCCATCGCCCGCACGCACTCCTCAATGCTCATTGTGGGGTGAGTGTAGCTCTTGACCCCGTGTTTCCTGGTTATAAGTCTGAATGGTGGCAGGGCAGCGGGTGGCGCAGGAGGTGCCGTGGATGTGGACACCGCCTGCGCATACGTCCTTGCTGGCCCTGCCACCGGCGTGGATGGGGTCGCCATCACGGGGTCCCTTTAAGGGCTACACCCACCCCAAAGTCACAGGCCTTAATGGTCTTTAATGGCCTCGTATGTTAACTGAGCAGAGGAGCCCTTAACGAGGCACCTCTCCCCTCGTTGACAATTGGGGAGAGGCCTTGCTCCCTCTGCTCAGTTGTCTTAATTGGGTTTTTTTTTAAAAAAAATTCGGAAGAAAAGTGCTCTCAGAGAGAGAGGGGAGAAACAGAGGGTAACGGAGAAAGAGAGAGGGGGGTGGGAAGGGGGGGGGCTGCGAGGGCAGGTCTCCCCTCGCAGCTGTGGGTGGGTGCACTCCCCAGATGGCAAAACACACAAAAAACACAGTCTTTGGGTTGGTCTTCAGGTGGGGGGAGAAGACGTCTTCACCTGGGGTAGCTAGAGCCACCAGGCACACAATCCCAAACGATCTTAAATAGGGTGATTTAAAGAATCTTCAGCCTGGTAGCTCCAGCTATCCCAGGCTAGGCAAATGTGAGGGGTGGGGGGGTTTCCAATTGTGGGGGGGGCCTAGTTGTAAGCAAGGCCCCCACACACACTACCACACACACACACACCCCCCGCGATGTTCCGGCCCTCAGTGGTCTTCTTTCCTCCCCCCACCGATACAACAAAGTCTTTTTGGGAAATGCACCCACACCCACCTGTAGAATGTAGTCTCCCTCCTTCCACACTGGATGTTGTTTGTCTTTTCCCCCTCTCTCCAACTCCTTGCAGAATGGTGAAAGATGTTAAAAGAGTTTTCTGTTCTCCTCCTCTCCCTCTGGGTGAAAGTGATGGTGAAACCCCTTCCTTCCTCCTCTTCCTGGGCTGTTCTCAGGGCTCTCCAGGCAGGAGCTCAAGTTGCTAGCAGCTCCACTCACTGCTCACAGCTCCAACTGAGCAGGACACGCCTCCACTGCTCCACGATTGGTCCTTGTGCATGAAACTCTTTTAGAGTCTACCTGCAAAACATAAACATTAAACTGTGCCACCCGACCTGGGTGACACACCAGACATTTACAAGGCCCTTTTTTCCTTTTTTTGGTTTTTTTTTTTGTGTTTTTTGTTTTTTTGTTTTTTTTGTTGTTTTTTTGGGCACTAAAATCACAATTTCTCCGGTGCCCCCTATAAAAGGGAAGGGGACACTAAAAGCACCGGCAATTAAAACAAATTAAACTTTAAAACGTAAAATCAAATTAAAATTTGGTTGCCGGGCGTGATGATGCACTCCAGTCCCTCCGGTGCCCACCTCTCGCGGAAGGCCGCGAGCGTACCGGTGGACACCGCGTGCTCCATCTCCAAGGACACCCTGGACCGGATGTAAGAGCGGAAGAGAGGCAGGCAGTCAGGTTGAACGACCCCCTCGACCGCCCGCTGCCTGGACCGGCTGATGGCACCCTTGGCCGTGCCCAGGAGCAGTCCTACGAGGAGGCCTTCGGACCTACCCGCTCCCCTCCGCACAGGGTGCCCAAAGATCAGGAGAGTGGGACTGAAGTGCAGCCAGAATTTCAGGAGCAGCCCCTTCAAATAGTGGAACAGGGGCTGCAACCTTGTGCACTCCATAAAAACATGGAACACGGACTCCTCCAGACCGCAGAAATTGCAGGCGGCCTGGGAGTCCGTGAACCGGCTTAAAAATTTGTTGCACGGCACTGCTCCGTGCACCACCCTCCAGGCCAAGTCCCCGATGAATAGTGGGAGGACCCCTGCGTAGAGTGCCCTCCATCGGGGACCCCCGCCTCCTCCGGACGGCAAGATGGTACGCCATGGCGTGTCCGGACGGCCGGCGAGGATGGCAAAGTTGAGGGTGTGCAGGAGCAGCCCGTACAGGAAACCCCTCCGCGCGGAACTGAAAGGCACGGAGGGGATTTCCCCGAGGCGGCTCAAGTTGTGAGGCGCCGGCCCCCGAGGGAGGTTCCGGGGTTTGGCGCCGATGAGGAATTCCGTCCGGACGGGGGTCAGTTCGGACGGGATCTCCCCACGTGCTTGAGCCTCCTCGATGCACCTAACGGAGTCAGGGCCCAGAGCTGTTTTTAGCGACTCGATGGCATCGGCCCCGTGGCGGACGTTGGCAGAATTTAGGCGCCGCGCCAGCGTGTCTGGCGCCATCCAGCCCGCTCCTCCGCCATCGAGCAGGTCCCTGACCCTGGTCACCTCACCAGCCACAGCCCTCTCTTCCGACCGCCACATAAAGCCTCGGCCGTGGAGGTACGGATTCCAGAGCAGCGGTTCCTGCAGGACGGCCGCCACTCCAGCCGGCGGAGAGCTGCGCTTGGTGGAGACTTTGTTCCAGACCCTGATGAGTTCCCTGTAAAAGACAGGCAGCTCCCGGAGGGCGGTCCTGGCACCCCCCAAGTTCACAAACAAGAGCTGCGTGTCATAATTGAGGTCGAGCTGCTGGCGGAAGAAATACCTCGCCAGAGCACACCACCTAGGAGGGGGCTCGACGTAAAGGTATCTCTGCAGGGTCTGAAGACGGAAAGTCGCGAGCTGGGCGCTGATGCACACCAACGACTGACCGCCCTCCTCAAGCGGGAGACTCAAGACCGCGGCAGAGACCCAGTGCTTCCTGTTGTTCCAGAAGAAGTCCACCAGCTTCTTCTGTATCTTGGGGACAAACGCAGGGGGAGGGGTCAAAGTGACCAGCCGGTACCACAGCATTGCGGCCACCAGCTGGTTTATGACTAGCGCTCGACCCCTGTAGGACAGCACTCGGAGCAGTCCTGTCCAGCGCCCTAGGCGAGCGGCGACCTTGGCCTCCAGCTCCTGCCAGTTCGCCGGCCAGGCTCCCTCGTCGGGGCTAAGGTAGACTCCCAGATAGAGGAGATGGGTCGTGCTCCAGGCAAAAGGCCTGAGCTCCTCCGGCAGGGAGTCCACCCGCCACTGACCCACCAGGAGTCCGGAACATTTCTCCCAGTTGATCCTGGCGGAGGACGCGGCCGAGTAAATCTCCTGGCACTCACGCATCCTCCGCAGGTCAGCGGGATCCTCTACCGCGAGGAGCACGTCATCAGCGTAAGCCGAGAGGACGACCTCCACGCCCGGCCCTTGCAGAGCCAGTCCCGTCAACCTCGTCCGCAAGAGGCGCAGGAAAGGCTCCACGCAAACGGCATATAACTGGCCGGACATGGGGCATCCCTGGCGCACCCCTCTCCTAAAGCGAAGGGGCGCCGTCAAGGACCCGTTAACCTTAATCAGACACTCCGCGGCGGCGTACAAAAGTCGGATCCGGGCGACGAAATGCGTCCCGAACCCGAAAGCGCGCAGAGTTCCGAGCAGATAGTCGTGATCCACCCTGTCGAACGCCTTCTCTTGGTCGAGGGATAGGAAGGCGACCGACAGACCAGCCTCCTGGGAACAATGGATGAGGTCCCGGACCAGATGGATGTTGTCGTGGATTGTCCGGCCCGGGACCGTGTATGACTGGTCGGGGTGGATCATGTGGTCCAGCACGGCACCAAGGCGAGCAGACATCGCCCTGGCGAAAATTTTGTAGTCCGTGCTGAGGAGGGAGAGCGGGCGCCAGTTCTTAAGGAGGCGGAGATCGCCCTTCTTAGGCAGCAGGACGATGACTGCCCTGCGCCAAGAGAGGGGCATCTCCCCGGTCGCCAGACTTTCCCCCAGGACCCGCGCGTAGTCGCTCCCCAGGACGTCCCAGAACGCCCTGTGGAACTCCACGGTCAGCCCGTCCAGCCCCGGGGATTTTCCCCTCGAGAGCCGGGCGAGGGCACCGGTCAGCTCCGCCAGGCTTAGCGGAGCTTCCAGATTTTCGGCGCCCTCCGGGCCGACCTTCGGCAGGTCCTCCCACAAAACTCTACGCGCTTCCTCGCTGGACGGATCCGGAGTGAACAGAGCCCCGTAATATTCACGGACCCTGTTGTTGACGCCCTCCGGATCCGAGACGAGAGAGCCGTCGTCGGCCAGCAGCGTCAAGAGCTGCTTACGGACACTCTGCCTTTTTTCCAGCGAGTAGAAGAAGGGGGAGCCGCGGTCCAGATCCCGCAGGAACCGGATCCGCGACCTCACGAACGCGCCTTGGGACCCGACGAGCTGCAGGTCCTTCAGCGCGGCCTTCTTCGCTTCGTACACCGTCCGCAGGGCCGGGCCCTGGACGACTTGACCGAGACGGGCTTCCAGGTCGAGCACCTCTTTTTCTAGGCGCCCGACTCTGGCCGCCCGCCTCTTGGTCGACCCCCTCGCGTACTCTTGACAGAAGACGCGGACGTGAGCCTTGCCCACGTCCCACCATAGCCTCAAGGAGGGGAAGCCCCCCTGCTTCCTTCTCCAGTCGGACCAGAATCGACGGAACGAGTCCTGGAACCGCACGTCCTCCAGCAGCCGGTTGTTAAAGTGCCAGTACGCGGACCCCGTCCTCGCGCGGAGCGAAGCGAGCTCCGCCCACACCAGGTGGTGGTCCGAACACGGCACCGGCCGCATGGAGGCCGCCGGGACGCAGGAAACGTACGCCCGAGACACGTAAAGGCGGTCGACTCTAGACCATCCAACTCCAGGCCTCACCCAAGTAAAGGCGCTGGAGTCGGGGTGGAGATTTCGCCAGACGTCCACCAAGTCGAAGGACCCGACCAGGTCCCTCAACTTCTCCATCGCCGTCATGCACTGCGGGGCACCGGAGCGGTCCCTCGCCTCGAGGGTGCAGTTAAAATCCCCCCCGAGGACAATGCAGTCGCCGACGTCGACGGAGCCAAGAAGAGCGGACACCTCTTCAAAGAAGCGCGTTTGCTGCGGGCCGGGATGAGGGGCGTACACGTTCACGAGATGGAGCGGCACGTCCCCCAGGCGGACCGTTACGTGCAGCAAGCGGCCTGGCACGGGCTCCTCGACCCCCAAGATCTCCGGCTGAAAATGCGGGCCCAGCAAGATGGCCACCCCACTAGAAATGGCGGTGAGGTGGCTCATGCGGACCTCTCCTTGCCATTCCAGGAGCCACGTGGCTTCGTCTCCCGGAACGGTGTGGGTTTCTTGCAGGAAGCACACCGCATATTTCCCCTCCCGCAGGAGCGAAAAATTGTCAAATCTACGGCGTGCCCCTCTGCCGCCGTTGATGTTGAGGCTGGCTATGGTTATCTTCATGGCAAAAGCATAGTGCAACCTCTACCTTAACCTATTGTGGGGGAGGGAGCGGAGTCTTTTGTTGAACTCCGCTCCCTCCGCAGCCCAGCGAGGAGTCCCTCGAGCTCGCGCAGCTCAAGGTGCTGCTCCTTTGTCAAGGGCCCGCCCGCGGCCAAGGTTTTAACGGCGGCGCGGACGGACCCCTTGATCAGCTCCGGCTCGGACCATTTTTCCAGGGCCAGTCGGGCTTGGTCGCGGCGACCCCGGCTCTGGGCCAAAAAGTCCCGGAGTTCCTTTGCAGGAAAGAGGAGGGCCTCAGCGGCGGCCGCGAGCAGATCCACCGCCTCACTGGCGGTGGTCTCTCGGTCTTCACCCGCGTCCCCCACCGAGTCCCCGTCCTCCTCCGGGAGATGGCCGCCAGCAGCCGGCCCATCGACCGCACAAGGTACGGCAAATGAACCGGCCGCTCCAACCGGCCCTGGCACTGCCCCGATCCCACCCCCAGGATCGTCGGCAGAGGAGTCCCCACTGGGCTCTTTTAAAAATGGTGCTGGGTCGGGAAATGACAGCGGAAAGGGTTCCCCCTCCGCGCCAGGAACCGGAGAACAAGGAGAGACCCGGCCATAGGAGATCCCCAGGCTCCCCAAGTGCTCCAGCTCCAAAGTAAGAGGCGAGGGTGGGTGTTCCTCCCCCTCCCCGCTGCCACCCCCCGGCCCAGCATCTACAGTTTCATAAAAATTAGTTTGTGTTTCTGCCGGGTCGAGCGACTCCCGGGGGAAGTTGGGTATTGGCTGGGCGGGCTCAGGTTCGGCCTTTTCGGCCCCGCCCGCCTCAGTCCTCGGGACGCCCGGCCCGGCGGCAATGCATTCTTCCGCTGGCCCCACGCCCCCCACGACAGGCAGATCTTCCACTCCATCCCCAGGAGGCAGCGGCTGGGCAGCCTCGACTGCCTCACCCTCCCCGGGGACAAACTCTTGGCGCCTGCAGCGCAATTTGGGAGCGCTGGTGGGGGACGCGGGACACGCGGCGGGCACCGACTCCTCCGCGGAGGGATGTTGTTCCCCCTCCGCCTCATCGGAGCCGCGCCTCCTTTTGTTCCTGGGGGTGCGCGGAGGCAGGGAGACCCCCATGTCTGCCGAGGCCTCCCGCTCCGCCCCCCCTTTTCCTTTCCTTTCCCCTGCCCGGGCCCCTCTGTGGTGTTATTCAAGGGCTCGGGCACGGGCTCGGGGCACCATGCGCTCGCCGGTGACTGGGTTGGGCTGAGCGCGGTGGTCAAATTATCTGGCGCACCGAGGGGACCCGCCTCTAGATGTTTTGCCTTCTTCCGCGCCTTCTTTCCGGTCGGACGCTCTCCCTCCCCCCCGCCGGAGGCCCTGAAAACAAAGGCCTCCGACGATGCCCGCGCACCCATGGCTCCCGGCACACGGACGCAACTAGGGGGAGGGGTGGCGGCGGCGCCAGCCTTGGCCGCCTTCGGTGGTTTGGCGGCCTTGGAGGCGGGGCAGTTCTTACGAACATGCCCCACCTCCCTGCAGGCATGGCACCGCACGCCGTCCGACGTCCAGAAGACGCGGTAGGCAGTCCCCTCGTGCACCACATTAAAATTCCCCTCCGTCGTGTCCTCCCGCGCCAGCCGGACAAAGAGCTGGCGGCGGAAGGAGAACACGTGGCGCAGGCTGTTCTCCCTGAGGCCGAGCGGTATGGGGTTAATCCCTGACCTTACCTCCCCCAGTTGTTGTAGGTGAGGGAGGAGGAGCTCAGCGGGAACAAAGGGCGGGACGTTTGAAATGATGACCCTCTGCGCGGTGGCCTCGAGAGGGTCCACCGGCAGGAACGTCCCGCCCACCGTGAGCCCCTTTTCGAGGGCCAGGGACACCGCCCGCTCCGACCCCAGGAAGAACACGGCCTTCCCAGACATCTTGGAGGCTGCGACAATGGCCGAGGGGCCGACTACCCCAGCCATCGCCCGCACGCACTCCTCGATGGTCATTGTGGGGTGAGTGTAGCTCTTGACCCCGTGTTTTTTAGTAATGAGTCTGAAAGGTGGCAGGGCAGCGGGTGGCGCAGGAGGGGCCGTGGAAGCGGTTGCCACCTGCGCATATGTCTTCGCTGGCCCTGCCACCGGCGTGGATGGGGTCGCCATCACGGGGTCCCTTTAAGGGCTACACCCACCCCAAAGTCACAGGCCTTAATGGTCTTTAATGGCCTCGTGTATTTAACTGAGCAGAGGAGCCCTTAACGAGGCACCTCTCCCCTCGTTGACAATTGGGGAGAGGCCTTGCTCCCTCTGCTCAGTTGTCTTAATTGGTTTTGTTTTTTTTTGTAAATTTGGAAGGAAGAGGCCTCAGAGAGAGAGGGGAGAAACAGAGTAGCAGAGAAAGAGAGAGGGGGGTGGGAAGCGGGGGGGGACTGCGAGGGCAGGTCTCCCCTCGCAGCTGTGGGTGGGTGCACTCCCCAGATGGCAAAACACAAAAGTCTTTGGGGTGGTCTTCAGGTGGGGGGAGAAGATGTCTTCACCTGGGGTAGCTGGAGCCACCAGGCACTCCTAACGATCTTTAATTGGGTGATTAAGAAAAACAACAATCTTCAGCCTGGTAGCTCCAGCTATCCCAGGCTAGGCAATTGGGGGGGGGGGTGGGGGGGGTTCCAATTGTGGGGGGGGCCTAGTTGTAAGCACGGCCCCCACGCGCACTACCACACACACACACACCACCCGCGATGTTCCGGCCCTCAGTGGTCTTCTTTCCTCCCCCCACCGACACAACAAAGTCTGTTTGGGGAAATGCACCCACACCCACCTGTAGAATGTTGGGTCTCCCTCCTTCCACACTGGATGTTGTTGGTTTTTCCCCCTCTCTCCAACTCCTTGCAGAATGGTAAAAGATGTTCAAAGTTTTCTGTTCTCCTCCTCTCCCTCTGGATAAAAGTTGGTGTTGAAACCCCTTCCTTCCTTCTCTTCCTGGGCTGGTCTCAGGGCTCTCCAGGCAGGAGCAAAAGTTGCTAGCTGCTTCTCTCACTGCTCACAGCTCCTACTGAGCAGGACACGCCTCTACTGCTCTACCATTGGTTCCTTGTGCATGAATCCCAAAAGGTTAGTTTGCAGGTGCAGCAGGTAATCAGGAAGGCAAATGGAATGCTGGCCTTCATTGCGAGAGGGATGGAGTACAAAAGCAGGGAGATGTTGCTGCAACTGTATAAGGTATTGTTAAGGCCGTACCTGGAGTACTGCGTGCAGTTTTGGTCAGCTAATTAAGGAAGGATATACTAACTTTGGAAGGGGTACAGAGACGATTCACTCGGCTGATTCGAGAAATGAGGGGTTACCTTATGATGATAGATAGAGTAGACTGGGTCTTTACTCCTTGGAGTTCAGAAGGATGAGGGGTGATCTTATAGAAATATTTAAAATCATGAAAGGGATAGACAAGATAGAGGCAGAGAGGTTGTTTCCATTGATGGGGGAAGACTAGAACTAGGGGGCACAGCCTCAAAATACGGAGCAGCCAATTTAAAACCAAGTTGAGAAATAATTTCTTCTCCCAGAGGGTTGTGAATCTGTGAAATTCTCTGCCCAAGGAAGCAGTTGAGGCTGGCTCATTGAATGTTTTCAAGTCAAAGATAGATAGATTTTAAAGCAATAAGGTTTACGGGGAGAGGGTGGGTAAGTGGAGCTGAGTCCATGACCAGATCAGCCATGATCTTATTGAATGGCGGAGCAGGCTCGAAGGGCTAGATGGCCTACTCCTGTTCCTAATTCCTATGTTCCTCCCCTGAAGGTACTGACTCTGGCTGGGTTCAGTTCCACACTCACTGGTCCCCCTCCCCTGAAGGTACTGACTCTGGCTGGGTTCAGTTCTACACTCACTGGTTCCCCTCCCCTGAAGATACTGACTCTGGCTGGGTTCAGTTCCACACTCACTGGTCCCCCTCCCCTGAAGGTACTGACTCTGGCTGGGTTCAGTTCTACACTCACTGGTTTCCCTCCCCTGAAGGTACTGACTCTGGCTGGGTTCAGTTCTACACTCACTGGTTCCCCTCCCGTGAAGGTACTGACTCTGGCTGGGTTCAGTTCTACACTCACTGGTTCCCCTCCCCTGAAGGTACTGACTCTGGCTGGGTTGTTCCACTGACATTTCACTTTGTTCCTGCACCAAGATGGCCGCACATGCGCTGTGCTACTCACTGAATCAAAATGGAGGAACGCGGAATCTACCATCCTTTACCAAGATGGCCGCCGTTATCCTGGGCCTGTGACCGGGAGAAAGACCCGAAGTTGCAACCGCCGATATTCCGGTTATTATTCCGGGCTTCCGGCGAGCACCGGTTGTTTGTGAAGCCTCCCCACCTCCCCGCTGGTCCCTTACCCCGCTCCGGTCCGCTGAAAATGACACTTCTAAGGAGCCTGTCCAAAACATGTCTTCACCGCCATTATTAGCCTCGCGCATGCTCCAAACCAGGCAAGGCATGCGCCTGCGCACTGAGCTGCTGTCGTCTGCGTGCAGCACATTCTACCCCGCGGGGCATGCTGGGTACATAAGACCTTGTGAAATCGGTGCAGGAGTGGGCCAGATACTGCACGGTTATATACAGAGTAAAGCTCCCTCTGTACTGTCCTAAACACTCCCAGGGCAGGTACAGCACGGGTTAGTTTCAATTTAAAGCTTACTGTACGCTGACCCATCAAACACTCCCAGGGCAGGTACAGCACGGGTTAGTTACAATTTAAAGCTTGCTATACGCTGACCCATCAAACACTCCCAGGGCAGGTACAGCACGGGTTAGTTACAATTTAAAGCTTGCTGCACGCTGACCCATCAAACACTCCCAGGGCAGGTACAGCACGGGTTAGTTACAATTTAGAGCTTGCTGTACGCTGACCCATCAAACACTCCCAGGGCAGGTACAGCACGGGTTAGTTACAATTTAAAGCTTGCTGCACGCTGACCCATCAAACACTCCCAGGGCAGGTGCAGCACATATTAAATACACAGTAAGGATCCATCTGCACTGTCCCACCAGGTATTCCCAGGGTATGCACAGCACAGGTTAGATACAGAATAAAGCTCCCTCTCTCTTGTCCCAAGAAAAAATCACAGGGCAGGTACAGCACAACTATTTTGTTGTTGATCTGTAAATCAAATGCACCCTGATTAAAGGGGGGAGGGAACACTATAATCGGCAAAATAAACCAATTAAACTTTGGACGGTAAACTTAAATCAAATTAAAATTTGGTTGCTGGAGGTGATGATGCACTCCAGTCACTCCGGTGCCGACCTCTTGCAGAAGGCTGCAAGCGTACTTGTGGCAGGTACAGCACATGTTAGATACAGAGTAAAGCTCCCTCTACAGTGACCTACCAAACACTCCCAGGGCAGGTACAGCACGGGTTAGATGCAGAGTAAAGCTCCCTCTACACTGTCCCATCAAACACTCCCAGGGCACGTACAGCACATGTTAGATACAGAATAAAGCTCCATCTACAGTGAAGAATGAAACACTCCCAGGTCAGGTACAGTATCGGTTAGATATGGAGTAAAGCTCCCTCTACACTGTCCCATTAAACACTCCCAGTGCAGGTACAGCATAGGTTAGATACAGAGTGAAGCTCCCTCTATACTGTCCCATCAAACACTCCCAGGGCAAGTACAGCATAATTAAATGCAGGGTAAACATCTCTCTAAACAGCCAATCCAAAAATGCACAGGACAGGCACAACACAGGTGAGATACACATCATCATTATCACAGGCAGTCCGTCTAAATCGAGAAATACTTGCTTACACTCTAAAGATGAGTTCTTAGGTGACGAAACAGTCCAGTATGGGAATGACAGTCTCTGTCACAGGTGGGACAGAGAGTCGTTGAACGAATGAGTGGGTGGGACTGGTTTGCCACATGCTCCTATGCTTGGTTTCTGCATGCACTCAGCGATGAGACTCGAGGTGCTCAGTGCCCTCCCAGATGCACTTCCTCAATTTAGGGCGGACTTTTTTCAGGGACTCCTAGGTATCGGGGGGTTGGTGAATTTCATCAAGGAGGCTTTGAGGGTGTCGGTGAAAGGTATCCTCTGCCCACTGTAGGCTCGCTTTCTATGTAGGAGTTCCGAGTAGAGCCTTGCTTTGGGAGTCTTGTGAACAATGTGTCGAGCCATGGTATCCCTGGAGATTGAGCATGAAGTGTCCACTGGTAGATTCGTGGCCTTCCATGAGAAGTGAGCACCAGAGAGACTGGAGTGCATCATTCAAGAGGGAACAGAATTGTAATTTTAATTCATTTGATTTGATTTGACAAAAGTTACCTTTATGTTGAATTGTTAAGTTGTGTTTTTGGTTCCTTAAAAAAAACAAGGGGGCACTTTAATGAAAGTTTCTGGAGTGTGACCCCCCTCCACCCTTTAATCAGGGGGAACTTGATTATTGTTCTACTTAAAATAGTTGTGAACAATGTGGCCAACCCAACGCAGCTGGTCGAGTGTGGTCAGTGCTTCGATGCTGGGGATGTTGGCCTGATCGAGGAAACACCAGGACTAGTTTGATGAGAATGACCAGGAGATGCAAGAGCTAATTAATCTCAGCACAGGCCAATTCTGAACCTAAAACAACAACCCAACTCGGGAGCAGCAAAGCAGCATTACAGATGGCTTAAGGCCGAGGTCCAAGAAAAAACCTGTGACATAAAGCATAAATGGTGGGTGGAGAAATCACAGGAGTTTCAGCAGCTGGCCGGCAGCCATGATGTGCGAGGATTCTTCATCGCAGTCAAGGCCACCTATGGCCCAAGCACCCAAGGCACCGCCCCAATGCTGGCCAAGAATGGGGAAACACTCATCAAGGACACTGAGGCAGTCAGGACCCGCTGGAAGGAGAACATCGAAGATGTCCTTAACCGAGACTCTGCCTTTGACTTGAGTGTCCTCGACTCCATCCTGCAGCATGCTATCCGCCAACATCTCAGCAAAACCTCAGCCCTGCACAAGATAGAAAAGGCCATCCGCCAGCTCAAGAACAACAAGGCAATGGGAGCGGATGGAATCCCCGCTGAGGCACTAAAGTATGTTGGAGAGGCAATATTGGCATGAATGCATGACCTCATCTCTCTCATCTGGAAGGAGGAGAGCATGCCTGGAGATCTCAGAGATGCAGTAATCATGACCATCTATAACAAAGGGGACAAGTCCGACTGCGGCAATTACAGATGAGTCTCTCTGTTACCAGCCACTGGGAAAATCATCACTAGAATCCTCCTCAACCGTCTTCCCCTGTGGCTGAGGAGCTTCTCCTGGAGTCACAATGAGGATTTCGTCCTCTACGGAGTACAACGGACATGGAGTACATACAGATTAAAGCTCTCTCTACACTGTCCCATCAGACATTCCCAGGGCAAGTACAACATGGGTTATGTTATGTATGCAACCCTATGTAACCAGCAATATACCGCCATCAGAGGGCATATCTGTTGGAGTCCCAAGGGATCCCAGTATCTCTTGGGAGCACTGTATATAAGCAGGCCTCCCATGCTGTACGTGCACTCCGGAGTTAGAAAAAAGAGACCAAGGTCACACTTACTCATGTCTACAGTACTCAATCACATTACTTTATTCTGGACATAACAATTAGCGACGAGATAATGAAACATCATGTGAAAATGCAGAGAACTCTTGATATCCTGGAGAAATTCTCAGAAGGGAACGATTGGGAGGTCTTCATGCAGCGACTCGATTAATACTTCATGGCCAACGAGCTGGCAGGGAATGTGAATGATGCCAAACAAAGGGCGATCCTCCTCACTCTCTGCAGGGCAACAACCTATGGTCTCATGAAGAATATGGTCTCCGGTGAAAGCAACAACCAAATCGTATGAAGAACTGTGTGCGCTGATCCAGGAGCACCTACATCCGAAGGAGAGCATTCTGATGGTAAGGTATCAATTTTACAGATGTCAACGGTCTGAAGGCCAGGAAGTGGCGAGCTACGTCGACGAAATAAGGCACCTTGCATGACATTGCGAATTTGATGGACACCTGGAGTAAATGCGAAGAGATTTTTTGAGCTTGGCATTGGCCATGAGGATAACCTTCGCAAACTATTGACTGTTGAAACACCGCACCTGAGCAAAGCCATAACGATAGCCTAGGCATTTATGTCCACCAGCCAAACAAATTTCGCAGCATACAGATGTTTCGGCAAGTACTGTACACAAAGTAACATCGTTTCCAGGCAGGAATGCACATGGCAGAATGTACACGCCTGCAGCTGCATGATCTCCGATGACTCAGAGTCTGCCATCAAGCGTTAATGCGAGGCAGTTAACAGCTTGTTGGCACTGCGGAGGTGATCATCGAGCCCATTAATGCAGCTTCAAACACTATGCGTTCAAAGGCTGTGGAACAATGGGACACCTCCAGCGAATGTGCAGATGAGCTGCAAACACTGCAAAGCACCACATTGCAGTGGTAGACCGATCCATGGTGGATCAAACTGAACCAGAGACTCAAACCGAGGAGGCAGAAGTGTACAGCGTACACACTTCACCACGGAATGTCCACCAATCATGTTAAATGTTGAACTGAACGGAATTCCAGTATCTGTGGAATTGGACATGGGTGCGAGTCAGTCCATCATGAGAAAAGGGCCTTCGACAGGCCCAAGCTGAGCCCCATTCACACAAAATTGAAAACTTACACGAAAGAGCTGATCCCAGTAATTGACAGCACAGTATTAAAAGTCTCTTATAATGGAACAGTACACGAACTACCACTCAGGATAGTGTCAGGAGATGGCCACACACTGTTCGGCAGAAGCTGGCTGAGAAAAATACGTTGGAACTGGGATGACATCCGAGCGCTTTCATCCATCGATGACGCCTCATGTGCCCAGGTTCTGAGCAAGTTTCCGTCATTGTTTGAGCTAGGGATAGGAAGTTTCTTGAGGGTGAAGGTGCAGGTCCACTTGATTCCCGGTACATGACCCATCCATCACAAGGCACGGGCAGTGGCATATATGATGCGAGAGAAAGTGGAGATCGAGTTAGACAGGCTGCAACGAGAGGGCATCATCGCACTGGTGGAGTTCAACGAGTGGCCCAGTCAGATTGTTCTGGTTCTCAAGCGTGATGTCATGGTCAGAATTTGCGGGGACTATAAAGTAATGATTAACCATTTTTCGCTGCAGGACCAGTACCCGCAACCCAAGGCAGATGAACTATTTGCGACACTGGGAGGAGGCAAGGCATTCACCAAGTTGGACCTGACCTCGGCCCACAAGACGCAGGAGCTGGCGGAATCTTAAAAAGGCCTTACCTGCATCAACAAGCACAAAGGTCTGTTCATCGACATTAGATGCCCGTTTGGAATTTGATCGACCGTGGCTATTTTTCAAAGGGACATGGAGAGTCTGCTAAAGTCTGTGCTGCACATCGTGGTTTTCCAGGATGATATACTGGTCACAGGTCGGGACACCATCGAGCACTTGCAGAACGCGGAAGAGTTCTAAGTCGGCTAGATCATGTGGGACTCAGGTTGAAACGCTCGAAGTGTGTTTTCCTGGCGCCAAAGGTCGAGTTTTTAGGGAGAAGAATCGTGGCAGATGGCATCAGACCCACTGACACCAAGACAGAGGCCATCAAGAATGCGCCGAGACCACAGAACGTGACGGAGCTGTGGTCCTTCCTGGGGCTCCTCAATTATTTTGGTAATCTCCTACCCGGGTTGAGCACCTTGCTAGAACCTCTACACATGTGGCTGTGCAAGGGAGATTATTAGGCATGGGGAAAATCAAAAGAGACTGATTTTGAGGAAGCCCGAAATCTGTTATGTTCCAACAAACTGCTTGTCCTGTAATGATCCATGTAAACGTTTAGTGCTAGCTTGCGATGCATCTTTGTATGAGCTCGAGCGTGTGTTACAATATGCAAACGAATTGGGAACATTGCAACCGGTCGCCCATGCGACCAGGAGTTCGTCCAAGGCCGAAAGGACCTACAGCATGATTGAAAAAGAAGCGCTCGCATGCGTGTACGGGGTGAAAAAATGCACCAGTACCTGTTTGGGCTTTAGTTCGAGTTAGAAACTCACCATAAGCCGCTCGTATCGCTATTCACAGAGAGCAAAGGTATGAATACCAATGCTTCTGCTCGCATCCAAAGATGGGCGCTCACGCTGTATGCATATAAGTATGTAATTCACCACTGGCGAGGCACAGAGAACTGCACTGATGCCCTCAGTCGGCTACATTTCCCACCACCGGGATGGAAATGGCACAGCCTGCAGACTTGCTCTTGGTGATGGATGCATTTGAAAATGAAAAGTCACCCGTTACGGCCGCCAGATGAGGATCTGGACCAGCCAGGATCCTTTACTGTCCCTTGTAAAAACTGTGTCCTCCATGGGAGTTGGTCCAGCGTCCCAGCAGAAATGCATGAAGAGATCAAGCTATTCCAGCAGCGTAAAGACGAAATGTCCAGACAGACGGACTGTCTTTTGTGGGGTAATCACGTGGTTTTGCCCAAGAAAGCGAGGTAAATGTTCAAACGTTACCTACACTGTGCCGACCCAGGCATAGTAATGATGAAAGCTATAGTCAGACCCCATGTGTGGTGGCCCGATATCGACTCAGATTTGGAGTCTTGCGTGCGCCAATGTACCACTTGCTCGCAACTGAGCAATGCACCCAGGGCACCCAAGTTTGTGGTCATGGCCCTCCAAACCGTGGTCTAGGATCCACGTTGACTTTGCCGGCCCATTTTAGGCAAAATGTTCTTCGTTCTTGTGGATGTTTATTCTAACTGGATTGAGTCTCTAATAATGTCTGTAAGCACGTCCACTGCATTCCTCGAAAACCTACGAACCTAAACCTGATGTCTTTTTAGCGACAACGGGCCGTGCATACTTCACCAGCGCTGAATTCAAGCATTTAATGACACGTAATGGGATCAAGCACATCTCATCTGCCCCGTTCAAGCCCGCATCCAATGACCAGACAGAACGTGCAGTCCAAACCATCAAGCAAAGCTTAAAACACATGTCAAAAGGCTCCCTGCAGACCCACCTGTCCCGAGTCCTGCTCAGCCACTGCACCAGACACCATGCTCTCACCGGGGTACCCCAACTGAGCTGCTCCTGAAAAGGATGCTCAAAACAAGGCTTTCTCTTGTTCACCCTGATCTCCATGATCAAGCCGAGGGCAGGCGGTATCAACAAAGCATGTACCGTGATCGCACAGATTTGTCACGCAATATTGAAGTCAATGACCCTGTATTTGTACTCAACTATGGACATGGTCCCAAATAGCTTGCTGGCACTGTCATAGACAAAGAAGGGAGGAGGGTGTTTCAGGTCAAACTCGCAAATGGATTAACTTGCAGAAAGCATTTGGACCAAACCAAACTTCGATTCACAGACAGCCACAAGCAACCAACTTCGACCCTCTGACACACACACAAGTGGCAACCAACATCATGGTTGACCACGAAATTGAACTCATCATCCCCAGCAGCCCAGTCAGGTCAGCTGCACAGCAGCCCAGCGAAGAACCAACCAACTCTCCTGCACCTGTATTTGTACCGAGACGATCGACTCGGGAGTGAAAAGCCCCAGATCGTCTCAACTTGCAAATAAGTGTACTTTGACTTTAGGAGGGAGTGATGTGATGTATATAACTCTATGTAACCAGAATTCTACCACCACCACAGGGCGTATCTGTTGGAGTCCCAAGGGATCCCAGCGTCCCTTGGGAGCACTGTATATAAGCAGACCTTCCATTTTGTACGTGCACTCTGAAGTTAGAATAAAGAGACAGGTCACACTTACTCACGTCTACAGTACTCAATCACATTACTTTTTCTGGACTTAACAGGTTAAATATAGAATAAAGCTCCCTCTATACTGTTCTACCAAACGTTTCCAGTGCAAGTACAGCACAGGTTAGACACAGACTACATCTCCCTCTAACTTGTCCCAGCCATTCCAGGGCAGATACAGCACCTGTTAGATATAGAGAAAATCTCCCTCTGTACTATTCCAGCGGATATTCGCGTGGCAGGTGCAGCACGGGTGAGATACAGAGTAAAGCTCCCTCTACACTGTCCCATCAAACACTCCCAGGACAGACACAACACGGGTTAGAGACAGAGTAAAGTTTCCTCTGCACTGTCCCATTAACCTTTCCCTGGGCAGTTTCAACCAAACTCATGGTCTCCAGGGCTGTAGTAATACCCGCCCTCCTGTATGGCTCAGAGGCATGGACAATGTACAGTAGACAATTTTTCTCGCTGGAGATATATCACCAACGATGTCTGTGCAAAATCCTACAAATCACCTGGCAGTACAGGCACACCAACATCAGCGTCCTCGTCCAGGCTAACGTCCCCAGCATTGAAGCACTGACCACACTCGATTAGCTCCGCTACGCAGACCACATAGTTCGCATGCCAGACATGAGACTCCCAAAGCAAGTGCTCTATGCGGAGCTTCTTCACGGAAAATGAGCCAAAGGTGGGCAGCGGAAACGTTACAAGGACACCCTTAAAGCCTCCCTGATAAAGTGCGAGATACCCACTGACATCTGGGAGTCCCTGGCCAAAGACCACCCTAAGTGGAGGAAGTGCATCCGGGAGTCTCATCGCCAAGGGCATGCAGAAAACAAGTGCAGGTAGTGGAAAGAGCGTGCTGCACCCAACCACCCCTTCCTTCAACGACTATCTGTTCCACCTGTGACAGAGTCTGTGGCTCTCGTATTAGACGGTTCAGCCACCAAATAACTCACTTCAGGAGTGGAAGCAAGTCTTCCTCGATTTCGAGGGACTACCTATGATGATGATGATGATGATGACAACACAGGTTAGATACAGAGTAAAGCTCCCTCTGCAATGTCTCACCAGACATTCTCAGGTAGATACAGCCTTGGATATTGAAAGTTAAACCACCCTCCAGCCTGTCCCAAACAGTCCCAGGGTAGGTACAGCATTGGTTAGATACAGCGTTAATCTCCCTCTACACTGTCCCATCAACCACTCGCACAATAGGCACATGGGTTAGTCAGAGTGTAAAGCTCCTATAGACTGATCCATCAAACACTCCCATCACAGTTACGGCATGGGTTAGATATAGAGTACAACTCCTGCGACATTGTCCTATCAAACACTCCCAGCGCAGGTACAGCACAGGTTACATACACTGTAAAGCTCCCCCGACACTGTCCATCAAACACTTCCAGGACAGGTAAAGCACGGGTTAGATACAGAGTAAATCTCCCTCTGCACCATCCCATCAAACACACCCAGAGGAGGAACAACACGGGTTAGATACTGAGTAAAGTTCACCCTACACTCTGCTATCAAACACTCCGTGGAAAGATGCAGCATGGATTAGATAAGAGAGAAAAGCTTGCTCTGCAGTATCCCATCAGGAACTGCCAAGGCAGGTACTGCACAGGTTAGACAGAAAGGTTTAGGCTGGGTTCTCAAGAACTTGGGGCCTGGACAACAGAAGGCACAGCCACCAATTATAATCAGGGATGCTCAGGAAGATAGATATCTCATGGGTGGGCGGCGGGGGGTCGGGGCGGGGGGGAGGTGGCGGTGTGGTGCTGGTTGGGGCTGGAGGAGTTTACAGAGCTCGGGAGGGGTGAGGCCATGGAGAGTTTTGAAAATAAGTATTAGAATTTTGAAATCAAGGCGTTGCTGAACCAGAAGCCAATGTCGTTCAACGAGCACAGGGCTGATGGGTAAGCTGGACTTGGTGAGAGTTAGGGCACGGGCAACCGAATTTTGGATCAACTCTAGTTTATGCAGGTGAGAATATGGCAGGAGTGTGTTGTAATAGTCAAATCCAGAAGTAAGAAAGGCAGGGATGAGGGGTCAGCAGCGGGTGAGCTGAGGTAAGGGCGATGTTACACGGGTGGAAATATGCATTCTTAATTATGCTGTGGATATGTGGTCAAAATCATACTTCAGGGTTAAATATGGCACCAAGGTTGCAAACAGTCCGGTTCAGGTACAGACACAAGTTGGGGAGAGGGATTGAATCGGTGGCTAGAGAGCTGAGTTTGTGGCAATGACAATTACAAATATCAGAATATTTCACAGGCTATCACGTGCAAAATGTGTGGATGCATTTTACAATTCAATCGGTTCCAAAACCAGGTTACAGAAAGTAACGGATTTCAAATCTTTTGCAAGGCAGTTCAATAAAGGGGTGGTTCAAAGGATTTCAGCTGAGTTTAAATTAAGACACTGCAGTTAAGTCTACTACAATTGCAACTCATGTACTCAAACGGGACAAGTTTGGGGTTTGATATAATAGAAGGTGAACTAGGTGAGAAGTGATGTAAGTGAGATTAAGAAAAAGCACTAAAATGGAAAAGTCGGTAACAGAACATCAATTAGTCTCCTCTGATCATGGAGGAATCAAATATTCGACACACTGTGTTCGAAACGAAGATAATTTGTTCAACATTTATACAAGATATTAATCTCCAGCCCATATATAGGGGTTATTAAGATAATCAGAAACAAACAAGAGCTGCCAGAATGAACATGGTTCAGTGCCCAAAGCAATCCGAGTAAATCCTGTTCTATTTACAAATGCAGCCTTTCTCCTCAGACCATTTAAAAATGAGATGAATAGGAATTTCTTCTTGCAAATCTGTGGAATTCTCTGCCAGAGAGCTGTGGAGGCTGGATCATTGAATATATTTAAGGCGGAGATAAAGAGGTTTAACAGAGGTGCTCACAAACAGGAAGGCTTTAGATTGTGTCAGGGAACAGAGTGGTTCTGCTCACGCAATGAGAGAATGGTTACAGCACGGAAGGCCATTCGGCCCGTCGAGCCCTTGCCGGCTCTGAGCTGGTCCCACTGCCCCGCCTTTTCCCCCCGGCCCTGCAAATGTTTTCTTTCAGATATTATCCAATTCCCTTTTGAAAGCTGTGATTGAGTCTGCCTCCACCATCCTTTGAGGCCGTGAATTCCAGATCCTGACGATTCGTAGCATGAAATAGATTTTTCTTACATCGCCTTTGGTTCTTCTGCTCATCCACCTTAAATCCGTCTCCTCTGGTTCTTGACCCTTCCGCCAATGGGAATAGTATCTCTCGATCTTCTCTGTCGGGACCCTCATGATTTTGAACATTTCTATCAATTCTCCTCTCAACGTTCTCTGCTCCAAAGAGAACAACCCCAGCTTCTCCAGTCAAGTCACAAAACTGAAGTCCCTCATTTAGTGAATCATTCTTGTCAATCTCTTCTGCACCCTCTCTAAGGGTAACCCATCCCAATGGGCGGTGCTCAGAATTGGACACAATGCTCCACTTGAGGCCGAACCAGTGTTTTACAAAGGTTCATCATAACCTCCTTGCTTTTGTACTCTATAATGCCCAGGATCCTGCAAGCTTTTTTAACTGCTTTCCGAACCTGTCCTGCCACCTTCAGCGATTTGTCCACATATACCCGCAGGTCTCAATGTTCATGCATCCCCTTTAGGATTGTACCCTTTAGTTTATATTGTCTCTCCTCGTTCATTTAATCATGTTTTTTCTGATTTTACTTCTTAACTCAGATTCACGGCCTCATTTTATTTCTTCCTCCGAGCCCCTCAACTTAATCTGGCAGTGGGATGTTGGCGAATGGTGATTGATTGCCCTGGGAACCAACAGGAAGAGAGATCAGAGGCCGGAGGGCCAAGGGAGCAGCGTGTTCTGCAACCAATCGCGGTTCTTGAGGCGTGGATCCTGAGTAGGCCTATCGGGTGAGTATGTGTCAACCCCTGTTAAACTATTTATCTTTTAAAAGTTAAATCGAGATTTCTTTTGTCAACAAAACAGTTTAACATCTGTCAGTATTTTATTTCCATTTATGAGTTCCTATTATGAGTTTCAGACACTTCAGTGCCAAGTGGACCAGTATTTAAAGGTCATTCATTTCCCTCTTTCCATGTTGCTGTTAATTAAAGGGACAGAGATTGATTTCCTCTCATTATGTATTTGTAGTAGTTAACGTAACATCCTTCCTGTTGGTAGTGAGTCACATTCTATGCTGGGCGTGATGGCTGGTGGCATCAGTCTTTAAAATACGCATTCTAGTGTTCAAATCTCTCCAGGGTCTCACCCTTCCCTATCTCTGTAATCTCCACCAGCCCATCAACCCACTTAATGGTTTGTTTTCTTTGGAACAGAGGAGGCTGAGGGCAGACGTTAATGAGGTGTATAAAATTATGAGGAGCCTAGATAGAGTGGATAGGAAGGACCTATTTCCCTTCACAGAGGGGTCAGGGAGCTCGGAGTTAATTAAAAAGTTCGACCTCAAAGGTCTCTATGTGTGCCTATCTGTATGTATGTCACTGTGTATGTGCAACTATCTGTGGATATCATCACCATGAATTTGGTATGTACTGGAACTTGTTAAAAAGACTTGGGGAAAATAACACGGTTGTGACATTTGATATCGGCTTTGGTTCATCGGCAGTATTTTCAACTTCAAGTCCCACTCCTGAGACTTGAGCATATAATCTTGGCTAACACTCGAGTGCAGTACTTGCAGAATTTTGCATTGTCGAAGCTGTTGACTTTCGGATGAAATGTTAAATTGAAGCTCTGTCTGCTCTCTCGGGTGAATGTTAAAGTTCCAACAGCATTATTCGATAAAGAGTAGTGAGTTGCCCCGTGTCACTTTTATATACATATTCTGAAATGCTCACTGAAAACCTGTGTGTATGCGTGTGTCTGTGAGGGTGGAGCTCAAGCCCAGATTCTCACAGAGACAGAATGTGAAGGTTCACAAGTCCTGAATGGCCGAGTGTATAAGTCGTTGCATTTAAGATCTAATGGGTTTATACCCACGTGGTGTCGAACCCCACTCCTGGTAACTCTTGAATTTAACACCGATTTTCTACCATCCTGCTCAGTGTTACCCGAATGGCTTCCGTTGAATTTGTAACCCTGTCACACTCTCAACTGACAAAGAAATGGAATCGTGAAATGTATCTGTGCCTCTCACTCTCTGTCTTTAGAGAGCCCTGTATATCTTTATGTGTTTCAGTCTCTGTCACTCTCTGACTAACTCTGTCTGAGGACCTACAAGCTGAATTCAGGGAGCTCGGAGTTAAATTAAAAAGTAGGACCTCAAAGGTCGCAAACTCAGGATTGCTACCAGTGCCACCTGCTAGTCGGAGCAGGAATCACAGGATAGCTCACGTGAATACGTGGCTTGAAATGTGGTGCAGATGGGAGGGATTCAATTCCTGGGACTTTGGAACTGGTTCTGGGGGGGAGGTGGGACCAGAACTAAACCAGAAGATCTGCACCTGGACAGGACCAGAAACAAAGTCCAAAAGAGATTGTTTGCTAGTGTTGGGGCATGTTTAAAGTAATATGGCAGGGCGACGGGAGACAGAGGGAAGTAGAAGGGGCGCAGAAGCGAAAAAATAAAAGTAAAGGTGGAGAGCAGAAACCAAATCGGGCCACTTTACAGCAAAATTATAAAGGGTCAAAATGTACTAAAATAACAAGCCTGAAGGCTCTGTGCCTCATTACGAGGAGTATTCGTAATAAAGTGGACGAATTAACTGCCCAGCAGCAATTACTGAATATGTTATAATTGGCATGATGGAGACATAGCTCCAGGGTGACCAAGGCTGGGAATTCAACATTCAGGAAGCGCAGACAGAAATGAAAAGGTGGCTGGGTAGCGTTGCTGGTTAAAGAGGCAATTAAGGCAATAGTAAGGAACGACATTAGCTTGGATGATGTGGAACATGTATGGGTGGAGTTGCGGAATACCAAAGGGAAGAAAACGCTAGAGGAGTAAGATCAGTAAACAGTAGAAGTGAAGTTGGGGACAGCATTCAACAAGAAATGAGGAATGTGTGCCATAAAGATACAGCAGTTATCAAGACGGTACTCTACATGTAGATTGGGCGAACCAAACAGGAAGCAATACGGTGGAGGAGGATGTCGAGGGACCATCTAGAGGGCTGGCCATCCTAGACTGGGTGATGTGTAATGAGAAAGGACTAATTAGCAATCTTGTTGTGCGAGTCCCCCTTGGGGAAGAGTGACCATAATAAGGTAGAATTCTTTATTAAGGTGGCAAGTGACACAGTTAATTAAGAGACTAGGATGCTGAACTTAAGGAAAGGTAACTTCGATGGTATGAGACGTGAATTGGCTAGAATAGACTGGCAAATGATACTTAAAGGGTTGACGGTGGATAGGCCATGGCAAATATTTAAAGATCACATGGATGAACTTCAACAATTGTATTTCCCTGTCTGGAGTAAAAATAAAACGGGGAAGGTGGTTCAACCGTAGCTAACAAGGGAAATTAAGGATAGTGTTAAATGCAAGGAAGAGACATATAAATTGGCCAGAAAAAGCCGCAACCTGAGGACTGGGAGAAATTTAGAATTCAGCAGAGGAGGACAATGGGTTTAATTAGGAAGGGGAAAATAGATTATGAGAGGAAGCTTGTTGGAAACATAATAAAGTTCGAAAGATATGCGAAGACAAAAAGATTAGAGAAGACAAACGTAGGTCCCTTGCAGTCAGATTCAGGTGAATTTATAATGGGGAACAAAGAAATGGTAGACCAGTTGAACAATTACTTTGTTTCTGTCTTCACGAAGGAAGACACGCATAGCCTTACAAAATACTAGGGCACCAATGATCTAGCGAGAAGGAGGAACTGAAGGAAATCCTTATCAGTCAGGACATTGTGTTAGGGAAATTGATGGGATTGAAGACCGATAAATCCCCGGGGCCTGATAGTCTGCATTGGAAAGTACTTGAGGAAGTGACCCTAGAAATAGCGGATTCATTGGTGATCATTTTCCAACAGTCTATGGACTCCAGATCAGTTCGTATGGACTGGAGAGTAACTAATGTAACACCACATTTTAAAAAAGGAGGGAGATAAAAAACGGATAATTATAGACCGGTTAGCCTGACATCAGTAGTGGGGAAAATGTAGGAATCAATTATTAAAGATGAAAGAGCAGTGCATTTGGAAAGCAGTGACAGGATCGGTCCAAGCTGCATGAATTTATGAAAGGGAAATCAAGCTTGACAAATCTTCTGGAATTTATTGAGGATGTAACTAGTATAGTGGACAAGGGGAACCAGTGGATGTGGTATATTTGGACTTTCAGAAGACTTTCAATAAGGTCCCACACACGTATTGGTGTGCAAAATTAAAGCACATGGTATTGGTGGTAATGTACTGACGTGGATAGAGAACTGGTTGGCAGACAGGAAGCAGAGAGTCGGGATAAACGGGTCCTTTTCAGAAAAGCAGTCAGTGACTAGTGGGGTGCCACAGGGCTCAGTGCTGGGACACCAGCTATTTACAATATACATTAATGATTTAGATGAAGGAATTGAGTGTAATATCTTCAAGTTTGCAGATGATACTAACAGGGTGGCGGTGCGAGCTGTGAGGAGGACGCTAAGAGGCTGCAGGGTGACTTGGACAGGTTAGGTGAGTGGGCAAATGCATGGCAGATGCAGTATAATGTGAATAAATGTGATGTTATCCACTTTGGTGGCAAAAACACGAAGGTGGAATACTTTCTGTATGGCGGCAGATTAGGAAAAGGGGAGGTGCAATGGGAGCTGCGTGTCGTGGTACATCAGTCATTGAAAGTTGGCATGCAGTTACAGCAGGCGGTGAAGAAGGCAAATGGTATTTTGGCCTTTATAGCTAGGGGTTTTGGGTATAGGAGTACGGAGGTCTTACTGCAGTTGTACACGGCCTTTGTGAGACCTCACCTGGAATATTGTGTTTAGTTTTGGTCTCGTAATCTGAGGATGGACTTTCTTGCTATTGAGGGAGTGCAGCGAAGGTTCACCAGACTGATTCCCGGGATGACAGGACTGACATATGAGGAGAGACTGGATCGACAGTGGCTTGTAGTCACTGGAGTTAAGAAGCATGAGAGGGGATCTCATCGAAACATGAACAATTCTGACGGGACTTAACAGGTTAGATGCAGCAAGAAAATTCCCGATGTTGGGGAAGTCCAGAATTAGGGGACACAGTCTAATGATAAGGGGCAGGTCATTTAGGACCGAGATGAGGAGAAACTTCTTCACTCAGAGAGTTGTTAACCTGTGGAATTCCCTATCGCAGAGAGTTGTTGATGCCAATTCATTGGCTATATTCAAGAGGGAGTTAGATATGGCCATTATGGCTAAAGGCATCAAGAGGTTTGGAGAGAAAGCAGGAAAGGGGTACTGAGCTGAATGATCAGCCATGATCTTATTGAATGGTGGTGCAGATTCGAAAGCCCGAATGGCCTACTCCTGCATCGGTGAATCAGCAATTTTCTGTAACAATGTGACACTCTGAACCGATAATGAAATGAAATTGTGAAATGTATCTGCGTCGCTCGGTCTCTCCCTCTCTCTCTCTTCAGAGAGTTGTGTATGTGTTTGTATGTTTGAGTCTTTGATTCTCTCAGTCTGACTCACTCTGTCTGTCCCTGTTTCTCTGTTTGTCTCTGTCTCTCTCACGGTGTCCAGTTCTGTTCCCATCGGATTCTCTCAGACTCTTTGTCTGACTGGCTCTCTCTTTCCCATCATTTCTATGTCTCTCTCTCTATCTGACTTTCTCTCTATCTGTCTCTCTTTTTGTTCCTGTCTTTTTCTTGTCATTCCATCACAATTTGCCTCACTCTCTTTATGGAGCACGCAAACATATCTCTGTGTATGTATGCATTTGAGTCTTTGTCTCGCTCAGTCTGACCCTCCCTCTCAGTCTCAAGCTTTCTGTCTCTCTCTGTCTCTATCTCGCTGTCTGCCTCTCCCTGTTTCACTGTTTGTCTCTGTTTCTCAATGTGCCTGTCTCATTCTCACGGTGATCAGTTCTGTTCCAATGGGATTGTCTCAGTCTCTCTTCTGATTGTCCCATCATCTCTGTCTGTCTATGTCTCTGCCTGTCTGTCTCTCTTTGCCTGTGGCTGGTAGTTCCTGTATCTAACCTGCTGGGAATTGGCATCATTTTCTGTTTATATCTTTGTCTCTCTCTCGCTCTGTCGCTCTCTCTCTATCTGTCTCTCTCCTTGTCACTGCCTTTATCACGGTCTTTCTCTCACTCTTTCCCTCTCTCTCTTTAGAGATCAGACACACACACATATCTCTGTATATGTAAGTGTTTGAGTCTTTTTCTCACTCAGTCTTCCTCTTCTTCTCAGTCTCGACTTTATGTCTCTTGTTGCCTCGATCTCGTTGTCTTTCTCTCCCTGTTTTTCGGTTTGGTTCTGTCTCTCATTGTGTCTGTCGACTTCTCATGGTGTCCAGTTCTGTTCAGCTCGATTCCTGGTCTGACAGCTGCATTACCTGTCAGCTCCTCGTTAGTATAGTGGTGAGTGTCCCCGCCTGTCACGCGGGAGACCGGGGTTCAATTCAAAATGGAGAATTTTACTTCTGTTTCTTGGAAGAGTTTCATATTAAAAAGTTCCATAGCAATAAAGAACTGTAAAAATACACGTAGAGGATAGAGCCTCTTCCAGATTTTTCGGAAACGGAGACTTTTTCACGATTCTTTGGCCGTCTGCTGCACAGAGATTGATGACTGAGTTTTTTCTGAGTTAATCTCTACCAAGTACTCACCAGGTTCTCATAGAACCAGAATAGCCGAGTGGTAATGGCGTTGGCTTTAAAATTCAATTGTTTTTTTTCCCGCGTGGGTTCGGACCCCACTCCTGGTATCTCTTTCATTTGATACGGATTTCCTCCCATTCTGATCAGTAAAACTGGATTTTCATCGTTTGAATCAGCAATTTTCTGTAACAATGTGACAATCTGAACCGATAATGATCTGTATCCGTGTCGCTCGGTCTCTGCCTCTCTCTCTCTCTTCAGAGAACAGTGCATTGTTCAGATGTTTCAGTCTTTGTCTCTCTCAGTCTGAATCACTCTGTCTGTACCTGAAAAAGACAGTAATCGTGGCCGAGTGGTTAAGGTGATGGACCAGCAATGCATTGGGTTATCCCGCATAGGTTCGAAACCTGCAGACTACGATTCTCAGCATTTTTCATTCCATTTCACAATTTCACCGGTTCTGTGCCAAACTGATCCTGAGATGGATGGAATAACGTCCCACACCTTTCAACAATAACATTTTTTTCTCATTTTTATTAATCTGCAATAGTCACGATACATCCGTTTCAAAAATCGCAAACATCAGTCAAAGTTGTGACAGTGATTCAGCCTGTCTATCCCTCGAGATGACGAAGGCATCTGTGCATGCCCGTTGGTGCGTGCACATTTTTGGTTATGTGTGTGCGTGTCTCTGTGTCTGTCTATCTCTATATATGCCTCTGTGTATGTGCAACTGTCTGTGGAAATCATCACCATGAATTTGGTATGTCCTGGAACTTATAAAAAAGACTGGGGGGAAATAATAAGGTTGTGAACTTTTTTATCGGCTTTGGTTCAGTGGCAGCACTCTCGACTGAATCGGGAGTTTGTGTGTTCAAGTCGCACTTCTGAGACTTGAGCATTATCATCCTGGCAAACACTCAAGTGCAGCACTTGGGGAATTTTGCAATGTTGAAGCTGTTGACTTTCGGATGAAATGTTAAATTGAATCTCCGTCTGCACCCTCGGGTGGATATGAAAGTTCCCAGTGCATTACTCGAAAAAGAATAGGAGAGTTGCCCCCGTCTCAATATTCCTAAAAATGTTCCTAAATGCTCACTGAAAGCCGATGTGTATGTGTTTGTATGTGGGGTCGGGGTTGAAGCCCAGATTCTCACAGAGACGGAATGCAGGCTCTCACAGGACGAGGATCGCCGAGTGGTTGAGGCGTTGGCCTTGAATTTTAATGGATTTTTCGCGCGTGGGTTTGCACACCACTCCTGGCATCTCTTTAATTTAACACGGATTTCCTCCCATTCTGATCAGTGAGACCGGATTTTCATCGGTTGAATCAGCAATTTTCTGTAACAATGTGACACTCTGAACCGATAATGAAATGAAATTGTGAAACGTATCTGCGTCGCTCGGTCTCTCCCTCTCTCTCTCTTCAGAGAGTTGTGTATGTGTTTGTATGTTTGAGTCTTTGTCTCTCTCAGTCTGATTCACTCTGGCTGTCCCTGTTTCTCTGTTTGTCTCTGTCTCTCAATCTGTCTCTTTCTCACGGTGCCACGTCTGTTCCAATGGGATTCTCTCAGATTCTTTGTCTTACTGGCTCTCTCTTTCCCATCATTTCGGTCTGTCCATGTCTTTGCCTGTCTCTGTTAGTCCCTGCCTGTAAGCTGAGAAGTATTTCCATCATTTTCTGTTTCAGTCTCTATCGCTCTCTCTCCATCTGTCTCTTTCCTTGTAACTGTCTTTATCATTGTCTTTCTATCACTCTTTCCCTCTCTCTCTCTTAATAGATCAAACACACACACATCTCTGTATATGTATATGTTTAAGTCTTTTTCTCACTCAGTCTGCCTCTCCTTCTCAGTCTCACACTTGCTGTCTCTCGTTGTCTCTATCTCGCTGTCTGTCTCTCCCTGTTTGTCGGTTTGTCTCTGTCTCTCAATGTGTCTGTCGACTTCTCATGGTGTCCAGTTCTGTTCACAGTGGCTCGATTACTGCTCTGGCAGAACTGGTACACGTCAGTTCCTCGTTAGTATAGAGTTGAGTATCCCCGCCTGTCACGCGGGAGACCGGGGTTCAATTCCCCGACGGGGAGGCAGTTGTTTCAAAATACAGAATTTTACTTCTGTTTCTTGGAAGAGATTCATGTTAAAAAGTTCCAGAGCAATATCGAACTGTAAAAATACAGATAGAGGAGATTGCCTCGTCCAGATTTTTAGCAAACGGAGAATTTTTCAGGCGTCTTTGGCCGTCTGCTGCACAGAGATGGATGACTGAGTTTTTTCTGAGTCACGTTTAAAAAGGCAGCGACACAGTAGTCGTGGCCGAGTGGTTAAGGCGATGGACTAGAAATCCATTGGGTTATCCCGCGCATGTTCGAATCCTGCCGACTACCATTCTCAGCATTTTGCATTCCATTTCACAATTTAACCTGTTCTCTGCCAAACTGATCCTGAGATCGATGGAATGACGTCCCACACGTTTCAACACTGACATTTTTTTCTCATTTTTATTAATCTGCAATATTCACGATACATCCGTTTCAAAAATCGCAAACATCAGTCAAAGTTGCGACAGTGATTCAGCCTGTCTATCCCTCGAGATGACGAAGGCATCTGTGCATGCCCATTGGTGCGTGCACATTTTTGGTTATGTGTGTGCGTGTCTCTGTGTCTGTCTATCTCTATATATGCCTCTGTGTATGTGCAACTGTCTGTGGAAATCATCACCATGAATTTGGTATGTCCTGGAACTTATAAAACAGACTTGGGGGAAATAATAAGGTTGTGAACTTTTGTATCGGCTTTGGTTCAGTGGCAGCACTCTCGACTGAATCGGGAGTTTGTGTGTTCAACTCGCACTTCTGAGACTTGAGCATTATCATCTTGGCTAACACTCAAGTGCAGCACTTGGGGAATTTTGCAAAGTTGAAGCTGTTGACTTTCGGCTGAAATGTTAAATTGAAGCTCCGTCTGCACCCTCGGGTGGATATGAAAGTTCCCAGTGCATTACTCGAAAAAGAATAGGAGAGTTGCCCCCGTCTCAATATCACTAAAAATGTTCGTAAATGCTCACTGAAAGCCGATGTGTATGTGTTTGTATGTGGGGTTGGTGTTGAAGCCCAGATTCTCACAGAGACAGAATGCAGGTTCTCACAGGACCAGGATAGCCGAGTGGTTGAGGCGTTGGCCTTGAATTTTAATGGTTTTTTACCGCGTGGGTTCGTACCCCACTCCCTCCTGCTATCTCTTTAATTTAACATGGATTTCCTCCCATTCTGATCAGTGAGACCGGATTTTCATCGGTTGAATCAGCAATTTTCTGTAACAATGTGACACTCTGAACCGATAATGAAATGAAATTGTGAAATGCATCTGCGTCGCTCGGTCTCTACCTCTCTCTCTCTCTTCAGAGAGTTGTGTACGTGTTTGTGTGTTTGAGTCTTTGTCTCTCTCAGTCTGACTCACTCTGTCAGTCCCTGTTTCTCTGTTTGTCTCTTTCTCTCAATCTGTCTCTTTCTCACGGTGCCACGTCTGTTCCAATGGGATTCTCTCAGACTCTTTGTCTAACTGGCTCTCTCTTTCCCATCATTTCGGTCTGTCCATGCCTTTGCATGTCTCTGTGAGTCCCTGCCTGTAAGCTGAGAAGTATTTCCATCATTTTCTGTTTTTGTCTCTATCGCTCACTCTCCATCTGTCTCGCTTATTGTAACTGTCTTTATCATTATCTTTCTATCACTCTTTCCCTCTCTCTCTTAATAGATCACACACACACATCTCTGTATTTGTATATGTTTGAATCTTTTTCTCACTCAGTCTGCCTCTCCTTCTCAGTCTCACACTTGCTGTCTCTCGTTGTCTCTATCTCGCTGTCTGTCTTTCCCTGTTTGTCGGTTTGTCTCTGTCTCTCAATGTGTCTGTCGACTTCTCATGGTGTCCAGTTCTGTTCACAGTGGCTCGATTACTGCTCTGGCAGAACTGGTACACGTCAGTTCCTCGTTTGTATAGAGGTGAGTATCCCCGCCTGTCACGCGGGAGACCGGGGTTCAATTCCACGACGGGGAGGCAGTTGTTTCAAAATACAGAATTTTACTTCTGTTTCTTGGAAGAGATTCATGTTAAAAAGTTCCAGAGCAATATCGAACTGTAAAAATACAGATAGAGGAGATTGCCTCGTCCAGATTTTTAGCAAACGGAGAATTTTTCAGGCGTCTTTGGCCGTCTGCTGCACAGAGATGGATGACTGAGTTTTTTCTGAGTCACGTTTAAAAAGGCAGCGACACAGTAGTCGTGGCCGAGTGGTTTAGGCGATGGACTAAGAATCCATTGGGTTATCCCGCGCATGTTCGAATCCTGCCGACTACCATTCTCAGCATTTTGCATTCCATTTCACAATTTAACCTGTTCTCTGCCAAACTGATCCTGAGATCGATGGAATAACGTCCCACACCTTTCAACACTGACATTTTTTTCTCATTTTTATTAATCTGCAATATTCACGATACATCCGTTTCAAAAATCGCAAACATCAGTCAAAGTTGCGACAGTGATTCAGCCTGTCTATCCCTCGAGATGACGAAGGCATCTGTGCATGCCCATTGGTGCGTGCACATTTTTGGTTATGTGTGTGCGTGTCTCTGTGTCTGTCTATCTCTATATATGCCTCTGTGTATGTGCAACTGTCTGTGGAAATCATCACCATGAATTTGGTATGTCCTGGAACTTATAAAACAGACTTGGGGGAAATAATAAGGTTGTGAACTTTTGTATCGGCTTTGGTTCAGTGGCAGCACTCTCGACTGAATCGGGAGTTTGTGTGTTCAACTCGCACTTCTGAGACTTGAGCATATCATCTTGGCTAACACTCAAGTGCAGCACTTGGGGAATTTTGCAAAGTTGAAGCTGTTGACTTTCGGATGAAATGTTCAATTGAAGCTCCGTCTGTACCCTCGGGTGGATATGAAAGTTCCCAGTGCATTACTCGAAAAAGAATAGGAGAGTTGCCCCCGTCTCAATATCACTAAAAATGTTCGTAAATGCTCACTGAAAGCCGATGTGCATGTGTTTGTATGTGGGGTTGGTGTTGAAGCCCAGATTCTCACAGAGACAGAATGCAGGTTCTCACAGGACCAGGATAGCCGAGTGGTTGAGGCGTTGGCCTTGAATTTTAATGGTTTTTTACCGCGTGGGTTCGTACCCCACTCCTGGTATCTCTTTAATTTAACACGGATTTCCTCCCATTCTGATCAGTGAGACCGGATTTTCATCGGTTGAATCAGCAATTTTCTGTAACAATGTGACACTCTGAACCGATAATGAAATGAAATTGTGAAATGCATCTGCGTCGCTCGGTCTCTACCTCTCTCTCTCTCTTCAGAGAGTTGTGTACGTGTTTGTGTGTTTGAGTCTTTGTCTCTCTCAGTCTGACTCACTCAGTCTGTCCCAGTTTCTCTGTTTGTCTCTGTCTCTCAATCTGTCTCTTTCTCACGGTGCCACGTCTGTTCCAATGGGATTCTCTCAGACTCTTTATCTGACTGGCTCTCTCTTTCCCATCATTTCGGTCTGTCCATGTCTTTGCATGTCTCTGTGAGTCCCTGCCTGTAAGCTGAGAAGTATTTCCATCATTTTCTGTTTTTGTCTCTATCGGTCACTCTCCATCTGTCTCGCTCCTTGTAACTGTCTTTATCATTATCTTTCTATCACTCTTTCCCTCTCTCTCTTAATAGATCACACACACACATCTCTGTATTTGTATATGTTTGAGTCTTTTTCTCACTCAGTCTGCCTCTCCTTCTCAGTCTCACACTTTCTGTCTCTCGTTGTCTCTATCTCGCTGTCTGTCTCTCCCTGTTTGTCGGTTTGTCTCTGTCTCTCAATGTGTCTGTCGACTTCTCATGGTGTCCAGTTCTGTTCACAGTGGCTCGATTCCTGCTCTGCCAGAATTGGTACACGTCAGTTCCTCGTTAGTATAGTGGTGAGTATCGCTGCCTGTCACGCGGGAGACTGGGGTTCAATTCCCCAAGGGTGAGGCAGTTGTTTCAAATTGTAGAATTTTACTTCTGTTTCTTGGAAGAGATTCATATTAAAAAGTTCCAGAGCAATATCGAACTGTAAAAATACAGGTCGAGGGGATTGCCTCGTCCAGATTTTTTGCAAACGGAGAATTTTTCAGGAGTCTTTGGCCGTCTGCTGCACAGAGATGGATGACTGAGTTTTTTCTGTGTAACGTTTAAAAAGGCAGCGACGCAGTAGTCGTGGCCGAGTGGTTAAGCGATGGACTAAAAATCCATTGTGTTATCACGCGCAGGTTCGAATCCAGCCGACTACGATTCTCAGCATTTTTCATTCCATTTCACAATTTAACCGGTTCTCTGCCAAACAAATCCTGAGATAGATGGAATAACGTCCCACAGCTTTCAACACTGACATTTTTTTCTCATTTTTATTAATCTGCAATATTCAAGATACATCCGTTTCAAAAATCGAAAACATCAGTCAAAGATGCGACAGTGATTCAGCCTGTCTATCCCTCGAGATGTCTGAGGCATCTGTGCATGCCCGTTGGTGCGTGTAAATTTTTGGTTTTGTGTGTGTGTGTGTCTGTGTCTGTCTATCTCTATATATGTCTCTGTGTATGTGCAACTGTCTGTGGAAATCATCACCATGAATTTGGTATGTCCTGGAACTTATAAAACAGACTTGGGGGAAATAATAAGTTTGTGAGCTTTTGTATCGGCTTTGGTTCAGTGGCAGCATTCTCGATTGAATCGGGAGTTTGTGTGTTCAAGTCGCACTTCTGAGACTTGAGCATTATCATCTTGGCTGACACTCAAGTGCAGCACTTGAGGAATTTTGCAATGTTGAAGCTGTTGACTTTCTGATGAAATGTTAAATTGAAGCTCCGTCTGCACCCTCGGGTGGATATGAAAGTTCCCAGTGCATTACTCGAAAAAGAATAGGAGAGTTGCCCCCGTCTCAATATCACGAAAAAATGTTCGTAAATGCTCACTGAAAGCCGATGTGTCTGTGTTTGTATGTGGGGTTGGCGTTGAAGCCCAGATTCTCACAGGGACAGAATGCAGGTTTTCACCGGACCAGGATAGCCGAGTGGTTGAGGCGTTGGCCTAGAATTTTAATGTTTTTTTCCCATGTGGGTTCGGACCCCGCTCCTGGTATCTCGTTGATTTAACACGGATTTCCTCCCATTCTGATCAGTGAGACCGGATTTTCATCGGTTGAATCAGCAATTTTCTGTAACAATGTGACACTCTGAACCGATAATGAAATGAAATTGTGAAATATATCTGCGTCGCTCGGTCTCTCCCTCTCTTCAGAGAGTTGTGTATGTTTTTGTATGTTTGAGTCTTTGTCTCTCTCAGTCTGACTCACTCTCTCTGTCCCTGTTTCTCTGTTTGTCTCTGTCTCTCAATCTGTCTCTTTCTCACGGTGCCACGTCTGTTCCAATGGGATTCTCTCAGACTCTTTGTCTGACTGGCTCTCTCTTTCCCATCATTTCGGTCTGTCAATGTCTTTGCCTGTCTCTGTGAGTCCCTGCCTGTAAGCTGAGAAGTATTTCCAGCATTTTCTGTTTTAGTCTCTATCGCTCTCTCTCCATCTGTCTCTCTCCTTGTAACTGTCTTTATCATCGTCTTTCTGTCACTCTTTCCCTCTCTCTCTCTTAATAGATCACACACACACATCTCTGTATATGTATATGTTTGAGTCTTTTTCTCACTCAGTCTGCCTCTCCTTCTCAGTCTCACACTTTCTGTCTCTCGTTGTCTCTATCTCGCTGTCTGTCTCTCCCTGTTTGTCGGTTTGTCTCTGTCTCTCAATGTGTCTGTCAACTTCTCATGGTGCCCAGTTCTGTTCACAGTGGCTCGATTACTGCTCTGACAGAATTGGTACATGTCAGTTCCTCGTTAGTATAGTGGTGAGTATCCACCCCTGTCAGGCGGGAAACCGGGGTTCAATTCCCCGACGGAGAGGGAGTTATTTCATATCGTAGAATTTTACTTCTGTTTCTTGGAAGAGATTCATGTTAAAAAGTTCCAGATCAATATCGAACTGTAAAAATACAGGTAGAGGAGATTGCCTCGTCCAGATTTTTAGCAAACGGAGAATTTTTCAGGAGTCTTTGGCCGTCTGC
The DNA here is from genome assembly GCF_044704955.1 of Pristiophorus japonicus. NCBI lineage: Eukaryota > Metazoa > Chordata > Chondrichthyes > Pristiophoridae > Pristiophorus > Pristiophorus japonicus. The sequence continues at coordinate 50,028,667 of NC_091999.1, forward strand.
TGCACAGAGATGGATGACTGAGTTTTTTCTGAGTGACGTTAAAAAAGGCAGCAACACAGTAGTCGTGGCCGAGTGGTTAAGGCGATGGACTAGAAATCCATTGGGTTATCCCGCGTAGGTGCGAATCCTGCCGACTACGATTCTCAGCATTTTTCATTCCATTTCACAATTTAACCGGTTCTCTGCCAAACAAATCCTGAGATAGATGGAATAACGTCCCACAGCTTTCAACACTGACATTTTTTTCTCATTTTTATTAATCTGCAATATTCACGATACATCCGTTTCAAAAATCGAAAACATCAGTCAAAGTTGCGACAGCGATTCAGCCTGTCTATCCCTCGAGATGTCTGAGGCATCTGTGCATGCCCGTTGGTGCGTGTAAATTTTTGGTTTTGTGTGTGTGTGTCTCTGTGTCTGTCTATCTCTATATATGTCTCTGTGTATGTGCAACTGTCTGTGGAAATCATCACCATGAATTTGGTATGTCCTGGAACTTATAAAACAGACTTGGGGGAAATAATAAGGTTGTGAACTTTTGTATCGGCTTTGGTTCAGTGGCAGCATTCTCGACTGAATCGGGAGTTTGTATGTTCAAGTCGCACTTCTGAGACTTGAGCATTATCATCTTGGCTAACACTCAAGTGCAGCACTTGGGGAATTTTGCAATGTTGAAGCTGTTGACTTTCGGATGAAATGTTAAATTGAAGCTCCGTCTGCACCCTCGGGTGGATATGAAAGTTCCCAGTGAAGCTCCGTCTGCACCCTCGGGTGGATATGAAAGTTCCCAGTGCATTACTCGAAAAAGAATAGGAGAGTTGCCCCCGTCTCAATATCACTAAAAATGTTCGTAAATGCTCACTGAAAGCCGATGTGCCTGTGTTTGGATGTGGGGTTGGCGTTGGAGCCCAGACTCTCACAGAGACAGAATGCAGGTTTTCACAGGACCAGGATAGCCGAGTGGTTGAGGCGTTGGCCTTGAATTTTAATGGTTTTTTTCCCACGTGGGTTCGGACCCCGCTCCTGGTATCTCGTTAATTTAACACGGATTTCCTCCCATTCTGATCAGTGAGACCGGATTTTCATCGGTTGAATCAGCAATTTTCTGCAACAATGTGACACTCTGAACCGATAATGAAATGAAATTGTGAAATGCATCTGCGTCGCTCGGTCTCTACCGCTCTCTCTCTCTTCAGAGAGTTGTGTATTTGTTTGTGTGTTTGAGTCTTTGTCTCTCTCAGTCTGACTCACTCTGTCTGTCCCTGTTTCTCTGTTTGTCTCTTTCTCTCAATCTGTCTCTTTCTCACGGTGCCACGTCTGTTCCAATGGGATTCTCTCAGACTCTTTGTCTGACTGGCTCTCTCTTTCCCATCATTTCGGTCTGTCCATGTCTTTGCCTGTCTCTGTGAGTCCCTGCCTGTAAGCTGAGAAATATTTCCATCATTTTCTGTTTTAGTCTCTATCGCTCTCTCTCCATCTGTCTCGCTCCTTGTAACTGTCTTTATCATTATCTTTCTATCACTCTTTCCCTCTCTCTCTTTATAGATCACACACACACATCTCTGTATATGTATATGTTTGAGTCTTTTTCTCACTCAGTCTGCCTCTCCTTCTCAGTCTCACACTTTCTGTCTCTCGTTGTCTCTATCTCGCTGTCTGTCTCTCCCTGTTTGTCGGTTTGTCTCTGTCTCTCAATGTGTCTGTCGACTTCTCATGGTGCCCAGTTCTGTTCACAGTGGCTCGATTACTGCTCTGACAGAATTGGTACATGTCAGTTCCTCGTTAGTATAGTGGTGAGTATCCACCCCTGTCAGGCGGGAAACCGGTGTTCAATTCCCCGACGGAGAGGCAGTTATTTCAAATCGTAGAATTTTACTTCTGTTTCTTGGAAGAGATTCATGTTAAAAAGTTCCAGATCAATATCGAACTGTAAAAATACAGGTAGAGGAGATTGCCTCGTCCAGATTTTTAGCAAACGGAGAATTTTTCAGGAGTCTTTGGCCGTCTGCTGCACAGAGATGGATGACTGAGTTTTTTCTGAGTGACGTTAAAAAAGGTAGCAACACAGTAGTCGTGGCCGAGTGGTTAAGGCGATGGACTAGAAATCCATTGGGTTATCCCGCGTAGGTTCGAATCCTGCCGACTACGATTCTCAGCATTTTTCATTCCATTTCACAATTTAACCGGTTCTCTGCCAAACAAATCCTGAGATAGATGGAATAACGTCCCACAGCTTTCAACACTGACATTTTTTTCTCATTTTTATTAATCTGCAATATTCACGATACATCCGTTTCAAAAATCGCAAGCAACAGTCAAAGTTGTGATAGTGATTCAGCCTGTCTATCCCTCGAGATGACGAAGGCATCTGTGCATGCCCGTTGGTGCGTGCAAATTTTTGCTTTTGTGTGTGTCTCTGTGTCTGTCTATCTCTATATATGTCTCTGTGTATGTGCAACTGTCTGTGGAAATCATCACCATGAATTTGGTATGTCCTGGAACTTATAAAACAGACTTGGGGCAAATTATAAGGTTGTGAACTTTTGTATCGGCTTTGTTTCAGTGGCAGCATTCTCGACTGAATCGGGAGTTTGTGTGTTCAAGTCGCACTTCTGAGACTTGAGCATATCATCTTGGCTAACACTCAAGTGCAGCACTTGGGGAATTTTGCATTGTTGAAGCTGTTGACTTTCGGATGAAATGTTAAATTGAAGCTCCGTCTGCACCCTCGGGTGGATATGAAAGTTCCCAGTGCATTACTCGAAAAAGAATAGGAGAGTTGCCCCCGTCTCAATATCACTGAACATGTTCGTAAATGCTCACTGAAAGCCGATGTGTATGTGTTTGTATGTGGGGTTGGGGTTGAAGCCCAGATCCTCACAGAGACAGAATGTAGGCTTGCACAGGACCAGGATAGCCGAGTGGTTGAGGCGTTGACCTTGAATTTTAATGTTTTTTTTCCCACGTGGTTTCGTACCCCGCTCCTGGTATCTCGTTAATTTAACACGGATTTCCTCCCATTCTGATCAGTGAGACCGGATTTTCATCGGTTGAATCAGCAATTTTCTGTAACAATGTGACACTCTGAACCGATAATAAAATGAAATTGTGAAATGCATCTGCGTCGCTCGGTCTCTACCTCTCTCCCTCTCTTCAGAGAGTTGTGTATGTGTTTGTGTGTTTGAGTCTTTGTCTCTCAGTCTGACTCACTCTGTCTCTCCCTGTTTCTCTGTTTGTCTCTTTCTCTCAATCTGTCTCTTTCTCACGGTGCCACGTCTGTTCCAATGGGATTCTCTCAGACTCTTTGTCTGACTGGCTCTCTCTTTCCCATCATTTCGGTCTGTCCATGTCTTTGCCTGTCTCTGTGAGTCCCTGCCTGTAAGCTGAGAAGTATTTCCATCATTTTCTGTTTTTGTCTCTATCGCTCTCTCTCCATCTGTCTCTCTCCTTGTAACTGTCTTTATCATTGTCTTTCTATCACTCTTTCTCTCTCTCTCTCTTAATAGATCACACACACACATCTCTGTATATATATATGTTTGAGTCTTTTTCTCACTCAGTCTGCCTCTCCTTCTCAGTCTCACACTTTCTGTCTCTCGTTGTCTCTATCTCGATGTCTGTCTCTCCCTGTTTGTCGGTTTGTCTCTGTCTCTCAATGTGTCTGTCGACTTCTCATGGTGTCCAGTTCTGTTCACAGTGGCTCGATTTCTGCTGTGACAGAATTGGTACACGTCAGTTCTTCGTGAGCAGTGGTGAGTATCCCCGCCAGTCTCGCTGGAGACTGGGGTTCAATTCCCCGACGGGGAGCCAGTTGTTTCAAATCGTCGAATTTTACTTCTGTTTCTTGGAAGAGATTCATATTAAAAAGTTCCAGAGCAATATGGAACTATAAAAATACAGGTGGAGGAGATTGCCTCGTCCAGATTTTTAGCAAACGGAGAATTTTTCATGAGTCTTTGGCCGTCTGCTGCACAGAGATGGATGACTGAGTTTTTTATGAGTAACGTTTCAAAAGGCAGCGACACAGTAGTCGTGGCCGAGTGGTTAAGGCGATGGACTAGAAATCCATTGGGTTATCCCGCGCAGGTTCGAATCCTGCCGACTACGATTCTCAGCATTTTTCATTCCATTTCACAATTTAACCGCTTCACTGCCAAACTGATCCTGAGATAGATGGAATAATGTCCCACACCTTTCAACACTGACATTTTTTTCTCATTTTTATTAACCTGCAATATTCGCAATACTTCCGGATAAGAAAATGGAAAAATCAGTCAAAGTTGCGACAGTGATTCAGCATGTCTATCCCTCGAGATGTCTAAGGCATCTGTGCATGCCCGTTGGTGCGTGTAAATTTTTAGTTATGTATGTGTGTGTATCTCTTTGTGTTTCTATCTCTATATCTGTCTCTGTGTATGTGCAACTGTCTGTGCAAATCATCACCATGAATTTGGCAAGTCCTGGAACTTATAAAAAAGACTTAGGGAAAATAATACGGTTGTGATCTTTTGTATCGGCATTGGTTCAGTGGCAGCATTCTCGACTGAATCTGGAGTTTGTGTGTTCATGTCGCACTCCTGAGACTTGAGCATATAATCTTGGCTAACACTCGAGTGCACCAATTGGGGAATTTTGCATTGTTGAAGCTTTCACTTTCGGATTAAATGTTAAAGTGAAGCTCCGTCTGTACCCTCGGGTGGATATGAAAAGTCCCAGAGCATTATTCGAAAAATAATAGGAGAGTTGCCCCCATGTCAATATTGCTAAAAATGTTCGTAAATGCTCACTGAAAGCTGATATGTCTGTTTTTTATATGTGGGGTTGGGGTTGAAGCCCAGTTTCTCACAGAGACAGAATCGAGGTTCTCACAGAAACGGGATAGCCGAGTGGTTAAGGTGTAGGCCTTAAAATTCAATTGGTTTTTTTCCCGCGTGGGTTCGTACCCCACTCATGTTATCTCTTCAATTTAACGCGTATGTCCTCCCATTCTGATCAGTGTACCGGATTTTCATCCGTTGAATCAGCAATTTTCTGCAACGATGTGACACTCTGAACCGATAATGCAATGAAATTGTGAAATGTATCTGTGTCGCTCGGTCTCTGCCTTTCTCTCTCTCTTCAGATAGATTTGTATGCTTGATCCTTTGTCTCTCTCAGTCTGACTCACTCTGTCTGTCCCTGTTTCTCTGTTTGTCTCTGTCTCTCAATCTGTCTCTTTGTCACGGTGCCCACGTCTGTTCCAATGGGATTCTCTCAGACTCTTTGTCTGACTGGCTCTCTCTTTCCCATCATTTCGGTCTGTCCATGTCTTTGCCTGTCTCTTTTAGTCCAGCCTTTAACATAAGTATTTCCATCATTTTCTGTTTTAGTCTCTATCTCTCTCTCTCTGTCTGTTCCTCTCCTTGTCACTGTCTTTATCATTTTCTTTCTCTCACTCTTACCCTCTCTCTCTTAATAGATCACACATACACACATCTCTGTATATGTATGCGTTTGTGTCTTTTTCTCACTAAGTCTGCCTCTCCTTCTCAGTCTTACTCTTTCTGAATCTTGTTGTCTCTAACTCGCTGTCTGTCTCTCCCTGCTTGTCGGTTTGTCTCTGTCTCTCAATGTGTCTGTCGACTTCTCCTGGTGTCCAGTTCTGTGCACTGCTCGATTCCTGCTCTGACAGTGCTGCTACCTGTAGGTTCCTCGTTAGTACAGTGGTGAGTATCCCCGCTTGTCACGCGGGAGACTGGGTTTCAATTCACCGACTGGAAGCCAGGTGTTTCAAAATGTAGAATTTTACTTCTGTTTCTTGGTAGAGATTCATATTAAAAAGTTCCAGAGCCATATAGAACTGGAAAAATACACATAGAGGAGATTGCCTCTTCCAGATTTTTAGTAAACGGAGACTTTTACAGGATTCTTTGGCCGTCTGCTGCAAGGAGATGGATGACTGAGTTTTTTCTGATTAACGTTTAAGAAGACAGAGTTGCATTCGAAGTGGCCGAGTGGTTAAGACGATGGATTAAAAATCCATTGGGTTTTCCCTGCGTAGTTTTGAAGCCTGTCCACTACGATTCTCGGCATTTTTTCATTCCATTTCACAATTTAACCAGAACTTTGCAAAACTGATCCTGAGATAGATGGTATAACGTCCCACACCTTTCAACACTGACATTTTTTTCTCATTTTTATTCATCTGCAATATTTACGATAAATACGGATAGGAAACCACAAAAATCAGTCAAAGTTGCGTCAGTGAGTCAGCCTGTCTATCCCTTTATCTGTTGAAGGCATCTGTGTAGGTCCGTTGGTGCGTGTAAATTTATGGTTATGTATGTGGGTGTGTCTCTGTGTCTGTCGATCTGTATATATGTCTCTGTGTATGTGCAACTGTCTGTGGAAATCATCACCATGAATTTGGTATGTCCTGGAAATTATAAAAAAGACTTGGGGAAAATAAGACGGTTGTGGACGTTTGTATCGGCTTTGGTTCAGTGGCAGCATTCTCGACTGAGTCAGGAGTTTGTGTGTTCAAGTCGCACTCCTGAGACTTGAGCATATCATCTTGGCTAACACTCAAGTGCCTCAATTGGGGAATTTTGCAATGTTGAAGCTGTTGACTTTCGGATGAAATGTTAAATTGAAGCTGAGTCTGTACCCTCGGGTGTATGTGAAAGGTCCCAGAGCCTTACTCGAAAAAGAATAGGAGAGTTTCCCCCGTGTCAATATTACTAAAAATGTTCGTAAATGCTCACTGAAAGCCTCCATGTATGTGTGTCTGTGGGGGTGGGGTTGAAGCCCAGTTTCTCATAGAGACAGAATCCATATTCTGACAAGACCAGGATGGCCGAGTGGTTAAGGCGTTGGCCTTAAAATTAAATGGGATGATTCCCACGTGTTCTCGTAGCTGACTCCTGGTACTTCATTAATTTAACACCGATTTCCTCCCATTCTCATCAGTAATACCCGACTTTTATCTGTTGAATGTGCAACTCTGTGACACTCTGAGCCGATAATAAATTAAATTGTGAAATGTATCGGTGTCGCTCGGTCTCTGCCTGTCTCTTTCTTTAGAGAGGTGTGTTTGTGTTTGTGTGTTTTTCACTCTCAGTCTGACTCACTCTGTCTGTTCCTGTGTCTCTGTCTCTTTCCCACGGTGTCCAGTTCTGTTCCAATGGGATTCTCTTAGACTCTTTGTCAGACTGGCTCTCTCTTTGCCATCATTTCTGTCTGTCCATGTCTTTGCCTGCCTCTGTTAGTTCCTGTCTCTAACCTGCTGAGTATTTCCAGCATTAGTGTTTCTATCTCTGACACTTTCTATCTGTCGCTCTCTCTCTCCTTGTCACTGTCTTTATTACTCTCTTTCTCTCACTCTTTCCCTCTCTCTTTATAGATCACACACACACATCTCTGTATATGTGTGTGTTTGAGTCTTTTTCTCACTCAGTCTGCCTCTCCTTCTCAGTCTCACACTTTCTGTCTCTCATTGTCTCTATCTCGTTGTCAGTCTCTCCCTGATTGTCGGTTTGTCTCTGTCTCGCAATGTGTCTGTCGTCTTCTCATCGTGTCCAGTTCCATTCACAGCTCGCTTCCTGCTCTGATAGAACTCATGCTCGTTAGTATAGTGGTGAGTATCCCCGCCTGTTCCGCCGGAGACCGTGGTTCTACTTCCCGACGCGGTGGCAGCATTTGCAAAATGCAGTATTTTACTTGTTTCTTGGTGTTGATTCATATTAAAAAGTTCCAGAGCAATATAGAACAGTACAAATACAGGAAGAGGAGATTGCCTGTTCCAGATTTTTAGCAAACAGAGACTTTTTCTGGATTCTGTGGCCGTCTGCTGCACAGAGATGGATGACTGAGTTTTATCTGAGTAACATTGAATGATGCAGCGAGCCAGTAGTCGTGGCCGAGTGTGTAAGACAATGGACAAAAAATCCATCGGGGTTTCTCTGCGCAGGTTTGAACTCTGCCGACTATGTTTCTCAGCATATTTCATTCTGTTTCACAATTTAACCACGTTACTGCAAAACTGATTCTGAGATAGATAGAGCAACGTCCCACATCTTTCGATGCAGCCGCTGTTTTCTTTCTACATTAATCTGCAGTATTCACGATACATACGGATAGAAAAACGCAAAAACCAGCCAAAGTAGCGACAGTCACACTGCCTGTCTATCCATCTATTTGTCTAAGGCAACCTGTGTATATCTTGATCTGGGTGTCATGGTACATCAGTCATTGAAAGTTGGCATGTAGGTGCAGCAGGCGGTGAAGAAAACAAATGGCATGTTCGCCTTCATAGCTAGGGGATTTGAGTATGGGAGCAGGAAGATATTACTGCAGTTGTACAGGGCCTTGGTGAGGTCACACCTGGAATATTGTGTTCAGTTTTGGTCCCCGAATCTGAGGAAGGACTTCCTTGCTATTGAGGGAGTACAGCGAAGGTTCACCAGCATGATTCCCGGGATGGCAGGATTGACATTTGAGGAGAGACTGGCTCAACTGAGCTGGTATCCACTGGAGTTTAGAAGAATGAAAGGGGATCTCACAGAAACATATAAAATTCTGACGAGATTGGAGGCTGGAAGAATGTTCCCATTGCTGGGGAGTTTGAGACCAAGGATTACAGTCTAAAAATAAGGGGTAAGCCATTTATGACCGAGATGAGGAGAAACTTCTTCACTCAGAGAGTGGTTAACCTGTGAAATTTTCTACCGCAGAAAGTCGTTGAGGCCAGTTCATTCGATATATTCAAAAGGGAGTTAGATATGGCCCTTTTGGCTAAAGAGATCAAGGGGTATGGAGAGAAAGCAGGAAAGGGGTACTGAGGTTGAATGATGAGCCATGATCTTATTGAATGGTGGTGCAGGCTCGAAGGGCCGAATGGCATATTCCTGCAACTAATTTCTATGTTTCTATATTGATGCATGTATATTTTTTTTATTGTGTGTGCGTGTGTCTGTGTATGTCTATATGTATGTATGTCTCTGTGTATGTGCAACTGTCTGTGGAAATCATCACCATGAATTTGGTACATCCCGGAACTTTTAAAACACTTGGGGAAAATAATACTGCTGTGATCTTTGGTATCGGTTTTGGTTCAGTGGCTACATTCTCGACTGAATCAGGAGGTTGTGTGTGTGAGTCCCACTCCTGAGACTTGAACACATCATCTTGGATGACACTCAAATGCAGTATTTGGGGAATTTTGCATTGTTGAAGCTGTTGACCATCGGCTGAAATTTTAAATTGAAGCTCCATTTGCACCCTCGGGTGGATGTGAAAGTTCCCAGAGCCTTAGTCGAAAAAGAATAGGAGAGTTGCGCCCGTGTCAATATTACGAAAAATGCTCCCTGAAATCCTCTGTGTCTGTGTGTCTGTGGGGATGGAGCTGAAGCCCAGATTCTCAGAGGCAGAGTCCAACCATTGACAGGATCAGGACCAGGATGACCGAGTTGTAAAGGCGTTACATTTAAGATGTAATGGGTTGTATACTCGCGTGGGTTCAAACCCCACTCCTGGTGATTCCTTAATTAAACAGAGATTTTTCCCATCCTGCCGAGTGATACCCGATTTTCATCTGCTGAATCACCAATTTTCTGCAACGATGTGACATTCTGAGCCGACGATGAAATGAAATTGTGAAATGTATCTGTGTTACTCGGTCTCTGTCTCTTTCTCTCTTTAGAGAGCTGTGAATGTGTTTGAGTCATTGTCTCTCTCAGTCTGCCTCTCTCTGACACACTCTCTCTGTCCCTGTTTCTCTGTTTGTCCCTGTCTCTCAATCTGTCTCTTTCTCACGGTGTCTCGTTCTGTTGCAATGGGATTCTCTCAGACTCTCAGTCTGACTGCCTATCTCTGTCCCATTATCTCTGTCTGTCCATGTCTTTGCCTGTCTCTGTTAATCCCTGTCTCTAACCTGATAAATATTTCCGTTGTGTTCTGTTTTTGTCTCTATGTCTCTCTCTCTATCTGTATCTCTCTCCATCTGTCGCCCTCTTTTACTCTCTCTTTGTCCCTGTCCTTTTCTCTGTCATTCCATCACTATTTGCCTCCCTCTCTTTATGGAGCACGCAAATACATATCTGTGTATGTATGTGTTTGAGTCTTTTTCTCATTCAGTCTGATCCTCCCTTTCAGTCTCAAACTTTCTGTCTCTCTTTGTCTCTATCTCGCTGTCTGTCTGTCCCCGTTTCCCTGTTTGTCTCTGATTCTCAATGTGTCTGTCTCTTTCTCACGGTGTCCAGTTCTGTTCGAATGGGATTCTCTCAGTCTCTCTGTCTGACTGTCTCACTCTTTCCCATCATCTCTGTCTCTCTATATTTCTGCCTATCTGTCTCTCTTTGCCTGTCGCTGGTAGTTCCTGTCTTAACCTGCTGAGTATTTCCATCATTTTCTGTTGATATCTTTGTCTCTCTCTCGACCTGTCGTTCTCTCTCTATCTGTCTCTCTCCTTGTCACTGTCTTTATCACTGTCTTTCTTTCACTCTTTCCCTCTCTCTCTTTATTGATCACACACACACATCTCTGTATATGTAGGTTTTTGAGTCTTTTTCTCAGAGTCTGCCTGACTTTTCAGTCTCACCCTTTCTGTCTCTCGTTGTCCCTCTATCGCTGTCGATCTCTCCCTGATTGTCGGTTTGTCTCTGTCTCTCAATGTGTCTGTCGACTTCTGTTCACAGCTCGATTACTGCTCTGACATCGCCCGTATCTTCGTCCGGAGAGTCGTGATTTTGCTCCCCTGTTAAGCAATCGAACCGGGTTCAATTCCCCGACGGAAAAGCAGTTTTTTGAAAATGTCTAATTTTACTTCTGTTTCTTGGTATAGATTCATATTACAAAGTTCCAGAACAATATAGAACAGTAAAAATACAGCCAGAGGCGATTGCCTCTTCCAGATTTTTTGCAAACAGAGTCTTTTTCAGGATTCTGTGGCCGTCTGCTGCACAGAAATGGATGACTGAGCTTTTTCTGAGTAACATTTAAAGTGCTGGATCCGCAGTAATTGTGGTCGAGTGGTTAATGCAATTGGCTTGAAATCCTTTGGGTTTTCGGCGCTCAGGTTCGAATCCTGCCAACTACGATTCTCAGCAATTTTCTTCACAATTTAACCAGGTTTTTGCAAAACTAATCCTGAGATAGGTGGAATAACGTCCTACACCTTTCAACACTGACATCTATTTCTCATTTTTATTAATCTGCAATATTCACGATACATACGGATAGAAAAACGCAAAAATCAGCCAAAGTCGCGAAAGAGACTCAGCCTGTCGATCCCTCGAGATGTCGCAGGCATCTGTGCATGTCCGTTGGTGCATGTATATTTTTGGTTATGTATGTATGTGTGTGTCTCTGTGTCTGTCTATCTGTATATATGTCTCTGTGTATGTGCAACTGTCTGTGGAAATCATCACCATGAATTTGGTATGTCCTGGAACTTTTCAAAAAGACTTGGGGAAAATAATACGGTTGTGAACTTTGGTATCAGCTTTGGTTCAGTGGCAGCATCGTCGACTGAAAAACGCAAAAGCCAGACAAAGTAGCGACAGTGACCCTGCCTGTCTATCCATCTATTTGTCTAAGGAAACCTGTGTATATCTGGATCTGGGTGTCATGGTAAATCAGTCATTGATTGCAGGTGCAGCATGCGGTGAAGAATGCAAATGGCATGTTCGCCTTCATAGCTAGGGGATTTGAGTATAGGAGCAGGGAGGTCTTACTGCAGTTGTACAGGGCCTTGGTGAGGCCACTCCTGGAATATTGTGTTCAGCTTTGGTCTCCGAATCTGAGGAAGGACGTCCTTGCTTTTGAGGGAGTACAGCGAAGGTTCACCAGCATGATTCCCGGGATGGCAGGACTGACATATGCGCAGAGACTGGATCAACTGGGCTGGTATCCACTGGAGTTTAGAAGAATGAGAGGGGATCTCATAGAAACAAATAAAATTCTGACGAAATTTGACAAGTGAGAGGCAGGAAGAATGTTTCCGTTACTGGGGAGTTTGAGAACCAGGGGTCACAGTCTAAAAATAAGGGGTAAGCCATTTAGGACCGAGATGAGGAGAAACGTCTTCACTCAGAGAGTCAGTACCCTGTGGAATTCTCTACCGCAGAAAGTTGTTGAGGCCAGTTAGTTCGATATATTCAAGAGGGAGTTAGATATGGCCCTTACGACTCAAGGGTTCAAGGGGTATGGAGAGAAAACAGGAAATGTATACTGAGGTTGAATGATCAGCCATGATCTTAAAGAATGGTGGTGCAGGCTCGCAGGGCCGAATGGCCTGCTCCTGCAACTAATTTCTATGTTTCTATGTTTCTATGTTGACGCGTGTATATTTTTGGTTATTGTGTGTGTGTGTGTCTGTGTATGTCTATCTGTATGTATGTATCTGTGTATGTGCAACTGTCGATGCAAATCATCACCATGAACGTGGTATGTCCTGGAAATTTTTTAAAAACTTGGGGAAAATAATACGGTTGTGATCTTTGGTATCGACCTTGGTTCATTGGCTTTATTCTCGACTGAATCAGGAGGTTGTGTGTGTAACTTCCACTCCTGAGACTTGAGCAGATAATCTTTGCTGACACTCAAGTGCAGTACTTGGGGAATTTTGCATTGTTGAAGCTGTTGACCATCAGCTGAAATGTTAAATTGAAGCTCCGTCTCCAACCTCGGCTGGATGTGAAAGTTCCCAGAGCATTACACGAAAAAGAATAGGAGAGTTGCGCCCGTACAATATTACTAAAAATGTTCGTAAATGCTCACTGAAACCCGATGTGTATGTGTGTATGTTGCTGTGGGGGTGGAGCTGAAGGCCACATTCTCAGAGACAGAATCCAAACGCTACAAAGACCAGGATGGGCGAGTGTTTACCGCGTTGGCCGTAAAATTCAATGGGTTTTTCCCACGTGGATTCGAACCCCAATCCTAGAATCTCTTTTATTTAACAGAGATTTTTCCCATCCTGCCCAGTGATACAAGATTTTCATCTGTTGAATCTGCAATTTTCTGTAACTCTGTTACACTCTAAGCCGATCATGAAATGAAATTGTGAAATGTATCTGTGTATCTCAGTCTCTGCCTTTCTCTCTTTAGAGAGCTGTGTGTGTGTTTGTGTGCTTGATCCTTTGTCTCCCTCAGTCTGCCTCTCTCTGACTCACACTGTCTGTGCCTGGTTCTCTGTTTGTCTCTGTCTCTCAATCTGTCTCTTTCTCACGGTGTCCAGTTCTGTTCCAATGCGATTCTCTCAGACTCTCTGTATGACAATCTCTCTCTTTCCCATCCTCCCTGTCCATGTCTTTGTCTGTCTCATTTTGTCCCTGTCTCTAATCTGATGAGTATTTGCATCATTTTCTGTTTTTGAAACATAGAAACATAGAAAATAACTGCAGGAGTAGGCCATTAGGCCCTTCGAGCCTGCACCGCCATTCAATATTATCATGGCTGATCATTCTTTCAGTTACCCTTTCCTGTTTTCCTCTCCATCCCACTTCATCCACTCAACCGTAAGGACCATATCTAACTCTCTCTTGAATATATCCAATGAACTGGCTTCAACAACTCTCTGTGGCAGGGAATTCCACAGGTCAACAACTCTCTGAGTGAAGAAGTTTCTACTCATCTCACTGCTAAATGGCCTACCCCTTATCCTAAGACTATGTCCCCTGGTTCTGTCTTCCCCAACATCGAGAACATTCTTCCCGAATCTAACCTGTGCAGTCCCGTCAGAATCTTATATGATTCTATGAGATCCCCTCTCATCATTCTAAACGCCAGTGATTAAAGGCCTAGTTGATCCAATCTCTCCTCATATGACAGTCCTGCCATCCCTGGAATCAGTCTGGTTTACCTTCGCTGCGCTCCCTCAACAGCAAGAACGTCCTTCCTCAGACTAGGAGACCAAAACTGAACACGATATTCCCGGTGTGTCCTCACGAAGGCCTTGTACAACTGCAGTAAGATCTCCTGGCTCCTATATTCAAATCCTCTAGCTACGAAGACAACATACCATTTGCCTTCTTTACCGCCTGCTGTACCTGCATGCCCACTTTCAGTGACTGATGAACCATAACACCAAGGTCTCACTGCAACTCCCCCTTTTCTAGTTTTCCGCCATTCAGATAATATTCTGCCTTCGTGTTGTTGCCCCCAAAATGGATAACCTCACATTTATCCACATTATACTGCATCTGCCATGTATTTGCCCACTCACCTAATCTGTCCAATTCACCCTGCAGCCTCTTAGCATCCTCTTCACAGCTCGGACCGCCACCCAGTTTAGTGTCATCCGCAAACTTGGAGATATTACACTCTATTCCTTCAACCAAACCGTTCATGTATATTGTAAAGAGCTGGAGTCCCAGCACTGAGCCCTGCGGCACCCCACTAGTCACTTCCTGCCAGTTTGAAAAGGACCCGTTTATCCCGATTCTCTGCATCCTGTCTGCCAACCAGTTCTCTATCCATGTCAGTACATTAATCCCAATACCATGTGCTATGATTTTGTGCACCAATCTCTAGTGCGGGACCTTGTCAAAAGCCTATTGAAAGTCCAAATACACCACATCCACTGGTTCTCCCTTGTCCACTCTACTCATTACATCCTCAAAAAATTCCAGAAGATTCGTCAAGCGTGATTTCACTTTCATAATCCATGCTGACTCGGTCCGATCCTGTCACTGCTTTCCAAATGGGCTGCTATTTCATCCTTAATGATTGATTCCAATATTTTCCCCACGACTGATGTCAGGCTAACTGGTCTATAATTAGCTGCTTTCTCTCTCCCTCCTTTTTTAAAAAGTGCCATCACATTAGCTACCCTCTAGTCCATAGGAACTGATCCAGGGTCGATGGATTGTTGGAAAATGATCACCAATGCATCCACTATTTCTAGGGCCACTTCCTTAAGTACTCTGGGATGCAGACTATCAGGAGCCGGGGATTTATCGGCTGAAAATCCCAACAATTTCTCCAACACAATTTCCCGCCAATAAGGATATCTCTCAGTTCCTCATTCTCACGAGATGCACAGTCCCCTCGTACATTCGGAAGGATTTTTGTATCTTCCTTTGTAAAGACAGAACCGAATTATTGTCTCTATCTGTCTTTCTCTCTATCTGTCTCCCTCTTTGTCTCTTTCATTGTCCCTGTCTTTGTCTCTGTCATTGCATCATATTTGCCTCCTTCTCTTTATGGAGCACACAAACATATCTCTGTGTATGTATGTGTTTGAGTCGTTTTCTCATTCAGACTGACCCTCCCTCTCAATCTCAAACTTTCTGTCTCTCTTTGCCTCTATCTCGCTGTCTGTCTCTCCCTGTTTCCCTCTTTGTCTGTCTCTCAACGTGTCTGTCTCTTTCTCACGATGTCCAGTTCTGTTCCAGTGGGATTCTCTCAGTCTCTCTGTCTGACTGTCTCTCTCATTCCCATCATCTCTATCTGTCTATGTCTCGACCTGACTGTCTCTATTTGCCTGTCGCTGTTAGTTCCTGTCTCTAACCTGCTGAGTATTTCCATCATTTTCTGTTTATATCTCTGTATATCTCTCTATCTGTCGCTCACTCTTCATCTGTCTCTCTCCTTGTTACTGTCTTTATCACTGTCTTTCTCTCACTGTTTCCCTCTCTCTCTTTATATCTGTATGTGTGTGTGTTTGTGTCTTTTTCTCACTCAGTCTGCCTCTCCTTCTCAGTCTCACACTTTCTGTCTCACGTTGTCTCTATCTTGCTGTCTGTCTCTCCCTGTTTGTCGGTTTGTCTCTGTCTCTCAATGTGCCTGTCTACTTCTCATGGTGTCCATTTCTGTTCTCAGCTCGATTCCTGCACTGACAGAATCCACACCCGTCAGCTCCTCATTCGTGTCTTAGTTAATATCCCTCTCTGTCACGCGCGAGGTAGGCGTTCAATTCCCCGACGAGGATGAAGCTTTTTTAAAATGTTGAATATTACTTCAGTATGCCCTGAAACTTTATAAAAAGACTTGGGGAAATTAATACGGATGTGAACTTTGGTATCGGCTTTGGTTCAGTGGCAGCATTCTCGACTGAATAAGGAGGTTGTGTGTGTAAGTCCCACTCCTGAGACTTGAGCATATAATCTTGGCTGACACTCAAATGCAGTATTTGGGGGATTTTGCATTGTTGAAGCTGTTGACTTTCGGATAAAATGTTAAATTGAAGCTCCGTCTGCACCCTCGGGTGGATGTGAACGTTCCCAGTGCATTACTCGAAAAAGAACAGGAGAGTTGCCCCTGTGTCAATATTACTATAAATATTCGAAAATGCTCATTGAAAACCTGTGTCTGTGAGAGTGGAGCTGCAGCCCAGATTCTCACAGAGACAAAATCCGAATACTGACAAAACCAGGATGGCCGAGTTGTTCAGGCGTTGGACGGAAAATCCAATGGGTTTGTACCTGCATGGGTTCGAACCCCACTCCTGGTAAATCTTTAAATTCAAACCGATTTCCTGCCATCCTGCTCAGTTGCACCCGAATCTATTTTGTTGAATCTGCATTTGTCGATAACTTTGTAACATTCAAACAAATGGGATTGTGCAATGTATCTGTGCCTCTCACTCTCTGTCTTTAGAGTGCTATTTATGTGTTTGAGTCTGACTCTCTGTGTCTGAGGAATTAGAAGCTGCATTTAGGGAGCTGGGAGCTAAATTAACAAATCGGACCTCAAAGGTAGCAATCTCAGGGATAGCTACCACTTTTCAGAGTAGGAATCGCAGGATAGTTCAGATGACTGTGTGTTGCAGAAGGGAGGGATTCAATTTATTGGGACATTGGAACCGTTCTGTGGGAGCTGGGACCTGTGCAAACCGGACGGTCTGCACCTCAGCAGAACCAATGTCCACGAGGGAGAGTTTGCTCCTATTGTTGGGGAGGGGTTAAACTGGTATGGCAGCGGGATGGGAACCTTTGGGGGCAGAAAGGTAAGGGTGGAGGGCCGAGAAAACCAAAGGAAAAAATTAAAAAGGGCCACATTGCAGCAAACTTCTAAAGGGACAAGGTGTGTTAAGATAACAAGCCTGAAGGCACTGTGCCTCAATGCGAGGAGTATTCGTAATAAGGTGGACAAATTAACTGCACAGGCAGCAATTAATGAATATGATGCAATTGGCATCACGGAGAAATGGCTCCAGGGTGACGAAGGCCGGCAACGCAACATCCAGGGGTTTTCACCAGTCAGGAATGATAGACACAAAGGAAAAGGAGGTGGGGTGGCATTTCTGGTTGAAGAGGAAATTAATGCAATAGTCAGGAAGGACATTCGCGTGGATTCTACGTGGGTGGATCTGTGGAATATCAAAGGGAAAAAAACGCTAGTGGGAGTTGTGTACCACCAAACAATCGTAGTGAGTTGGCTGACAGCATCCAACAAGAAAGTAGGGATGTGTGCAATAAAGGTACATCAGTTATCATGGGCGACTTTAATCTACACATAGATTGGGCTAACCAAACTGGTAGTAATACGGTGGAGAAGGATTTGCTGGAGTGTATTAGAGATGGTTTTCTCGACCAATATGTCGAGGGACCATCTAGAGGGCTGGCCATCCTCGACTGCTTGATGTGTAATGAGAAAGGACTAATTAGCAATCTTGTTGTGCGAGGCCCCTTGGGGAAGAGTAACCACAATAAGGTAGAATTCTTTGTTAAGGTGGAGAGTGAAACAATAATTCTGAGACTGGGGTCCTGAACTTAAGGAAAGGTAACTTCGATGGTATGAGACATGAATTGGCTAGAATAGACTGGGAAATGATACTTAAAGGGTTGACGGCAGATAGGCAATGGAAAACATATAAAGATCACATGGATGAACTTCAACAATTGGACATCCCTGTCTGCAGTAAAAATAAAATGGGGAAGGTGGCTCAACCGTGGCTAACAAGGGAAATTAATGATAGCGTTAAATCCAAGGAAGAGGCATATAAATTGGTCAGAAAAAGCATCAACCTGAGGACGGGGAGAAATTTAGAATTCAGCAGAGGCGGACAAAGGGTTTAATTCGGAGGGGGACAATAGAGTATGAGAGGAAGCTGGCTGGGAACATAAACACTTCTATAAATATGTGAAGAGAAAAAGAGTAGTGAAGGCAAACGTAGGTCCCTTGCGGTCAGATTCAGGTGAATTTATAATAGGGAACAAAGAAATGGTAGACCAGTGGAACAAATACTTTGGTTCTGCCTTCACGAAGGAAGATGCGCATAATCTTCTGGAAATGGTACGTGACCGAGGGGCTAGTGAGAAGGAGGAACTGAAGAAAATCCTTATTTGTGGGAAATTGTGTTAGGGAAATTGATGGGACGAAAGGCCGATAAATCCCCGGGGCCTGATGGTCTGCATCCCAGAGTACTTAAGGAAGTGGCCCTAGAAATAGTGGATGCATTGGTGATTATTTTCCAACAGTCCATCGATTCTCGATCAGTTTGTATGGACTGGAGGGTAGCAAATGTAACACCACATTTTGAAAAAGGAGGTAGAGAGAAAACTGGTAATTATAGACCAGTTAGCCTGACATCAGTGGTGGGGAAAATGTTGTAATACATTTTTAAAGATGAAATAGCAGCCCATTTGGAAAGCAGTGACAGGATTGATCCAAGTCAGCATGGATTTATGAAAGGAAAATCATGCTTGACAAATCTTCTAGAATTGTGTGAGGATGTAACTAGTAGAGTCGACAAGGGAGAACCAGTGGATATGGTGTAGTGGGACTTGCAAAATACTTTTGACAAGGTCCCACACAAGAGGTTGGTGTGCAAAATTAAAGCACGTGGTATTGGGGGTAATGTATTGACGTGGATAGAGAACTCGTTGGCAGACAGGAAGCAGAGATAAACGAGTTATTTTCATAATGGCAGGCAGTGACTAGTTGGGTGCCGCAGGGCTCAGTGCTGGGACGCCAGCAATTTACAATATACATCAATGATTTGGATGAAGGAATTTTGTATAATATCTCCAAGTTTGCAGATGACATTATGCTGGATGGCGGTGTGAAATGTGATAAGGATGCTAAGAGGCTGCAGGGTGACTTGGACAGGTTAGCTGAGTGGGCACTTGCATGGCAGATGTAGTGTAATGTGGATAAATGTGAGGTTATGCACTCTGGTGGCAGAAACACGAAGGCAGAATATTATTCGAATGGCGGCAGATGAGGAAAAGGGGAGGTGCAACGAGATCCGGGTGTCATGGCACATCAGTCATTGATGGTTGGCATGCAGGTGCAGCAGACAGAAAGAAGGCAAATAGCATGTTGGCCCCATATCTTGGGGATTTGAATATAGCAGCTGTACTGGGCCTTGGTGAGGCCTCACCTGGAATACTGTGTTCAGTTTTGTTCTAATCTGAGGAAGGACGTTCATGCTATTGAGGGAGTGCAGCAAACGTTCACCAGACTGATTTCCGGTATGGCAGGACTGACATATGAGGAGAGATAGGATCGACCGGGCCTGTATTCACTGGAGTTTAGAAGAATGAGAGGGGACCTCAGAAACATTCTGACTGGACTGGGCAGATTAGATGCACGAAGAATGTTCCCGATGTTGGGGAAGTCCAGAACCAGTGGTCACAGTCTGAGGACAAGTGATAACCCATTTAGGACCGAGATGAGGAGAAACTTATTCAATCATAGAGTTGTTAACCTGTGGAATTCTCTTCCGCAGAACGTTGTTGATGCCAGTTCATCAGATATATTCAAGAGGGAGTTGTATATGGCCCTTAATGTCATGGGATCAAGGGGTGTGGAGCGAAAGCAGGAAAGAGTATTGAGGTGAATGATCAGCCATGATCTTATTGAATGTTGGTGCAGGCTCGAAGGGGCGAATGGTCTATTCCTGCAACCTTTTTCTATGTTTCTATGTTTCTATGTTTCAAGGTGCATGCATCTAATGGCCCAGTGTGTTGTGCCATTTCTTTCAACTGGGTGCTATTTATTGAATCTGTAACTCGCCCGGTTTCTATCTGATCCATATTGTGTCTCACCTGACCAATCATCCATCTCCATTGGCATGACATGTGTCTCTTTTCCTGTCCTCGGCATCGTCCTCTCAATTGCTGCTTATTTAGCTCGTTAATTGTTCGTGCATGGCCTTCCAATACGGATACACCCTGTAGAATTGTTTTGGATGTTTTGGATCCTAACTGTGAAGATTCTATCCCAATCCTGGTCTGTTTCCTGATTAGTAACTCCGTTGTTCCCCTCAAACTATCTGCAACTGCCTGGATCGCCTGTATATCTGGTGTATCCACGAGAGATGTCCCTGTACAGTTAATACGTCATTTGCTATAGATCTCCTCTGTCTTCCTTCTTTGTGTCTCAGCTGCTTGTGTTACTCCCTTGCTCCTGATGTGTCACCAGCTATTCTCAGGATTGTGTCTAGCAATCGTATTTACAATACTTTAGTCTTGTGGCTATTTTTTTCTGGCTGTTCAACTTATGCTCACAGGTCACATTTCATGCTGGACATTGTCAATAACAACATTACTTCTGTTCCAGGTTTAACTACCACGCAATTTCCCAAGGTTAATTCCCCTGGTTTACAATATTCAGGTCACATTTTTTACACACTTATCTTATGGCTTCAAGACAAACGCTCCTGACACTTAGATGCCGCCCCCTAGAGGCTGCTTTACGTAGTTGCTGTACCCTCCGGTGTGGTAAATTGCTTCTGGGCCCCCAAGGGGCGGCCTTGCAGCTTGTCCTTGTAGAATCGAAAGCACGGTGATGATCACGTTTATATTCTGTTGATAAAACACATCCTGGATATTCCAGGTTTTAGTTAGAGTCTTACCATTTCCATTTCAACCGGAGTTTCCTTTCACTAGCCACTGTCTTGGTTCTGCAATTGCTGTGGTTAGGCACAAAATTCCTGCAATAGCTAAAGAACCCCAATATCTTACACACTCCTCAGGCTGGTTTTAGTCGGGGCATAATCCTAATGTCCTCCTTCCTGTCATTGGACATGGTCCGAGTTCCTTGGGATATTTCGTGTCCCAGGTACTGTACCACAGCTTGTCCGATTTGTGCCTTTTTGGGATTTACTTTAAATCCTGCTTTCCGTTATCTCAAATGTATTTTCCGTAACTAGAACAGAGTCTAACATGTAGGCTTTGATAACTGCTTTCCGTTATCTCAAATGTTCCAGTTTCAAAGCCTTTATGTCTCACTTTCTGTGGTTCTTCAACCACCGTATCTGAACTCACAAGTTGAACTTATATTTTCCTTTGTTCTAAACTGCTAAAGCCTGCCGTTTTAACATTTTAATTTTTTCAAAATTCCTTTTAACTTTCACAGATAGCTCCCCACTTGCCCAGGAGTTTGACCTGATGCCGGAAGATATTTCTACATTGTTTCGAAACATTATAGTTTTATTTCTTTTTTTTTTAAGAGATCAGATTTAACTTTTTATGTTAAATGTAACTCATTTTGTTGTATAATTTCTTAAAGAGTGGTACTTGAAATTTTCACAACAACATTAACTCTTCACTGCTCCCATCCTAATTTCTGCTCCCCTTTTGTAGTATTTGTATTTATTATTGGATTATGAAATGTCAAGTATGGTAAAACTGTTTTTTAATCGGACTTCTCATTTATGCTTATCGTGATTAACAGATCACAGAATGCAAAGTACTTGTTTTATAATTATGTGCCTATCTTCTGTTTTAGAAGCTGAACGTCAAAAACTCGAATCTTTTGCGCTGTAACTTCAATTTTGTGATACAGTATCTCATAAATTACCTCTTCTTAAGCTTCAGCTTCTGACGCAGTATGTTTACTTTTATTAAAAGGCTTCCAAACACAATATTTT
Source organism: Pristiophorus japonicus (assembly GCF_044704955.1). Lineage (NCBI taxonomy): Eukaryota > Metazoa > Chordata > Chondrichthyes > Pristiophoridae > Pristiophorus > Pristiophorus japonicus. Next base: position 50,050,466 of record NC_091999.1, read on the forward strand.
CCAATACAACCAAAATTTTTGTCAAGGAGAATCACCTGAAATATCTCAAAGTCCCAATTCAAATATTGTATTGCTAATCTTTTATTTAAAAATCGTTTTACTGAGCTAGAAGCTTTCACATCAAGATTTTACACAAAGGAATATGGGGGCGTATTTCCCCAGCCCACAGCCTTGAGACACCCACGCAGGCTTCTTTTTTTAAGGCATTACAATTTCCCTTCATCGTTCTTTATTTCATTCCTAGACTAAATGTATTGTCTTTCAAACAAATGTAATCAATGCATATGTGTTTTCTTTTGACAAGTGAGCGTGTCGAAAAAAAACATTTACACCAACGGGACCTCGCATTTTTTATCTTTTGCTCAACAAACCTATCCTTTTTGCATTTCCTAACTCCATAACATATCATCCGAATAAATCCACACCTGGATTTCTAAATCAAAATGTAATTCAATTCTCGGTTCATACTTTCTTAAAACTTCCCTCATACAGGACAACACTGTAAAGGGTTAAAAAAAACGTTCACTCTGTTTGAAAAAGTGGGTGGGGCCAAAACAACAGACAGCTCCACCACTTGCTGAAGCAGGCTTTCAGACACTTGAAAAATTCATTAATTCCCACCTCAAATATTCCGCAGTCAAAAATCACAGAAGCACTTTCATTCAAAGACAGACATTCAAAAAAGTCTCTCTTCAATCAACAAAGCTTATTGTTTGGCCGGCTCTAATTTTGGATCCATACTTCACTTAAGATATTCACTAACAGTTTTTATTTGGGTCTTCCGAAAAATATCTGCTTAGCAATATTTCTGGCCAGAATCTTTATGTTTCTATGAAATACCCTCTCATCCTTCGAAACTCCATTGTATAAAAACCCAGTTGATCCAGTCTCTCCTCATATGACAGTCCAGCCATCCCGGGAATCAATCTGGTCAACCTTCGCTGCACTCCCTCAATAGCAAGAACGTCCTTCCTCAGATTAGGAGACCAAAACTAAACACAATATTCCAGGTGAGGCCTCACCAAGGCCCTGTACAACTGCAGTAAGAATCTGTTGAATCTGCATTTTACTGTAATTCTATGACATTCTGAACCGATAAAGAAATGGAATCGTGAAATGTATCTGTGTCTCTCAGTCTCTGCCTCACTCTCTACCTCTGTCTCTTTAGAGATCTGTGCATGTGTTTGCGTGTTTGAGTCTTTGTCTCCCTCACTCTGCCTCGCTCTGACTCACTCTGTCTCTCCCTGTTTCTCTGTTTGTCTCGGTGTCTCAATCTGCCCGTGTCTTTCTCACAGTGTCCAGTTCTGTTGCAATGGGATTCTCTCAGTCTCTCTGTCTGACTGTCTCTCTCTTTCTCATCATTACTGTCTGTCTATGTCTCTGCCTGCCTGTCTCTCTTTGTCTCTCTCTGTTCAATCCTGTCTCTAACCTGTTGAGTATTTCCGTCATTTTCTGTTTTTATCTCTGTCTCTCTCTCTCTATCTTCTCTCTCACTATCTCTCTCTCTCTCTTTGTCGCTTTATTTGTCCATGTCTTTGTCTTTGTCTCTGGTTTTCCATTACTATTTGCCTCCCTCTCTTTATGGAGCACACACACACGCACATCTCTGTGTATGTGTGTGTTTGAGTCTTTGTCTCACTCAGTCTGGCTATCCCTCTCAGTCTCACACTTGCTCTCTCTCTCTATTTCTCTAGCTCGTTGTCTGTCTCTCCCTGTTTCTCTGTTTGTGTCTGTCTCTCAATGTGTCTGTCTCTTTCTCATGGTGTCCAGTTCTTTTCACAGCTCGATTCCTGCTGTCTCAAAATCTACACCCGTCAGTACCTCATTAGTATAGTCGTGAGTATCCCCTCCTGTCACGCAGGAGGAAGCATTTTCGAAATGTAGAATTGTACTTCTGTTATTCAGTATAGATTCATATTAAAAGTTCCAGAGCAACATAGAAGAGTAAAAATACAGCAAGAGGAGATTGGCTCTTCCAGATTTTTAGGAAACGGAGACTTTTTCAGGACTCTGTGGCGTTCTGATGCAGAGAGATGGATGATTGAGTTTTATCTGAGTAACATTTAAAGAGGCAGAAACCCAATAGTCGTGCCTGGGTGATTAAGACGATGGACCAAAAAACCCATTGGGGTTTCACCACGCAGGTTCGATCCTGCCGACTACTGATTTCAGCATTTTTCATTCCATTTCACAATTTAACCAGATCCCTGCAAAACGGATCCTGAGTTCGGTGGAATAACGTCCCACACCTTTCAACACAGACATTTTTTCTCATGTTCATTAATTTTCAATATTCACGATACATACGGATAGAAAATCGCAAAAATCAGCCAAATTAGCGACAGTGATTCAGCCTATCGATCCTTCTTTATGTCTAAGGCACTCTGTGTATGTCCATTGGTGCGTCTATATTTTTGGTTATGTGTGTGTGTGTCTCTGTGTCTGTCTATCTGTATGTATGTCACTGTGTATGTGCAACTGTCTGTGGATATCATCACCATGAATTTGGTATGTACTGGAACTTTTAAAAAGACTTGGGGAAAATAATACAGTTGTGACATTTGATATCGGCTTTGGTTCAGCAGCAGCATTTTCGACTTCAAGTCCCACTCCTGAGACTTGAGCATATAATCTTGGCTGACACTCAAGTGCAGTACTTCCGGAATTTTACATTGTTGAAGCTGTTGACTTTTGGATGAATGTTAAATTGAAGCTCCGTCTGCTCTCTCCGGTGAATGTGAAATTTCCCACAACATTATTCGAAAAAGAGTAGTGAGTTGTCCCTGTGTCACTTTTATATAAATATTCTGAAATGCTCACTGAAAACCTGTGTGTATGCGTGTATCTGTGAGGGTGGAGCTCAAGCCCAGATTCTCATCGAGACAGAATGTGAAGATTCACAAATCCAGAATGGCCAAGTGTTGAAGTCATTGCAGTTAGGATCGCATGGGTTTATACCCGCGTGGGTTCGAACCCCACTCCTCGTAACTCTTGAATTTTGCACCGATTTTCTCCCATCCTGCTCAGTGTTACCCGAATGCCTTCTGTTGAATCTGTAACTATGTCACACTCTCAACTGACAAAGAAATGGGATCGTGAAATGTATCTGTGCCTCTCACTCTCTGCCTTTAGAGAGCCCTGTATATCTTTATGTGTTTGAGTCTCTGTCAATCTCTGACTCACTCTGTCTGAGGACCTACAAGCTGAATTCAGGGAGCTCGGAGTTAAATAAAAAAGTAGGACCTCAAAGGTCGCAAACTTAGTATTGCTACAGTGCCACCTGCTAGTCGGAGCAGGAATCGCAGGATAGCTCAGATGAATACGTGGCTTGAAATGTGGTGCAGATGGGAGGGATTCAAGTTCCTGCGACTTTGTAAAGGTTTCTGGGGGAGGTGGGACCAGAACTAAATCGGACGGTCTGCACCTGGGCAGGACCAAAAACAATGTCCAAGGGGGAGTATTTGCTAGCGTTGTTGGGGAGGGTTTAAAGTAATATGGCAGGGCGACAGGAGACAGAGGGAAGTAGAATGGGCGCAGAAAGAAAGATTAAAAGTACAGGTGGAGGGCAGAGAAACCCACAGCAAAAATCAAATAGGGCCACTTTACAGCAAAATTCTAAAGGGTCAAAATGTATTAAAATAACAAGCCTGAAGGCTCTGTGCCTCATTGCGAGAAGTATTCGTAATAAGGCAGATGAATTAACTGCACAAGCAGCAATTACTGAATATGATATAATTGGAATGACGGAGACATAGCTCCAGGGTGACCAAGGCTGGGAATTCAACATTCAGGAATCATAGACAGAAATGAAAAGGTGGTGGGGTAGCGTTGCTGGTTAAAGGGGAAATTAAGGCAATAGTAAGGAACGACATTAGCTTGGATGATGTGGAACATGTTTGGGTGGTGCTGCGGAATACCAAAGGGAAGAAAACGCTAGAGGAGTTGTGTACAGATCAGCAAACAGTAGTAGTGAGGTTGGGTACAGCATCAAACAAGAAATAAGGGATGCGTGCCATAAAGATACAGCAGTTATCAAGGACGACCTTACTTTACATCTAGATTGGGCTAACCAAACAGAAAGCAATACGGTGGAGGAGGATTTCCTCGAGCGTATTAGGGATGGTTATCTCGACCAATATGTCGAGGGACCATCTAGAGGGCTGGCCACCCTAGACTGGGTGGTGTGTATGAGAAAGGACAAATTAGCAATCTTGTTGTGCGAGGCCGCTTGGAAAGAGTGACCATAATAAGATAGAATTCTTTATTAAGGTGGCGAGTGATACACTTAATTCAGATACTTGGGTCCTGATCTTAAGCAAAAGTAACTTTGATGGTATGAGACGTGAATTGGCTAGAATAGACTGGCGAATGATACTTAAAGGGTTGAAGGTAGATAGGCCATGGCACACATTTAAAAATCACATAGACGAACTTCAACAATTGTATTTCCCTGTCTGGAGTAAAAATAAAACGGGGAAGGTGGCTCAACCGTAGCTAACAAGGGAAATTAAGGATAGTGTTAAATGCAAGGAAGAGGCATATCATTTGGCAACAAAAAGCCACAACCTGATGACTGGTAGACATTTAGAATTCAGAAGAGGAGGACAAAGGGTTAAATTAGGAGGGGGAAAATAGATTATGAGAGGAAGCTTGTTGGAAACATAATAAAGTTCTATAGATATGTGAAGACGAAAAGATTAGAAAAGACAAACGTAGGTCCCTTGCAATCAGATTCAGGTGAATTTATAATGGGGAACAAAGAAATGGTAGACCAGTTGAACAATTACTTTGGTTCTGTCTTCACGAAGGAAGACACGCATAACCTTCCAGAAATACGAGGGCACCGAGGATCTAGCGAGAAGGAGGAACTGAAGGAAATCCTTATCAGTCAGGTAATTGTGTTAGGGAAATTGATGGGATTGAAGACCGATAAATCCCCGGGGCCTGATAGTCTGCATTGGAAAGTACTTAAGGAAGTGTCCCTAGAAATAGCGGATTTATTGGTGATCATTGTCCAACAGTCCATGGACTCTAGATCAGTTCGTATGGACTGGAGATTAGTTAATGAAACACCACATTTTAAAAAAGGAGGGAGATAGAAAACGGATAATTATAGACCGGTTAGCTTGACATCAGTAGTGGGGAAAATGTAGGAATCAATTATTAAAGATTAAATAGCAGTGCATTTGGAAAGCAGTGACAGGATAGGTCCAAGCTGCATGAATTTATGAAAGGGAAATCAAGCTTGCCAAATCTTCTGGAATTTATTGAGGATGTAACTAGTATAGTGGATAAGGGGAACCAGTGGATGTGGTGTATTTGGACTTTCAAAAGGCTTTCAACAAGGTCCCACACACGTATCGGTGAGCAAAATTAAAGCACATGGTATTGGGGTTAATGTACTGACGTGGATAGAGAACTGGTTGGCAGACAGGAAGCAGAGAGTCTGGATAAACGGGTCCTTTTCAGAAAAGCAGGCAGTGACTAGTGGGGTGCCACAGGGCTCAGTGCTGGGACCCCAGCTATTTACAATATACATTAATGATTTAGATGAAGGAATTGAGTGTAATATCTTCAAGTTTGCAGATGATACAAACAGGGTGGCGGCGTGAGCTGTGAGGAGGACGCTAAGAGGCTGCAGGGTGGCTTGGACAGGTTAGTTGAGTGGGCGAAGGCATGGCAGATGCAATATAATGTGGATAATTGTGAGGTTATCCACTTTGGTGGCAAAAACACGAAGGCAGAATGTTATCTGTATGGCGGCAGATTAGGAAAAGGGGAGGTGCAATGGGAGCTGCGTGTCGTGGTACATCAGTCATTGAAAGTGGACATGCAGTTACAGCAGGTGGTGAAGAAGGCAAATGGTATGTTGGCCTTTTTAGCTAGGGGTTTTGGGTATAGGAGTACGGAGGTCTTACTGCAGTTGTACAGGGCCTTTGTGAGACCTCACCTGGAATATTGTGTTCAGTTTTGGTATCGTAAACTGAGGAAGGACTTTCTTGCTATTGAGGGAGTGCAGCGAAGGTTCACCATACTGATTCCCGGGATGACAGGACTGACATATGAGGAGAGACTGGATCGACTGTGCTTGAAGTCACTGGAGTTTAGAAGCATGAGAGGGGATCTCATAGAAACATTAAAAATTCTGATGGGCCTTGACATGTTAGATGCAGCAAGAACGTTCCCGATGTTGGAGAAGTCCAGAATTAGGGGACACAGTCGAAGGATAAGGGGCAGGCCATTTAGGACCGAGATGAGGAGAAACTTCTTCACTCAGAGAGTTGTTAACCTGTGGAATTCCCTATCGCAGAGAGTTGTTGATGCCAGTTCATTGGCTATATTCAAGAGGGAGTTAGATATGGCCATTAAGGCTAAAGGAATCAAGAGGTATGGAGAGAAAGCAGGAAAGGCGTACTGAGCTGAATGATCAGCCATGATCTTATTGAATGGTGGTGCAGACTCGAAACCCGAATGGCCTACTCCTGCACCTATTTTCTATGTTTCTCTGTTTGTCCCTATCTCTCAATCTGACTCTTACTTTCTCACGGTTTCAAAGTTCTGCTTCAATGGGATTCTCTCAGTCTCCCTGTCTATTTGGGTCTCTCTTTCCCATCATCCCTCTATGTCTGACTGTCTCTCTCTTTCCCATCGTCTCTCTCTATCTGTCTATGTCTCTGCCTGCCTGTCTTTCTTTGCCGTGTCTCTAACCTGCTGAGTATTTCCATCATTTTCTCTTTTAGTCTCGATCTCTCTTTTTCGATCTGTCCCTCTCCTTGTCACTATCTTTATCATTATCATTCTCTCACTCTTTCCCTCTCTCTCTTACTAGATCACACACACACATCTCTGTATATGTATGTATTTGAGTCTTTTTCTCACTTAGTCTGCCTCTCCTTCTCAGTCTCACACTTTCTGTCTCTCGTTGTCTCTATCTCGCTGTCTGTCTCTCCCTGTTTGTCGGTTTGTCTCTGTCTCTCAATGTGTCTGCCGACTTCGCATGGTGTCCAGTTCTGTTCACAGCTCGATTCCTGCTCTGACAGTGATGGTACCCGTCAGTTCCTCGTTAGTATTGTGGTGAGTATCTCTGCCTGTTAAGCTGGAGACCAGAGTCCAATTCCCCGACGGGGCAGCAGTTGTTTCAAAATGTTGAATTTTACTTCTGTTTCTTGGTAGAGATACATATTAAAAATTCCAGAGCAATATAGAACTGTAAAAATACAGGTAGAGGAGTTTGCCTGTTCCAGATTTTTAGCAAACGGAGACTTTTTCAGGATTCTTTGGCCGTCTGCTGCACCGAGATGGATGAGTGAGTTTTTTCTTGGTAACGTTGCACAAAGTAGCGACACAGTAGTCGTGGCCGAGTGGTTAAGGCGATGGAGTAGAAATCCATTGGGTTATCCCGCGCAGGTTCGAATCCTGCCGACTACGATTCTTAGCATTTTTCATTCCATTTCACAATTTAACCGGTTCTCTGCCAAACTGATCCTGAGATTGATGGAATAACGTCCCATACCTTTCAACACTGACATTTTTTTCTCATTTTTATTAATCTGCAATATTCACGATACATCCGTATAAAAAAATCGCAAAAATCAGTCAAAGTTGCTACAGTGATTCAGCCTGTCTATCCCTCGAGATGACGAAGGCATCTGTGCATGCCCGTTGGTGCGTGCAAATTTTTGGGTATGTGTGTGTGTGGGTCTCTGTGTCTGTCTATCTATTTATATGTCTCTGTGTATGTGCAACTGTCTATGGAAATCATCACCATGAATTTGGTATGTCCTGGAACTGATAAAAAAGGCTTGGGGAAAATAATACGGTTGTGAACTTTGGTATCGGCTTTGGTTCAGTTGCAGCATCCTCGATTGAATCAGGAGTTTGTGTGTTCAAGTCGCACTCCTGAGACTTGAGCATATCATCTTGGCTGACACTCAAGTGCAGCACTTGGGGAATTTTGCAATGTTGAAGCTGTTGACTTTCAAATGAAATTTTAAATTGAAGCTCCATCTGCACCCTTGGGTCAATATGAAAGGTCCCAGAGCATGACTCGAAACAGAATAGGAGAGTTGCCCCCGTGTCAATATTACTAAAAATGTTCGTAAATGCTCACTAAAAGCCGATGTGCATGGGTTTGTATGTGGGATTGGGGTTGAAGCCCAGATTCTCACAGAGATCGTTTCGAGGCTCGCACAGGACCAGGATAGCCGAGTGGCTGAGGTGTTGGCCTTACAAATCAATGGGCTTTTTCCCGCGTGGGTTCGTACCCCACTCCTGATATCTCTTTAATTTAACACATATTTCCTCCCATTCTGATCAGTAGTGCCCGATTTTCATCGGTTGAATCAACGATTTTCTGTAACTGTGTGACACTCTGAACCGATAATGAAATGAAATTGTGAAATGTATCTGTGTCGCTCGGTCTCTGCCTGTCTCTCTCTTCAGAGAGCTGTATCTGTGTTTGTATGTTTGAGTCTTTGTCTCTCTCAGTCTGGCTCACTCTGTCTGTCCCTGTTTCTCCGTTTGTCTCTGTCTCTGAATCTGGCTCTTTCTCACGGTGTCCACGTCTGTTCCAATGGCATTCTCTCAGACTCTTTGTCTGACTGGCTCTCTCTTTGCCATCATTTCGGTCTGTCCATGTCTTTGCCTGTCTCTGTTAGTTCCTGCCTCTAACCTGAAAAGTATTTCCATCATTTTCTGTTTTAGTCTCTATCTCTCTCTCTCTATCTGTCTCTCTCCTTGTCACTGTCTTTATCATTGTCTTTCTCTCACTCTTTCCCTCTCGCTCTTAATAGATCACACACATACATCTCTGTATATGTATGTGTTTGAGTCTTTTGCTCACTCAGTCTGCCTCTCCTTCTCAATCTCACACTTTCTGTCTCTCGTTGTCTCTATCTCGCTGTCTGTCTCTCCCTGGTTGTCGGTTTGTATCTGTCTCTCAATGTGTCTGTAGACTTCTCATGGTGTCCAGTTCTGTTCACAGCTCGATTCCTGCTCTGATAGAACTCATGCTCATTAGTATCGTGGTGAGTATCCCCGCCTGTTCCGCCGGAGACCGTGGTTCCACTTCCCGACGCGGTGGCAGCATTTACAAAATGTAGAATTGTACTTCTGTTTCTTGGTGTTGATTCATGTTAACAAGTTCCAGAGCAATACAGAACAGTACAAATACAGGAAGAGGAGATTGCCTCTTCCAGATTTTTAGCAAACGGAGACTTTTTCAGGATTCTGTGGCCGTCTGCTGGACAGAGATGGATGACTGAGTTTTATGTGAGTACCATTTAATGATGCAGCGAGCTAGTAGTCGAGTGGGTCAGACAATAGACAAAAAATCCATCGGGCTTTCTCTGCGCAGGTTTGAACTCTGCCGACTATGTTTCTCAGCATATTTCATTCTGTTTCACAATTTAACCACTTTACTGCAAAACTGATTCTGAGATAGATGAAGCAAACTCCCACATCTTTTGATGCAGCCGCTGTTTTCTTTCTTTCATTAATCTGCAGTATTCACGATACATAAGGATAGAAAAATGCAAAAACCAGCCACAGTAGCGACAATCACACTGCCTGTCTATCCATCTATTTGTCTAAGGCAACCTGTGTATATCTTCATCTGGGTGTCATTGCACATCAGTCATTGAAAGTTGCATGCAGGTGCAGCAGGCGGTGAAGAAGGCAAATGGCATGTTCGCCTTCATTGCTAGGGGATTTGAGTATAGGAGCAGGGAGGTCTTACTGCAGTTGTACAGGGCCTTGTTGAGGCCACACCTGGAATATTGTGTTCAGTTTTGGTCCCCGAATCTGAGGAAGGACGTCCTTGCTATTGAGGGGTACAGCGAAGGTTCACCAGCATGATTCCAGGGATGGCAGTATTGACATATGAGGAGAGACTGGAGCAACTTGGCTGGTATCCACTGGAGTTTAGAAGAATGAGAGGGGATCACACAGAAACATATAAAATTCTGACGAGATTGGACAGCTTAGAGGCTGAAAGAACGTTCTCGTTGCTAGGGAGTATGTGAACAAGGATTACAGTCTAAGAGTAAGGGGTAAGCCATCTAGGACCGAGATAAGGAGAAACTTCTTCACTCAGAGAGTGGTTAACCTGTGAAATTTTCGACTGCAGAAAGTCGTTGAGGCCAGTTCGTTAGATATATTCAAAAGGGAGTTAGATATGGCCCTTACTGCTAAAGCGATCAAGGGGTATGGAGAGAAAGCAGGAAAGGGGTACTGAGGTTGAATGATCAGCCATGATCGAAGGGCCGAATGGCATATTCCTGCACCTAATTGCTCTGTCACTATCTTTCTATGTTGATGCGTGTAAAGTTTTGGTTATTGTGTGTGCGTGTGTCTGTGTATGTCTATCTGTATGTATGTCTCTGTGTATGTGCAACTGTCTGTGGAAATCATCACCATGAATTTGGTATGTCCTGGAACTTTTTAAAAAACTTGGGGAAAATAATACGGTTGTGAACATTGGTATCGGTTTTTGTACAGTGGCTCCATTCTCGACTGAATCAGGAGGTTGTGTGTGTAAGTCCCACTCCTGAGACTTGAACACATCATCTTGGATGACACTCAAATGCAGTATTTGGGGAATGTTGCATTGTTGAAGCTGTTGACCATCGGCTGAAATTTTACATTGAAGCTCCATCTGCACCCTCGGGTGGATGTGAAAATTCCCAGAGCCTTAGTCGAAAAAGCATCGGAGAGCTGCGCCCGTGTCAATATTACGAAAAATGTTCGTTAATGCTCCCTGAAATCCAATGTATCTGTGTGTCGCTGTGGGGGTGGAGCTGAAGCCCAGATTCTCACAGAAGCAGAGTCCAACTACTGACAGAATCAAGACCAGGATGGCCGAATGGTAAAGGTGTTGGACTTGAGATGTAATGGGTTTATTGCCCTGCGGGTCCAAACCCAACTCCTGGTAATTCCTCAATTAAACAGAGTTTTTTTTCCCATCCTGCTCAGTGATACCCGATTTTCATCTGCTGAATCTCCAATTTTCTGTAACTCTGTGACACTCTGAGCCGATAATGAAATGAAATTTTCAAATGTATCTGTGTCGCTCTCTCTCTTTAGAGAGCTGTGTTTGTGTTTGTGTGTTTGAGTCTTTGTCTCTCTCAGTCTACCTCTCTGACCCACTCTGTCTGTCCCTGTTTATCTGTTTGTCTCTGTCTCTCAATCTGTCTCTTTCTCACGGTGTCTAGTTCTGTTGCAATGGGATTCTCTCAGACTCTCTGTCTGACTGTCTCTCTCTGTGTCATTATCTCTGTCTGTCCATGTATTTGCCTGTCTCTGTTCGTCCCTGTCTCTAACCTGATAAGTATTTCCATTATTTTCTGTTTTTGTCTCTATGTCTCTCTCTCTATCTGTCTTTCTCTCTATCTGTCGCCCTCTTTGTCTCTCTCTTTGTCCCTGTCCTTTTCTCTGTTTCTCAATGTGTCTGTCACTTTCTCACGGTGTCCAGTTCTGTTCGAATAGGATTCTCTCAGTCTCTCTGTCTGACTGTCTCACTCTTTCCCATCATCTCTGTCTGTCTATGTTTCTGCCTATCTGTCTCTCTTTGCCTGTCGCTGGTAATTCCTGTCTCTAACCTGCTGAGTATTTCCATCATTTTCTGTTTATATATTTGCCTCTCTCTCGATCTGTCGCTCTCTCTCCATCTGTCTCTCTCCTTGTCACTGTCTTTATCACTGTCTTTCTTTCACTCTTTCCCTCTCTCTCTTTATTGATCACGCACACACATCTCTGTATATGGAGGTGTTTGAGTCTTTTTCTCAGAGTCTGCCTGACTTTTCAGTCTCACCCTTTCTGTCTCTCGTTGTCTCTCTCTCTCGCTATCTGTCTCTCCCTGTTTGTCTCTGTCTCTCAATGTGTCTGCAGACTTCTGTTCACAGCTCGATAACTGCTCTGACACAACCTGTACCCTCGTCCGTATAGTGGTGAGTATCGCCGCCTGTTACGTGGGAGAACTGGATTTAATTCCCCAACAGAAAAGCAGCGTTTTCAAAATGTAGAATTTTACTTCTGGTTCTTGGTATAGATTCATGTTGAAAAGTTTCAGAGCAATATAGAACAGTAAAGATACAGCAAGAGGAGATTGCCTCTACCAGATTTTTTGCAAACGGAGACTTTTTCAGGATTCTGTGGCCGTCTGCTGCACAGAGATGGATGACTGAGTTTTTTCTGAGTAATATTTAAAGTGCCAGAGACGCAGTAGTTGTGGCCGAGTGGTTAACGCGATGGTCTAGCAATCCTTTGGGTTTTCCCCGCGCTGGAACGAATCCTGCCGGCTCCGATTCTCAGCATTTTTCATTCCATTTTACAATTTAACCAGGTTTTTGCAAAACTGATCCTGAGAAATGCAGAAGAACGTTCCACCCCTTTCAACACTGACATCTATTTCTCATTTTTATGCAATATCTCAATATCTGCAATATTCCAGATACATACGGATAGAAAAACGCAATAATCAGCCAAAGTAGCGACAGTGACCCTGCCTGTCTATCCCTCTATTTGTCTAAGGCAACGTGTGTATATCTTAATCTAGGTGTCATGGTACATCAGTCATTGAAAGTTGGTGTGCTGGTGCAGAAGGCGATAAAGAAGGCAAATGGCATGTTCGCCTTCATAGCTAGGGGATTTGAGTATAGGAGTAGGGAGGTCTTACTGCAGTTGTACAGGGCCTTGGTGAGGCCACACCTGGAATATTGTGTTCAGTTTTGGTCTCCAAATCTGAGGAAGGAAGTCCTTGCTATTGAGGGAGCACAGCGAAGGTTCACCAGCATGATTCCCGGAATGGCAGGACTGACATATGAGGAGAGACTGGATCAACTGTACTGGTATCCACTGGAGTTTAGAAGAATGAGAGGGGATCTTATAGAAACATATAAAATTCTGACAAGATTGGACAGCTTAGAGGCTGGAAGAATGTTCCCGTTGCTCTGGTGTTCGAGACCAAGGATCATAGTGTAAGAATAAGGTGTAAGCGATTTAGGACCGAGATGAGGAGAAACTTCTTCACTCAGAGAGTGGATAAACTGTGAAATTTTCTACCGCAGAATGTCGTTGAGGCCAGTTCGTTAGATATATTCAAAGGGGCCCTTACGGCTAAAGGGATCAAGGGGTATGGAGAGAAAGCAGGAAAGCGGTACTGAGGTTGAATGATGAGCCATGATCTTATTGAATGGTGGTGCAGGCTCGAAGGGCCGAATGGCATATTCCTGTACAAAATGTCTATCTTTCTATGTGTCTATGTTGATATGTGTATATCTTTGGTTATTCTGTGTACGTGTGTCTGTGTTGTCTATATGTATGTATGTCTCTGTATGTGCAACTCTCTATGGAAATCATCACCATGAATTTGGTACGTCCTGGTACTTTTTAAAAAACTTGAGGAAAATAATACGGTCGTGATCTTTGATATCGGTTTTGCTTCAGTGGCTCCATTCTCGACTGAATCAGGAGGTTGTGTGTGTAAGTCCCATTCCTGAGACTTGAACACATCATCTTGCCTGACACTCAAATGCAGTACTTGGGGAATGTTGCATTGTTGACGCTGTTGACCATCGGCTGAAATTTTAAATTGAAGCTCCATCTGCACCCTCGGGTGGATGTGAAAGTTCCCAGAGCCTTTGTCGAAAAAGAATAGGAGAGTTGCGCCCGTGTCAATATTAAAAAATATGTTCGTAAATGCTCCCTGAATTCCGATGTGTCTGTGTGTCGCTGTGGGGGTGGAGCTGAAGCCCAGATTCTCACAGGCAGAGTCCAACCTCTGACAGGATCAGGATCAGGAAGGCCGAGTGGTAAAGGCGTTGGATTTAAGATTTAATGGGTTTATATCCGCGTGGGTTTGAACCACACTCCTGGTAATTCCTTAATTAAACGTAGATTTTTCCCATCCTGCTCAGTGATACCCGATTCTCATCTGCTGAATCTGCAATTTTCTGAAACGAGATGACACTCTGAGCCGATAATGAAATGAAATTGTGAAATGTATCTGTGTCGCTCGGTCTCTGCCGCTCTCTCTCTTTAGAGAGCTTTGTTTGTATTTGTGTGTTTGAGTTTTTGTCTCTCTCAGTCTGCCACTTTCTGTCTGACTGTCTCTCTCTGTCACATTATCTCTGTCTGTCCATGTCTTTGCCTGTCTCTGTTAGTCCCTGATTCTAATCTAATAAGTATTTCCATTATTTTCTGTTTTTGTCTCTATGTCTCGCTCTATCTATCTGTCTTTCTCTCTATCTGTCTCCCTCTTTGTCCCTCTCTTTGTCCCTGTCCTTTTCTCTGTCATTCCATCGCTAATTGCCTCCCTCTCTTTATGGAGCACGCAAATACATCTCTGTGTATGTATGTGTTAGAGTCTTTTTCTCATTCAGTCTGATCCTCCCTTTCAGACTCAAACTTTATGTTTCCCTTTGTCTCTATCTCACTGTCTGTCTCTCCCTGTTTCCCTGTTTGTCTCAGGTTCTCAATGTGTCTGTCTGTTTCTCACCGTGTCCAGTTCTGTTCGAATGGGATTCTCTCAGTCTCTTTGTCTGACTGTCTCACTCGTTCCCATCATCTCTGTCTCTCTATGTTTCTGCCTGTCTGTCTCTCTTTGCCTGTCGCTGGTAGTTCCTGTCTCTAACTTGCTGAGTATTTCCATCATTTTCTGTTTATATCTTTGTCTCTCTCTCTATCTGTCGCTCTCTCTCTATCTGTCTCTCAACTTGTCACTGTCTTTATCACTCTCTTTCTCTCACTCTTTCCCTCTGTTTTTATAGATCACACATCTCTGTATATGTAGGTGTTTGAGTCTTTTTCTCGCTGTCTCTGACTGACTTTTCAGTCTCACCCTTTCTGTCTCTCGTTGTCTCTCTCTCGCTGTCTGTCTATCCCTCTTTGTTGGTTTGTGTCTGTCGATCAATGTGTCTGTCGACTTCTGTTCACAGCTTGATTACTGCTCTGACGCAATCCGTTCCCTCGTCTGTATAATGGTGATTATGCCCTCCCTGGTACGCGGGAGAACCGGGTTCAATTTCCTGACGGAAAAGCAGCTTTATGAAATAGTCGAATTGTTCTTCTGTTTCTTGGAAAAGATTCATATTAAAAAGTTCCAGAGCAATATAGAACAATAAAAATACGGCAAGAGGAGATTGCCTCTTCCAGATTTTTTGCAACGGAGACTTTTTCAGGATTTTGTGGCCGTCTGCTGCACAGAGATGGATGACTGAGTTTTTTCTGAGTAACACTTAAAGTGCCAGAGACGCAGTAGTTTTGCCGAGTGGTTAAAGCGATGGTCTGGAAATCCTTTGCGTTTTCTGCGCATTGGTTCGAAAACTGCCGACTACAATTCACAGCATTTTTCATTCCATTTTACAATTTAACCAGGTTTTTGCAAAATGGATCCTGAGATAGGCGGAATAATGTCCCACACATTTCAACACTGACACCTATTTCTCATTTTTATTAATCTGCAATATTCATGATGCATACGGATAGAAAAACGCAAAAATCAGCCAAAGTAGCGAAAGTGATTCAGCCTGTCTATCCCGCTGTATGTCCAAGGCATGGCTGTTGGTGCATGTATATTTTTGTTATGTGTGTGGGTGTTTTTGTCTCTGCGTCTGTCGTTCTGTATATATGTCTCTGTGTATGTGCAACTGTCTGTGCAAATCATCAGCATGAATTTGGTATGTGCTGAAACCTTTTAAAAAGACTTGGGGAAAATAATACGGTTGTGAACTTTGGTATCGGTTTTGGTTCAGTGGCAGTATCCTCGACTGAAAAACGCAAAAGACAGCCAAAGTTGCAACAGTGACCCTGCCTGCCTATCCATCTATTTGTCTCAGGCAATCTTTGTATATCTTGATCTGGGTGTCATGTTACATCAGTCATTGATTGTTGGTATGCAGGTGCAGCAAGCGGTGAAGAAGGCAAATGGCATGTTCCCCTTCATAGCTAGGGGATTTGAGTACAGGAGCACGGAGGTCTTATTGCAGTTGTACAGGGCCTCCGTGAGGCCACACCTGGAATATTGTGTTCAGTTTTGGTCCCCGAATCTGAGGAAGGATGTCCTTGCTATTGAGGGAGTACAGCGAAGGTTCACCAGCTTGAATCCCGGGATGGCAGGACTGACATATGAGGAGAGACTCGATGATTTGGGCTGGTATCCACTGGAGTTTAGAAGAATGAGAGGAGATTTCAAAGAAACATGTAAAATTCTGACGAGATTGGACAGCATAGAGGTTGGAAGAATGTTCTCGCTGCTGGGGAGTTCGAGTCCAAGGATCACAGTCTTTGAGTAAGGGGTAAACCATTTAGAAACGAGATGAGGAGAAACGTTTTCACTCAGAGAGTGGTTAACCTGTGAAATTTTCTACTGCAGAAAGTCGTTGTGGCCAGTTCGTTAGATATTTTCAAAAGGGAGTTAGATATTGCCCTTACGGCTAAAGGGATGAAGGGGTATGGATAGAAAGCAGGAAAGGGGTACTGAGGTTGAATGATCAGCCATGATGTTATTGAATGGTGGTGCAAGCTCGAAGGGCCGAATGGCATATTCCTGCACCTAATTTCTATGTTTCTATATTTCTATGTTGATGCGTGTATATTTTTGGTTATTTTATGTGTGTGTGTCTCTGTGTATGTCTATCTGTATGTATATCTATGTGTATGTGCAACTGTCTGTGGAAATCATCACCATGAATTTGGTGCGTCCTGGAACTTTTAAAAAAACTTGGGGAAAATAATGCGGTTGTGAAATTGAAGCTCCGGATGTACACTCGGATGGATGTGAAAGGTCACAGAGCATTACTCGAAAAAGAATAGGAGAGTTGCCCCCGTGTCAATATCACTAAAAATGTTCGAAAAAGCTCCCTGAAACCCTCTGTGTCTGTGTGTGTCTGTGGGGGTGGAGTTGAAGCCCAAATTCTGACAGAGACAATGCCCGTTTCTGCCAGGACCAGGATGACCGGGTGGTTAAGGTGTTGGACTTAAGATCCAAAGGAATTATAACTGCGTGGGTTCGAATGGTAATTGCTTAATTAAACAGAGATTACTTCCCATGCTGCTCAGTGATACCCGATTTTCATCTGTTGCATTTGCATGTTTCGGTGACACTCTGAGCAGATAATGAAATGTATCTGTGTCGCTCAGTCTCTGCCTCTCTCTCTCTATCTATCTATCGAGAGCTGTGCATGTGTTTGAGTCTTTGTCTCTCTTGGTCTGCCACTTGTCCAGTTCTGTTCCAAAGGGATTCTCTCAGACTCTCTATCTGACCGTCTCTCTCTTTCCCATCATCTCTGTCTGTGTTGGTCCCTGTCTCTAACCTGATGAGTCATTCCATCATTTTCTGTTTTTGTTTCTATATCTCTCTCTCTATCTGTCTTTCTCTCTATCTGTCTCCCTTTTTGTTCTGTCTTTTTCTTGTCATTCCATCACTATTTGCCTCCCTCCCTTTATGGAGCACGCAAACACATCTCTGTGCATGTAAGTATTTGAGTGTGTGTCTCACTCAGTCTGACCCTCCCTCTGAGTCTAAAACTTTCTGTCTCTCTCTGTCTCTATCTCGCTGTCTCTCTCTCTCCATGTTTCCCTGTTTGTCTCTGGTTCTCAACGTGTCCGTCTCTTTCTCACGGTGTCCAGTTCTGTTCGAATGGGATTCTCTCAATCTCATTTTCTGACTCTCTCTCTCTTTCCCATCATCTCTGTCTGTCTATGCCTCTGCCTGTCTGTATCTCTTTGCCTATCGCGGTTAGTTCCTGTCTCTAACCTGCTGAGTATTTCCATCATTGTCTGTTTATATCTTTGTCTCTCTCTCTATCTGTCGCTCTCTCTCTATCTGTCTCTCTCCTTGTCACTGTCATTAACACTGTCTTTGTCTCACTATGTCCCTCTCTCTCTTTATAGAGCACACACACGTAACCCTGTATATGTATGTGTTTGAGTCTTTTTCTCACTGCGTCTGCCTCTCCTTCTGAGTCTCACACTTTCTGTCTCTCGTTGTCTCTATCACGTTGTCTGTCTCTCCCTGTTTGTCGGTTTGTCTCTGTCTCTCAATGTGTCTCTCTACTTCTCATGGAGTCCAGTTCTCTTCACAGCTCGATTCCTCCTCTGACCAAACCCACATTCGTTGGTTTAGTGCTTAGTATCCCGGCCTGTTATGCAGCAGACAGGGTTTCAATTCCCCAACAAGCAGGAAGCTTTTTCAAAATGCAGGATTTTTCTTCTGTTTCTTGGGAAAGATTCATATTAAAAAGTTCCAGTGCAATACAGAACAGTAAAAATATAGGAAGAGGAGATTTTTTCAGAATTCTGTGTCATCTGCTGCAGATGGTGGATGACTGAGTTTTATCTGAGTAACAGTTGAAAATATGACGAGTAGTCGTGGCCGTGAGGTTACAGCGATGGGCGAGAAAATCCATCGTATTTTCCCCCTGCAGGTCGAATCCTGCCGACTACGATTCTCAGCATTTTTCATTCCATTTCACAATTTAACCAGGTCTCTGCAAAACTCATCCTGAGATAGATGGAATAAAGTTCCACACCTTTCAAAACTGTCATTTTTTAAATCATTTTTATTAAACTGCAATATTCACAATACTTACGAATAGAAAAACGCAAAAATCAGCCAAAGTTGCGACAGTGATTCAGCCTGTCTATCCCTCTATCTGTCGAAGACATCTGTGCATGACCATTGCTGCGAGTATATTTTTGCTTATGTGTGTGTGTGTCTGTGTCTGTCTATCTGTATATATATATATATATATATATATCTGTGTATGTGCAACTGTCTGTATAAATCATCACCATGAATTTGGTATGTCATGGAACTTTTTAAAAAACTTGATGAAAATAATACGGTTGTGAATTTTGGTATCGGCTTTGGTTCAGTGGCGGTAATCTCGACTGAATCAGGAGTTTGTGTGTTTAAGTCGCACTCCTGAGACTTGAGCAGATAATCTTGGCAGACACTCAAGTGCAGTACTTGGGGAATTTTGCATTGTTGAAGCTGTTGACTTTCGGAAGAAATGTGAAATTAAAGCTCCATCTGCAACCTCGGGTGGATCACAGCATTACTCGAAAAAGAACAGGAGAGTTGCCACCTTGTCAATATTACTAAAAATGTTCATAAATGCTCACTGAAACCCTATGTGTATGTGTGTGTCTGTGGGGTGGAGTTGAAGCCCAGATTCTCACAGAGACAGAATCGAAACACTGGAAGGACCAGGATGGCCAAGTGGTTAAGGCGTTGGCCTTAAAATTCAATGGGATTTTCCCACGAGGGTTCGTACTCAAATCTCTTTAATTTATCACTGATTTCCTCCCATGCTGATCAGTGATACCCGATTTTCATCTGTTGAATCAACAATTTTCTGTAACTCTGTGACACTCTGAGCCAATCATGAAATGAAATTGTGAAATGTATCTGTGTATCTCAGTCTCTGCCTTTCTGTCTTTAGAGAGCTGTGCATGTGTTTGTGTGCTTGAGTCCGAGTCTGACTCACTCTGTTTGTGCCTGTTTCTCTGTTTGTCTCTGTCTCTCAATCTGTCTCTGTCTCACGGTGCCCACGTCTGTTCCAATGGGATTCTCTCAGACGCTCTGTCTGACTGTCACTCTCTTTCCCATCATCTCTGCCCATGTCTTTGCCTGTCTCACTTTGTCCCTGTCTCTAACCTGATGAGTTTTTTCATCATTTTCTGTTTTAGCAACATTGAAACATGGAAAATAGCTGCAGGAGTAGGCCATTAGGCCCTTCGAGCCTGCGCCGCCATTCAATATGTTCATGGCTGATCATTCCTTCAGTTTCCCTTTCATGCTTTCTCTCCATACCCCTTCACCCCCTTATTTGTAAGGGCCATATCTAACTCCCTCTTGAATATATCCAATGAACTGGCATCCACAACTCTCTGTGCAGGGAATTCCGCAGGTCAACAACTCTGTGAGTGAAGAAGTTTCTCCTCATCTCAGTGCTAAATGGCCGACCCCTTATCCTAAGACTATGTCCCCTGGTTCTGTTCTCCTCAACATCGAGAACATCCTTCCCGCATCTAACCTGTACAGTCCCGTCAGAATCTTATATATTTCTATGAGATCCCCTCTCATCATTCTAACCGCCAGTGAATAAAGGCCCAGTTGATCCAATCTCTCCGCATATGACAGTCCTGCCATCCCTGGAATCAGTCTGTTGACAATATCGGACCGAGTCAGCATGGATTTATGAAAGGGAAATCATGCTTGATGAATCTTCTGGAATTTTTTGAGGAGGTAATGAGTCGAGTGGACAAGGGAGAAACAGTGGATGTCGTGTATTTGGACTTTCAATAGGCTTTTGAAAGGTCCCGCACAAGAGATTGGTGCACAAAGTCCAAGCGCATGGTATTGGGATCAATGTACTGACGTGTATTTATTGTTGGATTATGAAATGTCAAATATGGTAATACTGTTTTTTAATCAGACTTATCATTTATGCTTATAGTGATTCACAGATCACAGAATGCAAAGTACTTGTTTTATAATTATGTGCCTAACTTCTGTTTTAGAAGCTGAACATCAAAAACTCTAATCTTTTGCGCTGTAACTTCAATTTTGTGATACATTATCTCATAAATTTAAACTTTTTAAGCTTCAGCTTCTGACGCACTATGTTTACTTTTATTAAAAGTCTTTCAAACCCAAGATTTTCCAATACAACCAAAATGTTTATCAAGGAGAAGCACCAGAAATATCTCAAAGTCCCAATTCAAATATGCCAATCTTTTATTTAAAAATCGTTTTACTGAGCTCGAAGCTTTTGCATCAAGATTTTACACAAATAAATATTTCCCAAGCCCGCAGCCTTGAGACACCCACGCAGAATTCTTTTTTAAGGCATTACAATTTCCCTTCTCTGTTCTTTATCTCATTCCTAGACTAAATGTATTGTCTTTCAAACAAATGTAATCAATGATTACATGTTTTCTTTGACAAGTGAGCGTGTCAAAATTTTTTTTTTAAAACCATCGGGACCACACATTTTTTATCTTTTGCTCAACAAACCTATCATTTGTGCATTTTCAAGCTCCATAACATATCATCTGAATAAATCCACATCTGGGTTTCTAAATTAAAATGTAATTCAATTCTAGGTTCAAACTTAATTAAACCTTCCTTCATACTGGACAACACTGCAAAGGGTTAAAAAAAATCACTCTGACTGAAAAGTGGGTGGGGCCATAACAACAGACAGCTCTACCACTTTCTGAAGCAGGCTTTCAGACACCTGAAACATTCATTAATTTCCACATCAAATATTCCGCAGTCAAAAATCACACAAGCACTTTCATTCAAAGACAGACATTCACAAAAATCTCTTTTCATTCAACAAAGCTTATTGTTTGGCCGGCTCTATTTTTGTATCCATACTTCACTTCAGATAGTCACTAACAGTTTTTGTTATGGACTTCCGAAAAATATCTACTAAGCGAGCCTTCTGGCCCCCAATCAATACTTTATTTTCCTCAGGTCCTAATCATAACCCTGTTAGTGGGGGATACAAATTTGGGCCAAATTCCTCTGTCCATTTTCTTCTGTCATCTATATCTATTTTTATACTTACATCCTGTTGTCTTTTGTCACTTTCTCTGTCCATCTCACCTTCGGGTATCTTTCTATTCATCTTTCCGGCTGTTAAAATTATCTTTTTCCCTTCATCATATCATGCCTTAACCATCTTCATGATCTTTTCAGATTTATCTTTCAGAAACTCTTCTGTTAGTTTATACATCAGCCCTCCAAGGGCCTTGGCAGATTCCTTTGCCATTTCATACATTGGGGCTTTTTCCCCAGTTCCCGTTTTACCATCTTTACTTTAGCAGAACTTTTTAAACCAAGGCTTTTTACCTAGTGCTGTGTTTCCGCCTTTAATTATGCGGAACTATTTACACTGAGGCTTTTTCCCCGATATCCCGTATACGTACTTATTGTCCCGACACTTACAGTATTTATTTACATTGTCCTGACGCACCCTTCAACTGGATTTACTGGCTGCATGGACTCTACCTCAGATTCGTTGGATCTCTGGTTACTTTGCGAGGGGAATTTCTCAAGGTAATTCTCTACTCACTCGTTATTGAGTTGGTTTGGCTTTTTGAGTATAATCTGCCCGTCCAGTTGATCCTGCTGACTGCGCCACGTTGTTAGAGTTAACTTCAAACCACCACTCGGAGTCGTTCGCCTTAAAGTAAATGCAGTTTTATTAATAAAAGATACAAGGTGGCAGGTGAGCTATCCTTGACTGAATGCTCTGAGAAACTGCCAGAGACATCTTATTTTATACAGTTTCAGATTATAGCATTATGTAATTACGCAAGTTACAATTAATATGTGCTGATTAATTAATACATGATTATCTGTTAGGTTGCTTCCTCCAATCTGGCCTCTATATACTTTAATTGGTAATTCAGGATACATGTTGTTATGATTCTTTTTTATTTAACTTGTATCTTATTATAGAATTCAAATTCTATGTTATCTGTGTCTGTGCCCAGCTCCCAATGCCTTTGGTCTATGCATTGGAACATCTGACCCTCTGCGGAAGACATCCCACACATGCTTCCCACAGACTGAAAAACAGGCTGTGGGATCTATTTTAAAAATCTGCTAACTCCATTTTAAAACATCCCAATTATTATTATTAATTGTAATTACAATTTGTGATCTGCCCTTTCAGTCTATTATGGGGTATCTTATCGAAGGCCTTTGGAAATCTAGATAAATTACATCAACTACATTACGTTAGTTTACGCTATCTGTTACTTCTTCGAAAAATTCAAAGAATTTGGTCAATTCAAGACTTTCCCTTTTCTTATCCATGCTGACTATTCATTTTTGCATTCTAGTTGTTCTTCCACTTTCTCCTTTAGTAGGGAATCCATTATTTTTCCTCCCAACGACTTTAAGTTGACTGGACTATAGTTCCTCAGACACGTTTTACCTCACTTCTTATAAATAGGTATTATATTAGGTATCTGCCAATCCTCCGGCACTGCACTTTATTCTAACGAAATATTAAATATGTTTATTAATGCCTCTGCTATCTCTTCCCTCGATGTAATTTGTCCGAAGCCTGCATTTTATCTATTTTCGGTTTGATTCGTTTTCTAATATTTTCTCTTGTTATTTTAAATGCAGTTATTTCATTTCTAATATCAACCAATGTCATGTCCACCTGTGTTGACTCCCTGATAAATACTGATGCAAAGTAATTGTTTAATATTTCTTCCTATCTCTACCTGTGGACAACCTTCTGAGCCACGTACCTTGGTATGTATTGTGGATGTCCTCCACGCAATCTTTATCCTTATCGTTGGGCAGGAGCAGTATTTCATTCTCAGCTCTCCTCTGATCTCGCTACACGGCACCCAATCAGCCACGGACTTTACTGAACCTGCGCTTTTCTGTGGGATGTGACTGTTTTCTGGATTAAATCACTTATCCTGTGTGCTTCAGAGTGAGTCGAACTCTCACTCCAGCCCAATTACCCTGAGCCAGAGCGAATAAAGCAGAGACATTTCCTGCAGATGTGGGAATGTGGGACAGATTTGCTGTCCACAAACTCACACACATTACAGTCTCGACTCATTGCCTAACCTGCCATCTTTAGTTATTTTTTATAAATGTATTTGCTTATTTACGCACTGAATTAATTTAATTACTTAGTTTTTATTCAATGGTTATTTATAATTATATTAATTAATTAGTAATTATAGTTAAATTATTAATTTAATAAAGTATTGTTATTGGTCCCAGGTCTTAGTGTGGACCAAGCTTCGGGAAAAAAGGTAATACTCACCAAACGTTCATCTACCTGCTGTATTTTGGAGGCCAAAGCAGCACCTCCTTCAACCACTGTTCCCATTCAAACTATCACCAAATTCCGTTTAATATCACTGTGCAGAACACACTGTGAATCACAAGTCAGTGTTTAGTTTTATACCTTTGGAGCCACAAACAAGTTACAAGTGCTGTCTCAGCTCCATGACCATTGCTCGCAGTAATTAGCACATATTTAAGACTAACACTTACAGCTGACTGATAGTTAACTACCACTAACAGGCAGTTTCTGCTAACTTCTGTTTTTAAAGTTCTAAGTTCAATTCAAAACGTTAATCTAAATTTCCCTTCTTAGAGCTAATACTCAGCCAGACTCACCCCGGACTTACCACTGAATCTCACCTTTCTCTACGTTCCCAAGTTTACCACTCTCTTTGTGCACTCTGTTTAAGATCAGGATGTGATGATCGAGTAAGCTCTGACATGCTCTGCTGGGCCGAAAGTGTCGGGGTGGGGAAGGTCGCTCTGTAAATTTGCAGTCCACAGGCAGACGGGCTGCTAACTCCCAGCACTCCCAGGGAAACCTCAGGGGAACCGCCTCAGACCAGTTTGCAGCCGCGAGCACGGAATAGCCTATTTCTTTGCTGCAGACATTAAGTAACTCTTTGTAAAGTGATGGGTGAAGGAGATGGGATGTCCGAAATGCGATTCTGAGTCAGCCACAGGCCAGGGCGTGGTCAAAAGTGCAGGTCTGTGATGTCACAATGCTCAGGCACAGTGTCATGCGAGTTTCCCCGCTTTATTACATCACACATACTGCAATACCTAGGAACAAAGCTCGTTACCACCCTCCCTGAATGCTGCATATTATGGGCTATGTTTAGCACGGAGATTATTGAGAGAGTGAGGATGAGCTGAGTTTAATGTGTGTCGAGTGTGTGCGGGGAACACTTCATCCTGCAGCTCACCGCATTGTTCAGGCAAACTTACAAATGAACGTTATAGTGGTGAATGTCACTGGGATATACTTCGTCTGCAGGAGACCCTTTAAGCCCAAAGGTAGATTATCTGAAACAAGGATACGTCGCTATCACCAGGCGCTGGGGCTGCTCAGGTTAAACCCCACTGGGAGAATAACACATGGAGCCTGCAAAGGGATGAAAGCACTGACCTTTGAGCCTTTGAAACCTTCTCCCTCTGGCTGTTGTTTGGTCCCAGGCCATTTCCCCCCAGCTTTCCCTGGGAGTGCTGGGGACTGAGCGGCCCTTCCGCCCGTGGACTGACAAGTAACAGAGCCACCTTCCCCGTGCCGCTCCCTTTGGGTAAACACATCCGACACGAGCCTGGCGGTCGGGAGCTTTATAAACCCGTCCCAGGCCGCAGCAGACGTCTTAGCGGGGATAACACCTGCAGGAGTCCAGCGGGACTGATCTCCGTGGACTTCCCCACCTCTATCATGTTTGTTAGTCGCTGAATCCGGGCGGTGAAAGATGAAAACAGGCCTCACTGTGTGTGTATCACAGAGATGAGCGGATTGGGCAGAATACACGCCCAAAACATTGTGTGATTCTTATTATTTAATACATTTAACAATTACAGTGAAGGGATATTTCACCACATTCTTCAACTCCTCTCTGAATTTCGTCTGGGTCACGGCATAAATACATGTGTTGGTGCAGCAACTCAGGAGCTGAAGCATACATCCCATTTCCAGTACATATTCAGGTAGAGATACACGAATAACGTTTAACGAAAACAATCGTTCAACCACAGAATATAACATAAAAACTGCCCATAAGAGGATAAAATTTCCGGATATAACAAACAATAAAATGATGGATTTCCTTCGCTTCTCCATCTCTGGGTCACTGGGACTCTCCCCACTGCTGTGGGTCCTGAGTCTCCTGCGGGCTCTGCTCGACATTAAAACGTGTCTGACAGTTAAAGTATTGAGCAGAAGGATCAGAACAAATGGAATAAACGGTGTTATAATATAATGAAGGAATACAATTACTGCCCATGATACTGACTCATAGACTTCCCATCGAACATAACAAAACCAGGGACTATTGGAAATCTGATACTTACCTCCATACATAAAGTACCAGAAAGTGTTCTTTACACAGAACAACGCACTCACTGTTCCCACAACCACAGTCGCCGTTTTCTCGGTGCAATATTTGGTTTTGATCTTCTGACAACAAATGGCTATACATCGATCAAAGGTAAAAGCAACTGTGAACCAGATGGAACAGTCTGTGACTGCGTAAAGCAGGATGGCATGGATATTACAAGCATTAATCTTCCACATGAACTCAAACGCGGTTGAGTAATGAATAGGAATCTGCCTGGATATCAGGTCGAGGATAACGACCAGTAGATCCGCCGCTGCCATTGCCACCAGGTAACGGCTGACACACTTGGAGAGACCGCACCATCCTCGAGACAGGATCATTATTGTCACTACGTTCACTGCAAGAAAGAGAAAAACAGGGAATTTATATTTCAGATTGAGAGCATTAACAGCTGTCTCAAAGAATTATGTGTGAAATGAGTCAGGATTAAGTGAACCAACCAATGGGACTTGTGGTGTTTGGGACAGGACTGATGAAATCATCGGATGGGACGTGTGCTGTTTGGGTCGCGACTGATTACACCAGTGGATGGGACATGTGATGTTTGGCACAGGTATTGAAAGAACCAATATATGGGACGTGTGGGTGTCGGGACAAGGACTGAATGTACCAATGGATGGGACGTGTGGGTGTTGGATCTGGACTGAATGTACCAGTGGATGGGGTGTTTGGGTTTTGTGACAGGGAGTGAGTGAAGCGGTGGATGTGATGTGTGGGTGCCGGATCATGACTGAAATAATTAATGTATTGGACTTTTTCCAGGTGTGTAAAGCTCCGAATGAGACTCTGATAGAACGCCATATCCAAGTCAGAGGAAGCAATAATTCAGCACAAGAAGCCGCGAGTTTGTGAATAACCTGTGTTCATTGAGGAGAATAGAGTCATTGTCCAGGGATGGGAATGTAGTATGGGGACAGCGAGGCGGATGAAATCTGTGTCCAGGGAGGAGAATGGAATTGGGGGCCAAGGGACGGAATCGAGTCTGTGGCCAAGGAAGGAATGGAGTCTGTGACAGGGAGGGGAATGGAGTATGTGGCCCATGAGAGGAATCGATTCTTTTTCCAGGAAGGGGAATCGAATCTGTGTACAGGGAGGGGAATGGAGTCTGTGGCCAAGGTGGGGAATGAAATCTGTGGCCAGAGAGGGGAATGGAGTCTTTGGCGAGATTACTGCGGTTGTGTCGTAGGCTGAAGAAGATGAATTGAATTTTATTATGTATCGAAATCAGAACCTTTCCAACCATTGTTTTGAAAGTACACTTTGTAACTGGCTTAAGCTGACTTTCCAAGAATATTGCAAATAATCTTTAAGGAAGGGAATGTCGCTTTACAATCGACTAATGATAACCCATGTTTTAAGATGTCACAGAAGATTTTCGAACGTGTCTGTTTACAGCTGGAACTGTGTCAACCAACTTCCTTTCACCTGGTGTGAGAAAGTTACAGTCTTCCAGTTGACAGAGAGAGTTTGAGACTGGAAATATCAAAATATTTCACAATATAGTGCTCCATTTTGAATAGTTGCTACCGTGCGGCCCACTCCGAGCTCTCCTGAACTGTGGCTGAACAAGGGAAATAAATCAATTCAAACACAACTGAATAAACATTTTACTGGAAAACGTATTGCAGTTGTAACCCTGTCCTGACCATCTGGAATTAGTGACTGTGAGGCAGAGCGGGAGGCGGTGGAAATTACGACAACTGTCTATAGCTGAATCATTAGTGAATAATGTCTCATATCTCAGTGTATTTGTGAAGGATCTCTCAACGCTGATTTCCACTGGTCAGTGTCATTTACAATAACCAGCGGTACTTAAAACACTTGTTACCGCTGAACACATATTTATTATCCAACACTGGGCATCAGTGCAGAAAGCTGACTGCAAGCTGTTCAATAATATAATCGTTCACTTACATATCTGTGTCAATAAAGTCACATTTCTGTCAAATCCTGTGAACCACTATCACTGGAAGCAAGTTGTGGAAACAACATACTGTTCATTGAACTGGGAGCAGCTAATTAACAAATGATCACACATTACATGACAGAAACTTATTTGCATTGCCAGACACAGAACAAGAGGTTTAATTGAATACAATTAATAACTAGAACTAAAGGACAAGGACAGCAAATACAGAGAAACATGGGTTACATAATTAATTGCAGATGAAGGACTCACCAGGAACACCAACAGCAGCGAGGAGCGGGTAATAAATACGTTCCACATTGAAAAGTGCCCACAGGATCCAAAGCTGAGTTGGAATCTCCCAGAACATGACTTGACTTTCTGTGAGCTCCAATGAGCGCTGTTCGTTTTAGACAACAACTTCAGTCAAACATTGCTGTACAGACTGAAAACAAATCCCTATTTATAGCCTGAGGGAACTCTCCAGTGAGACAATTAAACTGCACACTGAAGGATATTAATCACAGTCACTGAATAAACAAGTTGTCCAAACCTGTTCTTTGCATCACTTTCAATTGCAAAATATTTTAAAAGCAACGTGGCTTTCAGATCAAATAACTTTATCCAAAACCAAGAAGTATTGGTAAAAGCAGAAATAGTTAATTCCACAGAATCACAGCATACATGTGAAGGGAGCAACTTTCATTTCGGCAGTTTCTGTTATTACTGAGATGTAAAATAATTCTGTAATTTCAGATTTTCAATTCACTTCTCGGGGTAACACAAGTGAAATAAAACAAATGGAAGGATAGAGGCAGGCTAAGTAAATGTCAGTAACATACACGGGGACTGAAAGTACAGTGCAAATTAAGGATACATGGGCACTGATAATACAGTGGTTAGTAAGGGTACATGGGGCAGATAATATATTGGTCAGTAAGGGTACATGAGGACTGATAATACAATTGTCAGTAAGGGTACATGGGGACTGATAATACAGTGGTCAGTAAGGCTACATAAGAACTGATAATACAATCGTCAGTAAGGGTACATGGTGACTGGTAATATAATTGTGAGTAAGGATACATGGGTACAGATAATACAGAGGTCAGTAAGGATACATGGGGGACAGATAATATATTGGTCAGTAACGGTTCATGGGGACAGATAATAGAGTGGTCAGTCAGGGCACATGGGGACAGATAACATATTGGTCAGTAAGGATACGTGTGTGCTATTATTACAATGGTCAGTCCGGATTCATGGCAACCGATGCCATACTGACAGTCACACGCCATCAAATCGTTTATTCTCCTCAGAGCAGGGAATGTAGAGACTGGAGGTGAGGAATGGAGATGAAAGGAGCAGAGAGGTGAGGAGGGGAGAAGAGAGAGGACAGGAGATGGGAGGGGAGTAGACGAGAGGGGATGAGTGTGGAGGAGAGGAGAGGAGGGGAATAGGAGAGCAGAGGTGAGGAGAGGAGATGCGTTGAGTGGAGAAGACAGCAGAACAGAGTAGAGGATAGTAGGTGAGAGGAGAGGGTGGGAGAAGGAAAGAGTGAAGATGAGCAGGAAGGGGAGGAGAGGTTAGTGGAGGATAGGATAGATGAGAGGGGAAGTAGAGAGGAGAGCAGAGGAGAGCAGAGCAGAGATGAGTAGAGGAAAGCAGAGGAGAGTTGATAAGATGAAAGGAGAGGAGAAGAGAGGAGAAAAGAGGGGAGAAGAGAAGATAGGAGAGGGGAAGAGAGGAGAGGAGGGGAAAGGAGATGATAGTGTAGGGGAGATGGAAGGAGAGGAGAGTGGAATAGAAGTGAGGAAAAGGTAGGGGAGAGGAGTGAGATGAGAGGAGTGGAGAGGCGAGGGGAGTGGAGATGAGAGTGTAGGGGAGAGGGGTATAGAGGAGAGTGGAGTAGAGATGGGGAGAAGGTAGGGGACAGAAGAGAGATGAGAGGAGCGGGGAGAGGAGGAGAGGAGCGTAGCAGAGAAGGGAGGAATGGAGAGAAGTGGAGAGGTGAGAGGATGAGAGAGAAGGAGAGTAGAGCAGAGGAGAGGGGAAGGGCAGTGGGAGAGCAGAGGAGAGACCATCAGAGGAGAGGAGAGGAAGAGAGCGGGGAGAGCAGGGGCGAGAAGAGATGAGAAGGGAGGGGAGGAGAGGGGAGAAGAGAGGGGAAGTGGAGAAGAGAAGAGCTATGGAGTTTCGAGCAATGGAGAGGAGAATAGAAGAGATGAGAGGATAGCAGAGAAAAGATGAAAGCAGAGTAGAGAGAGGAGCTAGTAGATTAGAGGAGAGGAGAGGACAAGAGAGGGGACAAGGGAGGAGATTAGAAGAGAGTGCAGGAGAGGATAGAAGAGTGGGTAACGGAGAGAGGAGTAGAGGTGAGTGGAGAAGAGGGGGGGAAGTTAGGGGAGAGAAGAGGAGAGAGAAGACAGTGCATGAGAGGAGGAGGTGAAAAGAGGGTAGAGGAAAGGAGAGCAGAGGGGAGGCGAGGGTAGGAGGGGGAGGAGAGGAGTGGAGAAAAGAGGACTGGAGAGGGTACAGGAGAGCAGAGGGAAGGAGAGGAGCGGGGAGGAGAGGAGAGGGGAGAACATCAGACGACACAAGTGAGGAGAGGAGTTAAAATGAAAAGTGAGAAGAGGTGAGGTGGAGAGGAGAGGGGTGAGGAGAGGAGGGGAGAATTTATGGGAGAGGAGTCGAGATGATTGGAGTGGAGACGAGTGGGGAGGAGAGAGGAGAGTGGAGTGAGAAGCGACCTGAAAACAGGAGAGAGGAGAGGATAGGGGTGGATCGGGGAAGACAGGAGATGAGTGGAGATGAGACAGCAGAGGAGATGAGAGGAGAATGGAGGAGAGGGAAAGGGAGGAGAATAGTGTAGGGGAGAGGGGAGAATGGAGTAGATGTGTGGAAAAGGTAGGCAAGACGGGAGAAAATGAGGCACAACAGAGTTGAGGAGAACAGCTGAAAGGGGAGGAGAGTTGAGGAGAGCGGAGAGGAGAGAGGAGAGGAGACAGGAGAGAACGGGAAGACAGGTGAGAAGAGAAGTGGAGAGGAGAGAGGACGAGATGGGAGAAGGGATGAGCCGAGTGGAGAGGATGGGGGAGGAGAGGGGAGAGGAGAGATGATGAAAGGATAAGGAGGTGAGCAGAGGGGAGAGGAGAGGAGTGTGAAGGAGAGGAGAGGCGAAAGGACGAGAGTAGTGGAGAGGCGAGGAAAAGAGAGACGAGGGGAGAGAGGAGGGTAGAGATGAGCAGGGAGGGGACGAGTGTGTAGGGGAGGAGAGGGGAGAAGAAAGCAGAGCAGGGGAGAGTAGTGGAACGGAGAGTGGATGTGTTGAGAGGAGAGGAGAGGAAAGCGGAGTGAAGAGGGGAGGGGATTAGAGGAAAGGACTGGGGAGAGGAGAGGGTAGAGGCGAGGGTGGGAGAGGAGAATAGAGTAGAGGAGGGTAGAAGGTAGGGGAGAGGAGAGGAGATGAGCATTGGAGAGAGGTGAGGAGAGGAGGGGTGAGGAGGGAATGTGTTGTGGTAAAAAGGAGGCTTCTCTCCTTCAAGCTGGACTAACTGATGTAGTTAATCGACACCTGCCCTTCCGTTGGGATAAAACTAGGCTTCTCTCCCTCGGGGTGTACTAACTGATATAGTTAATCGACACCTCGTCCAGCTTCCCACTGTATGACGAACACAGAAGTAAACAAACGAAACCTCAGGTTTATCGGTTTTTTTACGAGCAATGCACGGGAAGGTTCAGTATTGGAACCTCCGAAATAGAAGAGTTTTGAAGCATAATTTATACAGGTGTTGGAGAGGAGCTATCCTCCTACAAAATCATCGATAGGTCTATTGCTATCACCCAAGTTACAGTGATTTGTCGACTCTTATCAGGCGGGCTCCGAGTGGTACATGAAACTGCCCATCTCTCATCATTGTTTTATTCCATTTTGCCCTCTCCCCCAGTCTATCCGAAGCCTGGTGTGGTTGTCCTGGCTTCTTTATCTCTTGATCAGCGACTTTTAAACAAAACTGCTGACTTTGGCTGTTCAAGTGTTACTCAGGTTAAGCTATGATATAATGCGTATAAGTGTGTCATACCTATATAAGCAAGTGTTACAAACATCGACAATTGATAAGTTCACTACCTTCGGCATAATTCTGACCCCCTATCTCGAACCTTACTATTTATCCCTTACAATTACCCCCTAATGGCCCTTGACTATATGCCCAAGATAGGCCATTTCGCAATTAATTCCACATGGGTGAGATTCCAGGGTTGTCCTTTCACTTGGGTAGTGCTACTTCCCGAGCTCCTGGAGCTATCTGTTGGCTTTCCCATCAAGGTTATAATATGGATGTCCTTTCTGCCGGACTATCTGATTTCCTTTTCTTCAATGTTTTAACTATAGTACGGGCTAGGGCTTGCCTCTTACGTCGGTTACAGCTTTCTAAAGGATAATACTAGCAAGGTGAGCACCCTTGCACTACAACCAGTACATTGAGTCTAGCTTAGTTCATGTATAAGTCCTTTGTAGCCAACATTTTCTCGGTGTTTGAATTATGCCGCGCCTGGAGTATCTGCTGTTTCATCTATCTTCCCTCCACTTGGGGTCTTCACTGTTCTGCCGAATTTCTGCCCCGCCTGGAGTATCCTATATGTTGTCGAATGGTGTCCAATTCAGTCGAGTTTGTTTCTCTTTCAATTCGAGTATCAGTTTTCATTTTGGCCCGCTGGTCTTCGCATAACCTCCTCAGGCAATGTCCATCATTGTCCCATCGATCATTCCTCCTTTAGCTCAGGGGTTATAATAAACCCATTTATATCTGTCTCATCAAGTGGAGTAAAGCAGAAGTCAATATCCATAATGGTGCATGAGGTGTTGCTTTCTTCATTTCAGTTGCCATAGTGGTCACACATCAATCTCCATATCCTCGTGAAACAGCGATAATTTTGTAGTCCTGTGTTAGTGGAGGTGATGCTCAAGGAGCACCCGTCCACTTGGTTATATCCACAGTCATCTTTGATCATTCGTAGTGGATCTCGACATAAAGCAACTTGGTTATTTTTATAACAATCTACATATGCTGAGATTCTTAGAAATGTTGTTCTCCTCAGTTACATTTCTGGTTTGTCATCATACCACACGCGAGTTTGATTCCTTATTTCTCCTGCTTTGTTTGGTATAGAGGATCTCCTGTTGTCACATCATACTGTGGTAGAGATAATAAAAAATCTATTTCAATGTCCGGTAACACAGCTGGCCTTTGAAACCCAAGCATGACTGTTTCTCTGCACCTCGCAGGAATGAGTCATCTTTTTGTCTAAGGTCCAGTTGGTAAATATATCGAGTGTTATCCAATCCGGCACCTTTCTATTCTGAAGCTACTCTATGTTATGTTGTATTCCATTGAGCAACCATACTCCATATCCTGCACGTACTAGTTCTGTCTGTATGGTTTTACTTAAGTTGCGTTATGCTCTATTCATTTATAGTTCTGGTGTGGTCTCGCAATGTGTGGGCCACTGTAATAATTCGTTTTCTGCGCCATTACCCAGCTGTGCCTGTATCTTTTCATTATCCTTATCTCTTTACAGCAATCCCTGTCAGGTTCATGCGAAGGCGTTAACTCAATCATCTATCGTGTGCAGGTCTATCGTTTCGCAACTCCCGCCACATACACGTATCCCGCCGTGTATTCTGCAGTGTATCCTGCCACGTATCCTGCCGTGTATCCTGCCTCGTACCATTTCTAGTATCCCTCTTTTTCCCCTGTCCTGTTTTTTTTTTACCTGACCCTCTTTCCACATTAAACTTCATGGTTTTGGATTCAGCGCCTTTAAGTGCTCGAAGGATCATGTTTCTATACAGGCTTATACTGTTTAACCCGCAGATGTTGGGGTAGCTTTATTTTTTAAATTTAGGAATACAGTAATTATTCGCTGACGTACCCTGAAGTGTATCTTATCCTTGGTCTGCCTTATCAATTTCTCTTTTGCCCCAGTGTTCACAGTTGGACAGGTTTGTGGCGCTGGGGTTGTGATGGTCGAGGCCCTGGTCATGCTCACTGTTGCTAAACGAGTGGATGGGGCCGTGTTGGTGGGTCTATCTCTGGAGATATCCCTCCACCACCATTCATAGATGTTAGTGAAATCTGCACCCCCTTCCCCGGGTGCAGTATGTTTGTCCCTCCTGATTAAAAACACACCGCGGTCTTATTCCCACTAATTATGGTTCTATATTATTGGCTCATCCCCAATGTTGTTTCGTTTCCTTGCAACGTTGTTTTATGCCCGTTATTTCACTCTACTGTTGCTCCGTCCGACACCATCAGTGTTTTTGATGTTTTATTAAACTAATGTCGCCCAAGTCCCTGTAATACAGGCCTTGCCATCCCTCAGTCTGTTGTCACTGATATGAGGCTGCGTTACTCCACGTTATTTCCACGAGCTCTCGAGTCCTGCAAAAAGCATTATTTTCCGGTCGTCACTGGTTAGTTAGTGACCATGCTTTTTTAACTGGGTCCAGTGTTTCCACTTGCCGATACTCCTTATATGTACCATAACTTACCATGATTACCTGATAGAGACCGATCCATTTGGATGCGATCCCGAACCTCTCTGGGGTAATCTCTTGACTGCCTATTTGGGCTGTTTGGAACTTCTGTTTCTTAGTGTCGTTCTCTAAATCCTTGATTTGCTGATCTCTAACCTTTGACTCTATATCATGTAACTGCTTACAGAGTTCCATTACAGATTTCCATATTTTTTTAGTTAAAAGGGTATCATTCCTGTCGTTCGACTAGTGGTTGCCTTGAGCTTTATTTATACTCGGGGTATCCTGTCCACCCATCCCTTTCCAGTCTCGTTGATGTGGGATAGTTTTTGCCTAATCCCTAAGCGCACGCCTGTTTCATTATCTTCCCTGTGAAGTTTGTACCTTGATCTGAGTTCAGCTGCAGTGCCATTATTTTGTTTGCTAGGATCCTGGCCATGGTTTCTACTGAACAATTCCTAGTGGCGAAAGCTTCTACCCACTTCATAAACGTGTCTATTATAACTAAGCAGTATGTTTTCCCCTTGTTGCTGGATAATGGTCCAGTAAAATCTACCTGCAAATTTTCCCAGAGTCCCTTCGGTCGGGGCTGATGTCCCATTCTGACCTTTACTTTTCCCCCTGGGTTGTATTTTGCGCATATCACGCACCTTCTGCAGAGGTCCTCTATATCTCCCGATATTCCCTTCCACCACCAGCATCTGGACATCAAGCTTATCATGGTGGTTCTACCTGTATGCACATACCCGTGGTATAAATTTAATAGGCTCCCCTGGATGCATTCCAGGGCCACCATATTCCCATCTTTTCTCCATATCCCGTTGGTCCCTTGTTTGGCCCATCTCTGCTTCCACTCCTCCTGTTCCTACGGAGTGGCCTCTCCCTGTACCTCAAGCATATTTACTTCCTCAGGCCCAATTGTACATGCTCTGCCTTGGGCTTCCCCGGTCAGTGTACCTGCCACTCGCTTGGCTGCTTCATCTGTCCATGCATTCCCCTGTTCATACTGATCATTATTTTTTACGTGTGCTTCGATCTTTATTATCGCACACTCCTGGGGTAGGAAGGAGGCTTCCACTAGATGTTTCCCAATCTCCTCATGTTTAATCGGTCCTCCTCCTGAGGTCGTGTATCACCGTCTGCTCCAGGCTATCATATAATCATGCTCTACTCCGAAAGCATATCGACTGTCTCTATAGATATTTATTCATTTTCCCCTCGCAAGCCTCAGAGCCTCAGTGAGAACCACAAATTCAACCACTTGAGCTGATAGATTCTCTTCTAACCGTCCTTCCCCTTTGACCTGACCGCTGCTATCTACCACGGCCCATCCCGTCTGTGGTGTCCCATTGATATAGCGCCGAAACTCATCTACATATAGATCCATGTCTGCCTCCTCAAGCAGGGTTTCACTTGCCTGACTACTTCCCTCATCTTCTGTTGTGCTACAATGATGCTCCTCTCCCTTTGTAATGATCCACCCTGCAGCCGTCTTTTATTATTGTTACCGTCCCGTTGAGTGGGGCGGGGCGGGGGGCGGGTGGTGGCGGGAGAGGAGGGGGGAGAGCATTATTTACCACCTCGCCATTTATGCATCGAATACATTTTTAGCCTTCCAGTGTTAAGTAATTCTACTAAGGTACGCTGGGTTTGTAGAATAATGCACCCTGACATTATTATTGGTTCGTTAACTCTGATGGCCCAAGCCGCACAGTCGAGGGCAGCAACGCACCTGGACAGTCCTGCAGCTACAGGTTGCGTTTTGTCTGAGTAATATGCCATGGTCTATGCCTGTCTCCATGTAATTGAATCACCACCGCGTTATAATGTTGGTTAATGTGGTAGGTATAGACGTGAAAGGGCCTATTCTGGTCTGGTAGTCCCAGGGCTGGAGCACTTGTGAGAGTTTGTTTTAACCGCACACATGCAGTTTCTTGATTTAGGCCCCAGTTTACTTGCTCTTAGGAGGGTTCCCACCCTTTGACCTGTTTCTGTATAGGTTAGTCCACCTTGGCATATTCGGGAATAACATTTCTGCAGTAGTTGAATAGTCCTAGTACCTGCCTGACCCCTTTCACGGTTCCTGGTCTGGGGATTGATTGAATTGCTTCCTTACTGTCCTCGGGCATCTGTCTCTTCCCTTACGATATTATGTATCCCAGATATGTTACTTCGCTCCTTCTTTCTCCTAAGTCTACTGGTTCCAAACTCCCTGACAATATTCGATGAAATATGCTCCAGCTGTTATTGAATCCCAGTGGTACCTTCGCCCATGTGTTTTGTTATCCATTTACCGTGAAGACAAATTTTCCTTGAGACTCTTTGGCTAAGGGAATGGTCCAAGTTCCATTCACTATATCCAGCATGGTGAATATCTTATGATCTAGATCCAGGCCATTAAAAATTGTGGCTGGACTTGCCACTATTGGGTGTTCTCCGGAAGTCACCTTATTCAGGGTGGTATAATCGATAGTCAATCGGTAAGACCTGTCGGGTTTCTTCATCAGCCACACAGGTGAATTAATGGAGGCAATTACATGTTGAAATATACTTTGCTCCTCTAATTCATGCACTATCTGACAGACCGCTACCTCAGCTTCGGGTGTTAATTGGAACTGTCGGTGAGCTTTGTGTTAGGGTCCAGGAATTTTGATGGGTGATATCTCTGCTAATCCATAATCTTGTTTGCATGGTGCCCACAGAGTCGGGTATAATTGGCACACGCAACCCCATACACCCTTTGTTTCCAATTCGGGTTGGATTATGGTTGTTCCTACCACTCGTTGCTGCTGGTGTCCCGGGTTTTCGAACTTAATTCGGTTTTCGTGCTCATCCCCCAAAATTATCCGATTACGCTGAAGAGCTATCAGTACCCCTATCTCCCTTAATGTATCGCTGCCTTCTGTATGCCTTCTTTATGTTGTCTTCTGTATTCTGACAGCACCAAAACTGAACAGGTAGCATAACCCCTGTACTTCGACAACACCATCTCACTTCGGGTTGCTTCCTGATATCCCCCACTCTCTCCTTGTATGTTGATGGTCCGATGGGTCAGGGGCAAATCTAAGTTGGCTATTGGGTGTTCTCTGGTTGGGGCGGTGGTGGCCGTGGTACTGATACCTGTCTGAGCATGTCCATCAGATCTTCCCTGATTAATGGTATTCCCTTCTTTGCCTGTTTGTGGTCTCGCCATCCAGCGCCTTCCTCATAACTCCAGCAATATTTGGCCAAATGTCCAAGTTTACCACAATTATGACATTTCCCTTTAGAATTGCCGTAATGTCTGCTTTTCTGCAGGCAATCCCTACTGAAGTTGCCTTCCTGATTGCAGTTTAAACATATCAGTGGAGATGCGCGGGAGTCTGTCTCTTCCTCCTTCATCTCTGCTGCTAACGCTGTTGCTGCCATTTTTGCTCTTTTATCCCTTGTTCTAACTTTAACCCCTCTTCATGTTCTGCCCATTCCAAAGTTTCATCATAATCATCTCCTAACTTAAATACTCACTTAATTATCTGTTGATGTGCCTTTCCTAGTCCATCCTTAAACATTTTCAAGAATGCTGCATCATTTCTGTTGCGGTCATCAGCCCCAGAGTGGTTTTTGTATTCAATCCATTTTCGTTCCCCGTACTACCCACCCCTTTTCCCTGCCTTTTGAGTCACAGTATTCTACTCCAGTCATTTGTAAAAGTTCTGTATCTCTACTATTTTGCTTTAGCGGGTGGTAACTTATTCAATAGAATTTGTCTCCTGTGGGCTGAGGGGCACCTCCTGCATGGTAATGTGGGCTGCTCTACATCCGCTGGAGCGAATGGTGGTCGTGCGTATCAGTGCCACTGATAAATAGCCATTATCAGGTGCTGGGGCCACCTCTACTCCAAACTCATTATCCCTGTCTGATTGACTGTTAGGTTGGGGTTGTGGACTGCACTTACCCACCTTGGGGTACATTATCTCTATTACCGTAGGTGATGGTGCTATGGCTGTGCTCTGCACTATCCATCTGGTCCTGTCTTTTTCTCTGCCAGCTTATTTATCTTAGCTTCTAACTCTTGAATTTGATGTGTTTAAGTATCTATCTGTCCTCTGTAGGAGGTGAGTAAACATAGAAACATAGAAACATAGAAAATAGGTGCAGGAGTAGGCCATTCGGCCCTTCTGGCCTTCACCGCCATTCAATGAGTTCATGGCTGAACATGCAACTTCAGTACCCCATTCCTGCTTTCTCACCATACCCCTTGATTCCCCTAGTAGTAAGGACTTCATCCAACTCCTTTTTGAATATATTTAGTGAATTGGCCTCAACAACTTTTTGTGGTAGAGAATTCCACAGGTTCACCACTCTCCGGGTGAAGAAATTCCCCCTCATCTCGGTCCTAAATGGCTTCCCCCTTATCCTTAGACTGTGTCCCCTGGTTCTGGACTTCCCCAACATTGGGAACATTCTTCCTGCATCTAACCTGTCTAACCCCGTCAGAATTTTAAACGTTTCTATGAGGTCCCTTCTCATTCTTCTGAACTCCAGTGAATACAAGCTCAGTTGATCCAGTCTTTCTTGATAGGTCAGTCCCGCCATCCCGGGAATCAGTCTGGTGAACATTCGCTGCACTCCCTCAATAGCAAGAATGTCCTTCCTCAGGTTAGGAGACAAAAACTGTACACAATACTCCAGGTGTGGCCTCACCAAGGCCCTGTACAATTGTAACAACACCTCCCTGACCGTGTACTCAAATCCCCTCGCTATGAAGGCCAACATGCCTTATTACATAGGCTTTCTTCGTTTTGTTTTCATTCTGAATATCCCCACATTTCTTCTGTCTGTCAGGTGAGTCTTTTTTCTTTTATTAAGAAATCCAAACTAATAATGTCCAGCATAAAACATATTTCAATGGAAAGGGTTAACTCCACTACAGGTTTGTAAGAAGGTCTGGCGTCATTACGTGACTTCGGGTATCCATCTGAAAATATTTCCCCAAGTCTTTGTGCTTTCAAAACTTGATAAGAAATTAGGAATCCGTTCAAATAGCAGAAATTATTGGTAAAGTTGTCAAAATAAAACCTTCTCAGCGGGAAAGGCAGCATTTTAGATTAAACTCCAATTTCTCTACACACCCAATTCAAATACGTGCCAACGAGTTTTTCATTGATTTAAAGCGAGACCACACATTTTAATAGCTATTTTGTTTACAGAAATCCAATTTCCACGCAAGCTATATACATTCCAGTATTTTGTTTTTTTATGGTCCCGTTCACTGTGCAAATCTTGTGTTTTATTTCTCTCGGTACGAAATCTAAACTTCGGTGCCGGTCCATCTTTTTAAGAATCCTGTAATTCCCAGTTTTTTCTTTCTGTGCTGAGTTCACATAGCTTAGATCTTTTCCCCCTTTTGAATCTGAACTTAATCATTTTTTGATGACCTTACTCCAGTCCATAGTTAAACATCTTTGTTTCTCTTCCTCGGCACAAAGCGTTGTCGGGTTTAAGTCATAAGTTTTTATATTTCAACCAATATCCTTTTCACAGCCAATTTAAATCTCGTTTCTTCAAATTAGGTTTAGTATTTTGATGATCTTCCTCCAGTCCATTTTGCTCAACATCTTTGTTTCTCTGCAGCTTTCAAGGTCAAATTTCTATCTTTTGATAAAAACAAACTGTCCTTTGTAAATTCAATTTGATATCCAACATTTTTCTTTTCTTTTATTAATTTTCCATTTATCTCAGCGAGAATTTTATCCCACTGGCCAGTTTTCCTAGGATCCTGGGGTCCCATCCCACAGTTTAGGTTGTATTCCTTCTTGTTTGCACTGCACACGATCAATACCAGCTTCACTGTGTTATTACCACGTCATGCTTCAGGACATATGCCTTATATTTCCCATAACGATCGCTGGGGTCCACTCCCCATGCGGTTGCATTCCTTCTTTCTCAGGCATACACCTATCCCACCCTTGGTTTTCAGCCATCTGTGGTTCGTTATAAGTTGTCCTACAGCTGACCCCTTCTAATTCTTTATACAAATTAGCTCCTTCCCCGTCAATGCTACAGCTGCATGTGGTAAAAAAACATGCTCACTACCATTTAGCTGTCACGTGATCCAGGTCGGAAGGTCTGCATCCGGTTCATGACGCCAAATGTTGGGGTTAAAAAGGAGGCTTCTCTTCTTCGACGTGGACTAACTGATATCGTTCATCGACACCTCACCTTTCTCCCACTGTATAACGACCACGGATGTGAACACACGAAATCCCAGGATCAACAAGCTTTTATTACGAGCAATTGCAAGGGAAGGTTCAGTCGTGGAACCTCCGAAATACAAGAGTTTTCAAGCATAACTTATACAGGTTTTGGAGAGGAGCTATCCTCCTGCAAAATCATTGATAGGTCTATTGATATCAGCGAAGTTACATTGATTTGTCGACTCTTATCCGACGGGCTCTGAGTGGTAAATGCAACAGTCCATCTCTCATCATTGTTTTGTTCCATTTTACCCTCTACCCCAGTCTATCCGACGGTTAGAGTGGCTGTACTTGCTTATTTATCTCTTCCTCAGGGACGTAAAAAAACTACTGACCGGCTGTTTAAGTATTACAGAGGTTACGGATTCAGTTCAATGCGTTATACATTTGCGCTGTACCTACATAAGCAAGTGTTACCTACGTAGCAATTATAAGTTCAAGACCTTCATCATAATTCTGAGCTCCTATTTGCAACCTTATAATTTATCCCTTGAAGGGGTCGATGCAAAGCCTCCATCATTGTTCCCCATGAGTCCTCTAATTGTTTGGTGAGACGTTTATTCTCTCTGCTTAGATCTTCTTTTTAAATCTCAAGA
The DNA here is from genome assembly GCF_044704955.1 of Pristiophorus japonicus. Taxonomy (NCBI): domain Eukaryota; kingdom Metazoa; phylum Chordata; class Chondrichthyes; family Pristiophoridae; genus Pristiophorus; species Pristiophorus japonicus. The sequence goes on from NC_091999.1 coordinate 50,091,671, forward strand.
TTTCCTAATTGTTTACATTGCAGCCCCTACGTGAATTGCATTGATACTCTGCTGTTGCATTACTGCAGTAGCTGAGGCAAATTGACTGCAAATTCACAATTTTCTGTTTAATGTCTGAATCTATTTTCTGCAATTCTTCATTCTTAGCCGAATTTTTTTTCCAGTTCTGATATTTTATCCTCTAATTCTTTCTTGACCTTTGATTGATGTCCTGCGAAGTACGAAGCTGCACAGGTGACTAGACTCATCGCCTTACCCAGCTTCCATTACTTAGCTTTAATCTGTTCATCAATAAAAGTGACCATATCCTTAAGGGATACATTCGGATTCTTCCCTAGGCAATCTAGCAACAGTGTCTGCACTTGAGTTTCGTCACATCTTTTTTCTAACTTTTTCTGATACTCTTCCAAGAGACACTCCTCCGGCATCTGAAAATTAATTATTTTTAAGTAAGCTTCCTTAATGAAGATGACAGTCACTAGCAGTTGACGTAAATCAACCTTACACAAGATTTGATCGGTGATCAAATTATCTGCCTTGCATCTGCTGGTGATACACAACAAATTGTTTTCAAATAGACAGAAAAAATTACAAGAGTTCCCAATTAACTTGATTATTGAGTATATTGCATTTTGTTCAATATCTCTTTGTTTTGTTCCTTCGTGGTCGCCAGATGTAGTTTTTAACCAATGAGCAGCTTTTTGCCGCTTTGCTAACTTTCGCAATTCAGCTATTTCCAGGGTATATACTTAATTGAAACTGGGAGACTCTTGTTCAGATCATACCAAATACTTTTAATACAGGTATAGTGAGTAAAAACAGTGTTTTATCAAGTAAATTACATTCTGTTACAAAAAGTAATACTTAACAAATTATAGTCACAGTCTAATTCTCGATAGCGTCCTCTCGAGCTGACCGTGGTGCCGACTCCTTATCTCCTGTTCGCTTGATTCGCACTGCCTTCTGAGTAGAAGAGCTGTTACTTTATAACATTTTTCTCCCATTCAAAAACTGTGAAAATTTACAGCTGTTGTAGCCTTACAGTAGATCATATTATCTACTGCCTTTGACTTTCTATGTTATCTCTATCTCCCTCCCTCTCTGTGGCAGGAATCACTTCTCTGAGAACAATTATACAGACCATGGTCGCACAGAATTAATTACTGAGCTTGGCTTTACAAAAATATGACAAGAACTGGTACGCAATGTATACCTTTATGTTATTGATTAATAATTTTGGCCTTGATCGATCTATTTCTAAATGAAGCTTTATCAGCAGTTACAAAAATGGATAAAATAATAATGACTCAATTTTAAAATGATGCTTTGTTCATGTGTGTAAATGTGTAGGTATGGTTATGTCGAAATGTTTGTTTATGTTGAGGTGTAAGTGTGTGTGAGTTTTCGTGTAACATTGTGTTCACATGTAAGTGTGTGTGTGTGTGTTTTGTGTTAGTTTGTGTTTGAATTTATAGGCATGTTCATGCTTGTGTAAGTGTGTTGAGGTGTGTGTTTTCCTGTAAGTGTATGGTTATGTCTCAATGTTGTTCATGTTTAGGTGTAAGTCTGTGTGTGTTTGTGTGTGTATGTTTCGTGTAAGTGTGTGTTTTGATTGATGTGTGTGTATAAGTGCAATAGTGTGTTTGCATGTAAGCGTGTGTGTGTTTTGTGTAAATCTGTATTTGGATTGATGCGTTTGTTTACGAGTGTGTGTGTGTTTTATGCAAGTCTGTGTGTGGATTGACGTGTGTATTTACCTGTGTGTAAGTCTGTTTGTGTGTTTTGTGTAAGTGTGTGTGTGGATTGATGTGTGTGTTTATGTGTGTGTAAGTGTGTTTTTGCAAGTGTGTGTGTGGATAGATGTGTGTGTTTACGTGTGTGTAAGTGTGTATAAGTGTGTTTTGTGTAAGTGTGTGTGTGTGGATTGATGTGTGTGTTTATGTGTGTGTAAGTGTGTGTGTGCTTTGTGTAAATGTGTGTGTGGATTGATGTATGTGTTGATATGTGTGTAAATGTGTGTAAGTGTGTTTTGTGTAAGTGTGTGTCTGGATTGATATGTGTGTCTATGTTTGTGTAAGTGGGTATAAGTTTCCGTTGTGTTAGTGTACATTTCGATTGACGTGTATTATTGTTTTGTTCAAAGTTTCAGAGAGTACCAATAACTGGATTTGACAATGATGGTTTTCATTATATTCTAGTTATGTATAATATTATGTTTCAGGTTGTTATTATGTCTTTATATGTAAGTCTTTGTGTGTTCATGTGTAATTGTGCACTTACACAAAAACACAAACTTATACAAAATCATCAAACCACTTACATGTGAACACACACAAACTCACTTTCACATGTATTCTCCTCCGCTCTGTGTAAATGTGTTCTGTGTGAGGCGCAATGTGACATCAGCCGAACGATTGCAACAATTCAACCGATGGGCTTCAGCAACATCAGGGACACAACTGTGAGAAACCCACAGAGGATTCAGTCACCAGTTTAGACATGGCCCATTAGAATTCAACATGTTAGTTTACAATTAACAGGGACTGTTGCACCCCCAACCCTATTTAAAAATATTACGTGGAATAAATAGTTATTTCAGAATATAATACTCATATGGCAAGTTTAAAATCTTTAGATCATTGGTTAGAATGTACGATGGCAACTTAGTGCATTTAAAAGAGGGTGGTTCACTTCCCATCTCGCTGCGGGTGCGCGTGAGAGGTACAGTGAGTTAAAATTACCCTTCACTCCCTCTCAGCTGAAGTTACCTTCAGGAATCCTGTAATGAGAGAACTCCACCCAGTTTCTAACTCATGCTGTATCTGAGCTGGGAGCGCTGGCTGTACAAGCCTTGGGACCGAGATCCGCAAACACCCTACTTCAGATAAAAAGCCCTCACATTGGTCAAAATAGGCAACATAATTAATTGAGTGGCTGTGTGTTCAACTCACGATGGCAGAAAAGCCCTTTATTGTTTTTTATTTAAGAACTGAAATGCAATCGAGACATTCTCGTTTACAAGAATGACTAAGAAAGCAATAAAGAAAGGAAAGATACATTTCAAAGGTAAACTTGCGCAAAACATGAAAAAGGATAGTAAAAGCTTTTACAGATATGTAAAACGGAAAAGAGTGACTAAAATAAATGTTGGTCCCTTAGAGATGAGAAGGGGGATTTAATAATGGGAAATGTGGAAATTGCTGAGAGCTTAAACAATTATTTTGCTTCGGTCTTCACAATGGAAGACACAAAAACCATGCCAGAAATTGCTGGTCAAAGGAATGTGGGAAGGGAGGACCTTGAGACAATCACTATCACTTGGGGGGTCGTGCTGGACAGGCTAATGGGCCTCAAGGTAGACAAGTCCCCCGGTCCTGATGAAATGCATCCCAGGGTATTAAAAGAGAAGGCGGAAGTTATAGCAGATGCATTCGTTATAATCCACCAAAACTCTCTGGACTCTGGGGTGGTACCAGCGGATTGGAAAGCAGCTAATGTAACACCTCTGTTTAAAAAAGAGGGCAGATAAAAGGCAGGTAACTATAGGCCGGTTAGTTTAACATCTGTAGTGCGGAAAATGCTTGAAACTATCATTAAGGAAGAAAGAGCGGAACATCTAGATTGGAATAGTGCAATCAAGCAGACGCAGCATGGATTCATGAAGGGGAAATCATGTTTAACTAATTTACTGGAATTCTTTGAGGATATAACGAGCATGGTGGATACAGGTGTACCGATGGATGTGCTATATCTAGATTTTCAAAAGGCATTCGATCAGGTGCCACACAAAAGGTTACTGCAGAAGATAAAGGAATGCGGAGTCAGAGGAAATGTATTAGCATGGATAGAGAATTGGCTGGCTAACAGAAAGCAGAGAGTCGCGATAAATGGGTCCTTTTTGGGTTGGAAATCGGTGGTTAGTGGTGTGCCACAGGGATCGGTGCTGGGACTACAACTGTTTACAATATATATAGATGACCTGGAAGAGGGGACAGAGTGTAGTGTAACAACATTTGCAGATGACACAAAGTTTAGTGGAAAAGCGGGTTGTGCAGAGGACACAGAGAGGCTGCAAAGAGATTTAGATAGGTTAGAGAATGGGCTAAGATTTGGCAAATGGAATACAATGTCGGAAAGTGTGAGGTCATCCACCTTGAGGGAAAAAAAACAGTAAAAGGGAATATTATTTGAATGGGGAGAAATTATAACATGCTGCGATGCAGAGGGACCTGGGGGTCCTTGTGCATGAAACTCTTTTAGGAGCAAACAAAAATCATTAAACCGTGCCCCCCGATCTGGGGGAAACACCAACATTTACAAGGTTTTTTTTTGGCACAAAAACATATTTTTTCTCCAAGTGCCCCCTATAAAAATGGAGGGGGACACTAAAAGCACCGGCAATTAAAACAAATTAACTTAAAAACATAAAATCAAATTAAAATTTGGTTGCCGGGCGTGATAATGCACTCCAGTCCCTCCGGTGCCCACCTCTTGCGGAAAGCCGCGACCGTACCGGTGGACACCGCGTGCTCCATCTCCAAGGATACCCTGGACCGGATGTATACGCGGAAGAGAGGCAGGCAGTCTGGCTGAACGACCCGCTCGACCGCCCGCTGCCTGGACCGGATGATGGCCCCCTTGGCCGTGCCCAGGAGCAGTCCTTCGAGGAGGCCCTCGGACCTACCCGCTCCCCTCCGCATAGGGTGCCCGAAGATCAGGAGTGTGGGACTGAAGTGCAGCCAGAATTTCAGTAGCAGCCCCATTAAATAACAAAACAGGGGCTGCAACCTCGTGCACTCAATAAAAACATGGAACACGGACTCTTCCAGACCGCAGAAATTGCAGGCGGCCTGGGAGCCCGTGAACCGGCTTAAAAATTTATTGCACGGCACTGCTCAGTGCACCACCTTCCAGGCCAAGTCCCCGACAAATAGTGGGAGGACCCCTGCGTAGAGTGCCCTCCATCGAGGACCCCCGCCTCCTCCGGACGGCAAGATGGTATGCCATGGCGTGTCCGGATGGCAGGCGAGGATGGCAAAGTTGAGAGTGTGCAGGAGCAGCCCGTATAGGAAAACCCTCCGCGCAGAACTGAAAGGCACGGAGGGGATTTCTCCGAGTTGGCTCAAGTTGTGAGGCGCCGGCCCCCGAGGGAGGTTCCGTGGTTTGGCGCCGATGAGGAATTCCGTCCGGACGGGATCTCCCCGCGTGCTTGAGCCTCCTCGATGCACCTAATGGAGTCGGGGCCCAGAGCTGTTTTTAGCGACTCGATGGCATCGTCCGCGAGGCGGACGTTGGCGGAAATTAAGCGCCGCGCCAGCGTGTCTGGCGCCATCCAGCCCGCTCCTCCGCCATCGAGCAGGTCCCTGGCCCTGGTCACCTCACCAGCCACAGCCTTCTCGTCCGACCGCCACCTAAAACCTCGGTCGTGGAGGTACGGATTCCCGAGCAGCGGCTCCTGCAGGACAGCCGCCACTCCAGTCGGTTGAGAGCTGCGCTTGGTGGAGACTTTGTTCCAGACCCTGGTGAGTTCCTTGTAAAAGACAGGCAGCTCCTGAAAGGCGGTCCTGACGCCCCCCAAGCTCACAAACAGGAGCTGAGTGTCGTAGTTGAGGCCGTGCTGCTGGCGGAAGAAGTACATCGCCAGAGCACGCCACCTAGGAGGGGGCTCGACGTAAAGTTATCTCTGCAGGGTCTGAAGATGGAAAGTCACGAGCTGGGTGCTGACGCACACAAACGACTGACCGCCCTCCCCAAGTGGGAGACTCAAGACCGCGGCAGAGATCCAGTGCTTCCTGTTGTTCCAGAAGAAGTCCACCAGCTTCTTCTGTATCTTGGTTAAAAACGCAGGGGGAGGGGTCAAAGTGACCAGCCGGTACCACAACATGGCGGCCACCAGCTGGTTTATGACTAGCGCTCGACCCCTGTAGGACAGCACTCGGAGCAGTCCTGGCCAGTGCCCAAGGCGAGCGGCGACCTTGGCCTCCAGCTCCTGCCAGTTCGCCGGCCAGGGTTCCTCGTCGGGGCTAAGGTAGACTCCCAGATAGAGGAGATGGGTCGTGCTACAGGCAAAAGGCCTGAGCTCCTCCGGCAGGGAGTCCACCCGCCACTGACCCACTAGGAGTCCGGAACATTTCTCCCAGTTGATTCTGGCGGAGGATGCGGCCGAGTAAATTTCCTGGCACTCACGCATCCTCCGCAGGTCAGCGGGATCCTCTACCGCGAGGAGCACGTCATCGGCATAAGCCGAGAGGACGACCTCCACGCCCGGCCCTTGCAGACCCAGTCGCATCAACCTCGTCCGCAGGAGGCGCAGGAAGGGCTCCACGCAGCCAGCATATAACTGGCCGGACATGGGGCATCCCTGGCGCAGCCCTCTCCCAAAGCGAAGGGGCGCTGTCAAGGACCCGTTAACCTTAATCTGACACTCCGCGGTGGCGTACAAACGTCGGATCCGGGATACGAAATTCGTCCCAAACCCGAAAGCGCGCAGAGTTCCGAACAGATAGTCGTGATCCACACTGTCGAACGCCTTCTCTTGGTCGAGGGATAGGAAGGCGACCGAAAGACCAGCCTCCTGGGAATAATGGATGAGGTCCCGGACCAGATGGATGTTATCGTGGATTGTCCGGTCCGGGACCGTGTAGGACTGGTCGGGGTGGATCATGTGGTCCAGCACGGCACCAAGGCGAGCAGACATAGCACTGGCTAAGATTTTGTAGTCCGTGCTGAGGAGGGAGACCGGGCGCCAGTTCTTAAGGAGGCGGCGATCGCCCTTCTTATGCAGCAGGACAATGACTGCCCTGCGCCAACAGAGCGGCATCTCCCCGGTCACCAGACTTTCCCACAGGACCCACGCATAGTCGCCCCCAAGGACTTCCCAGAACGCCCTTTGGAACTCCACGGTCAGCCCGTCCAGCCCTGGGGCTTTTCCCCTCGAGAGCCGGTCGAGGGCGCCGGTCAGCTCCGCCAGGCTTAGCGGAGCTTCCAGATTTTCGGCGCCCACCGGGCCGACCTTCGGCAGGTCCTCCCACAAAACTCTACGCGCTTCCTCGCTGGACGACTCCGGAGAGAACAGGGCCCCGTAATATTCACGGGCCCTGTTGTTGACGCCGTCCGGATCCGAGACTAGAGAACCGTCGTCGGCCAGCAGCGTCAAGAGCTGCTTATGGACACTCTGTCTTTTTTCCAGCGAGTAGAAGAAGGGGGAGCCGCGGTCCAGATCCCACAGGAACCGGATCCGCGACCTCACGAACGCGCCTCGGGACCGGGCGAGCTGCAGGTCCTTCAGCGTGGCCTTATTCGCTTCGTACACCGTCCGCAGGGCCGGGTCCCCGATGACTTCACCGAGATGGGATTCCAGGTCGAGCACCTCTTTTTCTAGGCGCCCGACCCTTGCCGCCCGCCTCTTGGTCGACCCCCTCGCGTACTATTGACAGAAGATGTGGACGTGAGCCTTGCCAACATCCCACCATAGCCTCAAGGAGGGGAAGCCCCCCTGCTTCCTTCTCCAGTCGGCCCAGAAATGACGGAACGAGTCCTGGAACCGTACATCTTCCAGCAGCCGGTTGTTAAAATGCCAGTACGTGGACCCCGTCCTCGCGCGGAGTGAAGCGAGCTCCGCCCACACCAGATGGTGGTCCGAACACGGCACCGGTCGCATGGAGGCCGCCGGGACGCAGGAAACGTACGCCCGAGACACGTAAAGGCGGTCGACTCTGGACCATCCTACTCCAGGCCTCACCCAAGTAAAGTAGCTGGAGTCGGGACGGAGATTTCGCCAGACGTCCACCAAGTCGAAGGACCCGACCAGGTCCCTCAACTTCTCCATCGCCGTCATGCTCTGCGGGGCACCGGAGCGGTCCCTCGCCTCGAGGGTGCAGTTAAAATTCCCCCCGAGGATAATGCTGTCGCCGACGTCGACGGAGCCAAGAAGAGCGGACACCTCTTCGAAGAAGCGCGTTTGCTGCGAGCCGGGCTGAGGGGCATACACGTTCACGAGATGGAGCGGCACGTCCCCCAGGCGAACCGTTACGTGAAGCAAGCGGCCTGGCACAGGCTCCTCGAACCCCAAGATCTCCGGCTGAAAATGCGGGGCCAGCAAGATGGCCACCCCACTAGAAGTGGCGGTGAAGTGGCTCATGCGGACCTCTCCTTGCCATTCCAGGTGCCACGTGGCTTCGTCTCCCGGAACGGTGTGGGTTTCTTGCAGGAAGCACACCGCCTATTTCCCCTCCCGCAGGAGCGAAAAATTGTCAAATCAACGGCGTGCCCCTCTGCCGCCGTTGATGTTGAGGCTGGCTATGGTTATCTTCATGGCAAAAGCATAGTGCAACCTCTACCTTAACCTATTGTGGTGGAGGGAGCGGAGTCTTTTGTTGAACTCCGCTCCCTCCGCAGCCCAGCGAGGGGTCCCTCGAGCTCGCGCTGCTCAAGGTGTTGCGCCTTTGTCAAGGGCCCGCCCGCGGCCAAGGTTTTGACGGTGGCGCGGACGGACCGCTTGATCAGCTCTGGCTCGGACCATTTTTCCAGGGCCAGTCGGGTTTGGTTGCAGCGACCCCGGCTCTGGGCCAAAAAGTCCCGTAGTTCCTTTGCAGGAATGAGGAGGGTCTCAGCGGCGGTCGCGAGCAGATCCACCGCCTCACTGGCGGTGGTCTCCAGATCTTCTCCTGCGTCCCCCACCGAGTCCCCATGCTCCTCCGGGAGGTGGCCGCCAGCAGCCGGCCCATCGACCGCACAAAGTACGACAAATGACCCGGCCGCTCCAACCGGCCCTGGCTCTGCCCCGATCGCACCCTCAGGATCGTCGGCAGAGGCGTCCCCACTGGGCTCTTTTAAAAATGGTGCTGGGTCGGGAAACGACAGCGGAAGGGGATCCCCCTCCGCCCCAGGAACCGGGGAACAAGAAGAGACCCGGCCATAGGAAATCCCCAGGCCCTCCAAGTGCCCCAGCTCCAAAGTAGGAGGCGAGGGTGGGTGTTCCTCCCCCTCCCCGCTGCCAACCCCGGCCCAGCATTTACAGTTTCATTAAAATTATGGGTTTCGGTTTCTGCCGGGTCGAGCAAATCCCGGGGGAAGGTGGTTAATAGCTGGGCGGGCTCAGGTTCGGCCTTTTCGGCCCCGCCCGCCTCAGTCCCCGGGACGCCCGGCCCGGCGTCAAAGCATTCGTCCGCTGGCCCCACGCTCCCCACGACAGGCAGATCTTCCACGCCATCCCCGGGAGGCAGAGGCTGGCCAGCCTCGACTGTCTCTCCCTCCCCGGGGCAGACTCCTCCCGCCTACGGCGCAGCTTGGGGGCGCTGGTGGGGGACGCGGGACACGCGGCGGCCACCGACTCCTCCACAAAGGGATGTTGTTCCCCCTCCGCCTCATCGGAGCGGCACCTCCTTTTGTTCCTGGTGATGCGCGGAGGCAGGGAGACCTCCATGTCTGCCGAGGCCTCCCGCTCCACCCCTCCCCCTTTTTCTTCTCTTGCCCGCGCCCGTGCCCCTCTGTGATATTGGTCAAGGGATCGGGCACGGGCTCAGGGCACCCCGCGCTCGCCGGTGACTGGGTTGGGCCGAGCGCGGTGGTCAAGCTTTCCGGCGCACTGAGGGAACCCGCCTCTGGATGTTTCGCCTTGATCCGCGCCTTCTTTCCGATCGGACGCTTTCCCACCCCCCCGCCGGAGGCCATGAAAACCACGGCCTCCGACGATGCCCGCGCACCTACGGCTCCCGGCACGCGGACGCAACTAGGGGGAGGGGTGGCGGCGGCGCCAGCATTGGCCACCTTCGGTGGTTTGGCGGCCTTGGAGGCGGGGCAGTTCTTACGAACATGCCCCACCTCCCTACAGGCATGGCACCGCATGCCGTCCGACGTCCAGAAGACGCGGTAGGCAGTCCCCTCGTGCACCACATTAAAATACCCCTCCGTCGTCTCCTCCCGCGCCAGCCGGACAAAGAGCTGGCGGCGGAAGGAGAAGACATGGCGCAGGCTGTTCTCCCGGAGGCCGAGCGGTATGGGGTTGATCCCCGACCTTACCTCCCCCAGTTGGTGCAGGTGAGGGAGGGGGAGCTCTGCGGGAACAAAGGGCGGGACGTTAGATATGATGACCCTCTGCGCGGTGGCCTCGAGAGGGTCCACCGGCAGGAACGTCCCGCCCACCTTGAGCCCCTTTTCAAGGGCCAGGGACACCGCCCGCTCCGACCCCAGGATAACACAGCCTTCCCAGACATCTTGGAGGCTGCGACAATGGCCGAGGGGCCGACTACCCCAGCCATCGCCCGCACGCACTCCTCGATGCTCATTGTGGGGTGAGTGTAGCTCTTGACCCCGTGTTTCTTTGTAATAAGTGTGAAAGGTGGCAAGGCAGCGGGTGGCGCAGGAGGTGCCGTGGAAGCGGTTGCCACCTGCGCATATGTCTTCACTGGCCCTGCCACCGGCGTGGATGGGGTCGCCATCACGGGGTCCCTTTAAGGGCTACACCCACCCCAAAGTCACAAGCCTCAATGGTTTTAATTGGCCTCGTATGTAAAGACTGAGCAGAGGAGCTCTTAACGAGGCACACCTCTCCCCTAGTTGGCAATTGGGGAGGGGCCTTGCTCCCTCTGCTCAGTTGTGTTATTTTTTTGGTTTTTTTTTTAATTTGGAGGAAAGGGCTCTCAGAGAGAGAGGGGAGAGACAGAGAGAGAGCGATAGATAAAGGGGGTGCGGGAAAGAGGGAGGCTGCGAGGGCAGGTCTCCCCTCACAGCAATGGCTGGGTGCACTCCCCAAATGGCAAAAAAAACAAAAACTCAATCTTTGGGGTAGTCTTCGGGTGGGGGGAGAAGATGTCTTCACCTGGGGCAGCTAGAGCCAACCAGGCACACACTCCCAACGATGTTTAACGGGTGATTGAAAGAATCTTCAGCCTGGTAGCTCCAGCTATCCCAGGCTAGGCAATGGCGGGGGGGGGGGGGGTTCAATTGTGTGTGGGGCCTAGTTGTAAGCAAGGCCCCCACACACATTTACACACACACACACACCCCGCGATGTTCCGGCCCTCAGTGGTCTTCTTTCCTCCCCCCACCGATACAACAAAGTCTTTTAGGGAAATGCACCCACACCCAACTGTAGAATGGTAGAGTCTCACTCCTTCCACACTGGATGTTGTTGTTGGTCTTTCCCCCTCTCTCCAACACTTTGTAGAAATGGTCAAGTTGTTCAAAGTTTTCTGCTTTCCTCCTCTCCCTCTGGGTGAAAGTTGGTGGTGAAGCCCCTTCATTCCTTGTCTTCCTGGGCTGATTCACAGGCCCAGCCAGGAGCTGCAACAGCATCTGCTCTCCTCACTGCTCACTCAGCCAACTGAGCAGGACACGCCTCCACTGCTCCACGATTGGTTTATTGTGTATGAAACACTTTTAGCGAGTTAACGGAAAAACATTAAACCGTGCCCCCCGATCTGGGGGAAACACCAACATTTACAATGCCTTTTTTTTTTGGCACAGATAGGAATTTTTCTCCAAGTGCCCCCTATAAAAGGGAAGGGGGACACTAAAATCACCGGCAATTAAAACAAATTAAACTTTAAAACGTACCTACCCGCTCCCCTCCGCACAGGGTGCCCAAAGATCAGGAGAGTGGGAGTGAAGTGCAGCCAGAATTTCAGGAGCAGCCCCTTCAAATAATGGAACAGGGGCTACAACCTCGTGCACTCAATAAAAACATGGAACACGGACTCCTCCAGACCGCAGAAATTGCAGGCGGCCTGGGAGTCCGTGAACCGGCTTAAAAATTTGTTGCACGGCACTGCTCCATGCACCACCCTCCAGGACAAGTCCCCGATTAATAGTGGGAGGACCCCTGCGTAGAGTGCCCTCCTTCGGGGACCCCCGCCTCCTCCGGACGGCAAGATGGTACGCCATGGCATTTCCGGACGGCAGGCGAGGATGGCAAAGTTGAGAGTGTGCAGGAGCAGCCCGTACAGGAAACCCCTCCGCGTGGAACTGAAAGGCACGGAGGGGATTTCCCCGAGGCGGCTCAAGTTGTGAGGCGCCGGCCCCCGAGGGAGGTTCCGGGGTTTGGCGCCGATGAGGAAATCCGTCCGGACGGGGTTCAGTTCGGACGGGATCTCCCCACGTGCTTGAGCCTCCCCGATGGACTTAACGGAGTCAGGGCCCAGAGCTGTTTTTAGCGACTCGATGGCAACGACCGCGTGGCGGACGTTGGCAGAATTTAGGCACCGCGACAGCGTGTCTGGCGCCATCCAGCCCGCTCCTCCGCCATCGATCAGGTCCCTGACCCTGGTCACCTCACCAGCCACAGCCTTCTCGTCCGACCGCCACAAAAAACCTCGGTCGTGGAGGTACGGATTCCCGAGCAGTGGCTCCTGCAGGACGGCCGCCACTCCAGCCGGCGGAGAGCTGCACTTGGTGGAGACTTTGTTCCAGACCCTGATGAGTTCCTTGTAAAAGACAGCTAGCTCCCGGAGGGCGGTCCTGACGCCCCCCACACTCACAAACAGGAGCTGCGTGTCGTAGTTGAGGCCGTGCTGCTGGCGGAAGAAATACGTCGCCAGAGCACGCCACCTAGGAGGGGGCTCGACGTAAAGGTATCTCTGCAGGGTCTGAAGACGGAGAGTCGTGAGCTGGGTGCTGACGCACACCAACGACTGACCGCCCTCCCCAAGCGGGAGCCTCAGTACCGCGGCAGAGACCCAGTGCTTCCTGTTGTTCGAGAAGAAGTCCACCAGCTTCTTCTGTATCTTGGCGACAAACGCAGGGGGAGGGGTCAAAGTGACCAGCCGGTACCACAACATGGCGGCCACCAGCTGCTTTATGACTAGCGCTCGACCCCTGTAGGACAGCACTCGGAGCAGTCCTGTCCAGCGCCCTAGGCGAGCGGCGAACTTGGCCTCCAGCTCCTGCCAGTTCGTCGGCCAGGCTCGCTCGTCGGGGCTAAGGTAGACTCCCAGATAGAGGAGATGGGTCGTGCTCCAGGCAAAAGGCCTGAGCTCCTCCGGCAGGGAGTCCAACTGCCACTGACCCACCAGGAGTCCGGAACATATTTCCCAGTTGATTCTGGCGGAGGACGCGGCCGAGTAAATCTCCTGGCACTCACGCATCCTCCGCAGGTCAGCGGGATACTCTACCGCGAGGAGCACGTCATCGGCGCAAGCCGAGAGGACGACCTCCACGCCCGGCCCTTGCAGAGCCAGTCCCGTCAACCTCGTCCGCAAGAGGCGCAGGAAAGGTTCCACGCAAACGGCGTATAACTGGCCGGACATGGGGCATCCCTGGCGCACCCCTCTCCTAAAGCGAAGGGGCGCCGTCAAGGACCCGATAACCTTAATCAGACACTCCGCGGCGGCGTACAAAAGTCAGATCCGGGCGACGAAGTGCGTCCCGAACCCGAAAGCGCGCAGAGTTCCGAGCAGATAGTCGTGATCCACCCTGTCGAACACCTTCTCTTGGTCGAGGGATAGGAAGGCGACCGACAGACCAGCCTCCTGGGAATAATGGATGAGGTCCCGGACGAGATGGATGTTATCGTGGATTGTCCGGCCCGGGACCGTGTAGGACTGGTCGGGGTGGATCATGTGGTCCAGCACGGCACCAAGGCGAGCAGACATCGCCCTGGCGAAGATTTTGTAGTCCGTGCTGAGGAGGGAGACCGGGCGCCAGTTCTTAAGGAGGCGGAGATCGCCCTTCTTAGGCAGCAGAACGATGACTACCCTGCACCAAGAGAGGGGCATCTCCCCGGTCGCTAGACTTTCCCACAGGACCCGCGCGTATTCGCGCCCCAGGACGTCCCAGAACGCCCTGTGGAACTCCATGGTCAGCCCGTCCAGCCCCGGGGATTTTCCCCTCGAGAGCCGGTCGAGGGCACCGGTCAGCTCCGCCAAGCTTAGCGGAGCTTCCAGATTTTCGTCGCGCTCCGGGCTGACCTTCGGCAGGTCCTCCCACAAAACTCGGCGCGCTTCCTCGCTGGACGGATCCGGAGAGAACAGTCCCCGTAATATTCACGGGCCCTGTTGTTGACGCCCTCCGGATCCGAGGCGAGAGAGCCGTCGTCGGCCAGCAGCGTCAAGAGCTGCTTACGGACACTCTGCCGTTTTTCCAGCGAGTAGAAGAAGGGGGAGCCACGGTCCAGATCCCGCAGGAACCGGATCCGCGACCTCACGAACGCGCCTCGGGACCCGACGGGCTGCAGGTCCTTCAGCGCGGCCTTCTTCGCTTCGTACACCGTCCGCAGGGCCGGGTCCCCAACGACTTGACCGAGACGGGATTCCAGGTCGAGCACCTCTTTTTCTAGGCGCCCGACCCTGGCCGCCCGCCTCTTGGTCGACCCCCTTGATAGAAGACGCGGTCGTGAGCCTTGCCCACGTCCCACCATAGCCTCAAGGAGGGGAAGCCCCCCTGCTTCGTTCTCCAGTCGGACCAGAATCGACGGAACGAGTCCTGGAACCGCACGTCCTCCAGCAGCCGGTTGTTAAAGTGCTAGTACACGGACCCCGTCCTCGCGCGGAGCGAAGCGAGCTCCGCCCACACCAGGTGGTGGTCCGAACATTGCACCGGCCGCCGTGACGCAGGAAACGTACGCCCGAGACACGTAAAGGCGGTCGACTCTAGACCATCCCACTCCAGGCCAGACCCAAGTAAAGGCGCTGGAGTCGGGGTGGAGATTTCGCCAGACGTCCACCAAGTCGAAGGACCCGACCAGGTCCCTCAACTTCTCCATCTCCGTCATGCATTGCGGGGCACCGGAGCGGTCCCTCGCCTCGAGGGTGCAGTTAAAATCCCCCCCGAGGACAATGCAGTCGCCGACGTCGACGGAGCCAAGAAGAGCGGACACCTCTTCAAAGAAGCGCGTTTGTTGCGGGCCGGGCTGAGGGGCGTACACGTTCAGGAGATGGAGCGGCACGTCCGCCAGGCGAACCGTTACGTGCAGCAAGCGGCCTTAGCATTGGCACCTCGACCCCCAAGATCTCCGGCTGAAAATGCGGGCCCAGCAAGATGGCCACCACACTAGAAGTGGCGGTGAGGTGGCTCATGCGGACCTCTACTTGCCATTCCAGAGGCCACGTGGCTTCGTCTCCCGGAACGGTGTGGGTTTCTTGCAGGAAGCACACCGCATATTTCCCCTGCCGCAGGAGTGAAAAATTGTTAAATCTGCGGCGTGCCTCTCTGCTGCCGTTGATGTTGAGGCTGGCTATGGTTATCTTCATGACAAGAGCATAGTGCAACCTCTACCTAACCTATTGTGGGGGAGGAGTGGAGTCGTTTGTTGACCTCCACTCCTTCAGCAGCCCAGCGAGGAACTTTTTGAGCCGGCGCAGCTCAAGGCCTTGCGCCCTTGATAAGGGCCCGCCCGCGGCCATGGTTTTAGCGGCGGCGCAGAAGGAAGCGATGAGCAGTCCCGGCTCGGACCATCTTTCCAGGGCCAGACGGGTTTGGTCGCGGCGACCCCGGCACTGGACCAAAAAGTCCCGGAATTCCTCTACGGGAATGAGGAAGGTCTCAGCGGCAGCCGCGAGCAGATCCACCGCCTCACTGGCGATGGACTCGAGATCTTCACCCGCGTCCTCCACCGAGTCTCCGTCCCCCTCCGGGAGGTTGCCGCTAGCAGCCGGCCCATCGACCGCACGAGGTACGGCAAACGGCCCGACCGCTCCATCTGGCCCTGGCTCTGCCCCGATTCCACCCCCAGGATCGTCGGCAGAGGAGTCCCCACGGAGCTCTTTTAAAATTGGTGCTGGGTCGGGAAGCGACAGCAGAAGGAGTTCCTCCTCCGCCCCAGGAGCCGGGGAACACGGAGAGACCCGGTTTAGGAAATTCTACAGGTCCACCAAGTCCCTCAGCTCCAAAGTAGGGGGCGAGGGTTGTTGTTCTTCCCGCTCCCCGGTGCCACCCCCCGGCCCAGCGTGTACAGATTCATTAAAATTGTTTATACTTTGTATTTCTTCCGGGCCGAGCAAATCCCGGGGGAAGTTGCGTATTGGCTGGGCGGGCTGAGGTTCGGCCTTTTCGGCCCCGCCCGCCTTAGTCCCCGGGACGCTCGACCCGTTGGCTACGCATTTTTCCGCTGGCCCCACGCCCCCCACGACAGGCAGATCTTCCACACCATCCCCAGGAGGCAGCGGCTGGGCACCCTCGACTGCCTCACCCTCCCCGGGGACAGATTCCTTGCGCCTGCAGCGCAATTTGGGGGCGCTGGTGGGGGACGCGGGACACGCGGCAGGCAACGCCTCCTCTGCGGAGGGATGTTGTTCTCCCTCCGCCTCATTGGGGCGGTGCCTCTTTTTGTTCCTGGGGGTGCGCGAAGGCAGGGAGACCTCCATATGTGCCGAGGCCTCCCGCTCCGCCCCCCTCCTTTCCTTTTCTTGCCCGTGCCCGGTCCCCTCTGCAGTGTTGTTCAAGGACTCGGGCACGGGCTCAAGGCACCCCGCGCTCGCCGGTGACTGGGTTGGGCCGAGCGCGGTGGTCAAACTTTCCTTCGCACTGAGGGGACCCGCCTCTAGATGTTTCGCCATGTTCCGCGCCTTCTTTCCGCTCGGACGCTCTCCCTCCCCCCCGCCGGAGGCCCTGAAAACAAAGGCCTCCGACGATGCCCGCGCACCTACGGCTCCCGGCACGTGGACGCAACTAGGGGGAGGGGTGGCGGCGGCACCAGGCTTGGCTGCCTTCGGTCGTTTGGCGGCCTTGGAGGCGGGGCAGTTCTTGCGAACGTGCCCCACCTCCCTGCAGGCATGGCAACGCACGCCGTCCGACATCCAAAAAACGCGGTAGGCAGTCCCCTCGTGCACCACATTAAAATACCCCACCGTCTTCTCCCGCGCCAGCCGGACAAAGAGCTGGCGGCGGAAGGAGAACACGTGGCGCAGGCTGTTCTCCCTGAGGCCAAGCGGTATGGGGTTGATCCCAGACCTTACCTCCCCCAGTTGGTGTAGGTGAGGGAGGAGGAGCTCAGCGGGAACAAAGGGCGGGACGTTCGATATGATGACACTCTGCGAGGTGGCCTCGAGAGGGTTCAGCGGCAGGAACGTCCCGCCCCCCGTGAGCCCCTTTTCGAGGGCCAGGGACACGGCCCGCTCCGACCCCAGGAAGAACACAGCATTCCCAGACATCTTGGAGGCTGCGGCAATGGCCATCGCCCGCACGCACTCCTCGATGCTCATTGTGGGGTGAGTGTATCTCTTGACCCAGTGTCTCTTTGTAATAAGTGTGAATGGTGGCAGGGCAGCGGGTGGAGCAGGAGGTGCCGTGGAAGCGCTTGCCACCTGCGCATATGCCCTAGCTGGCCCTGCCACCGGCATGGATGGGGTCGCCATCACGGGGTCCCTTTAAGGGCTACACCCACCCCAAAGTCACAGGCCTCAATGGTCTTAATTGGCCTCGTATAGTAAAGACTGAGCAGAGGAGCTCTCAACGAGGCACACCTCTCCCCTACTTGGCAATTGGGGAGGGGCCTTGCTCCCTCTGCTCAGTTGTTTTTTTTTTAAATTAGGAGGAAAGGGCTCTCAGAGAGAGAGGGGAGAGACAGAGAGCGAGAGATAGAGTAAGGGGGTGCGAGAAAGAGGGAGGCTGCGAGGGCAGGTCTCCCCTCACAGCAATGGGTGGCTGCACTCCCCAGATGGAAAAACAAAACAAAGTACAATCTTTGGGGTGGTCTTCGGGTGGGGGGAGAAGATGTCTTCACCTGGGGCACTTGGAGTCACACAGGCACACACTCCCGACGATGTTTAAAGGGTGATAAATATTCTTCTGCCTGGTAGCTCCAGCTATCCCAGGCTAGGCATTGGGGGGGGGGGGTCCAATTTTGTGTGGGGTCTAGTTGTAAGCAAGGCCCCCATACACACTTCCACACACACACACCCCCCGCGATGTTCCGGCCCTCAGTGGTCTTCTTTCCTCCCCCCACCGATACAACAAAGTCTATTGGGGAATGCACCAAAACACACCCACCTTTGTTGTTGAAGTTTCTCCCTCCTTCCACACCTAATGGTGTTCCTCAGGTTGTTATTTCCCCCTCTCTCCAACTCTCTGTAGTTGCAAATAAATGTTAAATTGTTCAGCTCTCCTCCTCTCCCTACGAATGTTGAATGGGTAGCAAGCTAGCCCTTCCCTCCTTCTCTTCCTGGGCTGGTCTCAGGGCTCACTCCAGGCCTTCCAAACAGGAGCAAAGTTGGTAGCTGCTTCTCTAACTGCTCACACAGCCAACTGAGCAGGACACGCCTCCACTGCTCCACGATTGGTTCCTTGTGCATGAAACTCTTTTTGAGTTTACCTGAAAAACATAAACATTAAACCGTGCCCCGCCCTGGATGACACAGCAGACATTTACAAGGTCCTTTTTTTCTTTTTTTGTGTTTTTTTTTTTGTGTTTTTCTTTTTTTTGGGGGGTTTTATTTGGGCGCAAAAATCAAATGTTTTCCAGTGTCCCCTACAAAATGGGAGGGGGACACTTAAAGCACCGGCAATTAAAACAAATTAAACTTTAAAACGTAAAATCAAATTAAAATTTGTTTGCCAGGCGTGATGATGCACTCCAGTCCCTCCAGTCCCCACCTCTCGTGGAAGGCCGCGAGCGTACCGGTGGACACCGCGTGCTCCATCTCCAAGGACACCCTGGACCGGATGTAAGAGCGGAAGAGAGGCAGGCAGTCAGGTTGAACGACCCCCTCGACCGCCCGCTGCCTGGACCGGCTGATGGCACCCTTGGCCGTGCCCAGGAGCAGTCCTACGAGGAGGCCCTCGGACCTACCCGCTCCCCTCCGCACAGGGTGCCCAAAGATCAGGAGAGTGGGACTGAAGTGCAGCCAGAATTTCAGGAGCAGCCCCTTCAGATAATGAAACAGGGGCTGCAACCTCGTGCACTCAGTAAAAACATGGAACACGGACTCCTCCAGATCGCAGAATTTGCAGGCGGCCTGGGAGTCCGTGAACCGGCTTAAAAATTTATTGCACGGCACTGCTCCGTGCAATACCCTCCAGGCCAAGTCCCCGATGAAAAGTAGGAGGCCTCCTGCATAGAGTGCCCTCCATCGGGGACCCCCGCCTCCTCCGGACGGCAAGATGGTACGCCATGGCGTGTACGGACGGCAGGCGAGGATGGCAAAGTTGAGAGTGTGCAGGAGCAGCCCGGACAGGAAAACCCTCCGCGCGGAACTGAAAGGCACGGAGGGGATTTCCTCGAGGCGGCTCAAGTTGTGCGGCGCTGGCTCCCCAGAGAGGTTCCGGGGTTTGGCGCCGATGAGGAATTCTGTCCGGACGGGGGTCAGTTCGGACGTGATCTCCCCACGTGCTTGAGCCTCCTCGATGCACCTAACAGAGTCAGTGCCCAAAGCTGTTTTTAGCGACTCGATGGCATCGGCCTGCGCGGCAGACGTCGGCTGAATTTAGGCGCCGCGCCAGCGTGCCTGGCGCCATCCAGCCCGCTCCTCCGCCATCGAGCAAGTCCCTGACCCTGGTCACCTCACCAGCCACAGCCCTCTCTTCCGACCACCACATAAAACCTCGGTCGTGGAGGTACGGATTCCCGAGCAACGGCTCGTGCAGGACAGCCGCCACTCCAGCCGGTGGAGAGCTGCGCTTGGTGGAGACTTTATTCCAGACCCTGATGAGTTCCTTGTAAAAGACAGGCAGCTCATGGAGGGCGGTCCTGACACCCCCCAAGTTCACAAACAGGAGCTGCGTGTCGTAATTGAGGTCGCGCTGCTGGCGGAAAAAATACGTCGCCAGAGCACACCACCTAGGAGGGGGCTCGACGTAAAGGTATCTCTGCAGGGTCTGAAGACGGAAAGTCGCGAGCTGGGTGCTGACGCACACCAACGACTGACCGCCCTCCTCAAGCGGGAGACTCAAGACCGCGGCAGAGACCCAGTTCTTCTTGTTGTTCCAGAAGAAGTCCACCAGCTTTTTCTGTATCTTGGCGACAAAGGCAGGGGGAGGGGTCAAAGTGTCCAGCCATTACCACAACATTGCGGCCACCAGCTGGTTTATGACTAGCGCTCGACCCCTGTAGGACAGCACTCGGAGCAGTCCTGTCCAGTGAACTGGGCGAGCGGCGACCTTGGCCTCCAGCTCCTGCCAGTTCGCCGGCCAGGCTCCCTCGTCGGGGCTAAGGTAGACTCCCAGATAGAGGAGATGAGTCGTGCTCCAGACAAAAGGCCTGAGCTCCTCCGGCAGGGAGTCCACCCGCCACTGACCCACCAGGAGTCCGGAACATTTCTCCCAGTTGATCCTGGCGGAGGACGCGGCCGAGTAAATCTCCTGGCACTCACGCATCGTCCGCAGGTCAGCGGGATCCTCTACCGCGATGAGCACGTCATCGGCGTAAGCCGAGAGGACGACCTCCACGCCCGGCCCTTGCAGAGCCAGTCCCGTCAACCTCGTCCGCAAGAGGCGCAGGAAAGGCTCCACGCAAACGGCGTATAACTGGCCGGACATGGGGCATCCCTGGCGCACCCCTCTCCTAAAGCGAAGGGGTGCCGTCAAGGACCCGTTAACCTTAATCAGACACTCCGCGGCAGCGTACAAAAGTCGGATCCGGGCGACGAAATGCGTCCCGACCCCGAAAGCGCAGAGTTCCGAGCATATAGTCGTGATCCACCCTGTCGAACGCCTTCTCTTGGTCGAGAGATAAGAAGGCGACTGACAGACCAGCCTCCTGGGAAAGATGGATGAGGTCCCGGACCAGATGGATGTTGTCGTGGATTGTCCGGCCTGGGACCGTGTAGGACTGGTGGGGGTGGATAATGTGGTCCAGCACGGCACCAAGGCGAGCAGACATCGCCCTGGCGAAGATTTTGTAGTCCGTGCTGAGGTGGGAGACCGGGCGCCAATTCTTAAGGAGGCAGAGATCGCCCTTCTTAGGCAGCAGGACGATGATTGCCCTGCGCCAAGAGAGGGGCATCTCCCCGGTCGCCAGACTTTCCCCCAGGACCCGCACGTAGTCGCCCCCCCGGACGTCCCAGAACGCCCTGTGGAACTCCACGGTCAGCCCGTCCAGCCCCGGGGATTTTCCCCTCGAGAGCCGGGCGAGGGCACCGGTCAGCTCCGCCAGGCTTAGCGGAGCTTCCAGATTTTCGGCGCCCTCCAGGTTGACCTTCGACAGGTCCTCCCACAAAACTCTACGCGCTTCCTCGCTGGATGGATCCGGAGAGAACAGAGCCCCATAATATTCACGGGCCCTGTTGTTGACGCCCTCCGGATCCGAGGCGAGAGAGCCGTCGTCGGCCAGCAGCGTCAAGAGCTGCTTACGGACACACTGCCTTTTTTTCCAGCGAGTAGAAGAAGGGGGAGCCGCGGTCCAGATCCCGCAGGAACCGGATCCGCGACCTCACGAACGCGCCTCAGGACCCGACGAGCTGCAGGTCATTCAGCGCGGCCTTCTTCGCTTCGTACACCGTCCGCAGGGCCGGGTCCTAGACGACTTCACCGAGACGGGATTCCAGGTCGAGCACCTCTTTTTCTAGGCGCCCGACCCTGGCAGCCCGCCTCTTGGTCGACCCCCTCGCATACTCTTGACAGAAGACGTGGACGTGAGCCTTGCCCACGTCCCACCATAGCCTCAAGGAGGGGAAGCCCCCCTGCTTCCTTCTCCAGTCGGACCAGAATCGACGGAACGTGTCCTGGAACCGCACGTCCTCCAGCAGCCGGTTGTTAAATTGCCAGTACGCGGACCCCGTCCTCGCGCGGAGCGAAGCGAGCTCCGCCCACACCGGGTGGTGGTCCGAACACGGCACCGGCCGCATGGAGGCCGCCGGGACGCAAGAAACGTACGCCCGAGACACGTAAAGGAGGTCGACTCTGGACCATCCAACTCCAGGCCTCACCCAAGTAAAGGCGCTGGAGTCGGGGTGGAGATTTCGCCAGACGTCCACCAAGTCGAAGGTCCCTCAACTTTTCCATCGCCGTCATGCACTGCGGGGCACCGGAGCGGTCCCTCGCCTCGAGGGTGCAGTCAAAATCCCGCCCGAGGACAATGCAGTCGCCGACGTCGACGGAGCCAAGAAGAGCGGACACCTCTTCGAAGAAGCGCGTCTGCTGCGGGCCGGGCTGAGGGGCGTACACGTTCACGAGATGGAGCGGCACGTCGCCCAGGCGAACCGTTACGTGCAGCAAGCGGCCTGGCACGGGCTCCTCGACCCCCAAGATCTCCGGCTGAAAATGCGGGCCCAGCAAGATGGCCACCCCACTAGAAGTGGCGGTGAGGTGGCTCATGTGGATCTCTCCTTGCCATTCCAGGAGCCACGTGGCTTCGTCTCCCTGAACGGTGTTGGTTTCTTGCACGAAGCACACCACATATTTCCCCTCCCGCAGGAGCGAAAAGTTGTCAAATCTACGGCGTGCCCCTCTGCCGCCGTTGATGTTGAGGCTGGCTATGGTTATCTTCATGGCAAAAGCATAGTGCAACCTCTACCTTAACCTATTGTGGTGGAGGGAGCGGAGTCTTTTGTTGAACTCCACTCCCTCCGCAGCCCAGCGAGGAGTCCCTCGAGCTCGCGCTTCTCAAGGTGTTGCATAGAAACATAGAAACATAGAAAATAGGTGCAGGACCAGGCCATTCAGCCCTTCTAGCCTGCACCGCCATTCAATGAGTTCATGGCTGAACATGAAATTTCAGTACCCCCTTCCTGCTTTCTCGCCATAACCCTTGATCCCCCGAGTAGTAAGGATTTCATCTAACTCCCTTTTCAATATATTTAGTGAATTGGCCTCAACAACTTTCTGTGGTAGAGAATTCCACAGGTTCACCACTCTCTGGGTGAAGAAGTTTCTCCTCATCTCGGTCCTAAATGGCTTACCCCTTATCCTCAGACTGTGACCCCTGGTTCTGGACTTCCCCAACTTTGGGTTCATTCTTCCTGCATCTAACCAGACTAAACCCGTCAGAATTTTAAACGTTTCTATGAGGTCCCCTCTCATTCTTCTGAACTCCAGTGAATACAAGCCCAGTTGATCCAGTCTTTCTTGATAGGTCAGTCCCGCCATCCCGGGAATCAGTCTGGTGAATCTTCGCTGCACTCCCTCAATAGCAAGAATGTCCTTCCCCAAGTTAGGAGACCAAAACTGTACACAATACTCCAGGTGTGGCCTCACCAAGGCCTGTACAACTGCAGCAACACCTCCCTGCCCCTGTATTCAAATCCCCTCGCTATGAAGGCCAACATGCCATTTGCTTTCTTAACCGCCTGCTGTACCTGCATGCTAACCTTCAATGACTGATGTACCATGACACCCAAGTCTCGTTGCACCTTCCCTTTTCCTAATCTGTCACCATTCAGATAATAGTCTGTCTCTTTGTTTTTACCACCAAAGTGGATAACCTCACATTTATCCACATTATACTTCATCTGCCATGCATTTGCCCACTCACCTAACCTATCCAAGTCACTCTGCAGCCTAATAGCATCCTCCTCGCAGCTCACACTGCCACCCAACTTAGTGTCATCCGCAAATCTGGAGATACTGCATTTAATCCCCTCGTCTGAATCATTAATGTACAATGTAAACAGCTGGCGTCCCAGCACAGAACCTTGCGGCACCCCACTAGTCACTGCCTGCCATTCTGAAAAGTACGCGTTTACTCCTACTCTTTGCTTCCTATCTGACAACCAGTTCTCAATCCACGTCAGCACACTACCCCCAATCCCATGTGCTTTAACTTTGCACATTAATCTCTTTTGTGGGACCTTGTCGAAAGCCTTCTGAAAGTCCAAATATACCACATCAACTGGTTCTCCTTTGTCCACTTTACTGGAAACATCCTCAAAAAATTCCAGAAGATTTGTAAGCATGATTTCCCTTTCACAAATCCATGTCACCATTTTCCAGATGCACTGCTATGACATCCTTAATAATTGATTCCATCATTTTACCCACTACTGAGGTCAGACTGACCGGTCTATAATTCCCTGTTTTCTCTCTCCTTCCTTTTTTAAAAAGTGGGGTTACATTGGCTACCCTCCACTCCATAGGAACTGAACAAGAATCAATGGAATGTTGGAAAATGACTGTCAATGCATCCGCTATTTCCAAGGCCACCTCCTTAAGTACTCTGGGATGCAGTCCATCAGGCCCTGGGGATTTATCGGCCTTCAATCCCATCAATTTCCCCAACACAATTTCCCGACTAATAAAGATTTCCCTCAGTTCCCCCTCCTTACTAGACCCTCTGACCCCTTTTATATCCGGAAGGTTTTTTGTATCCTCCTTAGTGAATACCGAACCAAAGTACTTGTTCAATTGGTCTGCCATTTCTTTGTTCCCCGTTATGATTCCCCTGATTCTGACTGCAGGGGACCTACGTTTGTCTTTACTAACCTTTTTCTCTTTACATACCTATAGAAACTTTTGCAATCCACCTTAATGTTCCCTGCAAGCTTCTTCTCGTACTCTATTTTCCCTGCCCTAATCAAACCCTTTGTCCTCCTCTGCTGAGTTCTAAATTTCTCCCAATCCCCAGGTTCGCTGCTATTTCTGTCCAATTTGTATGCCACTTCCTTGGCTTTAATACTATCCCTGATTTCCCTAGATAGCCACGGTTGAGCCACCTTCCCTTTTTTATATTTACGCCAGACAGGAATGTACAATTGTTGTAATTCATCCATGCGGTCTCTAAATGTATGCCATTGCCCATCTACAGCCATCCCCCTAAGTATCATTCGCCAATCTATCCTAGCCAATTCACGCCTCATACCTTCAAAGTTACCCTTCTTTAAGTTCTGGACCATGGTCTCTGAATTTACTGTTTCATTCTCCATCCTAATGCAGAAATCCACCATATTATGATCACTCTTCCCCAAGGGGCCTCGCACAATGAGATTGCTAATTAATCCTCTCTCATTACACAACACCCAGTCTAAGATGGCCTACCCCTAGTTGGTTCCTCAACATATTGGTCTAGAAAACCATCCCTTATGCACTCCAGGAAATCCTCCTCCACCGTATTGCTTCCGGTTTGGCTAGCCCAATCTATGTGCATATTAAAGTCACCCATTATAACTGCTACACCTTGATTGCATGCACCCCTAATTTCCTGTTTGATGCCCTCCCCACCATCCCTATTACTGTTTGGAGGTCTGTACACAACTCCTACTAACGTTTTTTGCCCTTTGGTGTTCTGCAGCTCTACCCATATAGATTCCACATCATCCAAGCTAATGTCTTTCCTAACTATTGCATTAATCTCCTCTTTAACCAACAATGCTACCCCACCTCCTTTTCCTTTTATTCTATCCTTCCTGAATGTTGAATACCCCTGAATGTTGAGTTCCCAGCCCTGATCATCCTGGAGCCACGTCTCCGTAATCCCAATCACATCATATTTATTAACATCTATTTGCACAATTAATTCATCCACCTTATTGCGGATACTCCTTGCATTAAGACACAAAGCCTTCAGGCTTGTTTTTTTAACACCCTTTGTCCTTTTAGAATTTTGCTGTACAGTGGCCCTTTTTGTTCTTTGCCTTGGGTTTCTCCGCCCTCCACTTTTCCTCATCTCCTTTCTGTCTTTTGCTTTTGCCTCCTTTTTGTTTCCCTCTGTCTCACTGCATTGGTTCCCATCCCCCTGCCATATTAGTTTAAATCCTCCCCAACAGCACTAGCAAACACTCCCCCTAGGACATTGGTTCCGGTCCTGCCCAGGTGCAGACCGTCGGGTTTGTACTGGTCCCACCTCCCCCAGAACCGGTCCCAATGCCCCAGGAATTTGAATCCCTCCCTGCTGCACCACTGCTCAAGCCTTTGTCAAGGGCCCGCCCGCGGTCACGGTTTTACCCGCGACGCGGACGGACCCCTTGATCGCTCTGGCTCGTACCATTTTTCCAGGGCCAGTCGGGCTTGGTTGCAGCAACCCCGGCTCTGGACCAAAAAGTCCCGGAGTTCCTTTGCAGGAATGAGGAGGGTCTCAGCGGAGGCCGCGAGCAGATCCACCGCCTCCCTGGCGGTGGTCTCTAAATCTTCTCTGGTGTCCCCCACCGAGTCCCCGTCCTCCGGGAGGTGGCCGCCAGCAGCCGGCCCATCGACCGCACAAGGTACGGCAAATGACCCGGCCGCTCCAACTGGCCCTTTCTCTGCCCCGATCCCACCCTCAGGATCGTCGGCAGAGGAGTCCCCACTGGGCTCTTTTAAAAATGGTGCTGGGTCGGGAAACGACAGCGGAAGGGGTTCCCCCTCCGCCCCAGGAACCGGGGAACAAGGAGGGACCCGGCCATAGGAAATCCCCAGGCCCTCCATGTGCCCCAGCTCCAAAGTAGGGGGCGAGAGTAGGTGTTCCTCGCCCCCCCCCCCGCAGCCACCCCCCGGCACAGCAAGTACAGTGTTGTTAAATTTTTGGGTTTCGGTTTCTGCCGGGTCGACCGACTCCCGGGGGAAGTTGGATAATAGCTGGGCGGGCTCAGGTTTGGCCTTTTCGGCTCCTCCCGCCTCAGTCCCCGGGATGCCCGGCCCGGCGGCAAAGCATTCCTCCGCTGGCCCCACGCCCCCCACGATGGGCAGATCTTCCACGCCATCCCCGGGAGGCAGAGGCTGGGCAGCCTCCCCGGGAACATACTCCTCCCGCCTACGGCGCAGTTTGGGGGGGCTGGTGGGGGACGCGGGACACGCGGCGGGCACCGACTCCTCTGCGAAGGGATGTTGTTCCCCCTCCACCTCATCGGAGCGGCGCCTCCTTTTGTTCCTGGTGGTGCGCGGAGGCAGGAAGACCTCCATGTTTGCCGAGGCCTCCCGCTCCACACCCCCCTTTTTCTTCTCTTGCCCGCGCCCGTGCCCCTCTGTGATACTGGTCAAGGGCTCGGGCACGGGCTCAGGGCACCCCGCGCTCGCCGGTGACTAGGTTGGGCTGAGCGCGGTGAACAGCTTGTCTGGCGCGCTAAGGGGACCCACCTCTAGGTGTTTCGCCTTGTTCCGCGCCTTCTTTCCAGCCGGACGCTCTCCCTCCCCCCCGCCGGAGGCCGTGAAAACAAAGGCCCCCGACGATGCCCGCGCACCTACGGCTCCCGGCACGCGGACGCTACTAGGGGGAGGGGTGGCGGCGGCGCCAGCCTTGGCCGCCCTCGGTGGTTTGGCAGCTTTAGAGGCGGAGCAATTCTTGCGAACGTGTACCACCTCCCTGCAGGCATGGCACCGCACGCCGTCCGACGTGCAAAAGACGCGGTAGGCAGTCCCCTCATGCAACACATTAAAATTGCCCACTGTCGTCTCTTCCCACGCTAGCCGGACAAAGAGCTGGTGGCGGAAGGAGAACACATGGCGCAGGCTGTTCTCCCTGAGGCCAAGCGGTATGGGGTTGATCCCCGACCTTACCTCCCCCAGTTGGTGTAGGTGAGGGAGGAGGAGCTCAGCGGGAACAAAGGGCGGGACATTAGATATAATGACCCTCTGCGCGGTGGCCTCGAGAGGGTCCACCGGCAGGAACGTCCCGCCCACCGTGAGCCCCTTTTGAATGGCCAGGGACACCGCCAGCTCCGACCCCAGGAAGAACACGGCCTTCCCAGTCATCTTGGAGGCTGCGACAATGGCCGAGGGTCCGACTATCCCAGCCATCGCCCGCACGCACTCCTCGATGCTGATTGTGGGGTGAGTGTAGCTCTTGACCCCGTGTTTCTTCGTAATAAGTGTGAAAGGTGGCAGGGCAGCGGCTGGCGCAGGAGGTGCCGTGGAAGCGGTTGCCACCTGCGCATATGTCTTCGCTGGCCCTGCCACCGGCGTGGATGGGGTCGCCATCACGGGGTCCCTTTAAGGGCTACACCCACCCCAAAGTCACAGCCCTTAATGGTCTTAATTGGCCTCGTATCTAAAGACTGAGCAGAGGAGCTCTTAACGAGGCACACCTCTCCCCTAGTTGGCAATTGGGGAGGGGCCTTGCTCCCTCTGCTCAGTTGTTTTATTTTTTGGTTTTTTATATTAAAATTAGGAGGAAAGGGCTCTCAGAGAGAGAGGGGAGAGACAGAGAGAGAGAGATAGAGTCAGGGGGTGCGGGAAAGAGGGAGGCTGCGAGGACAGGTCTCCCCTCACAGCAATGGGTGGGTGCACTCCCCAGATGGAAAAGAAAGCAAAAACACAGTCTTTGGGGTGGTCTTCGGGTTGGGAGAGAAGATGTCTTCACCTGGAGCAGCTAGAGCCAACCAGGCACACACTCCCAACGATGTTCAAAGGTGTGTTTAAACAATCTTCAGCCTGGTAGCTTCAGCTATCCCAGGCTAGGCAATGGCTGGGGGGGGGGGGGTTCAATTGTGTGTGGGGCCTAGTTGTAAGCAAGGCCCCCACGCACACTTCCACACACTCACCCCCCCCCCGCGATGTTCCGGCCCTCAGTGGTCTTCTTTCCTCCCCCCACCGATACAACAAAGTCTATTGGGGAATGCACCAAAACACACCCACTTGTCGAAGATGTAGAAATGACTCTCCCTCCTTCCACACTGGATGGGGTTCCTCAGGTTGTTCTTTCCCCCTCTCTCCAACTCTCTGTAGTTGTAATAAATGGTTAAATTGTTCAACTCTCCTCCTTTCCCTCCGGATGTTGAATGGGTAGCAAGCTAGCCCTTCCCTTCTTCTCTTCCTGGGCTGGTCTCAGGGCTCACTCCAGGCCTTCCAAACAGGAGCAAAGTTGGTAGCTGCTTCTCTCACTGCTCACACAGCCAACTGTGCAGGACACGCCTCCATTGCTCCACGATTGGTTCCTTGTGCATGAAGCCCAAAAAGTTAGTTTGCAGGTGCAGCAGATAATCAGGAAGGCAAATGGAATGTTGGCCTTCATTGCAAGAGGGATGGAGTACAAAAGCAGGGAGGTCCTGCTGCAACTGTATCGGGTATTGTTGAGGCCGCACCTGGAGTACTGCGTGCAATTTTGGTCACCTTACTTAAGGAAGGATATACTAGCTTCGGAGGGAGTGCAGAGACGATTCATTAGGCTGATTCCGGAGATGAGGGGTTTACCTTATGATGATAGATTGAGTAGACTGGGACTTTTCTCGTTGGAGTTCAGAAGGATGAGGGGTGATCTTATAGAAATATTTAAAATAATGAAAGGGATAGACAAGATAGAGGCAGAGAGGTTGTTTCCACTGGTTGGGAAGATTAGAACTAGGGGGGCACAGCCTCAAAATATGGGGGAGCCAATTTAAAACTGAGTTGAGAAGGAATTTCTTCTCCCAGCGGGTTGTGAATCTGTGGAATTCTCTGTCCAAGGAAGCAGTTGAGGCTCGCTCATTGAATGTATTCAAACCACAGATAGATAGATCTTTAACCAATAAGGGAATTAAGGGTTATGGGGAGCGGGCGGGTAAGTGGAGCTGAGTCCACGGCCAGATCAGCCATGATCTTATTGAATGGTGGAGCAGGCTCGAGAGGCCAGATGGTCTACTCCTGTTCCTAATTATTATATTATTTTGTACCTTCAGCAGGCCAATAATGATGGAGCCCATTCGGCCAGGAATAGGGGCGGCGCGCTTCGGGCCCCTCCCACACAGCCTGCAGAGCACACGCAGAGATTCTGGGGCGAGGAGCTACTGCACATGTGCGTACACTCTAGCGCGCATGTGCAGAGGTCCTGGCACTGTTTTCTGCACTGGTACCTGGCTCCGCCTCCATCGAGGAGAGGCTGGGGAGCGGCCAAACACGGCCTAAAGATGTTTGGTGCCCTAATTGGTGTAGAAAAGCGGCGCACTTCTGGTGAGTTCTCCATAAATCTCTATTGGCCAAATTTAGGCCCCAAGAGTGGGACTGTTTTAAATTGACCAATTTAGCACTTTTTTCTCACCAATGTGCGCGCTCCCTTCAAATCTGCTGCACGGTGATTCTTCCAGCGGTGGTAACTGGTGAGCGGTCCCTTTAAATCAGCTGCACGGTGTCTCTTCCAGCGTAGGGAGCTGGTGACCCTGTCCCTTTAAATCTGCTGCACAGTGTCTCTTCCAGCGGTGGGAGCTGGTGAGCGATCCCTTTAAATCAGATGCACGGTGTCTCTTCCAGCGGTGTGAGCTGGTGAGCGGTCCCTTTAAATCTGCTGCACAGTGTCTCTTCCAGCGATGGGAGCTGGTGAGCACCCTCCGCGGGACCCCGCAATTGATGCGTGACCGTGTGGCCGTCCACTTTAGGGGGAACATTGGTCGGCGGCCCTCAACAGCTCAGCAAAACTTGTTCAGTGGCCCTCCAGCCCAAATAATGGCCCACCCCTGCACTAAACCATTTTTAACCGTCTTCTGCCAACTGACGTAGCTGGAAAAGCTTTTGCAATGATTGCCATAATTGAGCACTCTCTTCTTTTCCAAAGATCTCTGAGCTTCTCTAATGGCTGCTTTTGTCTCCGTCAGTTGGGGGTGATATTTCTCTCTATTCTTCTGTAAACTGAATTGATCTGGATCTGAACTGGGTTCAATGTGAAACAGTTCAGGGAATCAGACATCATTCACCCCTCGGCCTACGCTGGACGGTTCCTTAGTAGAGAATCAGAGTCGTTACAGCACAGAAGGAGGTAATTTGGCCTATCAAGTCTGTGCCGATTCTTTGCAAGAGCCCTTCAGCTAGTCCCACTCCCCGCCCTTTCCCCGGAGCCGTGCAAATCTTTTTCTTTCAGGCACTTATACAATTCCCTTTTGAAAGCTGCGATTGAGTCTGCCTCCACCACCCTCTCAGGCCGTGCATTCCAGATCCCAACCTGTAAGGATTCCTCTGGTATCGCACCATATATTTGTCAGTATACTGAAACCCAGCTTTCTTACACTCCACTCCTGGAGGTCCCACTCCCTGAGCTAACAACCTTCAGCGGGGTCAGCGGAGTTCCACAGTGGAATGAACATGGTTCAAACCTGGATGTGATTAACAGCAGCAATAACAGCAGAAACCAAACCCTGCAGTCACTTGTGAACTCGCTGGTGTCTCAGCAGGCTGAATGATCGAGTGAATCCCTTCCCACACATGGAGCAAGTGATCCCCAGTATGATCTCGCTGGTGTCTCAGAAGGTGGTAACTGTTGTGCGTGTATAGAACCTGTACACTCAATATAGAGTTACATAAGACCAATGAATATATCTTTACATTGTATACAATATGCCTGTACCACCAGAGCGTTCAACAGGTGGAGACCGAGAGGTCACTTGCACACCGCAGGTATAAAAGGGAGCCCACCTTTTGGTAACATTCAGGAGCTGCAATAAAAGGACTAAGGTCACAACAGTGCAAGTGCAATACCTTACCTCGTGGAGTCATTACTCGAGTGCTTGCAAACACTACAGTAATTACTGGTGAATGTGTTTCCACACACGGAGCAGGTGAACGGCCACTCCCCAGTGTGAGTGCGCTGGTGTGTCCGCAGTTCCTTTTTGCTTTTAAAGCTCTTCTCACAGGCAGAACATTTAAAAGGTCTCACATTGGTGTGAACAAGTTGGTGTCTCAGTCGGTGGGTTGAGGAAATGAATCCTGACCCACACACGGAGCAGGTGAAGGTCTCTCCCCAGTGTGAACTCGCTGGTGTGTTAGCAGCTCACATGACCGAGTGAATCTCTTCCCACACACGGAGCAGCTGAACAGCCTCCCCCAGTGTGATTGTGTTGATGAGTTTCCAGCTCAGTTGGGTAATTGAATCCTTTCCCACAGTCCCCGCATTTTCACGGTTTCTCCCCAGTGTGACTGCGTTTGTGTTTCGCCAGGCCACAGGATAGGCTGAATCCTCGTCCACACACACAACACGTGTACGGTTTCTCCCCGCTGTCAACTCTGCTTTTTGCTTCCATGTTATGTTTGATGATATTCAGGTCCCGATGAATAGACCGGCCGATCTTGATGTGATGTTGGAGTTAAATCTCCCGTGTACAAATCCTCCCCTTCTAATAACCTGTAAAATGAATATAAAACAGATAAAAGGGAGTGAGAGAGAACCCAGAAAAACACAAAGGCTTGTTGTAAAATTGAGCTTAATGAACCGGGGAATTTGAGGGGTAGGCTCCAGAAAAACAGTCACAATGAAAGCTGCCGGATTGTCATTAAAATCCCAATTGGCGCACTAATGTCCTCCAGCGATATGGGGATCGGGCGGGAGAGTCAAGTTGAGGTCGAAGATCAGCCATGGTCGTATTGACCGGTGGAGAAGGCTCGAAGGACCAAATGGCTGACTCCTGCTCCTAATTCTTATGTTCTGATGGAAGGGAACCTGCCACCCAACCTGTCCCACGGCTTTTACCATCCAGAAGGAAAAGGGCAGCAGGTGAATTGGAACACCATCATCTGCAAGTTCCCCTCCAAGTCACACACCATCCGGACTTGGTCATGTATCGCCGTTCCTTCATCGTCACTGGGTCAAAATCCTGGAACTGGCTCCCTAACAGCACTGTGGGAGTACCTTCACCACACGGACTGCAGCGGTTCAAGTAGGTGACTCCCCACCACCTTCTCCAGTGTAATTAGGAATGGCCAATAAATGCCGGCCTTGACAGCGACGGCCACAGCCCGGAACAAATTTAAAAATCTGTAAATGTTCAATGGATTAAAAGTCTCTGCAGAAATACTTGTTCATCAAACACTTTTCCATTGTGTGGACAAAGTGTGTTTAATAATCTAATCTCCCCCAGAGCCCACCTCCCCGGGGGCCCCGAGCCCAGAGCCCACCTCCCCGGGGGCCCCGCACGGGCCCAGAGCTCACCTCCCCGGGGGCCCAGAGCCCACCTCCCCGGGTGCCCCGCACGGGCCCAGAGCCCACCTCCCCGGGGGCCCCGCACGGGCCCAGAGCCCACCTCTCTGGGGGCCCCACACGAGCCCAGTGCCCACCTCCCCAGGGGCCCCGCACGGGCCCAGAGCCCACCTCCCGGGGGCCCCGAACGCGCCCAGAGCCTACCTCCCCGGGGGCCCCGCACGAGCCCAGAGCCCAGCCCCCGGGGGCACCGCACGTGCCCAGAGCCCACCTCTCTGGAGGCCCTGCACGGGCCCAGAGCCCACGTCCCCGGGGGCCCCGCTTGGGGAAAGGCCGGAGGCCCACAGCGGGTGTGTGTGAAGCGGATAATGCGGAGTGTTGTCTCTCCGGTGGGCGGTGCTGAGCCCGCATCTCCCGCACTGAGCATGTTCGGGCGGCGGCGGCGACAGTTGGTGGAGCCCGGATGATGTCGGTTGTCGGCGCGGGGCAGGAATTGGAGCCGCGCGTGGGGCTGGTGAGCGTCATAAACACCTGGTGTAGGGCCCAGGACCTATCACAGCCCAGAGGCTGACCCCGGGCTTGACCCGCGGTGACAGGCCCGGGGTCAGCGAGGTCACTGGCCGCCAGCTGGGATTTGGGATGGAGGAAAAATGGGAGGCATTCTAAAGCAAATGGTGCAATTTGCAGGTGAACACAAAGCTGTGAGGGGCAGGGTCCGCTGATCAATCTGTTCCAGCATTAATAGCAGTATAGAGTACAACAAGCAAGTTCTGGTCAACCTTTATCATTCACTAGTTAGACTCAGATATTGAGGGTTTGGCCTCAATTCTGGGACATCAATAATAACTTTCAAATCCAGCAATGTTCAAAGGGAACATTTTCTGGTGTTTTGGGGTAGGTGCAGGGAGTGGAACTTTCAGTGAGTCGGACAGGCTCGATGGGCCGAATGGCCTCATTCTGTGCCGTATGATTCCCTGTAATGGTGAGAGTCAGGGAGTGAGTGGTCAGGGAGAGCCCATCACCAAAACAGCGAGATATTACAGATTTATAGGGAGGGTCAGAGTGTATAAAGAGGTGACGGGAGCACAGACACCCAGAGTCGGTACTTTCAGGGGAGGGGAACCAGTGAGTGTAGAACTGAACCCAGCCAGAGTCCGTATCTTCAGGGGAGGGGAACCAGTGAGTGTAGAACTGGACCCATCCAAAGTCAGTGCTTTCAGGGGAGGGGAACCAGTGATTGTAGAACTGAACACAGCCAGAGTCAGCACCTTCAGGGGAGGGGAACCAGTGAGTGTAGAATTGAACCCAGCCAGAGTCCGTACCTTCAGGGGAGGGGAACCAGTGAGTGTAGAACTGGACCCATCCAAAGTCAGTGCTTTCAGGGAGGAAGTACAGAGGTTTCGGGAGGATGTTCCAGAGCTTGGGGCCTCGACAACAGAAGACAAGGCCACCAATGGTTGAGCAATTATAATCAGGGATGCTCAGGAGGGCAGAATTTGAGGAGCGCAGACATCTCTGGGGGTTGTGGAGCTGGAGGAGATTACAGAGATAGGGAGGGGCGAGGCCATGGAGGGGTTTGTAAACCAGGAGGAGAATTTTGAAATCGAAGCGTTGCTTAACCGGGAGCCAATGTAGGTCAGCAAGCACAGGGGGTGATGGGTGAACGAGACTTGGTGCGAGTTAGTACACGGGCAGCCGAGTTTTGGATGAGGTGAAGATTACGTGGGGTCGAATGTGGGAGGCCAGCCAGGAGTGTGTTGGAATAGTCAAGTCTAGAGGTAACCGAGGAATGGATGAGGGTTTCAGCAGAGGGTGAGCTGAGGCAGGGATGGAGATGGCCGATGTTCCTCAAGCTAGGAGACCAAACCTGTACACAATACTCCAGGTGTGGCCTCACCAAGGCCCTGTACAACTGTTGCAACACCTCACTGCCCCTGTATCAAATCCCCTCGCTATGAAGGCCAACATGCTATTTGCTTTCTTAACCGACTGCTGTACCTGCATGCCAACCTTCAATGACTGATGATTTTGAACACTCTATCAAATCTCGTCTTAACCTTTTCTGCTCCAAGGAGAATTACCGCAGCTTCTCAAGTATCTCCACATAACTGAAGTCCCTACTCCTTCGTAACATTCCAGTAACTCTCTTCTGCTCCCTCTCTAAAGTGTAGATACCCTTCTGAAAGTGTGGTGCCCAGAATTGAGCACAATGTGACAGCTGAGGCCTAACCAGTGTTTATAAAGGTTGAGCAGAACTAAACATCAAATGCTGCTATTTGTGTGATGGGGTTTAGATGGCCGAGGTTTATCCAGTCAGTTGGATGTGAGCTGAAACATGTGCACTTGGAGCGGGGAGCCAGGAACACGCTGTGTAACTGGGCACAGACACTCTGCACAGCCCACACATCACTTGATTCCCACTTGGCCCAGATGGATGTATTAAATGCAACAATTCATTTGATTTTACTTTAAATAGTTTTGTTTATAAATTTAATTATGCTTCTCTAATTTTATTTCTTAACTCAGATTCACGACCCCATTTTATTCCTTCCTCCGAGCCTCTCAACTTAATGTGGCAGCGTAATGTTGGCGAGTGGTGATTGATTGACCTGGGAACCAACAGGAAGAGAGGTCAGAGGTCAGAGGCCGGAGGGCCCAGGGAGCAGCGTGTTCTACAACCAATCACGGTGCTTGAGGGGTGGATCTTGAGTCAGCCTATCAGGTGAGTCTGTGTGAACCTCTGTTAAACAATTCATTTTTTATAGTTAAATCGAGATTTCTTTTGTCAGCAAAACAGTTTAACACTTGTCAGTATTTTGTTTCCCTGGAGTTCCTATTATGAGTTTCAGACACTTCAGTGCCAAGTGGACCAGGTGTTTAAAGGTCATTCATTTCCCTCATGTCGCTGTTAGTTAAAGATACAGAGATTGATTTCCCTTCATTATGCATCTTTTGTAAGTAAACAAAAATCCTTTCTGTTAGCAGTGAGTCACATTCTGCACTGGGGGAGACGGCTGGTGGCTTCAGGCTTTAAAATTCTCATCCTCTTGTTCAAATCCCTCCAAGGCCTCGCCCCTCCCTATCTCTGTAACCTCCTCCAGCCCGCCAATCCTCTTAATAAGGAGAAACAATTTCCAGTGTCAGAAAGTTCAGTAACCAGAGGCTCAGATTGAATGTGATTGGCAAATGAACCAGATGCTACATGAGGGGACTAATGAAGCAGCGAGATGTTCTGGCCTGGAACGCACTGCCTGTTCGGGTGGTGGAAGCAG
Organism: Pristiophorus japonicus; assembly: GCF_044704955.1. Classification (NCBI taxonomy): domain Eukaryota; kingdom Metazoa; phylum Chordata; class Chondrichthyes; family Pristiophoridae; genus Pristiophorus; species Pristiophorus japonicus. The sequence continues at coordinate 50,127,530 of NC_091999.1, forward strand.
ATTCACTTGTAACTTTCGAAAGAGATAAACATGAGTTGAAAACATTTTCAGCGTTATGGGGCAAGAGTAGGACAGGAGTCCCCTGAGTGCATCTCGCTCGCTAACCGGTTTTCAGTTCTGGACATTGATGAGGGCGAAGGTTTCTCTGGGGAGTGCAGCCAGAGCCATGTCCACGACACCGTGGGTGGCTCAGCTGCACAGGGCGGGGAGGAAGAAGAGTGGAAGAGCAATAGTGGTGGTGGATTTGATAGTTAGGGGAACAAACAAGCGCTTCTGCAGGCACAGACATGATTCCAGGATGGTATGTTGCCTCCCTGGTGCCAGGTTCAACGATGTCACTGAGCGGCTGCAGGACATTGTTGAGGGGGGAGGATGAACATCCAGAGGTTGTGGTCCATATCGGGACCAATGACATAGGTAGAAAGAGGGATGAGATCCTGCAGGCAGATTTTTGGGAACTCGGAAAGATATTAAAAAAACAGGACCTCAAAGGTAGTAATGTCCGGATTACTCCGGTGCCACGTGCTGGTGAGTGCAGAAATAAGAGGATAGAGCAGATGAATGCATGGCTGGAGTTTGGTGCAGGAGGGAGGGCTTTAGATTCCTGAGGCATTGGGAGCGTTTCTGGGGGAGGTGGGACCAGTACAAGCCGGACAGGTTGCAACTCAACAGGACCGGTCAATATCCTCACTGGGGGTTTTGCTAGTGTTTGGAAGGCAGAGGAAACAAAGGCTAGAAAATAGACAATAAGGGAGTTTGGCAGCGCTAAATGCCAGTACCAGCGTGTTTCAGTGAGATCACCTCTCATTCGTCTCAACTCCAGAGAGTATAGGACCATTCTACACAAACTCTCATCATAAGACAGCCCTCTCATCACAGGAATCAATCCAGTAATACTTCAATGCCAATGCAAGGAGTCTAGGGATTAAGGCAGATAAGCTGAGGGCACAGACAGACATGTGGGGGTATGATATTGTAACTATTAGTGAAACACGGCTAAAAGAACTGCAGGAATGGCAGCTCAACATTTCTGGTTACAGGAGTTTAAGAGGAGATCGAGACGGGGATAAAAAAAGGAGAGCGCGTCGCAGTGTTGATTAAAGAAACAATTCCAGCTGTGGGGAGGGATGATATGTTCGAAGGATCGTCAAATGAGGCCACATGGGAGAAGTGAAGAACAAAAAATGGGCAATAACACTGCTGGGGATGTACTATAGACCCCCAAACAGTCAGAGGGAGACAGAAGAGCAAATATGTCTGCACATTTCTGATACGTGCAAAAATAATAGGGCAGTAATAGTCGGGGATTTCAACCACCCAAATATTAACTGGGATAGAATTAGTGTGAAAGATATAGAAGGAGCAGAATTCTTAAAATGCATTCAGGAGAACTTTTTTAGCCATTACGTAGCAAGCCCAACAAGAGAGGGGGTGGTTCTGGACTTAGGCTTAATGAATGAAGCTTAGGCAGGTGGAAGGGGTATCAGTGGGAGAGTATTTTGGTGCTGGTGATCACAATTCAGTTAGATTCAGGGTAGTTATGGAAAAGGACAAAGATGGACCAAGAATAAAAGTTCTTAATTGGGGTAAAGCTAATGTTACTAATCTGAGATGTGATTTAATCAAAGTGCACTGGAAACAGCTACTTGAAGGTAAATTAGTGTCAGAGCAGTTGGAGGCATTCAAGGAGGAGATAGCGAGGGTTCAGAGCAAGTATGTTCCCTTAAGATAAAAGGTGGTACTAATAAATCTAGAGCCCCTTAGATGTCAATATTAGAATATCCGAGATAGGAGCAGGAGTAGGTCATACGGCCCATCGATCCTGCACCGCCATTCAATAAGATCATCGCCCTCAACTCCACTTTCCCACCTGATCTCCATATCCCTTTATTCCCCGAGAGTCCAAAAATCTATCTATCTCAGCCTTGAATAGACTGAGCATCCACAGCCCTCTGGGGCAGAGAATTCCAAAGATTGACAACCCTCTGAGTGAAGAAATTTCTCATCTCTGTCTTAAATGGCCTTCCCCTTTTCTTGAGCCCCCGAGTTCTAGTCACTCCAGCCCGGGGGAATCGAGCTCTCAGCATCTACCCTGTCAATACCCTTCAGAATCTTGTATGTTTCAATGAGATCCCCTCTCATTCTTCTAAACTCCAGAGACTATAGGTACATTCTACATAATCTCTCAACGTAAGACAGTTCTCTCATCCCAGGAATCAATCTTGTGAACCTCCATTGCACCATCTCCAAAGCAAGTATATTTTTCCTTAGATAAGGAGACCGAAACTGCCCAGTATTCCAGGTGTGGTCTCACCAAGGCCCTGTACAATTGTAGCAATAGATCCTTACTATTATACTCCACCCCCTTACTGCTTGCTGTACCTGCATGCTCGCTTTCTGTGTTTCTTGCACAAGGACACCCAAATCTCTCTCAACACCAACATTTAAAGTTTCTCACCATTTAAAAAATATTCTGTTTTTCTATTCTTCCTACGAAAGTGAATAACCTCACATTTCCCGACATTATACTCAATCTGCCACCTTACTGCCCATTCACATCGTCTGTCTATATATCTTTGCACTCTTGTGTTCTGCTCACAGCTTACTGTCTCACCGAGCTTTGTATCGTCAGCAAATATTACACTCGGTCCCTTTATCTAGGTCATTAATATAGATTGTAAATAACTGAGGCCCCAGCACTGATCCTTGCTGCACCCCACCAGTTACAGCCTGCCGGAAGCCCCACCCCTCACACACTCCAATTGTTTGGAGGACCAACCGCCCATTTGGTCCTCCAGCCCCGCCCTGCTCCTCCTATTGGTGGGGAGCTGCCGTCAATCACCCGGGCAGTGTGAGCTGAGCATGTGCAGGCGGCGGTGGCAGACGCTGACGCAGGAGGTGAGCGAGCTCCAGGGAACGGTTTAAAGAAACGCTGGGGGCAACAACACCGAGTGCAGCCCCGGGCTCGGATATAAACCGGGGAACATTCTCCCCACACCGGGGGGGATATAAACAGGGGAACATTCTCCCCACACCGGGGGGATATAAACCGGGGAACATTCTCCCCACACCGGGGGGGGGGGGATATAAACCGGGGAACATTCTCCCCACACCGGGGGGGGGGGATATAAACCGGGGAACATTCTCCCCACACCGGGGGGGGGGATTTAAACCGGGGAACATTCTCCCCATACCGGGGGGGGGATATAAACCGGGGAACATTCTCCCCACACCGAGGGGTGGGGATATAAACCGGGGAACATTCACCCCACACCGGGGGGGGGGATATAAACCGGGAAACATTCTCCCCCTGCCTGCCGGGTCCTGGGTCCGCTCCACCCCGAAGGAGCGGTCAGTGCATGCGCTGTGTCTGCGTCAAACTCTCGGAGCGTCTGTAAATCAACGAGAAATAGTAATGGACCAGGGAGCGTCTGTAAATGAAGGAGCAATGGTGACAGAGCAGGGAGCGTCAATAAAGAATTCTAGAATCACAGAATATTACAGCACAGAAGGGGGCCATTCGGCCCATCGAGTCCGCGCCGATACTTTCGAAAAGCAATCCGGTTATCCCACTTCCCCCGCTCTTTCCCCAAATCACTGCAATAGCATTCTGCTTCAAGTGTTTGTCCAATTCACTTTTGAAGGCTACTATTGACTCGGTCTCCACCGCTCTGTCAGGCAGTGTATTCCAAATCCTAACCACTACTGGTGTAAAAATGGTTTTCCTCATGTGACCTCTGTTTTTGCCAATCGCCTCAAATCTGTGCCCTCTGGTTATCAGCCGTTAGAAACAGCTTCTCGATTTATTCGATATCATCTTCATGATTTTTAACACCTTTATCAAATCTCGTCTTAGCCTTCTCTGCCCCAAGGAAAACAATCCCAGCTTCTCCAGTCTCCACATAAATGAAGTTCCTCATCCCTGGCACATTTCCAGTCAATCTCTTCTGTCCCCTCTCCAAAGCCTTTGTGTCCTTCCTGAAGTGTGCCCAGAATTGGATCCAATTTTAAAATTCTCATCCTTGTTTTCAAATCCCTCCATAGCCTTGCCCCTCCCTACCTCTGTAACCTCCTCCAGCCCGACAACCCTCCAGGATCTCTGTACTCCTCCAAATTGCTGGTTTTAATCACACCACCATTGGTTGCCATGCCTTCAGCTGCCTAGGCCCTAAGCTCCAGAATTCCCTCCCGAAACCTCTCCCTCCTCTTTTAAGACCCTAAGAACATAAGAAATAGGAGCAGGAGTAGGCCATTTGGCCCCTCGTGCCTGCTCCGCCATTCAATAAGATCATGGCTCATCTGGTCATGGACTCAGCTCCACTTCCCTGCCCGCTTCCCATAACCCTTTACTCCTTATCGTTCAAAAATCTGTCTATCTCCACCTTAAATATATTCAATGACCCAGCCTCTACAGCTCTCTGGGTCAGAGAATTCCACAGATTTACAACCCTCTGAGAAGAAATTTCTCCTCATCTCAGTTCTAAATGGGCGGCCTCTTATTCTTAGACTATGTTCTCTAGTTTTAGTTTCCCCTATGAGTGGATGCAAATATCTTCTCTGCATCCACCTTATCGAGCCCCCTCATTATCGTATATGTTTCAATAACATCACCTCTCATTCTTCTGAACTCCAACCTATTCAATCTATCTTCATAAGACAACCCCCTCACCTCTGGAATCATCCTAGTGAACCTTCTCTGACAGCCTCCAATACAAGTATATCCCTCCTTAAATAAGGAGACTAAAACTGTACGCAGTACTCCAGGTGTGGCCTCACCAATACCCTGTACAGTTGTAGCAGGACTAATCTGCTATTATACTCTATCCCCCTTGCAATAAATGCCAAGATTACATTTGCCTTCCTGATTACTTGCCGTACCTACATACTAACTTTTTGTGTTTCATGCACAAGGACCCCCAGGTCTCTCTGTACTGCAGCACTTTGCAATTTTTCTCCATTTAAATTATAATTTGCTTTTCTATTATTTCTGCCAAAGTGGATAATCTCACAGTTTTCCACATTATACTCCATCTGCCAAATTTTTGCCCACTCACTGAGCCTTTGCAGATTTTTTGTGTTCTCCTCAAAATTTGCTTTCCCACCCATCTTTGTATCATCAGCAATCTTGGCTACATTACACTCTGTCCCTTCATCCAAGTCATTAATATGGATTGTAAATAATTGAGGACCCAGCACCGATCCCTGCGGCACCCCACTAGTCACTGTTTGTCAACTGGAAAATGACCCATTTATCCCGACTCTTTGTTTTCTGTTAGCTCGCCAATCCTCTATCCATGTTAATATATTGCCCCCAACCCAGTGAGCTTTTATCTTGTACAGTAACGCCTTATGTGGCACCTTATCGAATGCCTTCTGGAAATCCAAATACACCACATCCACTGGTTCCCCCTTATTCACCCTGTTCGTTACATCCTCCAAGAACTCCACCAAATTTGTCAAACCTGATTTCCCTTTCATAAAACCATGCTGACTCTGCTTGATTGAATCATGCTTTTCCAAATGTCCCATTACTGCTTCTTTAATAATGGACTCCCAACATTTTCCCAACGACAGATGTTAGGCTAACTGGTGTGTAGTTTCCTGCTTTTTGTCTGCCTCCTTTTTTAAATAGGGGTGTTACATTTGCGGTTTTCCAATCTGCTGGGACCGCCCCAGAATCCAGAGAATTTTGGGAAATTACAACCAATGCATCCACTATCTCTGCAGCCATTTCTCTTAAGACCCGAGGATGCAAGCCATCAGGTCCAGGGGACTTGTCCGCCTTTAGTCCCATTATTTTACCTCGTACCACTTCATTACTGATAGTAATTGTATTAAGTTCCTCCCTACCTATCGCCCCTTGATTATCCACTATTGGGATGTTTTTAGTGTTTTCTACCGTGAAGACCGATACAAAACATTTGTTCAACGTCTCTGCCATTTCCCTGTTCTCCATTATTAATTCCCCAGTCTCATCCTCCAGGGGACCAACATTTACTTGAGCCACTCTTTTCCTTTTTAACACTCTTTGAAATGTGCCTCTTTGACCATCGGTGTTAAATTCTATCTGATAATGCTCCTGTGAACCAGCAGGGGCCATTTTACAGTGTTAATTCAAGGCTGAGATCGATACATTTTTTGCGTTTCGGGGAATCAAGGGATATGGAGATCGGGCGGGAAAGTGGAGTTGAGGTTGATGTTCAGTCATGATATTGAATGGTGGAGCAGGCTCGAGGGGCCGTATGGCCTATTCCTGCTCATAACTCTTATGTTCTTAAAGGCGCTATATAAATGAAAGTTGTTGTTGTTGATAAAGGAAGGAGAAATGGTGATGGGTGAGGGAGAGCATTTCATCTGAACTGGCAGATATGGCAGATGGACAGCTTATAGGGAGCGATAGAGTGAGGGAAAGGAGAGAGAGAGAGAGACCATGTACACAAGAAATGAACTGTAAAGTTGGGTGGGGAAGAGGAGGTGGGGAAGTGACAGCAGACAAAAGGAGGCACAATGGGAGAAGGGAGAGTAATAAAAGACACATAGAAAATAAAAAGACTTGCATTTATTTCGCACCTTTCACCACCACCAGATGCCCCAAAGCATTTTACAGCCAATTAAGTTATTTTTGAAGTGTAGTCACTATCGTAATGTAGGAAACGCAGCAACCAATTTACAATGTGATAATGACCAGATAATCTGCTTTACTGATGTTAAGCGAAAATATTGGCCAGGACATCGGGGGTAACTCCCCTGTTCTGCTTGAAATAGTGCAATGGGACCTTTTACGTTCACCTGAGGGAGCAGAGGGTGCCTCGGTTTAACATCTTATCCAAAAGACAGCACCTCCGACAGTACAGCAGTCCCTCAGCACTGCACTGGAGCATCAGCCGAGATTTTTGTGTTCATGTCTCTGGAGTGCGACGTGAACCCACAACCTTGTGACCCAGAGGCAAGTGTGTTTCCCACTGAGTCACAGCTGACACAAATACTGACATAGTTACAGCAGGTTAGCTCAGTTGGAGATGTTAGATGATGCATTTATCAATGCTTAGATATTTTGTCTATTCCTCAAAAGCAGTAACATTTTGGAATGTCCAGGTCAAGGTTCACAGATTAACAATAAGAAATAGGAGCAGGAGTAGGCCATTTGATCCCTCGAGCCTGCTCTGACATTCAATAAAATCATGGCTGATCTGACCTTGACCGCAACTCCACTTTTTGCCTGCTCCCCATAACTCTTGACTCCCTTATCATTCAAAAATCTGTCTATCTCCGCTTTAAATATATTGACTGACTCAGCCTCTACAGCTCTCTGGGGTAGGGAATTCCAAAGATTGATGACCCTCAGAGAAGAAATTCCTCCGCATCTCCGTTTTAAATGGGCGACCCCTTATTCTGAAACTATGCACCCGAGTTCTAGATTCTCCCACGAGGGGAAACATCCTCTCTGCATCTACCCTGTCAAGCTCCCTCTGAATCTTACACGTTTCAATAAGTTCACCTCTCATTCTTCGAAACTGCAATGAGTACAGGCCTTACTTGCTCAAGCTTACTTCATAAGACAACCCCTTCATCTCAGGAATCAACCTCGTGAACCTTCTCTGAACTGTCTCCAATGCAAGTATAGCCCTCCTTAAATAAGGAGACCAAAACCGTACACAGTACTCCAGGTGTGGTCTCACGAACGCCCTGTACAGTTGTAGCAAGACTTCTCTACTTTTATACTCCATTCCCCTTCAATAAAGTCCAACATTGCATTTGCCTTCCTGATTCCTTGCTGTACCTGCATGCTAACTTTTTGTGTTTCATGCACAAGGACCCCCAGATCCCCTCTGTACCGCAGAATTTTGTAGTCTCCATTTAAATAATAATTTGCTTTTTTATTCTTCCTAGCAAAGTGCATAACCTCACATTTTTCCTCATTATACTCCATCTGCCAAATTTTTACCCACACACAGAGTCTGTCTATAACTCTTTGCAGATTCTTTGTGTCCTCCTCACAACTTGCTTTCCCACCTATCTTTGTATCAGCAGCATATTTGGCCGCAGTGCACTCCGTCCCTTCATACAAGTCATTAATATAGATTGTAAATAATTGCGGCCCCAGCACTGATCCCTGTAGCACCCCACTAGTTACAGTTTGCCAACCTGAAAATGACCCATTTATCCCTACTCTCTGTTTTCTGTTAGTTAGCCAATCCTACATCTATGCTAATATATTAACCCCAACCCTGTGAGCTCTTATATTGTGCAGTAACCTTTTATCTGGCACCTTATCGAATGCCTTCTGGAAATCCAAACACACAACTGCTACTGGTTCCTCTTCTTCCATCCTGCTCGTTACATCCTCAACGAACTCGAGCAAGTTTGTCAAATGTGATTTCCCTTTCATAAAACCATGCCGTCTCTGCTTGACTATAACGATTTTCTAAATGTCCTGCAACTATTTCTTTAATAATGGACTCCAGCATTTTCCCAATGATAGATGTTCGGCTAACTGCTCTATAGTTTCCTGCTTTCTCTCTCCCTCCCTCCCTTGTTGAATAGGGGTGTTGCATTTGAGGTTTTCCAATCCACTGGGACCTTGCCAGAATCCAGGGAATTTTGGTAGATTACAACCAATCCATCCACTTTCTCTGCAACCACTTCTTTTAAGACCCCAGGATGCAGGCCATCAGGTCCAGGGGACGTCCACCTTTAGTCCCAATAGTTTGTCTAGTACTTTTTCTCTCGTGATAGTGATTGTTTTAAGTTCCTCGCTCCCTGTGACCCCTTGATTATCTATTATTATTGGGATTCTTTTAGTGTCTTCCACCGTGAAGACCATACAAAATATTTGTTTAAAGTCTCTGCCATTTCCCTGTTTCTCATTATTAATTCCCCGTCTCATCCTCTAAGGGACCAACGTTTATTTTAGCAATCTCTTCCTTTTTATATATCTGTAGAAGCTCTGACTGCATTTATATTTCTTGCCAGTTTACTCTCAGTCTACCTTCTCCCTCTTTATTATTTTTATTAAGTCAATACTTAAAACCACACAGCAGAAGGAAAGAATGTTCCATAGAAGCTAGAATTGTCTCTTCTGAATTTCGAACCTGTACTTACAGTGATGACTTTTGTAAACTCCTTTTGCAGAGTGTTAGAAGGGGAGGATTTGAAGGAGGGAAACTCAAACTAAACATCACGTCAAGATCTGATAGAGTCACTCGATTCATCAGGACTTGAATATCATCAGCCTTTGAATGTGGAAGGAGAAATGTTTGTTTATTCTGTCGAAGGGGAAAGATTACAGACATCAGTGTGACTGAAAAAGCAGAGACACACACACCCGAGTGAGAGTGTTTCAGTGCACTGATTGTGGAAAGAGCTTTAACCAGTTACACAGCCTGAAAAACCCTCGAACCATTCACAGCGGGGAGAAACTGTAAACGTGTTGTGTGTGGAGGAGGCTTCAACTGATCATCCAACCTGGAGAGACGGAAGCACACCCGTACCACGGAGAAACCGTGGAAATGTGGGGACTGTGGGAAGGGATTCAGCTACCTGTCTGAGCTGCAAATTCATCAACACATTCACACTGGGGAGAGGCCGTTCACCTGCCCCGTGTGTGCGAAGCGATTCATTCAGTCATCCAGCCTGGTGAAACACCAGCTTGTTCACATTGGGGAGAGCCCGTTCACCTGCCCCATGTGTGGGAAGCGATTCATTCAGTCATCCTACCTGCTGAAACACCAGCGAGTTCACACCGGGGAGAAGCCATTCACCTGCTCAGAGTGTGGGAAGCAATTCACTCAGTCATCCAGCCTGGTAAAACACCAGCTTGTTCACACTGGAGAGAGGCCATTCACCTGCTCTGAATGTGGGAAGGGATTCACGTGGCCATCCGACCTGCTGGCACACCAGCGAGTTCACACTGGGGAGAGGCTGTACACCTGCTCGGAGTGTGGGAAGGGATTCATTGTGTCATCCCGCCTGCTAACACACCAGCGAGTTCACATTGGGGAGATGCCGTTCATATGTTCTGACTGTGGGAAGGGATTCACTGTGTCATCCAGCCTGCTGAGGCACAAGCGAGTTCACACTGGGGAGAGGCCGTTCACCTGCTCTGAGTGTGGTGAGGGATTTACTCGGTCATCCCACCTGCTGAGACACCAGCAAGTTCAGAAGTGCTGCTGTTAATCACATCCCGACTGAAACGTGTCCATTCCGACAGCTGAAGTTTGTTTCTGATGATAATAGCCCCTATAACTGGGCTGGAATATAATATTTTGATGTTTCAATAACAGAGTGTGTCGACATTTAATGTTCCAAGATAAGGGGAGACTAATTGATGTCCTGTTACTGACTGCACCATTTTGGGGCCTTTTCTCCTTTCTAACTCTGGATTATTTCAGTTCTCATACCTTTGGTTACTCTCGTGGACGAGTTCAAGTTCCCCATATCTTCCAGAGTGCCTCTCCTAGCCTTGGTATTGTGGGAAGGTGTCGGTAACATGCACGGGATCACTGAACACAAAACCCAGTCTGTGAATCACTTTCAGATACAGGACTTAGTGTGCCCCACAGCATCTCTCTCACCTTCGATGTGTGAATGGAGCATCACACCTGCAAATCTGGGTTCAATTTAAATTTGAATCCACTCAGGAAATGTATTTAAGAAAATACAGGTCACATCAAATAATTGGCAACGGTTTAGAGTCAACAAGATGAACAAGTAAATACATCCCAGCCCAATATTCCAGCTCTACATTCACAGGAGAAAGTCTATTGTCAAACTCCTCGAGTAGACAGAATAGAGAACAATGCTAACTCTAAGAATATCTAGCATCTGTTGTAAATATCTTTCAAATCCCGACTGATGCAATCTGGTGTTTTCCTTTCAATTGAAGTGAATGGAATATGAGAGAGGTGTTGGCACAGGGAACTCGGTTAATTCAGCTTCTGAAAGGTGTTCATGTTTAGTTCATTCCATATCGGGGAAAATGTGGTTGTTATCATTAGAGAGAGATTTCACTGAGCAACAGTTGGTGTTTGCAACCAACTGGCCATGGATATTTTCATCATAGAATGTTTAGATTAGAAATATTATGTTAGAATAAGAAAAGTTCAGAGACTAGTGGTTTGTGCTTGCCACAGGAAGACCAGTGTTTTACGTGCTTCTAACATTGTTGATGTATGTTGAAGAAAATGCAGACTTGTGTCTCTGGACTATGCCATCGCCAAAGACTACCATATCAGGCAATGCCAGTTCCAGTTGGATAAGATGTTGATGGCATAGCAAAAGATCCAGCAGTTAAAACAAAATTATCTCCAGTTATCTGCAGACATCGAATGTCGCAGCATGCTGACAAAGTTGGACTTAAGAATTTAAAGTATTGAGTTAAATTATTGGGATCGATTGTTTTAGAATTGAATTGTTATCGAACGGAAAAGTGGTGAAGTTATGCTAAACTTGTATCGAACCTTGGTTAGACTTTGTGTGTGCAATTCTGGTCACCATAATATAAAAAGGATATGGAGGCACTGGAGAGGGTGCAGAGAAGGTTTACAAGGATGATACCAGAAAGGCGATCGTATACCTATCGGGAAAGGATGGGCAGGCCGGGTCTCTTTTCTCTTGAAAAAAGAAGGCTGAGGGGTGACATAATGTCTCTAAAATGATGAAAGGTTTTGATTGAGTAGACACAGTGTTTCCACTTGTGGGGACCAGCATAATTAGAGGCCATCAACATAAAAATCACCAAGAAATCAAATAGGGAATTCAGAAGAAACCTCTACCCAGAGAGTGGTGAGAATGTGCAACTCGCTGCCACAGGGAGTGGTTGAAGCGAATAGTATCAATGCATTTAAGGGGAGGCTAGACAAGTATATGAGGGAGAAGGGAATCGAGGGTTATGTGGATATAGTTAGATGAGGCAAGAAGGGAGGAGGCTCGAGTGGAGCATAAACGCTGGCATGGACTGGTTGGGCCGAATGGCCTGTTTCTGTGCCATATATCCGATGTAATCCTATTGTCCAGGACACCCTGCTCCAAGGGGAAGATAAATGACTTGCATCCAAACGCAATTGTTACTTTTGTCTTCTTTGTAAAATGACAAAGTCTGGGCATAATTTGTTTGTGAAATTAAAACTGATTATATATATATATATATATATATATTGCAAAGCGTCGCTGGTCAAACACATGGGAAGGAAAATTTAGCTGAAAATTGAGATAATTAAGTTTTATTTTTGAAAAAGTCCCGTCTCTGTGGTTCTGTCCAAACTATGTATTCAGAAATAAGTTTTGGGGGCGACTGTTATGCTAAAGGTAACTAACATCCTTCCTCTTGGAGACTGAATTGCTCTCTGGCATATTTTGGAGAATAAAAGGTTCAAGAAGTGGTTCGGTTAAATAAAATTAAACAAAGAAACTGGTTCAAAACTTGGACCAAGTGGGAATGTTTGATCGATGTTTAAAGACAGTATGATAATATTGTATCAGACAGTAAAGTTCCTGCAGGCTCAGGAATGAAATGGTGAACACTGTATAAATGTAATGAGAGGAAATGAGTGAGGATATAAGAGGAAAACAGGAAAGTTACACCTCCAAATAGAAATGTTTCTTAACTCATTGTTTCTGGGTGAATTGTCATAAATCACCTGGGTACAATCGGTGTTAATGTAAATTCTTGTTAAAGTCAGGGATGTGTAGGAAATTGCTAAGATTTCTCTCTCAGATGTTTGTGTCATTGCCTACACTGAACAATAAGAAAACTGAATTTGATCACCTGGCCACTACCCGAGACATCGGGACCGTGCAGAGGGAGATGAGCAAAGATCTTCAGACACCCCACGATCTTTTGATAAGATCACCTCAAATGGCTTGGATCAGATGTCCCATGTGGCATGATATTGGGATACCGCTGCGTGTGTGTGCGAACGATTCTCAGGCATGCTCAGTTATCGACAACAGCACAACATGAAATGGCTAATGTGGCTCAGGAGAGTGAGAGAACTTTTTAAACCATCAAGGCCATGACACATTCTCCATAGAGAAACCGACTTTGAAATAATCCGGATAGAGTTAAACACACTGCTACCTGTCAGAGGCATTAGAATTAACAGTGGCGAGAATGCTGACCAAATTAGGATTTCCTTACAGCGAGAATGGTCGTCAGTTTCAAGGCCTCCACTAAGTATTGAACAAAGAAAGCTTGTAGAGAGGCTAAAAACAAAACAATCAGCCTGTCTCTGTCTGGACAAGGTGGTCATGGCTGTGTACAGATCAGCTACAAGCTGAAGGTGGGAGATAAGGAGGCCAGACCTGATAGGCTCCATAACAAAACATGGATCCAAGTGAGATGCGATCTCCAGGAGGAAGCAGAGGACCTCAAAAGGGTTTGTTTTGGAGTCCTTGATAAACCGAGAAGAGACCCTCAAAAGCATAATTTTAGTGGTAATAGAGAAAGAACCCTAAAGCCTGCTCCTGGGGAAGATTGGGAGACCAGGAAGACTCCCCTGAACCAGGTGGGTTGGGACACATCCTGACCCCAATCACTAAATTAATAGTGTTCACTTTAAGAGTTAGTATCACACCAGGACAATAATTAATTCAAGACCATTATTAAATACTTCAATACAAACTGAAAATGTAATGACAGCAGGTTATTTTAAAGTAAGACATGTCGTATGTTGATCAGTAATGTTAACTTTTGGTTTGCCAAGTACAAACGCTGATAGTGATCATATCTGCGACTAAAATAAAATGACATCCCACCGCACAAAAAGAACTCGACCTGTCCGATCCAGTAAAAGAACCCACATTTTAATGGACTAGAAGTAACTGAATCAGGAAATGTATTATATGACAATGTGTGTTTTTAAATTGTTAATTGAAATCAAAAGTTTTAAACATGAGCTTGAATCTATCAACTAGATTTTGTGAAGGGAGATATTCACAATTAATAGATAAAATGGGAAGAGAATTAGTAAAGGACGTGTTGGTAAAGAATAGAAAACAGGAACCAGGGAATGAGGAAGATGGGGAATACAAGGAGCATCAGTTTAAATCGCAAGGAAAGTGAAAGCTGACAGGATAGCTCAGAATAGGAGCCACAGCAAGGTTAGCAGGAGTAAACAGAACAGATATAGAAAGTGAATGGGAACACGATGTGGCTCTCTGGTGGTATTGTGTGTAGCCTCTGTGACATTTATGATGAATGTGGTACAGAAGGGACTGGACAAGAGAGAGAGTAATCAAATCTCTTTGTTTATTCATGAAGAACAACTGAGAAAATGGTTTAGGGGAATCAAGTCATCGGCTTTGATGTGATGCAGCCAATAGGAATGGGGATTTTGACCCCGAGGGAAGGAGGAAGAAGTGAAGATATTAGACCAGTGGGATTGATTTTGCCTTTGCTAAGGAAAAATGGAAATGAAACGAAACCTTGGACGGTGTATAGGGTAGAATCGTTTGCAAGGGTGGAAGACTGAGTTAGGTCCGATGCATAAACAGTATGAGGAATATCCAAGATATCTGATTAAGAAGGGAGGAACTTGAATAGCACCAGATATGCAGTGTTGTACTCTGAAAGGGACAACATGGGTTTGTAGATGTTCCAGCTTGTGTGTTCACCCTCGACAAAGAATCTCCAGAATGCCAGATTGAAATAAGTAAATGGGGCGAAGGCCAAACTAATACCGTGTATAAAGGAAAAGGACAGTATTGTGTGACTACTACTATCACGTATATGACTGTGGGTTCAACCCGATGCCCCATACTAGAACATCACTTTAGCTCGATTCCACCGATGAACACATGTATCGGTGCTAAACATTGGTTCTGGTACATCACCATAACGCAACTTAACTGCAGATGAGACTGCCTCTGGAGGATGATTTTGTCGAGTCATTCCACACACAGGACACTATATTCTCCCTGTATCTTACTTTGAAGCTCATAATTCTGCGAATTAGGTCATCCCAGAAACACACAGTACAAATCATATAGAGGAAGAGAGAGACAGAACGGGCAATCCCGAGACTTGCGAATCAGGAATGGTGGAAAGTAGTATCGAGTTAGATTGTTCCAGCTGGGATTGGTGATAGCACGGGTAATAGCTTCAGGGATTCTGGTCATTGCATTATGCTGTAAGGACGTCAATAATGGACATTGAAAATATAAGGAAAGGGAAGGATGCTGAGAGGAAACCAGGATTAGTAAAGACAAAGAAGGATATAAAACACTTTGACAACAGGTAATGTAAACCATAAAAAAACCTGTTGGACAGGTTGACATGTGGACCCTGCTTAATTCAGCTTCTGAAAGGGGTTTATGTTTCATTCATTCGATAGAGGGAAAAATGTGGTTCGTATTATTAGGGAGAGAGAGAGAGACAGATTTCACTTAGCAACAGCTGGTGTTTGCGACCAACCAGGCTTCGATATTCATAATAGAATGTATAGAAATATTGTTAGGATAAGAAAGTTCAGAGCTCATGGTTTATGATCACCGTAGCCAGGCCGCAATGCTTCTAAATGTGTTGCTGATGTAAACTTGTGTCTCTGGACCATGCAGTAGCCAGAGACTACCATATTTGGCAATGCCGGCTCCAGTTTGATAAGAAAACAGTCTATAAATGTAAGCTTATTCCTTTGTTCGTTAGCGTGGAGATACCCGTGCCTGGTTACACGTGCTCCATCTGTGACTATACTCCACTTGTAAATTGATTATAAACAGAAGACTGAATTCATTACTACTCAAGTGAACAAACAGAAGTTTGTTTTAAATCAACACTTGGTTCTTTTCTTTTTAACACTTGTTTCCTCTGTTTTACAGATTCGCTTTCTAAATTCATGCTATCCAGTTTCTGCTTCACTTCCTTCCCTATTGAATGTGTTCTCAGGTCCCCATCCCCCTGCCAAACTAGTTTAAACTCTCCCCAACAGCACTAGCAAAGCTTCCCGCGAGGATATTGGTCCCGACACTGTTGAGGTGCAACCCGTCCGGTTTGTACAAGTCCCATCTCCCCCAGAAGTGGTCCCAATCCCTCAAGAATTTAAAGCCCTCCCTCCTACACCAACTCTCCAGCCACGCGTTCATTCCCTCTCTCCTATTCTTGTACTCATTAGCACGTGGCACTGGGAGTAATCCGGAGATTACTACCTTTGAGGTCTTACTCTTAATTTTCTTCCTAGCTCCCTATATTCTGTCTGTAGAACCTCATCCCTGTTTCTACCTATGGTGCTGGTCCTGATGTGGACCATGGCCTCGAGCTGTTTACCCTCTTTCCCTCCCCCAGAATTCCCTGCGTCTGCTCTGTCACATCCCTGACCCTGGCACCACGGAGACACCAAACCATTCTGGAGTCACGTCTGCGGCCGCAGAAACGCCTCTCTGCTCCCCTAACTATAGAATCCCCAATCACTACAGCTATTTTATTCTTCATCCTTCTCCCCTGTGCAGCTGAGCCACACGTGGTGCCTTGGAATTGGCTCTGGCACTCCCCAGAGGCACCATCGCCCTCACTGATGCTCAGATGTGAATATCGGTTAGAAAGTGAGATGGACTCATGGGGAACTCCTGCACGACCTGCCGAGCGTTCTTACTCTGTCTGGTGGTCACCCACTTCCCCTCTGCCTGCACGCTTTTAAGCTGTGGGGTGACCACCTCCTGAAAGGTGCTATCCACGTCGCTCTCAGCCTCGCGGATGCACCGTATTGACTCCAGCCGCCGCTCAAGCTCCGAAAAGTGGAGCTCGAGTAGTTGAAGCTGGAGACTCCTCCTGCACAGCCACTGACACCAATCCCCTACTGTCTGATATAAACCCACCCCACAGCCACTGGCACCAATCCCCTCCTGTCTGATATAAACCCACCCCAGAGTCACTGACACCAATCCCCTCCTGTCTGATATAAACCCACCCCACAGTCACTGACACCAATCCCCTCCTGTCTGATATAAACCCACCCCAGAGTCACTGACACCAATCCCCTCCTGTCTGATATAAACCCATCCCACAGTCACTGACACGAATCCCTTCCTGTCTGACATAAACCCACCCGACAGTCACTGACACCAATCTCCTCCTGTCTGATATAAACCCACCCCACAGTCACTGACACCAATCTCCTCCTGTCTGATATAAACAAACCCCAGTCACTGGCACCAATCCCCCCCTGTATGATATAAACCCACCCCACAGTCACTGACACCAATCTCCTTCTGTCTGATATAAACCGACCCCACAATCACTGGCACCAATCTCCTCCTGTCTGATATAAACCCACCCCAAAGTCACTGATCCCAATCCCCTCCTGTCTAATATAAACCCATCCAACAGTCACTGACACCAATCCCCTCCTGTCTGACATAAACCCACCCCACAGTCACTGACACCAATCTCCTCCTGTCTGATATAAACCCACCCCACAGTCACTGACACCAATCTCCTCCTGTCTGATATAAACCCACCCCACAGTCACTGACACCAATCTCCTCCTGTCTGATATAAAGCCACCCCACAGTCACTGACACCAATCCGCTCCTGTCTGATATAAAGCCACCCCACATTCACTGACACCAATCCCCTACTGTCTGATATAAAGCCACCCCACAGTCACTGACACCAATCCTCTCCTGTCTGATATAAACCAACCATCATCATAGGCAGTCCCTTGAAGTCGAGGATGACTTGCTTCCACATTACAAATGAGGTCTCAGATGTCTGTTAAGTCCAATGCGGGAGCTACAGTCTCTGTCGCAGGTTGGACAGACGGTGGTTGAAAGTACGTTGGTTGAAGTGCCGGTTTGTTGAAGTGCTTGGGTTGTCGTGTGCTCCTCCCACCGTCAGCACTTGGTCTCCCCTTGCTCCAGGTGGAGAGACTAGAAGTGTTCGACGCCCTCACGGATTATTCTCTTCCACTCTGAGCGATCTTGTGCCAGGGATTCTCAGGTGTCGGTGGGGATGTTGAACTTCAAGGAGGCCTTGAGGGTGTCCTTGAAGCGTTTCCTCTGCCCCCCGGGGCTCGCTTGCCATGTTGAAGCTCCAATAGAGTGCTTGCTTTGGGAGTCTCCTATCGGGCATGTGGACTGATCGAGCGAGGTCAATGCTTCAATGCTGAGGATGTTGGTCTGTGAGCGAACAGATGTTGGTGCGTCTATCCTGCCATTGGATTTGTGGGATCTACCGGATATTCTGGAGGCAGTGTTGATGGTATTTCTCCAGTGCTTTGATGTGCCTGCTGTACATAGTCCATTTCTGGGAAGCGTGTCTGAGGGCAGGTATCACTACTGCTCGGTAGACCATGAGCTTTGTGCCGGTTTTACGGTTCTGGTCTTCAAACACTGTATGCCTTAGGCGACCAAAGGCTGCGCTGGCACACAGAAGGTGGTGTTGGACCTAGTCATTGAGATGTGCCCTTGTTGACAGTAGGCTCCCGAGGTATGAAAAATGGACGACGTTGTCCAAGGCCTCATCGTGGATTTTGATCATCCGGGGTTTGGTGGGAGTGAAGGGCAGTGCTCTGTGGTGGGGATAGGTTGCTAGAGCACTTTTCTTGTAGGAAATGTTTAGTGTAAGGCCTATGCTCTTGGCCACTACGGTGAATGTGTTGACGATGGTTTAGAGCTCGTCCTCTGAGTGAGCGCAGACACAAGCATCATCTGCATATTGTAATTCGATGACAGAGGATGGCATGACCTTGGATCTGGTCTCAAGACGATGGAGGTTGAGCAGTTTCCCATTTATTCTGTAGATTATCTCCACTCAAGCAGGAAGCTTACTGACGGTGAGATGTAGCAATGCAGCAAGGAAGATGGAGAAGAGCGTGGGTGCAGTGACACAGCCTTGCTTCACCTCGGTCCGTACATGAATTGGGTCTGTGGTGGATCCATTGCTCAGGATCACAGCTTGCATGTTATCACCAAGCAAGTGGAGGATGGTGACAAATTTTTGAGGACAGACGAATTTGAAGAGTACACCCCATAATCCCTCACGGTTGACAGTGTCAAAGGCCTTGGTCAGGTCAAAGAAGGCTGACCCAACCCCACAGTCACTGACACCAATCTCCTCCCATGTGATATAAACCAACCCTTGTCACTGACACCAAGTGGACTGGGAAAATATGTTCAAGGGTAAGACTGTAGAAATGCAGTGACAAACATTTAAGGTGACATTTCATAATCTCAGCAAAGATTTATTCAAGTGAGAAATAAAGATGCAAGAGAAGGATGAACCATCCCTGGCTAACCCAGGAAGTAAAGGATGGTATCAAATTGAAAAAAAGGCATACAATTTTGTGAAGGACAGTGGAAGGCCAGAGGATTGGGAAATGTTTCGATACCAGCAAAGGACGACTAAAACATGATAAAGTCAGGGAAGATAGCAGATCAGAGCAAACTGCAAGAAATATAAAAACAGACAGCAAGAGCATCTACAGGTATGTAAATAGGAAACGAGTATCTAAAGTAAATGCTGGTCCCTTAGAGGATGGGACTGGAGAATTAATAATGGGAAACATGGAACTGGCAGAGATTTTGAACAAATATTTTGTATCGGTCTTCATGGTGGAGGACACGAAAATCATCCCAACAGTTGTTATTCAAGGAGCTATTATGGGGGTGGGTGGGAACGTAAAACAGTCACTATCAGTAGAGATAAAGTACTCAGCAAACTAATGGGACTAAAGGTGGACAAGTCCCCTGGACCTGATGACATGCATGCCAGGGTCTTCAGAGAAGTGGCTGCAGAGATAGTGAATGCACTGGTTGTAATCTACCAATATTCCCTGAACTCTGGAGAGGTCCCAGTGGACTGGAAAACAGCAAATGTAACACCCCTATTTAAGAAAGGAGGGAGACAGAAAACAGGAAACTATAGACCAGTTAGTCTAACATCTATCAGTGGGATAATACTGGAGTCCATCATTAAGGAAAAGTAGCAGGACATTTGGAAAATCATATTGCAGTCAAGCAGATTCAACATGGTTTTATGAAAGGGAAATCATGTTTGACAACTTTGCTGGAGTTGATTGAGGATGTAACGAGCAGGGTGGATGAAGTAGAACCAGTTGATGTCGTATATGTGGATTTCCAGAAAGCATTTGATAAGTTGCCACACAAAAGGTTACTGCAGAAGCTAAGAGCTCATGGAGGTGGGGTAATATATTAGCATGGATAGAGGATTGGCTAACTAACATAAAACAGAGTGTCAAGATAAATGGGTCATTTTTAGGTTGCCAAACTGTAACTAATGGGGTGACACAGGGATCAGTGCTGGGGCCTCAACTATTTACAATTTATATTAATGACTTGGATGAAGGGACCGACAGTAACGCAGCCACATTTGATGCTGATACAAAGATAGGTGGGAAAGCAAGTTGTGAGGAGGAGGCAACAAATCTACAAAGGGATATAGACAGGCTCAGTGAGTGGGTAAAAATCTGGCAGATGGACTATAATGTGGTAAATGTCAGGTTATCCCCTTTGGTAGGAAAAATAAAAACGTGAATTATTATTTAAATGGGGTCGATTACAAAATGCTGTAGTACAGAGGGATCTGGGGGTTCTTGTCCAAGAAACTCAATAGGTTAACATGCAGGTACAGCAAATAATCAGGAAGGCAAATGGAATGCTGGCCTTTATTGCAAGGGGGGTGGAGTATAAAAGTCGGGAAGTGATGCTACAACTGTACAGGCCATTTTTAAGACCACAGCTGGAGTACTGCACACAGTTTTGGTCTGGACTTGTCTCCATTCCCGTGCCGAGGGGATTGTTACACCAGACGGGAGGGGCAACATTTGGGCACACTGATTCCGCACCAATTCCCATTCTCCTCCTTTCTGGTGGATAATGGAGGGGCCACTGTGTGTAATGTGCAAGTCAGTAAGCATTGTCAGCAAGCTCTTTTTGGAGATTATATTCAGTGGAAAGTTTGACACTATTGTAGATTTTGTACCAAAGATCAATGTAGGATTCAAGTAAAAATGCATACCAAATTTCTGTTGAGAGTCGCTGAATTAAGGGGGAAGATAACACACAGCGTTTCTTAAATGGACACTGCAGCCTCGAGAACACAATCAGCAATATATCCAGAGTATTAAAGTCCAGCCCAGTTATAGGGTTATTATCAGCAGAAACAAACCCCAACTGTCAGAATGAACATGGTTCAGTCGGGATGTGATTAACAGCAGATTCCAACCCCTGCAGTCACTTGTGAACTGCTGGTGTTTCAGCAGGTGGGATGACGCAGTGAATCCCTTCACACACATGGGGCAGTTGCACGGCCTCTCCCCAGTGTGAACTCGCTGGTGAGTTACAAGGTCGGATGACACAGTGAATCCCTTCACACACATGGGGCAGGTGAACGGCCTCTCCCCAGTGTGAATGCGTCGATGAATTTCCAGCACAGACGGCGATCTAAATACCTTCCCATAATCCCCACAGTTTCTCCATGGTGCTGGTATCCTTGTGACTCTGGATGGTTGGACGATCAGTTGAAGCCTCGCCCACACTCATAACACGTTTACAGTTTCACCCCGCTGTGAATGGTGCAATGTTTCTTCAGGATGTGTGACTGGTTAAAGCTTTTTCCACAGGCAGAGCACTGGATCATTCACTCGGGTGTGTGTGTCTCTGTGCTTTTCCAGTCACACTGATGTTTGAAATCTTTTCCCACAGGCAGGACAGACAAACATTTCTCCTTCCACTTTCAAAGGACGATGATATTCGGGTCCTCATGAATCGATTGAGTCCGTCAGATCTTGACATGATGTTTGGTTTGTGTTTCCTGTCTGAAAATCTCCCCTTCTAATACGCTGTAAAAGGAGATAACAAAACTCATCACTGTCAGTACAATACAGAAATTCAGGAAAGACACATCTAGTTTCCATGGAACATTCTTTCCTCTCTTGTTCTTCCAAAGCTTTAAATCCCTGTCCAACACATTGTCCCTCCTGCTGTGCTGAAATCCAAATCAACACACATTTCTAAACTGTTTCACCTCCACTCCCAGTTTTCAACACCAATTCTGGTTGGGTTCAGTTCGACACTCACTGGTTCTCCTCCCCTTAAGGTACTGACTCTGGCTGGGTTCAGTTCTACACTCACTGGTTCTCCTCCCCTTAAGGTACTGACTCTGGCTGGGTTCAGTTCTATACTCACTGGTTCCCCTCCCCTTAAAGTACTGACTCTGGCTGGGTTCAGTTCTACATTCACTGGTTCCCTTCCCCTGAAGGTACTGACTCTGGCTGGGTTCAGTTCTACACTCAATGGTTCCCCTCCCCTGAAGGTACTGACTCTGGCTGGGTTCAGTTCTACACTCACTGGTTCCCCTCCCCTGAAGGTACTGACTCTGGCTGGGTTCAGTTCTACACTCACTAGTTCCCCTCCCCTGAAGGTACTGACTCTGGCTGGGTTCAGTTCTACACCCACTGGTTCCCCTCCCCTGAAGGTACTGACTCTGGCTGGGTTCAGTTCTACACTCACTGGTTCCCTTCCCCTGAAGGTACTGACTCTGGCTGGGTTCAGTTCTACACCCACTGGTTCCCCTCCCTTGAAGGTACTGACTCTGGCTGGGTTCAGTTCTACACTCACTGGTTCCCCTCCCCTGAAGGTACTGACTCTGGCTGGGTTCAGTTCTACACTCACTGTTTCCCTTCCACTGAAGGTACTGACTCTGGGAGGGTTAAGTTCTACACTCACTGGTTCCCCTCCCCTGAACGTACTGACTCTGGCTGGGTTCAGTTCTATACTCACTGGTTCCCCTCCCCTTAAGTACTGACTCTGGCTGGATTCAGTTCCACACTCACTGGTTCCCTTCCACTGAAGGTACTGACTCTGGCTGGGTTCAGTTCTGCACTCACTGGTTCCCTTCCGCTGAAGGTGCTGACTCTGGCTGGGTTCAGTTCTACACTCACTGGTTCCCCTCCCCTGAGGTTATGACTCTGGTTGGTTTCAGTTCTACACTCACTGGTTCCCTTCCCCTAAAGGTGCTGACTCTGGTTGGGTTGTGTTCTACACTCACTGGTTCCCCTCCCCTGAAGGTGCTTACTCTGACTGGGTTCAGTTCTACACTCACTGGTTCCCCTCCCCTGAAGGTACTGACTCTGGTTGGGTTCAGTTCTGCACTCACTGGTTCCCTTCCCCTGAAGGTGCTGACTCTGGCTGCGTTCAGTTCTACAATCACTGGTTCCCCTCCCCTGAAGGTGCTGATTCTGGCTGGGTTCAGTTCCACACTCACTGGTTCCCCTCCCCTGAAGGTGCTGATTCTTGTTGCGTTCAGTTCCACACTCACTGGTTCCCCTCTCTCTCCTCCCCTGAAGTTTTTTTTTCTGTTAAGTTAGTATTTAGTCTTTAAATAAAGGTTAATTAAATCAGCGGATTGCTGAGTCGTTGCTGGGTATATTTCTCTAAGGTTTAGAGTTTAGTTCTACTTGATAGTTGCGAGTGTAACTAGAGGGATGACACGACAGCTCAGTTCCGTGGATTACACATCCTGTGGCATGTGAGAAATCCTGGAAGCTTTGCACAGCCGGGACGACCACATGTGCAGGAGGTGTCTCCAGCTGCACCAACTCCAGCTCCGCGTTTTGGAGCTTGAGCGGCGGCTGGAGTCACTGCGGTGCATCCATGACACTGAGAGCTCCGGGGATCTCACGTTTCTAGAGGTGGTCACCCCGCAGCTTAAGAATGTGCAGGCAGAGGGGGATTGGGTGACCCCTGGACAGAAGAGGAGGACCAGACAGGTAGTGCAGGAGTCCCCTGAGTCCATCTCGCTCTCCAACCGGTTCTCTGTTCTGAGTACTGGTGAGGGCGATGGTGGCTCTGGGAGTGAGCCAGAGCTACATTCACAGCACTTTGGGTGTCTCAGCTGTGCGGGGGGGAGGAAGAAGAATGGAAGAGCTCTAGTGATAGGGGATTCAATAGTCAGGGGAGCAGACAGGTGTTTCTGCAGCCGCAGACGTGACTCCAGGATGGTATGTTGCCTCCCTGGTGCCAGGATGTCACTGAGCGGCTGCAGGGCATTCTGGGGGGAGAGGGTGAACAGCCGGAGGTTGTGGTCCACATCGGGACCAATGACACAGGTAGAAGGAGGGGTGAGGTCCTGCAGGCAGCATTTAAGGAGCTCGGAGAGAGATTAAAAAGCAGCTCTCAAAGCTAGTAATCTCCGGATGACTCCCGATGCCACGAGCTCGTGAGTACAGAAATAGAAGGATAGAACAGATGAATACGTGGCTGGAGAGATGGTGCAGGCGGGAGGGCTTTAGTTTACGGAGGCATTGGGACCGTTTCTGGGGGAGGTTGGGCCGGTACAAGCTGAAAGGTTTGCACCTCAACAGAGCCGGGACCAATATCCTCACGGGGGGGTTGCTAGTGCTGTTGGAGAGAGTTTAAACTCGCTTGGCAGGGAGACGGGAACCTGAAAATAGATTCAGTAGGGAGGGGATTAAAGCTGGAATTAGAAAGCAAAATTAAAGAAAGTGAGTTTGAAGGAGAGAGGAAATAAGCAGGAAAAAAGTGTAAAAAAAACAAACTTAAAGCCACTTTGTCTAAATGCACGTATCATTTATAACAAAATAGATGAGTTGACGGCACAAATAGATACAAATGGGTGTGATCTGATAGGCATTACAGAGACATGGTTGCAAGGTGACCAGGTCTGGGAATGAAATATTCAGGGGTATTTGACAATCCAGAAGGACAGACAGAAAGGAAAAGGAGGTGGGGTAGCTCTATTGATAAAGGATGGAATCACTGCAATAAGAAGAAACAATATTGGCTCAAATGATCAGGATGTTGAACCAGTTTGGGTGGAGATAAGGAATAATAAAGGGAAAAAGTCACTGGTGGACATAGTCTACAGGCCACCTAACAGTAGCAACTGTGTTGGTCGGAGCATAAACCAGGAAATAGTGGGGGCTTGTAAAAAGGGAACAGCAATAATCATTAGTGATTTTAACCTCCATATTGATTAGACATATCAAATTGGTCAGGGTAGCCTTGAGTTGGAGTTCATAGAGTACATAAGGGGCGGGTTCATTCAGCAGTATGTAACGGAACCAACCAGGGGGCAGGCTATCTCAGATCTGGTCCTGTGTAATGAGATAGGATTAAAAAACAATCTCCAAGTAAAGGATCTCCTTGGAATGAGTGATCATAGCATGGTTGAATTTCAAATTCAGATGGAGGGTGAGAAAGTTAGCTCTCTAACCAGCGTTGGAGTCCATTATTAAAGAAGCAGTAGCAGGACATTTGGAAAAGCACATTTCAGTCAGGCAGAGTCACCACGGATTTATGAAGGGGAAGTCATGTTTGACAAATTTGTTGGAATTCTGTGAGGATGCAACAGACAGGGTGGATAAAGGGGAACCATTGGATGTGGTATATTTGGACTTCCAGAAGGCATTTGACAAGGTGCCACATAAAAAGTTACTGCACAAGATAAAATATCATGGGGTTGGGGGCAATATATTAGCATGGATAAAGGATTGGTTAGTAAAAGAAAACAGAGTCAGGATAAATGGTTCATTCTCGGGTTGGCAATCAGTAACTAGTGGGGTGTCGCAGGGATCAGTGCTGGGACCCCGACTATTTACAATCTATATTAACGATGCGGAAGAAAGGGCCGAGGGTAACGTAGCCACATTTGCTGACGATGCAAAGATAGGAGGAAAATCAATGTGTGAGGAGGACACAAAAAATCTGCAAAAGGACATAGACAGGCTAAATGAGTGTGCAAAAATTTGGTAGATGGAGTATATTGTTGGAAAGTGTGAGGTCATGTGCTTTGGCAGAAAAATTCAAAGAGCAAGTTATTAATTAAATGGAGAAAAATTGCAGAGGTTAGTATGCAGGTTCTGCAAGTGATCAGGAAGGCCAATGAATTCTTGGCCTTTATTGCAAAGGGGATGGAGTATAAAAGCAGGGAAGTCTTGCTGCAGTTATACAGGGTATTGGTGAGGGCACTCCTGGAATACTGTGTACAGTTTTAGTTTCCATATTTACGAAAGGATATACTTGCTTTGGTGGCAGTTTCTTGTCTTGGAGGGTTGTAGTAAATCTGTGGAATTAGCTGCCTCAGAGAGCTGTGGAAGCTGGGTCATTGAATAAATTTAAGACAGAGATAGGCAGGTTTTTAACCAATAAGGGGTTATGGGGCGAAGACAGGGAAGTGGTCCAGAGTCCATGATCGGATCAGCCATGATCGTGTTGCGTTGTGAAGCAGGCTCGAGTATGGCCTGCTCCTGCTCCTATTCCGTATGTCCATTTGTTCTTATGTTTACCACTCCCTCATCAGACACTTCCAGGGCAAGTACAGCAAGGGTTAGATACAGAGTAAAGCTCCCTCTGCACTGTCCCATCAAATGCTAAACCTTGCCCATAATGAGCAGGGCTCAGGGAGGTTGGTTGCTGGGCACTGCAGTGATGTCATTAAGCTAGTTTGAATAGCTAATAGTTACTCCAAACTAACTTAGGCCAGCATATCTGGCCACACAGAAAGACAAGAAAGCACCAAGCACTTAACAAAGCACAAAAATAAGCATTCAATAACAAATAAAAAATACAAGGAAGCTGAGAGAACCTGCATCAAGCACCAAGATTTACAAAGCACGAAACAAAACACAAAAAGTAACAAGCAATTAATTAACAAATAAAAAATAAAAGGAAACCTGCATCGAAAGCACCAAGACCAAAGTAATTGATGGGATTGAAGGCCAATAAACCCCCGGGGCCTGATAGTCTGCATCCCAGATTACTTAAGGAAGTGGCCCTAGAAAGAGTGGATGCATTGGTGATCATTTTCCAACAGTCTATCGACGCTGGATCAGTTCCTATGGCCTGGAGGGTAGCTAATGTAGCACCACTTTTTAAAAAAGGAGAGAGAAAACGGGTAATTATAGACCAGTTAGCCTGACATCAGTAGTGAGGAAAATGTTGGAATCAATCATTAAGGTTGAGAGAGCAATGGCAGGATCGGACCAAATCAACATGGATTTATGAAAGGGAAATCATGCTTGACAAATCTTCTAGAATTTTTTGAGGATGTAACTCGTAGAGTGGACAAGGGAGAACCAGTGGATGTGGTGTATTTGGACTTTCAAAAGGCTTTTGACAAGGTCCCACACAAGAGATTCGTGTGCAAAATTAAAGCACATGGTACTGGGGCTAATGTACTGACGTGGATAGAGAACTGGTTGGCAGACAGGAAGCAGTGAGTCGGGATAAACGAGTACATTTCAGAATGGCAAGCAGTGACTAGTGGGGTGCCGAAGAGCTCAGTGCTGGGACCCCAGCTATTTACATTATACATTAATGATTTAGATGGAGGAATTGTTGTAATATCTCCAAGGCTGCAGATGAAACTAGACTGGGTGGCGGTGTGAGCTGTGTGGAGGACGCTAAGAGGCTGAAGTGTGACTTAGACAGGTTGGGTGATTGGGCAAACGCATGGCAGATGCAGCATAATGTAGATAACTGTGAGGTTATTCACTTTAGTGGCAAAAACACAAATGCAGAATATTATCTGAATGGCAGCAGATAAGGAAAAGAGAAAGTGCAACGAGATGGTGTCATGGTACATCAGTCATTGAAAGATAGCATGCAGGTACAGCAGGCGGTGAAGTTGGCAAATGGTATGTTGGCCTTCACAGCAATGGGATTTGAGTAGAGGGGCAGGGAGGTCTTACTGAAGTTGTAGAGGTCCTTAGTGACGTCTCAGCTGCAATATTGTGTTCAGTTTTTGTCTCCTAATCTGAGGAAGGACATTCTTGCTATTTAGGGAGTGCAGCGGAGGTTCACCAGACTGATTCCCAGGATGGCAGGACTGACATATGAGGAGAGACTGGATCGACTGGGCCTGTATTCACTGAAGTTTAGAAGGATGAGAGGGAATCTCATCGAAACATATATACAATTCTGACGGGTCTGGACAGGTTTGATGCAGGAAGAATGTTCCCGATGTTGGGGAAGTCCAGAACCAGGGGACATAGTCTAAGGATAAGGGGTAAGCCAGTTAGGACTGAGATGAGGAGAAACTTCTTCATTCAGAGTTGTTAAGCTGTGGAATTCCCTGCCTCAGAGAGTTGTTGATGCTAGTTCATTGGATATATTCAAGAGGGAGTTAGATATGGCCCTTACGGCTAAAGGGATCAAAGGTTATGGAGAGAAACGAGGAAAGGGGTACTGAGGTGAATGATCAGCCATGATCTTATTGAATGGTGGTGCAGACTCGAAGGGCCGAATGGCCTACTCCTGCATCTATTTTCTATGTTTCTGTGTAATAATCAATCAATAACAAATAAAAAGATCGGCGAATCGGTTCTTTCTCACTGTGCAGATCTGCTCCTGGTGATATACCCTCAACCTCCGACTGACTGCAACTCAACTTGCATGTATGTGCAGTAAAAACTCAGAGAAAGCTCAGAATCTCTTTAGTGAACTTAAACTGGGGTCTCGAGATCTCTTGCAACCGAAAAAGCAAAATGAAAAATGGACCACAATCAATTAATAAATAAATAATCACACAAAAAGTAGAAGTCCTACCTTCAGCGGGCCGCCGATGAGGGAGCCCATTGGGCCAGGGACAGGGGCGGCACGCTTCGGGCCCCTCCCACACAGCCTGCAGAACACACGCAGAGATTCTGGGGGCGAGGAGCTGCTGCACATGCGTGCACACTCTAGCGTGCATGTGCAGAGGTCCTGGCACTGTTTTCAGCTCCGGGACCTGGCTGCGCTTCCATCGAGGCGAGGCTGGGGAGCGGCCAAACTCGGCCTGAAGACTTTTGGTGCCCGAATCGGTATAGAAAAGCGTCGCACCTCTGGTGAGTTCGTCAGAAAACTCTACTGGTCAAATTTGGGCCCCAAGGGTGGGACTGTTTCAAATTTACCAATTTAGCACTTTGTTCTCACCAATGTGCGTGCTCCCTTCAAATCTGCTGCACTGTGTCTCTTCCAGCGGTGGGTGCTGGTGAGTGGTCCCTTTAAATCTGCTGCATGGTGTCTCTTCCTGCGGTGAGAGCTGGTGAGCGGTCCCTTTAAATCTGCTGCACGGTGTCTCTTCCAGCGGTGGGAGCTGGTGAGCGGTCCCTTTAAATCTGCTGCACGGTGTCTCTTCCAGCGGTGGGAGCTGGTGAGTCTGTCCCTTTAAATCTGCTGCACGGTGTCTCTTCCAGCGGTGGAATGAAGATGGTTCGGTTCTGGATGTAACTAACAGCAGAATCCAAACCCTGCAGTCACTTGTGAACTCGCTGGTGTCTCAGCAGGCTGAATGATCGAGTGAACCCCTTCCCACACATGGAGCAAGTGAACGGCCTCTCCCCGGTATGATCTCGCTGGTGTCTCGGAAGGTGCTAATTGTTGTGCAAGTATACACCCTGTACACTCAATGTAAAGTTACATAAGACCTATGAATGTACCTTTACACTGCATACAATATGCCTGTACCAACAGAGGGTGCAACAGGTGGAGATCTATAGGTCACCTGCACACCGCAGGTATAAAAGGGAGCCCACCTTACTGTCACATCATTCAGGAGCTGCAATAAAAGGACTAAGGTCACAACAGTGCAAGTGCAATACCTTACCTCGTGGAGTCATTACTCGATGCTGGCAAACACGACAGTAATTACTGTTGAATGTGTTTCCACACAAGGAGCAGGTGAACGGCCACTCCCCAGTGTGAGTGCGCTGGTGTGTCAGCAGTTCCTTTTTGCTATTAAAGCTCTTCTCACAGGCAGAACATTTAAAAGGTCTCACATTGGTGTGAACAAATTGGTGTCTCAGTCAGTGGGTTGAAGAAATGAATCCTGACCCACACACGGAGCAGGTGAAGGTCTCTCCCCAGTGTGAACTGGCTGGTGTGTTAGCAGCTCACATGACCGAGTGAATCTCTTCCCACACACGGAGCAGCTGAACAGCCTCACCCCAGTGTGGGTGTGTTGATGAGTTTCCAGCTCAGATGGGTAATTGAATCCTTTCCCACAGTCCCCGCATTTTCACGGTATCTCCCCAGTGTGGCTGCATTTGTGTTTGGCCAGGCCACAGGATCGGCTGAATCCTTGTCCACACACACAACACGTGTACGGTTTCTCCCCGCTGTCAACTCTGCTTTTTGCTTCCATGTTGTGTTTGATGATATTCAGGTCCTGATGAATAGACTGGTCGATCTTGATGTGACATTGGAGTTAAATCTCCCGTGTACAAGTCCTCCCCTTCAAATAAAATGAATATAAAACAGATAAAAGGGAGTGAGAGAGAACCCAGAAAAACACACAGGCTTGTTGTAAAATTGAGCTTAATAAATCGGGGAATGTTTGGGGCGGGCTCTAGAAAAACAGTCACCATGAAAGCTGCCGGATTGTCACTAAAATCCCAACTGGCGCACTAATGTCCTCCAGCGATATGGGGATCGGGCGGGAGAGTCAAGTTCAGGTCGAAGATCAGCCATGGTCATATTGACCGATGGAGAAGGCTCGAAGGACCATATGGCTGACTCCTGCTCCTAATCCTTATGTTCTGATGGAAGGGAACCTGCCACCCAACCTGTCCCACGGCTTTTACCACCCAGAAGGAAAAGGGCAGCAGGTGAATGGGAACACCATCATCTGCAAGTTCCCCTCCAAGTCACACACCATCCGGATTTGGTCATATATCGCCGTTCCTTCATCGTAACTGGGTCAAAATCCTGGAACTGGCTCCCTAACAGCACTGTGGGAGCACCTTCACCACACGGACTGCAGCGGTTCAAGTAGGTGACTCCCCACCAACTTCTCCAGTGTAATTAGGAATGGCCAATAAATGCCGGCCTTGGCAGCGACGGCCACAGCCCGGAACAAATTAAAAAATCTGTAAATGTTCAATGGATTAAAAGTCTC
This sequence comes from Pristiophorus japonicus, assembly GCF_044704955.1. Classification (NCBI taxonomy): domain Eukaryota; kingdom Metazoa; phylum Chordata; class Chondrichthyes; family Pristiophoridae; genus Pristiophorus; species Pristiophorus japonicus. The sequence continues at coordinate 50,158,380 of NC_091999.1, forward strand.
TCCAGAAATACTTGTTCCTCAAACACTTTTCCATTGTGTGGACAGGGGGTGCTTAACAATCTAATCTCCCCCAGAGCCCACCTCCCCGGGGGCCCCGCACGGGCCCAGAGTCCACCTCCCCGGGAAACCCGCACGGGCCCAGAGCCCACCTCCCTGCACGGGCCCAGAGCCCACCTCCCCGGAGGACCCGCACGGGCCCAGTGCCTACCTCCCCGGGGGCCCCGCACGGGCCCAGAGCCAACCTCGCCGGGGGCCCCGCACGGGCCCAGAGCCCACCTCCCCGGGGGCCCGCACGGGCCCAGAGCCCACCTTCCCGGGGGCCCCGCACGGGCCGAGAGCCCACCTCCCCGGGGGCCCCGCACGGGCCCAGAGCCCACCTCCACGGGGGCCCCGCTCGGGGAAAGGCCGGAGCCGCAGGTTGTTGTTCGGGGCCTGAGGCCCACAGTGGGTGTGTGTGAAGCGGATAATGCGGAGTGTTGTCTCTCGGGCAGGCGGGGCCTGGGCCCGCACTCGGTGTGTGTGAAGCCCGCGCCGCCTGGGGTTTATTAACCCGCTCCCTCCCTGGGCCCATCTCTCAGCCGCTGCGTCAGACACAGCCGCCCTAGCGCGCATGCTCAGCTCACACTGCCCGGGTGATTGACGGCAGCTCCGGGCCAATAGGAAGAGCGGGGGCGGCGCCGGAGGACCGAGTTGGCAATGGGTCCTCCAACGAATCAGACTGTGCTCGGGGCGGGGCTGGAGGACCGAGCGGGCGGAGGGTCCTCCAACCAATCGGAGTGTGCGAGAGGCAGGGCTGAGCCCGGATCTCCCGCACTGAGCATGTGCGGGCGGCGGCGGCGACAGTTGGTGGAGCCCGGATCATTTCTGTTGTCGGCGCGGGGCTGGAAGTGGAGCCGTGTGTGGAGCTGGTGAGCGTCATAAACACCTGGTGTAGGGCCCAGGGCCAATCACAGCCCAGAGGCTGACCCCGGGCTTGATCTGCGGTGACAGGCCCGGGGTCAGCGGGGTCACCGGCCGCCAGCTGGGATTTGGGAAAGAGGAAAAATGGGAGACATTCTAAAGCAAATGGTGCAATTTGCAGGTGAACACAAAGCTGTGAGGGGCAGGGTCCGCTGATCAATCTGTTCCAGCATTAATAGCAGTATAGAGTACAACAAGCAAGTTCTGGTCAACCTTTATCACTCACTATTTAGACTCAGATATTGAGGGTTGGCCTCAATTCTGGGACATCAATAATAACTTTCAAAACCAGCAATGTTCAAAGGGAACATTTTCTGGTGTTTTGGGGCAGGTGCAGGGAGTGGGTCTTTCAGTGAGTTGGACAGGCTCGATGGGCCGAATGGCCTCTTTCTGTGCTGTGTGATTCCCTGAAATGGTGAGAGTCCGGGAGCGAGTGGTCAGGGAGAGCCCATCACCAAAACAGGGAGATATTACAGATATATAGGGAGGGTCAGAGTGTATAAAGAGGTGACGAGAGCACAGACACCCAGAGTCAGTACCTTCAGGGGAGGGGAACCAGTGAGTGTAGAACTGAACCCAGCCAGAGTCAGTGCTTTCAGGGGAGGGGAACCAGTGAGGGTCGAACTGAACAAAGCCAGAGTCAGTACTTTCAGGGAGGAGGTACAGAGGTTTCGTGAGAGTGTTCCAGAGCTTGGGGCCTCGGCAACAGAAGACAAAGCCACCAATATTTGAGCGATTATAATCAGGGATGCTCAGCAGTGAGTCACATTCTGCACTGGGGGAGTCGGGTGGTGGCTTCAGGCTTTAAAATTCTCATCCTCTTGTTCAAATCCCTCCAAGGCCTCGCCCCTCCCTATCTCTGTAACCTCCTCCAGCCCGCCAATCCTCTTAATAAGGAGAAACAATTTTCAGTGTCAGAAAGTTCAGTAACCACAGGCTCAGATTGAATGTGATTGGTAAATGAACCAGATGCTACATGAGGGGACTAATGAAGCAGCGAGATGTTCTGGCCTGGAACGCAATGCTTGTTCGGGTGGTGGAAGCAGATTTACTTGTAACTTTCGAAAGAGATAAACATGAGTTGAAAAAATTTTCAGCGTTATGGGGCAAGAGTAGGACAGGAGTCCCCTGAGTGCATCTCACTCGCTAACCGGTTTCCAGTTCTGGATACTGATGAGGGCGATGATTTCTCTGGGGAGTACAGCCAGAGCCATGTCCACGACACCGTGGGTGGCTCAGCTGCACAGGGCGGGGAGGAAGAAGAGTGGAAGAGCATTAGTGCTGGTGCATTTGATAGTTAGGGGAACAAAAAAGCGCTTCTGCAGGCACAGACATGATTCCAGGATGGTATGTTGCCTCCCTGGTGCCAGGGTCAAGGATGTCACTGAGCAGCTGCAGGACATTGTTGAGGGGGGAGGATGAACATCCAGAGGTTGTGGTCCGTATCGGGACCAATGACATCGGTAGAAAGAGGGAGGAGATCCTGCAGGCAGATTTTAGGGAGCTAGGAAAGAGATCAAAAAACAGGACCTCAAAGGTAGTAATGTCCGGATTACTCCTGGTGCCACGTGCTGGTGAGTACAGAAATAAGAGGATGGAGCAGATGAATGCATGGCTGGAGTTTGGTGCAGGAGGGAGGGCTTTAGATTCCTGAGGCATTGAGAGCGTTTCTGGGGGAGGTGGGACTAGTACAAGCCGGACAGGTTGCACCTCAACAGGACCGGACAATATCCTCACTGGGGCTTTTGCTAATGTTTGGAAGGCAGAGGAAACAAAGGCTAGAAAATAGACAATAAGGGAGTTTGGCAGGGCTAAATGCCATTGCCAGTGTGTTTCAATGAGATCATCTCTCATTCATCTAAACTCCGGAGAGTATAGGCCCATTCTACACAAACGCTCATCATAAGACAGTCCTCTCATCACAGGAATCAATCTAGAAATTCTTCAATGCCAGTGCAAGGAGTCTGGGGATTGAGGCAGATAAGCTGAGGGCACAGACAGACATGTGGGGGTATGATATTGTAACTATTAGTGAAACACGGCTAAAAGAACTGCAGGAATGGCAGCTCAACATTCCTGGTCACAGGGTTTTAAGACAAGATAGAGACGGGATAAAAAAAAGGCGGGCACATCGCAGTGTTGATTAAAGAAACAATTCCAGCTGTGGGGAGGGATGATATGTTTGAAGGATCATCAAATGAGGCCACATGGGAGACGTGAAGAACAAAAAAGGGGCGATCACACTGCTGGGGATGTACTATAGACCCCCAAACAGTCAGAGGGAGACAAAAGAGCAAATATGTCGGCACATTTCTGATACGTGCAAAAATAATAGGGCAGTAATAGTCGGGGATTTCAACTACCCAAATATTAACTGTGATAGAATTAGTATGAATGATATAGAAGGAGCAGAATTCATAAAATGCATTCAGGAGAACATTTTTAGCCATTACGTAGCAAGCCCAACAAGAGAGGGGGTGGTTTTGGAATTGGGTTTAATGAATGAAGCTTGGGCAGGTGGAAGTGGTATCAGTGGGAGAGTATTTTGGTGCTGGTGATCACAATTCAGTTAGATTCAGGGTCGTTATGGAAAAGGACAAAGATGGACCAGAAATAAAAGTTCTCAATTGGCATAAAGCTAATTTTACTAAGCAGAGATGTGATTTAACCAAAGTGGACTGGAAACAGCTACTTGAAGGTAACTTAGTGTCAGAGCAGTAGGAGGCATTCAAGGAGGAGATAGCGAGGATTCAGAGCTAGTATGTTCCCTTAAGATAAAGGGTGGGACTAATAAATCTAGAGCCCCTTACATGTCAATATTAGAATATCAGAGATAGGAGCAGGAGTAGATCATACGGCCTCTCGAGCCTGCTCCGCTATTCAATAAGATCATTGCCCTCAACTCCACTTTCCCACCTGATCTCCATATCCCTTGATTCCTCGAGAGTCCAAAAATCTATCTATCTCAGCCTTGAATAGACTGAGCATCCACAGCCCTCCAAAGAATTCCATAGATTCACAAACCTCTGAGTGAAGACATTTCTCATCTCTGTCTTAAATGGCCTCCCCCTTATCTTGAGCCCCCGAGTTCTAGTCACTCCAGGCCGGGGGAATCTAGCTCTCAGCATCTACCCTGTCAATACCCTTCAGAATCTTGTATGTTTCAATGGGATCCCCTCTCATTCTTCTAAACTCCAGAGAGTATAGGTCCATTCTTCACAATGTCTCATCGTAACACAGCTCTCTCATCCCAGGAATCAATCTTGTGAACCTCCATTGCACCGTCTTCAAGGCAAGTGTATCTTTCCTTAGATAAGGAGACCGAAACTGCCCAGTACTCCAGGTGTGGTCTCACCAAGGCCCTGTACAATTGTAGCAATAGATCCTTACTCTTATACTCCACCCCCATACTGCTTGCTGTACCTGCATGCTCGCTTCCTGTGTTTCTTGCACAAGGACACCCAAATCTCTCTCAACACCAAGATTTAAAGTTTCTCACCATTTAAAAGATATTCTGTTTTTCTATTCTTCCTACCAAGGTGAATAACCTCACATTTCCCGACATTATGCTCAATCTGCCACCTTACTGCCCATTCACATCGTCTGTCTATATATCTTTGCACTCTTGTGTTCTACTCACAGCTTACTGTCTCACCTAGCTTTGTATCGTCAGCAAATATTACACTCGGTCCCTTTATCTAGGTCATTAATATAGATTGTAAATAGCTGAGGACCCAGCACTGACCCTTGCTTCACGGTAGAAGACACTAAAAACCTCTCCTTTTTTAAATAGGGGCGTTACATTTGCGGTTTTCCAATCTGGTGGGACTGCCCCAGAATCCAGGGAATTTTGGGAGATTAAAACCAATGCATCCACTATCTCTGCAGCCATTTCTCTTAAGACCCTGGGATGTAAGGCATCAGATCCAGGGGACTTGTCCGCCTTCAGTCCCATTATTTTACCGAGTACCACTTCATTACTGACAGTGATTGTATTAAGTTCCTCCTTACCTATAGCCCCTTGATTATCCACTTTTGGGATGTTTTTAGTGTCTTCTACCGTGAAGACCGATACAAAATATTTGTTCAACGTCTCTGCCATTTCCCTGTTCTCCATTATTAATTCCCCAGTCTCATCCTCCAGGGGACCAACATTTACTTTCGCCACTCTTTTCCTTTTTAACACTCTTTAAAATGTGCCTCTTTGACCCCCGGTGTCAAATTCTATCTGATAATGCTCCTGTGAAGCACCAGGGGCCATTTTACAGAGTTATTTCAAGGCTGAGATAGATACATTTTTGATGTTTGGGGAATCGAGGGAATGGAGATCGGGCGGGAAAGTGGAGTTGAGGTTGATGATCAGCCATGATGTTATTGAATGGTGGAGCGGGCTCGAGGGGCCGTATGGCCTACTCCTGCTGATAACTCTTATGTTCTTAAAGGTGCTATATAAATGAAAGTTGTTGTTGTTTATAAAGGAAGGATAAATGGTGGTGGGTCAGGGAGAGCATTTGATCAGAACTGGGAGATATGGCAGATGGACAGCTTATAGGGAGCGATAGAGTGAGCGAAAGGAGAGAGAGAGAGAGACCATGTACACAAGAAATGAACTGTAAAGTTGGGTGGGGAAGAGGAGGTGGGGAAGTGACAGCAGACAAAAGGAGGCACAATAGGAGAAGGGAGAGTAATAAAAGACATATAGAAAATAAAAACACTTGCATTTATTTCGCACCTTTCACCACCACCAGATGCTCCAAAGCCCTTTACAGTCAATTAAGTTCTTTTTGAAGTGTAGTCACTATCGTAATGTAGGAAACGCAGCAACCAATTTACAATGTGATAATGACCAGATAACCTGCTTCACTGATGCTAAGGGAAAATATTGGCCAGGACATCGGGGATAACTCCCCTGTTCTGCTTGAAATATTGCAATGGGACCTTTTACGTCCACCTGAGGGAGCAGACGGGGCCTCGGTTCAACATCTTATCCAAAGGACAGCACCTCCGACAGTACAGCAGTCCCTCAGCACTGCACTGGAGCATCAGCCGAGATTTTTGTGTTCATGTCTCTGGAGTGCGACATCAACCCACAACCTTGTGACCCAGAGGCAAGTGTGTTACGCACTGAGTCACAGCTGACACAAATACTGACATAGTTAGAGCAGGTTAGCTCAGTTGGAGATGTGAGATGATGCATTTATCAATGCTTAGATATTTTGACTATTCCTCAAAATCAGTAAAATTGTGGAATGTTCAGGTCAAGGTTCACAGATTAACAATAAGAAATAGGAGCAGGAGTAGGCCATTGTATCCCTCGAGCCTGCTCTGCCATTCAATAAAATCATGGTTGATATGATCTTGACCTCAACTCCACTTTCCTGCCTGCTCACCATTACTCTTGACTCCCCTATTATGCAAAAATCTGGCTATCTCCGCTTTAAATATATTGACTGACTCAGCCTCCACAGCTCTCTGGGGTAGAGAATTCCAAAGATTCACGACCCTCAGAGAAGAAATTCCTCCGCATCTCCGTTTTAAATGGGCGACCCCTTATTCTAAAACTATGCACCCTAGTTCTAGATTCCCCCACGAGGTGAAACATCCTCTCTGCATCTACCCTGTCAAGTCCCCTCAGAATCTTACACGTTTCAATAAGTTCACCTCTCACTCTTCGAAACTGCAATGAGTACAAGCCCAACATGCTCAATCTTACTTCATAAGACAACCCCTTCATCTCAGGAATCAACCTCGTGAGTTTCTCTGAACTGCCTCCAATGCAAGTATATCCTCCTTAAATAAGGAGACCAAAACTGTACGCAGTACTCCAGGTGTGGTCTCACGAACACCGAGTACATTTGTAGCAAGACTTCTCTACTTTTATACTCCATTCCCCTTCAATAAAGGCCAACATTCCATTGGCCTTCCTGATTACTTGCTGTACCTGCATGCTAACTTTTTGTGTTTCATGCACAAGGACCCCCAGATCCCTTGTGTCCCGCAGCATTTTGTAGTCGCCATTTAAATAATAATTTGCTTTTTTATTCTTCCAACCAAAGTGCATAACCTCACATTTTCCCTCATTATACTCCATCTGCCAAATTTTTGCCCACTCACTGAGCCTGTCCATAATACTTTGCTGAATCTTTGTGTCCTCCTCACAACTTGCTTTCCCACCTATCTTTGTATCAGCAGCATATTTGGCTGCAGTGCACTCCGTCCCTTCATCCAAGTCATTAACATAGGTTGTAATTAGTTGAGGCCCCAGCACTGATCCCTGTGGCACCCCACTAGTTACAGTTTGCCAACCTGAAAATGACCCATTTTTCCGACTCTCTGTTTTCTGTTAGTTAGCCAATCCAAAATTTATGCTAATATATTACCCCCAACCCCGTGAGCTCTTATATTGTGCAGTAACCTTTTATCTGGCACCTTATCGAATGCCTTCTGGAAATGCAAATACACCACTGCTACTGGTTCCTCTTCATCCACCGTGCTCGTTACATCCTCAAAGAACTCGAGCAAGTTTGTCAAACGTGATTTCCCTTTCATAAAACCATGCCGTCTCTGCTTGACTATTATGATTTTCTAAATGTCCTGCTACTATTTCCTTCATAATGGACTCCAGCATTTTCCCAATGATAGATGTTAGGCTAACTGCTCTATAGTTTCCTGCTTTCTTTCTCCCTCCCTCCCTTGTTGAATTGGGGTGTTGCATTTGGGGTTTTCCAATCCACTGGGACCTTGCCAGAATCCAGGGAAATTTGGTCGATTACAACCAATACATCCACTTTCTCTGCAGCCACTTCTTTTAAGACCCCAGGATGCAGGCCATCAAGTCCAGGGGACGTCCAACTTTAGTCGCAATAGTTTGTCTGGTACTTTTTCTCTTGTGATAGTGATTGTTTTAAGTTCCTCGCTCCCTGTGACCCCTTGATTATCTATTATTATTGGGATTCTTTTAGTGTCTTGCACCGTGAAGACCATACAAAATATTTGTTTAAAGTCTCCGTCATTTCCCTGTTTCTCATTATTAATTCCCCGTCTCATCCTCCAAAGGGACTAAAGTTTATTTTACCTATCTCTTCCTTTTTATATATCTGTAGAAGCTTTGACTGTATTTATATTTCTTGCCAGTTTACTCTCAATCTACCTTCTCCCTCTTTATTATTTTTATTAAGACAATACTTAAAACCACACGGCAGAAGGAAAGAATGTTCCATAGAAACTAGAATTGTCTCTTCTGAATTTCGATTCTGTACTTATTTTGTAAACTCCTTTTGCAGGGTGTTAGAAGGGGAGGATTTGAAGGAGGGAAACTCAAACTAAACGTCACGTCAAGATCAGATAGAGTCACTCAATTCATCAGGACTTGAATATCATCGGCCTTTAAATGTGGAAGTAGAAATGTTTTTTTGTTTTGTCTGTGGGTAAAGATTACAAACATCAATGTGACTAAAAAAGCAGAGACCCACACACCCGAGTGAGAGTGTATCAGTGCACTGATTGTGGAAAGAGCTTGAACCAGTTACACAGCCTGAAAAACCATTGCACCATTCAAAGCGCGGAGAAACTGTAAACGTGTTGTGTGTGGAGGAGGCTTCAAATGATCGTCCAACCTGGAGAGACGGAAGCACACCCGCACCATGGACAAACCGTGGAAATGTGGCGACTGTGGGAAGGGATTCAGCTACCCGTCTGCATGCAAATTCATCAACACAGTCACACTGGGGAGAGGCCATTCACCTGCTTTGAATGTGGGAAGGGATTCACTCACTCATCCATCCTGCTGATACACTAGCGAGTTCACATTGGGGAGAGGCCATTCTCCTGCTCTGAGTGTGGGAAGGGATTCAGTGTGTCCTCCCACCTGCTGACAAACCAGCGGGTTCACACTGGCGAGATGCCGTTCACCTGCTCAGAGTGTGGGAAGCGATTCACTCAATCATCCAGCCTGGTGATACACCAGCGAGTTCACACTGGGGAGAGGCCGTTCACCTGCTCGGAGTGTGGGAAGCGATTCACTGTGTCATCCCACCTGCTGAGACACCTGCAAGTTCACAAGTGACTGCAGGGGTTGGATTCTGCTATCATTGCAGCTGTTAATCACATCCCGACTGAATCGTGTCCATTACGACAGTTGAAGTTAGTTTCTGATGATAATAACCCTATAATTGGGCTGGAATATAATATTTTGATGTTTCAGTAACAGAGTGTGTCGATATTTAATGTTCCAAGATAAGAGGAGACTAATTGATGTCCTGTTACTGACTGCACCATTTTGGCGCCTTTTCTCCTTTCTAACTCTGGATTATTTCAGTTCTCATACCTTCGGTTACTCTCGTGGACAAATGCCAGTTCCCCTTCCCTTCCAGAGTGCCTCTCCTAGCCTTGGCATTGAGGAAAGGTGTCGGTAACATGCCTGGGATCACTGAACACAAAACCCAGTCTGTGAATCACTTTCAGATACTGGACTTAGTGTCTGTCCAACAGCATCTCTCTCACCTTCGATGTGTGAATGGAGCATCACGCCTGCAAACCTGGGTTTAATTTAAATTTGAATCCACTCAGGAAATGTATTTAAGAGAATACAGATCACATCAAATAATTGCCAACGGTTTCGAGTCAACAAGATGAACAAGTAAATACATCCCGGCCCAATATTCCAGCTCCACATTCACAGGAGAAAGTCTGTTATCAAACTCCTCGAGTAGACAGAATAGAGAACGATGCTGACTCTAAGAATATCTACCATCTGTTGTAAATATCTTTCAAATCCTGACTGATACAACCTGGCATTTTCCTTTCAGTTGAAGTGAATGGAAGATGAGAGGGGACTTGGCATAGGGAACTTGGTTAATTCAGCTTCTGAAAGGTGTTCATTCCATATCGGGGAAAATGTGGTTGTTATCATTAGGGAGAGATTTCACTGAGCAACAGTTGGTGTTTGCACCCAACTGGCTGTGGATATTTTCATCATAGAATGTTTAGATTAGAAATATTATGCGCGAATAAGAAGAGTTCAAAGACTAGTTGTTTGTGCTTATCACAGGAAGTCTAGTGCTTCCAACATTGTTGATGTATGTTGAAGAAAATGCAGACTTGTGTCTCTGGACTATGCCGTAGCCAAAGACGACAATATTAGGCAATGCCAGTTCCAGTTGGATAAGAGGTTGATGGCATAGCAAAAGATCCAGCAGTTAAAACAAAATTATCTCCAGTTATCTGCAGACATCGAATTACGCAGCATGGTCACAAAGTTGGACTAAAGAATTTAAAGTATTGAGTTAAATTATTGGGATTGATTGTTATTGAATTGAATTGTTATAGAATGGAAAAGTGGTGAAGTTATGCTAAACTTGTATCGAACCTTGGTTAGACTTTGTGCGTGCAATTCTGGTCACCATATTATAAAAATGATATGGAGGCACTGGAGAGGGTGCAGAGAAGATTTACAAGGATGATACCATAAAGGCGATCGTATACCTATCGGGAAAGGATGGACAGGCCGGGTCTATCTTCTCTTGAAAAAAAAAGGCTGAGGGGTGACCTAATGTCTTTAAAATGATGAAAGGTTTTGATAGAGTAGATACAGTGTTTCCACTTGTGGGGACCAGCAGGATTAGAGGCCATCAACATAAGATAGTCACCAAGAAATCAAATAGGGAATTAAGAAGAAACCTCTACCCAGAGAGTGGTGAGAATGTGCAACTCGCTGCCACAGGGAGGGGTTGAAGCGAATAGTATCGATGCATTTAAGGGGAGGCTAGACAAGTATATGAGGGAGAAGGGAATCGAGGGTTATGTGGATATAGTTAGATGAGGAAAGAAGTGAGGTAGCTCGAGTGGAGCATAAACGCCGGCATGGACTGGTTGGGCCGAATGGCCAGTTTCTGTGTCGTATATCCGATGTAATCCTATTGTCCAAGTCACACTGCTCGAAGGGGAAGATAAATGACTTGCATTCAAACGCAATTGTTACTTTTGTCTTCTTGGTAAAATGACCATGTCTGGGCATAATTTGTTTGTGAAATTAATACTGATTTTATATATATATATATATGTATTGCAAAGCGTCGCTGGTCAAACACATGGGAAGGAAAATTTAGCTGAAAATTGAGATCATTAAGTTTTATTTTTGAAAAGGTCCCGTCTCTGTGGTTCTGTCCAAACTATGTATTCAGTAATAAGTTTTTGGGGGTGACTGTTATGCTAAAGGTAACTAACATCCTTCCTCTTGTAGACTGAATTGCTCTCTGACATATTTTGGAGAATAAAAGGTCCAAGAAGAGGTTTGGTTAAATAAAATTAAACAAAGAAACTGGGTCAAAACTTGAACCAAGTGGGATTATTTGATCGATGTTTAAAGAAAGTATGATAATATTGTATTAGACAGTAAAGTTCCTAAGGGCTCATGAATGAAATGGTGAACACTGTATAAAATGTAATGAGAGGAAATGAGTGAGGATATACGAGGAAAACAGGAAAGTTACACCTCCAAATAGAAATGTTTCTTAACTCATTGTCATAAATCACCTGGGTACAATCTGGTGTTAATGTAAATTCTTGTTAAAGTCAGGGAAGTGTAGGAAATTGCTAAGATTTCTCTCTCAGATGTTTGTGTCATTGCCTACACTGAACAATAAGAAAACTGAATTAAATCGCCTGGCCACTACCCCAGACATCGGGACTGTGCAGAGGGAGATGAACAAAGATCTTCAGACACCCCACGATCTTTTGATAAGTACACCTCAAATGGCTTGGATCAGATGTCCCATTGGGCATGATACTGTGATACCGCTGCGTGTGTGTGTGAACGAGTCTCAGGCATGCTCCGTTATCGACAACAGCACAACATGAAATGGCTAATGTGGCTCAGGAGAGTGAGAGAACTTTTTAAACCATCAAGGCCGTGACACATTCTCCATAGAAAATGCGACTTTGAAATAATCATGATGGAGTTAAACACACTGCTACCTGTCAGAGGCATTAGAATTAACAGTGGCGAGAATGCTGATCAAATTAGGATTTCCTTACAGCTAGAATGGTCGTCAGTTTCAAGGCCTCCACTAAGTACTGAACAAAGAAAGCTTGTAGAGGGGCTAAAAACAAAAGAAGCCAGCCTGTCTGTGTCTGGACAAGGTGGCCATGGCTGTGTACAGATCAGCTACAAGCTGAAGGTGGGAGATAAAGAGGCCAGACCTCACAGGCTCCATAACAAAACATGAATCCAAGTGAGAGGCCATCTCCAGCAGGAAGCAGAGGACCTCAAAAGGGATAGTTTTGGAATCGTGATAAACCGAGGTATAGACCCTCAAAAGCATCATTTTAGTGGTAATAGAGAAAGAACCCTAAAGCCTGCTCCTTGGAAAGATTGGGAGACCAGGAAGACCCCCCTGAACCAGGTGGGTTGGGACACATCCTGACCCCAAACACTAAATTAATAGTGTTCACTTAAAGAGTTAGTATCACACCAGGACAATAAGTAATTCAAGAACATTATGTCATACTTCAATACAAACTTAAAAGGTAATGACAGCAGGTTATTTTAAAGTAAGAAATGTCGTATGTTGATCAGTAATGTTAACTATTGGTTTGCCAAGTACAAACGCTGATAGTGATCATCATATGTGGGACTTAAATAAAATGACATCCCACCTCACAAAAAGACTCGACCTGTCCCATCCAGTAAAAGAACCCACATTTTATGGACTAGAAGTAACTGAATCAGGAAATGTATTATCTAACAATGTGTGTTTTTAAATTGTGAATTGAAATCAAAAGATTTAAACATGAGCTTGAATCGATCAACTAGATTATGTGAAGGGAGATATTCACAGTTAATAGACAAAATTGGAAGAGAATTAGTAAAGGATGTGTTAGTAAAGAATAGAACACAGGAACCAAGGGATGAGGAAGATGGGGAAAACAAGGAGAAGCTGTTTAATTCGACAGTAAAGTGACAGCTGACAGGATAGCTCAGAATAGGAGCCACAGCAAGGTTAGCAGGAGTAAACAGAATAGATACAGAAAGTGAATGGGAACACGATGTGGCTTACTGGTGGTATTGTGTGTAGCCTCTGTGACATTTATGATGAATGTGGTACAGAAGGGACTAGACAAGAGAGAGAGTAATCAAATTCCTTTGTTTATTCATGAAGGACAACTGAGAAAAAGGTTTCGGGGAACCAAGTCATAGGCTTTGATGTGATGCAGCCAATAGGAATGGGGATTTGTCCCCTAAGGAAGGAGAAAGAAGTGAAGATATTAGACCAGTGGGATTGGTCTTGCCTTTGCTGAGGAAAAATAGAAATGAAACGAAACCTTGGACGGTGTATCGGGTAGAATCGTTTTCAAGGGTGGAAGACTGAGTTAGGTCCGATCCATAAACAGTGTGAGGAATATCCAAGATATCTGATTCAGAAGGGAGGAACTTGGATAGCACCAGATAAGCAGTGTTGTACTCTGAAAGGAGCAACATGGCTGTAGCATTGACGGGGAAGGAGGTGATCTGTATAAAGAATTCGAAGGGGTAAGCTGCAGGACAAGTTATAACGAACCACAAAAGGCTGAAAACCAAGGGTGGGATAGGTGTATTGCCTGAAAAAGAAGGAATACAACTAAAGGGAGAGTGTACCCCAGCGATCGTTAGAGGAAATATACGGCGTATGACCTGAAGCGTGACATGGTAATAACACAGTGAAGCTGGTATTGATCGTGTGTAGTGTAAGCAAAAAGGAATTCGAGCTAAAATGTGGGGTGGGACCCCAGGATCCTAGGAAAACTGGCCAGTGGGATAAAATGCAAGCTAAAATAAATGGAAAATTATTAAAAGAAAAGAAAAATGTTGGAAAAGCAAATTGAATTTACAAAGGACAGTTAGTTTTTACCAAAAGATACAAATGCGAACTTGAAAGCTGCAGCAGCTTGAAAGAGAAACAAAGATGTTGAGGAAAATGGACTGGAGGAAGATCATCAAATTACAAAAACGAATTTGAAGAAATGAGATTTAAATTGGCTGTGAAAAAGATATTGGTTTAAATATAAAAACTTACGAGTTAAACCCGACAAAGCTTTGTGCTGAGAAAGAGAAACAACGATGTTTAACGATGGACTGGAGTAAGGTCATCAAAAAATGATTAAGTTCCGATTCAAAAGGGGGAAAAGTAGTAAGCTAGGCGAACTCAGCACAGAAAGAAAAAACTGGGAGTTACAGAATTCTTAAAAACGATGGACCGGCACCGAAGTTTAGATTTTGTGCTGAGAGAAATAAAACACAAGATTTGCTCAGTAAACGGGATCGTAAAAAAACCAAACTGCTGGAATGTATATAGATTGCGTGGAAATTGGATTTCTGTAAACAGAATAGCTATTAAAAATGTGTGGTCTCGCTTTAAATCAATGAAAAACTCGTTGGCAAGTATTTGAATTGGATGTGTAGAGAAATTGGAGTTTAATCTAAAATGCTGCCTTTCCTGATGAAAACGTTTTATTATGACAACTTTACTAATAATTTCTGCTATTTTAACGGATTCCTAATTTCTTATCAAGTTTTGAAAGCACAAAGACTTGGGGAAATATTTTCAGATGAATACCCGAAGTCACGTAATTACGTCAGACCTTCTTACAAACCTGTAGTGGAATTAACCCATTCCATTGACAGCTGTTTTATTTATACTGGACATTATCAGTTTGGATTTCTTAATAAAAGAAAGAAGACTTACCCGACAGACAGAGGACATGGTGGGATAGTCAGAATAAAAATAAAATGAAGAAAGGCGATGCAATAATACTTGCCTGCTACAGAGGAGAGATAGATACTCAAACAAAACAAAAGTTAGCAGCCCGTCTGCCTGTGGACTGCAAATTTACAGAGCGACCTTCCTCACCCCGACCCTTTCGGCCCAGCAGACCATGCCAGAGTTTACTCCATCATCACGTCCTGATCTTAAACGGAGTGCACAAAGAGAGTGGTCAACATGGGAACGTAGGGAAAGTGAGATTCGGTGGTAAGTCCGTGGTGAGTCTAGCTGAGTATTAGCTGTAAGAAGGGAAATTTAGATTAAAGTTTTGAATTGAACTTAGAACTTTAAATACAGAAATTAGCAGAAACTGCCTGTTAGTAGTAGTTAACCACCAGTCAGCTGTAAGTGTTAGTCTGAAATAGGTGCTAATTACTGCCAGCAATGGGCATGGAGCTGAGACAGCTCTTGTAATTTGTGTGTGGCTCCAAAGATATAAAACTAAACACTGACTTGTGATTCTCAGTGTGTTCTGCACAGTGATATTAAACGGAATTTGGTGAGAGTTTGAATGGGAACAGTGGTTGAAGGAGGTGCTGCTTTGGCCTCCAAATTACAGCCGGTCGATGAACGTTTGGTGAGTATTACCTTTTTTCTCGAAGCTTGGTCTACACTAAGACCTGGGAGCAATAACAATACTTTATTAAATTAATAATTTAACTATAATTACTAATTAATTAATATCATTATAAATAACCATTGAATAAAAACTAAGTAATTAAATTAATTCAGTGTGTAAATAAGCAAATAAATTTATAAAAAAATAACTAAAGATGGCAGGGTAGACAATGAGTCGAGACTGTAGTGTGTATGAGTTTGTGGACATCAAATCTGTCCCACTTTCCCACATCTGCAGGAAATGTCTCTGCTTTATTCACTCTGGCTCAGCGCAATTGGGCTGGAGTGCGAGTTCGACACACTCTGAAACACACAGGATAAGTGATATAATCCAGAAAACAGTCACATCCCACAGAAAAACGCAGGTTCAGGAAAGTCCGTGGTTGATTGGGTGCCGTGTAGCGATAACTGAGGAGAGGCTGAGAATGAGATACTGCTCCTGCCCAACGATAAGGATAAAGATTGCGTGGAGGACATCCACAATACATACCAAGGTACGTCGCTCATAAGGTTGTCCACAGGCAGAGATAGGAAGAAATATTAAACAATTACTTTGCATCAGTATTTATCAGGGAGTCAACACAGGTGGACATGACATTGGATGATATTAGAAATGAAATAAATGCATTTAAAATAA
The DNA here is from genome assembly GCF_044704955.1 of Pristiophorus japonicus. Taxonomy (NCBI): domain Eukaryota; kingdom Metazoa; phylum Chordata; class Chondrichthyes; family Pristiophoridae; genus Pristiophorus; species Pristiophorus japonicus. Next base: position 50,174,394 of record NC_091999.1, read on the forward strand.
CAAGAGGGAAAATATTATATAAACTAATCAAACCGAAATTGGATAAAATGCCGGCTTCGGACAAATTACATCGAGGGAAGAGATAGCAGAGGCATTAAGAAACATATTTAATACTTCGTTAGAATAAAGTGCAGTGCCGGAGGATTGGCAGATACCTAATGTAACACCTATTTTTAAGAAGGGAGGTAGAACGTGTCTGAGGAACTATAGTCCAGTCAACTTAACATCGTTGGGAGGAAAAATAATGGATTCCCTACTAAAGGAGAAGGTGGAAGAACAACTTGAAACCAAAAATGAATAGTCAGCATGGATTATAAAAGGGAAAGTCTTGAATTGACCAAATTCTTTGAATTTTTCGAAGAAGTAACAGATAGCGTAAACTAACGTAATGTAGTAGATGTAATTTATCTAGATTTCCAAAAGCCTTCGATAAGATACCCCATAATAGATTGAAAGGGCAGAACAAAAATTATAATTACAATTAATAATAATAATTGGGATGTTTTAAAATGGAGTTAGCAGATTTTTAAAATGGATCCCACAGCCTGTTTTTCAATCAATGGGAAGCATGTGTGGGATGCCATCCGCAGAGGGTCAGATGTTCCAATGCGTAGACCAAAGGTCTTGGGAGCTGGGCACAGACACAGATAACATCGAATTTGAATTCTGTAATACGATACAAGTTAAATAAAAAGAATCATAACAACACGTATCCTGAATTAATAATTAAACCTATAGAGGCCAGATTGGAGGAAGCAACCTACCAGATAATCATGTATTAATCAATCAGCACGTATTAATTGTAACTTGCCTATTTAAGTAAGACTATAATCTGAAACTTTATAAAATAAGATGTCTCTGGCAGTTTCTCTGAGCATTCCTTCAAGGGTAGCTCACCTGTCAGCTTGTATCTCCGAGTGGTGGTTTGAAGTTAACTCTAACAACGTGGCGCAGTCAACAGGATCTATTCGACGGGCAGATTAGACTCAAAAAGCCAAACCAACCGAATAACGAGTGAGTAGAGAATTACCTTGAGAAATTCTCCTCGCAAAGTAACCAGATATCCAACGAATCTGAGGTAGAGTCCATGCAGCCAGTAAATCCAGTTGAGGGGCGCGTCAGGACAATGTAAATAAGTACTCTAATTGTTGGGACAATAAGTACGCATACGGGATATCGGGGAAAAAGCCTCAGTGTAAATATTTCCGCATAATTAAAGGTGGAAAAACAGCACTAGTTAAAAAGCATTGGTTTAAAAAGTTCTGCTTAAGTAAAGATGGTAAAACAGGAACTGGGGAAAAAGCCCCAATGTCTGAAATGGCAAAGGAATCTGCCAAGGCCCTTGGAGGGCTTCGGTATAAACTACCAGAAGAGTTTCTGAGAGATACATCTGAAAAGGTCATAGAGATGGTTAAGGCAGGATATGATGAAGGGAAAAAGATAATTTTAACAGCCGGAAAGATGAATAGAAAGATACCCGAAGGTGAGATGGACAGAGAAAGTGACAAAAGACAACAGGATGTAAGTATAAAAATAGATATAGATGACAGAAGAGAATGGACAGAGGAATTTGGCCCAAATTTGTATCCCACACTAACAGGGTTATGATTAGGACTGAGGAAAATAAAGGATTGATTGGGGGCCAGAAGGCTCGCTGAGTAGATATTTTTCGTAAGTCCATAACACAAAATGTTAGTGACTATCTTAAGTGAAGTATGGATCCAAAAATAGAGCCGGCCAAACAATAAGCTTTGTTGAATGAAGAGAGACTTTTGTGAATGTCTGTCTTTGAATGAAAGTGCTTGTGTGATTTTTGGCTGCGAAATATTTGAGGTGGGAATTAATGAATTTTTCATGTGTCTGTAAGCCTGCTTCAGAAAGTGGTAGAGCTGTCTGTTGTTATGGCTCCACCCACTTTTTCAGAAAGAGTGATTTGTTTTAACCCTTTGCAGTGTTGTCCTGTATGAAGGAAGTTTTAAGAAAGTGTGAACCTAGATTTGAATTACATTTTAATTTAGAAACCCAGGTGTGGATTTATTCAGATGATATGTTATGGAGCTAGGAAATGCACAAAGGATAGGTTTGTTGAGCAAAAGATAAAAAATGTGTGGTCCCGATGGTTTAAAAAAAACATTTCGACACGCTCACTTGTCAAAAGAAAACATGTAATCATTGATTACATTTGTTTGAAAGACAATACATTTCGTCTAGGAATGAGATAAAGAACGGAGAAGGGAAATTGTAATGCCTTAAAAAAAGAATCCTGCGTGGGTGACTCAAGGCTGCGGTCTTGGGAAGTACGCCCCCATATTTCTTTGTGTAAAATCTTCATGCGAAAGCTTCGAGCTCAGTAAAAATATTTTTAAATAAAAGATTGGCATATTTGAATTGGGATTTTGAGATATTTGTGGTGATTCTCCTTGATAAACATTTTGGTTGTATTGGAAAATCTTGGGTTTGGAAGACTTTTAATAAAAGTAAACATACTGCGGCAGAAGCTGAAGCTTTAAATAATTACATTTATGAGATACTGTATCACAAAATTGCAGTTACAGCGCAAAAGATTCGAGTTTCTGATGTTCAGCTTCTAAAGCAGAAGTGAGGCACATAATTATAAAAAAAGTAATTTGCATTCTGTGATCTGTGAATCACTATAAGCATAAATGATAAGTCCGATTAAAAAACAGTATTATCATATTTGACATTTCATAATCCAACAATAAATACAAATACTACAAAAAGGGAGCAGAAATTAGGATGGAAGCAGTGAAGAGTTAATTTTGTTGTGAAGATTTCAAGTACAACTATTTAAGAAAATACGCAACAAAATTAGATACATTTAAAATCAAAAGTTAAATCTGATCTCTTAAAAAAAAGAAATAAAACTATAATGTTTGGAAACAATGTAGAAATACCTTCAGGGATCAGGTCAAACTCCTGGGCAAGTGGGGAGCTATCTGCGAAATTGCAAAAGGAATTTTGAAAAAAATTAAAGATTAAAATGGCAGGCTTTAGCACTTTAGAACAAAGGAAAATATAAGTTGAACTTGTGACTTCAGATACGGTGGTTGAAGAACCATAGAAACTGAGACGTAAAGGCTATGAAACTGGAGCATTTGAGACAACAGAAAGCAGTTATCAAAGCCTACGTGCTAGACTCTGTTCTAGTAATGAAAAATACATTTGAGATAATGGAAAGCAGGATGTAAACTAAATCCCAAAAAGGCACAAATCGTACAATTTGTGGTACAGTACCTGGGACACGAAATATCCCAAGGAAATCGGACCATGTCCAATGTCGGGAAGGAGGGCATTAGGATTATGCCCCGACCAAAACCAGTCTGAGGGGTTTGTAAGGTACTGGGGTTCTTTAGCTATTGTAGGAATTTTGTGCATAACCACAGCAATTGCAGAACCAATACAGTGGCTAGTGAAAGGAAAATCCGGTTGAAATGGAAATGGTAAGACTCTAACTAAAACCTGGAATATCCAAGATGTGCTTTATCAACAGAATATAAACGTGATCATCACCTTCCTTCCGATTCTACAAGGACAAGCTACAAGGCCGCCCCGAGGGGGCCCAGAAGCATTTAACCACAGCGGAGGGTACAACAACTACATAAAGCAGCATCTAGGGGGCGGCATCTAAGTGTCGGGAGCGTTTGTCTTGAAGCCATAAGATAAGTGTGTAAAAAATGTTACCTGAATATTGTAAACCAGGGGAATTAACCTTGGGAAATAGTTAAACCTGGAACAGAAGTAATGTTGTTATTTGACAATGTGTAGCATGAAATGTTACCTGTGAGCATAAATTAATCAGCCAGAAAAAAATAACCACAAGACTAAAGCGTTGTAAATACGATTGCTAGACACAATCCTGAGAATATCTAGCGACGCATCAGGAGCAAGGGAGTAACACAAGAAGCTGAGACACAAAGAAGGAAGACAGAGGAGATATACAGCGAATGACGTCTTAACTTTAAAGGGACATCTCTAGTAGTTGCACCAGATATAGAGGCGATCCAGGCAGGTGTAGAAAGTTTGAGGGGAACAACGGAGTTACTAATCAGGAAACAGGCCAGGATTGGGATAGAATCTTCAGAGTTAGGATCTAAAACATCCCAAAAAAATGCTAGAGCGTGTAGCCGTATTGGAAGGCCATGCACGAAAAATTAACGAGCAAAATAAGCAGGAATTGAGAGGACGATGCCGAGGACAGGAAAAGAGACACATGTCATGCTGATGGGAGATGGATGATTGGTCAGGTGAGACACGATATGGATCAGATACAAACCGGGCGAGTTACAGGTACAATAAATAGCACCCAGTTGAAAGAAATGGCACAGCACACTGGGCCATTAGATGCATGCACCCTGAAACATAGAAACATAGAAACATAGAAAACTGTTGCGGGAATAGACCATTCGCCCCTTCGAGCCTGCACCAACATTCAATAAGATCATGGCTGATCATTCAACTCAGTACCCCTTTCCTGCTTTCGCTCCATATCCCTTGATCCCTTTACCTTAAGGGCCATATCCAACTCCCTCTTGAATATATCTGATGAACTGGCATCAACAACGTTCTGCAGAAGAGAATTCCACAGGTTAACAACTCTCTGAGTGAAGAAGTTTCTCCTCATCTCGGTCCTAAATGGCTTATTCCTTGTCCTTAGATGTGACCACTGGATCTGAACTCCTCCAAAATCGGGAACATTCTTCCTGCATCGAACTTGTCCAGTCCCATCAGAATTTTATATTTTTCTAAGGTCCCCTCTCAAGCGTCTAAACTCCAGTGAATACAGACCCAGTCGATCCTATCTCTCCTCTGATGTCAGTCCTGCCATCCCGGAAATCAGTCTGGTGAACCTTCGCTGCACTCCCTCAATAGTAAGAACGTCCTTCCTCAGATTAGAACAAAACTGAATACATTATCCCAGGTGAGGCCTCACCTAGGCCCTGTACAGCTGCAACAACACCGCTCTGCTGCTATATTCAAATCCCCAAGATATGGGGCCAACATGCTATTTGCCTTCTTTCTGTCTGCTGCACCTGCATGCCAACCTTCAATGATTGATGTACCATGACACCCGGATCTCGTTGCACTTCCCCTTTGCCTAATCATCCGCCATTCAGATAACATTCTGCCTTCGTGTTTTTGCCAAGAAAATGCATAACCTCACATTTATCGTTATTACACGACATCTGCCACGCAATTGCCCACTCACCTAACCTGTCCAAGTCACCCTGCAGCCTCTTAGCATCCTCCTCACATATCACAACGCCATCCAGCATCATGTCATCTGCAAAATTGGAGATATTAGACACAATTCCTTCATCTAAGTCATTGATGTACATTGTAAATTGCTGGGGACCCAGCACTAAGCCATGCGACACCCAACTAATCATTGCCCGCCATTGCGAAAAGAACCCGTTTATCCCGACTCTGTCAGCCAGTTCTCTATCCACATCAATACATTACCTCCAATGCCATGTGCTTTAATTTTGCACACCAACCTCTTGTGTGGGACCTTGTCAAAAGTCTTTTGTAAGTCCCACTACACCACATTCACTGGTTCTCCCTTGTCCGCTCTACTAGTTACATCCTCACAAAATTCTAAAAGATTTGTCAAGCATGATTTCCCTTTCATAAATTCATGCTGATTTGGACTGATCCTGATAGTGCTTTCCAAATGTGCTGCTATTTCATCTTTAATAATTGATTACAATATTTTCCCCACTACTGATGTCAGGCTAACTGGTCTGTAATTACCTGTTTTCTCTCTCCCTTCTTTTTCAAAATGTGGTGTTACATTCGCTAACCTCCAGTCCATACGAACTGATCTATAGTTGATGGACTGTTAGAAAATGATCACCAATGCATCCACTATTTCTCGGGCCAATTCCTTAAGTATTCTGGGATGCAGACCATCAGGCCCCGGGGATGTATCGGCCTTTAGTCCCATCAATTTTCCGAACAAAATTTCCCACAAATAAGGATTTCCTTCAGTTCCTGCTTCTCACTAGCCCCTCGGCCACGTACTATTTCCAGAAGGTTATGCGTGTCTTCCTTCGTGAATGCAGAGCCAATGTATTTGTTCAACTGGTCTACCATTTCTTTGTTCCCCATTATAAATTCACCTGAATCTGACTGCAAGGGACCTACGTTTGCCTTCACTAATCTTTTTCTCTTCACATATCTATAGAAGTGTTTATGTTCCCAGCAAGCTTCCTCTCATACTCTATTTTCCTCCTCCGAATTAAACCCTTTGTCCTCCTGTGCTGAAATCTAAATTTCTCCCCGTCCTCAGGTTGATGCTTTTTCTGACCAATTTATATGCCTCTTCCTTGGATTTAACACTATCCTTAATTTCCCTTGTTAACCACGGTTGAGCCACCTTTCCCGTTTTATTTTTTTTACTCCAGACAGGGATGTCCAATTGTTGAAGTTCATCCATGTGATTTTAAATGTTTTCCATTGCCTATCTGCCATCAACCCTTTAAGTATCATTTCCCAGTCTATTCTAGCCAATTCATGTCTCATACCATCGAAGTTACCTTTCCTTAAGTTCAGGACCCCAGTCTCAGAATTAATTGTTTCACTCTCCACCTTAACAAATATTTCTACCTTATTATGGTTACTTTTCCCCAAGGGGCCTCACACAACAAGATTGTTAATTAGTCCTTTCTCATTACACATCAACCAGTCTAGGATGGCCAGCCCTCTAGATGGTTCCTCGACATATTGGTCAAGTAAACCATCCCGAATTCACTCCAGCAAATCCTCCACCGCATTGCTACCAGTTTGGTTAGTCCAATCTATATGTAAATTAAAGTCGCCCATGATAACTTCTGTAGCTATATTGCACACATCCCTGCTTTCTTGTTTGATGCTGTCCCCAAACTCACTACTATTGTTTGGTGATACACAACTCCCACTAGCGTTTTCTTCCCTTTGATATTCCGCAGCTCCACCCACACAGAATCCACGCGAATGTCCTTCCTTACTATTGGGTTAATTTCCTCTTCAACCAGCTATGCCACCCCACCTCCTTTTCCTTTCTGTCTATCTTTCCTGATTGGTGAATATCCCTGGATGTTGCGTTCCCAGCCTTCGTCACCCTGGAGCCATTTCTCTGTGATGCCAATTACATCATATTCATTCATTGCTGCCTGTGCAGTTAATTTGTCCACCTTATTACGAATACTCCTCGCATTGAGGCACAGTGCCTTCAGGCTTGTTATCTTAACACACCTTGTCCCTTTATAATTTTGCTGCAAAATGGCCCTTTTTGATTTTTGCCTTGGGTTTCTCTGCCCTCCACCTTTACTTTTCAGCCCCCATTTTACTTCCCTCTGTCTCCCTGCATAGGTTCCCATCCCACTGCCATATTAGTTTAACCCCTCCCTAACAACACGAGCAACTCTCCCCCGTGGACATTGGTTCTGTCCAGGTGCAGAGCGTCTGGTTTGCACTGGTCCCAGCTCCCCCTGAACCGGTTCCAATGTCCCAGGAAATTGAATCCCTCCATTCTGCACCACACATTCATCTGAGCTATCCTGCGATTCCTACTCTGACTAGCAGGTGTCAGTGGTAGCTATCCTGAAATTGCTACCTTTGATGTTCTATTTGTTAACTTAGCTGCAGGATCCCTAAATTCAGCTCATAATTCCTCAGACAGAGTGAGTCAGACTCAAACACAAACACATAAAGAGCTCTCTTAACACAGAGAGTGAGAGGCACAGAAACATTGCATGATCCCATTTCTTTGTCAGTTGAGAATGTTATAAAATTATCGACATGTACAGATTCAACAGAATACATTTGCGTATTACTGAGCAGGATGGGAGGAAATCGGTTTGAATTTAAAGATTTACCAAGAGTGGGGTATCGAACCCACACAGCTATACACCCAGTGGATTTTATGTCCAACGCCTAACCCACTCGGCCATCCTGGTTTTGTCAGTATTCGGATTTTGTCTCTGTGAGAATCTGGGCTGCAGATCCACTCTCACAGACATCGGTTTTCAATGAGCATTTTCAAACATTTGTAGTAATATTGACACAGGGGCAACTCTCCTATTCTTTTTCGAGTAATGCTCTGGGAACTTTCACATCTACCCGAGGGTGCAGACGGAGATTCAATTTAACATTTCATCCGAAAGTCAACAGCTTCAACAATGCAAAATTGCCCAAGTACTGCATTTGAGCGTCAGCCAAGATTATATGCTCAAGTCTCAAGAGTCGGACTGACACACACAACCTCCTGATTCAGCCGAGAATGCTGCCACTGAACCAAAGCTCACATCCGTATTACTTTCCACAAGTCTTTTTCTAAAGTTCCAGGACATTTTGAAGCAATATTCAACATTTTGAAAAAGCTCCACCCTCGTCAAGGTATTGAACCCCGACCTCACGCGTAATAGGAAGGGATACTAACTACTACACTAACGAGGAACTGACGGGCATTTGTTTTGTCAGAGCAGGAATCGAGCTGTGAACAGAACTGGACACCATGAAAAGGCGACAGGCACTTTGAGAGACAGAGACTTCCGACAAACAGGGAGAGACAGACAGCGAGATAGAGACAACGCGAGACAGAAAGTATGAGACTGAGAAGGAGAGGCAGACTGAGTGAGAAAAAGACACAAACACACACATATACAGAGATGTGTGTGTATGTGCTCTTTAAAGAGAGAGAGGGAAAGAGTGAGAGAAAGACAGTGACAAAGACAGTGACAAAGAGAGAGACAGAGAAAGAGTGAGCGACAGATAGAGAGATAGACAGAGATATAAACAGAAATTGATGGAAATACTCAGCAGGTTAGAGGCAGTAACTAACAGAGACAGGCAAAGAGAGAGACAGGTAGAGACATGGACAGACAGAGATGATGGGAATGAGAGCGACAGTCAGACAGAGAGACTGAGTGAATCCCATTGGAACAGAACTGGACATCGTGAGAAAGAGACAGATACGTTGAGAGACAAGGAAACAGGGAGAGACAGACAGCGAGAAAGAGACAAAGAGAAACAGAGACTTTGAGACTGAGATGGAAGGTCAGACTGAATAACAGAAAGACTCAAACACATACATATACAGAGATGTGTTTGTGTGCTCCATAAAGAGAGGGAGGCAAATAGTGATGGAATGGCAGGCACAAAGACAGGAACAAAGAGAGAGCCAATTCATATAATGCATACGGGACTGTTTCTTAGAACAGTATGTAACAGAGCCTAAAAGGGAGCAAGCCATCTTGAATCTGGTCCTGTGTAATGAGACAGGAAAAATAAACGATCTCCTCGTAAAAGATCCTCTCGGAATGAATGATCACGATAAGGTTGAATTTGTAATACAGATTAAGGATGAGGAAGTTGTATCAGAAACGAGGGTACGATGCTTAAACAAAGGGGACTACAGTGGGATGAGGGCAGAGTTGGCTAAAGTAGACTGGAAACAAGGACTAAACAGTGGCACAATTGAGGAACAGTGGAGGACATTTAAGTAGCTCTTTCATAGTGCGCAAAAAAAATATATTCCAGTGAAAAAGAGGGGAGGCAAAAGAAGTGATAACCATCCATGGATAACCAAGGAAATAAAGGAGAGTATCAAATTAAAAACCAATCCGTATAAGGTGGCCAAGGTTAGTGGGAAACTACAAGATTGGGAAAATTTTAAACGACAGCAAAGAATGACTAAGAAAGCAATAAAGAAAGGAAAGATAGATTACGAAAGTAACTGGCGCAAAATATAAAAACAGATAGTAAAAGCTTTTACCGATATATAAAACGGAAGAGAGTGACTAAAGTAAATGTTGGTCGCTCAGAAGATGAGAAGGGAGATTTAATAAGGGGAAATGTGGAAATGGCTGAGACATTAAACAATTATTTTGTTTCCGCCTTCACAGTGGAAGACACAAAAACAAAGCCAAAATTTGCAGGCCACAGGAATGTGGGAAGGGAGGATCTAGAGACAATCACTATCACTAGGGGAGTAGTGCTGGACAGGCTAATGGGACTGACGGTAGACAAGTCCCCTGGTACTGATGAAATACATCCCAGTGTACTAAAAGAGATGGCTGAAGTTATAGCAGATGCATTCATTATAATCTACCAAGATTCTCTGGACTCTGGGGAGGTACCAGCGGATTGGAAAGCAGCTAATGTAACGCCTCTGTTTAAAAAACGGGGCAGGCAAAAGGCAGGTAACTAAAGGCCGGTTAGTTTAACATCTGTAGTGGGGAAAATGCTTGAAACTATCATTAAGGAAGAAATAGCGGGACATCTAGTTAAGAATAGTGCAATCAAGCAGACGCAGCATGGATTCATGAAGGGGAAATCATGTTTAACTAAATTACTTGAATTCTTTGAGGATATAATGAGCATGGTGGATAGAGGTGTACCGATGGATGTGGTGTATTTAGATTTCCAAATGGCATTCGATAAGGTGCTTCACAAAAGGTTACTACAGAAGATAAAGGTACGCGGAGTCAGAGGAAATATATTAGCATGGATAGAGAATTGGCTGGCGAACTGAAAGCAGAGAGTCAGGATAAATGGGTCCTTTTCGGGTTGGAAATCAGTGGTTAGTGGTGTGCCACAGGGATTAGTGCTGGGACCATAACTGTTTACAATATACATAGATGACCTAGAAGAGGGGACAGAGTGTAGTGCAACAAAATTTGCAGATGACACTAAGGTTAGTGGGAAAGCGGGGTGTGTAGAGGACTCAGAGAGACTGCAAGGAGATTTGGATAGGTTAAGCGATTGCGCTAAGGTTTGGGAGATGGAATACAATGTCGGAAAGTGTGAGGTCATCCACTTTGGGAAAAAAAACAATAAAAGGGAATATTATTTGAATGGGAAGAAATTACAACATGCTGTGGAGCAAAGGGACCTGGGGGTCCTTGTGCATGCATTCCAAAAGCGAATGGAATATTGGCCTTCATTGCGAAAGGGATGGAGTACAAAAGCAGGGAGGTCTTGCTGCAACTGTATAAGGTATTGGTAAGGCCGCACCTGAGTACTGCGTGCAGTTTTGGTCACCTTACTTAAGGAAGGATATACTAGCTTTGGACGGGGTACAGACACGATTCACTAGGCTGATTCCAGAAAAGAGGGGGTTACCTTATGATGATAGATTGAGTCGACTGGGTCCTTACTCCTTGGAGTACAGACGGATGAGGGGTGATCTTATAGAAACATTTAAAATCATGAAAGGGATAGACAATATAGAGGCAGAGAGATTGTTTCCACTGGTCGGGGTGACTAGAACTAGGGGGCACAGCCTCAAAATACGGAGGAGTCAATTTAAAACCGAGTTGAGAAAAAATTTCTACTCCCAGAGGTTTGTGTATCTGTGGAATTCTCTGCCAAGGAAGCAGTTGAGGCTCGCTCATTGAATGTTTTCAAGTAAAAGATAGATAGATTTTTAATCAATAAGGGAATTAAGGATTACGGTGAGAGGGCGGGTAAGTGGAGCTGAGTTCACGACCAGATCAGCCATGATCTTATTGAATGGCGGGGCAGGCTCGAGGGGCTAGATGGCCTACTCCTGTTCCTAACTCTTATGTTCTTATGTTTTTATGTTCAAAGGGGGAGACAGATAGAGAGAAAGACAGATATAGAGAGAGATAGAGACAATAATTCGGTTCTGTCTTTACAAAGGAAGATACAAAAAACCTTCAAAATGTACTAGGGGCCTGTGAGTCTAGTGAGAATGAGGAACTGAATGATATCCTTATTGGCGGGAAATTGTGTTCGGGAAATTGATGGGAATAAAGGCCGATAAATCCCTGGGTCCTGATAGTCTGCATCCCAGAGTACTTAAGGAAGTGGCCCTAGAAATAGTGGATGCATTGGTGATCATTTTCCAACAATCTATCGACTCTGTATCAATTCCTATTGACTGGAGGGTAGCTAATGTGATGGCACTTTTTTTTTAAAAGGAGGGAGAGAGAAAGCGGGTAATTATAGACCAGTTAGCCTGACATCAGTAGTGGGGAAAATGTTGGAATCAATCATTAAGGATGATATAGCAGCCCATTTGGAAAGCACTGACAGGATCGGACCGAGTCAGCATAGATTTATGAAAGGGAAATCATGCTTGACGAATTTTCTGGAATTTTTTGAGGATGTAACTAGTAGAGTGGACAAGAGAGAACCAGTCGATGTGGTGTATTGGGATTTCAATAGGCTTTTGACAAGGTCCCGCACAAGAGATTGGTGCACAAAATCCAAGCGCATGATATTGGAATTAATGTACTGACCTGGATAGAGAACTGGTTGGCAGACAGGAAGCAGAGAATCTGGATAAACAGGTCATTTTCAGAAATGCTGGCAGTTACTAGTGAGGTGCCGCAGGGCTCAGTGCTGGGACCCCAACTCTTTACAATATACATTAACGATTTGGTTGAAGGAATAGAGTGTAATATCTCCAAGTTTGTGGATGACACTAAACTGGGTGGTGGTCCGAGCTGTGAGGAGGATGCTAAGAGGCTGCAGGGTGACTTGGACACGTTAGGTGAGTGGGCAAATATATGGCAGATGCAGTATAATGTGGATAAATGTGAGATTATCCATTTTGGGGGCAAAAACACGAAGGCAGAATATTATCTGAATGGCGGCAGACTAGAAAAAGGGGAGGTGCAACGAGACCTGGGTGTCATGGTTCATCAGTCACTGAAAGTGGGCACGCAGGTACAGAAGGTGGTAAAGAATGCAAATGGAAAGCTGGCCTTCATAGCTAGGGGATTTGAATAAAGGAGCAGGGAGACCTTACTGCAGTTGTACAAGGCCTTAGTGAGGCCAGACCTGGTATATTGTATTCAGTTTTGGTCTCATAGTCTGAGGAAGGACGTTCTTGCTATTGAGGGAGTGCAGCAAACCAGTTGCCAAACAGTTCTCTATTCACGTCAGTACATTAATCCCAATACCATGCACTTGGACTTTGTACACCAATCTCTTGTGCGGTACCTTGTCAAAAGCCTATTGAAAGTCCAAATACACCACATCCACTGGTTCTCCCTTGTCCACTCTACTCGTTACATCCTCAAAAAATTCCAGAAGATTCATCAAGCATGATTTCCCTTTCATAAATTCATGCTGACTCGGTCCGATATTGTCAACAGACTGATTCCAGGGATGGCAGGACTGTCATATGAGGAGAGATTCGATCAACTGTGCCTTTATTCACTGGCGTTTAGAATGATGAGAGGGGATCTCATAGAAATATATAAGATTTTGACGGGCCTGTACAGGTTAGATGCGGGAAGAAAGTTCTCGATGTTCGGGAAGTCCAGAACTAGGGGACATAGTCTTAGGATAAGGGGTAGGCCATTTGGCACTGAGATGAGGAGAAACTTCTTCACTAAGAGAGTTGTTGACCTGTGGAATTCCCTGCCGCAGAGAGTTGTTGATGCCAGTTCATTGGTTATATTCAAGAGGGAGTTAGATATGGCCCTTACGGATAAGGGGTGAAGGGGTATGGAGAGAAAGCAGGAAAGGGGAACTGAAGGAATGGTCAGCCATGAACATAGTGAATGGCGGCGCAGGCTCGAGGGGCCTAATGGCCTAATTCTGCAGCTATTTTCTATGTTTCTATGTTTCTAAAACTGAAAATGATGAAAATACTCATCAGGTTAGAGACAGGGACAAAGTGAGACAGGCAAAGACATGGGCAGAGATGATGGGAAAGAGAGAGACAGTCAGACATAGAATCTGAGAGAATCCTATTGGAACAGACGTGGGCACCGTGAGAAAGAGACAGATTGAGAGACAGAGACAAACAGAAAAACAGGCACAAACAGAGTGAGTCAGGGAGAGGCAGACTCAGACTCAAGCACACAAACACATGCACAGTTCTCTAAAGACAGAAAGGCAGAGACTGAGATACACAGATACATTTCACAATTTCATTTCATTTTCGGCTCAGAATGTCACAGAGCAACAGAAAATTGTTGATTCTGCAGATGAAACTCAGGTATCACTGATCAGCATGGGGCAAAATCAGTGATAAATTAAAGAGATTCGAGGAGTGGGGACCGAACTCGCGTGGGAAAATCCCATTGAATTTTAAGGCCAACGCCTTAACCACTCGGCCACCCTGGTCCTTCCAGTGTTTCGATTCTGTCTCTGTGAGAATCTGGGCTTCAACTCCACCCCACAGACACACAAACACACCGGGTTTCAGTGAGCATTTAGGAACATTTTTCGTAATATTGACACGGGGGCAACTCTCCTATTCTTTTTCGAGTAATGCTGTGATCCACCCGAGGGTGCAGACGGAGCTTTAATTTAAAATATCTTCCGAAAGTCAACAGCTTCAACATTGCAAAATTCCCCAAGTACTGCACTTAAGTGTCTGCCAAGATTATCTGCTCTAGTCTCAGGAGTGGGACTGAAACACACAAACTCCTGATTCAGTCGAGAATACCGCCACTCAACCAAAGCCGATATCAAAGTTCACAACCCTATTATTTTCATCAAATCTTTTTAAGAAGTTCCATGACATACCAAATTCATGGTGATGATTTATACAGACAGTTGCACATACACAGATATATATATATATATACAGATAGACAGACACAGACACACACACACATAAGCAAAAATATACTCGCAACAACGGACAAGGACAGATGTCTTAGACATCGAGAGGGATAGCCAGGCTGAATCACTGTCGCAACTTTGGCTGATTTTTGCGTTTTTCTACACGAAAGTATCGTGAATATTGCAGTTTAATAAAATGATTTAAAAAATGACAGTTTTGAAAGGTGTGGGACGTTATTCCATCTATCTCAGGATGAGTTTTGCAGAGACCTGGTTAAATTGTGAAATGGAATGAAAAATGCTGAGAATCGTAGTCGGCAGGTTTCGACCTTCAGCGGAAAAATACGATGGATTTTCGAGTTTATCGCTGTAACCTCTTGGTCACGACTACTGACTCATTAGTTCTTTAAATGTTACTCAGATAAAACTCAATCATCCACCTCTCTGCAGCAGATGACACAGAATTCTGAAAAAATCTCCTCTTCCTATATTTTTACTATTCTGCATTGCACTGGAACTTTTTAATATGAATCTATACCAAGAAACAGAAGTAAAATCCTACATTTTGAAAAAGCTTCCTGTCCGTTGGAGAATTGAAACCCTGTCTTCTGCATAACAGGCCGGGATACTAAGCACTATACCAACGAATGTGGGTTTAGTCAAAGCAGGTATCGAACTGTGAAGAGAACTGGACTCCATGAGAAGTAGCGAGACACATTGAGAGACAGAGACAAACCGACAAACAGGGAGAGACAGACAACGAGATAGAGAGAACGAGAGACAGAAAGTGTGAGACTCAGAAGAAGAGGCAGACGCAGTGAGAAAAAATCTCAAACACATACATATACAGAGATATGTGTGTGCTCTATAAAGAGAGAGAGGGAAAGAGTGAGACAAAGACAGTGTTAATGACAGTGACAAGGACAGAGACAGATAGAGAGAGAGCGACAGATATAGAGAGAGACAAAGATATAAACAGACAATGATGGAAATACTCAGCAGGTTAGAGACAGGAACTAACAGCCTCAGGCAAAGAGATACAGACAGGCAGAGGCATAGACAGACAGAGATGATGGAATAGAGAGAGACAGTCAGACAGAGAGATTGAGAGAATCCCATTCGAACAGAACTGGACACCGTGAGAAAGAGACAGACATATTGAGAGACAGAGACAAACAGGGAAACAGGGAGAGACAGACAGCGAGATAGAGACAGAGATAGACAGAAAGTTTTAGACTGAGAGGGAGGGTCAGACTGATTGAGACAAAGAATCAAATACTTACATACACAGAGATGTGTTTGCGTGCTCCATAAAGAGAGGGAGGCAAATAGTGATGGAATGACAAGAAAAAGACAGAGACAAAGAGGGAGACAGATATAGAGAAAGACAGATAGAGAGAGAGAGAGAGAGAGCGAGAGAGAGAGGCATAGAAATAAAAACAGAAAATGATAGAATGACTCATCAGGTGAGAGACAGTGACCAACACAGACAGGTAAAGAGAGAGACGGTCAGACAGAGAGTCTGAGAGAATCCCTTTGGAACAGAATTGGACACAGTGAGAACGAGACAGAGGCAGACTTCGAGCGACAAAGACTCAAACACATACACAGCTTTCGAAAGAGAGAGGTGGAGACTGAGCGACGCAGATACATTTCATTATCTGCTCAGAGTGTCACCGAAACATGCACATGCAACAGAGGTAAATCGGGTATCATGAGCAGCCTGGGAAATAATCTCTGTTTAATTAAACAATTACCAGTTGTGGGGTTCGAACCCGGGCAGTTATAAATCCATTGGATTTTAAGTCCAACACCTTAACCACTCGGCCATCCTGGGCCTGGCAGAAACGGGCTTTGTCTCTGTCAGAATTTGGGCTTCAACTCCACCCCCATAGACAGAGGGTGTAAGGGAGCATTTTCGAACATTTTTCGTGATACTGACACGGGGCAACTCTCCTATTCTTTTTCGAGTAATGCTCTGGACCTTTCACAGCCATCCGAGAGTGCAGGCGGAGCTTCAATTTTACATTTCATCCGATGGTCAACAGCTTCAACAATGCAAAATTCCCTAAGTACTGCATTTGACTGTCAGCCAAGATGATGCGCTCAAGTCTCAGGAGAGGGACTTACACACACGACCTTTTGAATGGAGCCACTGAAACAAAGCCGATACCAAAGATCACAACCGTATTATTTTCCCCAAGTTTTTATAAATGTTCCAGGACATACCAAATTCTTGGTGATGATTTCCATAGAGCGTTGCACATACACAGAGACATAGATACAGATAGAAATACACAGACACACACACACATAAAATAACCAAAAATATACACGCATTAACATAGAATCATAGAAACATATAAATTAGTTGCAGGAGTAAGCCGTTGGCCCTTCGAGCCTGCACCACCATTCAATAAGATCATAGCTGATCTTTCAACCTCAGTACCTATATCCTCCTTTCTCTCCATATCCCTTGATCCCTTGAGCCGTAAGGGCCATATCTGACTCACTCTTCAATATAGCTAACGAACTGGCTTCAACAACTTTCTGCGGTAGAGAATTCCACAGGTTAACCACTCTCTGAATGAAGCTGTTTCTCCTCATCTTGGTTCTAAATGGCTTACCGCTTATTCTTAGACTGTGACCCCTGGTTCTCGAACTCCCCAGCAACAGCAACATTCTTCCGGCCTCTCACTTGTCCAATCTCGTCAGAATTTTATATGTTTCTATGAGATCCCCTCTCATTCTTCTAAACTCCAGTGGATACCAGCAGAGTTGATCCAGTCTATCCTAATATGTCAGTCCTGCCATCCCTGGAATCAAGCTGGTGAACATTCGCTGCGCTCCATTAATAGCAAGGACGTCCTTCCTCAGATTTGGAGACCAAAACTAACAAAATATTTAACGTGTACAACTGCAGGAAGACTTCCCTGCTCCTATATTCAAATCCCCTAGCTATGAAGGCGAACATGCCATTTGCCTTCTTCACCGCCTGTTGTACTTGCATGCCCACTTTCAATGACAGATGTAGCATGACACCCAGATCAAGATATACACAGAGTGCCTTAGACAAATAGACGGATAGACAGGCAGGGTCCCTGTCGCTACTTTGGCTGGCCTTTGCGTTTTTCCGTCGAGAATGCTGCCACTGAACCAGAGCCGAAACAAAAGTTCACAAACGTATTATTTTCTCCAAGTCTTTTGAACAAGTTTCAGGACATACCAAATTCATGGTGATGATTTCCACAGATAGTTGCACATACACAGATACATATATACAGATAGACAGACACAGACACAAACACACACACACACACACATAACCAAAAATATACATGCACCAACTGACATGCACAGATGCCTTAGACATATCGAAGGATAGACAGGCTGAGTCACTACATTGGGTGATATTTGCATTTTTCTATCCGTATGTATCGTGAATATTGCAGACTAATAGAAATGTGAAAAAAATTTCAGTGTTGAAAGGTGTGGGACGTTATTCCATCTATCTCCGGATCATTTTTGCCAAAACCTGGTTAAAATGTAAAATGGAATGAAAAATGCTGAGAATCGTAGTCGGCAGGATTCTAACCTACGCGCAGAAAACCCAAAGTATTTCTAATCCATCGCTTTAACCACTCGGCCACAATTACTGCGTCTCTGGCACTTTAAATGTTACTCAGAAAAAACTCAGTCGTCCATCTCTGTGCAGCAGACGGCCACAGAATCCTGAAAAAGTCTCCGTTTGCAAAAAATCTGAAGAGGCAATCTCCTCTTGCTGTATTTTTACTGTTCTATATTGCTCTGGATCTTTTTAATAAAATCTATACCAAGAAACAGAAGTAAAATTCGACATTTTGAAAAAACTGCTGCGCCGTCGGGAAATGGAACCCGGTTCTCCCGTATAACAAGCGGGGAAAATCACCACAACACGGACGAGGATATGGGTTGCGTTAGAGCAGTAATCGAGCTGTCAACAGAAGTCGACAGACACATTGATCGACAGAGACAAACCGGCAAACAGAGATCGACAGACAGCGAGAGAGAGAGACAACGCGAGACAGAAAGGGTGAGACTGAAAAGTGAGGCAGACTCAGTGAGAAAAAGACTCAAACACCTACATATACAGAGATGTGTGTGTGATCTATAAAGAGAGAGAGGGAAAGAGTGAGAGAAAGACAGTGACAAGGAGAGAGACAGATAGAGAGAGAGCGACAGATAGAGAGAGAGACAGATATAAACAGAAAATGATGGAAATACTCAGCAGGTTAGAGGTAGCAACGACCAGCGACAGGCAAAGAGAGACAGATAGGCAGAAACATAGACAGAGAGAGATGATGGGAAAGAGTGAGACAGTCAGACAGAGAGACTGAGTGAATCCCTTTCGAACAGAACTGGACACCGTGAGAAAGAGACAGACAGATTCAGAACCAGAGACAAACAGGGAAACAGGGAGAGACAGACAGCGAGATAGAGACAAAGAGAGACAGAAAGTTTGAGACTGAAAGGGAGGATCAGACTGAATGAGTAAAAGACTCAAACACATACATACACAGAGATGTATTTGCGTGCTCCAAAAAGAGAGGGGGGGGCAAATATTGATGGAATGACAGAGAAAATGACAGGGACAATGAGAGTGAAAAAGAGGGCGACAGATAGAGAGAAAGACAGATAGAGAGAGAGAGACATAGAGACAAACACAGAAAATAATGGAAATACTTATCAGGTTAGAGACAGGGACTAACAGAGACAGGCAAAGACATGGACAGACAGAGATAATGGGACACAGAGAGACAGTCAGACAGAGAGTCTGAGAGAATCCCATTGCAACAGTACTAGATACCATGAGAAAGAGACAGATTGAGAGACAGCGATAGACAGAGTGGGTCAGAGAGAGACAAAGACTCAAACACACAAACACATGCACAGCTCTCGAAAGAGAGAGAGCGGCAGAGACATTTCACAATTTAATTTCATTATCTGCTCAGAGTGTCACATAGTTACAGAAAACTAGAGATTCAGCAGATGAAAATTGGGAATCACTGAGCAGGATGAGAAAAATATCTGTTTAATTAAGGAATTACCAGGAGTGGGGTTCGAACCCACGCGGGTATAAACCCATTAGATCTTAAGTCTAACGCCTTTACCACTCGGCCATCCTGGTCCTGATCCTGTCATGGGTTGGACTCAGCCTCTGTGAGAATCTGGGATTCAGCTCCAGACATATCGGATTTCAGGGAGCATTTACAAACATTTTTCGTTACATTGACACGGGCGCAACTCTCCTATTATATTTCGACTAAGGCTCTGGGAACTTGCACATCTACCCGAGGGTGCAGATGGAGCATCAATTGAAAATTTCAGCCGATGGTCAACAGCTTCAACAATGCAACATTGCCCAAGTACTGAATTTGAGTGTCAGCCAAGATTATGGGTTCAAGTCTCAGGAGTGGGACTTACACACACAACCTCCTGATTCAGTCGAGAGTGGAACCACTGAACCAAAACCGATACCAACGTTCACAACTGTATTATTTTCCCCAAGTTTTTTAAAAAGTTCCGGGACGTACCAAATTCATGGTGATGATTTCCACAGACAGTTGCATATACACAGAGACATACATACAGATAGACATGCACAGACACACGCACACACAATAACCAAAAATATACACGCTTCAACATAGAAACATAGAAATTAGGTGCAGGAATATGCCATTCGGCCCTTCGAGCCTGCATTACCATTCAATAACATCATGGCTGATCATTCAACCTCAGTACCCCTTTCCTGCTTCCTCTCTATACCCCTTCATCCCTTTAGCCGTAAGGGCAATACCTAACTCTCTTTTGAATATATCTAATGAACTGGCCTCAACGACTTTCTGCAGTGAAAAATTTCAGAGGTTATCCACTCTCTCACTGAAGACGTTTCTCTTCATCTCGGTTTCTAAATGGCTTACCCCTTACTCTTAGACTGTGATCCTTGGTCTCGAACTCCCCAGCACCGAGAACATTCTTCCAGCCTCTAAGCTGTCCAATCTCGTCATAATTTTTCATGTTTCTTCTGATCTCCTCTCATTCTGCTAAACTCCAGTGGATACCAGCCCAGTTCATCCAGTCTCTCCTCATATGTCAGTCCTGCCATCCCGGGAATCATGCTGGTGAACTTACGCTGTACTCCCTCAATAACAAGGACGTCCTTCCTCAGATTCGGAGACCAAAACTGAACACAGTATTCCAGTTGTGGCCTCACGGAGGCCCTGTACAAATGCAGTAAGATCTCCCTGCTCCTATACTCAAATCCCCTAGCTATGAAGGGGAACATGCCATTTGCCTTCTTCACCATCTGCTGCACCTGCATACCAACAATCAATGACTGATGTACCATGGCACCCAGATCAAGATATACAAAGATTGCCTTAGACAAGTAGATGGATAGACAGGCAGGGTCACTGTCGCAACTTTGGCTGTCTTTTGCGTTTTTCAGTCGAGGATACTGCCACTGAACCAAAGCCGATACCAAGGTTCACAACCGTATTATTTTCCCCAAGTCTTTTTAAAAATGTTGAGCACATACCAAATTCATGGTGATGATTTCCACAGACAGTTGCACATACACAGAGACATATATACAGATAGAAAGACTCAGAGACACACACACCCACACACATAACCAAAAATATACATGCACCAACAGACATGATTTTGACATATAGACGGATAGACAGACTAAATCACTGTCGCTACTTTGGCTAATTTTTGCGTTTTTCTATCCGTATGAATCATGAATATTGCAGATGAATAAAAATGAGAAATAGATGTCAGTGTTGAAATGTGTGGGACGCTATTCTGCCGATCTCAGGATCCGTTTTGCAAAAACCTGGTTAAATTGTAAAATGGAATGAAAAATGCTGTGAATTGTAGTCGGCAGGATTCGAAACTACACGCAGAAAACCGAAAGGATTTCTGGACCATCGCTTTAACCACTCGGCAACAACTACTGCTTCTCTGGCCCTTTAAATGTTACTCAGAATAAACTCTGCAACAGACGGCCACAGAATCCTGAAAAAGTCTCCGTTTGCAAAAGATCTGTAAGAGGCAATCTCCTCTTGCTGTATTTTTACTGTTCTATATTGCTGTGGAACTTTTTAATAAAATCTATACCAAGAAACAGAAGTAAAATTCGACATTTAGAAAAAGCTGCTTTTCCGTCGGGGAATTGAACCTGGTTCTCCCGCGGAAAAGGGGGGCATAATCGGCACGACACGGACGAGAGAACGGGTTGCATCCGAGCAGTAATCGAGCTGTGAACCGAAGTCGACAGAAACATTGATCGACAGAGACAAACCGATAAACAGGGATAGGCAGACAGCGAGAGAGAGACAACGAGAGACAGAAAGCGTGAGACTGAAAAGTCAGTCAGAGTCAGCGAGAAAAAGACTCAAACACCTAAATATAACGAGAGATGCGTGTGTGTGATCTATAAAAAGAGAGAGGGAAAGAGTGAGAGAAAGACAGTGATAAAGACAGTGACAAGGTGAGAGACAGATAGAGAGAGAGCGACAGATAGAGAGAGAGACAAAGATATAAACAGAAAATGATGGAAATACTCAGCAGGTTAGAGACAGGAACTACCACTGGACACGGTGAGAAAGAGACAGACACATTGAGAACCAGAGACAAACAGGGAAACAGGGAGAGACAGACAGTGAGATAGAGACAAAGAGAGAGATAAACATTGAGTCTGAAAGGGAGGACCAGACTGAATGAAAAAAGACTCAAACACATACATACACAGAGATGCATTTGTGTGCTCCTTAAAGAGAGGGAGGCAAATAACGATGGAATGACAGAGAAAAGGACAGGGACAAAGAGAGAGACAAAGAGGGAGACAAATAGAGAGAAAGACAGATAGAGAGAGAGATTATCAGAGACAAAAACAGAAAATAATGGAAATACTTATCAGGTTAGAGTCAGGGACTAACAGAGACAGGCAAAGACATGGACAGACAGAGATAATGGGACAGAAAGAGACAGTCAGACAGAGAGTCTGAGAGAATCCCTTTGCAACAGAACGAGACACCGTGAGTAAGAGACAGATTGAGAGACAGAGACAAACAGAGAAACAGGGACAGACAGAGTGTGTCAGAGAGAGGCAGACTGAGAGAGACAAAGACTCAAACACACAAACACAAACACAGCTCTCTAAAGAGAGAGAGCGGCAGAGACCGAGCGACACAGATACATTTCACAATTTCATTTCATTATAGACTCAGAGTGTCATATCGTTACAGAAAATTGGAGAGTCAGCATTTGAGAATCGTGTATCACTGAGCAGGATGGGAAAAATCTACTTTTAATTAAGGAATTACCAGGACTGGGGTTCAAACCCACGCGGGTATAAACCCATTAGATCTTAAGTCCAACGCATTTACCACTCGGCCATCCTGGTCCTGATCCTGTCAGAACTTGGGCTCTGCCTGTGAGAATCTGAGCTTCAGCTCCACGCCCACAGCGACACACAGACACATAGGATTTCAGGGAGCATTTACGAACATTTTTCGTTATATTGACACGGGCGCAACTCTCCTATTCTTTTTCGACTAAGGCTCTGGGAACTTTCACATCCACCCGAGTGTGCAGATGGAGCTTCAATTTAAAATTTCAGCCGATGGTCAACAGCTTCAACAATGCAACATTCCCCAAGTACTGCATTTGAGTGTCAGCCAAGATGATGTGTTCAAGTCTCAGAAGTGGGACTTACACACACAACCTCCTGATTCAGTCGAGAATGGAGCCACTGAACCAAAACCGATATCAGAGATCACAACCATATTATTTTCCGCAAGTTTTTTAAAAAGTTCCAGGACGTACCAAATTCATCGTGATGATTTCCATAAAGAGTTGCACGTACACAGATACATACATACAGATAGGCATGCACACACAATAACCAAAGATGTACACGCATCAACATAGAAATATAGAAATTAGGTGCAGGTATATGCCATTTGGCCCTTCGAGCCTGCACCATCATTCAATAAGATCATGGCTTATCGTTCAACCTCAGCACCCCATTCCTGCTTTCTGTCCATACCCCTTGATCCCTTTAGCCATAAGGGTCCTTTTGAAAATATCTAACGAACTGGCCTCAACGTCATTCTGCGGTAGAAAATTTCACAGGTTAACCACTCTCTGAATGAAGAAGTTTCTCCTCATCTCGGTCCTAAATTGCTTACACCTTATTCTTAGACTGTGATCCTTGGTCTCGAACACCCCAGCAACGAGAACATTCTTCCAGCCTCGAAGCTGTCCAATCTCGTCAGAATTTTATATGTTTTTATGAGATCCCCTCTCATTCTTCTAAACTCCAGTGGATACCAGCCCAGTTGATCCAGTCTCTCGTCATATGTCAGTCCTGCCATTCCGGGAATCATGCTAGTGAACCTTCGCTGTGTTTCCTCAATAGCAAGAACGTCCTTCCTCAGATTTGGAGACCAAAACTGAACACAATATTTAAGGTGTAGCCTCACCAAGTTGTACAATTGTAGTAAAACCTCCCTGCTCCTATTCTCAAATCCCCTCGCTCATAAGGCGAACATGCCATTTGCCTTCTTTACCGCCTTCTGCACCTGCATACCAACAATCAATGACTGATGTACCATGACACCCAGATCAAGATATACATAGGTTGCCTTAGACAAATAGATCGATAGACAGGCAGGGTCACTGTCGCTACTTTGGCTGGCTTTTGCGTTTTTCAGTCGAGGATGCTGCCACTGAACCAAAGCCGATACCAAAGTTCACAACCGTATTATTTTCCCCAAGTCTTTTTTAAAAGTTCCAGAACATACCAAATTCATGGTGATGATTTTCACAGACAGTTGCACATACACAGGGACATAGATACAGATAGACAGACACAGCGACACACACACATCAATAACCAAAAATATACATGCACCAACGGACATGCACAGATGCCTTATACATATAACGGGATAGACAGGCTGAATCACTTTCGCTACTTAGGCTGATTTTTGCGTTTTTCTATCTGTATGCATCGTGAATATTGCAGATATTGAGATATTGCAAAAAATGAGAAATAGATTCCAGTGTTGAAAGGTGTGGGACGTTCTTCCGCCGATCTCAGGATCAGTTTTGCAAAAACCTGGTTAAATTGTAAAATGGAATGAAAAATGCTGAGAATCAGAGCAGGCAGGATTCGTTCCTGCGCGGGGTAAACCCAAAGGATTTCGAGAACATCGCGTTAACCACTCGGCGACAACTACTGCGTCTCTGGCACTTTAAATTTTGCTCAGAAAAAACTCAGTCATCCATCTCTGTGCAGCAGACGGCCACAGAATCCTGAAAAAGTCTCCGTTTGCAAAAAATCTGGAAGAGTCAATCTCCTCTTGCTGTATCTTTACTGTTCTATAGTGCTCTGATACTTTTTAATATGAATCTATACCAAGAAACAGAAGTAAAATTCGACATTTTGGAAAAGCTGCTTGTTTATTGGGGAATTGAACCCGGTTCTCCCACGTAACAGGCAGGGATAGTCACCACTATGCGGATGAGAATACGGGCTGTGGTGAAGCAGTTATCGAGCTGTGAAAATAAGTCGACAGACACATTGAGAGACAGAGACAAACCGACAAACATGGAGAGACAGACAGCGAGATAGAGACAACGAGAGACAGAAAGTGTGAGACTGAGAAGGAGAGGCAGACTGAGTGAGAAAAAGACTCAAACATATACATATACAGTGATGTGTCTGTGTGTGATCTATTAAGAGAGAGGGAAAGAGTGAGAGAAAGACAGTGATAAACACAGTGACAAGCAGAGAGACAGATAGAGAGAGAGCGATAGAGACTAAAACAGAAAATGAAGGAAATACTTCTCAGCTTACAGGCAGGGACTCACAGAGACAGGCAAAGACATGGACAGACCGAAATGATGGGAAAGAGAGAGCCAGTCAGACAAAGAGTCTGAGAGAATCCCATTGGAACAGATGTGGCACCGTGAGAAAGAGACAGATTGAGAGACAGAGACAAACAGGGAACCAGGGACAGACAGAGTGAGTCAGACTGACAGAGACAAAGACACAAACATACAAAACTCTCTGAAGAGAGAGAGAGAGGCAGAGACCGAACGACACAGATACATTTCACAATTTCATTTCATTATCGGTTCAGAGTGTCACATTGTTACAGAAAATTGCTGATTCAACCGATGAAAATCCGGACTCATTGATCAGAATGGGAGCAAATCCGTGTTAAATTAAAGAGATACCAGGAGTGGGGTACGAACCCACGCGGGGAACACCATTGAATTTTAAGGCCAACGCCTCAACCACTCGGCTATCCTGGTCCTGTGAGAACCTGGATTCTGTCTCTGTGAGAATCTGGGCTTCAACCCCAACCCCACATACAAACACATACACATCGGCTTTCAGTGAGCATTTTTGAACATTTTTAGTAATATTGACACGGGGGCAATATCCAGATATTTTTGTTTTTGTATCCCCTCAAAACAATACTATTTAGATGGTACTGCCTCTCCATGTTCCACCCAAAGTATACCGCTTCTTAATTATCCGCATTAAATTGCACTGCCATGTCCCGGCCCATTTCACTCGTCTCTCTGATTCCTCTTCAAGTCTGTTACTATCATGCTCACTATTGGCTACGTTGCCAGGTTTTGCTTCATCTTCGAACTTCGAGATGGAATCCCTATAACCAAGTCCAGGTCATTGTTATATAACAAGAACAACAATGGGAATTGAAATGGACCGTTTTAAGGAGAAACTTCCAATTAACCGGATTTTGGAATGGTATTTAATTCGGATTATTTATTGAGTGGGAGGAAGGAGGAAACTCAAGAGACGTCCATTCAATAGGATGGAATAGAGCCCAGATCATAGTGCGCTGAGTAGGGAGAAACTGCTTCCGCTGTTTGGCGATGGACTACTCCCCCAAAATCACCAGTTTTTCCTGGAAGAAAGATAAAATCACCAGCCTTTCCTGGAAGAAAGATAAAGAGCCGGTTAACCATCACCGAGTCAGAGGTGTGCAGTAGCACCATCTACTGCGAGGTTTGACGTGGTGTGTCGGTCTGGGCCATCACAATGCCAGGTTAGTGATGTGGGATAGAGGGCAAACTGTGATAAGATGAGAAGGTATGTTCAACTTGTACAGAAATTTGGTTAGACGACACTGAGAGTGCTGTGTACAGTTCTGGTCTCCATATTACACTTAGAATGATGTGTACAGTTCTGTTCTCCAGATCACACTTAGAGTACTGTGTATAGTTCTGGTCTCCCTATCGCACTTAAAATACTGTGCACCGTTCTGGTCTCCCATATCACAATTAAAATACTGTGTATAATTCTGGTCTCTCTATCATACTTAGAATATTATGCACAGTTCTGGTTTCCATATCACATTTAGAATACTGTCCACAGTTCAGGTCTCCATATCATACCAAGAATATTGTTTACAGTTCTGGTCTCCTAATCACTCTTGGAATACTGTGTAACGTTCTGGTCTCCAGATCATACTAAGAATATTATGCACAGTTCCGGTCTGCAGATTACACTGAGAAGACTGTGCACAGTTCTGCTCTCTGTAAATGCCAGGTTAGTGTTAGTCTGACAGCGAGGAACCTGTTAAAATATAAGGACACTTTGCATTTCTTAATGATTGATTTTGCAAGCAATGTCAATAATTTGTCTTCTCTTGAAGATCCTGAACGCGACATCATTCCTCCAACTGTTCTCCTCACGCTGAGTTCTACTGAACAAATCACCAGCAGCAGATATGCAAGCGCCGTGTGTTCAATCATCGATTTCCGGCCAAAGTCACTGACCGTGAATTGGCTGGAGAGTGGACAACTCCTGGATTCTGGCTCCGTCACCTCTCCCGTCTTTGAGGTGAACGGGAACTTCTCGGCGGCCAGTCGGCTGACAGTCCCCGCCGAGGAATGGTTCACCGGCTCGGTCTACACCTGCTAGGTCACTCATGAAGTGGTCACGCAAAGCCGTAACTTCACCAGATCTCAGGGTAAGAAGCACAATCCCGAGAGGTTACAGACCATTCTGAGCGCTGATCTCAGTCAGGACTTTTATTGAAATTAGTAAAAAGCACCGAACTATTCCTAATTTCCAATCATGCAGTTTGTATATTCTTGTGATTACAAACTTGCCTTGAAACAGCGCCTTCAGCGACCTTAGTCTAAACCAAATCGCTTGCCAGCCAATGAATTAAGTTGTGAAATGTGGTCACAGTTGTAATGTACAACGTGCAGCAATCATTTAGTGCACAGCAATCTCCCACAAACAGCAGTGTGATAATGACCAGATTATATTTTGCTTAGTGGTGTTTTTTGAGCTATAAATATTCCCAGGCCACGAAGGAAAAGTCCTCGGCTTTTCATTGAAATAGGTCCAGGGAATCATTTACGTCCACCTAAGAGGCCAGACGGATCCGCGGTTTAACACGTGATCCGAAAGACGGCACCTCCGACAGTGCACCACGCCCCCAGTACTGCACTGGGAGACACAGCTTACATTTTGTGATCAAGTATCTGGAGTGGGACTTCAACCCACGATCTTCTGGTTCAGGATTCCTCATTGTTCAGGATTTAATAAACTCGCCAACGAAGCTTTCCCCCTGCTCTGATTTCAGGCAGTGAGTAACGTGCCCTTATTCTCAGGTTTATCCTGAGTTGGCTGATTATATACGGAGCGGCAGTCGGAGTCTGGAACCCTTTACTGCTAACTGTCCAGGAACCCACTGTTGGAATGGGCATCTACCCTATTCAGAGCGCTGAGTCCAATTCTGGGCTCCGCACCTCAGGAAGGACATACTGGTCATGGAGGCGGTAAAGTGCAGGTTTATCCGAATGATACCGGAGCTAATAAAATAAAATGATGAGGAGACGAGCAGAGAATATTAAGAGGTGATACAATTGAGGTGTTCAAGTAGATAAATACAATTGATCAAGTAGATATAGAACAATTATTTCCTTTGACGGAAAAGTCCAGAACAAATAGCAGAATCTTAAAATTAGAGCGAGATCTTGCGGAAGTGATGTCAGGAAGGATTTCTTCACAGGAAGTCTGGATTTCCCTCTCCAAAAGCTGCTGAAGTTTGGTTTCAATTCAGAACTGAGATTGATTGATTTTTGTTAGGCAAGATTATCAAGTGTTACAGAACTAAGGCGTGAATATGGTGTTGACTGTAGATCAGCCCTGATCTAACTGGATTGCGGGACAGGATGGATGGGCTGAATGGCCTCCTCCTGTTCCTATGTTGCTATTAATGCCCTGAGATCATATTTAACTCTGACTCTCTCTCACCAGACATGATAAATGTTCAGTAATGACAGAAATTAACAAACTACATCACATCATTACAAATGATGCCCCACCACAAAAGACCCTTTGGAACTCCATTCTCCCGACCTTGAACTTCTCCTCTGACGGGGGCTGTGACTGGTTCCTGCACATTTTCACCGCAATAAAGATCACAGCAAGTGACCAGAAACATAACTTTGTTTCCTGCTGTCCCATAAATCCTGAAATTAATTTGACACTTGTTTTGAACCAGAGTAATGCTGGTGTAGACCTCTAGACCTTCGGGCTATTTGGGTTACACTATTATAACCAGCGGAGATGCGTTTGGATGCAAGGATCTACAGATGGGTGTAAACATAGAAACATAGAAACATAGAAAATAGGTGCAGGAGTAGGCCATTCGGCCCTTCTAGCCTGCACCGCCATTCAATGAGTTCATGGCTGAACATTCAACCTCAGTACCCTATTTCTGCTTTCTCGCCATACCCCTTGATCCCCCTAGTAGTAAGGACCTCATCTAACTCCTTTTTGAATATATTTAGTGAATTGGCCTCAACAACTTTCTGTGGGTAGAGAATTCCACAGGTTCACCACTCTCTGGGTGAAGAGGTTCCTCCGCATCTCGGTCCTAAATGGCTTACCCCTTATCCTTAGACTGTGACCTCTGGTTCTGGACTTCCCCAACATTGGGAACATTCTTCCTGCATCTAAACTGTCTAACCCCGTCAGAATTTTAAATGTTTCTATGAGTTCCCCTCTCATTCTTCTGAACTCCAGTGAATACAAGCCCAGTTGATCCAGTCTTTCTTGATAGGTCAGTGCCGCCATCCCGGTAATCAGTCTGGTGAACCTTCGCTGCACTCCCTCAATAGCAAGAATGTCCTTCCTCAGGTTAGGAGACCAAAACTGTACACAATACTCCAGGTGTGGCCTCAACAATGCCCTGTACAACTGTAGCAACACCTCCCTGCCCCTGTACTCAAATCCCCTTGCTATGAAGGCCAACATTCCATTTGCTTTCTTAACCGCCTGCTGAACCTGCATACCAACCTTCAATGACTGATGTATCATGACACTCAGGTCTCTTTGCACCTCCCCTTTTCCTAATCTGTCACCATTCAGATTATAGTCTGTCTCTCTGTTTTTACCACCAAAGTGGATAACCTCACATTTATCCACATTATACTTCATCTGCCATGCATTTGCCCACTCACCTAACCTATCCAAGTCGCTCTGCAGCCTCACAGCATCCTCCTCGCAGCTCACACTGCCACCCAACTTAGTGTCATCCGCAAATTTGGAGATACTACATTTAATCCCCTCATCTAAATCATTAATGTACAGTGTAAACAGCTGGGGCCCCAGCACAGAACCTTGAGGTACCCCACTAGTCACTGCCTGCCATTCTGAAAAGTACCCATTTACTCCTACACTTTGCTTCCTGTTTGACAACCAGTTCTCAATCCATGTCAGTACACTACCCCCAATCCCATGTGCTCTAACCTTGCACATCAATCTCTTGTGTGGGACCTTGTCGAACGCCTTCTGAAAGTCCAAATATACCACATCAACTGGTTCTCCCTTATCCACTCTACTGGAAACATCCTCAAAAAATTCCAAAAGATTTGTCAAGCATGATTTCCCTTTCACAAATCCATGCTGACTTGGACCTATCATGTCACCTCTTTCCAAATGCACTGCTATGACATCCTTAATAATTGATTCCATCATTTTACCCACTACCGATGTCAGGCTGACCGCTCTATAATTCCCTGTTTTCTCTCTCCCTCCTTTTTTAAAAAGTGGAGTTACATTGGCTACCCTCCACTCCATCGGAACTGATCCAGAGTCAATGGAATGTTGGAAAATGACTGTCAACGCATCCACTATTTCCAAGGCCACCTCCTTAAGTACTCTGGATGCTGTCCATCAGGTCCTGGGGATTTATCGGCCTTCAATCCCATCAATTTCCCCAACACAATTTCGCGGCTAATAAGGATTTCCCTCAGTTCCTCCTCCTTACTAGACGCCCCGACCCCTTTTATAACCGGAAGGTTGTTCGTGTCCTCCTTCGTGAATACCGAACCAAAGTACTTGTTCAATTGGTCCGCCATTTCTTTGTTCCCCGTTATGACTTCCCCTGATTCTGACTGCAGGGGACCTACGTTTGTCTTTACTAACCTTTTTCTCTTTACATATCTATAGAAACTTTTGCAATCCGTCTTAATGTTCCCTGCAAGCTTCTTCTCATACTCCATTTTCCCTGCCCCAATCAAACCCTTTGTCCTCCTCTGCTGAGTTCTAAATTTCTCCCAGTCCCCAGGTTCGCTGCTATTTCTGGCCAATTTGTATGCCACTTCCTTGGCTTTAATACTATCCCTGATTTCCCTTGATAGCCACGGTTGAGCCACCTTCCCTTTTTTACTTTTATGCCAGACAGGAATGTACAATTGTTGTAGTTCATCCATGCGATCTCTAAATGTCTGCCATTGCCCATCCACAGTCAACCCCTTAAGTATCATTCGCCAATCCATCCCAGCCAATTCACGCCTCATACCTTCAAAGTTAGCCTTCTTTAACTTCTGGACCATGGTCTCTGAATTAACTGTTTCATTCTCCATCCCAATGCAGAATTCCACCATATTATGGTCACTCTTCCCCAAGGGGCCTCGCACAACGAGATTGCTAATTAATCCTCTCTCATTACATAACACCCAGTCGAAGATGGCCTCCCCGCTAGTTGGTTCCTCGACTTATTGGTCTAAAAAACCATCTCTTATGCACTCCAGAAAATCCTCCTCCACCGTATTGCTTCCAGTTTGGTTAGCCCAATCTATGTGCATATTAAAGTCACCCATTATAACTGCTGCACCTTTATTGCACGCACCCCTAATTTCCTGTTTGATGCCCTCCCCAACATCACTACTACTGTTTGGAGGTCTGTACACAACTCCCACTAACGTTTTTTGCCCTTTGGTGTTCTGCAGCTCTACCCATATAGATTCCACATCATCCAAGCTAATGTCCTTCCTCACTATTGCCTTAATCTCCTCCTTAACCAGCAATGCTACCCCACCTCCTTTTCCTTTTATTCTATCCTTCCTGAATGTTGAAGCAGCAAGGGATTTCAGGATGAGCGCTCTTCAGTGCCTAACACAATAGCACCACAATGTATTCCCGTTTTACGCCGGTTATTTGCTTCACAGCCCATTACAGGTGGCTCTGGCTTCAAATACACAGGAAATGTTACAGATCTCCCGGAATCGTTGCCAATACATTGTCCTTCCAATAACGCCGGTGTTAAAGCAGCAGCGTGAGGTTGATATCTCAAAAGTGATTTGTCCCCCTTGAACGAGTTAAGGCTAAAAATTGGTGTCCGGATTCTGAAGATGCAGCTTTTCCTGACTTTCATTCCTGTTTTGCAGTGGATGTCCCATGCAGCGATTCAAAAATCACTCTTCGCCCACAGTCACTGGCACAGGACTTACTGGAGCGACGGTGACCTTAAACTGCGTCGTGTCTGATGCTCCTTATGGGCTCACCGTGTCCTGGACCTGAGAAAAGGAGGCTTTGAAATCAGAGACTGCCGTCTAACACGGAGAGGATCCCAGCAGCGTAATCAGCAACTTAAACATCTCGACACAAGACTGGCTGAGTGGGGATAAGTTCTACTGGATGGTGAGCCATCAGGATATACCGACTCCTATCAGAGATTCCATCCACAAGGAAAAGGGATAGCGCGGAGATTGTTACAATAAGTCAGATACTGTGACTATTTCTGCTGCATGTGCAAGGGCCAATTCATTATTTAAAGTGTTTAATGGGCTACTCTGATCATTCAGTTTGGTAATTCCACGAACTCAGCACTCTGGGACCTGATGTTATGTATTTTAGGGGAAACTGGATAAGTCCATGAGCGAGAAAGGAATAGAATGGTATGTTATTAGGATGAGATTAAGTGAGCTAGGAAGAGGCATGTGTGGAACATACACACCAGCATAGACCAGTTGGCCAAATCTCCTTGATCTGTGCAGTAAATTCAACTCCAACCCTTCAAGATTTCAGAGAGAAAGATTATGTTCACTCTGCTGCGGGATGGTAAACCAGAGAGGCCCCAGAGGGGATATAATAAAGCGTTAAATGTCAACGAAGAGCATATTTCTCTGACGTACAACCACGGGACATTGGCGAATGTAAACAGAGAAAGCGAGTTGGTGGTGGCCTCAAAGGCCACCCGGGAGCAGAGGAGGATTGGAATCCGAGTGAGGAGCTCTCGGATCGCGGGGGGTGGGTTAGGCAGGGAACCTGGATCCAGGAGGGAGGTGTAAGGGCAATAACCACCTGGGTGCAGCTGTAACTGCTGGGATTTACACAGTATGTCAAGCCGGACCAGCTACAGTTAAAAACCGAATGGAGGTTAAAATAGAGGATTCCAGCCTCCTATAAATATATTATTCAAATACAATATTACAACCAGGAGTGGTCGGGTTGATGTCGGGATGCCGATTTTTACCAATTTAATCACCCCCACAGCCTCAATACGCCTGCTTTATTAGATTAAAACTCCCACCATTGTATCTGGAACTGTCCAGTTCATTTGCCTTTATTGTAACTGTTCTACAGCGAAAGATCCACGGGAACCAGCCGTGTCTGTCCTCCTGCCCTCGGCAGAAGAAGTCTCTACTCAGAGGTTGGTCAGCCTCACCTGCTTAGTGAGAGGTTTCTCCACCCGAGAGATCTTCGTCAAATGGACCGTCAAGGACAAGCCGGTGGTTCCGACAACTACCTTAACACCGAGGTGATGGCGGAGAATGGCAGCAGATCCTTCTTCCTGTACAGCCTGCTATACATTGCAGCCGAGGAGTGGGCCCGCGGCGCCTCTTACTCCTGTGTGGTGGGACATGAAGCGATTTCCTTGAAAATCACCAACAGAACCATCAATAAATTCAGAGGTAAACCCTGTTTTGTGAACATTTCCCTTGCTCTGATGGACAACATCAATTCTTATCAATGAGAATCTCTCGATTGCCTTTCAGTTCTTAAGTAAAAAACAATAAAGGCCTTTTCTTCCAATCGTGAGTTACACACACAGCCGCTCAATTAATTTTGTTTCCTATTTTAGCCAAGGGGTGCGCTGTTAATCTGAAGCAGAATATTTGTCGGACTTGTGGCCAAAGCTGGTACATTCAGCGCTCTCAGCTCATATACACCACAGGTTGGAGAGAAAGAGAAGCTCTTTAATGACAGGATACCTCAAAGTCATTTCAGCAACTTTCGTCCCACTGGGAGAATCTGCATAGTTCTATTTCCCGATAAACAAATGCTGTACATTTATATTTCGGTGCCCTTGTTTCTCGTGTTGTCCATCCCTTCAGATTTGGGGACAATTTATTTGGCAGCATCGCACACTCTGGGATCTGAAATGAGGTCCACACACGAACACGAACTGAATCTCCCATCGCCCCACCAGAGAGAGGTGAAATGGAAATTGTTATCCCCCTGTACCTTCCACTACACCACCAGAGAGAGATGAAAGGGCAATTATTCATCCACTGTAAGACCATTGCCATACCAAAGAGTGGTGAAATGGCAATTCTGAACCCACTTGTGCTTCCCACTGCCCCACCAGAGTGAGGGGAAACGGCAATTGTTAATGCACTGTAACTTCACTCCGTCTCTGCAAGATTCTACAAGTTCCCTGGCAGGACAGACGCGCCAAAATTAGCGTCCTCGTGCAGGCCAACATCCCAGCATCGAAGCACTGACCACACTTGATCAGCTGCTCTGGGCAGGCCACATTGTCTGCATGCCAGACACGAGACTCCCAAAGCAAGCGCTCGACTCGGAACTCGCCCATGGCAAATGAGCCAAAGGTGGGCAGGGGAAACGTTATAAGGGACCACAAAGCCTCCCTGATAAAGTGCGACATCCCCACTGACACTTGAGAGTCCCTGGCCAAAGACCGTCCTAAATGGAGGAAGGGAGGAAGTACATCCGGGAGGGCGCTGAGCCCCTCGTGTCTCGTCGCCGAGAGCATTCAGACATCAAGCGCAGGCAGTGGAAGGAACGTGCGGCAAACGTGTAAAATCTTCCCCTTCCCGCAACCACGGTCTTTCCCACCTGTGACAGAGACTGTGGTTCCCTATTGGACTGTACAGCCACGTAAGAAATCAGGCTAAGAGTGGAAGCAATTCTTCCTTGATTGCGAGGGACTGCCTTTGATGATGTAAACCCTCTCCCCCACCAGAGAGAGGGGAAAGGGCAATTGTTAACTAACTGTCCCGCCCACTACCCCAGCATAGTGAGGGGAATCTGCAATTGTTAACCCAATGTATCCGACTTCCGCACAAGCGAGAGGGCAAAGGGCAATTGTTAAATCATTGTACCCCTCAATGTCACCAGAGAGAGATGCCCATCGATTCATTTGTTGCATTCCGTCAGCTGATGTCACATTGTGTCTCACAATGAACACATTTACACAGAGCGAGGAAGAATGCGTGGAAACGTTAGTAGTGTATGTTTTTGTGGAAGTTCACACTTACATATAAACACAACACGGATTTACACATAAACACACAGCGACTTACACATAAACACACACATTGACACACTGACACAAGATATTACGCATACCCAGAATATAATACACACCGTCATTGTCAGAACCACAGCACCATTAATATGACAGCAAAAATAAACACACCCTTAAATAAAACAGAAGCACTAACACACACACACACACACACACAAACACACACACTTTCACTTGCATAAACACATATTCAACACAAATTAACTAACGCATAGCACACACACACATTTACATGCGAACACACAGAGTTATACATAAATGCACACATTGTTACCCATAAACATACACAACACGTACACATAACCATACACAAACACATTAAAACACGCACATGAACGTACTTACAAAGAATAGACATATTTAAACATAACCACAAACAATTGCATATATACACATAAAGGCTTACATGTAAACATACACAAACTTACAAAAATACACAAACACTTAAACATAAATATAAATATATGGAATGACACATTAAAACATTCAAACTTACATATCAACATATATCAACACACAAACACAGACAACACCAAAAGAAGAGATCGTCATACACACAAACACAAACACTAAAGTGCAAAAAATACGTCAGGTAACAGACGAATATAGAATTAAAATAAATTCTTTGAACAGACAGTCTGCAACGATTGTATTAAATAAATCATTTCTGATACCATAATATCTAACATTATATATTCTGGTCCTGAACGCAAACTGAATCAAAGTTCTTAGTTGGAAACTCATGCAAATTAATTATGTTCAGAACCTTGACTACCACAAATTAATCCAGATTATAACTCACATCTGATGTCTTACCCTGTCCCTTTGACAGTCTCCGAATAATTAGCTATCTGAAGCTATTGTTAAATTAATCGATATCATTCAGTATAGTTCCCCCGATATTACATCATACTATTCCCGAATGGTAAATCCTATGAAATTGATGCAAAATCAATTAGCCTGTGACATTGAAGGAAAACTGTCATATTTTCCAAAACCGACTATAGAAGGATCATAAAGAAAGAACGACTGTGGAATTAGAAACACAGATAGATTACTGAGCGTGATTAACTTAACACAGGACATACATTGAACATTAAAATAGAGAATAATCTAACACCTTAAAAAAAGAAAATAGAATACGTAATAATAAGATGAGATCTTGGGTTAACAAACGATCTGAATATATTTCCTCCCCTACATCCCGTAGATTCCTCAGACCACATCTGGAGTGAAGAGTATGAGGACGAGAGCAGCAACTTCTGGACAACCGCTTCCACATTCATCATCTTGATCTTCCTGAACATTTCCTACAACGCTGCCATCACTCCGGTGAAGGTGAGAAGATTCAATGCACTCAGTTCGAGTTGATTGAAGAGGTTTGACAAATCTCTAAATATTTCATTGATAACAACCCTGAAATTAATGCCCCAAACCACTAAAACGCTGCTTCAAACTTTTATCCCTCTTTTACAGGTCAACTGATTGACTGAATTTCGGCCGCCGGGGATTTTTCTCCTCTGGTTGTTAACTGTGTCTTGAAAATAAATTATGTCCTCTTGGTGATTCCCGGAGTAAATTGCCTTCAATTTTTTCATTTCTCTGTTTGAAATGTGTGAGATAACCGTGGCTATAATGTAAATGTATCTCGGAGTCAAACAATTGTTTGAATATCTCATGTGTACATAAGTCACTTTTATCATTCATGATTCACAATTATTCACTTCCCTTGGTGTTGAACATCTGTTTCTCTCTCCCTGATGTCTGTTAGAGTTGTACAAATAGCTGGCAGCTCAGACCGACTGTGTTCTGGTATTAATGTGACGCTCATTTGTTATATTCAATTTGTGTGAACTTTTGAAAACCTTCTCTGTAAATTGTTCTCTGTGAAATTGTTAATAAAACTGCAATGGCAAATGGAATAATTTGGACTGTGCTGAACTTTTACTCCAAGGCTCCTTCACACTGTTCTATTTCCCTATCACACGTTGTTTTATTTCCATGAAATTTATTCTTCCCGCGTCCTATCCTGATGTGTTTGAATCCAAGTCCCTTCGGTTAAGGAGCCACTGCGCCACCTAGTGTCCCATCAGAGTGACGGCACATTTTCCCCTGCCTTGTAACATCATGCACCAGAGGCGGAATGAC
This sequence comes from Pristiophorus japonicus, assembly GCF_044704955.1. Lineage (NCBI taxonomy): Eukaryota > Metazoa > Chordata > Chondrichthyes > Pristiophoridae > Pristiophorus > Pristiophorus japonicus. Next base: position 50,212,046 of record NC_091999.1, read on the forward strand.
TGCACAGTGACCAGGCGGTCTCCTCTAATATTATGGCCTTTCACGTGCCATGTTATATTAAAGAGCAGGCCTCTGATGCACCATAGTCCGATACAGTATAGTATGTGTCAGAGCAAATCTCCCTCTACACTGTCCTAACAAACACTCTCAGGGCAGGTACAACACAGGTTAAATAAAGAGTAAAGCTCCCTCTGCACTGTCCCATCAAAAACTCCCAGGGCAGGTGCAGTACGGGTTAGATACAGAGAACAGCTCCATCTACACTTGCACACCACACCCTCCCAGGGCAGGTACAGCACGGGTTAAATATAGAATAAATCTCCCTCTACACCGTCCCATCAAACACACCCAGGTCAGGAGCAGCACTGGTTAAATACAGATTAAAGCTCACTCTATACTGTCCCATCAAACACTTCCAGACACACTAGAGAGCACAAACTCTTGGAATGATTCCCACAAACTGGGGCCTAACTGACACACAGACACGCGCTCCAATGTTTCTGTTATACACATATAGAAAGCCAAGAAAGAGACGACAGGTGGAGAGATTTTCTTTGACAGAGAGGAGATGAGAGTTCACGCGGCATCTGCAGGTACATATGGAGCTTTGTGCCCGTTGGGCACCTACATACAAAATGTGTGATGCACGGGCAATATCAATTTCTGATGTAAAATCATTGTCGTTTTGTTCTACCCAAATATATGATTGACATCCTCCTCTCTGGGAGGGCATTCGTAGAATGTAAGTTTCGTTTACGATTCAACTCTTTAAAGGTCACCTGAATGCATATGGTCCATACGGACAGAAATGCGTAGGGTTATCACTGCCAACCGTTCTCCATTATGAGGAACATACATAAAAACATAAGAATATAAGAAATTGGAACAGGAGTAGGCCATACTGCACCTCGAGCCTGCTCTGCCATTCATGGCGGTTATGATAATGGACTGAGCTCCACTTTCCTGCCTGCTCCCCATAGCCCCTTATCGTTTAAAACACTGTCTATTTCTATCTTAAGGTTATTCAATGTCCCAGCTTCCACGGCTCTCTGAGGCAGCGAAGTCCAGACATTTACAACGTTCTTAGAGAGGAAATTTCTCCTCATCTCTGTTCTAATTGGGCGGCCCCATATTTTAAGATCATGCCCTCCAGTTCTAATCTCCCCCATCAGTGCAAACATCCTCTCTGGATCCACCTTGTCAAGCCCCCTCATAATCTGATACATTTCGATAAGATCACTTCTCATTCTTCTGAATTCCAATGAGTCGAGGCCCAAACTACTCAACCTTTCCTCATAAGTCAACCCCCTCATCTCCGGAATCATCCGAGTGAACCTTCTCTGAACTGCCTCCAAAGCAAGTATATCCTTTCATAAATATGTAAACCAAAACCGCACACAGTTCCAGGTGTGGCCTCCCCAATATCCTGTATAACTGTAGCAAGACTTCCCTGCTTTTATACTCCATTCTCTTCACAATAATGGCTAAGATGCCAATGGCCTTCCTGATCATTCGCTGTACCTGCATATCATCCTTTTGTGCTTCATGCACAAGTACCCTCAGGTGCCGCTGAACTGCGGCACTTTGCAATCTTTTTCCATTTAAATAATAACTGTCTCTTTGATTTTTTTCTGCCAAAGTGCATGATCTCACGTTAAACACGACCCGCTGTCACCTCTTCCCTGGACTGCCTTTCTGTCTGCTCTGCACTATTCCCTCTGATACCATCTCGCTTAACTCACTGAACATCACCCACAGATTTGTTCTCACTGCTCTGCTCCATTCCTTCTGATACCATCTCCCTGAACTCACTGAACATCACCCTGAGGATTCTGTCTTCCTGCTCTGCGCCATTCCTTCTGATACTATCAACGTGAAATCAGTGAACAACTCCTGCGGATACGGCAGTCACCTTCGAAGAAACAGCCAATCACTGTGCTATGATGTATGCGAGGGATTATGGCGTCATCCACGGAATCCAGGTACGCAACTCAGTTGAAGTTAGTACCAGGGACAAACATATTTCCTGATGTTTGATTTCTGATTTAAGCAAATTGGAAAAGGAGCCTGAGGTGAAAAGGGCCGAATTTATTGATGCAGGTTTGATCAGGAATATACTACGTGAAAGAGTGGGGAAAAGAATTAATATTAACTTTAAAAAGGGAATTAGTTAAATATCTAAAAGGAGAAAATTGCAGGGCTTTAGGAAAAGAGTGGGACTAATACGATAGCTCTTTCAAAGTGCCAGCACAGGCTTAATGTTCTGATTCTAGATTCGAGGCGATGCCAGCGAATGTTGTCATTCTGTTCTCACAATTAACTTTAGCTGCAACCAGTTGGCTTCTGCTTCGTGCATGTCGCTAAGATACTCAACCTGCCCAATTGATTGGCTCTGCAGGACATTGCCACGAGTATTAAGAAATCAGTTTATTGTGAGCCCTTCATAAAGGATACTGTCCTTTGGGTCCATCTCAGTGTGTGTCGGCTCACAGGAACCAATGTGGCAGGATCTGCCCGCCGTTATATACGACTTCAGCAGTCGGAGCCAAGATCTACAAAGTGGCGGGAGGTTCTGTATGAGGGTTGAACTGAGTTCCATCACTGTGAGTGCCAGGGCACGTTAATAAACTGCAGGTCCAGTCATCTGCAGCCCAGAGATGGTTAAACCGGTAAACGTAGTCACAATTTAGAGATCTGCAGAGAAACGTCTCTGGCAAAATATATTACCTTCATAATAGCCGATGTATTTCACCAGAATAATCTCGATCGCAGGTAGGTTGTGGTAAGTGTTCCCTGTGCTGGTTTAAATTGTGCTAATTAAGAAGGACATTAGAAACATAGAAACATAGAAAATAGGTGCAGGAGTAGGCCATTCGGCCCTTCTAGCCTGCAGCGCCATTCAATGAGTTCATGGCTGAACATTCAACTTCAGTACCCCATTCCTGCTTTCTCGCCATACCCCTTGATCCCCCTAGCAGTAAGGACCTCATCTAACTCCTTTTTGAATATATTTAGTGAATTGGCCTCAACAACTTTCTGTGGTAGAGAATTCCACAGGTTCACCACTCTCTGGGTGAAGAAGTTCCTCCGCATCTCGGTCCTAAATGGCTTACCCCTTATCCTTAGACTGTGACCCCTGGTTCTGGACTTCCCCAACATTGGGAACATTCTTCCTGCATCTAACCTGTCTAACCCCGTCAGAATTTTATATGTTTCAATGAGATCCCCTCTCATTCTTCTGAAATCCAGTGAATACAAGCCCAGTTGATTTAATCTTTCTTGATATGTCAGTCCCGCCATCCCGGGAATCAGTCTGGTGAATCTTCGCTGCACTCCCTCAATAGCAAGAATGTCCTTCCTCAGGTTAGGAGACCAAAACTGTACACAATACTCCAGGTGTGGCCTCACCAATGCCCTGTACAACTGTAGCAACACCTCCCTGCCCCTGTACTCAAATCCCCTTGCTATGAAGGCCAAGATGCCATTTGCTTTCTTAACCGCCTGCTGCACCTGCATGCCAACCTTCAATGACTGATGTACCATGACACCCAGGTCTCTTTGCACCTGCCCTTTTCCTAATCTGTCACCATTCAGATAATAGTCTGTCTCTCTGTTTTTACCACCAAAGTGGATAACCTCACATTTATCCACATTATACTTCATCTGCCATGCATTTGCCCACTCACCTAACCTATCCAAGTCGCTCTGCAGCCTCACAGCATCCTCCTCGCAGCTCACACTGCCACCCAACTTAGTGTCATCCGCAAATTTGGAGATACTACATTTAATCCCCTCATCTAAATCATTAATGTACAGTGTAAACAGCTGGGGCCCCAGCACAGAACCTTGCGGTACCCCACTAGTCACTGCCTGCCATTCTGAAAAGTACCCATTTACTCCTACTCTTTGCTTCCTGTCTGACAACCAGTTCTCAATCCATGTCAGTACACTACCCCCAATCCCATGTGCTCTAACTTTGCACATCAATCTCTTGTGTGGGACCTTGTCGAACGCCTTCTGAAAGTCCAAATATACCACATCAACTGGTTCTCCCTTATCCACTCTACTGGAAACATCCTCAAAAAATTCCAGAAGATTTGTCAAGCATGATTTCCCTTTCACAAATCCATGCTGACTTGGACCTATCATGTCACCTCTTTCCAAATGCACTGCTATGACATCCTTAATAATTGATTCCATCATTTTACCCACTACCGATGTCAGGCTGACCGGTCTATAATTCCCTGTTTTCTCTCTCCCTCCTTTTTTAAAAAGTGGGGTTACATTGGCTACCCTCCACTCCATCAAATGCTGTTACCCAATTAAAGAATTTGGTGCCTTTTACGAGGAGAAGAATTGCATGCAATGCTTCTTTACTTTCTGTTATACCTCCCTGCCAAACAGTTGCTCACTTTACTGAGTATAGCAGCTTGCAATGGGAAATAGAATTTAAATTTTAAGGTGTTGTTCGTGACATTGTAATAGCGCCCATATCGTACCATCATATCATTATATTGTGGCTGGTGCAGGATCATAGAATCATAGAATGGGTTACAGCATAAATTGACACATTTCGGCCTGTGGAGCCCCTGTCCGCACTCTGCAAGAGCACCTCAGCTATTCCCACTCCCCACCTTTTCCTCATAGCCCTGCATTTTTCCCCTTTAATTAGCTATCCAACATCCTTTTGAAAACTACGATTGAACTTGCCACCACCATCCTTTCAGGCAGTGCTTTCCAGATCATAACCACTCGCTGCATAAAAAAGTTATTCCTCAAGTCGCCTTTGGTTCTTTTGCCAGTCCACTTAAATCTGTGTCCTCTTGTTCTCGAACCTTCCGCCAATGGGAAGAGTTTCGCCCTGTCTTTTCTGTCCCGAACACTCATGATTTTGAACACCTCTATCAAATGTCCTCTCAAGGTTCCCTGCACCAGAGAACAACTCCAGCTTCTCCAGTCTATGCACGTAAATGAAATCCCTCATCCCTGTAACCATTGTTCTAATTTTTCTGCACTCTCTCGAAGGCCTTCACATCCTTCCTAAAGTGTGATGCACAGCATTGGATACAACATCCAGTTGAGCACGAACCAGTGTTTTATAGAGGATTATCTTAACTTCCATGCTTTGGTACGCTATGCCTCTATTTATGAAGCCCAGGATGGCGATTGTTGTTTTAACTGCTTTCTCAACCTGCCACTCTCAACGATTTGTGAACGTGTATCCCAGGTTTCTCTGTTCATGCACCCCCTTTAGGATTGTACCCTTTAATTTATACTGCTTCTCCTCGTTCTTCCTTCCAAAATGTTACACTTCACACTTTTCTGCATTGGATTTCATCTGCCACGGATCCGCCCATTCCAACAGCCTGCGGTGCCCTTTTGAAGTCTATCACTGTCCGCGTCAATGTTCACCATACTTCTAAGTTTTGTGTCGTCTGTAAATTTTGCAATTGAGACAAGTACACCCAAGTCCAATTCATTAATATATATCAAGAAAAGCAACGTTCCTGATAAAGAGTCCTGGGTAACACTGATATCAGTCAGAAACACATTCCATTCATCACTAATCCCTCTTTCCTGTCATTCAGCTAATTTGGTAACCATGCTGCAACTTTCCCTCTTACTCTATGGGCTTCTACTTTGCAGGCAAACGTATTAGCTGGCACTTCGACTTTTTGGAAGTTCATGTATACCACATCAACCGCATTGCCCTCAACTACTCTCTCTGTTACCAACGTAAAAAAACTCAATCAAGTTATTTAAACACAATTTACCTTTAACAACTGCATACTGGCGTCCTTTAATTAATCCATACTTGTCCAAGTGACTAAATTTTGTCTCTATTTTTCGCAGGATCACAGAGACTGCTGCCATGATCCACCACTCGCAATAGTCCTGAGAGTTATGGATCAAGGATATTCAGAGCGGTCTCTACAGGATAACAACTGGTTGTCACATAGTCGCATAATCCTGACTCTAAGAAGGAAAGAAAGAAAGTACTGGATTTATATAGCACCTTTTACAACGAGTGGAAGTCTCAAAGCGCTTTACAGCCAGTGAAATACTTTTTGAAAGTGTAGTCACTGTTGTAATGCAGTGAGCCGATGGTGATTCTTGAGAGCACGATAGAATGGAAAAGTATCTGTTAGCATTGGTTTGATAATACTACTCTGAGGAAACAAACCGCCGGCAGTACTGAAAAAGGGCCCTCTGATTAAATATAATCTTAATTACACGCAAATCAGTTGTACGATTTCTCACACATGGATGTCAAGATGTACGATATCGCGCATGTGGATGTCGAGATATTCAATTTCTCAGACTTGGATGTCGAGATGGGCCATGTTATTGGGGCTGATGGAGCTGGACAAAGCTGGTTCAGAACTGACAGGACAGGATGGCCCACTGGGTGTGATGTAATGCAGAATTAACACGAAAATACATTTTTATAATTTGATTAATTTTATAATGAGATTAATTGGATATTTCAGCGCATCCATTAACTCCTCTCTGAATTTACTCTGGATCACTCCATAAATACACGTGTTTGTGCAGGAACTCAAAAGCTGAAGACTATTTCCGGTTTCTTGGAGAATACATTTTGGGTCTTTGAAATTGGAACCTGAGAAATAATTATTCTTTGTAATTCGGACATACAAGAAATTTACAACGTACACTGTCCATAATAGGATGAAACTGCCCGAGATGGTAAAGTGTAAAACGATTAATTTTCTCCGGCTCTCCAACTCTGGGTCGCTTTGATTCTCTCCATTGATGTGGGCCCGGAGCCTTCTGCGGGTTCTGCTCGTCGCTAGAATATGTCTGACGGTCAGAGCATTGAGCAGCAATATCAGGAGAAAGTCATGGCGTTAAAATTCTGTCAATCCATTCATATACTATCCATAGAGGAGAACGATAAAATATTACTTTGATGTTACATAACCATGGGACATTGTCAGTTATGAACATAGGTTCATAAGTGAGATAAGAAGTGATGTTTTTTTAAACAGCCAGGGCACCGACCATGACTATAATCAGAGCTGCACTTTTCTCAGTGCAATATTTTGTTTTCAGTTTCTGGCATCATATCGCCACAAATCGATCGAAGGTGAAAGCGACTGTTAACCAGATGGAACTATCCGTGGCTACATAAATTAGGATAGATGTTATAGTACAGCCTGGAGTAGTGGACAGCAGACTAAATTGAAAATAAATTCCACTGATCCGGTTTAATATCACAGCGGTGATAATGACCAGGAGATCTGCCACTGCCATGGACAGCAGGTACTAAGTGATACATCTGGAAAGACCGCACTTTCCTCGGGACAGGATCACAATTATCACCAAGTTAGCTGCAGGAAATAGACAGAAAAGAAAACAGTAACATTAAGTATCACTCCTCCTTGATGTTTATTTATTTTGATCATATTTCAGCCTCGCGATGGGAATGATTCAGTGACCTGTCGGCAGAGATTGATCTGTTAAGATTTGAATAATGTTTGAGGAAGGGAAGCAGGAACAGCGAAAGTGAAGGAGCGTGGGCGGACTAAAGCAATGAATGAGGAGCAGGACAGTGAGAACAGGCCAAGGAGTTTTAGGTGCAACTTCGTGACTACAACCGTTTATCGTTCACTGATTGCCATCCATTTAATGACTCAGAATATCCCTTCAATAATTGCATGGCTAAAATCACACGTCAATCATGCAATCACTCAATCAGTTCAGAAATTCGATCATATAGACTCATAGATTCATAGAAGCTTACAGCACGGAAGGAGGCCATTTAAGGCCCTCGACCAACAAGAAGCTTTTCAGCTTAATCACACGTTCCAGCTCTAGGTCTGTAATCCTGCAGGTTACGGCACCTATGGTGCATATCCAAGTACTTTTTAAATGTGGTGAGGTGTTCTGCCTCTACCATCCTTTCAGGCAGTGAGTTCCAGAACTCTCTGCATGAAGAAATTCCCCTCAAATCCCCTTTAAAACTTTTAATTATTTTAAATTGATGTATCCTGGTTGTTGATCCCTCTGCTAATGGCAATTAACCCTTTCTATCCACTATATCTAGGCCCGTCATAACTTTAAACACATCAATGAAGTTTCCCCTCTGTTCCAAGAAAAACAAATCCAGCCTATCCAATCTGTCCTCGTGGCTAATATTCCCCACTACCGGCAACATGCTCGTAAATCTCCAGTTCAATCATCTCCTTCCTGCAATGCGGTGACCAGAACTGCACACAATACTTCAGCTGTGGCCTAACCAGTGTTTTATACAGTTGACGCATAAGCCCCCCCTGCTCTTGAATTTTATGCCGCGGCTAATAAATGCAAGCTTTAATTATGCCTTATTAATCACCTTATCTACCTGTCCTACTAACTTCAGGGATCTGTGGACATGCACTCCAACGTCTCTTTGTCCCTCGACACTTCTCAGTGAACCATTTAATGTGTATTGCCTTTCCTTGTCAACCTTCCCCAAATGCATTACCTCACAAACCTCTGGATTAAATTCAATTTGCCACTGTTCTGCCCACCTGACCCGTTGATAGACATTTTCCTGCTGTCTGCACCTTTATTCTTCATTATCAACCACACAGTTGATTTTAGTATCGTTTCAACGCAATAGTCAGAAATAGATGCATTTTAATAACCCTTTACACGCATCATTTCTGGACATTTGTCCGTCGACAGCATTTGTGAACCTGTGTTTGATCACCAGAATTAACTGTACTGATAAAAAGTGGCGGGAAATACATATCAAGACACACATTATTGACTGATCATTGTCGCATCGGTTCACTTCATATTTTTGCATTAGTCACACGATTCTTACTTTTTAAAAATAACGACTTTTGACTTGAACAGAGATTATTAGCTGAAGGCAGTGCGAATATAGATCTGGGACACGAAGTCACGCTGATGCAGAATAATGTTGTAATAAATTTTGCTTTGGACACCCGGGGAACTTTACAATTCCAATAAAATGTCACACTGAACAGGGATACAGAAGACACATACTCTGACTCAGGGAGATTTGAAATGAGACCAGAAAACCTGGAAGGTCAAGCAACATCTGTGGAGAGAGAAAATGAGTTAATGTAGCAGATCAGTGATCTTTCATCAGAACACAATGAACAAAGCGGCTGTGAAGCAAAATCTCGAAACACAAAATGCCAAATCGGGTAAAGATGCAGATCATCAGCAGAAACCGTGATATCCTTAACAACCAATGACTTGCTGTAATACCTTACCTGGAACACCGACAGCAGCGAGAAGCGGATAGTAAATGGCAAGTATTGGACTGTTTCCAGGTGCGTGCATTCTCTGTGAGAAACGAATTGCTGGAGACAGTAGCTCCAATATGAGATGTGGCTCATTCTAATGATCCCTTAGTTATACCGAATGTTAATCCCCAGTGAGCCAATCAGATTATGCAATTTTATTGTGAGCTACGGTCATTGAAACAAACAAATTAAGGCAGCCATTTTCGAGTTCACCTTTTCTACATTACAATAACTTCCAATGAATATTGCAGCATGTGGCAGGGGAAAAAAGACTTCCGTATCTTTCTAAGGAAAATATAATGTAAATCTCCATCTGGACATTCGAAGATGGCATAAAACCATACACAGCATAGAGGTCCGAGTTCAATTCCTGGTGTTTTCTTTTGAACTATGGGGCACAGTCTCAGGATAAGGGGAAGCCCATTTAGGATCGAGATGAGGAGGAATTTCTTCACTCAGAGGGTTGTGAATCTTTTGAATTCTCGGCCTCATCGGGCTGTGGATCCCGAATCTCTGAATATATTCAAGACTGAGGTGGATAGATTTTTGGAGTCTATGGGGAATCTGGGGATATGAAGATTGTGCAGGAAAGTGGAGTTGAGTTCGATGATCAATCATGAATTTATTGAATGGCAGAGCAGGCTCGAGAGGCATAGGGCCTACTCCTGCTCCTATTTCTAATGGTTTGTTATGTTCCTTAATCAGACCCAAATTATCTCAATGGGAGAAAGCAGTTGTGCGATCTAATGATAACTTTTGTCTCCCATCCTGCAATAAAGCAGTCATAGTGTAGTAGGTGGTGCTATCTTTGGACAGAGCACCCCTTGTTCTGCAGCAAACCGTCATACGGCAGAAGGGGTGCTAAAATTATAAAGCACATCCCTCATCATCCGATAAATCAATAATCGGGATGGTACAACTAGACAGACAAATAAGATGTAAACAGAAACGTGTTTTATCAATTAAAACATGCAATACTCAAATAAACAGGGTTGAATACAGGAAACAGCTAAATAAAATGATGGCTGCTATCACATCATCAAACACTAATGGACTAATGGTTTGTAGACAACTGTGGCAGTAATGGGATCAGCATTTTTCTTTACGTGGTGAATCAGAGACTTATCAAAGATTGTATTGGGCCACTGAAGGGTGTTCAAGGGCAGGTTTCAAAGGAATCACTAAGAATGGTGGAAATATTACATTTGTACTTTGCATCAGTCTTCACCCTTGAAAATGATTCTCGAATATTAGAATTTAATTCTACTAGTTTTGTTAGCAGCATTACCAAAGATAAAAACGTTAGGGTAAAAATAATTAAGAACTTGAAAATAGATAGAGCAGCCGCGCTGGATGATATCCACCTGATGGTCGTCTGGGAGATAGGACATGAGCTGTGAGAGCTGTTGGCCTGTATTTATAATAGCTCACTGCTCTCTTGAATGGTTCCTACAGATTGGATGGAGACTAATGCAGACCCCATTTTTGAAATAGGTGACAAGACAGACTCGGGCAACTATAGGCCCATCAGTTTAACATCAGTAATATGTAAGATGCTTGAAGCAAACATAAGGGATTTAAGAATACTTGGATAGGGAGGGACATTTTAGGCATACCAATATGACTTCATAAAAAAGAGATAGTATCTCACAAATCTAATTGTATTTTTTGAAACAGTTACGAAGTTTGTGGATCAGGGAAGCCCAGTAGACATTGTCCACTCAGATTTCCCAAAACATTTTGAAAAATACCGCACAAAAGGCTTTTGTATAAGATCGGACCCTCTGGTATACGTTGAAATATATTGAGTTGGATTCAGAACTGGCTGGCAGGAAACAGTCAAAAAGTAATAATTGATGGATTTGAATCTGATTGTCGACTGGTCACCCGTGGTGTCCCGCAGGGGTCAGTGTTGGGTATATTGTGTTTTACTATTTTTAATAATGATCTAGATTTTGGGATTGCGCGCAAAACTTTTAAATTTGCAGATGATACCAAGATCTGAGTGAGATTTTGAATTATAGCAGATGCTCGACTGCTTCAGGCAGATCTTAATGTGCTGGGAGATTATGCTCAAGGCTGGAAAATTATGTACAACTTAGATAAGTGCATATTTATGCATGTAGTTAGGGCAAATGTTCACATTCTTACACCCTCCAGGGAAAGGTATTAAAGTTGGCGCAGATAGAAATGGAATTGCGCATTCTAGTACATACATCCTTAAAGTTACATGAGCAATGCCGTGCAGTTATAGTTACAGCAAATAAGGCATCGGGGTGTATCCAAATGACTTTTGATTATAATAGGACGTATACTGTTATGTCCTTGAACAAGGCCTTAATCAGACCGAGCTTTGAATACTGTGTCCAGTTTTGTCCTCCTCACATGATAGGTGATATTGACACTCTGAAAAGGAGAACAAGAGGGTCACGAGGCTATTTCCAAGTATAAAGCATTTTAATTACCAATATAGGTTGAATGAGTTGGTACTCAATTCCTTAGATCAGCGTAGACTTAGGGGGGATCTGATTGAGTTTTATATAATAATGAAGGAAATAGAAGGTTTTCCAACCGATAGTTAATTTCAATTAAATAGGTTAGGTTGGACCAGGTATCACACATTTAAGTTGTATAGGACTAGATCTAGGTTAGATGTCAGGAGGTGGATCTTTTCCCAGAAGATAGTAGACCACTGTACAATCTGTCGTTTCATGTAATGAATGCAGACTCACTGAATTCCTCAAGTGAAAGCAGGATTTGTTTCTGGCTGCGGTAGAGATCACATGTTATAGAATGGGAGGTACTGCAGGGAATTCAAGGCCAGAGTAATCACCTGGACTAGTTTCGATCATCTAGATGGATCAGAGAAGAATTTGCCAAATTTCTTCCCCCAAATTGGCCTGGGTTTTTAATCAGACTTTTGCTACTTCCAGGAGATCACATGGTTTCGGGCGGCGTGGGACAGGCTCAATGAACCAGATGGTCTTAACCTTTCCATCATTGCATGTATGCTCGTATCTTTGTTTGTAGAGTGTCCGTTCTCTTGCAGTAAGTCTGTCATATGGCAGTGGGCGTTGCTAAATGTATACAGAGCGTCGTTTGTCTTGCGGCAAATCAGTCAGAGGGAGGCAGGGGGCGCAACAATTATTAAAGAACATACTATTCCATGCGTTAAAAAATTAAGAAAGCAGTAGGGGGCGCTACAATTATAAACGAATAAAGATATTGAAAAAGAGATAAATTCCTAGATCTAGAGATGGAAAGATAGATAGATAGATAGATAGATAGATAGATAGATAGATAGATAGATAGATAGATAGACAGATAGATAGATAGATAGATAGATAGATAGATAGATAGATAGAGAGATAGATAGATAGATAGATTGATTGATTGATTGATTGATTGATAGATTGATGGATAGAGTGATAGAAATAGAGAGGGATAATCTGCCAGCTAGGCAGATAGAAAGATAGACAGACAGCCAAGTAGATTGATAGTTACATAGATCGACTGATACATACATAGATAGATAGACAGACATACCGACAGACAGACTGATAGACAGACTGACAGACTGACTAACAGATAGATAGTTAGACAGATAGACAAAGAGGGCTAGAAGAATCTATAGATATATAGACAGACTGAAAGATAGATATTGATAGGGCACACAGATAGCTCGGTAGATAGGTAAATATCATGTTGAAAGCAACATATTAATGAAAGGAATGTCCTTGAAGAGAAAATGAGCGCTGTTTGCAGTTCGAGTTGTGTGTGTGGAAAAGTTACAATTTCAAAATCAAGTTATGGAAATGTCATTTTGTACTGACATGTAATGCACTGCATGGTGGGACTGGTGACCAGAGTCTGCAATAACATAATGCAGGAGAGGGGCGAGGGTCAGGAGATGGAAACAGCAGGGTGTATTGACACTTGATAAATGTACATTTGGCACACTGTAATTAAAGAATGTAAACAACTTGCTCATCCAGTCTGAATCAGACCGACCTTCATCTCCTTTCCTTGTTGCTGGATGTGATGCTATGTCTCAGGATCAAGTGGACACTATCTCAACAGTCCTTAAAACCGTGGATGTACATTACGAGTCACATCAGAAATTATATTCAAATGAAAATCAGTGAGGCACAATGCAGGGATACATAATAACAAAAAAAATCGGAGCAGCAAGAGGCCATTTGGCCCTGCGAGCCTCTCCGCCCTTCAGTATGGTAATGGCTGATCTTGTACCTCAACTGCACTTTCCAGCACTATCAAGAATCCCTTGATTCACTTATTATCCGACAATCTATCGACATGTGCATTGAATATACTGAACGAGTATGCCTCCACTGCCCTCTTGAGCAGAGAATTCCAAAGAATCACCCCCCTCTGTGAAGACATTTCTTTTCATCTAAGTCCTGGTTTATCCTGAGATAGTGAAAGCCTAGTTCTAGACTCTCCTGCCAGATCTTCCCTGCGTCTACCCTGTAAAGCCCTGGATGAATGTTGTAGTTTTTATATGACATTTTATTCTTCGTAACTCTAGAGGATATAGGAGTAGTCTACTCAATCTCTCCTTATAGAGTAATCGATAGATAGATAGAGAGATAGGTAGATAGATAGATAGATAGATAGATAGATAGATAGATAGATAGATAGATAGATAGATAGATAGATAGATAGATAGATAGATAGATAGATAGATAGATAGATAGATAGATAGATAGATAGATAGATAGATAGATAGATAGATAGATAGATAGATAGATAGATAGATAGATAGATAGATCAATCGATCGATATCTACCTGAGCAAGCAGGGACTAAGAGGCACCCGTCACCGTGCAGATATTACCATGAGGGTTTCAGACTGAGACACCAGTCGATGTACTGATATGTCCCTGAGGAGGGAAGTCATATGGATACCAATCAATGTCGAGATCTCCCCCTGAAGGAGAGGGAGTGAGAGAAATCAGTCAATGTACAGATATCTCCCTGTGGAGTGGAACTGAGGGACATCAGTCAATATTCTGATATCTCCATGAAGGAGAGGGACAGAGATAAACCGTCCATTGTACAGATAGCTCCTCAGGACATCAGACAGAGAGAAACCCGTCAGTGTCCAGATATCTCTTGAGTATGCAGGTATAGCCATGAGGGATAGGGGAATGAGGACAACAGTCGATATATTGATACCTCCATGCTTGACAGGGATGGAGAGACAGGAGCCAGTGCATATCTATCTCTCTCAGAGAGAGGAGACTGAGACGCCAGGCACTGCACAGATATCTCTTGTGCGAGCAGGGACTGAGGGACACCAGCCAGTCTATAGAAATCTCCCTGAGTTGGGAAGGGACTGAGAGATACCAGCAGTGTACAAACATTTCTTGAGTGAAAGAGACTGGGAGACACCAGTCAATGTAAATATGTTTTCCTGCGAGAGAGGTGGGGGTCATCGAGACATCTGTAAATATACAGTTAACATGCGGAGAGAGAGGGACTTAGATATTAGTCAGTGCACAGATATCTCGCTTTCTCACGTATAGGATGACATTATTTTCAGTATTTCAATAACTTTAATCATATCCGTCCATTTACAGGATGCAATTTCCTCCTTGATGTGTGAAATTATGCATGCTGGAACCTCAGGGATCTCTTGTATCTACTGGTTTCCAAAGATTTCAGAGAGGAACATCATAGAATCACAAAAGTTTACAGCACGGAAGGAGGCCATTTCCTCCCATCGTGACTATGCCGGTCAATCAGAGGCAAACCAGCCAAATCCCACTTCCCATCCTTGGTCCGTAACCCTGCAGGTTACGATACTTCAACTGCACATTCAAGTACTTTGTAAATGTGGTGAGGGTTGCGCCCTATACCACACTTTCAGCCAGTGAGTTCCAGACCTCCGAAGCTCTCTGCATTAAGAAATTCCCCTCAACTGCCCTCTAAACCTTCTACCAATTACTTTAAATTTATGCCCGCTGTATGTCGACCCCTCTGCTATGGGAAATAGACCCTTTCTACCTATTCTATCTTGGCCCCTCATAATTGAATACACCTCAATCAGTTCTCCGCTCAGCCTCGTCTGTTCCTAGGAAAACAAATTTAGCCAATCCAATCTGTACTCACAGCTAATATTCTCCACTGCTACCAATATCCTCCTAAATCGCCTCTATACCCTCTCGAGTGCAATCACGTCCTTCCTGTAATGTGGTGACCAGAACTGCACTCACTACTACAGCTGTGGCCTAACCAGTATTTTATACAGTTCAAACATAAACCACCTTTCTTGTATGCTTTGCTTTGCCAAATAAAGGCAAGCATTCCGTAAGCCTTCTTAACCAGCTTATCTACCTGGTCTATTACCTTCAGGGATCTGTGGACATGCACTTTGGACATCCAAAGTCTCTTTGTTCGTCTACACTTCTCAGTTTCCAACCATTTAAAGTGTATTTCCGTTCCTTGATAGCCATCCTCAAATGCATTACCTCACAGTTCTCTGGATTCAATACAAATTTGCACTATTCTGCCCCCCTGACCAGTTGATTGATATCTTCCTGCATTACGCAACTTCCCTCTTCATTACCAACCATATAGCCAGTTTTAGTATCATCTGCAAACTTCTCAATCATACCCCCATATTCAAGTCTAGATCATTGATGTATATCACAAAACGTTGAGATCTAGTACTGAGCCCTGTGGAACCCCACTGGAAAGATCCTTCCAGCCACGAAAACACCCATCAACCGTTACCCATTGCTTCCTGCCTCTGAGCCAATTTTTGGTCCAACTTGCCACTTTGCCCTGTATCGCAAGAGTTTTTACTTTTGTGATCAGTTTGCCATGTGAGACCTTATCAAAAGCCTAGCGAAAATCCATATTCACTACTTCATATGTTTGGCTCTCATGGACCCACCTGGTTAATTTCTCAAAAAGGAGGTAACTTCAACCAGTCAAACCCAGTGAGATCGGATTAACATGGTGGAGAAGCAACTGATAACTTCAACAACAAATAACCTTACATTGCAGTATCAACTGTTTTTGGAGAATATATCTTTAATTTACCCCAAATTTTGATCGGTTGCTCTATATTATTTGCCACAACATCAAATGGTTAGTTTTGAGAGTTGGAACGCAAGTCAACAGATCAGGGTCGGAGATCAACTCATCCAATCAGACTGGGCCCTCGATGGACAACGCCTATGACGAAGTGGCACAGAACAAAACCATCGTCCTTCCCTGTTTCCTTGTATTAGTGCTTGTATCGGGCATTACCGGGACCTCAAGTGCACTGTGGCACATCGTACGAATGAAGAAGGTCTCACAAGCAAGTGATGTCCTCCTTCTGGATTTAATGAGCACCGACTTCTTGATTATCCTGGTCTCTATACTTTCTCTTATACAATTTATCCTTGGAAGCAGATTATGGAGTAATTCCGTGATGTCAGTGCCCTCTTGCGTCCAATCAATCTTTATGGCAACGCACTTTTCATGACCTGCATTGCTATTACATGGAAACATAGAAAATAGGTGCAAAAGTAGGTCATTCGGCCCTTCGAGCCTGCACCACCATTCAATATGATCATGGCTGATCATGCAACTTCATTACCCCATTCCTGCTTTCTCTCCATACCCCTTGATCCCTTTAGCTGCAAGTGCCTCATCTAAGTCCCTTTTGAATATGTCTAACCAACTGGCCTCAACAACTTTCTGTGGTAGAGAATTCCACAGGTTCACATTTCTCTGAGTGAAGACGTTTCTCCTCATCTCGGTCCTAATTGGCTTACCCCTTATTCTTAGACTCATGTTGCTGGACTTCCACAAGATCGGGACCATACTTCTTGCATCTAACCTGTCCAATCCCATCAGAATTTAGCATGTTTCTATGAGATCCCCTCTCATTCTTCTAAATTCCAGTGAATATATGTCTAGTCGATCCAGTCTTTCTTCATATATCAGTTCTGCCATCCCGCGAATCTGTCTTTTGAACCGTCGCTGCACTCCCTCAAAAGCAAGAATGTCCTTCCTCAGGTAAGGAGACCAAAACTCTACACAAAAGTCAAGGTGCGGCCTCACCAAGGCCCTGTACAACTTCAGTAAGACCTCACTGCTCCTATATTCAATAACTTTCGCTATGAAGGCCAACATGCCATTCACCGCTTGCTGAACCTTCATGCCAACTTTCAATAACTAATGTACCATGACACCCAGGTGTCGTTGCACCTCCATTTTTCTTATTTGTCACCATTCAGATAATATTTTGCTTCCCTGTTTTTGTCACCAAAGTGGATAACCTCACATTTATCTATATTATACTGCAAATGCCATGCATTTGCCCACTCACCTAACCTGTCCAAGTCACCCTGCAGCCTGTTACCATCCTCCTCACAGTTCACACTGCCATCCAACTTAGTGTCATCTGCAAACTTGGAAATATTATTTTCAATTCCTTCGTCTAAATCATTAATGTATATCGTAACTAGCTGAGGTCCCAGCACTGAACCTTGAGGTACCCCACTCGTCACTGTCTGCAATTCTGAAAAGGAACCGTTTATTCCTACTCTTTGCTTCCTGTCTGCCAATCAATTCTCTATCTACGTCAATACATTACCCCCAATACCATGTGCTTTAATTTTTACACACTAATCTCTGATGTGGGACCTGGCCAAAAACCGTTTGAAAGTCCAAATACACCACAACCACTGGTTCTCCCTTGTCCACGCTACTGGTTACATCCTAAAAAACTTCTAGACGATTTGGCAAACCTGATTTCCCTTTCATTAATCCATGCTGACTTGGACCGATCCTGTCACTGCTTTCCAAATGCGCTGCTATTACATCTTCAACGATGGATTTCAACATTTTTCCCACTACCGATGTCAGGCTAACCGGTCTATAATTCCCTGTATTCTCTCTCCCACCTTTTTTAAAACGTGGGGTTACATTAGCTATCCTCCAATCCATAGGAACTGATCTAGAATCTATAGAATGTTGGAAAATGAACACCAATTCATCCATTATTTCTAGGGCAACTTCCTTAAATACTCAGGGATGCAGAATATCAGTCCCTGGTGTTTTATCGGCCGTCAATCCCATCAATTTCCCTAACACCTGATTCTGACTGCAAGGGAACTATATTTGTCCTAACTAATTTTTTTCTCTTTACATATCTATCGAAGCTTTGCAGTCAGTTTTCATGTTCTCGGCAAGCATCCTCTCATACTCTAGTTGCCCCCTCCTAATTAAATCCTTTGTCCTCCTCTGCTGAATTCTAAATTTCTCCCAGTGCTCAGGTTTGCTGCTTTTCTGGCTAGTTTATATGCCTCTTCCTTGGATTTAACACAATCCCTAATTTCACTTGATAGCTACGGTTGAGCCAATTTCCCCGTTTTATTTATATGCCAGACAGGGATGTGTAATTATTGAATTTCATCCATGTGATCTTTAAAAGTCTGCAATTGCCTATCCACTGTCAACCCTTTAAATATCATTCGCCAGTCTATCCTAGCCAATCCACGTTTCATTCCATCGAAATTAACATTCTTTAATTTCAGGACTTTATTCTCTGAATTAACTGTGTCACTCTCCATCTTAATGAAGAATTATATCACATTAAGGTCGCTCTTCCCCAAGTGGCCTCGTAGAACAAGATTGCTAATTAATCCTCTCTCATTACACAATCTAGGATGGCCAGCTCTCTGGTTCGTTCCTCGACATATTGGTCTAGAAAACCATCCCTTATACACTCCAGGAAATCCTCCTCCACCATATTGCTACCAGTTTGGTTAGCCCAATCTATATGTAAATTAAAGTCACCCATGCTAACTGCTGTACCTTTATTGCACGCATCCCTAATTTCCAGTTTGATGCCACCCCAACCTCACTATGACTGTTTGGTGGTCCGTACACAAATTCCACTAGCGTTTTCTGCCCTTTGGTGTTCCGCAGCTCTACCCATACAGATTCCGCTTCATCCAAGCTAATGTCCTTCTTTACTATTGCTTTAATCTCCTCTTTAACCAGCAACGCTACCCCATCTCCTTGACCAATATATTTTTTTGTCCACCACATTAGGTCTCATGTCTGGTGAAGGCCTTGATGCTACCTCATTCTAGTCTATGCAATTTGGGTGGCAGTGTTGGACCTGAGCCTGATAGCCTTTTCATAATGAGAATTAGCAGATAAGGTTTCATGCAAATATATGCAATTATCGTGGCAAATTTTCATGCAATTTTTTTAAATTAAATTATTTCCGATCCTGATGTTGTTGATCTGCTATACTCTAACCGCAAAAGTAATGATAGAAGTGGGAGCTGAGAAGGAATCTATAGAGCTGATGAAGAAGAAAGTGCTGAAATACATTCGTGTAATTTTGGTGCTTCTTTTCTGCTTTGACCCTTATCACATCCTTGAACTGTATTTTGATTGTATTTTGAGATTAAGGATTTGCTAGATCCAGCGAATCCATTCCCAGTTTTTTTACAGGGGCAATAGTAAATTTTACAACTGGACCCTCCCTTCATTCATTGCCTTCCTCAATCCCTTGCTGTACATTTTCAGGTCTCAGAGCTTTGAATGGCGATCGCGCTGCTGCACTGTGTAACATGCTCGAAACAGTAACCCACACGCTCACATCAGCAGGGTCTGAGTTAGAGTGTAAGAACTCACCATCTGCTTTTCCACTTTAAGTACGGAGAGAATGTGCTGAAGACACGGACATCAGGAGCAACAGTGTTTGTCCAGTTGTTGCGACTGAGCAAATAGGCTACAAATTATAGCAGATTGAACTTGCCTGAAGTGAAATCATTCCAAACTTAGCTTATGTGTCCATCAAGAACGAATGATTACGTTCATCTATCAATGTTACGTACTCATAAATTTGTTTTCTGTTGATTTATCTTACCGCGTATCACTATAAGTACCGTTTAACCATATGCATATCTATCCAACCATCCATCAATTTCCATCTTTCTATGTATGTTGCTGTTGATGCATCGATTAATATCTCTATCACAGAATCCTTCTACCATTATCTACATATTTATGTATCTCCATAATCTATCTATCTCTCTATCTAACTTTATTTATATGTTGCTATCTAAATCTGTTTATCTCTCCATCTATCTGTATCCATTACTCCTTCTATCGATCTGTCTCTATCGAATATTATTGGCCTGAATTTGCGGTCAGAGCTTTCCCATGGTCGAATGCCTCTGAACGACAAGAAAATACGAACCTAACTGATGGTCACGGAAGTTCGAACACTGGTGCTCCTGGGCCTCTACAGGTACGCAGGCATAAACGTCCACATATCCCAGGGGTGCACGCGTTTAGCATGTGACCCTGGGAACATTTGGACCAGGCCGACCAAACAAAAGGTGAATCCCAGTTATGTTCATGGAGATTCTACTAACTTTTGGAATCAACAAAAGCATAAATAGGAATGTGCCTGTTGGACATGGCCAGAAAAAGCAGCAAACCTGAGGACTGGGAGAAATTTAAATTTCAGCAGAGGAGGACGAAGGGTCAATTTCGGACCGTGGAATATTGATTATGAGAGGAAGCTTTCTGGGAACATAAAAACTGACTGCAAAAGCTTCTATAGATATGAAAAGAGGAAAAGATTAGTGAAGACAAACGTAGGCCTCTTTCAATCAGAATCAAGTGAATTTATAATGGGAAACAAAGAAATGGCAGACAAATTGAACAAATACTTTTGTTCTGTCTTCACTGAGGAAGACACAAATAAGGTTTCAGAAATATTAGTTCCTCCTTCTCGATGGTCTATCGAGAAGGAGGAACTGAAGGAAATTCTTATTGGACAGGAAATTGTGTAAGGGAAATTGACAGGATTGAAGGCCGATAAATTCCCAGGGCCTGATAGTCTGCATCCCACGAGTACTTACGGAAGTGACCCTAGAAATAATGGCTGCGTCGATGATAATTTTCCAACAGTCTATCGACTCTGGATTAGTTCCTATGGACTGGAGGGTAGTTAATGTAACACCACTGTTTAAAAAAGGAGGGAGAGAGAAAAGGGGAAATTATAGACCAATTAGCCTGACATAAGTACTGGGGGAAATGTTGGAATCAATTGTTAAAGATGAATTAGCGGCATTTGGAAATCAGTGAAAGGAGCGCTCCAAGTCTGCATGCATTTAGGAAAGGGAAATCATGCTTGAAGAATCTTTTAGAATTTTTGAGGACTCAACTAGTGGAGTGGACAAGGGAGAACCAGTGGATGTGATGTATTTGGACTTTCAAAAGGCTTGTGACAAGGTACCACACAAGAGATTGGTGTGCAAAGTAAAGCACATGGTATTGGGGGCAATGTATTGACGTGGATAGAGAAATGGTTAGCAGACAGGAAGCAGAGAGTCGGGTTAAACGTGTCCTTTTCAGAATTGCAGGCAGTGACTAGTGGGGTGCCACAGGGGTCAGTGCTGGGATCCCAGATATTTACAATATACATCAATGATTTAGATGCAGGAATTGAGAGTAATATCTACAAGCTTGCAGATGACACTTAGCTGGGTGGTGGTGTGACCTGTGAGGAGGATGCTAAGAGACTGCAGGATGACTCGGACAGGTTAGGTGAGTAAGCAAATGCATCACAGATGCAGTATAATGTGGAAAAATATGTGGTTATCCAATTTGGTGGCAAAAACGTGAAGCCAGAATATTATCTGAATGGTGGCAGATTATGTAAAGGAGAGGTGCAACAAGACCTGCGTGTCATGGTACATAAGTCATTGAAGCTTGAAATGCAGGTGCAGCAAGTGGTGAAGAAGGCAAATGACATTTGGGCGTTCACAGCTAGGGGTTTTGAGTATAGGAGCAGGGAAGTCTTCCTGCAGCTCTACAGGGCCTTGGTGAGGCCTCTCTTGGAATATTGTGTTCAATTTTGGTCTCCTAATCTGAGGAAGGAAGTTCTTGCTATTGAGGGAGTGCAGCGCAGGTTCACCAGACTGATGCCCGGGATGGTAGGACTGACATCTGAGGAGAGACTGGATCGACTGGGCGTCTGTTCGCTGGAGTTTAGAAGAATGAGAGGGGATCTCCTACAAACATACAAAATTCTGACGGGTCTGGACAGGTTAAATGCCGGAAGAATGTGCACGATGTTGGGGGAGTTCAGAACTAGAGGTCAGAGTCTAAGGTTGAGGGGTAAGCCATTTAGGACCGAGATGAGGAGAAACTACTTCACTCAGAGAGTTGCTCTCCTGTGGAATTCTTTTCCGCAGAGAGTTGTTGATGCCAGTTCGTTAGATATATTCAGGTGGGAGTTGAATATGGACCTTATGGCTAAAGGGAGCAAGGGGTATGGAGAGAAGGCAGGAAATGGGTATTGAGGTGAACATAGAAACATAGAAACATAGAAAATAGGTGCAGGAGCAGGCCATTCAGGCCTTCTAGCCTGCACCGCCATTCAATGAGTTCATGGCTGAACATGAAACTTCAGTACCCCCTTCCTGCTTTCTCGCCATAACCCTTGATCCCCCGAGTAGTAAGGACTTCATTTAATTCCGTTTTGAATATATTTAGTGAATTGGCCTCAACTATTTTCTGTGGTAGAGAATTCCACAGGTTCACCACTCTCTGGGTGAAGAAGTTTCTCCTCATCTCGGTCCTAAATGGCTTACCCCTTATACTCAGACTGTGACCCCTGGTTCTGGACTTCCCCAACATTGGGAACATTCTTCCTGCATCTAACCTGTCTAAACCCGTCAGAATTTTAAACGTTTCTATGAGGTCCCCTCTCATTCTTTTGAACTCCAGTGAATACAAGCCCAGTTGATCCAGTCTTTCTTGATAGGTCAGTCCCGCCATCCCGGGAATCAGTCTGGTGAATCTTCGCTGCACTCCCTCAATAGCACGAATGTCATTCCTAAAGTTAGGAGACCAAAACTGTACACAATACTCCAGGTGCGGCCTCACCGAGGCCCTGTACAACTGTAACAACACCTCCCTGCCCCTGTATTCAAATCCCCTCGCTATGAAGGCCAGCATGCCATTTGCTTTCTTAACCGCCTGCTGTACCTGCATGTTAACCTTCAATGACTGATGTACCATGACACCCAGGTCTCGTTGCACCTTCCATTTTCCTAATCTGTCACCATTCAGATAATAGTCTGTCTCTTTGTTTTTACCACCAAAGTGGATAACCTCACATTTATCCACATTATACTTCATCTGCCATGCATTTGCCCACTCACCTAACCTATCCAAGTCACTCTGCAGCCTAATAGCATCCTCCTCGCAGCTCACACTGCCACCCAACTTTGTGTCATCCGCAAATTGGGAGATACTGCATTTAATCCCCTCGTCTAAATCATTAATGTTCAGCCATGATCTTATTTAATGGTGGTGCAGGCTCGAAGGTCCGAATGGCCTACTCCTGCAGCTATTTTCTATGTTTCTATGCTTCGATGTTCCTACTGACCTGCTCTATCAGTTCCTCTCTACCTGGTTTTCAGAGATCACATTGTAGGTGAGCACCTTAATCGTGGAGCAGTTTGCGGACTTCTGCATAGTATACTGACACAGTGCCCCGCCCCCCGCCCCCCACCCCTGCACCACTTCCAGCACGTGACTCTCCTGCGCTTTCCGATTCTCTATCCAACAGCTCACACTTTTGTCGTTGGTTATTTTCTACTGACCACGTATTTTCTGGCCTCGTGTCTCGACTTCGCTGCTAGCCACCTGTGACGGTATTTTCTGCATCTTCCCTGGGTCCCGATCACCTTGTTGGTCCGTGCTGTACCTTTCCTGGTCACAACCTACCTGTTGGACCGTGCTGTACCTTCCCTGGGTCCCGATCACCCTGTTGTTCTGTACCTTACTTTCCTCGAGTACCGATATTGCTGTTGGCCTCAGCCTCCGACCTCACTTCTGATTTGTGATGAACCTTCCCTGGATGCCAACTTTATTGCCTGTCTTGGCTTCCCGACCTCGCTTCTGCGCTGTGCCTCACGACCCTGCAGCTGGTCCGTGCTGTTTCTTCCCAGGGTCCCGACCTTACTGCTGGCCTTGGCTTCCCAACCTCGCTCCTGCACTCGGTCTCCGGACCTAGCTGCTGGTCTGTGCTGTACCTTCCCTGGGTTCCGTACTCGCTGCTGACCCCTGCTAAACCGTTCATGGGTCCTCCGATCCTCGCCGGCCATCGATTCCCACCGGTCCTCCGATTCTCCATTCCCGCCGTCACCCAGCAACTGGTGCCACGTATTTTTACCGGGGTTTTACCCGTTTTCTTGCCAATCGCTGCCCGACTTGGATGGATTGGAGACACCCGGTGTTTGCGCCACACACACCTTGACACCCATGCAGCAGAGCCTCGTCTCCAATCATCTTGCATCCCCTTGCCATTGGACCAAGACTTAGTCTGTCAGGTTCGGTGGTAGCTCGTGTGCAAGGGACACACCTCAGTAATATAATTCATGCAGGGGTATCTTCTAACCTTTAAAATGAAGTTCAGGACCTGAAAACTTTAGGACCCTCATGGACAATCCCAACATTAACAGACAAGAACGTCATACTGCTGCCATTGCCCGGGAACTGAGATGCTTCGACATCGACAACACTGCCCTGAGTGATACAATGTGGGCAGGACAAGGTCAGCTCAAGGAACTAGGTGGTTGATACACATTCTCAAACGGCACACCAGAAGAATAACACCGTCTCAATGGGGCATACGCACCAACCATGGAAACTACGGACACGGACAAAGCGGAATTCTACTCAAGCCTGAAACAATCCCTGTCCCGACTCCCAATAGGCAACACGCTGATTATTCTTGATGACTTTAACGGCAGAGTTGCAAAGGACACAGACCTCACGAGAGGGGTGATTGCCAGGGAAGGAGTAGGGAAAACCAACTCCAATGGAATCCTCCTCCTGAGGAATTGCTCATAACATGGCCTTGTCATATCCAACACCTTGATTCGTCAGAATGACTACTACAAGGCCACATCGCAACACCCTCGTTCCAGGCACTGGCATCCGATTGAGGGACCACAAGGATGTCCGCATCACTCATGACATGACAGGAGCTGCTGACTGTTGCATTGACCACCGCCTAATCCGTTCTATTATCTCCATCAATATAGCCTCAAAACAGCAGGGGCAACATAAATCCTGCCGTAAAAAATCAACATTGAAGGTCTCAAAGACCCTGCAAAGAAAGTCCTAATCAGCCAACTGCTCACAGCCTACCTAACGACTTCCAATCAACCAAAGCCGCAGAGTGTCCATAGTGCCTGTTCTGCCCTAAATCCACTAAAATTAGCATCTGCGAATAAACACTTGGCTACAATACCAGAAAATATCAAAACTGGTTCGATGCGAATGACCAAGAGATCCAGGAGCTAATAAACCGCAAACGCAAATCATTTCTGAATTGGAAACAACACCACAACTCGAGTGAAAGCAAGCAGTTCTAGAGACAACTAAAGGCTGATGTACAACAAAAAACTCGTGACATAAGAACAGATGATGGGTGGAAAACGCGCAGGAGATCCAGCAATTAGCTGACAATCATGACGTGCGTGGATTTCTTTTAGCACAATCAAGATCACCTACGGGCCAAGCACACTGTCCGATTCTGCAGAGAACCGAGAATGGAGGAGTGCTCTTCATGGACAGAGAGGCAGTCATTAGCCACATGAAGGAGCACTTTGTGGATCTCCTCAACGAAGCCTCTGTCTTTGATGTGAGTGTCCTTGAACCCATCCCACAACATATAACCCGTCACCACATCGGTAAAATCCTGACCCAGCACGAGAGTGAAAAGGCTATCTGACAACTAAAGAACAACAAGGCCTCAGGAATCCCCGCCGAAGCACTAACATATGGTGGAGTAATACACTTGGCGCGAATTCATGTCCTCATATCCCTTAACTGGACGGAGGAGAGCATACCAGGGCCTCTCAAAGATGCCGTAATCGTGCCCATCTTCAAGAAAGGTGACAAGTTCAATTGCAGTAATTACAGAAATCCGCAGGGAATATTATCGCACAAGTCATCCTCAATTATCTCCTCCCAATGACTGAAGAGCTCCTCCCACAGTCGAAATGCGGATTCCACAAACTAAGGGGCACAATGGGCATGATATTCACCGTGTGACAATTCCACGAAAAATGTATAGAGCTACTTCAATCTCTGTACATCGCTTACTTTGCTCTCACAAAGGTCTCCGAATCCGTCAACCATGAGGGATTATGGAGTGTCATTGTTGAAAAAAAATATGTAGTGGGAACCTAATTGGTTAATAAGGGGACCTTTTGTAAGCTGAACATGTTAAAAGTGCAGGCTTAGCAGTTTAGAACAAAGGGCAGAAATTTCAACTTGAGACTTCAGATATGGTGGTTTAGAACCACCGAACGTGAGATGTATTGTCTTGATACTGAAACATTTGAGATAACGGAAAGCATCTTCCAAAGTATACGTGCGAGACTCTGATCGCTTTGGAAGAGACATGGGTGTATACATTAACCAGTCACATGGGCAGAGCCAACGGTTGAACAGCTGCTAGTCACAGACATATATGGATGTTTTTTATCATTGTAAATTGTCAAGCTTACGCTTCCGCACAATCATTTATAAAACCTGATGCAATTGTTTATCGGAGAGAGCCTTTGCTAATATTCTCTCCCCTGCATGCTTGTAATAACGTTTCTCACATCATAGCCTGCCCACGACCCAGGGTAGTTTCTTTCCACATCAACAACTGAGGAGTACTGTGAGGTAAGATGAGGTGGAGCAATTGGAATGATCAAAAAAAAAAATCAGAAGCCACTATCAACCAGGACCCAGAGATTGTTTTTCACTCTTGAAGCATGCTGCCAGTGCGTCTGCCATATAATACCGGAAATTGGGTTTTTGAAGTCCTTTTAATTGGACTCTGGATTTGTGGGACATGAATACACCAGAATTGTAAATTAGGCTATATTTTACTGTCTGATACAAGCATTATTTTGCTTTCGATGATTACTAGTCGAAATCACCTAGCATTTTATATAGTGACCAAGAAACAAGTGTAGTTATCAGTTTAAATGGAGTTGGAAAGCTGAGGGAGAATTAAGATCAGAGATATGCAGAAATAATTCATCAATGATATAGATACAGGAATTGAGAGTAATATCTCCAAGTTTGCAGATGACACTAAGCTGGGTGGCAGTTTGAGCTGTGAGGAGGATGCTAAGAGGCTGCAGGGTTAATTAGACAGGTCAGTTGAGTGGGCAACTGCATTAAAGATGCAGTATAATGTGGATAAATGTGCGGTTATCCAATTTGGTGGCAAAAACATGAAGGCAGATTATTATCTGAATGTTGGCAGATTAGTTAAAGGGGATGTGCAACGAGACCTGGGTGTCATGGTACATCAGTCATTGAAGGTTGAAATGCAGGTGCAGCAAGCGGTGAAGAAGGCAAATGGCATGTTGGCGTTCCTGGCTAGGGGATTTGAGTATGGGAGCAGGGAGGTCTTGCGGCAGCTCGACAGGGCCTTGGTGAGGCCTCACCTGGAATATTGTGTTCACTTTTGGTCTCCTAATCTGAGGAAGGACGTTCTTGCTATTGAGGGAGTGCAGCGAAGGTTCACCAGACTGATGCCCGGGATGGCAGGACTGACATATGAGGAGAGACTGGATCGAATGGGCGTCTATTCGCTGGAGTCTAGAAGAATGATAGGGGATCTCATAGAAACATATACATTTCTGACAGGACTGGACAGGTTAGATGCAAGCAGAATGTTCACGATGTTGGGGGAGTCCAGAACCAGGGGTCACAGTCTAATGATAAAGTGTAAGCCATTTAGGACCAAGATGAGGAGGAACTTCTTCACTCAGAGAGTTGTTAACCTGTGGAATTCTTTTCTGCAGAGAGTTGTTGAGGTCAGTTCGTTAGATATATTCAAGCGGGAGTTGATTATGGACCTTACGACTAAAGGGATCAAGAGGTATGGAGAGAAGGCAGGATCTTATTGAATGGTGGTGTAGGCTCGAAGGGCCAATGGCCTATTCCTGCACCTATTTTCTATGTTTCTATATTTCTATGTTCCTACTGACCTGCTCCCTCAGGTCCTCAGTGTAGGTGAGCACTTTAATCTTGGAGCGGTTTGCAGAATTGTGCATAGAATATTAACAATGTGCTTCCCCCACCCCCCGCGCCAGCCCCGCACCAGCACCAGCACGCGGCTCTCCTGCGCTTTCCTATTCTCTCTCCAACCGCACACACTTTTGTCGTTGGTTGTTTTCTAGTGACAACATTTAATCTGGCCTCGTGTCTCGACCTCGCTGCTCGCCTCGGGTCCCGGCCATGCTGCTAGCCTCCTGTGCCAAACTCCCTGATGGTCTTTTCTGTATCTTCCTTGCGTCCTGACCTCCTTGTTGGACCGTGCTGTACCTTCCTTGGATCCAGCCCACCCTGTTGTTCTGTGCTGCTCTGTACTTCCTCGTGTCCTGACCTCGCTGTGGGTCTCAGCCTCCCACCTCACTGTTGGTTCGTGCAGTACCTTCCCTGGGTCCCGAGCTTACTGCCGGCCTTGGTTTACCGACCTCGCTGCTGCGCTCTGCCTCCCGGCCCTGCTGCGGGTCCATGCTGTACCTTCCCTGGGTCCCGAGCTTACTGCTGGCCTTGGCTTCCCGACCTCGCTGCAGCATTTGGACTCCGGATCCTGCTGCTGGTCTGTGTTCTACCTTCCCTGGATTCTGTCCTTGCTGATGACCCGTTCTGAACCGTTCCTGGGTCCCGACCTCACTGGTTGTCCGTGCTGACTCTTTCCTGGGTCCTCGCGACCCGCCGATTACTGCCAGTCCTCCGATCCTCGCCGGCAATCGTTTCCCACCAGTCTTCCAATTCTGTGGGCCCGCTGTCACCCGGCAACTGGTGCCGCATTTTCTTTACCGGGATTTTACCGGTTTTCTTGCCAATCGCTGCCCGACTTGGACGGACTGGAGACGCCGGGTGTTTGCGCCACATACATCTTCACCGACTGCCAGTGCGTCCGCCTGCATAATGCCAGAAATGGGGTTTTTGAGGTCCTTTTAATTGGACTCTTGATGTGTGGGACATGAATGCACCAGAATTGTAAATTAGAATATATTTTAATGCCTGATACAAGCATTATTGTTGCTTTAGATGATTACAAGTGGAACTCACCTGGCATTTTATATAGGGCGCAAAAAACAAGTGTAGTGCTCAGTTTAAATGGGGTTGGAAAGCTGCGGGAGAATTAGACCAGAAATAATTGCAGAAATAAGTCTTCTCCATTTTAAAGTTATACATGCTGCATTCGTTTCATTATATTATGTTTTGGTTTCATGTTATTACCTTTAGGTAAATAACAAGAGTTAGTGTATTTTGGGAAGGAGAGAAGTAGATTTGTATCGAAAATCGGGCATTGCTTGCTGTCGAGGCGGGGAAGGCTGGAGATGCAAAACTGAGGCACTACAGCGCCACCGCTATCGGGAGAGTGTAATCAAAGCGTGGCACGTTTGCATAAGCAGTTTCCATTATAATTGTAGAGATAGGAATATAAAATGCGAGAAGTTCGCACAAAGATCGCAAAGATATAAGATTTCTACGATATTATAGATAGATATATGGGTCCTGAATTTGAGGTCTGAGGCATACACCCGGAGTACGCCACCGACACGAAAATAAATTGGTGTCTCTGGAGCTTTGGAGTCTTCAGGTCTTGGGACTCAATGCATATATCTGCATAAAGGCCAATGGATCCCAGGGAAGCAGGCGGTTCGGAAGCATCCCTGGGATCACCTGGCTGGGCCAGCCCAACCAATTAAATAGAGGGATTCACCATTACCTTATGGGGCTTCCAATTACAAAATAAATTCCCATAAGCTTTTTGAGAAATCTCTCAATAAAACACAATTCTAATAAAAATAACGAATCCCCTGTTCAAAATGAATTAAAAGTCCCTTTTATTAAGCATTTAAAATGTTTCAGGGGCATTCGGTGGGGCGCAGTTGTGCCCTGCACAAGGAAGAGTGTTTTTGGGGTGATCGCAGATGATCAATCAAGATGAATCTTGACAGATCGGAACTTCCGGGTTTTACGTGCATGCGCAGCGCATATGGAAAGTCAGAAGTTGCGGACCCATTCTGAGGACTTACGACGGCGCACGCTGTGCAGACACCATCATCAGCCCGGCTAAATCCGGCCAATTATGAATATTCATCATTTTATTCCAATCGTAAATGGACAGACGGACATATCGATAGATAGACAGTTAGATAGACAGATCGACAGATAGATAGATAGATAGATCGATAGATAGATAGATAAATAGATAGATAGATAGATAGGTAGATAGATAGATAGGTAGATAGATAGATAGATAGATAGATAGATAGATAGATAGATAGATGGATAGATAGATGGAAAGATATATCGACATATATACAAACATATAGTGAGTGTTGTTGACATAAATTATGACATATAGAGCAATATATAGGTAGACATGCAGACAGACAGACAGTCAGATACAGAGAACGGTACAGTGATGCAGAGAGATCGATAATACTTTTCACAAATCATTTTAATATTTTAAGAGACGAATGAGTAGCCTTGAGTACAGGTGGATAGATTGCCATGGTGAATGAGTGTTTGTTTGCTGTTTGTGTTAAGAAAATGGAAAAGGCTCTTTGTCAACATGATGGTATGGAAATCTCAACGTGCAGTGGCATCTGATCTATAGCAATGTGGCATTGGGTACCAGAGTCTGTAATACTATAATTGAGAAAGGGGGACATGACATGAGCTGGAGATCTCCCTCTGTACTGACTTCTGATCTACAGCAGTTTAGGACTGGTCCCGCGACCGTAATAATATAATGCGGAAGGGGTGGAGGGGTGGGGGAGGGGGGTTGCCTTGTGTACTGAAACCTGATAAAAAGTAGTGAGCGATTTGACTAAAATATGTAGACAAATCTTGGTGGTGGGAGTGGGTGGGGCAGAGAATTGAATATCAGTGAGTACAGTGAACTACTGGAGGTTGGGACGGGGTGCCAGAGTCTGTTATAATATAATGTCAGGAGATGGAAATCTTAATGAATACTGAACTACTGCGGGGCAGTTCAATTAGTACGAATCTTGCCCCATAGCCATTTACATCTTTATTTTTGAAGGATATATCAAGGTAATTATGAAGGTTACTAATAAAATCTGCTTCCACCTCCCTCTCAGACAGTGCGTACCCTGTCACAATATCGCGCTGCACAAAAATGCCTCCTAATTTGCCATCTCTTTTAATACCGATTAACTTAAATCGATATTGCCTGGTTACGATCCTTCCTCCAGTGGAAATTGTTCAGTTTAATTTACTCTGTCGATATCTTGTCTAATATTGAAGACCACTATCAAATCTCCACGTAATCCTCTCTGCTCAAGGCGTCAGCGTTTGCTCAGCAGTCGCACCCGCACCTCTGACATCAGAAGGTTGTGGGTTCAAGTACCGCTACAACGATTTAAGCACATAATGTAGTCTGGCACGCCAGTGCATTGCTGAGGGAGTGCTGCACTGTCGAACGTGCCGTCTTTCGAATGAGATGTTGGTCTGAGGTTTTCCCTGCTCTCTGATATGAATACAAAAGAACCCATGGCAGGGGAATTTTCCTGGTGCTCCGGCTAATATTTAGCCCTCACCCACCATCATTAAAGTACAATATATGCTCATTTATCTCATTGCTGTTTGTGGGGTCTTGCAATGCATCGATTGGCTGCTGCGTGCCCTACAATGAACAGTGGCTTCACTTCAAAAGTACTTCATTGACTCTAAAGCGTTTTGAGACGTCCTGAGGTCATCAGCGCGCTAAATTAATTCGTTATTTATTTCCTTTCCACACGCAAACAAGAAAAAATCTCCTTCCCTTCACCCTTCCCCCACTCCATCAGGGCCTACCCATTGGTTTGAGTAGAAACCTCTTTCCACACACTGCCAAGAGCCAGGGCTACTCTTCGCGGTCTCACGCTGTTAACTGGTGTCCCATAAGTATCTATCCCTGGCCCCCAGATATTTCTCATCAAAACGGCGCCCGTCGGGGCCGTCATTCAAAAACACAATATCGCGTTCCACATATATGCTAACGACACCCAGGTCGACCTCACCACTACCTCTCTCCACACCACCAGTTTCTCTAATTTGTCAGGCTGCTTTTGTGACATACGGTATTGGATGAGCAGAAATGTTCTCCAACAAAATATTGGGAGTACTGAATCCATTGTCTTTGCTCTCGCCACAAACTCCGTTCCATAGCCACCGACTCCATTCCTTTCGCTGGCGTCTGACTGAAGCTGAACCAGTCTATCTGCAATCTTGGTATCGTATTTGACTCCGAGATCAGCTTCCAACCACCTTTGCGCGCCATCACCAAGATTGCCTATTTTAACCTCAGTAACCTCGCTATACACCACTCCTACCTCACCTCATCTGCTGCGGAAATCCTCATCCATGCCTTTCTTATCACTAGACTTCACTATTTCAACGCTCAGATGGATGGGCTCCCATCTTACACCCTCTATAAACTTTACCATATCGAAAGCTCGGCTGCCGGTGTCCTAACACACACTGACCCGCTCCTCCATCACTGACCTTCATTTGCTCTCGTTCCGGAAAAATCTCCATTTAAAACTCTCATTATTTTTTAAATTCTTCCCTTTCTCGCTAAGCTCTGTAACCTTCTCCAATACAACAACCCATCGACATCTGTGCACACCTCTAAATCCCGCCCTTTTCCGCATCCTCTTTGTTAATCACTCAACATTGGTGGCCGTACATATAGCTGCGTAGTTCCTCAGCAAAATATTTCCTCCTTAAACTTCTCCACCTCTCGACCTCTCTCTCAGTCTTTAAGACGTTCCTTAAGACCTACATCTTTGACCAAGCTTTTGCTCATCCATCCTAATTTCTTCTTATGAGGCTCGGTGTCAGATTTTGTTTAATAACTCTCCTGTGTAGCACCTTGGGATGTTTTTCTTGGTTAACGGCGCTACATAGACACAAGTTCTTGTTGGTGATGACAGACGAGGAACGCATTGCTATAACCTTGGATTAGTAGATTATGGTGTTTTTTAAAAATTAAATGTTTCGGCTCTTTAACATATACATTCAGAGTTTATTGACTGCCAATTTTAGAATTACAACATTCACAGATTCAAACAACATTTCGCAGCAAACATCAGGTAAAGAAACAGACAATGAGAATTAGTATCTATGTTGAGAACCTGGTCGCTTTTCTCCTTGATGAAGCAACTAATTAATAAATAGTTTACTTTGACCATATGCAAGTGTCCACATTTAGAATCTGGGATATGAACCAAAATTTTATAGCGGCACAAACTCAAGCCATTCATTCAGATCGGAATTACTGATTGCAATTTTGCCCCTTGTGTGATCCTGTCCCCTCTCTCTCCAGAGCCGTATATACATATCAATCTAATCCCACAGCCGCGCTCATTCCTCATAGTGCTGTATAAACCGAAACTAATCATACAGCCACTCTCTCCAGGAAGCCCGATACCAATCACAAACTAACACCAATGCGCCTCTTTCCCCAGATTCATGTAGGAATTCTAATCTAATCCCACAGCCTCGCTCATTGGCTATACCCCAGTTACAATCCCAAACTAAGTATGTTTTCTTCTATTTCCCTATATTCGTCGAACTAATCCACTGCATACTCTCCACAAAGCTCTGCATTACTGAAAAACAAATTCCTCTTTCCCCTCTTTCCCCATATTTCTGCATCAATCCAAAACTAATCCTACTACCCATTTCCCCCATATCCATGTATGAAACCCAACTTAATCTGAGAGGCCCTCTCTCCTCATTTCCCGTTATCAATTCCAAACTAATCCCATTGCCTCGCTCTCTTTCCAAAGCCGTGTATCAATCCCAAAGTAATCCCATTGCCCGTCTCCTTCCCCATAAAAATGTATCAATCTCAAACTAATTTCACTGCCCTGCTCACTCCCCATTGTCCTGTTTCAATCCCAAACTAATCCCACAGCCCGTCGCTCCCCATGGCCCTCTACCATTCGCAAACGAACCACACTGTCTTTCCTGTCATCGCATAGGCCTTTATCAATACGAAAGTGATCCCACTGCTTGCTCTTTCCCCATATTCCTGAATCAATGCCAAACGAATCCCACTGTTCAGCTCACTCTCCATTGCCCTGTACAAATCCCATACTAATCCGAAAGACCTCTCTCTCCCCACAGCCCTCAATCTCACCCAAACTGATCCTGCTGCCCCACTGTCTCCCCATAACCCTGTATCAATCCCAAACTAATCGCAAGGCCCCTCTCTCTCCCCACAGCCCTGTATCAATCCCACACTAATCACACTGCCCCACCCACGCATCATAGCCCTGTATCAATCCCACACTAATCACACTGCCACACCACGCACCATCGCCCTGTATCAATCCCACACTAATCACACTGCCCACCCAAGCACCATAGCCTTTATCCATCCGAAACTAACCTCAGTGTGCCTCTCTTTCCCTATAGTCGTATATGAATCCCAAACTAATGCCACTGCCATGCTCTCTCCTGGCTCTCTTCACGTAGCCTTCTATCAACGCCAAACAATTCACACTGATCCATCATGAAGGAAGGGAAAAAGCACATGGACCTGCTCCAATCAGTCGCTATTTTCCAATTGAGGAACATGGGTGGAGACTCGGTAAAATCAAGTCCCCACATCAATTCTAACCATATCCCATCCCGAAAGACTTATGCCTTCCTATTGCCTCCCCGCCCTGTCTACACACAGCATGTCTTAAATTTTATCGTCTTCCATCAGTGAATTATTTGGTCCCATAACTAGATCTACCGTTTGCAAACTGCATGTGAAGCACCACTGCTGGCTTGGAGTCGCCGGAAACGTTACAGTACGTCACCAGCAATGAGGTCCAGTGGTCTGCGGTTCGCTCGTGACTTCCGATATTCAGCAGCAGATTGCTCGGGGCGTTGCCCAGGTCAAATTGATGCATGCAATTTGTTTTCATATACTCAAAATGGCAACACATTTGGGATCGAGACAGTAGAAACGAAGTGGCCTCGTAGTGAGTCTCAGCAACTACAACTACATTTAATAATGCACAATTGAATGAAAAATGATGATGTAGCAATTTGCAATGGGAGATGGTGAGAGAAAAGCATGATAGAGAGATAGATAGATAGACAGATCGATAGATCGAAAGATAGATAGATAAATAGATAGATAGATAGATAGATAGATAGATAGATAGATAGATAGATAGATAGATAGATAGATAGATAGACAGATAGATAGATAGACAGACAGACAGACAGATAGACCGACAGACAGTTAGACAGACAGATAGATAGATAGATACAAAGATAGACAGACAGTTAGACAGACAGATAGATAGACAGATAGTCAGACTGTTGTACAGACAGATAGATAGATAGACAGATAGATCGGCAGATAGAAAGATAGATAGATAGATAGATAGATAGATAGATAGATAGATAGATAGATAGATAGATAGATAGATAGATAGATAGATAGATAGATAGATAGATAGATAGACAGACAGATAGACCGACAGACAGTTAGACAGACAGATAGATAGATAGATAGACAGACAGTTAGACAGACAGATAGATAGACAGATAGACAGACTGTTGTACAGACAGATAGATAGATAGACAGATAGATCGGCAGATAGAAAGATAGATAGATAGATAGATAGATAGAGAGACAGATAGACCGACAGACAGTTAGACAGACAGATAGATAGATAGATAGACAGATAGACAGACAGTTAGACAGACAGATAGATAGATAGACAGATAGATCCCTACCGCAGAGAGTTCTTAATGCCAGTTCATTGGGTATATTCAAGAGGGAGTTAGAGAAAGCCCTTGTGGCGAAAGGGATCAAGGGTTATGGAGAGAAAGCAGGAAAGTGGTTCTGAAGTGAATGATTAGCCATGATTTTATTGAATTGTGGTGAAGGTTGTAAGGGCCGAATGGCCTACTTCTGCACCTATTTTCTGTGTTTCTATGTTTCTATCTCCCATTTCCTCCCGCCACCCCAATTGGATGTGATTTCTGGGGTAAAGATCTATTGGGATAGACGGGGTACAGTTGTCCTCCATCTATTGGGGAACTGGTTGGCCAATGGTCCTGAGCTATGTTATTACAGTGCGACAAATATTCATATTAGATCCGGTGTCAGTCAACACTGAGATTTTCAGTAGTGACTTCCTCTCACTACATTTGTACATGACTGGTCCCCACTGCCACGGTGCAGTAGATCAGCTGTCATTACACAATCAGATGTCCATTCCCTGATGATAAAGCTCAGCATTTTCCACATTCTTAATCCGAACTACAAAAAGAGATAGGGTTTTATTCAAAATAATTCAGATATCCGTCCATTCATATTCTTGTTCTACTCTTTCAGATTGAACTTTTATCAATCAACCAAATTGTTCAATGCATCAATATCTTTCTATCTATCAGTCTGCCCTATAATCTACATATAGCTCTATTTGTCTTAATTTCTTAACATATATCAACAACTCTCTCTATATGTTTGTATACATGTCGATCTATCTATCTATCTATCTATCTATCTATCTATCTATCTATCTATCTATCTATCTATCTATCTATCTATCTATCTATCTATCTATCTATCTATCTATCTATCTATCTATCTATCTATCTATCTATCTATCTATCTATCTATCTATCTATCTATCGATCTATCTATCTATCTATCTATCTATCTATCTATCTATCTATCTATCTATCTATCTATCTATCTATCTATCTATCTATCTATCTATATTTCTATCTATCTATCTATCTATCTATCTATCTATCTATCTATCTATCTATCTATCTATCTATCTATCTATCTATCTATCTATCTATCTATCTATCTATCTATCTATCTATCTATCTATCTATCTATCTATCTGTCTGTCTGTCTGTCTATCTATCTATCTATCTATCTAGTTATCTGTATGTCTGTCTGTATGTCTATCTATCTATCTATCGATCTGTCTGTCTGTCTATCTATCTATCTATCTATCTATCTATCTATCTATCTATCTATCTATCTATCTATCTATCTATCTATCTATCTATCTATCTATCTATCTATCTATCTATCTATCTATCGATCTATCTATCTATTTGTCAATCAATCTATCTATCTGTCTCTCTCTCTATCTATCTGTCTATCTATCTATCTATCTTTCTATCTATCTATCTATCTATCTACCTATCTATCTATCTATCTATCTGTCTGTCTATCTATCTATCTGTCTATTTATCTATCTATCTATCTATCTATGAACAAATATTTTGTCTCCGCCTTCACGGTACACGACACTAAAAACATCCCAATAATAGAAAACAAAGTGGAAATGGGGAAGAGGAAACTTAAAACATTTCACAAAATAAAAAGTATTGGTTAGCATAATGGGACTACATTTCACAAGTCGCCTGGAACTGATGGTCCGCATCCTCGGGTCTTAAAAGAAGTGGCTGCAGAGATATTGGATGCATTGTTTGCATTCGACCAAAATTCCCTGGATTCTGGAGATATCGCAATGGATTGGAAAATCGCAAATATAATGGTGCTATTTAAAAAAAGAAGACGACAGAAAAAAGGACGTTATACCCTGGTTAGCCGAGCATTTGTCGTGGGGAAAATGCTCGAATACTTTATTAAGGAAGTAGTAGCATTGCATTTAGAAAAGCATAATAAATTCAAGCAGAGTCAGCATGATATTTTAAAACGTAAATCATGTTTGACAAATATTCTGGAATTATTTTAAGATGTAACTATCACGGTGAATAAGAGGGAATGTGTGGATGTGGTGTATTTTGATCTCCAGAAGGCATTCGATCAGGTGCCACATAAAGATTACTGCACACGATACAAGCTCAGGGGGTCGGTGATAATATATTGGCATGGACAGAGGATTGGCTAACTAACAGAAAATAGAGAGTCGGGATAAACGGGTCATTTTACGTTGGGAAAACCGTAATTCATGGGAAGCTACAGTGATCAGTGCTATGGCTTCAACTATGTACCATGAAGATTAACGATTTGGATGAAGGAACCGTGTGTAATGTCGACACGTTTGCTGTTTATACAAACATGGGCGGGAAAGCATGTTGTGAGGAGGACACAACGAATATACAACGGGATATAGACAGGCTAAGTGAGTGGGAAAAGATTTTGCAGATGGTGCATAATGTGGGAAAAAATGAGGTTGTCCACTTTGGCATGAACCATAAAAAAGCAATTTAATATTTTAATCGAGAAGGACTACAAAATGCAGCAGTACAGAGGGACCTGATCTCTATCTCTCTGTGAACAAACATTTGGTTTCGACCTTCACGGTACAAGACACTAAACACATCCCAATAATCGACAATAAAGTGGCTATAGGGAGGAGGAAACTTAAAACAATCACTTTCACTAAAGAAAAAGTATTGGGACAAATAATGGAAGTAAAGTTGGACATGTCGCCTGGAACTCATGATCCGCATCCTCAGGTCTTAAAAGAAGTGGCTGCAGAGATATTGGATGCATTGTTTGCAATTTACCAAAATTCCCTGGATTCTGAAGAGATCCCAACGGATAGAGAAATCGCAAATATAACGGTCCTATTTTCAAAAAGTAAGATGACGGAAAGCAGGAAATTAGACACTAGGTAGCCTAACATCTATCGTTGGGAAAATGCCAGAGTCCTTTAGTAAGGAAGTAGGAGCATTGCATTTGGAAAAGCGTAATTCATTCAAGCAGAGTCAGCATGATTTTTTTGAGAAGTAAATCATGTTTGGCAAATATTCTTGAGTTATTTGAGGATGTAACTATCAGGGGGGACGAGTGGCTGTGCTGTAATTGGATTTCCAGAAGGCATTCGATCAGGTTCCACATAAAAGGTTGCTGCACAGGATACAAGCTCAGAGGGCCGGTGGTACTATATTGGCACGGATAGAGGATTGGCTAACTAACAGAAAGCAGAGAGTCGGGATAAACAGGTCATTTTACGGTGGGCAACCGTAACTAATGGGGTGCCACAGTTATCGATGCTATGGCCTCAACTATTTGCAATCTATATTAATGACATGAATGAATGAATGGAGTGTAATGTGGCCAAGTTTGTTGATTATGCAAAGGTGGGTGGGAAAGCATGTGTTGAGGAGGACACAGAGAATCTGCAAAGGGATATAGACAGGCTAAGTGAGTGGGAAAATATTAGGCAGATTGTGCATAATATGGGAAAGTGTGAGGTTAAGCACTTTGGCAGGAACAACAAAAAAACAATTTAATTTTTAACAGAGATGGATTACAAAATGCAGTTGTACAGCGGGCCCTGAAGTCTTAAGCATGAAAGACAAACGTTAGTATGAATGTAAGGCAAGTAGTCAGGAAGGCAAATTGAATGTTGGCCTTTATTGCAATGGGAATGGAATATAAACGGAGGAAAGTCCTGCTACAACTGTACAGGATATTGGTGTGACCACACCAACAACACTCCGTACAGTTTTGGTCTCCTTATTTAAGGAGGGATATACTGGCATTGGATGGAGTTCAGAAAAGTTTCACTAGTTTGAATCCTGAGAAAAATGTGGTGACTTATGAAAAAAAGTGGAGCAGGTTGGATCTATACACATTGAGGATTAGAAGAATGAGATGTGAACACGTTGAAACATATAGGTTACTGAGGGTGTTCGACAAGTTAGATGCAGAGAGCATGTTTAACTATCTATCTACCTCTCCATTTTCCTCTGCCACCCCAATTGGATGCGAATTCTGATGTGAACCTCAATAGAATACAAGCATTGGTGGGATGAGTGTTTGATTCACCCCTGGAACTAGAGGTGAAATGCAAACGCGGACAAGGGGATGAATGGCTGTTCTATCTCATGGTGGATAGGATGTATCAGCAGCTCAGTGACTTTCGTTTGGAGACGGGATCAAATTCATAAACAGATAGACGGGATATAGTTGTCCTCCCTCTATTGGGGGACTGGTTAGGGCAATGTTCGTGGACTATGTTATTACAGAGTAACACGTGTTCATATTAGATCCAGTGTCAGTCGAAACAGATATTTTAATCTGTGACTTCCTCACACTATATTTGTACATGACCACTCCCCATAACCACCGTGCAGTTAATCATGTATCAGTACATACTGATATTTGTATCTCCTGACTTCCTCCCACAGTATTAGTTTATGATTCGTTCTCATTGCCATTGTGCAGTAGATCAGGTATCAGCACACAATAAGATTTCCATACCCTGATGATGACACTAAGCATTTTACACAATCTTAATCCGAACTTCAAACAGAGATAGGGTTTTATTCAAAATAATTCACTATCCATCTGTTCACATTCTTATTCTACTCCTTGGGATTCAACACAACATTTGTCAATCTACCAAATTATTTATTGCATCAATACTTTTCTATCTATCAGTCTGTCCAATAATCTACATATTGCACTATCTGTCCTAATTTATATCAACAAACCTCTCTATATTTTTGTACATATATCGATATATCTTTCCATCTGTCTATCTATCTTTCTATCTATCTCTATCTCTATCTCTCTCTCTCTCTCTCTCTCTCTCTCTCTCTCTCTCTCTCTCTCTCTCTCTCTCTCTCGATCTATCTATCTATCTATCTATCTATCTATCTATCTATCTATCTATCTATCTATCTATCTATCTATCTATCTATCTATCGATCTATCTAACTCTCTCTCGCTCTCTCCATCTCTCACACACAACCTCTCGCTCTTTTTCTCCATCTATCCATCTATCTACCTTTATCTGTACATATATACCTATCCATCTATCTATCTCTCTATCTATATATGAACAAATATTTGTTATATGTCTTCACGGTGCACGATACTAAAAACATCCCAATATAGAAACATAGAAACATAGAAAATAGGTGCAGGAGTAGGCCATTCGGCCCTTCTAGCCTGCACCGCCATTCAACGAGTTCATGGCTGAACATGCAACTTCAGTACCCCATTCCTGCTTTCTCGCCATACCCCTTGATCCCCCTAGTAGTAAGGACTTCATCTAACTCCTTTTTGAATATATTTAGTTAATTGGCCTCAACAACTTTCTGTGGTAGAGAATTCCACAGGTTCACCACTCACTGGGTGAGGAAGTTTCTCCTCATTTCGGTCCTAAATGGCTTACCCCTTATCCTCAGACTGTGTCCCCTGGTTCTGGACTTCCCCAACATTGGGAACATTCTCCGTGCATCTAATCTTTCTAAACCCATCACAATTTTAAACGTTTCTATGAGGTCCCCTCTCATTCTTCTGAACTCCAGTGAATACAAGCCCAGTTGATCCAGTCTTTCTTGATAGGTCAGTCCCGCCATCCCGGGAATCGCCGCACTCCCTCAATAGCAAGAATGTCCTTCCTCAGGTTAGGAGATCAAAACTGTACACAATACTCCAGTTGTGGCCTCACCAAGGCCATGTGCAATTGTAGCAACACCTCCCTGCCCCTGTACTCAAATCCGCTCGCTAAGAAGACCAACATGCCATTTGCTTTCCTAACCGCCTGCTGTACCTGCATGCCAACCTTCAATGACTGATGTACCATGACACCAAGGTCTCGTTGCGCCTCCCCTTTTCCTAATCATTCACCATTCAGATAATAGTCTGTCTCTCTGTTTTTACCACCAAAGTGGATAACCTCACATTTATCCACATTATACTTCAACTGCATGCATTTGCCCACTCGCATAACCTATCAAAGTCGCTCTGCAGCCTCATAGCATCCTCCTCGCAGCTCACACTGTCACCCAACTTAGCGTCATCCGCAAATTTGGAGATACTACATTTAATCCCCTCGTCTAAATCATTAAGGTACAATGTAAACAGCTGGGGCCCCAGCACAGTACCTTGCGGTACCTCACTAGTCACTGCCTGTCATTCTGAAAAGTACCCAACTACACTTTGCTTCCTGTCTGACAACCAGTTCTCAATCCATGTCAGCACACTACCCCCAATCCCATGTGCTTTAACTTTGCACATTAATCTCTTGTGTGGGACCTTGTCGAAAGCCTTCTGAAAGTCCAAATATACCACATCAACTGATTCTCCCTTGTCCACTCCACTGGAAACATCCTCAAAAAATTCCAGAAGATTTGTCAAGCATGATTTCCCATTCACAAATCCATGCTGACTTGGACCTATCATGTCACATCTTTCCAAATGCACTGCTGTGACATCCTTAATAATTGATTCCATCATTTTACCCACTACCGATGTCAGGCTGACCGGTCTATAATTCCCTGTTGTCTATCTCCCTACTTTTTTAAAAAGTGGGGTTACATTGGATACTCTCCACTCGACAGGAACTGATCCTGAGTCAATGGAATGTTGGAAAATGACTGTCAATGCATCCGCTATTTCCAAGGCCACCTCCTTAAGTACTCTGGGATGCAGTCCATCAGGCCCTGGGGATTTATCGGCCTTCAATCCCATCAATTTCCCCAACACAATTTTCCGACTAATAAGGATTTCCCTCAGTTCCTCCTCCTTACTAGACCCTCTGACCCCTTTTATATCCGGAAGGTTGTTTGTGCCCTCCTTAGTGAATACCGAACCAAAGTACTTGTTCAATTGGTCCGCCATTTCTTTGTTCCCCATTATGATTCCCCTGATTCTGACTGCAGGGGACCTACCTTTGTCTTTATAACCTTGTTCTCTTTACATATCTATAGAAACCTTTGCAATCCGTCTTAATGTTCTCTGCAAGCTTCTTCTCGAACTCCATTTTCCTTGCCCTCATCAAACCCTTTGTCCTCCTCTGCTGAGTTCTAAATTCCTCCCAGTCCCCAGGTTCGCTGCTATTTCTGGACAATTTGTCTGCCACTTCCTTGGCTTTAATACTATCCCTGATTTCCCTTGATAGCCACGGTTGAGCCACCTTCCCTTTTTTATTTTTAAGCCAGACAGTAATGTACAATTGTTGTAGTTCATCCATGCGGTCTCTAAATGTCTGCCATTGCCCATCCACAGTCAACCCCTTAAGTCTCATTCGCCAATCTATCTTAGCCAATTCACGCCTCATAACTTCAAAGTTACCCTTCTTTAAGTTCTGGACCATGGTCTCTGAATTAACTGTTTCATTCTGCACCCGAATGCAGAATTCCACCATATTATGGTTACTGTTCCCCAAGGGGCCTCGCAAAACTAGATTGCTAATTAATCCTCTCTCATTACACAACACCCAGTCTAAGATGGCCTCCCCCTTAGTTGGTTCCTCGACATATTGGTCTCGAAAACCATCCCTTATGCCCTCCAGGAAATCGTCCTCCAACGTATAGCTTCAAGTTTGGTTCGCCCAATCT
Source organism: Pristiophorus japonicus (assembly GCF_044704955.1). Lineage (NCBI taxonomy): Eukaryota > Metazoa > Chordata > Chondrichthyes > Pristiophoridae > Pristiophorus > Pristiophorus japonicus. The sequence goes on from NC_091999.1 coordinate 50,255,748, forward strand.
ATATGCATATTAAAGTCACCCATTATAACTGCTGCACCTTTATTGCATGCACCACTAATTTCCTGTTTGATGCCCTCCCCGACATCACTACTACTGTTGTGATGTCTGTACACAACTCCCACTAACGTTTTTTGCCCTTTGGTGTTCTGCAGTTCTACCCATATAGATTCCACATCATCCAAGCTAATGTCCTTCCTAACTATTGCATTAATCTCCTCCTAACCAGCAATGCTACCCCACCTCCTTTTCCTTTTATTCTATCCTTCCTGAATGTTGAATACCCCTGGATGTTGAGTTTCCAGCTCTGATCATCCTGGAGCCACGACTCTGTAATCCCAATCACATCATATTTGTTAAGAACTATTTGCACAGTTAATTCAGCCACCTTATTACGGATACTCCTTTCATTAAGACACAAAGCCTTCAGGCTTGTTTTTTTTAACACCCTTTGTCCTTTTAGAATTTTGCTGTACAGTGGCCCTTTTTGTTCTTTGCCTTGGTTTTCTCTGCCCTCCACTTTTCCTCATCTTCTTTCTGTCTTTTGCTTTTGTCTCCTTTTTGTTTCCCTCTGTCTCCCTGCATTGGTTCCCATCCCCCTGCCATATTAGTTTAACTCCACCCCAACAGCACTAGCAAACACTCCCCCTCGGACATTGGTTCCGGTCCTGCCCAGGTAGGACAATAAAGTCGCTATAGGGAGGAGGAAACTTAATACAATCAGTTTCACTAAAGAAAGATTATTGGGTAAAAAAATAGGACTAAAGTTGGATAAGTCGCCTGGAATTGATGGTCTGCATCCTCGGGTCTGAAAAGAAGTGGCAGCAGAGATATTGAATGGGTTGGTTGCAATTTGCCAAAATTCCCTGGATTTTGGAGAGATCCCAACAGATTGGAAAAACGCAAATATAACGATCATATTTAAAAAAGTAAGACGACAGAGCAGGAAATTGTGCACAGGTTAGCCTAACATCTGTCTTTGGGAAAATGCAAGATTCCTTTAGTAAGGAAGAAGAAGTATTACATTTGGAAACGCATGATACATTCAAGCAGAGTCAGCATCCTTTTTTGAAAAGTAAATCATGTTTGGCAAATTTTCTTGAGTTCTTTGAGGATGTAATTGTCAGGGTGGTGAGGGGGTACGAGTGTATGTGCTGTATTTGGATGTCCAGAAGGCATTCGATAAGTTGCCACATAAAAGGTTACTGCACAGGATACAAGCTCAGGGGGTCGGTGGTAATATAATGGCATCGACAGAGGTTTGGCTAACTAAGAAAACAAAGAGTTGGAATAAACGGGTCATTTAACGGGGAGCAAACGGTACCTATTGCGATGCCACATTTATCGGTGCTATGGCCTCAACTATTTACAATCTATATTAATGAGTTGGATGAAGGGACCGAATATAATTTAGCCAAGTTTGCTGATGATATAAAAATGCGTGGGAAAGCATGTTGTGAGGAGGACACAAATAATCTGCAAAGGGATATAGACAGGCTAAGTGTGTGGGAAAACATTTGGCAGATGGTGCATAAATTGGAAAAGTGTGAGCTTATCCACTTTGGCACGAACAATAAAAAAACAATTTAATATTTTCATGGAGATGGATTACAAAATGCAGTAGCACAGAGGGGCCTGACGTCTTGAGCATGAAATACAAAAGTTAGTATTTATGTACAGCAAGTAATCAGGAAGGCAAATTGAATGTTGGTCTTTATTGCAAAGAGGATGGAAGTTAAACACAGGGAAATCCTGCTACAATGGAGAGGTTATTGGTTTGACCACACCAACAGTACTGCATACAGTTTTGGTCCCCTTATTTAAGGATGGATATCCTGGTTTTGGAGGCAGTTCAGAAAAGTTTCACTAGTTTGTATCCTGTGAAAAAAGGGGGGACTTATGAAAATAGGTTGATCAGGTTTGATCTATACACATTGGGGATTAGAAGAATGAGAAGTGATCACATTGAAACATATAAGTTACTGAGGGCGTTCGACAAGGTAGATGCAGAGAGTATGTTTAGCTATCTATCCAGCTGTCCATTTTCCTCCACCCACTCGAATGGGATCCGATTTCTGATGTAAATCTCAATAGTATACAAGCATTGGTGAGATGAGTGTTTTACTCAACCTCAGAACTTGAGGTGAAATGTAAACGCTGACAAGGGTTGAGGGACTGCTCTATCTAATGGTGGACAGGACGTGTCAGTAGTTCCGTACCTTTATTTGGATCTGGTTTCAAATTCAGACACAGATAGACGGGATACAGCTGTCCTCCCATATTGGTGGATTGGGTAGGCCAATGTTCCTGAGCTATGTTATTACAGAGTGACAGTGTTCATCTTAGATCTGGTGTCAGTCGATACAGATATTTTCATCTGTGACTTCCTCACACTACATTTGTACATGCCTGCTCCCATAACCACCGTGCAGTAAATCATGTGTCAGTACATACTGAGATTTATATCTCCTGACCTCCTCCCACAATATTAGTGTATGACTAGTTCTCACTGCCATTGTGCAGTAGATCATGTTTCAGCACACAATATGATTTCTATACCCTGATGGTGACACTAAGCATTTTCCACATTCTTAATCCGAATGGAAAACAGAGATTAGCTTTTATTCAAAATAATTCGCTATCCTTCTGTTCACATCCATCATCTACTCCTTGGCATTCAAAAGGACTTTTGTCAATCTACCAAATTGTTTATTGCATCAATACCTTTCTATCTATCAGTCTGCCCAATAATCTACATATTGCTCTATCTATCCTAATTTATATCAACAACTCTCTCTATATGCTTGTACATAAATCGACATATCTTTCCATCCATCTATCCATCTATCTATCTATCTATCTATCTATCTACCTATTTATCTATCTATCTATCTATCTATCTATTTATCTAGCATCTATCTATCTATCAATCTATCAATCTACCTATCTATCTATCCATCGATCTGTCTATCAATGTACATATCTATCTATCTGTCTATCTATCTGTCTACTGAACATGCTGGACATAATCACCAGGTCTGACTGTATCTGTGGAGAGATAAATAGGTTTAAGATTTCAGGTCGAAGACCCTTCATCAAAAGTGGAAACAGTTGGATATGTTACATATTATTAAGCAATTTTCGAGTCAGGGTTAGGTTTTGTGGAGTAAAGAATAAATGGTAAGAACTGTGATAGAATGGAAGGCAAGAGTGATAGAAAGACAAAAGCGATGATGCTGCTTGGCAAAAGGAGATGGTAATGGGACAAGTTAAGAAACAAATGTTTGGTCGACATGAAGTATAAATGGGAACGGCAGAACCATCAACTGCTGCCATTTGGCAGAAAAACATAGAGGCGGAAGTTCTGGTCTGAATTTCTATTGAATTCGATATTGAGCAAATAATGCTGTAAAATCGAAGATAAGGTGCTATTCCTCGTGCTTGCATTGAGATTCGTTGGAACCGTGTAAGAGACTGAGGATGGAGACGTCAGAGTGGGAGTGGAGCAGAAAATTAAAGCGAGAAGCGGGTTCACGCTTATGGGCTGAATGGAGCTATTCTTCAAAGGTGTACACGTGTGATCTCAATATCACACTTAGGATGCTGTGTTCAGTTCTGATCTACATAATGACACTTAATTTACTGAGCATAGTTCTGGCTTCCATCTTACAGAAGCACTGGAGAAGTGCAAATAAAGAATTCCGAGGGATATACCAGAACTGAAAGATTTTAACTGCCAAGAATAATTAAACCGGCTGGGGATCTTATTTTTCAAGAAAATGGAACGCTGAGGTGTGACCGAATAAAGTTTTTTGAAATTATGAAGGGGTTTGAAAGGTTAGTCGGGTAGAAGATATTTCTGCTTGAGTAGGAGCCTGATACTAGGCCCATAAATATAAGATATTCAATAGGGAATTCAGGGGGGTCTTCTTTACCCAGAGAGTGGGTAGAATGTGGATTCGCTACCATAGGTAGTAGTAATTGAGGCAAATATCATAGATGCGTTTCAAGGGAATGCAGATAAGTACACGACGTATAAAGGGATCGAAGGTGTTGATAGGTGGAGATGAAGTAGGGAGAGAGGAGACTCATGTGTAACATAAAAATCAGCCTATTGGACTGAATGGCCTGTTTCTATGAAAAAAACTCATCACAATTCTTAATTGTTTGGATTGCAATAAATAATCTCAATAAAATAAATTTCTTGCTCATCGTGTGGTACATCATTCAACCGTTTTCCTCATCCTGACGTCCGTGAAGAAATCACCAGCATCAAATATGCAACAGCTGTGTGTTCAATCCTCGAATTCCGTCCAAAGGGAGTGACCGTGAATTGGCTGAGCACTGGACAACTCATGCATTAGGGCTTCGTCACCTCTCCAATCTGTGAAGTGAACTGAAACTTCTCGGTGACCAGTCGGCTGACATTGCCCCTGGTCTCTACCTGCCAGGTCTCTCATCAAGGGTTCACACAAAGCAGAAACTTCGCCAGATCTCACGATAATGGACACAACCCCATGAAGTCCCAAATGATTATGAGCGCGGATGTCAATCAGAGCTTTTATTCGAATTAGTAAAGAGCATAGAACTTTTTTCATTGCCAAACATACAGATTGGGCTTCCTTTCGTTGTACGTCCTAATCTATGTTCCCTCACGGTTCAGGATTCCATAACCTCGTCAAAGGTTTCCCTGAGCGGTGATGTCGGATAGTGAATGAGGTGTCCTTAGTCTGAGGTTTATTCTGAGAAAGGTCAATTTCTAATATACAATCGTGCTGTTTATGTTTTCTTCTATTATAATATAAAAGAAAGAACTGCCATGGCCGAACTCCAGTTGTCCTAAAGTGCTTCACCGCCAAGGAAGTTCTTCTTGAATTGTGGTCACTGTTTTACTGTAGAAATCGCGGCGGCCAATGTTCAGACAGTAAGGTCCCACGAACAGCAATGTGATAATGACCAGATAATCTTTTTGTTTAGTGCTGTTTGTTGAGTCGTAAGTATTGTCCAGGACAACTGGGAGAAATGCCCTGCTCATCTTCGAAATAACCCCAAGGGATATTTTCCATCCAATTCAAAGGGCAGATGGGGCCTTGGTTTCCGATCTCATCCGAAATACAGCACCTCCCACAATGCAGCGCTCCCGCAGTACTGCACTGGGAGTGACAGCTCACATTTTTTGTTCAAGAATGTGGAGTGCGACTTGAACCTACAATCTTCTGATTCGGGATTTCTCATGGTTCAGGATTTAATAACCTCGCAAGATGTTCGCCCTGACGAAGGGTCATCGACCTAAAACGTTAACTTTTTTGTCTCTCCACAGATGCTGCCTGACCAGCTGAGATTTCCAGTCTTTCTTTTTTTATTTCAGATTGCAGCATCCGCAGTATTTTGCTCTTGATTTCCCTCTGCTCTAATTTCAGACAATATGTCTGCTGCCCTTGGTCTCAGGTTTATACTGAGATGGAGCGACAGTAGGTGTTGGAACATTTTGCTGGTAACTGTCTCAGGACCCACTGCTGGAAAGGGCGCCTACCCTATTTCGAACATTGTGTTCAGTTCCATGCACCGCGCTGCAGGATGGATATAGCGGCTTTAGAGCGGGTGCAATGCAAATTCACCCGAATCATACCGGGGCTAAAATAGTTAAATAATGAGGACAAGTTGCACAGAATAGGCTTGTATTACTTTGCATTTTGAAGGTAAAGAGGTGATCTAAGTTGTTTTACTTCATAAACGGCATTGTTAGGGTAGAGGGAAAATATTTCCTTGGTGCTGGATTGAGAACAAGGGGCACAAACTTAAAATTCGAGCGAGCCCATTGAGGAGTGAGGTCAGGAAGGATTCTTTCACACAAATGATAATAGTAATCTGGAAACCTCTCCCCCAACAGCTGTTGAGGCGTAGGATCATTTGAAGATGTCAATACTGAGATTGATACATCTTTGTTAGGCAAGGGCATCAGGCGTTACAGAAATGAGGCGGATAGATGATATTGAGGTATAGTATTGTGTTCCTAACACAGATGAGAATTCAGAGGAAGGTTAAAGTAAGAGTGACCTCAGTCTTTATTAAGAAACTCCAGAGTGAGTAACAGACCTTCGGGGCCAGCTTATATACAGTGCTCTCAAGGGATGCTGGGATCCCTTGGGACTTCTGGGGATGCGCTCCCTGGTGGCAGAACATGGGAGTGCATGCTTTACAAATGCACAACATCACTCCCCGCCAAAGTCAAAGTGAAAACAATTTACAAGGTGAGGCGGTCGGGAGCCTTTCTTTCCCTGGTGGACGGCCTTGATACAAATGTCGGTTCTGGTGTGTTGGCTGTGCCCTCGCTGGGCTGGTGTGTTGTTGGCCCTGCAGAGCTGCTGGGTGAGCCTGGCCTTGCTGGGCTGTTGGGCGTGATGGGTTCCATTTCCTGGTCCGGCGTGGTGTTGTTGATCGTTTTGGTGTGTGTTATGCGTTCGACAAAGGTGGTGTCTGTTGTGGGTTGTTCAAGGCAGTCTATGAACCACAGCCTCGTGTGGTCCAGGTGCTTGTGCAAATTTGTCCATTGTCTAGTTTGAGTACAAACATCCGACTCCCTTATTTAGCTGTCACCCTGCCCGCGATCAACTTGGGACCATGTCCCTAGTTTAGCACATACATAGGGTCATTCAGATCAATTTCCCCTGACACAGTGGCACGACCATCGTTTACATTTTGTTGCTGCCGCCTGCTCTCTACCTGGTCATGCAGGTTGAGGTGAACCAGTGAGAGTCTGGTTTTAAGTGTCCTTTTCATGAGTAGCTCAGCTGGGGGAACCCCTGTGAGTGAGTGGGGTCACGTGCAGTAGCTGAGCAGTACTCGGAACAGGCGGGTTTGGAGTAAGCCTTCTGTGACTTGTTTGGGGCTCTGTTTCATTGTTTGTACTGCTCGCTCTGCCTGCCCATTGGAGGATGGTTCAAACGGGGCGGAGGTGCCATGTTTGATCCCATTGCGGGTCATGAATTCTTTAAAATCGGCACTGGTGAAACATGGCCCGTTGTCACTGACCAGTATGTCAGGCTGGCCGTGGGCGGCAAACATGGCCCTCAGGCTTTCAATGATGGCGGTGGCGGTGCTTCCCGATATTATTTCACATTCAATCCATTTAGAAAAATCATCCACCACCACCAGGAACATTATACCGAGAAACGGGCCCGCATAGTCGACATGAATCCTCGACCATGGTCTGGATGGTCAGGACCACAAACTTAGTGGTGCCTCTCTGGGCATGTTGCTCAAATGAGCACACATGCTGCATTGGCGTACACGAGACTGTAAGTCAGAGTCGATATCGGGCCACCACACGTGGGATCTGGCTATCGCTTTCATCATAACTATACCCGGGGGTGTGCTTTGGAGATCCGAGATGAACGTGTCCCTGCCCTTTTTGGGTAACACTACGTGGTGACTGCACAACAGGCAGTCTGCCTGAATGGACAGCTTGTCCTTTCACCGCTGGAACGGCTTGATTAGCTTTTGTATTTCAACGGGTTTGCTGGCCCAGCTCGCATGCAGTACACAGTTTTTTACTAGGGACAGCAGAGGTTCTTGGCTTGTCCAAGTCCGAATCTGGTGGTCCGTGATCGGTGATTTATCATTTTCAAACGCTTCCATGTCCATCAACAAGTCTGCGGGCTGCGCCATCGTCAATAAGTTTGCAGGCTGCGCCATTTACACCCCCATGGTGGGCAATGGTAGCCAACTGAGAGCAACTGTACAGTTATCGGTGCCTGGCCTGTGGCAGATGGTATAGTTATACGCTGATAGCGCGAGTGCCCACCTTTGTATGCGGGATGAGGCATTAGTATTTATCCCCTTGTTTTCAGTGAACAGGGATAGGAGGGGCTTGTGATCGGCTTCCAGCTCAAATATGAGGCCAAACAGGTACTGATGCATTTTCTTTACCCCGAACACAAACGTTAATGTCTTTTTCTCAATCATGCTGTCGGCCCTCTCGGCCTTAGACAAGTTCCTGCAGGCATAGGCGACAGGTTGCAACTTCTCCGCATTGTTAGCTTGTTGTAATGCGCACTCGACTCTGTATGACGACGCATCACATGCTAGCACAAGTCTTTTACACGGGTTATACAATACAAGCAGCTTGATGCAGCATAAAATGTTTCTGGCTTTCTCAAAAGCAATTACTTGTTTTTTTCCCCATAACCTTTAGGCATTAACACATGTAGGGGCTCTAAGAAGGTGCTTAACCCCGGTAGGATGTAACCAAAATAGTTGAGGAGTCCCAGGTACGACCGCAGCTCCATGACATTCTGTGTCCTGGGCGCGTTCCTGACAGCCTCTGTCATGGCATCTGTGGGCCAAATGCCATCGGCCGTGATCTCCACGAAAACAACACTTCTGTTGCCATGAAGATGCATTTCGACCTCTTCAGCCCCAGCCGTACGCGATCCAGTCGCTGAAGGACCTCCTCCAAGATTTGTAGGTGCTCGATGGTGTCCCGACCTGTGAACAATATGTCGTCCTGAAAAACCACCGTGCGTGGGACCGACTTGAGTAGGCTCTCCGTGTTTCTCTGGAAGATCGCTGCAGCCGACCAAGTTCCAAATGGGTATCTGTTGTAGATGAACAATCCTTGTGCGCGTTGATGCAGGTGAGGCCATTCGAAGACTCCTCCAGCTCCTGCATCATGTAGGCCGAATTCAGATCGAGCTTGGTGAACATCTTGCCTCCTGCCAGCGTCACAAATACGTCATCTGCCTTAGGTAGTGGGTATTTGTCCTGTAGAGAGAAACGATTAATAGTTACTTTATAATCGCCACAAATCCTGACCGTGCCATCACTTTTGAGTACAGGAACAATCGGGCTGGCCCACTCGCTGAATTCTACTGGGGAGATGATGCCCCCGCGTTGCAGCCTGTCCAGCTCGATTTCCACTCTCTCCCTCATCATGTGCGGTACCGCTCGCGCCTTGTGGTGAAAGTGTCGTGCCTCTGGGACCAAGTGGCACCTTCGCCCGGAAAAGTTTCCAATGCCTGGCTCAAAAAGGAAGGACATTTTTTAAGAACCTGGGTATATGAGGCCTCATCGACATGTGATAGCGCTCGGATGTCATCCCAGTTCCGGCGGATTTTGCCCAGCCAGCTCCTTCCAAGCAGTTTGGGGTGATCCCTCGGGAAAATTAAGAGTGGCAGTTCATGCACCGTGCCCTCGTAGGTGACGTTGACCATGGCGCTGCCCAGGACAGTAATAAACTCTTTGGTGCAAGTTATCTGTTTCGTGTGAATGGGGCTCAGGAATGGTCTGAGTGTCTTGTTGCACCACAGTCTCTGAAACATCTGTTTACTCAGGTTGATTGGCTAGCGCCAGTGTCCATTTCAATGGCTACAGGTAAGCAATTCTATTTTATATTTAGCATTATAGGTGGACATTTCATCAAAAATGTGTGGACCCAGTGTATTTCAGCATCTGCCTCCTCTCTCTGATGCTCGAAATAGCTTTGATCCACCATGGACCGATCTTCCTCTGCCACATGGTGGTTAGTACATTTTGCCGAGCTTGCAGCTCATCTGCAAGCTCGTTGGAGGTGCCCCATTGTTCCACAGCTGTTGCAACCATACCCTTTGAACCGGCATGAATAGGCTGAATGGAAGCCTCCTCAAAGCCATCAAGGTGGAATTGCCTTGCATTCATCCTTTGTTGCGGGCTCTGAGTCATCTGGGTCACCTGAGGCCTTCTGGCAGTTGAAGACTCGTGCGTTTGCCCTGTACATTTCTGCTCGAAAACACAGTTCCAGTTAATTTATGAACATTGCTAGCACTTGTGTACTGAGAGATTTGTTTGGTGTTTTCACTGGTGGACATAAACGCCTGTGCTATCGCAATGGCCTTAATGAGGGTAGGTGTCTCTACAATCAAAATTTTCATAGGATGGTCTCGTGGCCAATACCCAGTACAAAAAATCTGAGCATTTGCTCCAGGTAGCCATTAAACTCACATTGTCCTGCAAGTTGCCTTAGCTCAGCGAAGTAGCTCGCCAATTCCTTGCCTTCAGATCGCTGGCACGTGTAGAACCGATACCTCGCCATCAACACGCTCTCCCTCAGGTTAAGATGCTCCCGAACCAGTGAACACTGCTCCTCATATGACATATCTGTGGGTTTCACCAGAGCCAGAAATTCTTCATGAGGCTGTAGGTCGGTGCCCCGCACACCATGAGGAGGACCGCTCTCCTTTTTCCAGTGCTTCCTTCTCCATCCAGCTCGTTGGCTACAAAGTACTGCTCTAGCCGTTCAACATAGGCTTCCCAGTCCTCACCATCCGAGAAATTCTCCTGGATGCCCCCAGTTTGGTGCATCTTTGCGTTGGATTCGTATACTCGTCGCCAGTTATTGTGTTCCAAACACAGATGAGACTGCACACAGGGAGGTTAAAGTAACAGTGACCTCAGTCTTTATTAAGACACTCCAGAATGGTTAACAGGCCTCAGGGGCCGGCTTATATACAGTGCTCCCAAAGGATGCTGGGATCCCTTGGGACTTCAGGGCATGCGCTGCCTGGTGTCGGAACATGGGAATGCATGCTATACAGATACACAACATGCAGGTCATCCAAGATCTAATTGAATGGAGGAACATGCTTGATGGACTGAATGTCATATTTCCTTCTGACCATCTTTAACAAGGCATGATAAAGGCTCACTAATGATAGAAATGAAAAACTACTTCACACCAACATTACACATGATTCCCATACACAAAAGAGCACTTGGAACGCCATTGTCCCGACCTTTCACTTCTCCTTGGACGGGGGCTGCAAGTGCTACTTGTACATTTTTATCGCCCCAAAAAATCACAAGACACTTTATTTCGTTTCGCTACCAAAATCCTGAGTTGGATTTGTTACTCATTTTGAGCCAGTGTCAGTTTAGTGTTGAGCTCTTGAACCTGGGGCAGAGTCATTTTTAGAGCGGTGATAATGTTTGGGCACAAGGATCTGTCGTCGAGCGTAATGGAACAAGGGTTTTCGGGAAGAGCGCTATTCAGTTCGTAACACTATTGTGCACGAATGTATTTAATGTTTTACGCCGGGTATTTGCTTTACAGCACATTACAGGTGGATCTGGATGTAAACACACAGGAAATGTTAAAGAGTCTCCCGGAAACGTTGCCAATGGGTTGTCCTTCCAATAACGATTTGTTTAAGCGACAGCGAATGCTTGATATCTCAAAGATGATTTATTCTTCTTGTAGGAATGAAGGCTGCATGCTGTTACCCTGATTGTGAAGATGAAGCTTGGCTTGATTTATATTTCTGCTTCACAGATTAGATCCAATGCACCGATCCAGAAATCACTCTTCTGTAACCGTCAGTAGAACAGGCCTACTTGGGACATTATCCTGTGTCGTGTCTAATGGTCCTTATGGAATCAAAGTATCCAGGACTCGAGAAAAGGAGACTTGGAAATCAAAGATTGCCGTCGAAACCGGCGAAGCTCCCAACAGTGTGATCAGCAACATAAACATCTCGAAACAAGCCTGGCAGAGCGGTGTTGAGTTCTGCTCCGTGATGAGGCCCCATTATTATAGCGACTATAAGAGATTCCATCCGCAAGGAAAATGATGAGCGGAGAAATTGTAGCAACAAGTGAAATGCTCTGACGATTTCCGTGCATGTGCTAATTGGCTCTATTAAGTGTGTTAATGGACTGTTCTGATAATTGAAATGGTAATTCCACTAAACAATCCGACTAGGACCCGAAATGATGCACTTAACTGGAATCTGGATCAGTCCATGAGGGAAAAAGGGAAATATATTTTATTTCTGTTAGATAAAGTTAGCTGGACGAGGCTCGTTTGGAGCATAAACAATGATAATGACCAGTTGGGAAGGAAGGTCCGCTTCTGTGATAAAAATGCTGTGTTATTTTCCAGTCCTACTCTTAAAGCACCCAGAGAGAACGATTGCATCCCCCTCTGCTCCGTGCTGCAAAGCCAGACAGGCCACAGAGGGGAAAAAGGAAATCCTTTAAAAATCAGCACACAACACATTTCTCTCATATCTAACTACCGGTTCCTTTGTCTTTGGAATTATCCAGTTTATTGACTTTTAAAGTAATTGTTCTGCAGCTAAGGATCCGCGGGAACCGGCCGTGTCTGTCCTCCTGCCCTCGGCAGAAGAAGTCTCCGTTCAAACTTTCTCTACCTTCAACTGCTTAATGAGAGGTTTCTCACCCGAAGAGATCTTCGTCAACTGACAAGCCGGTGGATTCCGGCAACTAGAAGAACACCGAGGTGATGGCGGAGAACGGCAGCAGTTCCTTCTTCATCTACAGCCTGCTATCCATTGCAGCCGAGGAGTGGGCCAGCGGCGCCTCTTACTCATGTGTGATGAGACATGAAGCGGTCCCCGTGAAGATCACCAACAGAACCGTCAATAAGTCCAGTGGTAAACTGACTTTTGTGAACATTTCATTTAAGCTGGTAGATAAGGTGAATTCTTGTCAATGAGAATCTCTCGATTGCATTTAAATTCTTAAATAAAATACTGTAAAGGCCTTTTCTTCCAATTGCGAGTTAAATACATAGCCACTCAATTAATATTGTTTTGCTACCCATTTTTGCGAACGCGGGAGGCTGCTAAACTGAAGCAGGCTATTTACAGGAGTCGGGTCCAAGGCTTGTACAGCCAAAGTTCCCAGCTCAGATAAACCACTGGTTGGAGACAGGGTGAAGCTCTTTCATGACAAGTTTCCACAATGTAACTTCAGCAACTTTCCTCCCACTGGAGGAATCTTTAACGTTCCCATTTCCGACAAACAAATGCAGCCATTTAGATATTGGTGTCCCTGTTTCTGATGTTGTCCATCCCTTCAGAATTGAGGCCAGTTTTATTTTGAAGCTTCGCATCTTCTGGAAACTAAAAAGAGGGCCAGATACGTACATGAACTGCACCTCCCATTATCACACCAGAAAGCGAGGACAGGGAATGGTTAACCCACTGTCCCTTCAACTCGCCAGCAGAGAAAGGGGAAAGGATAATGGTTAACACCCTGTACCTCACATTCAACCACCAGAGAGAGGGGAAAGGACAATTGTTAACCAAATGTACCTCACACTCAAACACCAGAGAGAGGGGGAGGACAATTGTTCACCCAATGTACCTCACACTCAACCACCAGAGAGAGGGGAAAGGACAATTGTTAATCCAATGTACCTCACATTCAACCACCAGAGAGAGGGGAAAGGACAATTGTTAACCCAATGTACCTCACACTCAACCACCAGAGAGAGGGGAAAAGGCAATTGTTAACCGAATGTACCTCACACTCAATCACCAGAGAGAGGGGAAAGGACAATTGTTAATTCAATGTACCTCACACTCAACCACCAGAGAGAGGGGAAAGGACAATTGTTAACCCAATGTACCTCACACGCCCACCATCCGCCCCCCGTCCCTACCGCAGAGAGGGGAAGTCAACCAATCTCTATTCTGTGAACTCAGTAGCAACCAGTAAAATGATAGTTTCCAACTCGCTGTGAGAAAACGTTAAACTTGCCGCATATGCATCATATTGTATAATAAATATTGTTCAACATTTTAGCTTTAACTAGTATTTGGCTAAATCTATATCAGTTATTCGTAAACTAACTGATTGAATTTTAATAGTCAAAATGTAAACTGGTTATTCAATCCTCTGCAGGTTTTTTCATGGTTATCGCCAAGATAATTCCGAGGTCCATTGTTGAATTGTTGAAATCCATCAACTGACATCACATTGCGTCTCACACGGAAACACTTTTACATAGAGTGGGCGAGAATGCCTGTAAAAGTGAGTGTGTGTCTCTATGTGTATGTGTGTTCGTGGTTGTGTGTAAGTTTGTGTGTTTTTGTGTAAGTGCACACTTCCAAACAAACACACCCAGACTTACAAATAAACAAACACATCTTCACACTAACACAGAATAATATAGGTATCCAGAATATAATGCACACGTTATTGTCAGACTCAGTTACTGGTACTCTCTGAAACTTTGAGTAAACATACACAATCTTACACAAAGTACACAAACACACGCATTAACACACAGATTTACACACACATAACCACACATATCAACACAAACACACATACACAAATCACACACACAAATACACACGCAGTTACACTCAAACTCACACAGTTACACATAAAAAGACAAACATAGACCTCAACATTCAAAAACGCTTACATATACACATAAGGTACATGCACATTACTACACAGAACACGCACACTTATATATGTAAATACAAATATGCAAAAACACACAAAGACTTACATATAAACATACACACACTTACATAAATACGCGCACAATTACATATAACATACACAGTTACATATTAACCTACACATTAAAACACAAACACAGGGAAAACGAAAACAAGAGATCATGATCCACACATATGCAAACAGTAAAACGCACAAAACACATCAGGATATAAACATATGTGGAATTCAATGCACTTTTTATAAAAACACAGCATGCAATGATGGCACTGAATAAGTAACTCCTGAAAGCATAATTCTCACTTTCTCAATTCCTACACTGAATCCATGAACTTGTTGGAAACTGGTACAAGTTAATTATGTTCAGAGCACTGCCATAACAAGTAAATAAGCAATATTATAACTCACAACTGATCAGTTACCTTGTCTCCTTGACAGTCTCCAAATAAGTAGCTATCTATACCTATCGTTAAATTATCGATATCAATCAGAAAACCTCCATCGATCTTACATTATACTATTCCCGAATGGTAGATCGTAGAAAATTGATGCAAGATCAATTAGCGTGTGACATTGAAGGCAACATTCATATTTTCCAACACGGACTATATGAAGATCATAAAAGAAGAATGACTGTGGAGGTAGGAACAGAGATAGATTGCCGAGAGTGATTAACTTAACACAAGGTATATATTGACAATTAAATTAGAGAACAAAATAATAATTCATGGAAAAGAAAAGAGAATATATGATCACATGATATCTTGGTTTCATAAGCGATCTCAATATATTTCTATCTCTTAATCCCCGTAGATTCCTCAGACCACATCTCGAGTGAAGACTATGAGGATGAGTGCGACAACATCTGGACAACGGCTTCCACATTCATCATCCAGTTCTTCCTGAGCATTTCCTACAGTGCTGCCGTCACTCTGATGAAAGCGAGAAGATTCAATCCATTCACATCGATCTGTTTGAAGCGGTTTGACAAATCTCTGGATGTTTCATTGATAAAAACCTTGCGATAAATGCCCCATACCACTAGATCTTCACTTCACTCTTTAATACCTCTTTTACAGGTCAACTGAACGGTTGAATTTCGGATGCCGTGGATTTTCCTCTCTGTTTATTAACATCTCTGTGTCCTGAAAATAAATATGTCCATCGTGCTTCTCAGAGTTAAATGCTTCAATTAATAGATCCGAATCTATAGCTGAGAATATCATAACCGGGATTTCCATCTTTCTGTTTGAAATGTGTGAATTAATCGTGGCCATAATGTAAATATATCTCAGAGTTTCATCGTTGTTTGAATATTTCTTGTGGAAATAAGTCACTTCTCTCATTCCTAATTCTCAATTATTCGCTTCCTTTTATGTTGAGCCCTTATTTTCTCTCCCAGATGCCTGTTACATTGGTACAGATAGCCGGCAGCTCAGACCACCGTTGTTGTGGTCTCAATGTGCTGTTATATTCAATTTGTGCTACATTTTTGAAAAATCTCTCGATAAATTGTTCTTTGCGAAATTGTTAATAAATCTGGGTGGCGATTGGACTAAGTTGGACATGTTGTTGAATTCCTTTCTCTGAGGCTCATCCGCACCGTTGCATATCCCATTACACTTTGTTTTATTTCCCTGACTGATATTTTTTACACATCCTGTTTGGGTTTTGTTTAAATCCAAGTCCCTTCGGTTAAGGAACCACTGCACCACCCAGTGTCCTATCAGAATAAAGACACCTTTATCTCTGCCTTTGTAAGTCAAGCCCCAGAGTGCAATTGACAGCACAGCGACACCGCAGTCCCTCTAACATCATGGTCTGTCACAGTCATATGCCAGGTTCTATTAAAGAGCAAGGGGGGAGGAAGAAGAATGGAAGAGCTGTCGTGGTTGGGGCTTCAATAGTCAGGGAAGCAGACAGTCGGTTCCGCGGCCGCAGCTGTGACTCCAGGATGATATGTTGCCTCACTGGTGCTGGGGTCAAGGATGTCACCGAACGGTTGCAGGGCTTTCTGGGTGGACGAGGATGAACAGCCAGAGGTCCTGGCCCATATCGGGACAAACGACATGGGTCGTAAGAGGGATGAGGTTCTGCAGGCAGAATTTAGGGAGCTAGGAGACAGATTAAAAAGCAAGACCTCAAAACTAGTAATCTCCAGATTAATTCAGTTGTCAAGAGCTAGTGAGTACGGAAATAGGAGAATAGAGCAGGTAGATGTGTGACTGGATAAATGGTACAGGAGGAAGAGCTTTCGAATCCTGAGGCATTGGAACCGCTTCTGGGGGAGGTGTGAACTGTACAAGGCGGAACGGGTTTCACCTCAAAAGAGCCGGGACCAATATCCTCGCGGGATGATCGGGTGGGGTTGCGGGGGTTGAGAGGGGTTGCTAGTGCTGTTGAGGAGTGTTAATATTATCTTGGCTTGGGAATGGGAACAGGAGAATAGATTCTCTTTGAAGGGGAATTAATAATGGAGCGCAGGGAAATGGCAGAACGTTGAACAAATAATTTGTACCGGTATTCACGGTAGAAAACACCAAAAACATCCCAACAGTGGATAATCAAGGGGCTATAGGTAGCGACCAACTTAATCCAATCACTATCACTAATGAAGTGGTATTAGGTAAAATAATGAGACTAAAGTTGGACAAGTCTCCTGGACCTGATGCATTACATCTTAGGATCTTTAGAGAAGTGGCTGCAGAGATAGTTGATGTATTTGTTGTAATCTACCAAAATTCCCTGGATTCTGGGGTGGTCCCAGCAGATTCGAAAACCACAAATGTAATGCGACTATTTCAAAAATCAGGCAGCTACAAATCAGGAAACTAGACCAGTTCGCCAAACATCTGTCATTGTGAAAATGCTGGAGTCCATTATTTAGGAAGCAGTAGTGGGACATTTGGAAAGCAGGATTCAATCAAGAAGAGTCTGCATTGTTTTATGAAAGGGAAATCACGTTTGAAAAATTTGCTGGAGTTCTTTTCAGATGTAACGAGCAGGGTAGATAAAGCGTAATCATTAGATGTGTTGTATTTTGATTTCCAGAAGGCATTCGATAATGTACCACATAAGTGGTTACTGCACAAGTTAAAAGCTCACCTGGTTGTGTAATATATTACCATTGATTGAAGATTGACTAACTAACAGAGCAAACCATACAATAGCCAAGAGATCAGGAGAAATGAAAGGTGGAAGGAACATAGTTATGATTATACATTCTGGGGAGGTTTTCTTGCCAAGATATGCAGTTACTGTTGAAGAAGCTGGTAATGAACAAGGGAATTGCAGCTGCAAAAATCCCCAACCACCTTTAATGCTGGCGTAGCAGGAAGAGCTGCATCTGAGTTTCCTGTGGGCGGCTGGGCATGTGAGCCGCTCTTACGCCCGGATGAAACATGCTGCAATAAGCACTGAGACACCGCCTACTTTTCAAATGCATCTGTTTGACGTACAGTCCACCATTTGTTTCTGACAAACAATTGGCCATATATGTTTGATGTGCTGTCAGCCGTGTTAGTGTGACGTAGCCATGTTTCTGTGACGTCTCATTACATGAACTAATGTTTCTTTCCAACCATTTAAATAAAACATGACTTAAATTCCCACAAAGGAAACAATTTTACTTTCTCAATAAAAAGTAGCAAATAGCCGACAGAAATAAAGATACAGGCAGCGACGATTAAAGTGTTTGACAGGTTTGAGCCACAATGCCCTTCACACTACCCAGATGCTTTGCCGTTTGGCGAGTAGCACATGTGCGAACAGTTCTCCCATGGAGCACCGCGGCCCGGGGACCACATTGAGCCTTTTTTGGCCGCTTTGCATTGTGAAAGCTCTGTTATTCACGACTCCTTAAATCATTGAAAGGATCTGAGCTAAAGGAACCAGTGAATGCCAATTTATTCACGCCCCCTTAAGGCAATCAGAGCTCTCCGTATGAGCCAATAGCACTTGGTCAGATGTATTTCAGGTTAACCAAAGCATGGAAATTATATTATTGAGTCAGAGACCGGAAAGTAAGAATAGTAAATTGTACAACAATCTTTATATTCCCCAGAGTCCCCGAAACATACAACTATTTTCTCTTTCATGTCCTCCCTCATTCGGTTGAGTGATTGCAAGATCCTGTTTTCAAGTTTGGAAAGTTACAGTTGTCTTTAGGTGAAACTTACAGAAAGTAAGGGCCGGAGCCTTCCACGAGCAGAACAACACGATAAATATCCAGCTTTAAAGGAATACACGGGGTGAAATCACCCATAGAGGCAGAATATAGGAACTAGAATCTTTCCTATTAAATAAGCGACAAGCTGACCTTGGAGCTCCTGGAGCTGATCTGAACATCCATCCACCAAGTCAAGGGAAAACAGCTGATAAGAATCAGAAAGGACAGTTTAACATGTCAGTTCATTCGATGGTGGTCGATTTACAGGTCGATTTTCGGACCGATTGAATAATTCAACTTGTTTTCCCGGCCGCTCCTGGAATCATTTGGGTGACAATTGGATCCGAGGTTAATTTGGTATCCTCTCTGTGTGTCTGAGCGCCTGACAGCGCGCTGCACACTGTGGCTGCATCTGCCCGCGATTCCAACAGGCAGGAGCTGGGCCCAACAGGCCAATGGCATTTTTTGTACGATGGTCAGGCTGCTTTCCATCACTGCGAGTCTTAGGGCGCTGTAATACACGCCAGCGTCAGTAGGGTGCAGCCCGGAGATGTTTAAGCGGATTAATTTATTCGCGGTCTGGAGCTCTGCAGAGAAACGGGTTTGAGCAAAATCTGCATTATTCTCACCACCGCTCGAATATTGCCTCAGTGTAAACGTGGGCTGTGTGTCTGGGTGTTACCAGTACCAGAATAAATAATACAAGCTTCATGCAGTTTCATAATACAGCTTAAAGTGACCATTTCACCCTGTGCCTTAACCCCTGAGGACAGCTGGTGAGTGACAGAGTCTACTTTACTCAGATCTGGACAACTTGTTCAAACAGGAAAAGGTCAGACCGGCCTGTAATTACAATTCAGTTTCAACACATATCAGAAAAGATAGAAAAGATGAAATAGGTTTTGTCCACAATTATCTTTCAGAAA
The DNA here is from genome assembly GCF_044704955.1 of Pristiophorus japonicus. Lineage (NCBI taxonomy): Eukaryota > Metazoa > Chordata > Chondrichthyes > Pristiophoridae > Pristiophorus > Pristiophorus japonicus. The sequence continues at coordinate 50,275,092 of NC_091999.1, forward strand.
TGTGCTGAGTCATCGTGTTGTCACTGCTGCTTTGTAAAAGGGGTTTGTATTTTTGAAGACACCCATTCTAATACCCACCCTCAATAATCGTGTGTCGTGTCTCAGGATGCTCTCGGTTGTGCTGTGAGACCATCGGTGGTGAGCTGGCAGCCACTGTACGGAAACACTCCGAGCTGGGCTACACTTAGTGTACTTATACGGGAATGGTTCTGTTTTTAAACACCAGTGCTGGGAATGAAATGCCAACCTGGTTATTGTGACTGAAATTTGCAGGATTATTGATGGCTTTGTTTTATTCCCGGGTCAATTCATTCTCCAGCGTTCGGTTAGGATACTGGTAACCGTGCATCCAGTGAGCTTTCCCTCACAGGTCAGAGAACTACAATGATTCTGTATTTTAGCGGAGTGATGTATAGATCTGTGATATTGGAAGTATGCTATCTGCTGTTACTGGTCAAACAATTCAACAGACATAAAGAATAAACGCCCCCTGTATTTTAAACAGCGTTTTGAGAACCGCCCTTCTCCCATTTGCATTTAAAATGTTTCTTTTTATTTACTATGGTGAGTAATGACCTGCGTCGCTGTAATGATTAACTTAAAGTTCCATGATTTCCAGATTCTAACATTTAAAAGAGAGTGAATAGAGGGAGGAGCGCTTTTCAGCAATTTCCCGTTCGTCTATTTAATGTTCACGGGAGCAGAATGCGGGGAAATTGTACAAAAGGGCAGGGTGAGTGGAGGCCGGGTTCAAACGCAGAGGATGAGTGTTGGGCAGGTATAAATCGCCAGGCTGTGGTGCAGGGCAGATTCACGGCCCCCGGAGTGAGGTGTTGGACGGGATCAAACCACCAGACTGAGGTGTTGGGCGTGTTCAGGACGCTAGGGTAGGTGTAAGGTGAACCAATAGCCTCATGGTGAGGTGTATGGCGTGTTTAGAACCCAGGGTGAGATATAGGGCGATTTCAGTGCCCTAAAGGTGAGGTGTGGAGCCGGTGCAGAGCACCAGTGTGAGGTGCAGGGCGGGTTCAGAACCCAGGGTGAGATGTGGAGTGGGTTCAGACCCCTCAGGCGAGGTGTGGGCCGGGTTCTTTTTAATAAAAGATCAACATCAGCATGGCCGGAAAAACTGTCCTTACAACTTTCACTCATATTAGAAATGGATGTGGCGCAGAAATCAAATAAAATACAGGCGGATTCGATTTATTGTTCGCCCCGTTAATATCGATCTCTACCATTGGTATAATTTATGGCATCAGAAATCAGATCTCAGTGTGTGTCAATGATTCACATTTTAATGTTGCGTTTTCGATCTGCCACACTCTTCTAGTCACGTGTTCTGTCCACAGTTTACTAAACAAAGCTATCGTTTGAAATGACTGATGTCTTTTTTTGATGATTGTGCCCGATGTACCGACCCAACCCATTGCGGATTTCACACATTAATCTTCAATTCATTCCACAATTTGCACAACTTTTGGAATAAAGCAGAATTGAACACAATGCCCGGGATCTGATCCACAAAATGTATATTGTGACCTGACAACATCTACAGATATTCTGTGAATTGTTCAGATATCGGGGGAAAGTGTGGGATATTCACTGACCTGATGCAGTTCCTCCTAATGGGAAGCTGGGTTAGAGCAGTCCTGAAATAATATGCCGAGCAGCAGCAAAGGTTTTACATCGTTTTACTGAAGACAGAGAGAAGGAAGTTCGTAGCATTATGGATAAAGAGTGGAGACAGGGGAAGAGAAGGTACATGCAGGCACGGAAGTAGCACCGAAAGACAAAGGGTGAATTGTGGCACCACAGACATGATTTCTGAAGTTTATTTTGTCATAAATACGAGTTGAAATCACAAACTAATATTAATCCGCCGTTTTACTCTCGCTGCATCGAGATAAAACACGAAGGAATTATTTTCAAGTGGCAGGCGTTTGTGTTAATACTTTCCTCTTCAACCATCATTTCAGGAACTGCCTGTTCCACTGTGTCTTGGTGTCTCCATTGTAACATTAAATAATAGTAATAGGCATGATCTCAAACAAAATAGCCATCATCGCCACCATTACATATTTAAACAATAATAACATCTGGGTTACAGCAGTCAAGGGGAGAATGGATTTTCACTGAGAAAGAAATACTTATTAAGAAGTGATAGAATAAGAACATAACAACATAAGAAATGGGAACAGGATTAGGCCATGCACTCCCTCGAGCCTGCTCCGCCATGCAATAAGATCAATGTTGATCTGATCATGAACTCAGCTCCACTTCCCTGCCTGCTCCCCATAACCCATCATCCCCTTTATCATTTAAGTAACTCTATTTATGTCTTAAATTTATTTTAAGTCCCAGCATCCACAGTTCCCTGCGGCAGCGAATTCCAAAGATTTACAACACTCTGAGATAAGAAATGACTCCTCATCTCTGTTTTAAATGCACGGCCCCTTATTCTAAGATCATGCCCTCAAGTTCTACTACATCCCATCAGTAGAAACATCTTCTCTGCATCCACGTTGCCAAGCCCTCTCATACTCTTATACGTTTCGATAAGATCACCGCTCATACATCTGCATTCCAATGGGTAGAGGCCCAATCTACTCAACGTTTTCTCAGAAGTCACCCACTCATCCCCGGAATCAACTTAGTGAAGCTTCTCTGAACTGCCTCCAAAGCAAGTATATCCTTTCATAAATATGGAAACCAAAACTGCACACAATATGCGGCCTCACCAATACTCTATACAGCTGGAGCAAGACATCCCGGCTTTTAGACTCCATCTCCTTTGCAATAAAGGCCAAGATCCATGGGCCTTCCTGATCACTTGCTGTACCTGCATACGATCCTTTTGTTTTTCATGCACCAGCACCTCCTGTTCCCGCTGAACTGTGGCACTTTGCAATCTTTCTCCATTTAAATAAGAACTTGCTCATTGATTTGTTCTGCCAAATCTCTTGAGCTCCCACTTTCCAGCATTATACTCCATCTGCCAAATTCTTGCCCATTCACTTAGCCTGTCTATGTCCTTTCGCAATTTTTTGTGTCCTCCTCACACATTGCTTTTCCTCTCATCTTTTTATCATCAGCAAAATTGGATACTTTACTCTCAGCCCCTTCTTCCTAGTTGTTAATATAGATTGTACATATCTGAGGTCCCAGCACTGATGCATGCGGCGCTGCACTGGTTGCCAACCAGAGAATGAACAATTTTTCCCGTCACTCTGTTTTCTCTTAGTTAGCCAATCCTCTATCCATGCTAATATATTACCCCAACCCTTTGAACTATTATCTTGTTCTGTAATCTTTTATGTCAAATGGCCTCCGGAAATCCAAATATATCACATCCACTGGTCCCCCTTTATCCACCCTGTTCGTTAGATCCTCAAAGAATTCCAGCAAATTTGTCAAAAATGATTTTGCTTCATAAATCCATGGTGACTCTGCTTGACCGAATTTTGCTTTTCCAAATGTCCTTTTACTGTTTCTTTCAGAATGGACTCCAACATTTTCCCAACCACAGATGTTAGGCTAATTGGTCTATAGTTTTCTGCTTTTTGCTGACTCCTTTTATAAACAGGGATTTTACATAATGATGAGGAGTAGTGCGAGATGGTTCCACATTACATTCCCTGAGTCTGAAGATATGCGGTCCTGGAAACCCTCTGTCGAATCAGAAATAGGGTACCATGCCCAACTGCCCCGCTGATCCAACCAATGCGAAACAGGGAACTGCAGCTGCAATCTCTCCAATAACACAGAGCATGCAAGGCGGTTAATGGCTCCCATGAACAGACTAACTATTTGTACTACGTCGCCCTTCTGCGCATATGCACAGAAATGTGTCTGTGTTTGTGTATATGCGTGTGTGTGTGTGTGTGTGTGTGTGTGTGTATGTGTGTGTGTGTGTGTGTGGCTGAGTGCATGTCTATATGTGTATGGATGTCTGTGTGAGTACGGCTGTCTGTGCATGTGTGTATGTGTATATGTATGTCAATTTGTCCGTGTTGCCAATGCACTATGCCATAGTTGTATGGTCGGCAGGAGTGAGCTCTCTGATCACTTTGCAAAGATCATGATCTCTATGTACAGTGGTGGCTGTTTAGAGAGGTAAAACTGGGCGGGAAGAAGAAATCCCAGCCAAGCTGATAAGATCCCCGTCCTATTTGAGTTTTCCATTGCAGGCCCGGTAAAGGCAGTGATGACAGTCTCTTTTTCCTGGAGTTTAGACTGGAACAATTGAAGTGAAACTCTGCCTGTCTTTGATTATTGTCCTGTACAGAGGTCTGTGATATTGGAACCATTCTTTAAGATTCTCCAATTCTCATACAACTTCTCGTTTCCATCTACGGGTGCTTCTTCTCTCTCTGCTTCTCTTTCTTTCCTGCTGTGTGTCTGCTGTTTATTTTCAGGGATTACTAGCGGAGACTCTGTGTCCCAAGGAGTCTGGTCAGAGTTGGGTGCAGATTCAGCAATAACTTGCAGTTACTCTGTATTAGCTACAAGCTATGGCCTGTTCTGGTATCTGCAATATCCCCACCAGGCCCCCCAGTATCTGATCAGAATCGATAGTTAAGGCATTTGAACACTTCAGCAGTAATCTCAACCGGACACAAAGAACTTTTCACTTATCCATGAAAGGCATTATGATCAGGAACAGTGCCGTGTAGTACTATGTGCGATGACCCACAGTGAATAAGAATCCCTTGGTCCACATACATAAACATGGCACAGGTCAGCAAGTGTGGGCTCTGGAAAAATACCAGGGATTGAATCCTACAGAGTTTGTTGAGGAAATAAATGTGAAAGTACAACCTGATCCCAGAGTTTTTCTTCAGTTAAAGTCATTGCTGTCAGTGTTGGGCAACGTAAAATATCGCGAGCATTTTATTGTACCATCAAATCCAGACATTTCCACTCCAGTATTACACAACCCTGCAGATCTCTCTGATTGCTAACAGGCTCAATCTGTGAAAGTAAAAGTCCTGGGTGATGCAGATCTGCCATTTGCGTCTTTCAAAAGCGATCTAATCTCAAAGTCGGCCTCGGGGGCGGGAAAATTCAGAGCTTCTGGGATGCTAATACCACAAGTAGTGACTGATTGAAATCAGCTCTTTACTGGTATCGTATCCCGGTTTTACTATTATCGTGTCCTAGTGGCTTTAAGACTGTAACGATTAATGATGCTGATAAATTGGACGATATTCTAAATACTAGGGCTTGAAATTAATTTGGAATTATTTACTTTTTCACCTTAATTATGGCGAGATCTAGATATCTATTGATAGAGACATTGAGGTCGACCGAAAGGTATACAAAGCCAGAAAGAGGCAGTCCGATTGACAGAGACACGGTGCAGGAGTGTGAGACAGATAGAAAGACACACAGGCACTGACTGGGAAGGAAAGAGTTTGGAGGGAGCCAGCAGTAATTGGTCCTCAACTGACAGTGATTCGTAAACAGCTGGCGTTGGATCTGAGAGAACATCCAATCCAAGCCCTGAGAAACGCACCTCAGTTTCGAAATAAATGAAGACTGCCGCTGATTTGGGTTTGCTCTTTATTATCAGACCAGAAACGGCAACATATTTAAAACATTCAATTATTGTACATCGAAATCTAAACCAGACATTTTGTGTTCCCCATTTTCACTGCAGATAATAATTTCCATGCTGACCGGTGACTCCATGTTTAAAGGGTCAGTTTGTGTTCCATGGGTTATATTTTCTATCAGACTTTTAACACATTCTGCATTTTGTTACAGGAAGGAGTGGCAAAGATTCAGTGTCCCAGCATCCGTCTGAAGTAATGATTCAGGAGGTCAGACCTTAAAACTGAACGGTAATTACTCAGCAACGTACACTGCCCCAATTCTCTTCTGGTATTTCCAATATCCCGGGGAAGATCCGAGATATTTACTGAACATATACGGCAAGGGGTCTCCTGATTTCCCAGGATGATTTTCTGCTGCTTTGGACCAAGACTAGTAAACAGTTCCTTTAAATATATCCGGGGCTCTTGTCTCTGAATCTGCCGTGCATCACTCTGCGCTGACCCCCACACTGCTACACGGACGCAGTCAGTCCATACAAAAACAAGCAAAGGAATTTCACTACCTCTCACTAAATCAGCTCTGAGACCCGGATTGTGATATTACAATAGAAATCAAACAATAACACGAAGACGCTCGATAATATATAGCTGGGTAGATAACTAACTAGATAGACCGGCAGATATCTAAATACATACTCTCTCTCAATCTCTCTCTCTCTCTCTCTCTCTCTCTCTCTCTCTCTCTCTCTCTCTCTATCTATCGCTATCTCTTCACTTCCTCTCCCAATGATCCCTTCCTCCTTCTTTGAAATTACCCATCACATGCAGACAAAAGTGTTAATTCATGCTGCGGCGTCTGCGATGTATTTCACTGCTCAGTAACGGCGTTGTAATGATCAGTTTAGCAGCTGAATGATGAAATAATTGGACACTAGCGCTGTTCCAATCATCACCCGAGTTCCAGACTGCAATTACTCCAACAGGTTGCCAAGGTCGCAAAGTGCATAAAAAAGCTAACTCTGATTATTACTTTAAATGAAGCCGCGGAAGTAGAACCTGAGGACGCAAGTTCAAACTATGAAAGGTCAGCTTAGGACTGATGCAGAAAATTCTTCAGACACAATATGATTTACCTAGTTTCTCTTTTCTTCTTTCTTCCCCTCCCCCTTTCAGTGCTCCATAAGAATCTTTTCATTCGGAACATTCGCCAGTTCTGATGAAGGTTCAGCTACCTGAAAGGTCAACTCTGTTTCTCTCTCCACAGATGCTGCCTGGCCCTCTGAGATTTCAGCATTTTATTTTTTATGTCAGATTCTATCATCCGCAGTATTTTGCTTTTGTATTATGATTTACCTCTTGGTGTTCGCACCATCGCATACTGCTCAAACCTGCCAGTGACTCTCCATTTTATTGATGTTACAGGAGTTCTTTTAATTTACCACATCATTGTGTTCAAATCCTTCATGGCTCGCTTCCCGTCTACATCCCCCTTTTATCGGCTATGCTTAGTGGTAATGGTCAGCAAGCAGCTCCTTTAATGGGAAGCTCCCTCACAGCTGCCAGAACAACATTAATTGTTTCCTTCACTGCTCTCCTTTTCAAATTGACACTGTTAAAGAGGTAACATAGACAGATGTTTGAGCGATAAGGGAATAAATGGTCATGGGGAGAGCGCAGGGATGTGGAGCTGAGTCCATGATCCGATCAGCCATGATCTTGTTGAATGTCGCAACAGGCTCAAGGAGCCAGGTGGCCTAATCCTGCTTCTATTTCTTGTGTTCTTATCACATTTTCCACCTAGCTACATACGGAGATATTAGGGCAGATATTTAGGGGTGGAATTCCAGAGTTTAGGGCCGAGGCAGATGAAGGCATGGCGGCCAATTTTGGAGCGATTAAATTGGGATTGCACAAGTGGCCAGAATTGTAGGAGCAGACAGGTCGTGGAAGGTTGTCGGTTTCAACAGTCTGAAATTAATGCAATTGCATCTTAAACCTTTCCTTTCGTTATTAATTATAGGGATATGGATTTCACTGGCATGTCAGCATTTATTGCCCGTCCCTTGGTTTCCCCTTGAGAAATTGCTGGTGAGCCATCTGCTTTTCGAACCACTGCAGTTCTGCTCCTTTCAAGTGTTTGATACAACTGGGGGTGCATGCAGGGCCATTTCAAAGAGCTAATTCACGTTGAGTATGGGACTGGAGTCACATATAGGCCGGACGGGGTAAGGACGGATGATTTCTTTCACAGACGGGATGTTCGTGTACCCGTTGTTTTTTTTTGCCAAAGCCGATCATTTCATGGTCACTTTTGCTGATACCAGCCTCTCATTTATTTTTTAAAAATCGGAATTTAAATTCCCAAACTACGCAGGTACCATTTTAATTCGTGCAATAAAATGCTTCGCCCAGGCGTCTGGATTACAAATGGAGTAACATAACGAAAACACCGCTGCAACTTTTTTAAGGCGTAATGTTCTCTGCCTCAAACAGTGTTTGTGGCAAAATATCCCATGCTCCAACCAATCCTACGCTCGCGTCCATGCATATATTTTTCCGAGCTTCTGTCACTCTCTTGTTAATATGTTTAATTTGATGACCTTTCTTTACCGATTCCCACAAGCAGAGGAAGCAGTCTTTTCATCTTCTCTCTAGTAAAGCTACTTTACAACAAAAACTCGATTAGATCGCTTAGACTTATTAGCTTCAATCGAAATCTCAAGTCTAACATCATAAATGCAGTTACAATTGCTAGGTTCGTCTTTGTCCATATCAGCAGTTAAAGCTTCCAACTTTAATATGATTTCTATAATAGGACATCTTGCTCTACAGACATCAATCTTACAGTAGACCAACCAGCCCAGCAGTAAGAGTACTAGACCAGTGACTCACAGTTAGTAAGTTCGAAGCTCCCCAAGCCGTGAAACTGATGTAAAATACAGCTGAAAATATGTGAGTTGCCAAAAGGAAAGTAGGAAGAAAGCTGACGGATGGTTGTTAAAAACCACAATTGGTTGAATAATATCTTTCATTGTAGGGAAACGGTTCCTCACTTAACCTGCTTCTCTGCTAATACACTCAGGGCGCCTGGGGATTGGCACGTAAAACCTCGCTGTAGTCATTCACCTCCCAGAAACAAAGATAATTTTGAGGCCTAAAAATTTAGTTGTCCGAGTACAGCAATCACTAAAAGCTAGCGGACTGGACAGCTACACAAATTAGTTAAAAGACTAATGGTGGGCTGGCCTTTATCTCTAGGGGGCTGGAGTAAAGTGTGGTAGCAATTATGTTAAATCTGTATATATCACTGGTTGGATCCCATTTAGAGTTCGGGTTTCAGTACTGGGGATCACACCTCAGGAAGATGGACTGAACTTTGAGGGGATTCAGCGCAGATTCACCAGGGTAAAATTATGAAGACAGTGTGCATAAACTAGGTTTCTATTCCCTTGAATATGGAATATTACGGGGAAGTTTAATTGATGTGTTTAAGATGATGAAAGTATTTGATATTGTGGATAGAGCATGAAACATGCAAGAAGGAATGGCGCTGTTATCACTGAGATATTATATCGATGGATTTCTCTGCCACGGTGTTGTGGAGGCTGGGTTATTAATACATTCCAAAGCCTCAAAGCCTCCCCGATAAAGTGCAACATCCCCACTGACACCTAGGAGTCGCTGGCCCAAGACCACCCTGAGGGAAGGAAGTGTATTCGAGAGGGCGCTGAGCAACGCGGGTCTCAACGCCGAAAGCATGTAGAAATGAAGCGCAGACAGGAGAAAGAGCGTGCGGCAAAACAATCCCACGCATCCCTTCCCTCAACTACTATCTGTCCCACCTGTGACAGAGTCTGTGGCTCTCGTATGGACTGTTCAGCCACCAAAGAACTCACTTCCGGAGTGGAAGCAAGTCTTTCTCGATTCCAAGAGACTGCCTATGATGATGATGATGATGATGATGATGAACACATTTAACACAGATTTTGACAGATTTTTGATCGATAAGGAAATAAAAGGGTCAGGGGGAGCAGGCAGGGAGCTGAGTCCATGATTAAATCAGCCATGATCTTATATATTGTGGAGTAGGCTTGTGGGGCCAGGTGGCCTCCTCCTGTTGCTATTTCTTATGTTCTTGTGTAACTCCGTGCTTCGAATCCGAAGCTCCCCTGTTTACCCAGGCACCCAGAAGAGCAGATACAGGACATTGAAAAACTAACTCCTACAAGACGATAGAAACCTACTTCTGCCGATGGCATCTCCGGCCAAACCGGCAAAAGATTGTCACCTCGGCATTCCGCTTTAACATCCATCAAGCATACCAAGCTTTGAAAGGCTCCTGATGTGGAATAGCGGTAAACGATGCCAAAAAACCCTCCTATTTAGGATTCACGCTGGATCACACGCTGTCATATAGACAACATCTCCAGTACGTTGGCAAGAAACTGAAGAGTAGAATGAACATGATCGAGAAACTCGCCGGATCCACATGAGGAGCATACCGTCAAGCCCTCCCCCTCCCCCCGTACTACAGCACTCGCACTGGTTTACTCTGCAGTGGAGTTCTGCTTTCCGGCTTGGATATCAATTTCGGTTGTTAAAACCGTTGATGTCCAGCTGAATTCTATTATGAGAATAATCACCGGTACGCTTTTATCGACACCAACACCTTGGCTCCCCGTGCTTACAAACATTGCACTACCACATACACGTCGCAAATAATTAGTCTCCAGAAAATACATGCTGATACAAAGACATGATGATCCAGGCAGAATTGAACAATCTGCCACCAACACGTCTTAAATGTAGAATGCCATTTTGGGGCACTACCAAAGCCCCTCAACGATCTCCCCTCAGCCTTAACGACCGATGGCCAAATGCCTGGTAGAACTGAAATGGATTCCTTCAAGTAAACCCCACAGTACATCCTATAGAATCTGACCTTCATCACAAAGAGTGCGGGACCATTTAACTGCCTCAGAACTTGTCATGATAGATGCAACCACCATCAACATAGGAGAAATATTAATGCAACCCCATTAGGCCACAGTGGAGCTACAAAGTAGAAACAGGAGCACATCATTGAGTACTTGGAAACTGACATTTGACATGTGATACTACCAAACGAATTAGAGAAGGCATACGGAGAGAGAGAGAAGCAATGGGAAATCAGATAGAGAGACACTGCGACATTCAGAATTAGAGGGAAAACGATAGGTATTTAGACAGAGAGACACTGAGAGTCGAAAGGGAGAAAAACAGGAGTGATCAGATAGAGGGACACGGAGACAGTCAGACAGGGAGATGATCAGGCGTAGTCTGAGTGTAAGACATTGAGGCAATCTGACAGTGAGACTGAAACAGTGGGTGATCATACAGAGAGAAACTGAGACAGTCAGACACAAACAGAAACAGGGTGTAATCAGAGAGCGAGAGACATTGCCATAGTCAGACACACAGAGAACAGGGATTAATCAGAGAGGGCAACAATGTGACAATCAGACAGATAGAGAGAGAGAGCAGAGTAATCAGATAGAGACACGCTGAGGCAGTTAGACTCAGAGAGCTAGTCGCAAAGAGTAATCAGATCGAGAGACACTGAAATAGCCAGACAGAGAGGGAGAAGCAGGGAGTATTGAGATCGAGATATACTGCTACAGTCATACAGAGATAGAAACAAGGGGCAATCATATAGAGACTCACTGAGACACAGTCGGACAGGGAGCGAGGGAGACGCAGGATGTATTCAGGAAGAGAGACATTGAGACATACAGAAAGAGAGAGAACGAGAGAGATAGAGTGAAATAGAAATAGAGAGAGAGAGAAAGAGAGAGAGAAATAGAGAGAGAGAGAGATCGAGAGAGAGAGAGAGATAGAGATAGAGATAGAGAGAGAGATAGGGAGCGAGAAATAGAGAGATAGATAGTTAGATAGATAGATAGATAGATAGATAGATAGATAGATAGATAGATAGATAGATAGATAGATAGATAGATAGATAGATAGATAGATAGTGAGATAGATAGATAGATAGATAGATAGATAGATAGATAGATAGATAGATAGATAGATAGATAGATAGATAGATAGATAGATAGATAGATAGATAGATAGATAAATAGATAGATCGATAGATAGATACAAATTATCCAGAGGTAAAGAAATAGAGAGAGACAAAGAGAGACTGTAAGGGGACAAAATACCATCACTAAAGTGGGAGTGGACAGACGGACAGATGGTCACTAAAGTGCCTACTGAAGGTAGTGAATTGATCTGACACATGGTCGAGATTTGTAGGCCTTATCAGTATTAGGAGGTTCTGAGGAATCAGGAGTTCCTCTGTCTTACGGTAGGGATTGTAATATATATTAAATTGACCGGTTGTATGAAAAACTCACTTATGTATGTACAGCACGCTTATACACTCGCTTTTTATGGGTTTTAAGTAGCGGAGACAGCAAATTGTGCTTCACAGTAAAGCGTGATGAACCATTCGTTGTGTTAACCTTAATAAAGACTGAGGGAAACATACATTCAGTACAGCATAACACATCCATCAAGGTCAGTGGAGAATTAACAGTTTAGAAACAACAAGATTGGACAGCATCTCAATCTCATGGGATTCTGAAGGGAACTCAAACATTTTCACTAGAATTCTCTTGGGAACAGGATATGAAAGTACGTATTTGGGAAAAAGATAGCAAATCCTGGGAAGCAATTTCAATTCAAACTTCATGAGGAATTGAGGCAAATTTGACACCACAGAATAACACATTCCAGAAGGGTGACATGTGATGCAAGATGGATAGGTGGCGAAGCACCACTCAGAGCCAGTCTGACAAGGGTCGACTCATCAATGCAAGTTCGTTGATATCAGTAGGCCAATCGATGTTTTTTTTAAGAGGGGCGCACACCTCTAAAATTGAAGAAATGTATTTGCAAAACCTCTGTTCTGGGAAGGTCCATCCATGAAATCTTCCCCTGCATGCTTGAATAAAAACCGGTTGAAACGAAGTTTCATGTGAGTGATTCTGTGGTCGCTATTCGGGCGGGTGGGTGTCGATTGCTTATATCAGGGAGTCCACCTTGAGGAAGAGAAGTTTTCCTTCTACACCAACAGAGACAATGATACAAAGAGGTTGAGAGATACAGCGACTGAGCAAGCGGTACAGGGAGCGAGAAAAAGAGATAGAGAAAGAGAGAGCGAGAGAGATACATAGCTAGATAGACTGATACAGAGATACAAAGAGAGATAGAGATGGAAAGAGAGAGAGAGAGAGAGAAAGGGAAAGGTACACAGATAGAGAGACTGATACAGAGATAATGAGAGACAGAGAGAGATGTAAAGAGAGACAGAGAGAGAGAGAGAGAGAGATTCGTGATTGTGTTTCTTGATAAAGATCTTCACTCCAACCTCAGTATCATGATTTCAATCTTGTCTTCTGACGCTGATTCGTCCTGTTTTTTTGCATGGACAATGAAAGGTTGACCATGTTATAAAACCCGTCAGCATCTGTCAGTATGTGCTAGAAGCTTTCGTTTCTACTTATGGTTTGCAGCGATCTGTTCCCCAGGTGCCATTCAGGTATTTGTTTCCAGTAGCTCTCCTGTTTACACTGAGGGTGGGCTTTGCGCAATGCATTGAGCTGTGTGTATGTGTTACTGTCATTTATGAAATTGCACGTATGGGTTCAGCCTCCATTGCTTGAGTGTTGTTTATTCTGATAACATGATGCCTTTTACTTGCTAATGCTCCTTATCCAGTCCAGTGAGGAAATATTGTCCGTGTTTCAGGACCCACCGAGTATCATCTTGGGTGACGGGCAAAGTTTCACTTTGAAGTGTAATTATCCGACATCACCTCCTCACCCTTCTTTTTTCTCATGCATTCAGCAGCCAGAGGCAAATCCGCAATAAATACTGCAAAGCTCGAGCCAGAAAAAAATTAACTGCCTTTGGGAAGTGTCTGCTCTAGTTACATTAGACAATGCCATAGGAACTGTTCATTTAACCATTCAATATTGCCAGGTGTCTGACAGCGTCATTTATTACTGTTCACTGGGTACAATGTGCTCTGTGCACAATGTGCATGGTTGAAAGCAGGCTTTTCCCATCTGTCAAGCTCCAACTTGACAGATCCTCCACATCTCAGCAGCCAGCACATTCGGATGGGCAAGATTGCGTTATTTATCCATATCTTGCCCAGTAAATGTCCTGAAAACTTGAACCTGATAAAAGCATTTGCATAGCCTTCTTTTAGAGGCATAGAGTTTTAAATCATAAAACTCATAGAAAAATAAAATTTTAAACACATTTTTTGTCAAAAGCCCTGCCCACTGAGGTAAGTTTATTTTAAACTGGAAATTAAAAAAAACTTTTAAAAATTTGGAAAGTTTTTTTTATTGGACAAAAATAGCTTTAATTTAAATAAATATTAAATATGTGGTGTATTTTCTATTTTTTTTCTTTTTGTTTTGATGTTTGGCGGGTGTGTTTCTCAATCATAATAATCGGAACTCCAACTCATGGAGTTCCCATTATTTTAAATGAGAAAATATTGTATCGTGATTGGCTGCCCAGGGCCATGTGATTCCAGCTCAAGCTTCTGGACGTTAAGACGTGCACGCCTCCGTTGCACAGCGTGGAGGCCTCAAGGCCTGAATTGATGGTAGTCGCAGCATTTGAAGGTAGTTCTGCAACTTTTAAAATTTTTTAGTGAATCGCCTTCGGGAAGACCTCGACTGGGATTTCTAGACCATTATTAAAAAAGAATGTGAAGATTGCAGTTGCGACTGTGTTTGCTGACAGAAATTTCGATGTACCACATGGTCGAGACCGTGCCTGTGATTGTATCAAAACCTAATGTGCAGCGTCAGGAAAACATTGTGCCAATTTGGAACAGTAAGAGGAGGGCAGACCTTCCAATGATGAAGTTTCTTCTTGAGAACTTAACTTTGGTATTTTTTGCCCAAGAGCGCACACTTTAATAGGTTTAAAGTCCATGTTAAGAAAATACAAAAAGGAATGTATTACACATTTGTTCGTGTTCCTTTGTGAACTTTGCTGACCTGACGATTTGCCAGATAATTTTGCATTATCCTTTGATTTCCTCAGGTTTAAAATGGAGTAGGGAGTGGCCTCGTGTCAGACCGAGAGATTAAAGCTTGAGTAGAGTGGGCCTATATTCTCTGGAGTTTAGAGGAATTAGGTGATCCCATTGAAATGGGGACAATTTTAAGAGGGCTTGGCAGTGTCGATGATAAGAGGATGATTACCCTCGCTGGAAATTCTAGAACGAGGGTTGATAGACCCAGCATAACCGGTCAGCCATTTAGGACTGAGATGAGGAGGGATTACTTCACTCAGAGGATGGTGAATATTTTGAATTTTTATGTTCCCGGGGGCTGTGGAGGCTCAGTCGTAGTATATTCGAGACAGAGGTCAATAGATTTTTGGGCTCAAAACGAATATGGGGATGGGAAGTGGAGATGATGTACAAGTTCAGCCATGACCTTATTGACCAGCAAAGCAGGCTGGAAGGGCCACCTGAACTTCTCCTGCACATATTTCTTACGTTCTTATGTTCTTAAGAGGAAACTAGTCACGGACGAATGGGGCAGTCTTGAAGGGAGCGGTAGTGCAAAGCTGGCAATAGTGAATCGGCTGCACATTTTACAAGGCCTGCAAAGACCAATGTCATGACAGAATGTTAGACCGAAGAAAAGAAAGACACCAAGATATAATCCGAGTAGTAATTGAAGCCGACTCTTAAAGCTTTCCTAGTTTACTAACTTTACAATTCGATTGCAAAAATATTTTGCCGCATGCTTTAACTCCTCCCTGAATTTTTTCTGAGTCACTGCATAAATAGACGTGTTGGTGCAGCAACTTAGGAGCTGGAGCATGTTTCCCCTTTCCTGGCGAATGAACCTGGGGTCATTGAAATGGGAACCTGCGAAATAAGATTCGTTTGTAATTTTCACGTACACGAAATCTACAACATACGTCATCCATAACAGGATAAAACTGCTCGAGATGGTGAAGAGTAAAATGATGGACTTTCTGCGCCTCTCCATTTCTGGATCACTCTCATTCTTTCCATTGATGTGGGCCCGGAGCCTCCTGCGGGCTCTGTTGGCTCCTACAATGTCTCTGACGGTCACAGCATTCAGCAGCAAGATCAGGAAGAACGGGAGGCCTGGGTTTAAAAGACGAGCAAACCAATCATACGCTGTCCACGCGAGTGAAGTGTAGAAGCTTGATTTAATATTACAACACCAAGGGACCTTGTTGATTATAGAGAGTGGTTCGTATATAAAGTACCAGGGAATGCTTTTTAAACAGCTCAGTAAACAGACCGTTCATATAACCACAGCCGCTGTTTTCTCGGTGCAATAATTTGTTTTCAGCTTCTGGCAACAAATGGCTACAAATCGATCAAAGGTGAAAGCGACCGTTAACCAGACCGAACTCTCCGTGGCTGCATAAATTACCACAGTACTAAGAGTACACGCCGGGGTCAGGGACAAGAAATTAACTGGAAAATAAATGCCACTATTCCGATTGAATATCACAGCTGTGATAACGACCAGAAGATCCGTCACCGCCATGGACACAAGGTACCGAGTGATACATCTGGAGAGACCGCACCTTCCTCGGGACAGGATCACAATTGCCACTAAATTAACTGAGAGTAAGAAGAAAGTTAACATTGGGAAGCTACCAGTCAAAGTCTCAGCAAACACATAAGTGTGACAGTTATGCTGTGACATTTTGAGACTTCATCCAAACACAGCAGAACACCGTTGACAAAATATACCCCAAAAAATATTAGTGCGTTTCCAGTGCCACCTGTATCTCGACATTACTCGCGATAATTAGTTTTATCTGTAGGATACAGTATAATATAACAGGAAAGTAGCTTAAAAATATAATCGTCAGTATTAATAAGTTTGTATTATGACAATGTATTATTTCATAGAGCCGACCACGGTTTAGATGTGGCCATTGGGATACTGCAAGATATTACTCAGTAAGCAGGAGGATTCATGTTAATCCAATTTAAATGGCATCAAAGGGTATGTGTAAGATTTCTCGCTTGTTTGGAGCTAACACGCCTCCAAACTGTTCTAGATTCTGTTGACATCTGATCTTTATAACCAAACAAACTCGATATCTTCAACATAAACACAACTCTAACCCCAGCGAGACTGGAGTGTCTATGGTTCACACTTCCATTTACAGGTGATGTGGCACATGACAACAGAAACACGACATGAGAATAATCTCAGAATTGATAGGTTCACAGCTACTGATCTCACATCTAGGTGTATAAATCGGCAAAAGCTCACGGAGCGAAATTGCCCTGCACCCTGATTGGGGTTGATAACCAGCTGGGGTTGGGACGTCCTGCTCCCAGTGTGGAAGTCCCACCCCGATTGCTGAATTGTGCTTATTGCCGCTCAAATGAAATGGAGTGCAAACTCGCGCATTCCACTTACTTTAGAGGCGGTACCAGCAGCGCTAACAGGGTGAGTATTGCAGTGCTACACAGATGCTCCACATAACGCTGATGCGGTTTAATGCCCCTACCCTTCGCCTAAAGCGGACGGCCTCTGTGCACTTTGCAAACCTCTGGTGGTCTCCACTAAACCACCAGGACAGCGTGGAACCGGCCCTGCAGCCCGGCACCCAAAAGAGAATAACGGGCTCCACGATGGTGGCTCGTACCATAAGAACATAACAACATAAAAAATAGGAACAGAAGTAGGTTATACGGCCCCTCGAGCCTGCTTTGTCATTCAATAAGTTCATGGCTGATCTGATCATGGACTCAACTCCACATCCCCACCCGCTGCCCATAACCCCCTATCCCCTTATCGTTTAAGAAACTGTCTATTTCTGACTTTAAATTATTCAGTACCCCAGCTTCCACAGCTCTCTGAGGCAGCGAAGTCCATAGATTTACAACCCTCTGGAAGAATAAATTCCTCCTCATCTTTGTTTTAAATCGGCGGCCCCTTATTCTAAGATCATACCCCCTAGTTCAAGTCTCCCCCATCAGTGGAAACAGTCTCTCTGCATGCATTTTGTCAAACCCGCTCATAATCTTATACGTTTCGATAAGATCACCTCTCCTTCTTCTGAACTCCATAGACTATAGTGCCAACCTTCTCAGCCTTTCCTCATAAATCAACTCCAGAATTCCCGGAAGCAACCTAGTGAACTTTCTCTGAACTGCCTGCAAAGCAATGATACCGTTCCGTTTATATGGAAACCAAATCTGCACACATTATTCCAGGAGAGGCCTCACCAAAACTTTTTATAGCTGTAGCAAGCCTTCCCTGTTTTGATACTCCATCCCCTTTGCAATAAAGGCAAAGATACCATTGGCCTTACTGATCACTTGCTGCACCTGCGTACTATCCTTTTGTATTTCATGTACAATTACGCCCAGGTCCCGTGGACTGCGGCACTTTGCAATCTTTTGCCATTCAAATAATGACTTGCTCTTTGATTTTTTTCGGCCAAACCCTCTCACACTTTCGAACATTTTACTCCATCTGCCAAATGTTTTGTCCACTCACTTAGCCTTTCAATTTTCTTTGCAGATTTTTTGTGTCCCACTCACACATTTGTTTTCCTCCCATCTTTGTATCGTCAGCAAACGTGGCTACGTTACACTCAGTCCTTTCTTCCAAGTCATGAATATAGATTGTAAATAGTTGGGGTCCCAGCCTGATCCCTGCATCACCCCACTAGTTACTGGTTGCCAACCAGAGAATGAACTATTCATCCCGACACTCTGTTCTCTGCTTGTTAGACAATCCTCTTCACATGTCACAACCAAGTGAACTTTATCTTGTGCAGTACCTTTGACCATGCCAGAGGGGGACATGTAGAGCCAACCCGAGAGTCGGCAAAACGAGGAAGATGATGTCGCCGGGCTCTGGCGACATTAACTTTAACTTCTGGCTGCAGCGGATGTCAGAAGCTGGGGTTGGCACCCGCTCGCGCCAGCCTTGCGGGAAGCGTTCTCCAAATTCCCGTGCAATTTAGCAAGAGCCAGGAGAGCCCCCCTCACCCCACCTCCACCCCTTGCCAAAATAGTATTTTGCCCCGTTGGCACCCCTGGAGGCACTAACGGGCCTCTAAAAATGGGCAATTTGGCCCCATCAGTTGTCCTTTGGGACTCCTTGCTGAGAATTATCCTGGGTTGATCCATAGTTCTTATAAACCGGTGGGTATCCTACTAGAAAGTGTAGAAGTATGACATACTTGTATGTTCTGTCAATATTAATAAAGTAAACAAGTTCGAGAATACATGTGGTTATAGATTTTCGATATATATATGTAGATAGAGAAATGGGAGGGGGAATGTGTGCGCGAATGCTCTGTTCAAGAGAGGATGGATCCTTATACTTTATTAAGAGTGCAGCATCGGCTGCGTTTCATTTCCATTTACTTCAATGTTGAACACAAACAGCGATCATTATAATGGGCAAAATCGATGAAAATATATTGGTGTGCAAAAGGGGCTGGGATTGCCTGCGAGACATTTTTTGGATGGCAGCAAAAGTAGGAATTCACCCCAGTCCTACAATACTGATTCAGTATTATTATTCCTAGTTAAAAAGAAACCGTTACTGAATTTGAGGAAAATAGTTGGTTGAAGATTTGGCGATTTTGTATCGTGTAAAGTAAGCTGCTGTTTAACACCAAACTAAAGCGCTATAACGCCCTTTATGCCGGAATTGTGTAAGTAAATAGCAATGATTACAGTTAGCAGTTTCTATTAATGTTATGAAATAAATTCGCACACACATTTGCCAAAATATAAAAATGGAAAGTCACTTTCCTTTAGACACCAAGAGCAAGCATAAATATGTTTAGCATATTATTATTCAAGATTGCAATCGATAGATTTTTGCATATTGAAGATATCAAGTGATATGGTGATAGTACGGAAAGGTCGAGTTGAAATCGAATATCAGTGCTGTCCCTGTGATTTTGAAGCAACGGCCTCATTTAAGCCAGGCCGGCAATTCGGGTCGCCAAACAGGTGTCCCGATGCTGCTCCTGGATTGAGATCTCCCAATATCCGGACCCTACATTCCACGTGAATTTCCTGTTCATCACTCTTTCTATCTCAATTTTTTCTCAGAGTTTTGTGTCACACTCAATTCGATGCGAACATATTTTAGATGGAAATTTCATGCAGCTTATTGTTTTATATCAAACGTTCATCTGTCACTAAAATATTATAGCTTCTCTTTGCAACTAAATATAATATTTACAAGACAAAAACATCAAACTTATTCAAAGTTTATTTAATTATGCGTGGCTACTAATGTACGGTTTTTAAATAAATCTTAGCCAAAACTTGTTTTGTTCTACTGGCCTACGACTCGGCCCTGTGCCCAACTCTCAACCTCACGACCGTTTCAAGACCTGTTCCAGCTTCCGCGATGTATGCCGACCCCTCCGACTCCCTCCACGGTCAGTATGCCGTGATCCATGTTAAATTCTAATTCTGTCTACTCAGCCTCAACGATTTTCCTGTCAAACCCATTACTCTTCGGTTATCTAGCCCGGTTTTATGCTGAACGCGCAAGCCGCATGTCTTCCCTGCCATCTTCCTTGCTCATCCACTTCTGGCCATCAGGAGTGTCTCAGAATCGAGCATCGCGAAATTACCCATTAACACTAAGCAGCCATACCTGAACAACGTTCTATCCAGTAAATAAACTATTCACCTTATTTGATAGTGATACGGACTCTCTCAATTAATAATTATTGTAAAAATTAAACATAATCACTTAAGTTAACTTACGCGATAAATGTAATCATTGATTGAATAATTGATTTAACAACCTCACTTTAAAAATTCTATCCGATACATGTGATCGTTCTCGTCTGATCTCTACATTGGTTTATAAAATGTTGTCTGTATTCAGTTTATATTCAGTCTTTCATTATCAGCAACGCAATCCTTTCCGCCAGGAAACCCACTAGAAGCCGACGAAAGATCCAATTTAAAGGCCACAATTAACGCATTATGAGAAATAATAATAAAAAGTGGGTAGCAAAAATTAACCAAAACCCTCTGAAATGAAACTGCAAATGCTGCAGCTCTGAAAATAAACCACTGAGATGGAAATGCACAACAACTCAATCAGCATCTGTAAAGAACACAGAAAGAACCTGGCTTCGGTTACAGGCCCTTCACCAGAAATGTTAAATTCCTCACCAATGACCTACACATCAACCCTTACATGTCGAATGCTCCTTACATTCGGGGACACACCTGTTATTCATGTGCAACATTTCCATGTTGTCTTTTCATGCATACTGCACGACAACGAAAATATTGGAGATTGCAATCCCCAATAAAAGTAGCAACTAATTAAATAGGGATAAACCCCGAGATTTTATCTCTACTGGAATAGAAAATAAAAGCCAAGAGATAATAATGAAACTATATAATAAAAGAAATTGCATTTATATTGCGCATTTAACGAAGTAAAGCGTCCCAAGACGCTTCACAGGAGTATCATAATAAGCCAAATATTCGGAACGATAACCAAATACTTGATCAGAGAGATAGGTTTAAGGAACGTCTTTCATGACGAGAGCGAGATAGCACGGTTCGAGAGAGAATTCCAGAGCTTAACGACTAGGGAGCTGAAGGCATGGCCACCAATGGTGGAATGAAGAACATTGGGGATGGGGGACAGGCCATAATTGAAGGAATGCATTCATGATCGAAGATGGTAGGGCTGAAGGAGGTTACAAAGTCTGGAGGTGTGGTGCAATGGAAGGATTTGACCAAGGCTGAGAACGTTCAAATCAAAGCGTTGTTCGACCAGGAACTCGTGTAGGTCAGCAAGCACAGGGCATGATGGATGAAACTGATGGTGGGAGTTAGTATACGGACAGCATGGTTAACGAAATTTAGTTAAGAATATGGTATGAAGTATTGCAGCATCGGAAGTATAGTGAGGCAATAGAGAGAGCAAATCACGCGATGCTGATTGGCATGATGAGATACAAATATCAATAAATCTTCCAATTTTAATATGCCGCTTTTTGATTTCTCTGCCCTCCACTCTTACTTTTCTCCTTCCTATCTTTTGCTTCTGCCGCCTTTTTACTTCCCTCTGCCTCCCCTATCCCCATCCCGCTACCATATTCGTTTAAACACTCGCCAACAGCACTAGCAAACACACGACCGAGGACCTCGGTCCCGGTCCTGCCCAGGCGCAGACCATCCGGTTTGTACTGGTCCCACCTCCCACAGAACCGGTTCCAATGTCCCAGGAATTTGAATACCTCCCCCTTGCCCCAGTCCTCAAGCCACGTATTCATTTGAACTATCCTGCTGTTCCAACTCTGAATAGCACGTGGCACTGATTGCAATCCTGAGATTCTACCTTTGAGTCCCGACTTTTAAATTTAACTCCTAGCTCCCTAAATTCAGCTTGTAGAATGTCATCCAGTTTTTTACCTATATTTTTGGTACCTATATGCACCACGATAGTTGGCTGTTCACCCTCTCCCTCCACAATGCCCTGCACCCGCTCCAAGACACCCTTGACCCTTGCACCAGGGAGGCAACATACTTCTCTGGAGTCTCGTTTGCAGCCGCAGAAACGCCTATCTCTTCCACTTATAATAGAATCTCCTCTAACTATATACCTTCCACTCTTTTTCCAGCCCACCTGCGCAGCACTGTTATTCCTGCTGCCATGAACTTGGCTGCTGCTCCCTTTCCCTGATGAGCCACCATCCTCAACAGTATCCAAAACTGTATAATTGCCCTACCTTCCTTCCCCTGCTCTTCCTGATGGTCACCCATTCCCTATCTGTCTGTGTCACCTTTACCTGCAGTGTGACCAACTCACCAAACATGCTATCCAAGACATCCTCAGCATCATGAATGCTCCAGAGTGAATCCATGCACAGCTCCAGTGCCTCGATGCGACCTGACAGGAGCTGCAGCTTGACACACGTCACGCACACATAGTAGCCAGTGTCCCTGGCTACCCACATTCCGCAGGAGGAGCAGGAAACGGCTCTGGGCTCTCCTGCCATGACGTAACCTTTAGATGAACATAATTTGGCAACAATGCCAAAGGTTTCCTACTGATAAGAAAAGAAAAAGAAAACGAAAAAATGCTTACCAATCAACCAGCCAAAAACTTACCCGCTTGGTTGTGACATTACTCTTCGATTTCATTTTACTTCTATTTTGTTTTTTGTTTTTTGACGCTACACCAGCTGTTCCTGCGACTGCTCTTCCTCCCGATCTGCCGCAGAACTTTTATCCGCCTCGATCCTCCCGCTCCCTCTAGCTCCTCCAACTGATGCTCCTCCCGATCAGAGAGCAAGGTTTACACACATAATACATGGTGTACTTATACAATACAAGCTGAAATTACGCAACACAATCTATTCTCACACAATACAAGGTTTACGCACACAACCCCAAGGTGTAATCACATAATAAAAGGTGTACACATACAGTAAAAGGGGTGCTCATACAATACAAGGTGTACACATACAACAAAAGCTTTACTTTCACAATACAAGATGTACTTACACGATACAACGTGTGCTCACACCATAAAAGTTATACTCACACGATATAAAATGTGAACTCACACCATAATATCAATACTCACACTATATAAGCTGTATTCATACAACAAAGTCAGTACTCACACAATACAAGGTGTACTCACACAATAAAAGCTTTACTTATAAATACATGGTGTACTCCCACAACACAAGATGTAGTCACGCAACACAAGCTGTACTCATGCAACACAAGTTCTACTCACACAATATATCGTGACTTCACACAATACAAGGTGTACCCACACAAAACAACATATACGGACAAATGTTAATCTGTACTCACACAACACATTGCATACTCACCCGATACAAATATCATCATTGGCAGTGCGTCGAAACGAGGATGACTTGCTTCCACGCCAAAAAGAATGATGAGTTCACAGATGTTTGAATGAAGGACCTAATATTCCAGGTTCGAAACTACATCCTGACGGGTGGAAGATGCTTGTGCATGGATTTTTTTAACGTGTGGTGGCCGTTACACACCAGCCGCCACACGGGCTTGACAGAGCTACGTCTTATTCCAGTGGCAAGGGTAATCCTAGATGTGCTCTGCTGCGCGGACCTAGTGTGCACACATATCACTGTGTGGTCTGGCCCGCGCTGCCCAATGGCCCCGAACTCACGCCTCTGTAAACTACAAGGCTACGGACTAAGAGCTGGAAAGTGGGATTAGGCTGGATAGCTCTCTATCAGTCTGCGCAAACACGATGGGCCTAAATGGCCTCCTTCCGTGCTGTAAATTTCTATGGTTATATAATGAGAAATAATTTACAATTTCGGGGGTCGATAACCAGGTGTTTAAAGGCCATTCATTTCTCTCTTTCCATATCGCTGTTAGTTAAAGGAACACAGATTGATTTCCCCTCATTATGCATCTTTAGTTGTGAAACAAAAATCTTTCCTGTTAATAGAGAGCCACATTCTGCACTGGGGGAGACGGCGGGTAGCTTCAGCCTTTAAAATTATCCTCCTCTTGTTCAAATCCCGCCAAAACCTCGCCACTCCCTATCTCTGTAACCTCCTCCAGCCCACCAACCCTCTTAATGAGGGAAAACATTTTCAGTGTCAGACGGCTCGGTAGCCAGAGGACACCGATTTAAGATGATTGGCAAATGAACCAGATGCCACACGACCGAAAAACATTCAGTAGCGAAATGTTATGGCCTGGAACGCACTGCCTGTAAGGGTGGTGGAGGCAGATTCACTCCTTACGTGCAAAAGAGATAAATATTTGAGTTGCATAGATTTGCAGTGTTATGAGGCAGAGCAGTGGAGTGGATTAATTATACAGCTTCGGATGAGCAAGAGAGGAAAGAATGTTCCAGAGAAACTAGAACTGTCTGTAGAGAATTTATATCTTGGGCAGGCAGCTCAGTCCCATGGAATACACATCCTGGGCAGGCAGCTCAGTCCCATGGAATGCACATCCTGGGCAGGCAGCTCAGTCCCATGGAATGTACATCCTGGCTAGGGAAGCTCAGTCCCAAGGAATGCACATCCTGTGCAGGCAGCTCAGTCACAAGGAATGCACATCCTGGGCAGGCAGCTCAGTCCCATGGAATGTACATCCTGGGCAGGCAGCACAGTCCCATGAATGTACATCCTGGTCAGGGAGCACATTCCCATGGAATACACATACTGGGCCATGTGGGAACACCTGGATGACCACGTTGCGGGAAGTGTCGCCAGCTCCCTAATTGCCTGTTTGATGCCCTCCCCAACATCACTACGACTGTTTGGATGTCTGTACACAACTCCCACTAACGTGTATTGCCCTTTGGTGTTCTGCAGCTCTACCCATATAGATTCCATATCATAGGGGTGCATTTTCAGCTCCGGGTTTCGGAGCTTGAGCGGTTGCTAGCGTCAATGCAGTCTATCCGCGGGGCTCAGAGCTTCGAGGATAACACATTTCAGGAGGTAGTCACCCAGCAGCTTAAAATTGTGCAGGCATAGAGGGAATGGAAGATCGTCAGACAGACAAGGTGGAACTGGCATGTAGGACAGGAATCCCCTGACTCATTAACCGCTTTCCAGTTCTGGTTAATGAGGAGCACCATGGTTGCTCTGGGGAGTGAAGCCAATGCCAAGTCCACGGAACCATGGGTGGCTCAGCTGCACAGAAGTGAAGGAAGAAGAGTGGAAGAGCAATAGTGGTAGGTCAATTGATACATGGGGAATAGACAGACATAGAAACATAGAAAATAGGTGCAAGACTAGGCCATTCGGCCCTTCTAGCCTGCACCGCCATTCAATGAGTTCATGGCTGAACATGCAACTTCAGTACCCCATTCTGCTTTCTCGCCATACCCCTTAATCCCCCTAGTAATACGGACGTTTGGCGGCTGCAGACGTGACTCCAGGATAGTTATTGCCTCCCTGGTGCAAGGGTCAAGGTTTGTCACTGAAAGGGTGCAGGACATTGTGAGGGAACGGGGGGGAGGGGGGTGAATAGCCAGAAGTCGTGGTCTATATTGTCAGAAATGACAAAGGTCGAAAGAGGGATGACGTCCTGCAGGCAGTTTTGAGGGAGCTGGGAAGGAGACTAAAAAACAGGACATCAAAAGTAGTAATCTCCAGATTACTCCCAGTACCACGTGCTAGTGAGTACAGCAATAGGAGGATCGAACGGGTGAATATGTGGCTTGAGACGATGCAGGAGGGAAGACTTTAAATTCTTGTGGTATTGCGACTGTTTCTGGGGGCGGTGGGACCTGGACAAGTCAGTCGGGTTGCACCTGAACAAAGCTGGGACCGAGATCCTCTACAAGCTGGGGAGAGCCTCAGCTCGTTTGTGGGAAAATTTTTCGACGAAATGCTGAGGGATAGGATAAATCTTCATTTGGGAAGACACGGATTAATCAAGGACAGTCAGCATGGATTTGTTAAGGGAAAGTCGGGTCTGTCTACCGATTGAATCTCCTGTATAGCCACTCAAAAAATTTAATGAGGGCAGTGCATTTGATGTAGTGTATATGAATTCTAGCAACGATGTTGATAAAGTCCCACAAGGCAGACTGGTCACAAAAGTATAAGCAATTGGGATACAAGGCAAAGTGGCAAGTTGGATTCAAAATTGGCTCAGAGTCAGGAAGCAAAGGTTAATGGTTGATGGGTGTTTTTGAGACTGGAAGGCTGTCTCCAGTGGGGAATCCATAGGGCTCACTACTAGGTCCCTTTTTTATCAATAATTTGGATTTGAATCGACAGGGTATGATTAGGAAGTATGCAGATGACACACAAATTGGTCTTGTGGTTGATAATGAAGAAGAAAGCTATAGACTGCAGGAAGATGTCAATGGACTGATCAGGTGGGCAGAATAGTAGCAAGTGGACTTCAATCCGCGGAAGTGTGTGGTCTTGCATTTGGGGAGGGCTAACAAGGCAAGGGAATACACAATGAATCGTAGGATACTGAGAAGTGTCGATGAATAAAGAGATCTAGGAGTGCATATCCACAGACCCATGAAGGTTTCAGGACAGGTAGACATTATAAATATATTAAGTGGATAACTAGAGAAAGAATGGGGCCTATTAGAGACCACAAAGGAAATGTGTGTGTGGAAGCAGAAGATGTGAATATAATTCTTAATAAATACCCTGCATTTGTTTTCACAAAAGAGAGGGGCGATGCAGATTTTGCAATGAGGGAGGAGTGTGAAATATTGGACGAGGTAAACATAGTTAGAGAAGAAGTATTAAGGGACTTAGCAGCTTTGAAAGCGGATAAATTCCCAGGCCCAGATGAAATGTATTTCAGGCTGTTAAGAGAAGCAAACGAGGAAATAGCAGAGGCTCTGACCATCATTTTCCAATCCACACTGGCTACAGGTGTGGTGCTAGAGGACTGGAGGACCTCTAAAGTTTAACCTTTGTTTAAAAAGGGAGACAAGGATAGATCGATTTATTAAAGGCCTGTCAGCCTAACCTCAGTGGTGAGAATTTTTTTTGGAAAAATCCTGAATGACAGGATAAATCTTCATTTGGAAAGACATGGATTAATCAGGAACAGTCCGCACGGATTTGTTAAGGGAAGGTCATGTCTGACTAACTTGATTGAATCTGTCCCTTCTTCCAGTTCATCCATGCATATTGTAAACAGTTCTGGTCCCAGCACCGATCCCTGTGGCACACCACTAACCACCGGTTTCCAACCCGAAAAGGACCCATTTATCCCGACTCTCTGCTTTCTGTTAGCCAGCCAATTCTCTATCCTTGCTAATACATTTCCTCTGACTCCACGTACCTTTATCTACTGCCGTAACCTTTTGTGTGGCACCTTATCGAATGCCTTTTGGAAATCTAAATACACCACATTCATCGGTATATCTCTATCCACTATGCTCATTATATCCTCAAACAATTCCAGTAAATTCGTTAAACATGATTTCCCCTTCATGAATCCATGATGCGTCTGCTTTGTTGCACTATTCCCATCGAGATGTCCCGCTATTTCTTCCTTAATGATAGCTTCAAGCATTTTCCCCAATACAGATGTTAAACTAACCGGCCTATAGTTACTTGCCTTTTGTCTGACCCCTTTGTTAAACAGAGGCGTTACATTAGCTGCTTTCCAATCCGCTGGTACCTCCCCAGAGTCCAGAGAATTTTGGTAGATTATAACGAATGCATCTGCTATAACTTCCGCCATCTCTTTTAATACCCTGTGATGCATTTCATCGGGACCAGGGGACTTGTCTACCTTGAGTCCCATTAGCCTATCCAGCACTACCCCCGTTGTGATAGTGATTATCTCAAGGTCCTCCCTTCTCACATTCCCGTGACCAGCAATTTCTGCAATGGTTTTTGTGTCTTCCACTGTGAAGACCGAAGCAAAATAATTGTTTAGGGACTCAGCCATTTCCACATTTCCCATTATTAAATCCGTCTTCTCATCTTCTGAGGGACCAACATTTACTTTAGTCACTCTTTTCCGTTTTATATATCGGTAAAAGCTTTTACTATCTGTTTTTATGTGTTGCGCAAATTGACTTTCGTCATCTATCTTTCCTTTCTTTATTGTTCTCTTAATCATTCTTTGCTGTCGATTAAAATTTTCGCAATCTTCTAGTTTCCTACTAACATTGGCCACCTTATACGCATTGGTTTTTAAGTTGATACTCTCCTTTATTTCCTTGGTTATCCACGGCTGGTTATCCCTTCTCTTGCTGCCCTTCTTTTTCACTGGAATATATTTTTGTTGAGCACTATGAAATAGCTCCTTAAAAGTCCTCCACTGTTCCTCAATTGTGCCACCGTTTAGTCTGCGTTTCCAATCTACTTTAGACAACTCTGCCATCATCCCACTGTAGTCCCCTTTGTTTAAGCGGCTGTAATATAAATAGAGACAGGGTCTCGTGTAATGAAAATAGGGACAGGGTCTCGTGTAATATAAACAGAGACAGGGTCTAGTGCAATGTAAGCAGGGACATGGTCTAATGTAATCTCAGCAGAGACAGGGTCTAGTGCAGTAATCCATTTTAAATCTCCGGCTTGTGGTTACTGTCCGTCCTACCAGTGGCAAAGGTTTCTAACTATTTACTTGATTAAAACTACTCATAATTTCGATCGCCACTATTAAATCTGCCTTAACATTCTCGGATATAAGGAGCACCGTCCCAGTTTCCAGCCGTTCTACTGATGCACCTCATGAACATCCAGATGAGGATTCGCTAAGATTTGATCCCATTTTACAACAGTGCCAGAATATCATCCCAGGCAAGATAAGAGTATTATCCGAGGGAATTAAACCGACTGTGTAAGACTCGTCTCAGGCTTTGAACTTTGGACACTCTGAACTAAATGACAACATCTAAAAAATTAAGCTGTGACGTGATAAAGCCCTGGTACAATGGGATCTCTCTCACCTCTGAGTGAGAAGGCTGTGGGTTCACAACCCCTCTCCAGAGACTGAGCACATAATCTTGGCTGGCACTCCCGGTACCAGTACCGAAGGAGAAGGGGAGGGGGGCTATATTGACGGTGGAGCAGTCTTTCGGATGAGACGTTACATCTGCTGAGTCTTCGCTTACAGTTGGATGTAAGAGATTGAATGGCACTATTTTAAATAGCAGGGGAGTTCACCCCGAAGTCCATTACACATATTTATCCATTAACCAGCATCGCTAAAGAACAGATTCTATGGTTATTATCACATTATCTTTGTGGGAGTTTGCTGTGTGCAATTTGACTCCACGTTTCCTACATTACAAAAGTGACTACACTTCAAACGTACTTCATAATAAAGCACTTTTGGACATTCTGAGGACGTAAAAACCGTGAAAGTTATTTCTAAAAGTCAACATTTAAAATACACGTTGCAATGGGTGAATCCTCTGGTCGCTGTGTTAACTTGTTTAGTTTAAGTGGCTGGGATCTTACGCTAAATGGACATTCAGTGAATTACTGATCTGTTCAGCGAGGTTCCATTGACTTTCGTAGCAGAATTTTCAGAATTGAATTATTAATTTTAATATGTTCCCTTTGATATAAATCATATCTCTTCTAATTGAACAAACCAAAAACCGATGTCACAGCTGGAGATATTTCCATTTCTTTGTACCAACTACCAATATTCATAAAATAAACCCGTGCTGTGAGTTAAAACTAATCAGTAAATTACTTTATGGATCTGCTTTTGCTGCCATGAACACTTCATGGAAACCTGTGAGGTGTTTCTGTAAATAAACGCAGAAATAGAAGTCCAAGATTAGAATAGTGAACGACAGAATAGAAATAAACAGAGAAAGAAACGCTAATGCCTCAACGGATTCCAGCAACAATTGATGTTTGGGATATTTTTTTTCAGTTATTGGTGAACAAATCAACGATGTTATCCGCGGCCAGAATGGGGAAAGATTCTAGTCACCGTACATAGTCACAGCTCAAATGTATTCGTGGCAATTCCCTGTATCCCCTCCCTCTCTGCCTCTCTCTAATATCCCCACCTTTTGCCTTGCCTCTAAAGAATGCGTCATTATTTTACCTCACAATAAGAAGTCAATGTCTAACAAAAATGTTCTCTAAGGTCTATTTCCAGGCCTCAAACCAAATTGGTAGGTGTGCGGAAAGGCAGCTTTATAATAAAATATGTCGTGTGAACTCAATGATCTTGGGTGTTTGATGTGACTCTGTAGCGGGAACTTTACTCTGCATCTAACTACGTGCTGTACCTGCCCTGCGAGTGTTTAATGGGACGGTTTCGAGAGAGCTTTGCTCTGCATAGATCAGTGATGTACCTGCTCTGGAAGAGTTTGATGGGACGGTATAGAGGGGGCTTTACTCTATAGCTTACCCGTGCTGTACCTGCCCTGGCAGTCTTTGCTGGGACAGTGTTTTGGGAGCTTTACTTTGCATGGACCAGAGCTGTACCTGCCCTGGGAGAGTTTGATGGGACGGTGTTGAGCAAGATTTACTCTCTATCTAAACCGTGCTGTACCTGCCCTTGGAGTGTTTGATGTGACGGTGTAGAGGGAGCTTTATTGTTTTTCGAATCGTGCTGTACCTGAGCTGGGAGTGTTTGATGAGACAGCATCGAGGGAGCTTTTCTTTGCATAGACCCTCGCGGTCCCTGCCCTGGGAATGTTTGAATGGACAGTGTGACATCACTATCGCAGAAAATTGTTTTTGTCAGTGCAACTTCCTGTATATTGCATTTCGTGTTTACCTGTTTGACATCATCACGTCAGCAACACGTAAACAATGGGTGACGTCATTGTTTACAACAAAGCAGCGTCATCAACTTGATTTGGTCGCCACAGCTACATCAGTGCGACGTCTGACCCTCAGCCAAATGCATTGCTCGATTTGACATTTATATACCCCAGGGTCTAGTGCAGTAATAACCGAGACACGTCCAAGTGTAACATCGACAGAGAGAGGATATAGTGTAATATCTACAATGACAGGGACCAGTGTAAAATAAAAAGACACAGCGTCTAGTGTAATATAAACAGAGACAGGGTCTTGTGTAATATAAACATAGACAGTGTCTAGTGTAATATAGAAAATAAAGGGTATCGTGTAATATAAACAGAGACAATGTCGAGTGAAATATAAAAAATACATGGTCTAGTTTAATATAAACAGAGACAGTGTCTAATGTAATATAAACAGAGACAGTGTCTAGTGTAATGTAAAAAATACAGTGTCTAGTATAATATAAACAGAGACATGGTCTTGTGTAATATAAATAGAGACAGGGTCGAGTGTAATATAAATAGAGACAGGGTCTAGTGTAATATAACCAGAGACAGGACCAATCTATTATAAAGAGACAGGGGATAGTATAATATAAATAGTGACAGGGTCCAACATAATATAACAAAGGATAAAGTGCACTAATACTAACTAATACATGAACTATTGTAGTAGAAACATTGACATTTTCTAGTGCAATATAAACTGAGACATGTCGAGTGTAATATAAAGCGAGACAGGAACGAGTGAAATATTGACAGAAACATGGTGTACGGTCATATAAACAGAGACTGCGTCTAGTTCAGTAGTAACTGAGAATGGGTCTAATGTATTATAACGGAGGGTCCAGTACTGTGATAACTGATACAGAGCCGACCATAATATAAACAGAGACAGGGTCTAGTGCAGTGTAACTGAGACAGTATCCACAGTAATAAAATTGATCCCGAGACTAGTGCAGTAATAACTGAGACAGGGCCTTGTGCAATCCGAAAAGAGATATGATCGAGTGTAGTTATAATTAAACAGGGTCCAGAGTAATTTAAACATATAGAGTGCCTGGAATAATTTGATGGTAACATTCCAGCCATGCGAATCTTCATGTCTGTCTGACTGCCTATCTGTCTGTCGTTCGGTCGGTCGGTCCATTCGTCTGTCCGTCCGTCCGTCGATTCGTACTTCTATCCATCTATCTGTACTTCTATCTAATATTACACTAAAACCTGTCTCTCTTAAGACCCTGTTCCTGTTAATATTACACGAGACCCTGTCTCTGTTTATATTACCCGTGTCCCTGTCTCTGTTTATATTGTACTAGACCCTGTCTCTGTTTATATTACACTAGACTCTGTCCCAGTTTTTATTATACTGGACACTGTCTCTGTTTATATTAGTGAAGACTCTGTCCCTGTTTATATTATAATGGATCCTGTCGGTGTTTATATTATACTGGACCCTGTCCCAGTTTATATTGCACTAGACCCTGTTTCTGTGTATATTAAGTAGACTCTGTCTCTGTTTTTATTACACTGGACCCTGTCCCTGTTTATCTTACACTAGACCCCGTCCCAGTTTATATTACACTAGACCCTGTCTCTGTTTATATTGTACTAGACCCTGTCTCTGTTTATATTACACTAGACCCTGCCTCTGTTTACATTACACTAGACCCTCTTCCAGTTCATATTATACTGGACCCTGTCCCTGTTTATATTAAACTAGATCCTGTCTCTGTTTATTTTACACTAGACCCTGTCTCTGTTCATATTACACTAGACCCTGTGTCCGTTTATATTAAACACGACCCTGTGTCTGTTTATATTACACTAGACCCTGTCTCTGTCTATATTCTTCTTAACACTATCCCTGTTTATATTGGACACGACCCTGTCTCTGTTTATATTAAACTCGACCCTGTCTCTGTTTTTATTACACTAGACCCTGTCTCTGTTTATATTACACCAGACACTGCCTCTGTTTATATTCGTTCTGACACTATCCCTGTTTATATTACACTAGACCCTGTCTCTGTTTGTATTACACTAGACCCTGTCCCTGTTTATATTACACTGGACCCTGTCTTTGTTTATATTCTTCCAGACACTATCCCTGTTTATTTTGGACTCGACCCTGTCTCTGTTTGTATTACACTAGACCCTGTCTCTGTTTATATTACACTAGACCATGTCTCTGTTTATATTACACCAGACACTGCCTCTGTTTATATTCTTTCTGACACTATCCCTGTTTATATTACACTAGACCCTGTCTCTGTTTGTATTACCCTAGACCCTGTCACTGTTTATATTACACTAGACCCTGTCTCTGTTTTTATTCTTCCAGACACTATCCATGTTTATATTACACTAGACCCTGTCTCTGTTTATAATACACTAGACCCTGTCTCTGTTTATATTAAACTAGACCCTGTCTCTGTTTATATTACACTAGACCATGTCTCTGTTTATATTCTTTCTGACACTATCCCTGTTTATATTACACTAGACCCTGTCTCTGTTTGTATTACACTAGACCCTGTCTCTGTTTATATTACACTAGACCATGTCTCTGTTTATATTACACCAGACACTATCTTTGTTTATATTCTTTCTGACACTATCCCTGTTTATATTACACTAGACCCTGTCTTTTTTTGTATTACACTAGACCCTGTCTCTGTTTATATGCCAGTAGACACTGTCTCAGTTTATATCACACGAGACCCTGTCTCTTTTTATAATACGCCAGGCATTGTCACTGTTTATATTATCCTCGACACTGTCTCTCTTTGTATTACCCAGATCATCTTTCCTTTTCAAATATATATTGATTTCCCTATTTGAAAGTTATAATTACATTTGCTGCCATCACCCTTTCAGACACTGCATTCCAGGTTATTACAACTCGCTGCATATAAAATCTCCTTATCTCCCGTCTGGATTTATTTTTTCATTCATCTTAATCTTTGTGTTCTGGTTACCGATAGACCTGCCGATAGAATCCCCACCTTACTATTAACTCAATGAAACCCCTTCACAATTTTGAAAACATCTGTTAATTCTCCCCTAAGCATACCCTGCGAAAATAAGAATAAACCCATCCTCTCTCGTCTCCACAAAACTGAACTCCCTCATGCCTTGCACCAATCTCCTCTGCATCCTCGACAAGAGCCCGACAATCTTCTTAAAATGTGGATTGTATAAAATGCAATCTTTATTTGCCCTTCAGATTATTTCTAAGGATACATGCTCCCTTCCAATTTGACTGTCTGAGAAGCATTAATTATATTGTTTTACTTGTTTTGACAAAACGGACGGTGACTGAAATGCTCAGCAACATCTGTCTCCACATGACTCATGTATCAATATGATCACTGTCGCCACCTGCTGATAAACGACATCTACTGCAAGCTCCAGAGCTCACTTTCAACATGATTCATAACACCCACTACAATAACTTGCTTGAACGTTTACCCAGAGGATTTTTTTTAGAACAAACCACAAGAGGTGTAGATGATCAGGAAGTATCAAGGGCGGAATTAGCAAAATTATTGTTGCAAATTCACCTTCAGCTCATCACACGGATCGTCAGATTAGATAAACATCCATAATGAATAAAAACCTCAAAGGAAAAATGCTGCAACCGTGGCTAACAAGGGAAGTTAAAGATAGTATTAGATGAAATTAACAGCCATGGAATGTTGACAAAAAGAGTAATAAGCCCAAAAATTGGGAAGATTTTGGAATTCTGCAAAAGATGCACATGCAACTGATAATATGGGAGAAAATATAAAATTAAATAAGCTATCAATAATCTACAAACAGATTGTTCGAGCTTCTACACGTGTATAGAAAGATGACTTAAATTAGCGTACTTTACAATACAAAGGTAGGTGGGACAGTAAACAGTGAGGAAGTAGTAAGGAGGCTGCAAAGGGATATTGACAGGTGAAGTGAGTGGGCATGAACATGGCAGATTGAGTATAATGTGGAGAAGTGTGAAGTTACGCACTTTGGTAGGACACATAGAGACGCATAATAATTTTTGAATGCTGAGAAACTGGGTAATGTTGTTATTCAGAAAGACCTGGATGGCCTTGTACACGAATCACAGAAAGCTAACATGGAGCCAAAGTGAGCAATTAGGAAAGCAAATGGTAAGCAACATTTTATTGCAAAGGGATTGGAGTATTAGAAAAAAGAAGCCTTCATGCACTTATATAGGGCTCTGCTGAGAATACACCTGGTGTATCGTGCACAGTTTTCTTCTCCTTATCTAAGGAAGGATACACTTGCCTTGGAGGGAGTGCATCTAAGGTTCATCAGACTGATCTGATTCCTGGGACGGCGGCGGGGCGGGGGGATGTTCTATCAGGAGAGATTGAGTATCTAATGTCCATATTTCCTTGGAAATCACAACATAAGAACATAGGAATTGGGAGCAGGAGTAGGCCATATGGTTCAGCGAGCCTGTTCCGTCATTCAACGGGATCATGGCTGCTCTTCTACCTCAACTCCCCTTCCCTGCACTATCCACATATCTGAATGGAAACATATGCAGGGCTTCAGGGAAATGGCGGGGGATTGGTCAATTATACAAAGTACGACAAGTGTGGTCTAACCAAGTTTAGCATAACTATTGCACTTTTCAATTCTATCCCTCTAGAAATAAACCCGAGTGTAGGTGTTCTTCTTTTTATAGCATTATTAACCTGCGTCGCTACCTTTAGTGATGTGCGTAATTGCATTCTCAGAGACCTGTGTTCCTCCATCCCGCATAGATTCTTATTTTAAACGTGATAAGTGACCTCCTTATTTTTCTTACCAAACTGTAATAGCTCATACTTGTCTGTGCTGAAATGAATTAGTCAATTCATGTATTCTTTTAAATAGTTGCAGTGTTCCACAGTATTTACACGCCGACCCGCCCGCCCCAAGTGCATTTGTAAAATTTAGAAATTGTGTGTTTGACTCCAAAATCTAAATTGTTAATATAAGTTGTGAACAATAGTGCACCCATCACTGATCTTTGTGGGATCCCACTTTCTATCTCTCAGTTTGTTTATCTATCTATCTATCTATCTATCTATCTATCTATCTATCTATCTATCTATCTATCTATCTATCTATCTATCTATCTATCTATCTATCTATCTATCTATCTATCTATCTATCTATCTATCTATCTATCTATCTATCTATCTATCTATCTATCTATCTATCTATCTATCTATCTATTACAGGGTTATGTTCGGTACTGATACTCCAGCTGACTGCTGCTACTGACATGGTGTCTGAGACTTTGGATATATTTCCTTTCCTGCAATATGTGAACAGTTACACACATTTACACAACGAAAAAATTTAACTTAACACCAGTTCTGTTATTGGGTAGATGTGTATATAAATAGTTCTTTTGACAATGTGAATGTTTTGAAGTTGGCTTCCAGGCATGCGGTCAGTAGTGAGAAAACTGACCTTTGATGGACTGCACAGAACCCCAGATGCTTCCTGAAAATGACACTGGTGTTCGAGGCTCGCTGACGGCAGTCGGTTGGGTTACTGCCAAATATTGTGCGGGTCAGATTAGCGTGAACAAGAATGAGAGAAAGATGGTATTTAACTATTTAAATATTACATTATTCAGTCGAACTTTTAAAATAAGTAACATTTTACATAGTATAACATCTCAAGAATGATTTTACGTAAATTGCATGCTCACAATATTACAAAACAGGATCGGAAAATAATGAATTGATCCACACGGTACCTAATGAAAACTATTTCCAAATAAAGACCATTCTAAATCTTTCAGTCGATTTATTCAGTACAGCATGAAATGCTGGAGAGAGGTTTAATGTCCTCACCCCACACTGTAATGAGATGAGTGGGATTCGGAAATTAACTAAAACAGGTTGAATTGCCTTGAATTATTCTCACAGAGAAGTGCCAGCTGCACTTCTTTAATATTCTCACAGAATTTTGCGCCTGGTCTAAACTAATGTCTCCATTATTCGTGATTAGTAGCCGCGCAGTGTGCAGTGTAATTTGAAATGATTTGGATCCCTGAACAAGCCCTGTCATAGCCCGGCTACCAGTGGGTGGTGAAAGGCCCCAGATTGTGATCTGTTTCGGCTGGAGATGAAGCATTTATTCCTGTGATATTCTGCAACATATCACTATGTCCTGATACACCGTGTTCCTGTTACCCGTGTCTGTTACACATTCGGTCGCTATTGAAGTTAGCTGCAAGGCTTTGGATGTCGAGGTTTGCTGATCACATTATCGATTCTGATTCACCAGCTTCTCTCATAAAACGCTGGTCTGAAGCGGGCGGGCCCCACTTTCTTATGTGTCTTCGTCAACTCACTCCTTAATCATCAGACAAGCGGACATATTTTACAGCTAAATTTACAAACGGCTGTCTTAGAGTCACAGACTCAGGGGCAGTTAGTGAAATGCAGTGAGAGACAATTTTATAATGTGAGGAGTATGATCTCATCTCCAGAACAAAAGTGTAGCTTCAGCCAAGTACACTGTAAATAGAATCACATTAGCCATCTACCGCACTCGGTTACATAGATTGATATCAATTCAGATTATAGGGGATACTTTATTGGTGCAGTTGCATGGATAGATAGCGGTCGATGTAAAAGCACAAACTGGCCGTGTCTTTAGATCCTGATTATGTAATTCAATCTCAAAGATTTACATCCCCTGTGAAAGAGTGAGGAATAAAGAGATTTAATTTACAGTCCAGATGTGAGTCTATTCTGTTGGTGATGTGGAAGGAGTGACGTGGATCCAGAAACCGCTTCCATCAGGGAATCAATGGGTGGCGCCTTTAACCTCGCCCCCATCACCCGGGTATTTAGCTGCCGGCCACTGGGAGCGCAATACAACAGTCTGGGAGTGGGTTTGCTCAGTGAGTTCTTGCCGGAACCAGTCACCACACATTGCCATGAGGATGAGGTCGGCGATTGCTTTCGTTCTGTTGCTGGCTTTACTTTCCCGTGAGTAGATTTTATTGTCCAATTTTCTCATTGTTACTGTCTCAGTGAAAGTCTCTCTCTGGAATTTTACAGAGTCAGGAATCATTTTTCGAGGATTGATCCTCGGGGTATTTTGATTATTTTTACAGGTGTCCAGTCGGATGTGGTGTTGACTCAGCCCGAGGCGAAGACCAGGATTTCCTGAGGCTTCCTGAGACTGACCTGTAAACCAGCGGGTTCGATCTTAGCGGATATGGGATGAACTGGGTCCGCCAGGTTCCCGCACAGGAGCTGGAGTGGCTGGTTTACTATTACACTCCATCGAACAAGAATAACGTCCCAGGGATTGAGAGCCGAGTTACTGTATCCAAAGACACTTCAAACAATATCTTCACGTTGGACATGAAGAACATGAGGAGCGAAGACACCGCCATCTATTACTGTGCAAGGAAGGACTACGGGAGTGGGTCACGGTGAAATACAGAGCGAGCTCTCCATACAAAAACCCCAGACAGTGAGTTTGCTCAAACCTGCGACCATTACCACGCCAGGAGCGTCGAAGGAACTGAGGCTTAAATAAAAATAATTAGAAATAAGTTATATATATATATATATTTAAATGTATAACAGTTTTCTTCTTTATTACTATTGACTGCCATGTTGAACATGCACAGATGCTTCAGAAGTATTCCAATCATTTTTGTAAATATAATGAACGGTAAAAAATGAAATATCTCGCTGATTCACTCTTACGAGAGTCGGAATCGGGTTTTTAGAGCTGTGTGGAATTTAATCTCTGTATTTTACAGTTAACAGTCCGCCGGAGTATTTGACACAACGTGTCTCACTGTGTTACGCAATGGGCTACTGGGGACAAGGGACCATGGTGACGGTGACTGCAGGTAAGGAGCATTCACTGATTCAGTAACACTTGTATTTGTGTCTTTATTTTATATTTCTGTTTATTTTAATAATTACTTTGTTCACTGAAACTTGGGTTCGGTGGATTTTGTTTTGAGATTTTTTGCACTTATCAATGTGATTCTGCTGCAAAGTGATTATAGAATTCAACTGTTTCTCCACAGAAAATGTTGTTGATGTGATTTGGTATTTATTTGCTGACGAGACTGTGTGTCGAGGTTACTTTAAATACCTTATGATTATTACACTGTTTGACGTTTCTGCAATGTTTAATCTTGGTGACCTCTGATTGCTGCAGTTTTTCTGATCGAATGCAAACATTGTGTTTGAATGTGTTTAAAAGAACATTGTAGGCACAAAGCAGAAAGCTTAGTGATCAGTAAATAACCTTAAGGAATTTTAAGTTTTTTCATGAAAATTACATTGTCATCTCCTGACCGAATGTTCCCGAATGATCAGATTCAATACGTGAGCTGTAATTAAGAACTGAAAAATTAACATACTTCCAGCTGGAACACATTTAAATTAACATTATTATAACGTAGTAATATCACCAATTATTATTTAAATATGCTATAATATCAAAATTAATGTATTTAACATGATCCATCTAATCACAATTCTCTGTCAGTATTTTATATTTCTGTTGAATTCAATCATTAGTTATTTCAGTGTGAGGCGGGTTCGGTGATTGTATAATGAGATTTTTTTGCAATGATATATTTGATTCTGCTGAAAGGGTTTATAGAATTACGGATCTGCTCCATGAAAGGTTCTGTCGAGGGATTCCGCCCCTCAGCGATGTGATTTAGTGTTGATCTTCTGAGGAGAGTTCGTGCCTGTGTTACTCAGAATACCTAGAATTTGTGAAGCTGTTTGGCGTTTCTACAATGTTTAATATCGGTGACAGCAGCAGGTTTCTGATCGAATCCAAACACGATCTGTATTTTGAAACTGTTTGAAAACAGTCGGTAGGCAAAGAACAGGACGGGTTTAGACATCAGAAATCATTGAAAGGTATTTTAAAATCACAATTATTGAAGTGATAATTATATATTCAACTATTAATCTATGTTGACGATGCTGGTATTTTAATATGTGAAATGTAACTAGTTGCCATCTACATAATTAACTTATTCTGGTTGTAGTTGAATTAAATTACAATTAACCAACCGATTATAATGCAATAATATCTCCGAATGTTATTAAAATATGCTATAAGTCCAATGTTCATTTACTTAATATTATTCACCTTCAAAAATCCTGCTCTACACTGGGCACCATTAAGAGAAGCAGAAACTTTTAGAGGCTGGATACAGTTGTTAATTATGGCTGCAATTATTTCATTAACAACATACTGATTCCACCGCTGTGTTCAGTTTGAGTCGGGAGTTCAATTACTTGCTACCTCCTGTTTACACAGATGAATGACTGAGTGCAATTAATTATAACTTAAAGCTGTGTTGCAAATTGCATTTCGTCAATTTAATATATCTGCCGGGGTGTGACATTCTCACTGTGTTGCCGAAATTTGTTATTGAATCAATATTGTGTGTTGTTTGATAAAATTATCACTAAGTTAATCTTGAACACTTTGCAAGAACAAAAGCTGAGAGAGAGGCATCGCTGGCAGTCAAAGAATTGTTTATGTAATTATATTGAAATTCAAGGCAGGTTCCGACTGCGTATGGCTGGAGAAAGCAAATAATCCATTGAAATTCAAGCAGATTAATTTACTTTCAAAAGGTTCATCTGATTTTGAATTTGAAACAAAATCCTATCTCCCAAAACGCTGCTGTATGCGGAATAGAACGGTAGACAAAGCACAAATCATATCTGAGTGCTATGTTTAATTCTTATTAATATTAAATTGATGAACAAAGTCTCTCCTCCATTTGCTCATTCAGTTTCAGTGCCCCAGATGGTCTGAACGAATTGTTATCCTCTAGTTTTACACTGACCATTCTGGAAACTATTTTCAAGAAGTAGCAGAATATATTTAATCATCAACTTACGGGCATTTTGTGAATAACTGGTGTGTTCACCCATGAACTCATTGAATGGTGGTGCAGGCGCGAAGGGCCGAATGGCCTACTCCTGCAGCTATTTTATTGTTTCGATGAACTTTAAAAGATTGTCTGTGTTATTAAGTAGCGGAGGCTCTGCTACTGACTGCAAACTGCAAGGATATATTTTAATTAATAAAAACGTTTTTGGGGATTAAGGTTGAGGAGAATATTTCAGCTCGAGATTCCAGCATTAGTAAACAAGCGGTTTACAGCCCATCGGAGTTGTGACCCCGGCTGGACAGAGAACTATTTAAATTAGTCCACACCCAAATCCATCATGTGAAATGTTCTTTGCAAATAGACGCAGATTATGCGATATTAGAAACATGCAGAGTTTAAAAAAGTGTCGGTCGAGAGCGGGACAATAGTAGAAATGCGTGATTATTGTCAATTATTCAAATTTGATTCCATTTAAGTAAAAATAAGGTATATTTCTGAGTAGTTATGTATTAATATGCTGCTTAATATTGTAATATTGATTAATTGTTATGGTAAGTTAAGTAAACCATAATATATCACAAGTTATCAGGCAGAAAAGGTTTTAAAATTATTAATAATTACTTGTATTTGTATGGCTGAAATTCAAGCACATTAATTTAATTTCAAAAGTTCCAGGTAGGTATGCTTCTGAGGAGGAAGGGCCAGACTGGCACTCAGATTATTTTCAATATTCAGCTAACATGAACATTAAATTAGAATGTAACATCAGTGCTAATTCATTAAAACGTAAGCGAGCCATTACAATTGTGTTGCATACTGGTCAGTATTACAATTATTGCAACGTTTCAAGGGTTGGAGATAATGTTTAATTCATTCATAAATTAATTTAGAAAACAATGCATTGATAACTCGGCTGTGCTGAGTTCGACAAGGTGTCGCTGCAAATTTTAGTGAATTAATTTCCTGTTTTGCCGCGATGATATTACAGGTTATATTTACTGATGAAAACATATAAAATCAGTGGGTGATTAGGTATCACTGTATATGTCTCCTGGATTGCGACATTCTTACTCTGTCACCGAGACCCGTGTGACGGGCAGCAAATTCCCGTGGAATGTGAATTAGTTCCAGATACTTGCTTTCAGGGAAGTTAATCTTTACACGGTTTACAAGATAGTTGACAGAGATGGGGAAATGGCTGGATGTTGAAGAGTCTCTCAAATTAATATCACATTAATTTCAAAGAATCTGCTGCGTTGAGGTGGTTGGAAATTGACAAGAAATAAACTAGAAATCAAACAGCTTCATTGAAATTAACAGATTGAACTGGTCTCTCTCTGCCTGGAGCACCCTTGTTGCACCGTTTGTGTCTGTTCTGTTTCTGTGCGCCTGCTCACTGTGTGAGAATCAGGAGTCCTCCTGACGGGTTGTAAACCTTCGGGGTTGTGATCCTTTATTGCGGGCAGTGTCATTTAATTCAGTTATTTAAGAAACTGGTATATGTGAGAAACGTGAAAGATTGACTTTAAGCTTGAGGAGTCGCCGTAGAAATGAGATCAGTAACCCAGATTGTGACAGTCAGAAGGAGCAGTTCCGAAACACCACGGGGAGACAGTCGAAGGAGCTTTAATCAGTTTTTAACCCGGTTGTACCTGCTCTGACAGTGTTTGATAGGACAGCTTTACTCTGCAACTAACCCGTGCGTTATCTTATCTGGCAGTGCTTGATGGGACATTGCAGAGATAGCTTTAATCAGTATTTAACCTTTTCATTACAAGGACGTGGAACTTAATTGCGTCCTTCAATATAGAATGATCTTCTATTTAATCAGAGCTTTGGAGGGGTGGTGCGCTTTAATGGGACAGTGTATTGGAAGCTTTTCTTTGTACTCGTCATAATTGTGCTTAATTAATCGGTCAATTTGATAACGCATTTTATGGGGAGACATTTCGTAGCACATCTCTGCAGTACTTGAGCTGGGAATGTTTGACGGGATAGTACATATAACATATTACTCTTTGTGCAACACTTGCTATACCTGTCCTGACCACACGGCAGCATAGCGGGAGCTTTGCTCTCTTATCCGTGCTGTATCTGACCTGAGAGTGCTTGGTCAGGCAGTGTTCTAGTCACCGTTATCTGCGACTAACAGATAGCAGATAAACTGCTCGTGCCAGATATATACAATAATTCGTCCCATTGCCCAGATTAAAAAGCGCACATTCTTTGATGTTTATATTCTTGCTGAAAAAATGCCCAATTTTTAATGAGTTATTAATGTTTGAACATTTTGAGTATCAGATTACTAATGAACATGATTGGCCTGATCCTCAGCTCACTTTCAGAACAAACAGTTTGAGGATGTGAATAACGCTCCAGAAAGCAGCGCCTGGTCTGATCTGATGGGAGGTTACAAGTTATTTCCACAATTAAAATAGAGAATATCGAGACTCCCACTTCAAATAACCGTCATGGGGACCTCATGTTTAGAAAAATTATGTTGTCCAATTCTTCCTGAGAAGGTTAAAGGCAGGGACAAACTGTGACGAGATGCAGCTATTGGCCTGGGTCACAACACAAGGCACACAGTCGCTGGGCTGCAATTCTGTGAAACATTTAAAGAGAGAGAGTCAACCTGCAATACGTCATCATTCGCAATGAATTTAAGCCTTTCTAACAGCATGCGATTGACTAATTTGCGTCAGATTCATAAGATCCCTTTATTTTAAATATCCTCTTTCATTATAACGAATAATAAAAATAGATCTGGTAGAGGTATCGAAAATATGAAGTGTTTCCTTCCATGAAATCTAGAAGAACTATTCCCACTGACTCGTGTAGACTGATAGCATCTCACAGCATTGGAAGAGGCCATTCAGGCATCCAGCCTGTGCCGGCTCTGAAAGAGCTGTCCAATTTAGTCCAACTCCCCAGAGTTTACATTATAAACGAGCAAATGAGTCCTCCTGACGTACAGGAGATACTGCCTGGAGCATTCCTGAAATTACCAACCCTCTGTGTGAAAGAAATCACCTGAATTTTACCTTCTGATCTTTTCACAATTATTTTAAAACTGCGACATTTGGTTACCCACCTATTTTCCAGCGGAACAATTTCTCTCGAGTTAGTATATCAAAACCTGACATAATGTTGAATATCTCTCTTCGGTCTCCTCTTAACCTCTGCTCTAAGGAGAATATTCCAACTTCTCCAATCTTTCGACAATACTGAAGACCCCATCCCTGGTATCATCCAGGTAAAACGCTTCCCTTTACACTCCCCAATGGCTTGACATCCTTACTACATTGTGGTTACAAAATTGTACGCAATTGTCCAGCTGATGCCTATCACGTGATCTGTAAGTTTAGCATAACCACCTTGATTTTGTAGTGAATGCCCCATTTACAAAGTCAAGTATCACATACGCTTTCCTAACAGCCTTACCAGTTTGCCCTGCCATCTTCAAAGATTTGTGAATATGTACATCCAGATCTCTCTATTCGTGCATCCCCTCAAAACAATACTATTTAGATTATACTGCCTCTCCAACTTCCACCCAATGTGCATCGCTTCTCAATGATTCGCATTTAATTGTAATTGCCATGTCCCAGCCTATTTCACTGGTCCATCTG
Organism: Pristiophorus japonicus; assembly: GCF_044704955.1. Lineage (NCBI taxonomy): Eukaryota > Metazoa > Chordata > Chondrichthyes > Pristiophoridae > Pristiophorus > Pristiophorus japonicus. The sequence goes on from NC_091999.1 coordinate 50,319,541, forward strand.
TCTCCTCATGGAGTCTGCTGCTATCATGCTCACTATTGGCTACGTTGCCAGGTTTTGCATTATTTTTGAACTTCGAAATTGTATTCCCTGTAACCAAGTCCATGTCATTGTTATACAACAAGAACAACAATGGGAATTGAAACGGGTCATTTAAGGAGTAACTTCAAATTAATCGGATTTTGGAATGGTATTATATTCGGATTATTAATTGAGTGGCAGGAAGCAGGCTACTCAAGAGAAATGCATATAATAGCATGGAATAGAGCTCAGATCACAGTGCACTGAAGGACATCGCTCTCCCTCAAATGCTGAGAAAATAAGGAATAAATTCGACTCAATCGCGGTTCATTTACAACTTGCATCTTAGAAACTAGACTATGGAAATGCTACCTGTTGAATTATGTGGTAGGCAAGTTTGGAGGGTTTTTTGCTAACGTCCGAAGCAGGAATTCCGATGTTACTTTGAAGTGCAGTCACTGTTGTTTTGTACTGATAAACCGCAGGCAACGTGCACAGAGCAAATTTCCCCAAACTGCAATTAAATAAAGGACAAGAAATGGTGCTGATTGAGAAATAAATGCAGGCCGAAATAACAGGAACATTTCTCTGTTTTGCTATTGTATGATCCAATGAAGGCGTCTTTATTGACGAGTTGTGCAAAGGTTCTTGTTGTGTAATGTGATAGAGCTCGGTGATAGAGAGGTGCGTTCCTGACCAGCGCATTGACAAGTGCTTACGATAGAACTGACAGAAGCTCAAATGCCTGTGTAGTCTTTGATGGAGAAATGGTGGAATTAGTTTATTCTGCAGTCAAATTTCGATTTGTTTATTTTTTTTATAAGCACGGATTACAGAGTCTAACTTGTTCAATGGGCCATTCCTTCCCAGTAACACCGTCTCCCCCCACCCTCTGCGCCCTGCTCTCCTCCTGTGAACAACCCAGCACCGATGGCTCCATCACGTAGGGCTGTTTGGTGATGGACTACTCCCCTGACATCATCAGACTTTTCTGGAAGGAAGATAAAGAGCCGATCACCACTGGATTGAAGATCTACCCGTCATTGCTCAAAAGGAATTGAGCCTACACACTGAGCAGCCAGTTAACCATCACCGAGTCCGAGTTGGGGAGCAGCACAATTTGCTGCGAGGTTCGACGTGGTGGGTCGGCGTGGAGCATCACAATGTCAGGTTAATGATGTGGGATACAGGGCAAACTGTGATAAGGTGAGAAGTTATGTTCAACTTGTATAGAAACTTGGTTAGACAACAGTTAGAGTACTGTGCATAGTTCTGGTCTCCATATAATACTTAGAATACTGTGCACAGTTCTAGTTTCCTTATCACATTTAGAATATTGTTTACAATTCTGCTTTCCTTCTCATACTTAGAATACTGTGTGAAGTTCTGGTCTCCATATCATACTTAGAATAGTATGCACAGCTCTGGTCTCCATATCACACTTAGAATACTGTGCATGGTTCTGGTCCCCATATCGCACTTAGAATATTATGCACAGTTCTGGTCTTTATATTACACTGAGTATACTGTGCACAATCTTGCTCTCTTCAAATGCCAGGTTCGTGTGAATCTGACAGCAAAGAACTTGTTAAAATATAAGGACACTTTGCATTTCTTAATCATTTAGTTTACAAGCAATGTCAATAAAATGCCTTCTCGTGAACGTCCTGAACGGATCATCGTTCCTCCAATTGTTCTCCTCTTGCTAAGTTCCACTGAACAAATCATCAGCAGCAGATATGCAAGCGCCATGTGTTCAATCATCGAATTAAGGCCAAAGTCACTGACCGTGAATTGGCTGAAGAGTGGACAACTCCTGGATTCGGGCTTCACCACCTCTCCCGCCTTTGAGATGAACAGAAACGTTTTGACGGCCAGTCGGCTGACACTCCCCGCCAGGGAATGGTTCACCGGCTCGGTCCACACCTGCCAGGTCACTCATGAAGGGGGCACACAAAGCCGTAACTTCAGCAGATCTCAGGGTAAGAGGCACAATCCAGGGAGGTTCCAGACCATTCTGAGCGCTGATCTCAGTCAGGACTTTGATTGAAATTAGTAGAAAGCAGAGGAATATTCCTAATTTCCAATCATGCAGTTTGTGTATTTTTGCAATACAATGTTGCCTTTATACAGCGCCTTCAGCGACCACAGACTGAACCAAAGCGCTTGCCAGGCAATGAATTAAGTTGTGAAATGTGGTTACAGTTGTAATGTATAAAGTGCGGCAGTCATTTAGTGCACAGCAAGCTCCCAATAAACAGCAGTGTGATAACGACTATTTTTTTTGTTCAGTGTTATTTCTTGAGGTATTAATATTCCCAGGACACTAGGGAGAACTCCTCTGCTTTTCATTGAAATAATTCCAGGGGAACTTTTACCTCCACCTGAGAGGCTAGACGGATTCTTGGTTTAACACATGATCCCAAATACGGCACCTCCGACAATGCACCACGCCCCCAGTACTGCACTGAGAGACTCAGCTTACATATTGTGATCAAATAACTGGAGTGAGACTTCAACCCACGATCTTCTGGTTCAGGATTCCTCATTGCTCAGGGTTTATTAACCTCGCCAAAGTAGCTTTCCCCTTGCTCTGGCGTCAGGCAGTGAGTGAAGTGTCCTTAGTCTCAGGTATATCCTGAGTTGGCTGATCATATACGAAATGGCAATAGGTGTCTGGAATCCTTTAATGCTAACTGTCCAGGAACCCACTGCAAGAATGGGCATCTACCCTATTCAGAGTACTGAGCCCAATTCTGGGCTCCGCACCTGAGGAAGGATATACGTGGAGGTGCTGAACTGCAGGTTTACCCGAATTATACCGGGGCTAATAATGTAAAATGATCAGGTGGTGAGTATAGAACGTCAAGAGATGATCCAATTGACGTGTTTAAGTTGATAAATGGAATTGTATCGATTAGATATAGAAACATTTATTTAGTTTGATGTGAGAGTCCACAACAAGTAGCAGAACCTTAACATTAGAGTTAGGCCGTGCAGAGGTGATGTCAGAAAAGATTTTCTCACAGGAAGAATAGTGCAAGTCGGGATTTCCCTCCCCAAAAGCTGCTGACACTTGCTTTCAATTGAAAAGTTGAAAACTGAAATTGATAGATTTGTGTTCGGCAAGGTTATCATGGGTTACATAACCAAGGCGTGAAGATGGTGTTGAGTGTTGATCAGCCATGATATAACTAGATGGCGGGACAGAATGGATGGGCTGAATGGCCTTCTCCTATTCCTATGTTACTATTAATGCCCTGAGGTCATAGTGCTTTCTGAATCTCTCTCACCAGACATGATAAATGTTCAGTAATTACAGATATTTACAAACTACCTCACATCATTACAAATGATGCCCCACCACAAAAGATTCCTTGCAACTCCATTCTCCGGAACTTGCACTTCTCCTCTGACGGGGGATGTGACTGGTTCGTGCACATTTTCATCGCAACAAAAATAGCAGCAAAAGACTAGAACCTTAACTTTGTTTCCTGTTGTCCCATAAATCCTGAAATTAATTTGACACTGGTTTTGAACAAGTATAATGCTGGTGTAGACCTCTTGAACTTGGGCTATTCGGGCTTCAGCTATTATAACCAGTGGAGATGCACTTGGGTGCAATAATCTATAGATGGGCATAAAGGAGCAAAGGATTTCAGAAAGAGCGCTATTCAGTGCCTATCACAATTGCGTCCCAATGTATTCCCATTTTATGCCAGGCATTTGTTTCATAGCCCATTACAGGTGGCTCTGGCTCAAATACACAGGAAATATTACAGACCTCCCGGAATCGTTGCCAATTCATTGTCCTTCCATAACGACGGTGTTCAAGCAATAGCGAGAGGTTGATATCTCAAAAGTGAGAATTTCCACTTGAAAGAGTTAAGGCTAATTATTGGTGTCCTGATTCTGAAGATGCGGCTTTTCCTGACTTTCATTCCTGTTTCGCAGTGGATGTCCCATGCAGCGATTAAAAATCACTCTTCGCCCACCGTAACTGGAACAGGTTTTACTGGAGGCGACGGTGACCTTAACGTGTGTCGTGTCTGACGCTCCTTATGGGCTCACCGTGACCTGGACCCGAAAAAACGAGACTTTGAAATCAGAGATTGCCGTCCAACCCGGAGAGGATCCCAACGTGTGATCAGCAACTTAAACATCTCGACAAAAGACTGGCTGAGTGGGGATAAGTTCTACTGCGTGGTGAGCCATCAGGATATGCCGATTCCTCTCAGAGATTCCAGCCACAAGGAAAAGGGTGAGCGGGGAGATTGTTGCAATAAGTGAGCAACTGCGACAATTTCGATGCGTGTGCAAGGGCCAATTGATTATATAAAGTGTTTAATGGCTACTCTGATCATTCAGGTTGGTAATTCCACCAACTCAGCACTCTGGGACCTGACATTATGTATTTTAGGGGAAACTGGATAAGTCCATGAGCGAGAAAGAAATAGAAGCGTATATTATTAGGGTTAGATGAAGTGGGCTCGGAGGAGGCTTGTGTGGATCACAACCACCGGCATAGACCAGTTGGCCAAATCTCCTCGTTCTGTACATTAAATTCTATGTCATTTTCCAGTCCAACGCTTCAAGATTTCAGAGAGAAAGATCACGTTCCCTCGGATAAGGGATGGAAAACCAGAGAGGCAACAGAGGGGAAAAGGTAAAACGTTAAGATTCAACGCAGTGTCCATTTCTCTCACATCTAACCACCGGAAAATTGCTGAATTTAAATGAGGAAGGCGAGTTGTGGGCGTTGGTCTCACAGGCCACCAGTGAGAGCGGGAGGATTGGAAGCCGAGTGAGGAGGTCGCGGATCGCGGGCGATGGGTTAGGCAGGGACCCTGGATCCAGGAGTTCGGTGTAAGGGCAATTACCAGCTGGGTGCAGCAATCCCCGCATTGCTGTAACTGCTGAGATTTACACAGTTTGTCAAGCCGGACCAGCGACAGTTAAACACCAAATGGTGGTTAAAATAGAGGATTCCAATCTCATTTAAATATATTACTCAAATATAATATTACAACAGGAAGTAGGCGAGTTGAGTTCGGGATTCTGATTTTTACCAATTTAACAACCTCCACGCCCAATACCCGCCCGCTGTATTGGGTTGAAATTCCCCCATTGTCTCTGGAACTATCCAGTTCATTGGCCTTTGTTGTAACTGTCCTACAGCGAAAGATCCGCGGGAACCGGCCATGTCTGTCCTCCTGCCCTCGGCAGAAGAAGTCTCCGCCCAGAGGTTGGTCAGCCTCACCTGCTTAGTGAGAGGTTCTCCCCCCGAGAGATCTTCGTCAAAAGGACCGTCAATGATAAACTGGTGGATTCCGGCAACTACAAGAACACCGAGGTGATGGCGGAGAACGGCAGCAGCTCCTTCTTCATCTACAGCCTGCTATCCATTGCAACCAAGGAATGGGCCAGCGGCGCCTCTCACTCCTGTGTGGTGGGATATGAAGCGATCCCATTGATAATCACCAACAGATCCGTCAATAAATCCAGTGGTAAAGCATTTCCCTTGTTCTGATGGACAACGTCATTAGAACATAAGAACATAAGAATTAGTAACAGAAGTAGGCCATCTAGCCTCTCGAGCCTGCTCCGCCATTCAACAAGATCATGGCTGATCTGGTAGTGGACTCAGCTCCACTTACCCGCCCGCTCCCCATAACCCTTAATTCCCTTATTGGTTAAAAATCTATCTATCTGTGAATTGAATACATTCAATGAGCTATCCTCAATTCCTCCCCTTTGCAGAGAATTCCACAGATTCACAACTTTGTTGAAGAAGAAATTCCTTCTCAACTCAGTTTTAAATTGGCTCACTCGTATTTTGAGTCTCTGCCCCCGAGTTCTAGTCTCCCCGACCAGTGGAAACAACCCCACTGCCTCGATCTTGTTTATGCCTTTCATTGTTTGAAATGTTTCTATCGATCACCCCTCATCCTTCTGAACTCCAACGAGTAAAGTCCCAGTCTACTCAATCTATCATCATAAGGTAACCCCCTCATCTCCTGAATCAGCCTCGTGAATCATCTCTGTACCCCCTCCAAAGCTAGTATATCCTTCCTTAAGTAAGGTGGACAAAACTGCACGCAGTACTCCAGGTGCGGCCTCACCAACACCCTATACAGTTGCAGAAGGACCTCCCTGCTTTTGTACTCCATCCCTCTGGCAATGAAGGCCAACATTCCATTCGCCTTCCTGATTACCTGCTGCACCTGCAAACTAACATCTTGGGATTCATGGACAAGGACCCCCAGATCCCTCTGCATCGCAGCATGTTATAATTTCTCCCCATTCAAATAATATTCCCTTTTCGTGTTTTTTTTCCTCAAGGTGGATGACCTCACACTTTCCGACATTGTATTCCATCTGGCAAGCCTTAGCCCATTCGCTTAACCTATCTAAATCTCTTTGCAGCCTTTCTGTGTCCTCTGTACAACCCGCTTTCCCACTAATCTTTGTGTCATCTGCAAATTTTGTTACACTACACTCTGTCCCCTCTTCCAGGTCATCTATGTATATTGTAAACAGTGGTAGTCCCAGCATCGATCCCTGTGGCACACCACTAACCACCGATTTCCAACCCGAAAAGGACCCATTCATCGCGACTTTCTGTTTTCTGTTAGCCAGCCAATTCTCTATCAATGCTAATACATTTCCTCTGACTCCGCGTACCTTTATCTTCTGCAGTAAGTTTTTGTGTGGGACCTTATCGAATGCCTTTTGAAAATCTAAATACACCACATCCATCGGTTCACCTCTATCCACCATGCTCGTTAACTCCTCAAAGAATTCCAGTAAATTAGTTAAACATGATTTCCCCTTCATGAATCCATGCTGCGTCTGCTTGATTGCACTATTCCAATCTAGATGTCCCGCTATTTCTTCCTTAATGATTTTTCAAGCATTTTCCCCACTACAGATGTTAAACTAACCGGCCTATAGTTACCTGCCTTTTGTCTGCCCTCTTTTTTACACAGAAGTGTTACATTAGCTTCTTTCCAATCCGCTGGTACCACCCCAGAGTCCAGAGAGTTTTGGTGGATTATAACGAATGCATCTGCTATAACTTCCGCCATCGATTTTAATACCCTGGGATGCATTTCATCAGGACCAGGGGACTTTTCTACCTTGAGTCCCATTAGCCTGTCCAGCACTACCCCCCTAGTGATAGTGATTGTCTCAAGGTCCTCCCTTCCCTCATTCCTTTGACCAGCAATTTCTGGCATGGTTTTTGTGTCTTCCACTGTGGAGACCGAAGCAAAATAATTGTTTTAGCTCTCAGCCATTTCCACATTTCCCATTATTAAAACTGTCTTCTCATCTTCTAAGGGACCAACATTTACTTTAGTCACTCTTTTCCGTTTTACATATCTGTAAAAGCTTTTACTATCCGTTTTCATGTTTTGCGCAAGTTTACCTTTGTAATCGATCTTTCCTTTCTTTATTGCTTTCTTCGTCATTCTTGTCAATGAGAATGTCTCGATTGCATTTCAGTTCTTGAATAAAAAACAATAAAGGGCTTTTCTTCCAATCGTGAGTTAAACACACAGCCTTTACAATTAATTATGTTTCCTATTTTGGCCAATGTGAGGGCTGTTTATCTGAAGTAGCGTGTTTGCGGATATCGTTCCCAAGGCTTGTACAGCCAGCGCTCCCAGCTCAGATACAGCATGAGTTAGAAATTGGGTGGAGTTCTCTCATTACAGGATTCCTGAAGGTAACTTCAGCTGAGAGGGAGTAAAGGGTAATTTTAACTCACTGTACCTCTCACACGCACCAGCGAGAGGAGAAAGGGAAAGGTGTAATTCATGTAACCTCCACTGCCCCTCCCGCAGGGAGATGGGAAGTGAACCACTCTCTTTGAAATGCAGTAAGTTGCCATCGTACGTTCTAACCCATGATCTAAAGATTTTAAACTTGCCATATGAGTATTATATTCTGAAATAACTATTTATTCCACGTAATATTTTTAAATAGGGTTGGGGATGCAACAGTCCCTGTTAATTGTAAACTAACATGTTGAATTCTAATGGGCCATGTCTAAACTGGTGACTGAATCCTCTGCGGGTTTCTCACAGTTGTGTCCCTGATGTTGCTGAAGCCCATCGGTTGAATTGTTGCATTCGTTCGGCTGATGTCACATTGCGCCTCACACAGAACACATTTACACTGAGCGGAGGAGAATACATGTGAAAGTGAGTTTGTGTGTGTTCACATGTGAGTGTTTTGATGATTTTGTATAAGTTTGTGTTTTTGTGTAAGTGCACAATTACACATAAACACACATAGACTTACATATAAAGATATACTAACAACCTGACACATAATATTATACATAACTAGAATATAATGAAAACTATCATTGTCAAATCCAGTTATTGGTACTCACTGAAACTTTGAACAATAGCAATAATACACGTCAATCGAAACGTACACTTGCACAACTGAAACTTATACACACTTACAAAAACATAGACACACATATCAATCCAGACACACACTAACACAAAACACACTTACACACATTTACACACATATCAACACATACATCAATCCACACACACATTTACACAAAACACACTTATACATACTTACACACATATAAACACACACATCTATCCACACACACACTTGCACAAAGCAAACTTACACACACATAAACACACACATCAATCCACACACACACTTACACAAAACACACAAACAGACTTACACACAGATAAATATACACGTCAATCCACACACAGACTTGCACAAAACACATACACACTCGTAAACCAACGCATCAATCCAAATACAGATATACACAAAACACACACACGCTTACATGCAAACACACTATTGCACTTATACACACGCATCAATCAAAACACACACTTACACGAAACATACACACACAAACACACACAGACTTACATCTAAACATGAACAACATTGAGACATAACCATACACTTACAGGAAAGCACACACCTCAACACACTTACACAAGCATGAACATGCATATAAATCCAAACACAAACTAACACAAAACACACACACACACTTACATGTAAACACAATGTTACACGAAAACTCAAACATACTTACACCTCAACATAACCAAACATTTCGACATAACCATACTTATACATGTCCACACATGAACAAAGCATCACGTTAAATTGAGTCATTATTATTTTATCCATTTTTGTAACTGCTGATAAATCTTCATTTAGAAATAGAAAGATCAAGACCAAAATTATTAATCAATAACATAAAGGTACACATTGCATACCAGTTCTTGTAATATCTTTGTAAAGCCAAGCTCAGTAATGAATTCTGTGTGAGCATGGTCTGTATAATTGTTCTCAGAGAAGTGATTCGTGCCACAGAGAGGGAGGGAGATAGAGATAACATAGAAAGTCAAAGGCAATAGATAATATGATCTATTGTAAGGCTAAACCAGCTGTAAATTTTCACAGCTTTTGAATGGGAGAAAAATGGTATAAAGTAACAGCACTTCTACTCAGAAGGCAGTGCAAATCAAGCGAACAGGAGATAAGGAGTCGGCACCACGGTCAGCTCGAGAGGACGTTATCGAGAATTAGGCTGCGACTATAATTTGTTTAGTGTTACTTTTTGTAACAGAATGTAATTTACTTGATAAAACACTGTTTTTACTCACTATACCTCTATTAAAAGCATTTGGTATGATCTGAACAAGAGTCTCCCAGTTTGAATTAAATATATACCCTGAATATAGTTGAATTGCTATAGTTAGCAAAGCGGCAAAAAGCTGCTCATTGGATAAAAACTACATCTGGCGACCACGAAGGAACAAAACAAAGAGATATTGAACAAAATGCAATATACTCAATAATCAAGTTAATTGGGAACTCTTGTAATTTTTTCTGTCTATTTGAAAACAAGTTGTTGTGTATCACCAGCAGATGTAAGGCAGATCGTTTGATCACCGATCAAATCTTGATTTACGTCAACTGCTAGTGACTGTTATCTTCATTAAGGAAGCTTGCTTAAAAATAATAAATTTTCAGATGCCGGAGGAGTGTCTCTTGGAAGAGTATCAGAAAAAGATAGAAAAAAGATGGGACGAAACGCAAGTGCAGACACTGTTGCTAGATTGCCTCGGGAAGAATCCGAATGCATCCCTTAAGGATGTGGTCACTTTTATTTATGAACAGATTAAAGCTAAGAAATGGAAGCTGGGTAAGGCGATGCGTCTAGTCACCTGTGCAGCTTCGTACTTCCCAGGACGTCAATCAAAGGTCAAGAAAGAATTAGAGGATAAAATATCAGAACTGGAAAAAAAAATCGGCTAAGAATGAAGAATTGCAGAAAATAGATTCAGACATTAAACAGAAAATTGTGAATTTGCAGAGTCAATTTGCCTCAGCTACTGCAGTAATCCAACAGCAGAGTATCAATGCAATTCACGTCGGGGCTGCAGTGCAAACAATTCGGAAATCTTGAGGTGTAAAAAGAAGATCTAAGCAGAGAGAATAAACGTCTTACCAAACAATGAGAGGACTCATGGGGAGCAATGATGGAGGCTTTGCATCGACCCCTTCAATGGATAAATTGTAAGGTTGCAAATAGGAGCTCAGAATTATGATGAAGGTCTTGAACTTATAATTGCTACGTAGGTAACACTTGCTTATGTAGGTACAGCGCAAATGTATAACGCATTGAACTGAATCCGTAACCTCTGTAATACTTAAACAGCCGGTCAGCAGTTTTTTTAAGTCCCTGAGGAAGAGATAAATAAGCAAGTACAGCCACTCTAACCGTCGGATAGACTGGGGCAGAGGGAAAAATGGAACAAAACAATGATGAGAGATGGTCTGTTGCATTTACCACTCAGAGCCCGTCGGATAAGAGTCGACAAATCAATGTAACTTCGCTGATATCAATAGACCTATCGATGATTTTGCAGGAGGATAGCTCCTCTCCAAAACCTGTATAAGTTATGCTTGAAAACTTTTTTTTTCGGAGGTTCCACGACTGAACCTTCCCTTGCAATTGCTCGTAATAAAAGCCAGTTGATCCTGGGATTTCGTGTGTTAACTTCCGTGGTCGTTATACAGTGGGAGAAAGGTGAGGTGTCGATGAACTTTATCAGTTAGTCCACGTCAAAGAAGAGAAGCCTCCTTTTTAACCCCAACATTTGGCGTCATCAACCGAATGCAGACCTTCCGACCTGGATCACGTGACAGCTAAATGGTAGTGAGCATGTTTTTTACCACATGCAGCTGTAGCATTGACGGGGAAGGAGTTAATTTGTATAAATAATTAGAAGGGGTCAGCTGTAGGACAACTTATAACGAACCTCAGATGGCTGAAAACCAAGGGTGGGATCGGTGTATGCCTGAAAAAGAAGGAATGCAACCGCAGGGGGAGTGGACCCCAGCGATCGTTTTGTGAAATATAAGGCGTATGTCCTGAAGCGTGACGTGGTAATAACACTGTGAAGCTGGTATTGATCGTGTGAGGTGCAAACAAGAAGAAATACAACCTAAACCGTGGGTTGGGACCCCAGGATCCAAAGAAAACAGGTCAGTGGGATAAAATGCTCGCTGAGATAAATGGAAAATTAATAAAAGAAAAGAAAAATGTTGGAAATCAAATTGAATTTACAAAGGACAGTTTGTTTTTATCAAAAGATAGAAATATGACCTTGAAAGCTGCAGAGATGCAAAGATGATGAGGAAAATGGACTGGAGGAAGATCATCAAAATACAAAACCTAATTTGAAGAAACGAGATTTAAATTGGCTGTGAAAAGGATATTGGTTGAAATATAAAAACTTATGAGTTAAACCCGACAACGCTTTGTGCCGAGAAAGAGAAACCAAGATGTTTAACTATGGACTGGAGTAAGGTCATCAAAAAATGATTAAGTTCAGATTCAAAAGGGGGAAAAGGTCTAAGCTATGTGAACTCAGCACAGAAAGAAAAAACTAGGAATTACAGGATTCTTAAAAAGATGGACCGGCACTGAAGTTTAGATTTTGTGCTGAGAGAAATAAAACACAAGATTTGCTCAGTGAACGGGACCATAAAAAAACAAAATGCTGGAATGTATATAGCTTGCGTGAAAATTGGATTTCTGGAAACAAAATAGCTATTAAAATGTGTGGTCTCGCTTTAAATCAATAAAAAACTCGTTGGCAAGTATTTGAATTGGATGTGTAGAGAAATTGGAGTTTAATCTAAAATGCTGCCTTTCCCTCTGAGAAGGTTTTATTTTGACAACTTAACTAGTAATTTCTACTATTTTAACGGATTCCTAATTTCATAGCAAGTTTTGAAAGCACAAAGACTTGGGAAAAATTTGCAGATCAATACCCGAAGTCACGTAATGACGCCAGGCCTTCTTACAAACCTGTAAAAGAGTTAACCCTTTCCATTGAAAGCTGTTTTATACTGGACATTATTAATTTGGATTTCTTAATAAAAGAAAAAAGACTCACCTGACAGACAGAAGAAATGTGGGGATATACAGAATGAAAACAAAACGAAGAAAGCCTATGTAACAATATTCACCTGCTGCAGAGGACAGATAGATACTTAAACGCATCAAATTCAAGAGTTAGAAGCTCAGATAAATAAGCTCGCAGAGAAAAAGACAGGACCAGATTGATAGTGCAGAGCACAGCCATAGCACCATCACCTACGGTAATAGAGATAATGTACCCCAAGGTGGGTAAGTGCAGTCCACAAACCCAACCTAACAGTCAATCAGACAGGGATAATGAGTTTGGAGTAGAGGTGGCCCCGGCACATGATAATGGCTATTTATCAGTGGCACTGATACGTACGACCACCATTCGCTCCAGTGGGAGTAGAGCAGCCCAAATTACCATAAAGGAGGTGCCCCTCAGCCCACAGGAGACAAATTCTATTGAATAAGTTACCACCCGCTAAAGCAAAATAGTAGAGATACAGAACTCTGACAAAAGATTGGAGTAGAATACTGTGACTCAAAAGGCAGGTAAAAGTGTTGGGGAGTACGGGGAACGAAAGTGGATTGAATACAAAAACCACTCTGGGGCTGATGACCGCAACATAAATGATGCAGCATTCTTGAAAATGTTTAAGGATGGACGAGGAAAGGCACATCAAAAGATAATTAAGTGATTATTTAAGATTGGAGATGATTATGATGAAACTTTGGAATGGGCAGAACATGTAGAGGGGTTAAAGATAGAACAAGGGATAAAAGAGCAAAAATAGCAACAACAGCTTTAGCAATAGAGACGAAGGAGGAAGAGACACACTCCTGCGCAGCTCCACTGATATGTTTAAACTGCAATCAGGAAGGCAAGTTCAATAGGGATTGCCTGCAGAAAAGCAGAGGTTTCGGCAATTCTAAAGGGAGATGTCAAAATTGTGGTAAACTTGGACATCTGGCCAAAGATAGCTGGAGTTATGAGGAAGGCGCTGGATGGCGAGACCACAAACAGGCACAGAAGGGAATACCATTAATCAGGGAAGATCTGATGGACATGCTCAGACAAGTACCAGCACCACTGGTATCACTGCCACCACCACCGCCCCAATCAGAGAACACCCAATAACCAACTTAGATTTGCACCTGACCCATAGGACCATCAACATACAAGGAGAGAGTGGGGCATATCAGAAAGCAACCCTAAGTGAGATGGTGTTGTCGAAGTACAGGGGTAATGCTACCTGCTCAGTTTTGGTGCTGTCAGAATACAGAAGGCAACATAAAGAAGGTATACAGAAGGCAGCGATACATTAAGGGAGATAGGGGTACGAATAGCTCTTCAGCGTAATCGGATAATTTTGGGGGATCAGCACGAAAACCGAACTCAGTTCGAAAACTCGGGACACCAGCAGCAACGAATGGCAGGAACAACCATAATCCAACCCGAGTGGGATTCAAAGGCTGTATTGGGTAGCGTGTGCCAATTATACCCGACTCTGTGGGCACAATGCAAACAAGATTGTGGATTAGCAGAGATATCACCCATCAAATTTCCTGGACCCGAACACAAAGCTCACCGACCGTACCAATTAACACCCGAAGCTGAGGTAGCGGTCTGTCAGATAGTGCATGAATTAGAGGAGCAAAGTATATTGAAATATGTAATAGCTTCCATTAATTCACCTTTGTGGCTGATGAAGAAACCCGACAGGTGTTACCGACTGACTATCGGTGAATAAGGTGACTTCCGGACAACACCCAATAGTGGCAAGTCCGGCCACAATTTTTAATGGCCTGGATCGAAATCATAAGATATTCACCATGCTGGATATAGTGAATGGAACTTGGACGATTCCCTTAGCCAAAGAGTCTCAAGGAAAATTTCTCTTCATGGTAAATGAATAACAATACACATGGCCCAAGGTACCACTGGGATTCAATAACAGCTGGAGCATATTTCATCGAATATTGTCATGGATTTTGGAACCAGTAGTCTTAGGAGAAAGAAGGAGCGAAGTAACATATCTGGGATACATAATATCGTAAGGGAAGAGACAGATGCCCGAGGACAGTAAGGAAGCAATTCAATCAATCCCCAGACCAGGAACCGTGAAAGGGGTCAGGCAGATACTAGGGCTATTAAACTACTGCAGAAATGTTATTCCCGAATATGCCAAGGTGGCCGAACCTATACAGAAACAGGTCAAAGGATGGGAACCCTCCTAAGAGCCAGTAAACTGGGGTCTAGATCAAGAAACTGCATGTGTGCGGTTAAAACAAACTCTCACAAGTGCTCCAGCCCTGGGACTACCAGACCAGAATAGGCCCTTTTACGTCTCTTCCTACCATATTAACCATCATTATAACGCGGTAGTGATTCAATTACATGGCGAAAGGCATAGACCGTGGCATATTACTCAGATAAACCGCAACCTGTAGCTGCAGGACTGTCCAGGTGCGTTGCTGCCCTCGACTGCTGCTTGGGCCATCAGAGTTAACGAACCAATAATAATGCCAGGATGCATTATTCTACAAACCCAGCGTACCTTAGTAGAATTACTTAACACTGGAAGGCTAAAAAGGTATTCGATGCACAAATGGCGAGGTGGTAAATAATGCTCTCCCCCCTCCTCTCCTGTCACCCCCCCCACCCACCCACCCAACGGGACGGTAACAATAATAAAATACAGAGGGAGAGGAGCATCAGTGTAGCACAACAGAAGAAGATGCGAGAAGTAGTCAGGCAAGTGAAATCCCGCTTGAGGAGGCAGACATGGATCTATATGTAGATGGGTTTTGGCGCTATATCAATGGGACACCACAGACAGGATGGGCCGTGGTAGATCGCAGCGGTCAGGCCAAAGGGGAAGGACGGTTAGAAGAGAATCTATCAGCTCAAGTGGTTGAATTAGTGGTTCTCACATGAGGCTCTGAGGCTGGCTAGGGGAAAATGAGTAAACGTCTATACAGACAGTCGAAACGCTTTCGGATTAGTGCATGTTTATATGATAGCCTGGAGCAGACGGGGATACACGCCCTCAGGAGGAGGACCGATTAAACATGAGGAGATTGATAAACATCTAGTGGAAGCCTCCCACCTACCCCAGGAGTTTGCGATAATAAAGATTAAAGCACATGTAAAAAAGAATGATCAGTATGAACAGGGGAATGCATGGTCAGATGAAGCAACCAAGCGAGTGGCAGGTACACTGGCCGGGGAAGCCCAAGGCAGGGCATGTAAAATCAGGCCTGAGGAAGTAAATATGCTTGAGGTACAGGGAGAGGACAATCCGCAGGAACAGGAGGGATGGAAGCAGAGATGGGCCAAAGAAGGGACCGACGGGATATGGAGAAAAGATGGGAATGTGGTGGCCCCGGAATGCATCCAGGGAAGCCGATTAAATTTATACCACGGGTATGTCCATACAGGTAGAACCAGCATGATAAGCTCGATGTCCAGATGCTGTTGGTGGAAGGGAATATTTAGAGATATAGAGGACCTCTGCAGAAGGTGCGTGATATGCACAAAATAAAACCCAGTGGGGAAAGTAAAGGTCAGAATGGGACATTAGCCCCGACCGAAGGGACTCTGGGAAAATTTGCTGGTAGATTTTATTGGACCATTATCCAGCAACAGGGGGAAAACATACTGCTTAGTTATAATAGAATTGATATAGAGTAAAAGGTTACAGATCAGCAAATCAAGAATTTCGAGAACGAAACTAAGAAACAGAAGTTCCAAACACCCCAAATAGGCAGTCAAGAGATTACCCCAGAGAGGTTCGAGATCGCATCCAAATGGATCGGTCTCTATCAGGTAATCATAGTACGTTATGGTACTTATAAGGAGTATTGGCAAGTGGAAACACTGGACCAAGTTCAAAAAGCATGGTCACTAACTAACCAGTGACGACCGGAAAATATTGCTTTTTGCAGGACTCGAGAGCTCATGGAAATAACGTGGAGTAACGCAGCCTCATATCAGAGACAACAGACTGAGGGATGGCAAGGCCTGTATTACAGGGACTCGGACGACATTAGTTTAATAAAACATCAAAAACACTGATGTGTCGGACGGAGCAACAGTAGAGTTAAATAACGGGCATAAAACAACGTTACAAGGAAACGAAACAACATTGGGGATGAGCCAATAATATAGAACCATAATTAGTGGGAATAAGACCGCGGTGTGTTTTTAATCAGGAGGGACAAACATACTGCAACAGGGGAAGGGGGTGCAGATTTCATGAACATCTATGAATGGTGGTGGAGGGATATCTCCAGAGATAGACCCACCAACACGGCCCCATCCACTGCTTTAGCATTAATGAGCGCTACCAGGGCCTCGACCATCACACCCTCAGCGCCACAAACGTGTCCAACTGTGAACACTGGGGCAAAAGAGAAATTGATAAGGCAGACCAAGGATAAGATACACTTCAGGGTACGTCAGCGAATAATTACTGTAATCCTAAAATTAAACAATAAAGCTACCCCAACATCTGCGGGTTAAACAGTATAAGCCTGTATAGAAACCTGATCCTTCGAGCACTTAAAGGCGCTGAATCCAAAACCATGAAGTTTAATGTGGAAAGAGGGTCAGGTAAAAAAAAACGGGACAGGGGAAAAAGAGGGATACTAGAAATGGTACGAGGCAGGATACACGGCAGGATACGTGGCAGGATACACTGCAGAATACACGGCGGGATACGTGTATGTGGCGGGAGCTGCGACACTATTGACCGACACACGATAGATGATTGAGTTAACGCCTTAACATTAACCTGACAGGGATTGCTGGAAAGGGATAAGGATAATGAAAAGATACAGGTACAGCTGGGTAATGGCGCATAAAGCGAATTATTACAGTGGCCCACACATTGCGAGACCACACCAGAACTATAAATGAATAGAGCAGAACGCAACTTAAGTAAAACCATACAGACAGAACTAGTACGTGCAGGATATGGAGCATGGTTGCTCAATGGAATACAACATAACATAGAGTAGCTTCAGAATAGAAAGGTGCCGGATTGGATAACATTCGATATATTTACCAACTGGACCTTGGACAAAAACATGACTCATGCCTGCGAGGTGCAGAGAAACAGTCATGCTTGGGTTTCAAAGGCCAGCTGTGTTACCGGACATTTAAATAGATTTTGTATTATCTATACGACAGTATGATGTGACAACAGGAGATCCTCTATACCAAACAATGTAGGAGAAATAAGGAATCAAACTCGCGTGCGGTACGATGAAAAACCAGAAATTTAATTGAAGAGAACAACAGTACTAAGAGACTCAGCATATGTAGATTGTTATAAAAATAACCAAGTTGCTTTATGTCGAGATCCACTACGAATGATCAAAGATGACTGTGGATATAACCAAGTGGACGGGTGCACCTTGAGTATCACCCCAACTAACACAGGATTACTAAATTATCGCTGTAGTACGAGGATATGGAGATTGATGTGTGAGCACCACGGCAACTGAAATGAATGAAGGAAAACCTCATGCACCATTATGGATATTGACTTCTGCTTTACTCCACTTGATGAGACAGATATAAATGGGTTTATTATAACCCCTGAGCTAAAGGAGGAATGATCGATGGGACAATGATGGACATTGCCTGAGGAGGTTATGCGAAGACCATCGGGCCACAAGGAAAACCGATACTCGAATTGAAAGAGAAACAAACACCATTCGACAACATAGAGGATACTCCAGGCGGGGCAGAATGTCGGCAGAACAGTGAAGACCCCAAGTGGAGGGAAGATAGATGAAACAGCAGAAAACCCAGGCGTGGCATAATTCGAACACCGAAAAAATTTTGGCTACAAAGGACTTATACACGAATTAAGCTGGACTCAATGTATTGGTTGTCGTGCAAGGGGGCTGACCTTGCTATCCTTTAAAAAGCTGTAACCGACGTAAGAGGTAGGCCCTAGCCCGTACTATAGTTAAAACATTGAAGAAAGGGAAAACAGACAGTCCTGCAAAAAGGACTTACATAGTATAACCTTGATGGGAAAGCCAACAGGTAGATCCAGGATCTCGGGAAGTAGCACTACCCAAGTGAAAGGACACCCCTGGAAGCTCACCCATGTGGAATTAATTGCGAAATAGCCTATCTGGGGCAAATAGCCTGGGCCATTAGGGGGGAATTGTAAAGGATAAATAGTAAGGTTATAGAAAGGGGGTCAGAATTATGCCGAACGTAGTGAACGTATCAATTGTCGATGTATGTAACACTTGATTATATAGGTATAACACATTTATACGCATTATATTATAGCTTAACCTTAGTAACACTGAAACAGCCAAAGTCAGCAGTTTTGTTTCAAAGTCGCTGATGAAGAGATAAATAAGCCAGAACAACCACACTCGGCGTCGAATAGACTGGGGTGGAGGGCAAAATACAATAAAACAATGATGAGAGATGGGCAGTTTCATGTACCACTCAGAGCCCGTCTGATAAGAGTCGACAAATCACTGTAACTTCGCTGATAGCAATAGACCTTTCCATGATTTTGGAGGAGGATAGCTCCTCTCCAACACCTGTATACATTATGCTTCAAAATTCTTCTACTTCGGAGGTTCCAAGACTGAACCTTCCCGTTCATTGCTCGTAATAAAACCGGTAAACCTGAGGTTTCGTTTGTTTACTTCCGTGTTCGTCATACAGTGGGAAGCTGGGCGAGGTGTCGGTTAACTATATCAGTTGGTCCATCCCGAGGGAGAGAAGCCTCTTTTTTACCACAACACCTCCCCTCCTCACCCTCCATCTCCTCTCCTCTCTCCTCACGTCTCTCCTCTGTGCACCTCCTCTCCTCTCCTCTACCTTCTACCCTCCTCTACTCTATTCTCCTCTCCCACCCTCGCCTGTACCCTCTCCTCTCCCCGTCCTCCCCTCTAATTCCCTACCCTCTTCCCTCCGCTTTCCTCTCCTCTCCTCTCATAACATCCACTCTCCGTTCCACAACTCTCCCCTGCTCTGCTTTCTTCTCCCCTCTCCTCCCCTCGTCTCTCTTTTCCTCCCCTCTCCACTACTCTCCTCCTCTCGCCTCTCCTCTCCTTCACACTCTTCTCCTCTCCCCTCTGCTCACCTCCTTATCCTTTCATCATCTCTCCTCTCCCCTCTGCTCCCCCATCCTCTCCACTCGGCTCATCCCTTCTCCCATCTCCTCCTCTCTCCTCTCCACTTCTCTTCTCACCTGTCTTCCCGTTCTCTCCTGTCTCCTCTCCTCTCTCCTCTCCACTCTCCGCAACTCTCCTTCCCTTTCAGCTGTTCTCCTCAACTCTCTTGTGCCTCATTTTCTCCCCTCTTGCCTACCTTTTCCACGCCTCTACTCCATTCTCCCCTCTCCCCTACACTATTCTCCTCCCCTTCCCTCTCCTCCATTCTCCTCTCATCTCCTCTGCTCTCTCATCTCCTGTCTTCCCCGATCCACCCCTATCCTCACCTATCCTCTCCTCTCTCCTGTTTTCAGGTCGCTTCTCTGTCCACTCTCCTCTCTCCTCCCCACTCGTCTCCACTCCAATCATCGCGACTCCTCTCCCCTAAATTCTCCCCTCCTCTCCTCACCCCTCTCCTCTCCTCCTCACCTATTCTCCCCTTTCATTTTAACTCCTCTCCTCACTTGTTTCCTCTGATGTTCTCCCCTCTCCTCTCCTTCCCGCTCCTCTCCTTCCCTCTGCTCTCCTGCCTGTCCAGTCCTCTCTTCTCCACTTCTCTCCTCCCCCTCCTACACTCTCCTCCCCTCTTCCCTCCTTTCCTCTACCCTCTTTTCACCTCCTCCTCTCATGCACTGTCTTCTCTCTCCTCTTCTCTCCCCTAACTTCCTCCCCTCTTCTCCACTCACCTCTACTCCCCTCTCCGTTAACCACTCTTCTATCCTCTCCTGCCCTCGCTTCTAAACTCCTCCCTTGTCCCCTCTCTTCTCCTCTCCTCTCCTCTAATCTACTACCTCCTCTCTCCACTCTGCTTTCATCTTTTCTCTCCTATCCTCTTATCTCCTCTATTCTCCTCTCCATTGCTCGAATCTCCACAGCTCTTCTCTCCTCCACTCTCATCTCCGCTTCCCCTCTCTTCACCCCTCTCCTCCCCTCCCTTCTCATCTCTTCTCGCCCCTGCTCTCCCCACTCTCTTCCTCTCCTCTCCTCTGATGGTCTCTCCTCTGCTCTCCCACTGCCCTTCCCCTCTCCTCTGCTCTACTCTCCTTCTCTCTCATCATCTCTCACCTCTCCACTTCTCTCCATTCCTCCCTTCTCTCCTACGCTCCTCTCCTCCTCTCCCCGCTACTCTCATCTCTCTTCTGTCGCCTACCTTCTCCCCACCTCTACTCCACTCTCCTCTCCACCCCTCTACCCTACACTCTCATCTCCACTCCCCTCGCCTCTCCACTCCTCGCATCCCTCTCCTCTCCCCTACCTTCTCCTCACCTCTATTCCACTCTCCTCTCCATCCATCTCCCCTACACTATCATCTCCTTTCCCCTCCTCTCCTCTCTTCCCCTCTCCTATCTTCTCTTGAACTCTCCTCTGCTTTCCTCTACTCATCTCTGCTCTGCTCTCCTCTGCTCGCCTCTCTACTTCCCCTTTCATCTATCCTATCCTCCACTAACCTCTCCTCCCCTTCCTGCTCATCTTCACTCTTTCCTTCTCCCACCTCTCCTCTCACCTCCTATCCTCTGCTCTGCTCTGCTGTCTTCTCCACTCCACGCATATCCTCTCCTCACCTCTGCTCTCCTATTCCCCTCCTCTCCTCTCCTCCACACTCATCTCCTCTCGTCTACTTCCCTCCCACCTCCTGTCCTCTCTCTTCTCCTCTCCTCACCTCTCTGCTCCTTTCATCTCCATTCCTCACATCCAGTCTCTGCTCTGAGGAAAATAAACGATTTGATGGCGTGTGACTGTCAGTGTGGCATCGGTCGCCATGAATCCTTAATGACCATTGTAATAATAGCACACGCGTATCCTTACTGACCAATATGTTATCTGTCCCCATGTGCCCTGACTGACCACTGTATTATCTGTCCCCATGAACCGTTACTGACCAATATATTATCTGCACCATGTCCCCTTACTGACCACTGTATTATCTGTCCCAATGTATCCTTACTCACAATTATATTAACAGTCACCATGTACGCTTACTGACGATTGTATTATCAGTTCTTATGTACCCTTACTAACCACTGTATTATCAGTTCCCATGTACCCTTACTGACAATTGTATTATCAGTCCTCATGTACAATTACTGACCAATATATTATCTGCCCCATGTAACCTTACTAACCACTGTATTATCAGTGCCCATGTATCCTTAATTTGAACTGTACTGTCAGTCCCCGTGTATGTTACTGACATTTACTTAGCCTGCCTCTATCCTTCCATTTGTTTTATTTCACTTGTGTTACCCCGAGAAGTGAATTGAAAATCTGAAATTACAGAGCTATTTTACATCTCAGTAATAATAGAAACTGCCTAAATGAAAGTTGCTCCCTTCACATGCATGCTGTGATTCTGTGGAATTAACTATTTCTGCTTTTACCAATAGTGCTTGGTTTTGGATAAAGTTATTTGATCTGAAGGCCACGTTGCTTTTAAGATATTTTGCAATTGAAAGTGATGCAAAGAAAAGGTTCGGACAACTTGTTTATTCAGAGACTGTGATTAATATCCTTCAGTATGCAGTTTAATTGTCTCACTGGAGAGTTCCCTCAGGCTATAAATAGGGATTTGTTTTCAGTCTGTACAGCAATGTTTGACTGAAGTTGTTGTTTAAAACGAACAGCGATCATTGGAGCTCAGAGAAAGTCAAGTCATGTTCTGGGAGATTCCAACTCAGCTTTGGATCCTGTGGGCACTTTTGGATGTAGAACGTATTTATTACCCGCTCCTCGCTGCTGTTGGTGTTCCTGGTGAGTCCTTCATCTGCAATAAATTATGTAACCCATGTTTCTCTGTATTTGCTGTCCTTGTCCTTTAGTTCTAGTTATTAATTGTATCAATTTAAACCTCTTGTTCTTTGTCTGGCAATGCAAATAAGTTTCTGTCATGTAATGTTTGATCGTTTGTTAATTCGCTGCTCCCAGTTCAATGAACAGTATGTTGTTTCCACAACTTGCTTCCAGTGATAGTGGTTTACAGGATTTGAGAGAAATTTGATTTTATTGACACAGATATGTTGGTGAACGATTATATTATTGAACAGCTTGCAGTCAGCTTTCTGCACTGATGCCCAGTGTTGGATAATAAATATGTGTTCAGCGGTAACAAGTGTTTTAAGGTCCACTGGTTATTGTTAATGACACTGACCAGTGGAAATCAGCGTTGAGAGACCCTTCACAAATACACTGAGATATGAGACATTATCCACTAATGATTCAGCTATAGACAGTTGTCGCAATTTCCACCGCCTCCCGCTCTGCCTCACAGTCACTAATTCCAGATGGTCAGGACAGGGTTAAAACTGCAATACGTCTTCCAGTAAAATGTTTATTCAGTTGTGTTTGAATTGATTTATTTCCCTTGTTCAGCCACAGTTCAGGAGAGCTCGGGGTGGGCCGCACGGTAGCAACTATTCAAAATGGAGCACTATATTGTGAAATAGTTTGATATTTCCAGTCTCAAACTCTCTCTGTCTACTGGAAGACTGTAATTTTCTCACACCAGGTGAAAGGCAGTTGGTTGACACAGTTCCAGCTGTAAACAGACACGTTCGTAAAGCGACAGTCCCTTCTTTAAAGATTATTTGCAATGTTCGTGGAAAGTCAGCTTAAGCCAATTACAAAGTGTACTTTCAAAACAATGGTAGGAAAGGTTCTGATTTCGACACATAATACATTTCAAGTCATCTTCTTCAGCTTACGACACAACCGCAGTAACCTCGCCAAAGACTGCATTCCCCTCTCAGGCCACAGATTTCATTCCCCACCTTGGCCACAGACTCCATTCCCCTCACTGTACAGAGATTCGATTCCCTTTCGTGGACAAAGAATCGATTCCTCTCCTTGGCCACATACTCCATTCCCCTCCCTGTCACAGACTCCATTCCTTTCCTTGGCCACAGACTCCATTCCCTCCCTTGGCCCCCAATTACATTCTCCTCCCTGGACACAGATTTCATCCCCCTCGCTGTCCCCATACTACATTCCCATCCCTGGAAAACACCACACGTCCCATCCGCTGGTGTAATCAGTCCTGTCCCAAACAGTACACGTCCCATCCGATGATTTCATCAGTCCTGACCCAAACACCACAAGTCCCAATGGCTGGTTCATATAATCCTGACTCATTTCACACATAATACTTTGAGACAGCTGTTGTTGCTCTCAATCTGAAATATAAATTCCCTCTTTTTCTCTTTCTTACAGTGAACTTAGTGACGATAATGATCCTGTCTCAAGGAAGGTGCGGTCTCTCCAAGTGTGTCACCCGTTACCTGGTGGCAATGGCAGCGGCGGATCTACTGGTCGTTATCCTCGACCTGATATCCAGGCAGATTGCTATTCGTTATTCAACCGTGTTTGTGTTCATGTGGAAGATTAATGTTTGTAATATCCATGCCATCCTGCTTTACGCAGTCACGAACTGTTCCGTCTGGTTCACAGTTGCTTTTACCTTTGATCGATGTATAGCCATTTGTTGTCAGAAGCTCAAAACCAAATACTGCACCGAGAAAACGGCGACTGTGGCTGTGGGAACAGTGAGTGCGCTGTTCTGTGTAAAGAACACTTTCTGGTACTTTATGTATGGAGGTATGTATAATATTTCCAATAGTCCCTGGTTTTGTTTTGTTCGATTGGAAGTCTATGAGTCAGTATCATGGGCAGTAATTGAATTCCTTCATTATATTATAACACCGTTTATTCCATTTGTTCTGATCCTTCTGCTCAATACTTTAACTGTCAGACACGTTTTAGTGTCGAGCAGAGCCCGCAGGAGACTCAGGGCCCACAGCAGTGGGGAGAGTCCCAGTGACCCAGAGATGGAGAAACGAAGGAAATCCATCATTTTACTGTTTGTTATATCCGGCAATTTTATGCTCTTATGGGCAGTGTTTCTGTTGTATTCTGTTTTTGAACGATTGTATTCGTTAAACGTTATTCCTGTATCTCTACCTAAATATGTACAGGAAATGGGATTAATGCTTCAGCTCCTGAGTTGCTGCACCAACACATGTATTTATGCCGTGACCCAGACGAAATTCAGAGAGGAGTTGAAGAATGTGGTGAAATATCCCTTTACTGTAATTGTTAAATGCATTAAATTATAAGAATCACACAATGTTTTGGGCGGGTGTTCTGCCCAATCCGCTCATCTCTGTGATATACACAGAGTGAGGCATGTTTTGATCTTTCACCGCGCGGATTCAGCGACTCACAAAAATGGTAGAGGTGGGGAAGTCCACGGAGATCAGTCCCGTTGGACTCCTGCAGGTTTTATCCCCGCTAAGACGTCTGCTGCGGTTTCGGACGGGTTTATAAAGCTCCCGACCGCTGGGCTCGTGTCGGATGTGTTTACCCAAAGAGAGCGGCACGGTGAAGGTGGCTCTGTTACTTTTCAGTCCACGGGCGGAAGGGCCGCTCAGTCCCCAGCATTCACAGGGAAAGCTGGGGGGAAATGGCCTGGGACCAAACAACAGCCAGGGAGGCAAGGTTTCAAAGGCTCAAAAGGCCAGTGCTTTCATCCTTTTGCAGGCTCCTTGTGTTTTTCTCCAAGTGGGGTTTAACCTGAGCAGCCCCAGCGCCCGGTGATAGCGACGTATCCTTGTTTCAGATAATCTACCTTTGGGATTAACGGGCCTCCTGCAGACGGAGTATCTTCCAGTGAAATTCACCACTATAACGTTCCTTTGTAAGTTTGCCTGAACAATGCGGTGAGCTGCAGGATGAAGTGTTCCCCGCACACACTCGACACACATTAAACTCAGCTCCTCCTCACTCTCTGTAAAATCTCCGTGCTAAACATAGCCCATAATATGCAGTGTTCAGGGAGGGTGGTAACGAGCTTTGTTGCTCGCTATTGCAGTATGTGTGATGTAATAAAGCAGGGAAACTCACATGACACTGTGCCTGAGTATTGTGACATCACAGATCTGCCCTTCTGACCATGCCCTGGTCTGTGGTTGATCCAGAATCGCATTTCAGACATCCCTTCTCCTTCACACCTCACTTTACATAGAGTTACTTAATGTCTGCAACACCGAAATAGGCCATTCGGTGCTCGCGGCTGCAAACTGGTCTGAGGCCGTTCCCCTGAGGTTTCACTGGGGGTGCTGGGAGTTAGCAGCCCATCTGCCTGTGGACTGCAAATTTACAGAGCGACCTTCCCCACCCCGAACCTTTCGGCCCAGCAAAGCATGTCAGAGCTTACTCTATCACCACATCATGATCTTAAACGGAGTGCACAAAGAGAGTGTTAAACTTGGGAACGTAGAGAAAGTGAGATTCAGTGGTAAGTCCGTGGTGAGTCTGGCTGAGTATTAGCTGTAAAAAGGGACATTTAGATTAACGTTTTGAATTGAACTTAGAACTTTAAATACAGAAGTTAGCAGAAACTGCCTGTTAGTGGTAGTTAACTATCAGTCAGCTGTAAGTGTTAGTCTTAAATATGTGCTAATTACTGCGAGCAATGGGCATGGAGCTGAGACAGCACTTGTAACTTGTGTGTGGCTCCAAAGATATAAAACGAAACACTAACTGCTGATGCACAGTGTGTTCTGCACAGTGATATTAAACGGAATTTGGTGAGAGTTTGAATGGGAACAGTGGTTGAAGGAGGTGCTGCTTTGGCCTCCAAAATACAGCAGGTTGAATACGTTTGGAGAGTATTACCTTTTTTCTCGAAGCTTGGTCCACACTAAGACCTGGGAGCAATAACAATACTTTATTAAATTAATAATTTAACTATAATTACTAATTAATTAATATAATTATAAATAACAATTGTCTAAAAACTAAGTAATTAAATTAATTCAGTGTGTAATAAGCAAATAAATTTATAAAAAATAACTAAAGATGGCAGGGTAGGCAATGAGTCGAGACTGTAGTGTGTGTGAGTTTGTGGACATCAAATCTGTCCCACATTCCCACATCTGCAATAAATGTGTATTCTTTATTCGCTCTGGCTCAGGGTAATTGGGCTGGAGTGCGAGTTCGACACACTCTGAAACACACAGGAGGAGTGATTTAATCCAGAAAACAGTCACATCCCACAGAAAAGCGCAGGTTCAGGAAAGTCCGTGGTTGATTGGGTGTCGTGTGGCGAGAACTGAGGAGAGGCTGAGAATGAGACAATGCTCCTGCCCAACGATAGGGATAAAGATTGCGTGGAGGACATCCACAATACATACCAAGGTACGTGGCTCACAATGTTGTCCACAGACAGAGATAGGAAGAAATATTAAACAACTACTTTGCATCAGTATTTATCAGGGAGTCAACACAGGTGGACATGATATTGGATGATATTAGAAATGAAATAACTGCATTTAAAATAACAAGAGTACAATATTATGTAAACTAATCAAACCGAAAATGGATAAAATGCCGGCTTCGGACAAATTACATCGAGGGAAGAGATAGCAGAGGCATTAATAAACATATTCATTATTTCGCTAGAATAAAGTGCAGTGCCAGAGGATTGGCAGATACCTAATGTAATACCAATTTTTAAGAAGTGAGGTAGAACGTGTCTGAGGAACTATAGTCCAGTCAACTTAACGTCGTTGGGAGGAAAAATAATGGATTCCCTACTAAAGGAGAAAGTGGAAGAACAACTAGAAACCAAAAATGAATAGTCAGCATGGATTATAAAAGGGAAAGTCTTGAATTGACCAAATTCTTTGAATTTTTCGAAGAAGTAACAGATAGCGTAAACTAACGTAATGTAGTAGATGTAATTTATTTGGATTTCCAAAGGCCTTCGATAAGATACCCCATAATAGACTGAAAGGGCAGATGACAAATCGTAATTACAATTAATAATAATAATTGTGATGTTTTAAAATGGAGTTAACAGATTTTTAAAATGGATCCCACAGCCTGTTTTTCAGATTGTGAGAAGCATGTGTGGAATGCCTTCCACAGAGGAGCAGATGTTCCAATTCATAGAGCAAAGGCCTTGGGAGCTGGGCACAGACACAGATAACATAGAATTTGAATTCTGTAATAAGATACAAGTTAAATAAAAAGAATCATAACAACATGTATCCTGAATTACTAATTAAACATATAGAGGCCAGATTGGAGGAAGCAACCTACCAGATAATCATGTATTAATCAATCAGCACATATTAATTGTAACTTGCATAATTAAGTAAGACTATAATCTGAAACTGTATAAAATAAGATGTCTCTGGCAGTTTCTCTGCGCATTCATTCAAGGATAGCTCAACTGGCAGCTTGTATCTTTTATTAATAAAAACTGCATTTACTTTAAGGCAAATGGACTCCGAGTATGGTTTGAAGTTAACTCGAACAACGCGGCGCAGTCAGCAGGATCTACTGGACGGGCAGATTAGACTCAAAAAGCCAAACCAACCGAATAACGAGTGAGCAGATAATTACCTTGAGAAATTCTCCTCGCAAAGTAAACAGAGATCCAACGAATCTGAGGTAGAGTCCATGCAGCCAGTAAATCCAGTTGAGGGGTGCGTCAGGACACTGTAAATAAAGACTGTAAGTTTTGGTACAACAAGTACGTATACAGGAAAAGAGCTTCAGTGTAAATAGTCCCACATAAGTAAAAGCGGAAAAACAGCACTAGGTAAAAAGCCTTGGTTTAAAAAGTTCTGCTTAAGTAAAGATGGTAAAAGAGGAACTGGGTAAAAAGCCCCAATGTATGAAATGGCAAAGGAATCTGCCAAGGCTCTTGGACGGCTGAGTTATAAACTACCAGAATAGTTTCTGAGAGAAAAATCTGAAAATGTCATGAAGATGGTTAAGGCAGGATATGATGAAGGGAAAAAGATCATTTTAAAAGTCGGAAAGATGAATAGAAAGAGACCCGAAGGTGAGATGGACAGCGAAAGTGACAAAAGACCACAGGATGTAAGTATAAAAATAGATATAGATGACAGAAGCGAATGGACAGAGGAATTTGGCCCAAATTTGTATCCCCCACTAATAGGGTTATGATTAGGACCTGAGGAAAATAAAGTATTGATTGGGGGCCAGAAGGCTCGCTTAGTAGATATTTTCCCGAAGTCCACAACAAAAACTATTAGTGACTTTCTTAAGTGAAGTGTGGATACAAAAATAGAGCCGGCCAAACAATAAGCTTTGTTGAATGAAGAGAGATTTTTGGGATTGTCTGTCTTTGAATGAAAGTGCTTGTGTGATTTTGGACTTCGGAATATTTGAGTTGGGAGTTAATGAATTTTTCAGGTGTCTGAAAGCCTGCTTCAGAAAGTGGTAGAGCTATCTGTTGTTATGGCCCCACCCACTTTTTCAGACAGAGTGAATTTGTTTTAACCCTTTGCAGTGTTGTCCTGTATGAAGGAAGTTTTAAGAAAGTGTGAACCTAGAATTGAATTACATTTTAATTTAGAAACCCAGGTGTGGATTTATTCAGATGATATGTTATGGAGCTAGGAAATGCACAAAGGATAGGTTTGTTGAGCAAAATATAAAAAATGTGTGGTCCCGATGGTTTAAAAAAAAATTTTCGACACGCTCATTTGTCAAAAGAAAACATGTAATCATTGATTACATTTGTTTGAAAGACAATACATTTAGTCTAGGAATGAGATAATGAACGGAGAAGGGAAATTGTAATGCCTTAAAAAAGAATCCTGCGTGGGTGTCTCAAGGCTGCGTGCTTGGGAAGTACGCCCCCATATTTCTTTGTGTAAAATCATGATACGAAAGCTTCGAGCTCAGTAAAAATATTTTTAAATAAAAGATTGGCATATTTGAGTTGGGATTTTGAGATATTTCTGGTGATTCTCCTTGATAAACATTTTGGTTGTATTGGAAAATCTTGGGTTTGGAAAGACTTTTAATAAAAGTAAACATACTGCGTCAGACGCTGAAGCTCAAAAAGATTACATTTATGAGATGCTGTATCACAAAATTGAAGTTACACCGCAAAAGATTAGAGTTTTTGATGTTCAGCTTCTAAAACAGAAGTTTGGCACGTAATTATAAAACAAGTACTTTGCATTCTGTGATCTATGAATCACTACAAAGAATAAATGATAAGTCCGATTAAAAAACAGTATTACCATATTTGACATTTCATAATCCAACAATAAATACAAATACTACAAAAGGGGAGCAGAAATCAGGATGGGAGCAGTGAAGAGTTAATTTTGTTGTGAATATTTCAAGTACCACTGTTTAAGAAAATACACAACAAAATGAAATACATTTAACATAAAAAGTTAAATCTGATCTCATAAAAAAAAAAAAAAACTATAATGGTTGAAAACAATATAGAAATACCTTCAGGGATCAGGTCAAACTCCTGGGCAAGTGGGGAGCTATCTGCGAAAGGGTAAAAGGAATTTTGAAAAAAATTAAATGTTAAAACGGCAGTCTTTAGCAGTTTAGAACAAAGGAAAATATAAGTTGAACTTGTGACTTCAGATACAGTGATTGAAGAACCACAGAAAGTGAGACGTAAAGGCTTTGAAACTGGAACATTTGAGATAACGGAAAGCAGCAATCAAAGCATCCGTGCTAGACTCTGTTCCAGTTATGGAAAAATCATTTAAGATAACGGAAAGCAGGATTTAAAGTAAATCCCAAAAAGGCACAAATCGGACAAGCTGTGGTACAGTACCTGGGACATGAAATATCCCAAGGAACTCGGACCATGTCCAATGACAGGAAGGAGGACATTAGGATTATGCCAAGACCAAAACCAGCCTGAGGGTTTTGTAAGGTACTGGGGTTCTTTAGCTATTGCAGGAATTTTGTGCCTAACCACAGCAATTGCAGAACCAATACAGTGGCTAGTGAAAGGAAAATCCGGTTGAAATGGAAATGGTAAGACTCTAACTAAAACTGGAATATCCAGGATGTGTTTTATCAACAGAATATAAACGTGATCATCACCGTCCTTCCGATTCTACAAGGACAAGCTACAAGGCCGCCCCGAGGTTGCCCAGAAGCATTTAACCACAGCGGAGGGTACAACAACTACGTAAAGCAGCCTCTAGAGGGCGACATCTAAGTATCAGGAGCGTTTGTCTTGAAGCCATAAGATAAGTGTGTAAAAAATGTTACCTGAATAATGTAAACCAGGGGAATTAAACTTGGGAAATTGCCTGGTAGTTAAACCTGGAACAGAAGTAATGTTGTTATTTGACAATGTGCAGCATGAAATGTTACCTGTGAGCATAAATGTATCAGCCCTATACCTGCCAGAAAAAAATTAGCCACAAGACTAAAGCGTTGTAAATACGATTGCTAGACACAATCCTGAGAATAGCTAGTGACACATCAGGAGGAAGAGATAACACAAGAAGCTGAGACACAAAGAAGGAAGACAGAGGAGATTTACAGCGAATGACGTATTAACTTTACAGGGACATTTCTAGTAAATGCACCAGATATACAGGCGATCCAGGCACGTGTAGATAGTTTGAGGGGAACAACGGAGGTACTAATCAGGAAACAGGCCAGGATTGGGATAGAATCTTCAGAGTTAGGATCTAAAACATCCAAAAAAAATGCTAGAGGGTGTATCCGTATTGGAAGGCCATGCACGAACAATTAAAGAGCAAAATAAGCAGGAATTGAGAGGACGATGCCGAGGACAGGAAAATAGACACATGTCATGCCGATGGTAGATGGCTGATTGGTCAGGTGAGACACAATATGGATCAGATACAAACCGGGCGAGTTACAGGTTCAATAAATAGCACCCAGTTGAAAGAAATGGCACAGCACACTGGGCCATTAGATGCATGCACCATGAAACATAGAAACATAGAAAAAAGGTTGCAGGAATAGGCCATTCGCCCCATCGAGCCTGCACCAACATTCAATAAGGTCATGGCTGATCATTCACCTCAGTACCCCTTTGCTGCTTTCGCTCCATACTCCTTGATCCCTTTACCTCAAGGGCCATATCCAACTCCCGCTTGAATATATCTGATGAACTGGCATCAACAACGTTCTGCGGAAGAGAATTCCACAGGTAACAACTCTCTGAGTGAAGAGGTTTCAACTCATCTCGGTCCTAAATGGCTTATCCCTTGTCCTTAGACTGTGACCACTTGTTCTGGACTTCCCCAACATCGGGAACGTTCTTCCTGCATTTAACTTGCCCAGTCCATGCAGAATTTTAAGTTTCTGAGGTCCCCTCTCATTCTTCTAAACTCCAGTAAATACAGACGCAGTCGATCCAATCTCTCCTCATATGTCAGTCCTACCATCCCGGAAATCAGTCTGGTGAACCTTCGCTGCACTCCCTCAATAGCAAGAACGTCCTTCCTCAGATTAGAACAAAACTGAACACATTATTCCAGGTGAGGCCTCACCAAGGCCCTGTACAGCTGCAGCAAGACCGCCCTGCTGCTATATTCAAATCCCCAAGATATGGGGCCAACATGCTATTTGCCTTCTTTCTGTCTGCTGCACCTGCATGCCAACCTTCAATGACTGATGTACCATGACACCCGGATCTCGTTGCACTTCCTCTTTTCCGAATCTGTCGCCATTCAGATAATATTCTGCCTTTGTGTTTTTGCCACCAAAGTGCATAACCTCACATTTATCGTTATTAAAGAAATCTGCCACGCAATTGCCCACTCACCGAACCTGTCCAAGTCACTCTGCAGCCTCTTAGCATCCTCCGCACATATCACACCGCCATCCAGCATAATGTCATCTGCAAAATTGGAGATATTATGCACAATTCTTTCATCTAATTCATTGATGTATATTGTAAATTATTGGGGTCCCAGCACTGAGCCCTGCGGCACCCAACTAGTCACTGCCTGCCATTGTGAAAAGGACCCGTTTATCCCGACTCTGTCAACCAGTTCTCTATCCACATCAATACATTACCTCCAATGCCATGTGCTTTAATTTTGCACACCAACCTCTTGTGTGGGACCTTGTCAAAAGTCTTTTGTAAGTCCCACTGCACCACATCCACTGGTTCTCCCTTGTCCGCTCGACTCGTTGCATCCTCACAAAATTCTAAAAGATTTGTCAAGCATGATTTCCCTTTCATAAATCCATGCTGATTTGGACCGATCCTGATAGTGCTTTCCAAATGTGCTGCTGTTTCATCTTTAATAATTGATTCCAACATTTTCCCCACCACTGATGTCAGGCTAACTGGTCTACAATTACGTGTTTTCTCTCTCCCTCCTTTTTCAAAATGTGTTGTTACATTCGCTACCCTCCAGTCCATACGAACTGATCTAGACTTGATGGACTGTTAGAAAATGATCACCAATGCATCCACTATTTTTAGGGCCACTTCCTTAAATATTCTGGGATGCAGACCATCAGGCCCAGGGGATTTATCGGCCTTTAGTCCCACCAATTTTCCGAACATAATTTCCCACAAATAAGGATTTCCTTCAGTTCCTGCTTCTCACTAGCCCCTCGGTCACGTAATATTTCCAGAAGGTTATGCGTGTCTTCCTTCGTGAATGCAGAGCCAAAATATTTGTTCAACTGGTCGACCGTTCCTTTGTTCCCCATTATAAATTCACCTGAATCTGACTGCAAGGGACCTACGTTTGCCTTCACTAATCTTTTTCTCTTCACATATCTATAGAAGTTTTTATGTTCCCAGCAAGCTTCCTCTCATACTCTATTTTCCCCCTCCGCAATAAAACGCTTTGTCCTCCTCTGCTGAATTCTAAATTTCTCCCCGTCCTCGGCTTGATGCTTTTTCTGACCAATTTAAATGCCTCTTCCTTGGATTTAACACTATTCTTTATTTCCCTTGTTAGCCACGGTTGAGCCACCTTGCCCGTTTTATTTTTTTAATCCAGACAGGGATTTCCAATTGTTGAAGTTCATCCATGTGATTTTAAATGTTTTCTATTGCCTATCGGCCTCAACCCTTTTAAGTATCATTTCCCAGTCTATTCTAGCCAATTCATGTCTCATACCATCGAAGTTACCTTTCCTTAAGTTCAGGACCGCAGTCTCAGAATTAATTGTTTCACTCTCCACCTTAACAAAGAATTCTACCTTATTATGGTTACTCTTCCCCAAGGGGCCTCGCACAACAAGATTGCTAATTAGTCCTTTCTCATTACACATCAACCAGTCTAGGATGGCCAGCCCTCCAGATGGTTCCTCAACATATTGGTCAAGTAAAACATCCCGTATACACTCCAGCAAATCCTCCTCCACAGTATTGCTACCAGTGTGGTTAGGCCAAATTATATGTAGATAAAAGTCGCCCAATAAACTTCTGTACCTATATTGCACACATCCCTGCTTTCTTGTTTGATGCTGTCCCCAAACTCACTACTATTGTTTGGTGATACACAACTCCCACTAGCGTTTTCTTCCCTTTGATATTCCGCAGCTCCACCCACACAGAATCCACGCGAATGTCCTTCCTTACTATTGCGTTAATTTCCTCTTCAACCAGCAATGCCACCCCACCTCCTTTTCCTTTCTGTCTATCCTTCCTGATTGGTGAATATCCCTGGATGTTGCGTTCCCAGCCTTGGTCACCCTGGAGCCATTTCTCCGTGATGCAAATTACATCATATTCATTCATTGCTGCCTGTGCAGTTAATTTGTCCACCTTATTACGAATACTCCTCGCATTGAGGCACAGTGCCTTCAGGCTTGTTATCTTACCGCACCTTGTCTCTTTATAATTTGGCTTCAATGTGGCCCTTTTTGATTTTTGCCTTGGGTTTCTCTGCCCTCCACCTTTACTTTTCAGCCCCCATTATACTTCCCTCTGTCTCCCTGCATAGGTTCCCATCCCACTGCCATATTCGTTTAACCCCTCCCCAACAACACGAGCAAACTCTCCCCCGTGGACATTGGTTCTGCCCAGGTGCAGAGCGTCTGGTTTGCACTGGTCCCAGCTCCCCCTGAACCGTTTCCAATGTCCCAGGAAATTGAATCACTCCATTCTGCACCACACATTCATCTGAGCTATCCTGCGATTCCTACTCTGACGAGCAGGTGTCAGTGGCAGCTATCCTGAAATTGCTACCTTTGAGGTCCTATTTGTTAATTTAGCTCCAGGCTCCCTAAATTCAGCTCGAAATTCCTCAGACAGAGTGAGTCAGACTCAAACACAAACACATGAAGACTCTCTTAACACAGAGAGTGAGAGGCACAGAAACATTGCATAATCCCATTTCTTTGTCAGTTGAGAATGTTATAAAGTTATCGACATGTACAGATTCAACAGAATACATTTGCGTATTACTGAGCAGAATGGGAGGAAATCGGTTTCAATTTAAAGATTTACCAAGAGTGGGGTATCGAACACACACAGCTACACACCCATTGGATTTTACGTCCAACGCCTAAACCACTCGGCCATCCTGGTTTTATCAGTATTCGGATTTTGTCTCTGTGAGAATATGGGCTGCAGCTCCACTCTCACAGACAGAGGTTTTCAATGAGCATTTTCAAATATTTACAGCAATATTGACACAGGGGCAATTCTCCTATTCTTTTTCGAGTAATGCTCTGGGAACTTTCACACCCACCCAAGGGTGCAGACGGAGCTTCAATTTAACATTTCATCCGAAAGTCAACAGCTTCAACAATGCAAAATTGCCCAAGTACTGTATTTGAGTGTCAGCCAAGATTAAATGCTCAAGTCTCAGGAGAAGGACTGACACACACAACCTCCTGATTCAGCCGAGAA
Organism: Pristiophorus japonicus; assembly: GCF_044704955.1. NCBI lineage: Eukaryota > Metazoa > Chordata > Chondrichthyes > Pristiophoridae > Pristiophorus > Pristiophorus japonicus. Next base: position 50,354,862 of record NC_091999.1, read on the forward strand.
TGCTGCCACTGAACCAAATCTCACATCCGTATTACTTTCCCCAAGTCTTTTTATAAAGTTCCAGGACATTTGAAGCAATATTCAACATTTTGAAAAAGCTCCACCCTCATCAGGGCATTGAACCCCGACCTCACGAGTGACAGGAAGGGATACTAACTACTACACGAACGAGGAACTGACGGGCATTTGCTTTGTCAGAGCAGGAATCGAGCTGTGAACAGAACTGGACAACATGAGAAGTCGACAGGCACATTGAGAGACAGAGACAAACCGACAAACAGGGAGAGACAGACAGCGAGATAGAGACAAAGTGAGACAGAAAGTATGAGACTGAGAAGGAGAGGCAGACTGAGTGAGAAAAAGACTCAAACACACACATATACAGATATGTGTGTGTATGTGCTCTTTAAAGAGAGAGAGGGAAAGAATGAGAGAAAGACAGTGACAAAGAGAGAGACAGAGAAAGAGTGAGTGACAGATCGAGAGATAGGCACAGATATAAACAGAAAATGATGAAACAGCAGGTTAGAGACAGGAACTAACAGAGACAGGCAAAGAGAGAGACAGGTACAGACATGGACAGACAGAGAGGTTGGGAATGAGAGCGACAGTCAGACAGAGAGACTGAGAGAATCCCATTGGAACAGAACTGGACATCGTGAGAAAGAGGCAGATAAGTTGAGAGACAGGGAAACAGGAGGAAGGTCAGACTGAATAACAGAATGCCTCATACACGTACATATACAGAGATGTGTTTGTGTGCTCCATAAAGAGAGGGAGGCAAATAGTGATGGAATGACAGGGACAAAGACAGGAGCAAAGAGAGAGACAATTCATAGAATGCATACGGGACTATTTCTTAGAACAGTATGTAACAGAGCCTACAAGGGAGCAAGCCATCTTGGATCTGGTCCTGTGTAATGAGACAGGAAAAATAAATGATCTCCTCATAAAAGATCCTCTCGGAATGAGTGATCACGATATGGTTGAATTTGTAATACAGATTGAGGATGAGGAAGTTGTATCAGAAACGAGAGTACGATGCTTAAACAAAGGGGACTACAGTGGGATGAGGGCAGAGTTGGCTAAAGTAGACTGGAAACAAGGACTAAACAGTGGCACAATTGAGGAAAAGTGGAGGACTTTTAAGGAGCTCTTTCATAGTGCGCAAAAAAATATATTCCAGTGAAAAAGAGGGGCGGCAAGAGAAGTGATAACCAGCCGTGGATAACCAAGGAAATAAAGGAGAGTATCAAATTAAAAACCAATGCGTATAAGGTGGCCAAGGTTAGTGGGAAACTACACGATTGGGGAAATTTTAAACGACAGCAAAGAATGACTAAGAAAGCAATAAAGAAAGGAAAGATAGATTACGAAAGTAACTGGCGCAAAATATAAAAACAGATAGTAAAAGCTTTTACCGATATATATAACGGAAGAGAGTGACTAAAGTAAATGTTGGTCCCTCAGAAGATGAGAAGGGAGATTTAATAATGGGAAATGTGGAAATGGCTGAGACCTTAAACAATTATTTTGCTTCCGCCTTCACAGTGGAATACACAAAAACAATGCCAAAATTTGCAGGCCACAGGAATGTGGGAAGGGAGGACCTCGAGACAATCACTATCACAAGGGGAGTACTGATGGACAGGCTAATGGGACTGAAGGTAGACAAGTCCCCTGGTCCTAATGAAATACATCCCAGGGTATTAAAAGAGATGGCTGAAGTTATAGCAGATGCATTGGTTATAATCTACCAAAATTCTCTGGACTCTGGGGAGGTACCAGCGGACTGGAGAGCAGCTAATGTAACGCCTCTGTTTAAAAAACGGGGCAGGCAAAAGGCAGGTAACTATAGGCCGGTTAGTTTAACATCTGTAGTGGGGAAAATGCTTGAAGCTACCATTAAGGAAGAACTAGCGGGACATCTAGATAGGAATAGTGCAATCAAGCAGACGCAGCATGGATTCATGAAATGGAAATCATGTTTAACCAACTTACTGGAATTCTTTGAGGATATAACAAGCATGGTAATAGAGGTGTACCGATGAATGTGGCGTATTTAGATTTCCAAAAGTCATTCGACAAGGTGCCACACAAAATGTTACTGCAGAAGATAAATGTACGCGGAGTCAGAGGAAATATATTAACATGGATAGAGAATTGGCTGGCGAACAGAAAGCAGAGAGTCGGGAAAAATGGGTCCTTTTCTGGTTGGAAATCAGTGGTTAGTGGTGTGCCACAGAGATCAATACTGGGACCACAACTGTTTACAATATACATGGATGACCTAGTAGAGGGGACAGAGTGTAGTGCAACAAAATTTGCAGATGACACTAAGAATAGTGGGAACGCGGGTTGTGCAGAGGACACAGAGAGACTGCAAGGAGATTTGGATAGGTTAAGCGAATGGGCTAAGGTTTGGCAGATGGGATACAATGTCGGAAAGTGTGAGGTCATCAACCTTGGGAAAAAAAACAGTAAAAGGGAATATTATTTGAATGGGGAGAAATTACAACATGCTGTGGTGCAAAGGGACCTGGAGGTCCTTGTGCATTAATCCCAAAAGGTTAGTTTGCAGGTACAGCAGGTAATCAGGAAGGCGAATGGAGTATTGGCCTTCATTGCGAAAGTTATGGAGTACAAAAGCAGGGAGGTCTTGCTGCAACTGTATAAGATTTGGTAAGGCCGCAACTGGAGTACTGCGTGCAGTTTTGGTCACATTACTTAAGGAAGGATACACTAGCTTTGGAAGGGGTACAAAGACGATTCACTAGGCTGATTCCAGAAATGAGGGGGTTTCTTTATGATGATAGATTGAGTAGACTGGGTCCTTACTCCTTAGAGTTCAGACGGATGAGGGGTGATCTTATAGAAACATTTAAAATCATGAAAGGGATAGACAAGATAGAGGCAGAGAGATTGTTTCCACTGGTCGGGGAGACTAGCACTAGGGGGCACAGCCTCAAAATACGGAGGAGTCAATTTAAAACCGAGTTGAGAAAAAATTTATTCTCCCAGAGGGTTGTGAATCTGTGGAATTCTCTGCCCAAGGAAGCAGTTGAGGCTAGCTCATTGAATGTTTTCAAGTCAAAGATAGATAGATTTTTAACCAATAAGGGAATTAAGGATTACGGGGAGAGGGCGGGTAAGTGGAGCTGAGTCCACGACCAGATCAGCCATGATCTTATTGAATGGCGGGGCAGGCTCGTGGGGCTAGATGGCCTACTCCTGTTCCTAACTATTATGTTCTTATGTTCTTATGTTCAAAGGGGGAGACAGATAGAGAGAAAGACAGATATAGAGAGAGATAGAGAAAATAATTCGGTTCTGTCTTTACAAAGGAAGATACAAAAAACCTTCAAAATGTACCAGGGGACTGTGAGTCTAGTGAGAATGAGGAACTGAACGATATCCTTATTGGCGGGAAATTGTATTAGGGATATTGATGGGAATAATGGCCGATAAATCCCTGGGTCCTGATAGTCTGCATCCCAGAGTACTTACGGAAGTGGCCCTGGAAATAGTGGATGCATTGCTGATCATTTTCCAACAATCTATCGACTCTGTATCAGTTCCTATTGACTAGAGGGTAGCTAATGTGATGGCACTTTTTAAAAAAGGAGGGAGAGAGAAAGCGGGTAAATATAAATCGGTTAGCCTGACATCAGTAGTGGGGAAAATTTTGGAATCAATCATTAAGGATGAAATAGCAGCCCATTTGGAAAGCACTGACAGGATCGGACCGAGTCAGCATAGATTTATGAACGGGAAATCATGCTTGAGGAATCTTCTGGAATTTTTTGAGGATGTAACGAGTAGAGTGGACAAGGGAGAACCAGTGGATGTGGTGTATTGAACTTTCAATAGGCTTTTGACAAGGTCCCGCACAAGAGATTGGTGCACAAAATCCCAGCGCATGATATTGGGATTAATGTACTGATGTGGATAGAGAACTGGTTGGCAGACAGGAAGCAGAGAATCGGGATAAACAGGTCCTTTTCAGAATGGCAGGCAGCTACTAGTGAAGTGCCGCAGGGCTCAGTGCTGGGACCCCAACTCTTTACAATATACATTAACGATTTGGTTGAAGGAATAGAGTGTAATATCTCCAAGTTTGCGGATGACACTAAACTGGGTGGTATTGCGAGCTGTGAGGAGGATGCTAAGAGGCTGCAGGGTGACTTGGACAGATTAGATGAGTGGGCAATTATACGGCAGATGCAGTATAATGTGGATAAATGTGAGGTTATCCATTTTGGGGGCAAAAACACAAAGGCAGAATATTATCTGAATGGCGGCACACTAGAAAAAGGGGAGGTGCAACGAGACCTGGGTGTCATGGTTCATCAGTCACTGAAAGCGGGCACGCAGGTACAGCAGGCGGTAAAGAAGGCAAATGGCATGCTGGCCTTCATAGCTAGGGGATTTGAATATAGGAGCAGGGAGACCTTACTGCAGTTGTACAAGGCCTGAGTGAGGCGGCCAGACCTGGTATATTGTGTTCAGTTTTGGTCTCCTAGTCTGAGGAAGGACGTTCTTGCTATTGAGGGAGTGCAGCAAACCAGTTGCCAAACAGTTCTCTATTCACGCCAGTACCTTAATCCCAATACCATGCACTTGGATTTTGTGCACCAATCTCTTGTGCGGGACCTTGTCAAAAGCCTATTGAAAGTCCAAATACACCACATCCACTGGTTCTCCCTTGTCCACTCTACTCGTTACATCCTCAAAAAATTCCAGAAGTTTCATCAAGCATGATTTCCCTTTCATAAATCCATGCTGACTCGGCCGATATTGTCAACAGACTGATTCCAGGGATGGCAGGACTGTCATATGAGGAGAGATTGGATCAACTGTGCCTTTATTCATTGGCGTTTAGAATGATGAGAGGGGATCTCATAGAAATATATAAGATTCTGACGGGACTGTACAGGTTAGATGCGGGAAGAAAGTTCTCGATGTTCGGGAAGTCCAGAAACAGGGGACATAGTCTTTGGATAAGGGGTAGGCCATTTAGCACTGAGATGAGGCGAAACTTCTTCACTCAGAGTTGTTGACCTGTGGAATTCCCTGCCGCAGAGAGTTGTTGATGCCAGTTCATTGGATATATTCAAGAGGGAGTTAGATATGGCACTTACGGATAAGGGGGTGAAGGGTTATGGAGAGAAAGCAGGAAAGGGGAACTGAAGGAATGGTCAGCCATGAACATATTGAATGGCGGCGCAGGCTCGAGGGGCCTAATGGCCTAATCCTGCAGTTATTTTCTATGTTTCTATGTATCTAAAACTGAAAATGATGAAAATACTCATCAGGTTAGAGACAGGGACAAAGTGAGACAGGCAAAGACATGGGCAGACATGATGGGAAAGAGAGAGACAGTCAGACAGAGAGTCTGAGAGAATCCTATTGGAACAGACGTGGGCACCGTGAGAAAGAGACAGATTGAGAGACAGAGACAAACAGAGAAACAGGCACAAACAGAGTGAGTCAGAGAGAGGCAGACTCAGACTCAAGCACACAAACACATGCACAGCTCTCTAAAGACAGAAAGGCAGAGACTGAGATACACAGATACATTTCACAATTTCATTTCATGATCGGCTCAGAGTGTCACAGAGTAACAGAAAATTGTTGATTCTGCAGATGAAACTCAGGTATCACTGATCAGCATGGGGCAAAATCAGTGATAAATCAAAGAGATTCGAGGAGTGGGGTACGAACTCTCGTGGGAAAATCTCATTGAATTTTAAGGCTGGCGTCTTAACCAGTCGGCCATCCTGGTCCTTCCAGTGTTTCGATTCTGTCTCTGTGAGAATCTGGGCTTCAACTCCACCCCACAGACACACACATACACATCGGGTTTCAGTGAGCATTTCGGAACATTTTAATAATATTGACACAGGGGCAACTCTCCTATTCTTTTTCGAGTAATGCTGTGATCCACCCGAGGGTGCAGACGGAGCTTTAATTTAACATTTCTTCCGAAAGTCAACAGCTTCAACAGTGCAAAATTCCCCAAGTACTGCACTTGAGTGTCTGCCAAGATTATCTGCTCAAGTCTCAGGAGTGGGACTTAAACACACAAACTCCTGATTCAGTCGAGAATACCGCCACTGAACCAAAGCCGATACCAAAGTTCACAACCGTATTATTTTCATCAAATCTTTTAAAAAATTCCATGACATACCAAATTCATGGTGATGATTTATACAGACAGTTGCACATACACAGATATATATATATACCCGATAGAGAGACACAGACACACACACACATAAGCAAAAATATACTCGCACCAACGGACATGTCTATCCCTCTATATGTCTTAGACATATAGAGGGATAGACAGGCTGAATCACTGTCGCAACTTTGGCTAATTTTTGCGTTTTTCTATACGTAAGTATCGTGAAAATTGCAGTTTAATAAAAATGATTTAAAAAATGACAGTTTTGAAAGGTGTGGGACGTTATTCCATCTATCCCAGGATGAGTTTTGCAGAGACCTGGTTAAATTGTGAAATGGAATGAAAATGCTGAGAATCGTAGTCGGCAGGATTCCACCTTTAGGCGAAAAATACGATGGATTTTCGAGTTCATCGCTGTAACCTCTTGCCCACGACTACTGACTCGTTATTTATTTAAATGTTACTCAGATAAAACTCAGTCATCCACCTCTCTGCAGCAGATGACACAGAATTCTGAAAAAATCTCCTCTTCCTATATTTTTACTATTCTGCATTGCTCTGGAACTTTTTAATATTAATCTATACCAAGAAACAGAAGTAAAATCCTGCATTTTGAAAAAGCTTCCTGCCCGTTGGGAATTGAAACTCTGTCTTCTGCATAACAGGCCGGGATACTTAGCACTATTCCAACGAATGTGGATTTAGTCAAAGCAGGGATCGAACTGTGAAGAGAACTGGACTCCATGAGAAGTGGAGAGACACATTGAGAGACAGAGACAAACGGACAAACAGGGAGAGACAGACAACGAGATAGAGAGAACGAGAGACAGAAAGTGTGAGACTGAGAACGAGAGGCAGACGAATGGAGAAAAAAACTCAAACACATACTTATACAGAGATATGTGTGTGCTCTATAAAGAGAGAGAGGGAAAGAGTGAGACAAAGACAGTGTTAATGACAGTGACAAGGACAGAGACAGATAGAGAGAGAGCGACAGATAGAGAGAGAGACAAAGATATAAACAGACAATGATGGAAATACTCAGCAGGTTAAAGACAGGAACTAACAGCGACAGGAAAAGAGATACAGACAGGCAGAGGCATAGACAGACAGAGATGATGGGAAAGAGAGAGGCAGTCAGACAGAGAGACTGAGAGAATCCCATTCGAACAGAATTGGACACCGTGAGAAAGAGACAGACTCATTGAGAGACAGAGACAAACAGGGAAACAGGGAGAGACAGATAGCGAGATAGAGACAGAGAGAGACAGAAAGTTTTAGACTGAGAGTGAGGGTCAGACTGAGTGACACAAAGATTCAAATACTTACATACACAGAGATGTGTTTGCGTGCTCCATAAAGAGAGGGAGGCAAATAGTGATGGAATGACAAGAAAAAGACAGAGACAAAGAGAGAGACAGATAGAGAGAAAGACAGATAGAGAGAGAGAGAGAGAGAGAGAGAGAGAGAGAGAGAGAGAGAGAGAGAGAGAGAGAGAGAGAGAGAGAGAGAGAGAGAGAGAGAGAGAGAGAGAGAGAGAGAGAGAGATACATAGAAATGAAAACAGAAAATGATGGAATGACTCATCAGGTGAGAGACAGGGACCAACACAGACAGGTTAAGATATGGACAGAGATGAAGGGAAAGAGAGAGACGGTCAGACAGAATCCCTTTGGAACAGAATTGGACACAGTGAGAACAAGACAGAGGCAGACTTCGAGAGACAAAGACACAAACACAGCTTGCGAAAGAGAGAGGCAAAGACTGAGCGACACAGATACATTTCATTATCTGCTCAGAGTGTCACCGAAACATGCAAATGCAACAGATGTAAATCGGGTATCACTGAGCAGCATGGGAAATAATCTCTGTTTAATTAAGCAATTACCAGTTGTGGGGTTCGAACCCGCGCAATTATAATTTCATTGGATTTTAAGTCCAACACATTAACCACTCAGCCATCCTGGGCCTGGCAGAAACGGGCTTTGTCTCTGTCAGAATTTGGGCTTCAGCGCCACCCCCACAGACACACACACACACAGAGGGTTTCAGCGAGGATGTTCGAACATTTTTAGTGATATTGACACGAGGGCAACTCTCCGATTCTTTTTCGAGTAATGCTCTGGGACCTTTCACATCCATCCGAGGGTGCAGGCGGAGCTTTAATTTTACATTTCATCCGATGGTCAACAGCCTCAACAATGCAAAATTCCCTAAGTACTGCATTTGAGTGTCAGCCAAGATGATGCGCTCAAGTCTCAGGAGAGGGACTTACACAAACGACCTTTTGAATGGAGCCACTGAAACAAAGCCGATACCAAAGATCACAAGCGTATTATTTTCCCCAAGTTTTTTAAAAAGTTCCAGGACATACCAAATTCTTGGTGATGATTTCCATAGACAGTTGCACAGACACAGAGACATACATACAGATAGACATAGACAGACACACACACACATAAAATAACCAAAAATATACACGCATCAACATAGAAACATAGAAACATAGAAATTAGTTGCAGGAGTAGGCCGTTGGCCCTTCGAGCCTGCACCACCATTCAATAAGATCATGGCAGATCATTCAACCTCAGTACCTATATCCTCCTTTCCCTCCATATCCCTTGATCCCTTGAGCCGTAAGAGCCATATCTGACTCCCTCTTCAATATATCTAATGAACTGGCTTCAACAACTTTCTGCGGTAGAGAATTCCACAGGTTAACCACTCTCTGAATTAAGCTCTTTCTCCTCATCTTGGTCCTCAATGGCTTACCCCTTATTCTTAGACTGTGACCCCTGGTTCTCGAACTCCCCAGCAACAGAAACATTCTTCCTGCCTCTCACTTGTCCAATCTCGTCAGAATTTTATATGTTTCTATCAGATCCCCTCTCATTCTTCTAAACTCCAGTGGATACGAGCAGAGCTGATCCAGTCTATCCTCATATGTCAGTCCTGCTATCCCTGGAATCAAGCTGGTGAACCTTCGCTGTTCTCCATCAATAGCAAGGACGTCCTTCCTCAGATTTGGAGACCAAAACTAACAAAATATTTAACGTGTGGCTTCACCAAGGCCCTGTACAACTGCAGGAAGACTTTCCTGCTCCTAAATTCAAAGCACCTAGCTATGAAGGCGAACATGCCATTTGCCTTCTTCACTGCCTGTTGCACTTGCATGCCCACTTTCAATGAAAGATGTAGCATGACACCCAGATCAAGATGTACACAGAGTGCCTTAGACAAATAGACGGATAGACAGGCAGGGTCACTGTCGCTGCTTTGGCTGGCCTTTGCATTTGTCCGTCGAGAATGCTGCCACTGAACCAAAGCCAATGCAACGTCACAAACGTATTATTTTCTCCAAGTCTTTTGAAAAAGTTCCAGGACATACCAAATTCATGGTGATGATTTCCACAGACAGTTGCACATACACAGAGACATATATACAGATAGACAGATACAGACACACACACACACACTCACACACACACACACATAACCAAAAATATACAGGCACCAACGGACATGCACAGATGACTTAGACATATCGAGGGATAGACAGGCTGAATCACTACTTTGGCTGATTTTTGCATTTTTCTATCCGTATGTATCGTGAATATTGCAGACTAATAGAAATGTGAAAAAAATTTCAGTGTTGAAAGGTTTGGGACGTTATTCCATCTATCTCAGGATCAGTTTTGCAAAACCTGGTTAAATTGTAAAGAAAAGTGCTGAGAATTGTAGTCGGCAGGATTCGAACCTACACGCAGCAAACCCAAAGTATTTCTAGTCCATCGCTTTAACCGCTCGGCCACAATTACTGCGTCTCTGGCACTTTAAATGTTACTCAGAAAAAACTCAGTCGTCCATCTCTGTGCAGCAGACGGCAACAGAATCCTGAAAAAGTCTCCGTTTGCATAAAAACCTGGAAGAGGCAATCTCCTCTTGCTGTATTTTTACTGTTCTATATTGCTCTGGAACTTTTTAATAAAATCGAAACCAAGAAACAGAAGTAAAATTCGACATTTTGAAAAAACTGCTGCGACGTCGGGAAATTGAACCCGGTTCTCCCCCATAACAAGCGGGGATAATCACCACTAAACGGACGAGGGTACGGGTTGCGTTAGAGCAGCAATCGAGCTATGAACAGAAGTCGACAGACACATTGATCGACAGAGACAAACCGACAAACGGGGACAGACAGACAGCGAGAGAGAGAGACAACGCGAGACAGAAAGGGTGAGACTGAAAAGTGAGGCAGACTCAGTGAGAAAAAGACTCAAACACCTACATATACAGAGATGTGTGTGTGTGATCTATAAAGAGAGAGAGGGAAAGAGTGAGAGAAAGACAGTGACAAGGAGAGAGACAGATAGAGAGAGAGCGACAGATAGAGAGAGAGACAGATATAAACAGAAAATGATGGAAATGCTCAGCAAGTTAGAGGTAGCAACGACCAGCGACAGGCAAAGAGAGAGAGATAGGCAGAAACATAGACAGACAGAGATGATGAGAAAGAGTGAGACAGTCAGACAGAGAGACTGAGTGAATCCCTTTCGAACAGAACTGGACACCGTGAGAAAGAGACAGACAGATTCAGAACCAGAGACAAACAGGGAAACAGGGAGAGACAGACAGTGAGATAGAGACAAAGTGAGACAGAAAGTTTGAGACTGAAAGGGAGGATCAGACTGAATGAGAAAAAGACTCAAACACATACATACACAGAGATGTATTTGCGTGCTCCAAAAAGAGAGGGGGGGCAAATAGTGATGGAATGACAGAGAAAAGGACAGGGACAAAGAGAGAGAAAAAGAGGGCGACAGATAGAGAGAAAGACAGATAGAGAGAGAGAGACATAGAGACAAACACAGAAAATAATGGAAATACTTATCAAGTTAGAGACAGGGACTAACAGAGACAGGCAAAGACATGGACAGACAGAGATAATGGGAAAGAGAGAGACAGTCAGACAGAGAGTCTGAGAGAATCCCATTGCAACAGTACTAGACACCGTGAGAAAGAGACAGATTGAGAGACAGCGACAGACAGAGTGGGTCAGAGTGAGACAAAGTCTCAAACACACAAACACATGCACAGCTCTCGAAAGAGAGAGTGCGGCAGAGACATTTCACAATTTCATTTCATTATCTGCTCAGAGTGTCACATAGTTACAGAAAACTAGAGATTCAGCAGATGAAAATCGGGTATCACTGAGCAGGATGGGAAAAATATCTGTTTAATTAAGGAATTACCAGGAGTGGGGTTCGAACCCACGCGGGTATAAACCCATTAGATTTTAAGTCTAACGCTTTTCCCACTCGGCCATCCTGGTCTTGATCCTGTCAAAGGATGGACTCTGCCTCTGTGAAAATCTGGGCTTCAGCTCCAGACATATCGGATTTCAGGAAGCATTTACAAACATTGTTCGTTATATTGACACGGGCGCAACTCTCCTATTATTTTTCGACTAAGGCTCTGGGAACTTGCACATCCACCCGAGGGTGCAGATGGAGCTTCAATTTAAAATTTCAGCTGATGGTCAACAGCTTCAAGAATGCAACATTCCCCAAGTACTGCATTTGAGTGTCAGCCAAGATTATGGGTTCAAGTCTCAGGAGTGGGACTTCCACACACAACCTCCTGATTCAGTCGAGAAAGGAGCCACTGAACCAAAACCGATACCAAAGTTCACAACTGTATGATTTTCCCCAAGTTTTTTAAAAAGTTCCAGGTCGTACCAAATTCATGGTGATGATTTCCACAGACAGTTGGACACACACAGAGACATACATACAGAGAGATACACAGACACACGCACACACAATAACCAAAAATATACACGCATCACCATAGAAACATAGAAATTAGGTGCAGGAATATGCCATTCGGTCCTTCGAGCCTGCACTACCATTTAATAACATCATGGCTGATCATTCAACCTCAGTACCCCTTTCCTGCTTCCTCTTTATACCCCTTCATCCCTTTAGCCGTAAGGGCAATATCTAACTCCCTTTTGAATATATCTAATGAACTGGCCTCAACGACTTTCTGCAGTGGAAAATTTCAGAGGTTATCCACTCTCTGAGTGAAGACGTTTCTCTTCATTTCGGTTTCTAAATGGCTTACCCCTTACTCTTAGACTGTGATCCTTGGTCTCGAACTCCTCAGCAGCGAGAACATGCTTCCAGCCTCTAAGCTGTCCAATTTCGTCACAATTTTTCATGTTTCTTCTGATCTCCTCTCATTCTGCTAAACTCCAGTGGATACCAGTCCAGTTCATCCAGTCTCTCCTCATATGTCAGTCCTGCCATCCCGGGAATCATGCTGGTGAACTTACGCTGTACTCCCTCAATATCAAGGACGTCCTTCCTCAGATTCGGAGACCAAAACTGAACACAGTATTCCAGGTGTGGCCTCACGGAGGCCCTGTTCAAATGCAGTAAGACCTCCCTGCTCCTATACTCAAATCCCCTAGCTATGAAGGGGAACATGCCATTTGCCTTCTTCACCATCTGCTGCACCTGCATACCAACAATCAATGACTGATGTACCATGGCACCCAGATCAAGATATACAAAGATTGCCTTAAACAAGTAGATGGATAGACAGGCAGGGTCACTGTCGCAACTTTGGCTGTCTTTTGCGTTTTTCAGTCGAGGATACTGCCACTGAACCAAAGCCGATACCAAAGTTCACAACCGTATTATTTTCCCCAAGTCTTTTTAAAAATGTTCCAGCACATACCAAATTCATGGTGATGATTTCCACAGACAGTTGCAAATACACAGAGACATATATACAGATAGAAAGACTCAGAGACACACACACCCACACACATAACCAAAAATATACATGCACCAACAGACATGATTTTGACATATAGACGGATAGACAGGCTGAATCACTGTCGCTACTTTGGCTGATTTTTGCGTTTTTCTATCCGTATGAATCATGAATATTGCAGATGAATAAAAATGAGAAATAGATGTCAGTGTTGAAATGTGTGGGACGTTATTCTGCCGATCTCAGGATCCGTTTTGCAAAAACCTGGTTAAATTGTAAAATGGAATGAAAAATGCTGTGAATCGTAGCCGGCAGGATTCGAAACTCACGCAGAAAACCGAAAGGATTTCTGGACCGTCGCTTTAACCACTCGGCAACAACGACTGCGTCTCTGGCCCTTTAAATGTTACTCAGAAAAAACTCAGTCATCCATCTCTGTTCAACAGACGGCCACAGAATCCTGAAAAAGTCTCCGTTTGCAAAAGATCTGTAAGAGGCAATCTCCTCTTGCTGTATTTTTACTGTTCTATATTGCTGTGGAACTCTTTAATAAAATCTATACCAAGAAACAGAAGTAAAATTCGACATTTAGAAAAAGCTGCTTTTCCGTCGGGGAATTGAACCTGGTTCTCCCGCGTAAAAGGGGGGCATAATCGGCACGACAGGGACGAGAGAACGGGTTGCGTCAGAGCAGTAATCCAGCTGTGAACCGAAGTCGACAGAAACATTGATCGACAGAGACAAACCGATAAACAGGGATAGGCAGACAGCGAGAGAGAGACAACGAGAGACAGAAAGGGTGAGACTGAAAAGTCAGTCAGAGACAGCGAGAAAAAGACTCAAACACCTAAATATACACAGATGCGTGTGTGTGATCTATAAAAAGAGAGAGGGAAAGAGTGAGAGAAAGACAGTGATAAGGTGAGAGACAGATAGAGAGAGAGCGACAGATAGAGAGAGAGACAAAGATATAAACAGAAAATGATGGAAATACGCAGCAGGTTAGAGACAGGAACTACCAGCGACAGGCAAAGAGAGACAGACAGGCAGAAACATAGACAGACAGAGATGATGGGAAAGAGTGAGACAGTCAGACAGAGAGATTGAGAGAATCCCATTCGAACAGAACTGGACACGGTGAGAAAGAGACAGACACATTGAGAACCAGAGACAAACAGGGAAACAGGGAGAGACAGACAGTGAGATAGAGACAAAGAGAGACATAAACATTGAGTGTGAAAGCTGGACCAGACTGAATGAGAAAAAGACTCAAACACATACATACACAGAGATGCATTTGCGTGCTCCATAAAGAGAGGGAGGCAAATAGCGATGAAATGACAGAGAAAAGGACAGGGACAAAGAGAGAGACAAAGAGGGAGACATATAGAGAGAAAGACAGATAGAGAGAGAGTGAGATAATCAGAGACAAAAACAGAAAATAATGGAAATACTTATCAGGTTAGAGTCAGGGACTAACAGAGGCAGGCAAAGACATGGACAGAAAGAGATAATGGGACAGAGAGAGACAGTCAGACAGAGAGTCTGAGAGAATCCCATTGCAACAGAACTAGACACCGTGAGAAAGAGACAGATTGAGAGACAGAGACAAACAGAGAAACAGGGACAGACAGAGTGTGTCAGAGAGAGGCAGACTGAGAGAGACAAAGACTCAAACACACAAACACAAACACAGCTCTCTAAAGAGAGAGAGCGGCAGAGACCGAGCGACACAGATACATTTCACAATTTCATTTTATTATAGGCTCAGAGTGTCATATCGTTACAGAAAATTGGAGATTCAGCATTTGAGAATCGTGTATCACTGAGCAGGATGGGAAAAATCTACTTTTAATTAAGGAATTACCAGGATTGGTGTTCAAACCCACGCCGGTATAAACCCATTAGATCTTAAGTTCAACGCATTTACCACTCGGCCATCCTGTTCCTGATCCTGTCAGAGCTTGGACTCTGCCTGTGAGAATCTGAGCTTCAGCTCCACGCCCACAGCGACACACAGACACATAGGATTTCAGGGAGCATTTACGAACATTTTTCGTTATATTGACACGGGCGCAACTCTCCTATTCTTTTTCGACTAAGACTCTGGGAACTTTCACATCCACCCGAGGGTGCAGATGGAGCTTCAATTTAAAACTTCAGCCGATGGTCAACAGCTTCAACAATGCAACATTTCCCAAGTAATGCATTTGAGTGTCAGCCAAGATGATGTGTTCAAGTCTCAGAAGTGGGACTTACACACACAACCTCCTGATTCAGTCGAGAATGGAGCCACTGAACCAAAACCGATATCAGAGATCACAACCGTATTATTTTCCGCAAGTTTTTTAAAAAGTTCCACGACGTACCAAATTCATCGTGATGATTTCCACAAAGAGTTGCACGTACACAGAGACATACATACAGATAGGCATACACACACAATAACCAAAGATGTACACGCATCAACATAGAAATATAGAAATCAGGTGCAGGTATATGCCATTTGGCCCTTCGAGCCTGCACCACCATTCAATAAGATCATGGCTCATCGTTCAACCTCAGCACCCCATTCCTGCTTTCTCTCCATACCCCTTGATCTCTTTAGCCATAAGGGCCCTTTTGAATATATCTAATGAACTGGCCTCAACGTCATTCTGCGGTAGAAAATTTCACAGGTTAACCACGCTCTGAATGAAGAAGTTTCTCCTCATCTCGGTCCTAAATTGCTTGCACCTTATTCTTAGACTGTGATCCTTTGTCTCGAACACCCCAGCAACGAGAACATTCTTCCAGCCTCGAAGCTGTCCAATCTCGTCAGAATTTTATATGTTTCTATGAGATCCCCTCTCATTCTTCTAAACTCCAGTGGATACCAGCCCAGTTGATCCAGTCTCTCCTCATATGTCAGTCCTGCCATTCCAGGAATCATGCTGGTGAACCTTCGCTGTGTTCCCTCAATAGCAAGAACGTCCTTCCTCAGATTTGGAGACCAAAACTGAACACAATATTTAAGGTGTGGCCTCACCAAGTTGTACAATTGTAGGAAGACCTCCCTGCTCCTATACTCAAATCCCCTCGCTATGAAGGCGAACATGCCATTTGCCTTCTTTACCGCCTTCTGCACCTGCATACCAACAATCAATGACTGATGTACCATGACACCCAGATCAAGATATACATAGGTTGCCTTAGACAAATAGATGGATAGGCAGGCAGGGTCACTGTCGCTACTTTGGCTGGCTTTTGCGTTTTTCAGTCGAGGATGCTGCCACTGAACCAAAGCCGATAACAAAGTTCACAACAGTATTATTTTCCCCAAGTCTTTTTTAAAAGTTCCAGAACATACCAAATTCATGGTGATGATTTCCACAGACAGTTGCACATACACAGGGACATAGATACAGATAGACAGACACAGCGACACACACGCACAAATAACCAAAAATATACATGCACCAACGGACATGCACAGATGCCTTATACATATAGAGGGATAGACAGGCTGAATCACTTTCGCTACTTTGGCTGATTTTTGCGTTTTTATATCTGTATGCATCCTGAATATTGCAGATATTGAGATATTGCCTAAAAAATGAGAAATAGATTTCAGTGTTGAAAGGTGTGGGACGTTCTTCCGCCGATCTCAGGATCAGTTTTGCAAAAACCTTTATAAATTGTAAAATGGAATGAAAAATGCTGAGAATCAGAGCCGGCAGGATTCGTTCCTGCGCGGGGTAAACCCAAACATCGCGTTAACCACTCGGCGACAACTACTGCGTCTCTGGCACTTTAAATGTTATTCAGAAAAAAGTCAGTCATCCATCTCTGTGCAGCAGACGGCCACAGATTCCTGAAAAAGTCTCCGTTTGCAAAAAATCTGGAAGAGTCAATCTCCTCTTGCTGTATCTTTACTGTTCTATATTGCTCTGAAACTTTTTAATATGAATCGATACCAAGAAACAGAAGTAAAATTCGACATTTTGAAAAAGCTGCTTGTTTATTGGGGAATTGAACCCGGTTCTCCCACGTAACAGGCAGGGATACGCACCACTATGCGGATGAGAATACGGATTGTGGTAAAGCAGTTATCGAGCTGTGAAAATAAGTCGACAGACACATTGAGAGACAGAGACAAATTGACAAACAGGGAGAGACAGACAGCGAGATAGAGACAACGAGAGACAGAAAGTGTGAGACTGAGCAGGAGAGGCAGACTGAGTGAGAAAAAGACTCAAACATATACATATACAGAGATGTGTGTGTGTGATCTATTAAGAGAGAGAGGGAAAGAGTGAGAGAAAGACAGTGATAAACACAGTGACAAGGAAAGAGACAGATAGAGAGAGAGCGATAGAGACTAAAATAGAAAATGATGGAAATACTTCTCAGCTTACAGGCAGGGACTAACAGAGACAGGCAAAGACATGGACAGAGCGAAATGATGGGAAAGAGAGAGCCAGTCAGGCAAAGAGTCTGAGAGAATCCCATTGGAACAGACGTGGCACCATGAGAAAGAGACAGATTGAGAGACAGAGACAAACAGAGAAACAGGGACAGACAGAGTGAGTCAGACTGAGAGAGACAAAGACACAAACATACAAAACTCTCTGAAGAGAGAGAGAGAGGCAGAGACCGAACGACACAGATACATTTCACAATTTCATTTCATTATCGGTTCAGAGTGTCACATTGTTACAGCAAATTGCTGATTCAACCGATGAAAATCCGGTCTCACTGATCAGAATGGGAGGAAATCCGTGTAAAATTAAAGAGATACCAGGAGTGGGGTACGAACCCACGCGGGAAAAACCATTGAATTTTAAGGCCAACGCCTCACCCACTCGGCTATCCTGGTCCCGTGAGAACCTGGATTCTGTCTCAGTGAGAATCTGGGCTTCAACCCCAACCCCACATAAAAACACATACACATCGTCTTTCAGTGAGCATTTACGAACATTTTTAGTAATATTGAAACGGGGGCAATATCCAGATATTTTTGTTTTTGTATCCCCTCAAAACAATACTATTTAGATGATACTGCCTCTCCATGTTCCACCCAAAGTACACCGCTTCTCAATTATCCGCATTAAATTGCACTGCCATGTCCCGGCCCATTTCACTCGTCTCTCTGATTCCTCTTCAAGTCTGTTACTATCATGCTCACTATTGGCTACGTTGCCAGGTTTTGCTTCATCTTCGAACTTCGAGATGGAATCCCTATAACCAAGTCCAGGTCATTGTTATATAACAAGAACAACAATGGGAATTGAAATGGACCGTTTTAAGGAGAAACTTCCAATTAACCGGATTTTGGAATGGTATTTGATTCGGATTATTTATTGAGTGGGAGGAAGGAGGAAACTCAAGAGACGTCCATTCAATAGGATGGAATAGAGCCCAGCTCATAGTGCGCTGAGTAGGGAGAAACTGCTTCCGCTGTTTGGCGATGGACTACTCCCCCAAAATTACCAGCTTTTCCTGGAAGAAAGATAAAATCACCAGCCTTTCGTGGAAGAAAGATAAAGAGCCGGTTAACCATCACCGAGTCAGAGGTGTGCAGCAGCACTATCTACTGCGAGGTTTGACGTGGTGTGTCGGTCTGGGCCATCGCAATGCCAGGTTAGTGATGTTGGATACAGGGCAAACTGTGATAAGATGAGAAGGTATGTTCAACTTGTACAGAAATTTGGTTAGACGACACTTAGAGTGCTGTGTACAGTTCTGGTCTCCATATTACACTTAGAATGCTGTGTACAGTTCTGTTCTCCATATCACACTTAGAGTACTGTGGATAGTTCTGGTCTCCCTATCGCACTTAAAATACTGTGCACCGTTCTGGTCTCCCATATCATAATTAAAATACTGTGTATAGTTCTGGTCCCCTATCATACTTAGAATATTATGCACAGTTCTGGTTTCCATATCACATGTAGAATACTGTCCACAGTTCAGGTCTCCATATCATACCAAGAATATTGTTTACAGTTCTGGTCTCCTAATCACTCTTGGAATACTGTGTAACGTTCTGGTCTCCAGATCATACTAAGAATATTATGCACAGTTCCGATCTGCAGATTACACTGAGAAGACTGTGCACAGTTCTGCTCTCTGTAAATGCCAGGTTAGTGTTAGTCTGACAGCGAGGAACCTGTTAAAATATAAGGACACTTTGCATTTCTTAATGATTGATTTTGCAAGCAATGTCAATAATTTGTCTTCTCTTTGAAGATCCTGAACGCGACATCATTCCTCCAACTGTTCTCCTCACGCTGAGTTCTACTGAACAAATCACCAGCAGCAGATATGCAAGCGCCGTGTGTTCAATCATCGAATTCCGGCCAAAGTCACTGACCGTGAATTGGCTGGAGAGTGGACAACTCCTGGATTCGGGCTCCGTCACCTCTCCCGTGTTTGAGGTGAACGGGAACTTCTCGGCGGCCAGTCGGCTGACAGTCCCCACCGAGGAATGGTTCACCGGCTCGGTCTACACCTGCCAGGTCACTCATGAAGTGGTCACGCAAAGCCGTAACTTCACCAGATCTCAGGGTAAGAGGCACAATCCCGGGAGGTTACAGACCATTCTGAGCGCTGATCTCAGTCAGGACTTTTATTGAAATTAGTAAAAAGCACTGAACTATTCCTTATTTCCAATCATGCAGTTTGTATATTCTTGTGATTACAAACTTGCCTTGAAACAGCGCCTTCAGCGACCTTAGTCTGAACCAAATCGCTTGCCAGCCAATGAATTAAGTGCTGAAATGTGGTCACAGTTGTAATGTACAACGTGCAGCAATCATTTAGTGCACAGCAATCTCCCACAAACAGCAGTGTGATAATGACCAGATTATATTTTGCTTCGTGGTGTTTTTTGAGCTATAAATATTCCCAGGCCACTAAGGAAAAGTCCTCGGCATTTCATTGAAATAGTTCCAGGGAATCATTTACGTCCACCTTAGAGGCCAGACGGATCCTCGGTTTAACACGTGATCCGAAAGACGGCACCTCCGATAGTGCACCACGCCCCCAGTACTGCACTGGGAGACTCAGCTTACATTTTGTGATCAAGTATCTGGAGTGAGACTTCAACCCACGATCTTCTGGTTCAGGATTCCTCATTGTTCAGGATTTAATAAACTCGCCAACGAAGCTTTCCCCCTGCTCTGATTTCAGGCAGTGAGTGACGTGCCCTAATACTCAGGTTTATCCTGAGTTGGCTGATCATATACGGAGCGGCAGTCAGAGTTTGGAACCCTTTACTGCTAGCTGTCCAGGAACCCACTGTTGGAATGGGCATCTACCCTATTCAGAGCACTGAGTCCAATTCTGGGCTCCGCACCTCAGGAAGGACATACAGGTCATGGAGGGGGTAAAGTGCAGGTTTATCCGAATGATACCGGAGCTAATAAAATAAAATGATGAGGAGACGAATAGAGAATATTAAGAGGTGATACAATTGAGGTGTTCAAGTAGATAAATACAATTGATCAAGTAGCTATAGAACAATTATTTCCTTTCATGGAAAAGTCCAGAACAAATAGCAGAATCTTAAAATTAGAGCGAGATCGTGCGGAAATGATGTCAGGAAGGATTTCTTCACAGGAAGTCTGGATTTCCCTCCCCAAAAGCTGCTGAAGCTTGGTTTCAATTGAAAACTGAGATTGATAGATTTTTGTTCGGCAAGATTATCAAGGGTTACAGAACTAAGGCGTGAATATGGTGTTGAGTGTAGATCAGCCCTGATCTAACTGGATTGCGGGACAGGATGGATGGGCTGAATGGCCTCCTCCTGTTCCTATGTTGCTATTAATGCCCTGAGATCATATTTAACTCTGCCTCTCTCTCAGCAGACATGCTAAATGTTCAGTAATGACAGAAATTAACAAACTACGTCACATCATTACAATTGATGCCCCACCACAAAAGACCCTTTGGAACTCCATTCTCCCGACCTTGAACTTCTCCTCTGACGGGGGCTGTGACTGGTTCCTGCATATTTTCACCGCAATAAAGATCACAGCAAGTGACCAGAAACATAACATTGTTTTCTGTTGTCCCATAAATCCTGAAATTAATTTGACACTTGTTTTGAACCAGAGTAATGCTGGTGTAGACCTCTTGACCTTCGGGCAATTTGGGTTTCACTATTATAACCAGCGGAGATGCGTTTGGATGCAAGGATCTACAGATGGGTGTAAAGGAGCAAGGGATTTCAGGATGAGCGCTATTCAGTGCCTAACACAATAGCACCACAATGTATTCCCGTTTTACGCCGGTTATTTGCTTCACAGCCCATTACAGGTGGCTCTGGCTTCAAATACACAGGAAATGTTACAGATCTCCCGGAATCGTTGCCAATACATTGTCCTTCGATTAACGCCGGTGTTAAAGCAACAGCAAGAGGTTGATATCTCAAAAGTGATTTATCCCCCTTGAACGAGTTAAGGCTAAAAATTGGTGTCCGGATTCTGAAGATGCAGCTTTTCCTGACTTTCATTCCTGTTTTGCAGTGGATGTCCCATGCAGCGATTCAAAAATCACTCTTCGCCCACAGTCACTGGCACAGGAATTACTGCAGCGACGGTGACCTTAACCTGCGTCGTATCTGATGCTCCTTATGGGCTCACCGTGTCCTGGACCTGAGAAAAGGAGGCTTTGAAATCAGAGATTGCCGTCTAACACGGAGAGGATCCCAGCAGCGTAATCAGCAACTTAAACATCTCGACACAAGACTGGCTGAGTGGGGATAAGTTATACTGGATGGTGAGCCATAGGATATACCGACTCCTATCAGAGATTCCATCCACAAGGAAAAGGGTTAGCGGGGAGATTGTTGCAATAAGTCAGATACTGTGACTATTTCTGCTGCATGTGCAAGGGCCAATTCATTATTTAGAGTGTTTAATGGGCTACTCTGATCATTCAGTTTGGTAATTCCACGAACTCAGCACACTGGGACCTGATGTTATGTATTTTAGGGGAAACTGGATAAGTCCATGAGCGAGAAAGGAATAGAAGGGTATGTTATTAGGATGAGATTAAGTGAGCTAGGAGGAGGCATGTGTGGAACATACACACCAGCATAGACCAGTTGGCCAAATCTGTGCAGTAAATTCAAGTCCAACCCTTCAAGATTTCAGAGAGAAAGATTAAGTTCACTCTGCTGCGGGATGGTAAACCAGAGAGGCCCCAGAGGGGAAATAATAAAGCGTTAAATGTCAACGAAGAGCATATTTCTCTGGCGTATAACTACGGGACTTTGGCGAATTTAAACAGAGAAGGCGATTTGGTGGTGGTGGTCTCACAGGCCACCCGGGAGCAGAGGAGGATTGGAATCCGAGGGAGGAGCTCTCGGATCGCGGGGTGTGGGTTAGGCAGGGACCCTGGATCCAGGAGGGAGGTGTAAGGGCAATAACCACCTGGGTGCAGCCGTCCCCGCATCGCTGTAACTGCTGCGATTTACACAGTGTGTCAAGCCGGACAAGCTACAGTTAAAAACCGAATGGAGGTTAAAATAGAGGATGCCAGCGTCCTATAAATATATTATTCGGTCGGGTTGATGTCGGGATGCCGATTTTTACCCATTTAATCACCCCCACACCCTCAATACGCCTGCTTTATTAGATTAAAACTCCCACCATTGTCTCTGGAACTGCCCAGTTCATTGGCCTTTATTGTAACTGTTCTACAGCGAAAGATCCACGGGAACCAGCCGTGTCTGTCCTCCTGCCCTCGGCAGAAGAAGTCTCTGCTCAGAGGTTGGTCAGCCGCACCTGCTTAGTGAGAGGTTTCTCCCCCCGAGAGATCTTCGTCAAATGGACCGTCAAGGACAACCCGGTGGTTCCGACAACTACAAGAACACCGAGGTGATGGCGGAGAACGGCAGCTGATCATTCTTCATGTACAGCCTGCTATCCATTGCAGCCGAGGAGTGGGCCCGCGGCGCCTCTTACTCCTGTGTGGTGGGACATGGAGCGATTTCCTTGAAAACCACCAACAGAACCATCAATAAATCCAGAGGTAAACCCTGTTTTGTGAATATTTCCCTTGTTCTGATGGACAACATCAATTCTTATCAATGAGAATCTCTCGATTGCCTTTCAGTTCTTAAGTAAAAAACAATAAAGGCCTTTTCTTCCAATCGTGAGTTACACACACAGCCGCTCAATTAATTTTGTTTCCTATTTTAGCCAAGGGGTGCGCTGTTAATCTGAAACAGAATATTTGTCGGACTTGTGGCCAAAGCTGGTACATTCAGCGCTCTCAGCTCATATGCACCACAGGTTGGAGAGAAAGAGAAGCTCTTTAATGACAGGATACCTCAAAGTCATTTCAGCAACTTTCGTCCCACTGGGAGAATCTGCATAGTTCTATTTCCCGATAAACAAATGCTGTACATTTATATCTCGGTGCCATTGTTTCTCGTGTTGTCCATCCCTTCAGATTTGGGGACAATTTATTTGGCAGCATCGCACACTCTGGGATCTGAAATGAGGTCCACGCACGAACACGAACTGAATCTCCCATCGCCCCACCAGAGAGAGGTGAAATGGAAATTGTTATCCCCCTGTACCTTCCACTACACCACCAGAGAGGTGAAAGCGCAATTCTGAACCAACTGTACCTCCCACTGCACCACCAGAGAGAGATGAAAGGGCAGTTATTCACCCACTGTAAGCCCATTGCCATACCAAAGAGTGGTGAAATGGCAATTCTGAACCCACTGTACCTCCCACTGCCCCACCAGAGTGAGGGGAAACGGCAATTGTTAATGCACTGTAACTTCACTCCGTCTCTGCAAGATTCTACAAGTTCCCTGGCAGGACAGACGCGCCAAAATTAGCGTCCTCGTGCAGGCCAACATCCCAGCATCGAAGCACTGACCACACTTGATCAGCTGCTCTGGGCAGGCCACATTGTCTGCATGCCAGACACGAGACTCCCAAAGCAAGCGCTCGACTCGGAACTCGCCCATGGCAAATGAGCCAAAGGTGGGCACGGGAAACGTTATAAGGGACCACAAAGCCTCCCTGATAAAGTGCGACATCCCCACTGACACTTGAGAGTCCCTGGCCAAAGACCGCCCTAAATGGAGGAAGTACATCCGGGAGGGCGCTGAGCCCCTCGTGTCTCGTCGCCGAGAGCATTCAGACATCAAGCGCAGGCAGTGGAAGGAACGTGCGGCAAACGTGTAAAATCTTCCCCTTCCCGCAACCACGGTCTTCCCCACCTGTGACAGAGACTGTGGTTCCCTATTGGACTGTACAGCCACGTAAGAAATCAGGCTAAGAGTGGAAGCAAGTCTTCCTTGATTGCGAGGGACTGCCTTTGATGATGTAAACCCTCTCCCCCACCAGAGAGAGGGGAAAGGGCAATTGTTAACTTACTGTCCCGCCCACAACCCCAGCATAGTGAGGGGAATCTGCAATTGTTAACCCAATGTATCCGACTTCCGCACAAGCGAGAGGGCAAAGGGCAATTGCTAAATCATTGTACCCCTCAATGTCACCAGAGAGAGATGCCCATCGATTCATTTGTTGCATTCCGTCAGCTGATGTCACATTGTGTCTCACACTGAACACATTTACACAGAGCGAGGAAGAATGTGTGGAAACGTTAGTAGTGTATGTTTTTGTGGAAGTTCACACTTACACATAAACACAACACGGATTTACACATACACACACAGCGACTTACACATAAACACACACATTGACACACTGACACAAGATATTACGCATACCCAGCATATAATACACACCGTCATTGTCAGAACCACAGCACCATTAATATGACAGCAAAAATAAACACACCCTTAAATAAAACAGAAGCACTAACACACACACACACACACACAAACACACACACTTTCATTTGCATAAACACATATTCAACACAAATTAACTAACGCATAACACACACACACATTTACATGCGAACAAACACAGTTACACATAAATGCACACATTGTTACCCATAAACATACACAACACGTACACATAACCATACACAAACACATTAAAACACGCACATGAACGTACTTACAAAGAATAGACATATTTAAACATAACCACAAACAATTGCATATATACACATAAAGGCTTACATGTAAACATACACAAACTTACAAAAATATACAAACATTTACACATAAATATAAATATATGGAATGACACATTAAAACATTCAAACTTACATATCAACATACATCAACACACAAACACAGACAACACCAAAAGAAGAGATCGTCATACACACAAACAGAAACACTAAAGTGCAAAAAATACGTCAGGTAACAGACGAATATAGAATTAAAATAAATTCTTTGAACAGACAGTCTGCAACGATTGTATTAAATAAATCATTTCTGATACCATAATATCTAACATTCCTATATTCTGGTCCTGAACGCAAACTGAATCAAAGTTCTTAGTTGGAAACTCATGCAAATTAATTATGTTCAGAACCTTGACTACCACAAATTAATCCAGATTATAACTCACATCTGATGTCTTACCCTCTCCCTTTGACAGTCTCCGAATAATTATCTATCTGAAGCTATTGTTAAATTAATCGATATCATTCAGTATAGTTCCCCCGATATTACATCATACTATTCCCGAATGGTAAATCCTATGAAATTGATGCAAAATCAATTAGCCTGTGACATTGAAGGAAAACTGTCATATTTTCCAAAACCGACTATAGAAGGATCATAAAGAAAGAACGACTGTGGAATTAGAAACACAGATAGATTACTGAGCGTGATTAACTTAACACAGGACATACATTGAACATTAAAATAGAGAACAATCTAACACCTTAAAAAAAGAAAATAGAATTGGTAATAATAAGATGAGATCTTGGGTTAACAAACGATCTGAATATATTTCCTCCCCTACATCCCGTAGATTCCTCAGACCACATCTGGAGTGAAGAGTATGAGGACGAGAGCAGCAACTTCTGGACAACAGCTTCCACATTCATCATTTTGATCTTCCTGAACATTTCCTACAGCGCTGCCATCACTCTGGTGAAGGTGAGAAGATTCAATGCACTCAGTTCGAGTTGATTGAAGAGGTTTGACAAATCTCTAAATGTTTCATTGATAACAACCCTGAAATTAATGCCCCAAACCACTAAAACGCTGCTTCAAACTTTTATCCCTCTTTTACAGGTCAAGTGATTGACTGAATTTCGGCCGCCGGGGATTTTTCTCCTCTGGTTGTTAACTGTGTCTTGAAAATAAATTATGTCCTCTTGGTGATTCCCGGAGTAAATTGCCTTCAATTTTTTCATTTCTCTGTTTGAAATGTGTGAGATAACCGTGGCTATAATGTAAATGTATCTCGGAGTTAAACAATTGTTTGAATATCTCATGTGTACATAAGTCACTTTTATCATTCATGATTCACAATTATTCACTTCCCTTGGTGTTGAACATCTGTTTCTCTCCCTGATGTCTGTTAGAGTTGTACAAATAGCTGGCAGCTCAGACCGACTGTGTTCTGGTATTAATGTGACGTTCATTTGTTGTATTCAATTTGTGTGAACTTTTGAAAACCTTCTCTGTGAATTGCTCTCTGTGAAATTGTTAATAAAACTGCAATGGCAAATGGAATAATTTGGACTTTGCTGAACTCTTTACTCCAAGGCTCCTTCACACTGTTCTATTTCCCTATCACACGTTGTTTTATTTCCATGAAATTTATTCTTCCCGCGTCCTATCCTGATGTGTTTGAATCCAAGTCCCTTCGGTTAAGGAGCCACTGCGCCACCTAGTGTCCCATCAGAGTGACGGCACATTTTCCCCTGCCTTGTTACATCATGCACCAGATGCGGAATAACTGCACAGTGACCAGGCGGTCTCCTCTAATATTATGGCCTTTCACGTGCCAGGTTATATTAAAGAGCAGGCCTCTGATGCACCATAGTCCGATACAGTATAGTATGTGTCAGAACAAATCTCCCTCTACACTGTCCTAACAAACACTCTCAGGGCAGGTACAACACAGGTTAGATAAAGAGTAAAGCTCCCTCTGCACTGTCCCATCAAAAACTCCCAGGGCAGTACGGGTTAGATACAGAGAACAGCTCCATCTACACTTGCACACCACACCCTCCCAGGGCAGGTACACCGCGGGTTAAATATAGAATAAATCTCCCTCTACACCGTCCCATCAAACACACCCAGGTCAGGAGCAGCACGGGTTAAATACAGATTAAAGCTCACTCTATACTGTCCCATCAAACACTTCCAGACACACTAGAGAGCACAAACTCTTGGAATGATTCCCAAAAACTGGGGCCTAACTGACACACAGACACGCGCTCCAATGTTTCTGTTATACACATATAGAAAGCCAAGAAAGAGACGACAGGTGGAGAGATTATCTTTGACAGAGAGGAGATGAGGGTTCACGCGGCATCTGCAGGTACATTTGGAGCTTTGTGCCCGTTGGGCACCTACATACAGAATGTGTGATGCACGGGCAATATCAATTTCTGATGTAAAATCATTGTCGTTTTGTTCTACCCAAATATATGATTGACATCCTCCTCTCTGGGAGGGCATTTGTAGAATGTAAGTTTCGTTTACGATTCAACTCTTTAAAGGTGACCTGAATGCATATGGCCCATACGGACAGAAATGCGTAGGGTTATCACTGCCAACCGTTCTCCATTATGAGGAACATACATAAAAACATAAGAATATAAGAAATTGGAACAGGAGTAGGCCATACTGCACCTCGACCCTGCTCTGCCATTCAATAATATCATGGCTGTTATGATAATAGACTGAGCTCCACTTTCCTGCCTGCTCCCCATAGCCCCTTATCGTTTAAAACACTGTCTATTTCTATCTTAAGGTTATTCAATGTCCCAGCTTCCACGGCTCTCTGAGGCAGCGAAGTCCAGACATTTACAACGCTCTTAGAGAGGAAATTTCTCCTCATCTCTGTTTTAATTGGGCGGCCCCATATTTTAAGATCATGCCCTCCAGTTCTAATCTCCCCCATCAGTGCAAACATCCTCTCTGCATCCACCTTGTCAAGCCCCCTCATAATCTGATACATTTCGATAAGATCACTTCTCATTCTTCTGAATTCCAATAAGTCGAGGCCCAAACTACTCAACCTTTCCTCATAAGTCAACCCCCTCATCTCCGGAATCATCCGAGTGAACCTTCTCTGAACTGCCTCCAAAGCAAGTATATCCTTTCATAAATTTGTGAACCAAAACCGCACACAGTTCCAGGTGTGGCCTCCCCAATATCCTGTATAACTGTAGCAAGACTTCCCTGCTTTTATACTCCATTCTCTTCACAATAATGGCCAAGATGCCAATGGCCTTACTGATCATTCGCTGTACCTGCATATCATCCTTTTGTGCTTCATGCACAAGTACCCTCAGGTCCCGCTGAAGTGCGGCACTTTGCAATCTTTTTCCATTTAAATAATAACTGTCTCTTTGATTTTTTTCTGCCAAAGTGCATGAGCTCACGTTAAACACGACCCGCTGTCACCTCATCCCCGGACTGCCTTTCTGTCTGCTCTGCACTATTCCCTCTGATACCATCTCGCTTAACTCACTGAACATCACCCACAGATTTGTTCTCACTGCTATGCTCCATTCCTTCTGATACCATCTCCCTGAACTCACTGAACATCTTCCTAGGGATCCTGCCTCCCTGCTCTGCTTCATTCCCTTTTATACCATCTCGCTGAACTCACTGAACATCACTCTGAGGATCCTGTCTTCCTGCTCTGCGCCATTCCTTCTGATACTATCAACGTGAAATCAGTGAACAACTCCTACGGATACAGCAGTAACCTTCGAAGAAACAGCCAATCACTGTTCTATGATGTATGCGAGGGATTATGGCGTCATCCACGGAATCCAGCTACGCAACTCAGTTGAAGTTAGTACCAGGGACAAACATATTTCCTGATGTTTGATTTCTGATTTAAGCAAATTGGAAAAGGAGCCTGAGGTGAAAAGGGCCGAATTTATTGATGCAGTTATGATCAGGAATATACTACGTGAAAGATTGGGGAAAAGAATTAATATTAACTTTCAAAAGGGAATTAGTTAAATCTAAAGGGAGAAAATTGCAGGGCTTTAGGAAAAGAGTGGGACTAATACGATAGCTCTTTCAAAGTGCCAGCACAGGCTTAATATTCTGATTCTAGATCCGAGGCGATGCCAGCGAATGTTGTCATTCTGTTCTCACAATTAACTTTAGCTGCAACCAGTTGGCTTCTGCTTCGTGCATGTCGCTAAGATACTCAACCTGCCCAATTGATTGGCTCTGCAGGACATTGCCACGAGTATCAAGAAATCAGTTTATTGTGAGCCCTTCATACAGGAGACTGTCCTTTGGGTCCATCTCAGTGTGTGTTGGCTCACAGGAAACAATGTGGCAGGATCTGCCCGCCGTTATATACGACTTCAGCAGTCGGAGCCAAGATCTACAAAGTGGCGGGAGGTTCTGTATGAGAGTTGAACTGAGTTCCATCACTGTGAGTGCCAGGGCACGTTAATAAACTGCAGGTCCAGTCATCTGCAGCCCAGAGATGGTTAAACCGGTAAACTTAGTCACAATTTAGAGATCTGCAGAGAAACGTCTCTGGCAAAATATATTACCTTCATAATAGCCGATGTATTTCACCAGAATAATCTCGATCGCAGGTAGGTTGTGGTAAGTGTTCCCTGTGCTGGTTTAAATTGTGCTAATTAAGAAGGACATTAAATGATGATCTAAATAAGCTTTACAGGTAAAATTCAATGGAGTTCGGTAATGCAGCCTCAATATGAGATGACGGTATATGAAGGAGAAAAACCTGAAATAAATGCACTTACAACACCAGTTCCGAAGATCCAGATCGTTACTGGTACGCCTGCACCCGATCCCGACAACGCAGTTTACCTTATACCGCAATAACATCAGAGAAATTGGTGCCGATTTTGCAAGAGGAAAATTCGGTGCTCGTCATTTAAATGAATATTAATTTTTCCTTTGTCAATTCAGAAAATGAATACAGCGCCGTTTATTTCTGTTGACTGAGAATCACGGTGCTTCAAACTGCTCGACTATGTAAAAGATTCTAGGGAAGCCACAGACCAAACCAAGAAGATATCTGTCATCGAGCGATTCAATAAAGCAATATTGTAATTGAGGGAACTTTTAAAACACCATGTTTAATTTGTTTTCATATCAGGGATGTGGGGATTTTGTGGAGGGACTGGAGAAGCTGGCATTGATCTCATTAAACCAGAGAAAGTTAAGAAGAGATTTAATAGAGTTGTTCAAAATTATGAAGAGTTTTGAGAGATTAAATTAGGGAAACTCTTTCCACTAGCAGAAGGGTCGGTAACCAAAGGACAAAGATTTAAGGTAATTGGGAAAGGAACCACAGATGACACGAGGAAACATTATTTTACCCAGCGAGTTGCTTTGATCCGCAATGCAGAGCCTGAAAGGGTGGAGGAAGCAGAGTCAGTAGCAACGTTCAAAATCGAATTGTGTAAACACTTGAACGAATAAACGAACATTTCTATGGCGGAATGCAAATGTGTGGGACTAATTGAACAGCTCTTGCAAAGAGGAGGCACAGGCACAAAGGTCGTAACGGCGTCCTTAGGTGTTGTATCATTCTACGTACGGGACCGTAGTCCCACAGCAATGCTCCAATTCCCGTTGAATCATGCTGCAAGTCTCTTTACTGCAACTCATTAGAAGAAGCGTATTCGTGTCGACCAAAACACAGCGGGGTTAATGGAAGGAGTAGATTGGAGAAGGTTCTTTCACAGAGCGAGCACAGACACGATTGGTCAGACGGCCTCCTTCAATGCTGTATTATTGTGTGATTCTATAAGTCAAGCACCATCCGGAATTTTCATTTATCGTTGTTACTTTATTGTCCATGGGTTGAAATACTGGAACTTCCTACGTGACATCACATTCACCACATGGACTGCAGCGGTGCAAGGAGAAAGCCCACCAACACTTTTTCAAGGGCAGCCAGTAATGCACAAAAAATTCCGGCCTTGCCATCTACGCCCATATCTCGAGAATAAATACAAACATCTAAGAGAAACAGCGAGTATAGAAGGACAATTATAAAGTAAAACATTTCTTGATTTCTGTCATTTTTCCTTTCCTTTACTATTATCTTATTTTATTCTCTTACGCTTCTTGTTCTTTCTCCATTTCAATCTTTCTCTCCTCTCTCACACTTTCTCTTGTTCACTCTATTTCCTAATTCCAATTTCTTCTTTTGCAATGTTCATAACGTTGAATGGTTAAATTGCATCCCCGAATATTTTCTTATTTTGAACAAGTGGGGTGCAGTTGTGAGGGAGGCTTGAATTACCATTCAGAAATACTACCCAGAGAAATGCTCCTCCAAAATCTGTATATCTCCTCCTTCATTGTTACTGAGTGGTATTCTGAGTGATGCGCCAAATTCACATGAGAGGGAGTAGAGTAAGTACATCGTGACGATTCGTCAATCCTATTCAAACGCTGTTACCCAATTAAAGAATTTGGTGCCTTTTACCAGGAAAAGAATTGCACGCAATGCTTCTTTACTTTCTGTTATACCTCCCTGCCAAACAGTTGCTCACTTCACTGAGTATAGCAGCTTGCAATGGGAAATAGAATTAAAATTTTAAGGTGTTGTTGGTGACGTTGAAATAGCGCCCATATCGTACCATCATATCATTATATTGTGGCTGGTGCAGGATCATAGAATCATAGAATGGGTTACAGCATAAATGGACACATTTCGGCCTGTGGAGCCCCTGTCCGCACTCTGCAAGAGCACCTCAGCCATTCCCACACCCCACCTTTTCCTCATAGCCCTGCATTTTTCCCCTTTAGGTAGCTATCCGACATCCTTTTGAAAACTACGATTGAACTTGCCACCACCATCCTTTCAGGCAGTGCTTTCAAGATCATAACCACTCGCTGCATAAAAAAATTATTCCTCAAGTCGCACTTGGTTCTTTTGCCAGTCCACTTCAATCTGTGTCCTCTTGTTCTCGAATCTTCCGCCAATGGGAAGAGTTTCGCCCTGTCTTTTCTGTCCCGAACCTTCATGATTTTGAATACCTCTATCAAATGTCCTCTCAAGGTTCACTGCACCAGAGAACAACTCCAGCTTCTCCAGTCTATGCACGTAAATGAAATCCCTCATCCCTGTAACCATTGTTCTAATTTTTCTGCACTCTCTCGAAGGCCTTCACATCCTTCCTAATGTGTGATGCACAGCATTGGATACAACATCCAGTTGAGCACGAACCAGTGTTTTATAGGGGATTATCTTAACTTCCATGCTTTGACACGCTATGCCTCTATTTATGAAGCCCAGGATGGCGATTGTTGTTTTAACTGCTTTCTCAACCTGCCACTCTCAACGATTTGTGAACGTGTATCACAGGTCTCTCTGTTCATGCACGCCCTTTAGGATTGTACCCTTTAATTTATACTGCTTCTCCTCGTTCTTCCTACCAAAATGTTACACTTCACACTTTTCTGCATTGGATTTCATCTGCCACTGGTCCGTCCATTCCAACAGACTGTGGTGCCCTTTTGAAGTCCATCACTGTCCGCGTCAATGTTCACCATACTTCTAAGTTTTGTGTCGTCTGTAAATTTTGCAATTGAGACAAGTACACCCAAGTCCAATTCATTAATATATATCAAGAAAAGCAACGTTCCTGATAAAGACTCCTGGGTAACACTGATACCAGTCAGAAACACATTCCATTCATCACTAATCCCTCTTTCCTGTCATTCAGCTAATTTGGTACCCATGCTGCCACTTTCCCTCTTACTCTATGGGCTTCTACTTTGCAGGCAAACGTATTAGCTGGCACTTCGACTTTTTGGAAGTTCATGTATACCACATCAACCGCATTGCCCTCAACTACTCTCTCTGTTACCAACGTAAAAAAACTCAATCAAGTTATTTAGACACAATTTACCTTTAACAACTGCATACTGGCGTCCTTTAATTAATCCATACTTGTCCAAGTGACTGTAAATGTTGTCTCTATTTTTCGCAGGATCACAGAGACTGCTGCCATGATCCACCACTCGCAATAGTCCTGAGAGTTATGGATCAAGGGTATTTAGAGCGGTCTCTACAGGATAACAACTGGTTGTCACATAGTCGCATAATCCTGACTCTAAGAAGGAAAGAAAGAAAGTACTGGATTTATATAGCACCTTTTACAACGAGTGGATGTCTCAAAGCGCTTTACAGCCAGTGAAATACTTTTTGAAAGTGTCGTCACTGTTGTAATGCAGTGAGCCGATGGTGATTCATGAGAGCACGATAGAATGGAAAAGTATCTGTTAGCATTGGTTTGATAATTCTACTCTGAGGAAACAAACCGCCGGCAGTACTGAAATAAGGCCCTCTGATTAAAATATAATCTTAATTACACGCAAATCAGTTGTACGATTTCTCACACATGGATGTCAAGATGTACGATATCGCGCATGTGGATGTCGAGATATTCAATTTCTCAGACTTGGATGTCGAGATGGGCCATGTTATTGGGGCTGATGGAGCTGAACAAAGCTGGTTCAGAACTGACAGGACAGGATGGCCCACTGGGAGTGATGTAATGCAGAATTAACACGAAAATACATTTTTATAATTTGATTAATTTTATAATGAGATTAATTGGATATTTCAGCGCATCCATTAACTCCTCTCTGAATTTACTCTGGATCACTGAATAAATACACGTGTTTGTGCAGGAACTCAGAAGCTGAAGACTATTTCCGGTTTCTTGGAGAATACATTTTGGGTCTTTGAAATTGCAACCTGAGAAATAATTATTCTTTGTAATTCGGACATACAAGAAATTTACAACGTACACTGTCCATAATAGGATGAAACTGCCCGAGATGGTAAAGTGTAAAACGATTAACTTTCTCCGGCTCTCCAACTCTGGGTTGCTTTGATTCTCTCCATTGCTGTGGGCCCGGAGCCTTCTGCGGGCTCTGCTCGTCGCTAGAATATGTCTGACGGTCAGAGCATTGAGCAGCAATATCAGGAGAAAGGGGAGTCATGGCGTTAAAATTCTGTCAAGCCAGTCATATACTATCCATAGAGGAGAACGATAAAATATTACTTTGATGTTACATAACCATGGGACATTGTCAGTTATGAACATAGGTTCATAAGTGAGATAAGAAGTGATGTTTTTTTAAACAGCCAGGGCACCGACCATGACTATAATCAGAGCCGCACTTTTCTCAGTGCAATATTTTGTTTTCAGTTTCTGGCATCATATGGCCACAAATCGATCGAAGGTGAAAGCGACTGTTAACCAGATGGAACTTTCCGTGGCTACATAAATTAGGATAGATGTTATAGTACAGCCTGGAGTAGTGGACAGCAGACTAAATTGAAAATAAATTCCAGTGATCCGGTTTAATATCACAGCGGTGATAATGACCAGGAGATCTGCCACTGCCATGAACAGCAGGTACCAAGTGATACAACTGGAAAGACCGCACTTTCCTCGGGACAGGATCACAATTATCACCAAGTTAGCTGCAGGAAATAGACAGAAAAGAAAACAGTAACATTAAGTATCACTCCTCCTTGATGTTTATTTATTTTGATCATATTTCAGCCTCGCGATGGGAATGATTCAGTGACCTGTCGGCAGAGATTGATCTGTTAAGATTTGAATAATGTTTGAGGAAGGGAAGCAGGAACAGCGAAAGTGAAGGAGCATGGGCGGACTAAAGCAATGAATGAGGCGCAGGACAGTGAGAACAGGCCAAGGAGTTTTAGGTGCAACTTCGTGACTACAACCGTTTATCGTTCACTGATTGCAATCCATTTAATGACTCAGAATATCCCTTCAATAATTGCATGGCTAAAATCACACGTCAATCATGTAATCATTCAATCAGTTCAGAAATTCGATCATATAGACTCATAGATTCATAGAAGCTTACAGCACGGAAGGAGGCCATTTAAGTCCCTCGACCAACAAGAAGCTTTCCAGCTTAATCACACGTTCCAGCTCTAGGTCTGTAATCCTGCAGGTTACGGCACCTATGGTGCATATCCAAGTACTTTTTAAATGTGGTGAGGGGTTCTGCCTCTACCATCCTTTCAGGCAGTGAGTTCCGGAACACTCTGCATGAAGAAATTCCCCTCAAATCCCCTTTAAAACTTTTAATTATTTTAAATTGATGTATCCGGGTTGTTGATCCCTCTGCTAATGGCAATAGACCCTTTCTATCCACTATATCTAGGCCCGTCATAACCTTATACACATCAATGAAGTTTCCCCTCTGTTCCAAGAAAAACAAATCCAGCCTATCCAATCTGTCCTCGTGGCTAATATTCCCCACTACCTGCAACATGCTCGTAAATCTCCAGTTCAATCATCTCCTTCCTGCAATGCGGTGACCTGAACTGCACACAATACTTCAGCTGTGGCCTAACCAGTGTTTTATACAGTTGACGCATAAGCCCCCCCTGCTCTTGAATTTTATGCCGCGGCTAATAAATGCAAGCTTTAATTATGCCTTGTTAATCACCTTATCTACCTGTCCAGCTAACTTCAGGGATCTGAGGACATGCACTCCAACGTCTCTTTGTCCCTCGACACTTCTCAGTGAACCATTTAATGTGTATTCCCTTTCCTTGTCAACCTTCCCCAAATGCATTACCTCACAAACCTCTGGATTAAATTCAATTTGCCACTGTTCTGCCCACCTGACCCGTTGATAGACATTTTCCTGCTGTCTGCACCTTTATTCTTCATTATCAACCACACAGTTGATTTTAGTATCGTTTCAACGCAATAGTCAGAAATAGATGCATTTTAATAACCCTTTACACGCATCATTTCTGGACATTTGTCCGTCGACAGCATTTGTGAACCTGTGTTTGATCACCAGAATTAACTGTACTGATAAAAAGTGGCGGGAAATACATATCAAGACACACATTATTGACCGATCATTGTCGCATCGGTTCACTTCATATTTTTTCATCAGTCACACGATTCTTACTTTTTAAAAATAACGACTTTTGGACTTGAACAGAGATTATTAGCTGAAGGCAGTGCGAATATAGATCTGGGACAGGAAGTCACGCTGATGCAGAATAATGTTGTAATAAATTTTGCTTTGGACACCCGGGGAACTTTACAATTCCAATAAAATGTCACACTGAACAGGGATACAGAAGACACATACTCTGACTCAGGGAGATTTGAAATGAGACCAGAAAACCTGGAAGGTCAAGCAACATCTGTGGAGAGAGAAAATGAGTTAATGTATCAGATCAGTGATCTTTCATCAGAACACAATGAACAAAGCGGCTGTGAAGCAAAATCTCGAAACACAAAATGCCAAATCGGGTAAAGATGCAGATCATCAGCAGAAACCGTGATATCCTTAACAACCAATGACTTGCTGTAATACCTTACCTGGAACACCGACAGCAGCGAGAAGCGGATAGTAAATGGCAAGTATTGGACTGTTTCCAGGGGCGTGCATTCTCTGTGAGAAACGAATTGCTGGAGACAGTAGCTCCAATATGCGTTGTGGCTCATTCTAATGATCCCTTAGTTATACCGAATGTTAATCCCCAGTGAGCCAATCAGATTATGCAATTTTATTGTGAGCTACGGTCATTGAAACAAACAAATTAAGGCAGCCATTTTCGAGTTCACCTTTTCTACATTACAATAACTTCCAATGAATATTGCAGCATGTGGCAGGGCAAAAAAGACTTCCGTATCTTTCTAAGGAAAATATAATGTAAATCTCCATCTGGACATTCGAAGATGGCATAAAACCATACACAGCATAGAGGTCCGAGTTCAATTCCTGGTGTTTTCTTTTGAACTATGGGGCACAGTCTCAGGATAAGGGGAAGCCCATTTAGGATCGAGATGAGGAGGAATTTCTTCACTCAGAGGGTTGTGAATCTTTTGAATTCTCGGCCTCATCGGGCTGTGGATCCCGAATCTCTGAATATATTCAAGACTGAGGTAGATAGATTTTTGGAGTCTATGGGGAATCTGGGGATATGAAGATTGTGCAGGAAAGTGGAGTTGAGTTCGATGATCAATCATGAATTTATTGAATGGCAGAGCAGGCTCGAGAGGCACAGGGCCTACTCCTGCTCCTATTTCTAATGGTTTGTTATGTTCCTTAATCAGACCCAAATTATCTCAATGGGAGAAAGCAGTTGTGCGATCTAATGATAACTTTTGTCTCCCATCCTGCAATAAAGCAGTCATAGTGTAGTAGGTGGTGCTATCTTTGGACAGAGCACCCCTTGTTCTGCAGCAAACCGTCATACGGCAGAAGGGGTGCTAAAATTATAAAGCATATCCCTCATCATCCGATAAATCAATAATAGGGATGGTACAACTAGACAGACAAATAAGATGTAAACAGAAACGTGTTTTATCAATTAAAACATGCAATACTCAAATAAACAGGGTTGAATACAGGAAACAGCTAAAGAAAATGATGGCTGCTATCACATCATCAAACACTAATGGACTAATGGTTTGTAGACAACTGTGGCAGTAATGGGATCAGCATTTTTCTTTACGTGGTGAATCAGAGACTTATCAAAGATTGTATTGGGCCACTGAATGGTGTTCAAGGGCAGGTTTCAAAGGAATCACTAAGAATGGTGGAAATATTACATTTGTACTTTGCATCAGTCTTCACCCTAGAAAATGATTCTCGAATATTAGAATTTAATTCTAGTAGTTTTGTTAGCAGCATTACCAAAGATAAAAACATTAGGGTAAAAATAATTAAGAACTTGAAAATAGATAGAGCAGCCGCGCTGGATGATATCCACCTGATGGTCCTCTGGGAGATAGGACATGAGCTGTGAGAGCTGCTGGCCTGTATTTTTAATAGCTCACTGCTCTCTTGAATGGTTCCTACAGATTGGATGGAGACTAATGCAGACCCCATTTTTGAAATAGGTGACAAGACAGACTCGGGCAACTAAAAGCCCATAAGTTTAACATCAGTAATATGTAAGATGCTTGAAGCAAACATAAGGGATTTAAGAATACTTGGATAGGGAGGGACATTTTAGGCATACCAATATGACTTCATAAAAAAGAGGTAGTATCTCACAAATCTAATTGTATTTTTTGAAACAGTTACGAAGTTTGTGGATCAGGGAAGCCCAGTAGACATTGTCCACTCAGATTTCCCAAAACATTTTGAAAAATACCGCACAAAAGGCTTTTGTATAAGATCGGAGCCTCTGGTATACATTGAAATATATTGAGTTGGATTCAGAACTGGCTGGCAGGAAACAGTCAAAAAGTAATAATTGATGGATTTGAATCTGATTGTAGACTAGTCACCCGTAGTGTCCCGCAGGGGTCAGTGTTGGGTATATTGTGTTTTACTATTTTTAATAATGATCTAGATTTTGGGGTTGCGCGCAAAACTTTTAAATTTGCAGATGATACCAAGATCTGAGTGAGATTTTGAATTATAGCAGATGCTCGACTGCTTCAGGCAGATCTTAATGTGCTGGTAGATTATGCTCAAGACTGGAAAATTATGTACAACTTAGATAAGTGCATATTTATGCATGTAGTTAGGGCAAATGTTCACATTCTTACACCCTCCAGGGAAAGGTATTAAAGTTGGCGCAGATAGAAATGGAATTGCGCATTCTAGTACATACATCCTTAAAGTTACATGAGCAATGCCGTGCAGTTATAGTTACAGCAAATAAGGCATCGGGGTGTATCCAAATGACTTTTGATTATAATAGGACGTTTACTGTTATGTCCTTGAACAAGGCCTTAATCAGACCGAGCTTTGAATACTGTGTCCAGTTTTGTCCTCCTCACATGATAGGTGATTTTGACACTCTGAAAAGGAGAACAAGAGGGTCACGAGGCTATTTCCAAGTATAAAGCATTTTAATTACCAAGATAGGTTGAATGAGTTGGTACTCAATTCCTTAGATCAGCGTAGACTTAGGGGGGATCTGATTGAGGTTTATATAATAATGAAGGAAATAGAAGGTTTTCCAACCGATAGTTTATTTCAATTAAATAGGTGAGGTTGGACCAGATATCACACATTTAAGTTGTATAGGACTAGATCTAGGTTAGATGTCAGGAGGTGGATCTTTTCCCAGAAGATAGTAGACCACTGTACAATCTGTCGTTTCCTGTAATGAATGCAGACTCACTGAATTCCTCAATTGAAAGCAGGATATGTTTCTGGCTGCGGTAGAGATCACATGTTATAGAAGGGAGGTACTGCAGGGAATTCAAGGCCAGAGTAATCACCTGGACTAGTTTCGATCATCTAGATGGATCAGAGAAGAATTTGCCAAATTTCTTCCCCCAAATTGGCCTGGGTTTTTAATCAGACTTTTGCTACTTCCAGGAGATCACATGGTTTCGGGCGGCGTGGGACAGGCTCAATGGACCAGATGGTCTTAACCTTTCCATCATTGCATGTATGCTCGTATCTTTGTTTGTAGAGTGTCCGTTCTCTTGCAGTAAATCTGTCATATGGCAGTGGGCGTTGCTAAATGTATACAGAGCGTCGTTTGTCTTGCGGCAAATCAGTCAGAGGGAGGCAGGGGGCGCAACAATTATTAAAGAACATACTATTCCATGCGTTAAAAAATTAAGAAAGCAGTAGGGGGCGCTACAATTATAAACGAATAAAGATATTGAAAAAGAGATAAATTCCTAGATCTAGAGATGGATAGATAGATAGATAGATAGATAGATAGATAGATAGATAGATAGATAGATAGATAGATAGATAGATAGATAGACAGATAGATAGA
Source organism: Pristiophorus japonicus (assembly GCF_044704955.1). NCBI lineage: Eukaryota > Metazoa > Chordata > Chondrichthyes > Pristiophoridae > Pristiophorus > Pristiophorus japonicus. Next base: position 50,394,687 of record NC_091999.1, read on the forward strand.
TAGATTGATTGATTGATTGATTGATTGATTGATAGATTGATTGATAGAGTGATAGAAAGAGAGAGGGATAATCTGCCAGCTAGGCAGATAGAAAGATAGACAGACAGCCAAATAGATTGATAGTTACATAGATCGACTGATACATACATAGATAGATAGACAGACATACCGACAGACAGGCTGATAGACAGACTGACAGACTGACTAACAGATAGATAGTTAGACAGAAAGACAAAGAGGGCTAGAAGAATCTATAGATACATAGACAGACTGAAAGATAGATATTGATAGGGCACACAGAGAGCTCGGTAGATAGGTAAATATCATGTTGAAAGCAACATATTAATGAAAGGAATGTCCTTGAAGAGAAAATGAGCGCTGTTTGCAGTTCGAGTTGTGTGTGTGGAAAAGTTACAATTTCAAAATCAAGTTATGGAAATCTCATTTTGTACTGACATGTAATGCACTGCATGGTGGGACTGGTGACCAGAGTCTGCAATAACATAATGCAGGAGAGGGGCGAGGGTCAGGAGATGGAAACAGCAGGGTGTATTGACACTTGATAAATGTACATTTGGCACACTGTAACTAAAGAATGTAAACAACTTGCTCATCCAGTCTGAATCAGACCGACCTTCATCTCCTTTCCTTGTTGCTGGATGTGATGCTATGTCTCAGGATCAAGTGGACACTATCTCAACAGTCCTTAAAACCGTGGATGTACATTACGAGTCACATCAGAAATTATATTCAAATGAAAATCAGTGAGGCACAATGCAGGGATACATAATAACATAAAAAATCGGAGCAGCAAGAGGCCATTTGGCCCTGCGAGCCTCTCCGCCCTTCAGTATGGTAATGGCTGATCTTGTACCTCAACTGCACTTTCCAGCACTATCAAGAATCCCTTGATTCACTTATTATCCGACAATCTATCGACATGTGCATTGAATATACTGAACGAGTATGCCTCCACTGCCCTCTTGAGCAGAGAATTCCAAAGAATCACCCCCCTCTGTGAAGACATTTCTTTTCATCTAAGTCCTGGTTTATCCTGAGATAGTGAAAGCCTAGTTCTAGACTCTCCTGCCAGATCTTCCCTGCGTCTACCCTGTAAAGCCCTGGATGAATGTTGTAGTTTTTATATGACATTTTATTCTTCGTAACTCTAGAGGATATAGGAGTAGTCTCCTCAATCTCCCCTTATAGAGTAATCGATAGATAGATAGATAGATAGATAGATAGATAGATAGATAGATAGATAGATAGATAGATAGAGAGAGAGAGATAGATAGATAGATCGATAGATAGATAGATAGATAGATAGATAGATAGATAGATAGATAGATAGATAGATAGATAGATAGATAGATAGATCGATAGATAGATAGATAGAAAGAAAGATAGATAGATAGATAGATAGATAGATAGATAGATAGATAGATAGATAGATAGATAGATAGATAGATAGATAGATAGATCAATCGATCGATATCTACCTGAGCAAGCAGGGACTAAGAGGCACCCGTCACCGTGCAGATATTACCATGAGGGTTTCAGACTGAGACACCAGTCGATGTACTGATATGTCCCTGAGGAGGGAAGTCATATGGATACCAATCAATGTCGAGATCTCCCCCTGAAGGAGAGGGAGTGAGAGAAATCAGTCAATGTACAGATATCTCCCTGTGGAGTGGAACTGAGGGACATCAGTCAATATTCTGATATCTCCATGAAGGAGAGGGACAGAGATAAACCGTCCATTGTACAGATAGCTCCTCAGGACATCAGACAGAGAGACACCCGTCAGTGTCCAGATATCTCTTGAGTATGCAGGTATAGCCATGAGGGATAGGGGAATGAGGACAACAGTCGATATATTGATACCTCCATGCTTGACAGGGATGGAGAGACAGGAGCCAGTGCATAGCTATCTCTCTCAGAGAGAGGAGACTGAGACGCCAGGCACTGCACAGATATCTCTTGTGCGAGCAGGGACTGAGGGACACCAGCCAGTCTATAGAAATCTCCCTGAGTTGGGAAGGGACTGAGAGATACCAGCAGTGTACAAACATTTCTTGAGTGAAAGAGACTGGGAGACACCAGTCAATGTAAATATGTTTTCCTGCGAGAGAGGTGGGAGTCATCGAGACATCTGTAAATATACAGTTAACATCGGGAGGGAGAGGGAATTAGATATTAGTCAGTGCACAGATATCTCGCTTTCTCACGTATAGGATGACATTATTTTCAGTATTTCAATAACTTTAATCATATCCGTCCATTTACAGGATGCAGTTTCCTCCTTGATGTGTGAAATTATGCATGCTGGAACCTCAGGGATCTCTTGTATCTACTGGTTTCTAAAGATTTCAGAGAGGAACATCATAGAATCACAAAGGTTTACAGCACGGAAGGAGGCCATTTCCTCCCATCGTGACTATGCCGGTCAATCAGAGGCAAACCAGCCAAATCCCACTTCCCATCCTTGGTCCGTAACCGTGCAGGTTACGATACTTCAACTGCACATTCAAGTACTTTGTAAATGTGGTGAGGGTTACGCCCTATACCACCCTTTCAGCCAGTGAGTTCCAGACCTCCGAAACGCTCTGCATTAAGAAATTCCCCTCAACTGCGCTCTAAACCTTCTACCAATTACTTTAAATTTATGCCCGCTGTAAGTCGACCCCTCTGCTATGGGAAATAGACCCTTTCTATCTATTCTATCTTGGCCCCTCATAATTGAATACACCTCAATCAGTTCTCCGCTCAGCCTCGTCTGTTCCTAGGAAAACAAATTTAGCCAATCCAATCTGTACTCACAGCTAATATTCTCACTGCTACCAATATCCTCCTAAATCGCCTCTATACCCTCTCGAGTGCAATCACGTCCTTCCTGTTATGTGGTGACCAGAACTGCACTCACTACTACAGCTGTGGCCTAACCAGTATTTTATACAGTTCAAACATAAACCACCTTTCTTGTATGCTTTGCTTTGCCAAATAAAGGCAAGCATTCCGTAAGCCTTCTTAAACAGCTTATCTGCCGGTCTATTACCTTCAGGGATCTGTGGACATGCAATTTGGACATCCAAAGTCTCTTTGTTCGTCTACACTTCTCAGTTTCCAACCATTTAAAGTGTATTTCCGTTCCTTGATAGCCATCCTCAAATGCATTACCTCACAGTTCTCTGGATTCAATACAAATTTGCACTATTCTGCCCCCCTGACCAGTTGATTGATAACTTCCTGCATTACGCAACTTCCCTCTTCATTACCAACCATATAGCCAGTTTTAGTATCATCTGCAAACTTCTCAATCATACCCCCATATTCAAGTCTAGATCATTGATGTATATCACAAAACGTTGAGATCTAGTACTGAGCCCTGTGGAACCCCACTGGAACGATCCTTCCAGCCACAAAAACACCCATCAACCGTTACCCATTGCTTCCTGCCTCTGAGCCAATTTTTGGTCCAACTTGCCACTTTGCCCTGTATCGCAAGAGTTTTTACTTTTGTGATCAGTTTGCCATGTGAGACCTTATCAAAAGCCTAGCGAAAATCCATATTCACTACTTCATATGTTTGGCTCTCATCGACCCACCTGGTTAATTTCTCAAAAAGGAGTTAACTTCAACCAGTCAAACCCAGTGAGATCGGATTAACATGGTGGAGAAGCAACTGATAACTTCAACAACAAATAACCTTACATTGCAGTATCAACTGTTTTTGGAGAATATATCTTTAATTTCCCCCATATTTTGATCGGTTGCTCTTTATTATTTGCCACAACATCAAATGGTTAGTTTTGAGGGTTGGAACGCAAGTCAACAGATCAGGGTCGGAGATCAACTCATCCAATCAGACTGGGCCCTCGATGGACAACGCCTATGACGAAGTGGCACAGAACAAAACCATCGACCTTCCCTGTTTCCTTGTATTAGTGCTTGTATCGGGCATTACCGGGACCTCAAGTGCACTGTAGCACATCGTACGAATGAAGAAGGTCTCACAAGCAAGTGATGTCCTCCTTCTGGATTTAATGATCACCGACTTCTTGATTATCCTGGTCTCTATACTTTCTCTTATTCAATTTATCCTTGGAAGCAGATTATGGAGTAATTCCGTGATGTCAGTGCCCTCTTGCGTCTAATCAATCTTTATGGCAACGCACTTTTCATGACCTGCATTGCTATTACATAGAAACATAGAAAATAGGTGCAAAAGTAGGTCATTCGGCCCTTCGAGCCTGCACCACCATTCAATATGATCATGGCTGATCATGCAACTTCATTACCCCATTCCTGCTTTCTCTCCATACCCCTTGATCCCTTTAGCTGCAAGTGCCTCATCTAAGTCCCTTTTGAATATGTCTAACCAACTGGCCTCAACAGCTTCCTGTGGTAGAGAATTCCACAGGTTCACATTTCTCTGAGTGAAGACGTTTCTCCTCATCTCGGTCCTAATTGGCTTACCCCTTATCCTTAGACTCATGGTGCTGGACTTCCACAAGATCGGGACCATACTTTTTGCATCTAACCTGTCCAATCCCGTCAGAATTTAGCGTGTTTCTATGAGATCCCCTCTCATTCTTCTAAATTCCAGTGAATATATGCCAAGTCGATCCAGTCTTTCTTCATATGTCAGTTCTGCCATCCCGCGAATCTGTCTTTTGAACCGTCGCTGCACTCCCTCAATAGCAAGAATGTCCTTCCTCAGGTAAGGAGACCAAAACTCTACACAAATATCAAGGTGTGGCCTCACCAAGGCCCTGTACAACTTCAGTAAGACCTCTCTGCTCCTATATTCTATAACTTTCGCTATGAAGGCCAACATGCCATTCACCGCTTGCTGAACCTTCATACCAACTTTCAATAACTGATGTACCATGACACCCAGGTGTCGTTGCACCTCCACTTTTCTTACTTGTCACCATTCAGATAATATTTTGCTTCCCTGTTTTTGTCACCAAAGTGGATAACCTCACATTTATCTATATTATACTGCATCTGCCATGCATTTGCCCACTCACCTAACCTGTCCAAGTCACCCTGCAGCCTGTTACCATCCTCCTCACAGTTCACACTGCCATCCAACTTAGTGTCATCTGCAAACTTGGAAATATTATTTTCAATTCCTTCGTCTAAATCATTAATGTATATCGTAACTAGCTGAGGTCCCAGCACTGAACCTTGAGGTACCACACTCGTCACTGTCTGCAATTCTGAAAAGGAACCGTTTATTCCTACTCTTTGCTTCCTGTCTACCAATTAGTTCTCTATCTACGTCAATACATTACCCCCAATACCATGTGCTTTAATTTTTACACACTAATCTCTGATGTGGGACCTGGCCAAAAACCGTTTGAAAGTCCAAATACACCACAACCACTGGTTCTCCCTTGTCCACGCTACTGGTTACATCCTAAAAAACTTCTAGACGATTTGGCAAACCTGATTTCCCTTTCATTAATCCATGCTGACTTGGACCGATCCTGTCACTGCTTTCCAAATGCGCTGCTGTTACATCTTCAATGATGGATTTCAACATTTTTCCCACTACCGATGTCAGGCTAACCGGTCTATAATTCCCTGTATTCTCTCTCCCACCTTTTTTAAAACGTGGGGTTACATTAGCTATCCTCCAATCCATAGGAACTGATCTAGAATCTATAGAATGTTGGAAAATGCACACCAAATCATCCATTATTTCTTGGGCAACATCCTTAAATACTCAAGGATGCAGAATATCAGTCACTGGTGTTTTATTGGCCGTCAATCCCATCAATTTCCCTAACACCTGATTCTGACTTCAAGGGAACTATATTTGTCCTAACTAATTTTTTTCTCTTTACATATCTATCGAAGCTTTGCAGTCAGTTTTCATGTTCTCGGCAAGCTTCCTCTCATACTCTAGTTGCCCCCTCCTAATTAAATCCTTTGTCCTCCTCTGCTGAATTCTAAATTTCTCCCAGTGCTCAGGTTTGCTGCTTTTCAGGCTAGTTTATATGCTTCTTCCTTGGATTTAACACAATCCCTAATTTCACTTGATAGCTACGGTTGAGCCAATTTCCCCGTTTTATTTTTATGCCAGACAGGGATGTGTAATTATTGAATTTCATCCATGTGATCTTTAAAGTCTGCAATTGCCTATCCACCGTCAACCCTTTAAATATCATTCGTCAGTCTTTCCTAGCCAATCCACGTTTCATTCCATCGAAATGAACATTCTTTAATTTCAGGACTTTAGTCTCTGAATTAACTGTGTCACTCTCCATCTTAATGAAGAATTATATCACATTAAGGTCACTCTTCCCCAAGTGGCCTCGTAGAACAAGATTGCTAATTAATCCTCTCTCATTACACAATCTAGGATGGCCAGCTCTCTGGTTGGTTCCTCGACATATTGGTCTCGAAAACCATCCCTTATACACTCCAGGAAATCCTCCTCCACCATATTGCTACCAGTTTGGTTAGCCCAATCTATATGTAAATTAAAGTCACCCGTGCTAACTGCTGTACCTTTATTGCACGCATCCCTAATTTCCAGTTTGATGCCACCCCAACCTCACTATGACTGTTTGGTGGTCCGTACACAAATTCCACTAGCGTTTTCTGCCCTTTGGTGTTCCGCAGCTCTACCCATACAGATTCCGCTTCATCCAAGCTAATGTCCTTCTTTACTATTGCTTTAATCTCCTCTTTAACCAGCAACGCTACCCGATCTCCTTGACCAATATATTTTTTTGCCCACCACATTAGGTCTCATGTGTGGTGAAGGCCTTGATGCTACCTCATTCTAGCCTATGCAATTTGGGTGGCAGTGTTGGCCCTGAGCCTGATAGCCTTTTCATAATGAGAATTAGCTGATAAGGTTTCATGCAAATATATGCAATTATCGTGGCAAATTTTCATGCAATTTTTTTAAATTAAATTATTTCCGATCCTGATGTTGTTGATCTGCTATACCCTAACCGCAAAATAATGATAGAAGTGGGAGCTGAGAAGGAATCTATAGAGCTGATGAAGAAGAAAGTGCTGAAGTACATTCGTGTAATTTTGGTGCTTCTTTTCTGCTTTGACCCTTATCACATCCCTGAACTGTATTTTGATTGTATTTTGAGATTAAGGATTTGCTAGATCCAGCGAATCCATTCCCAGTTTTTTTACAGGGGCAATAGTAAATTTTACAACTGGACCCTCCCTTCATTCATTGCCTTCCTCAATCCCTTGCTGTACATTTTCAGGTCGCAGAGCTTTGAATGGCGATCGCGCTGCTGCACTGTGTAACATGCTCGAAACAGTAACCCACACGCTCACATCAGCAGGGTCTGAGTTAGAGTGTAAGAACTCACCATCTGCTTTTCCACATTAAGTACGGAGAGAATGTGCTGAAGACACGGACATCAGGAGCAACAGTGTTTGTCCAGTTGTTGCGACTGAGCAAATAGGGTACAAATTATAGCAGATTGAACTTGCCTGAAGTGAAATCATTCCAAACTTAGCTTATGTGTCCATCAAGAACGAATGATTACATTTATCTATCAATGTTACGTACTCATAAATTTGTTTTCTGTTGATTTATCTTACCGCGTATCACTATAAGTACCGTTTAACCATATGCATATCTATCCAACCATCCATCAATTTCCATCTTTCTATGTATGTTGCTGTTGATGCATCGATTAATATCTCTATCACAGAATTCTTCTACCATTATCTACATATTTATGTATCTCCATAATCTATCTATCTCTCTATCTAACTTTATTTATATGTTGCTATCTAAATCTGTTTATCTCTCCATCTATCTGTCTCCATCACTCCTTCTATCGATCTGTCTCTATCGAATATTATTGGCCTGAATTGGCGGTCAGAGCTTTCCCATGGTCGAATGCCTCTGAACGACAAGAAAATACGAACCTAACTGATGGTCACGGAAGTTCGAACACTGGCGCTCCTGGGCCTCTACAGGTACGCAGGCATAAACGTCCACATATCCCAGGGGTGCACGCGTTTAGCATGTGACCCTGGGATCATTTGGGCCAGGCCGACCAAACAAAAGGTGAATCCTAGTTATCTTCATGGAGATTCCACGAACTTTTGGAATCAACAAAAGCATAAATAGGAATGTGCCTGTTGGACATGGCCAGAAAAAGCAGCAAACCTGAGGACTGGGAGAAATTTAGAATTCAGCAGAGGAGGACTAAGGGTCAATTTCGGACCGTGGAATATAGATTATGAGAGGAAGCTTTCTGGGAACATAAAAACTGACTGCAAAAGCTTCTATAGATATGAAAAGAGGAAAAGATTAGTGAAGACAAACGTAGGCCTCTTTCAATCAGAATCAAGTGAATTTATAATGGGAAACAAAGAAATGGCAGACCAATTGAACAAATACTTTTGTTCTGTCTTCAATGAGGAAGACACAAATAAGGTTTCAGAAATACTAGTTCCTCCTTCTCGATGGTCTATCGAGAAGGAGGAACTGAAGGAAATTCTTATTGGACAGGAAATTGTGTAAGGGAAATTGACGGGATTGAAGGCCGATAAATTCCCAGGGCCTGATAGTCTGCATCCCACGAGTACTTACGGAAGTGACCCTAGAAATAATGGATGCATCGATGATAATTTTCCAACAGTCTATCGACTCTGGATTAGTTCCTATGGACTCGAGGGTAGTTAATGTAACACCACTGTTTAAAAAAGGAGGGAGAGAGAAAAGGGGAAATTATAGACCAATTAGCCTGACATAAGTACTGGGGGAAATGTTGGAATCAATTGTTAAAGATGAATTAGCGGCATTTGGAAATCAGTGAAAGAGCGCTCCAAGTCTGCATGCATTTAGGAAAGGGAAATCATGCTTGAAGAATCTTTTAGACTTTTTGAGGACGCAACTAGTGGAGTGGACAAGGGAGAACCAGTGGATGTGATGTATTTGGACTTTCAAAAGGCTTGTGACAAGGTACCACACAAGAGATTGGTGTGCAAAGTAAAGCACATGGTATTGGGGGCAATGTATTGACGTGGATAGAGAAATGGTTAGCAGACAGGAAGCAGAGAGTCGGGTTAAACGTGTCCTTTTCAGAATTGCAGGCAGTGACTAGTGGGGTGCCACAGGGGTCAGTGCTGGGATCCCAGATATTTACAATATACATCAATGATTTAGATGCAGGAATTGAGAGTAATATCTCCAAGCTTGCAGATGACACTTAGCTGGGTGGTGGTGTGACCTGTGAGGAGGATGCTAAGAGACTGCAGGATGACTCGGACAGGTTAGGTGAGTAAGCAAATGCATCACAGATGCAGTATAATGTGGATAAATGTGTGGTTATCCAATTTGGTGGCAAAAAGGTGAAGCCAGAATATTATCTGAATGGTGGCAGATTATGTAAAGGAGAGGTGCAACAAGACCTGCGTGTCATGGTACATAAGTCATTGAAGCTTGAAATGCAGGTGCAGCAAGTGGTGAAGAAGGCAAATGGCATTTGGGCGTTCACAGCTAGGGGTTTTCAGTATAGGAGCAGGGAAGTCTTCCTGCAGCTCTACAGGGCCTTGGTGAGGCCTCTCTTGGAATATTGTGTTCACTTTTGGTCTCCTAATCTGAGGAAGGAAGTTCTTGCTATTGAGGGAGTGCAGCGCAGGTTCACCAGACTGATGCCCGGGATGGCAGGACTGACATCTGAGGAGAGACTGGATCGACTGGGCGTCTATTCGCTGGAGTTTAGAAGAATGAGAGGGGATCTCCTACAAACATACAAAATTCTGACGGGACTGGACAGGTTAAATGCCGGAAGAATGTGCACGATGTTGGGGGAGTTCAGAACTAGAGGTCAGAGTCTAAGATTGAGGGCTAAGCCATTTAGGACCGAGATGAGGAGAAACTACTTCACGCAGAGAGTTGCTCTCCTGTGGAATTCTTTTCCGCAGAGAGTTGTTGATGCCAGTTCGTTAGATATATTCAGGTGGGAGTTGAATATGGACTTTATGGCTAAAGGGAGCAAGGGGTATGGAGAGAAGGCAGGAAATGGGTATTGAGGTGAACATAGAAACATAGAAACATAGAAACATAGAAAATAGGTGCAGGAGCAGGCCATTCAGCCCTTCTAGCCTGCACCGCCATTCAATGAGTTCATGGCTGAACATGAAACTTCAGTGCACCCTTCCTGCTTTCTCGCCATAACCCTTGATCCCCCGAGTAGTAAGGACTTCATTTAATTCCCTTTTGAATATATTTAGTGAATTGGCCTCAACTATTTTCTGTGGTAGAGAATTCCACAGGTTCACCACTCTCTGGGTGAAGAAGTTTCTCCTCATCTCGGTCCTAAATGGCTTACCCCTTATACTCAGACTGTGACCCCTGGTTCTGGACTTCACCAACATTGGGAACATTCTTCCTGCATCTAACCTGTCTAAACCCGTCAGAATTTTAAACGTTTCTATGAGGTCCCCTCTCATTCTTTTGAACTCCAGTGAATAAAAGCCCAGTTAATCCAGTCTTTCTTGATAGGTCAGTCCCGCCATCCCGGGAATCAGTCTAGTGAATCTTCGCTGCACTCCCTCAATAGCACGAATGTCCTTCCTCAAGTTAGGAGACCAAAACTGTACACAATACTCCAGGTGCGGCCCCACCGAGGCCCTGTACTACTGTAGCAACACCTCCCTGCCCCTGTATTCAAATCCCCTCGCTATGAAGGCCAGCATGCCATTTGCTTTCTTAACCGCCTGCTGTACCTGCATGTTAACCTTCAATGACTGATGTACCATGACACCCAGGTCTCGTTGCACCTTCCATTTTCGTAATCTGTCACCATTCAGATAATAGTCTTTCTCTTTGTTTTTACCACCAAAGTGGATAACCTCACATTTATCCACATTATACTTCATGTGCCATGCATTTGCCCACTCACCTAACCTATCCAAGTCACTCTGCAGCCTAATAGCATCCTCCTCGCAGCTCACACTGCCACCCAACTTTGTGTCATCCGCAAATTGGGAGATACTGCATTTAATCCCCTCGTCTAAATCATTAATGTTCAGCCATGATCTTATTTGATGGTGGTGCAGGCTCGAAGGTCCGAATGGCCTACTCCTGCAGCTATTTTCTATGTTTCTATGCTTCGATGTTCCTACTGACCTGCTCTATCAGTTCCTCTCTACCTGGTTTTCAGAGATCACATTGTAGGTGAGCACCTTAATCGTGGAGCAGTTTGCGGACTTCTGCATAGTATACTGACACAGTGCCCCGCCCCCCTTCCCCCACCCCTGCACCACTTCCAGCACGTGACTCTCCTGCGCTTTCCGATTCTCTCTCCAACAGCTCACACTTTTGTCGTTGGTTGTTTTCTACTGACCTCGTATATTCTGGCCTCGTGTTTCGACTTCGCTGCTAGCCACCTGTGACGGTATTTTCTGCATCTTCCCTGGGTCCCGATCTCCTTGTTGGTCCGTGCTGTACCTTTCCTGGTCACAACCTACCTGTTGGACCGTGCTGTACCTTCCCTGGGTCCCGATCACCCTGTTGTTGCGTACCTTACTTTCCTCGAGTACCGATATTGCTGTTGGCCTCAGCCTCCGACCTCACTGCTGGTTTGTGATGAACCTTCCCTGGATGCCAACTTTATTGCCTGTCTTGGCTTCCCGACCTCGCTTCTGCGCTGTGCCTCACGACCCTGCAGCTGGTCCGTGCTGTTTCTTCCCAGGATCCCGACCTTACTGCTGGCCTTGGCTTCCCAACCTCGCTTCTGCACTCGGTCTCCGGACCTAGCTGCTGGTCTGTGCTGTACCTTCCCTGGGTTCCGTACTCCTGCCGACCCCTGCTAAACCGTTCATGGGTACTCCGATCCTCGCCGGCCATCGATTCCCACCGGTCCTCCGATTCTCCATTCCCGCCGTCACCCAGCAATTGGTGCCACGTATTTTTACCGGGGTTTCACTCGTTTTCTTGCCAATCGCTGCCCGACTTGGATGGATTGGAGACACCCGGTGTTTGCGCCACACACACCTTGACACCCATGCAGCAGAGCCTCGTCTCCAATCATCTTGCATCCCCTTGCCATTGGACCAAGACTTAGTCTGTCAGGTTCGGTGGTAGCTCGTGTGCAAGGGACACACCTCAGTAATATAATTCATGCAGGGGTATCTTCTAACCTTTAAAATGAAGTTCAGGACCTGGAAACTTTAGGCCCCTCATGGACAATCCCAACATTAACAGACCAGAACGTCATACTGCTGCCATTGTCCGGGAACTGAGATGCTTCGACATCGACAACACTGCCCTGAGTGATACAAAGTGGGCAGGACAAGGTCAGCTCAAGGAACTAGATGGTTGATACACATTCTCAAACGGCACACCAGAAGAATAACACCGTCTCAATGGGGCATACGCACCAACCCTGGAAACTACGGACACGGACAAAGAGGAATTCTACTCCAGCCTGGAACAATCCCTGTCCCGACTCCCAATAGGCAACACGCTGATTATTCTTGATGACTTTAACGGCAGAGTTGCAAAGGACACAGACCTCATGAGAGGGGTGATTGCCAGGGAAGGATTAGGGAAAACTAACTCCAATGGGATCCTCCTCCTGAGGAATTGCTTATAACATGGTCTTGTCATATCCAACACCTTGATTCGTCAGAATGACTACTACAAGGCCACATCGCAACACCCTCGTTCCAGGCACTGGCATCCGATTGAGGGACCACAAGGATGTCCGCATCACTCATGACATGACAGGAGCTGCTGACTGCTGCATTGACCACCGCCTAATCCGTTCTATTATCTCCATCAATATAGCCTCAAAACAGCAGGGGCAACATAAATCCTGCCGTAAAAAATCAACATTGAAGGTCTCAAAGACCCTGCAAAGAAAGTCCTAATCAGCCAACTGCTCACAGCCTACCTAACGACTTCCAATCAACCAAAGCCGCAGAGTGTCCATAGTGCCTGTTCTGCCCTAAATCCACTAAAATTAGCATCTGCGAATAAACACTTGGCTACAATACCAGAAAATTTCAAAACTGGTTCGATGCGAATGACCAAGAGATCCAGGAGCTAATAAACCGCAAACGCAAATCATTTCTGAATTGGAAACAACACCACAACTCGAGTGAAAGCAAGCAGTTCTAGAGACAACTAAAGGCTGATGTACAACAAAAAACTGGTGACATAAGAACAGATGGTGGGTGGAAAACGCGCAGGAGATCCAGCAATTAGCTGACAATCATGACGTGCGTGGATTTTTTTTAGCACAATCAAGATCACCTAATGGCCAAGCACACTGTCCGATTCTGCAGAGAACCGAGAATGGAGGAGTGCTCTTCATGGACAGAGAGGCAGTCATTAGCCACATGAAGGAGCACTTTGTGGATCTCCTCAATCAAGCCTCTGTCTTTGATTTGAGTGTCCTTGAACCCATCCCACAACATATAACCCGTCACCACATCGGTAAAATCCTGACCCAGCACGAGAGTGAAAAGGCTATCTGACAACTAAAGAACAACAAGGCCTCAGGAATCCCCGCCGAAGCACTAACATATGGTGGAGTAATACACTTGGCGCGAATTCATGTCCTCATATCCCTTAACTGGAAGGAGGAGAGCATACCAGGGCCTCTCAAAGATGCCGTAATCGTGCCCATCTTCAAGAAAGGTGACAAGTCCGATTGCAGTAATTACAGAAATTCGCAGGGAATATTATCGCACAAGTCATCCTCAATTATCTCCTCCCAATTAATGAAGAGCTCCTCCCACAGTCGAAATGCGGATTCCACAAACTAAGGGGCACAATGGGCATGATATTCACCGTGTGACAATTCCACGAAAAATGTATAGAGCTACTTCAATCTCTGTACATCGCTTACTTTCCTCTCACAAAGGTCTCCGAATCCGTCAACCATGAGGGATTATGGAGTGTCATTGTTGAAAAAAAATATGTAGTGGGAACCTAATTGGTTAATAAGGGGACCTAATTAAGTAAAGCTAAAAATTAAAAGCAAGTTTGTAAGAGAAAAAAATACGTGCTACGAACATAGGGAAAATGATAGAACTCGAACGCTCAGGAAGATAGATCAACTTATCACAGTATAAACCAGACAGTTTGGAAAAATACATTCCAAGGCTAGGTTACATGGGGTAGTAAGAGATTACGGGAAACGAAAGATGATTGAAGAATATCTCACCTGATTCAAAGCAGTTAGGCAAAGAGGAGAAGAGCAAAGATTGATGTGACACTTAACTTATCAGATAAAAAGTGCACAAGGACGTAACGAAGCTTGCTTTCAAAGTAATTGCATTAACCAATTAATATTTGTAATCGTAGTAGGTAGGCGAAAATTTTGTGATGCTGCAGGAAAACAACAAATGGAAAGCCTCTACATGGAACTTTCTGATTTTGTATGTATTCATAGACAAACTTGTGTCGAGTATCTTTTTTAATACTCCATATCAGTCATTCTCAAATTTGGATCTCCTCTGAAATTTGTCACCAACGGATCTACTACAAACACAATATAAGTGCAGAAGGAGATTAAGCAAGGCTGTGTCATCACAAGGACGCTCTTCTCAATCTTCCTCGCTGCAATGCTTCACATCATCTTTAAAAATCTCCCCACTGGTGTGTAGTTAATCTAATGGACAAGCAGGAAATTGTTCAACCTGTGACGCCTCCAGTACAGATCCAAGGTAGGTCCAGCCTCTTTCATTGAATTACAGTATTCAGACGTTGCTTGCATTTGTGCACATTCGGAGCCCATACACCAAACCTTCATTGACACTTTCACTGGAGCATACGAGAGTGTGGGCCTTTCATTAAGCATCAGTACGACAAACGTTCTCCAGCAACCCGACCCCGCTGCACAGTACTACTTCTCGATTATCAAGATCCATGTCGGGATCTTTGACAATCGGGACCACTTCCCATAACTTGGAAGCCTACTTTCAGCAAGGACAGACATCGATGACTAAGTCCATCACATTATTCAATGTGCCAGTGGAGCCTTTGGTCGTCTGAGGAAAAGAGTGTGCAAACACCAAGATCTCAATCCCAGCAACAAGCAAATGGAGTAAAGTGCAGTCGTGGTATCCGCCCTCTTCTATGCTTCAGAGACATGAACTATGTACAGTAGGCACCTCAAAGCACTGGAGAAGTAGCACCAATGCTTCCTCTGCGAGATCATGCGAACTTATTGGCAGGATAAGCGCACCAACATCAGGGGTCTCTCTCAGGCCAAATTCCCTTGTATCATGGCATTTAATATGCTCGATCAGTTCCGATAGACGGGCCACATGGTCCACATGTCCGATACTAGAGTTCCGAAACAAGCATTCTTCTCTGAGCTATGTCACAGCAGGCGAGGTCGAGGAGGGCAGAGAAAACGCTTCAACGACACCATCGAAGCCTCCTTGATAAAAATTAGCATCCCCACTGACCCTTGGGAATCCCTGGCCCAAGTGGATCAGAAGAATCCTACAAGGCACCAAGGACTTCAAGTTTCTCCGCCGTGATCATGTAGAAGCCAAGTATAAAGAGCAGAAGGAGTGAACGACAAATCAAGCACCCCACCCACCAGTCCCTCCAAAAACCCTCTGCCCCACCTGTGAGAGAGACTCTAAATCCAGCATTGTTCTCAGCAGTCACCTTAGAACCCATTTTAGTTTGGAAGCAAGTCATCCTCAACTCGGGGGTCTGCCTAAGAGAAGATAATAGGAAGCACCTAATAACAGAACTACACACCTGTTAATTATAAATCAAGCAATACATCAAAATGAATTAAAATACAATTAAAGTAAACATTTTAAACAAATATTAAACTTTTTGAAAAATAAATGTAAACGTTTTCAAGAAGTTAAGTTAACATAATGACTTTTAAAGGTTTTATTATGTTTAAATGATTAAAATATATTTTAATAATAACTGCAATCTTACACTGGTAAAATAAAACACTCTGCCTCCTTTTAACAGGTGCAAGATTTTCATGGGCATTCGCTAGGCAAATAGCCAAAATCTCCACCATCAAATGTCCCTTTCCCAGGGATGCGGCCGATCTGTCAAGCAAAATCTTGACAGATTGCAATTTCTGTGTTTTCATGCATGCACATCACTCCCTGAAAGCTGGAACTTGCGTGGCACTTATGGCCCCATTGGCACCATGTATGCATTAAATGCCACGGAAATTCCTGGCCATTATATTTATGTAACTCTATATATGTCTAAACCGTGTGGGAGATATTCCCACTGTTATGATGCTCATTATTTCTGCGAACCAATCACCAACTTGCCGTACTGGACACTGGGCAGGGGAATGGAGAGGGATTCACAAATGGGACTTGTTCTGGAATATTCTCTTGTCCCTTTGAAACCAAAGCAGGGCAGTACACTGTAGGATATGGGCAAAATGCAAGATCTGAAATGGAGGACTTGAAAGAACCTGCAACGACCATCAGTCCATCAGCTTCACAGCAGCTGTCCAACGTTGTAGAGTTTGCTGACTATACAATGTACCACTTGCTTAAATTGTGGCGTAAATTTTACAAATTCAATGTTAATTTTTTTGATCAGTATGATAATTGATGCAAATTCAAAATAAATGGTGGAGTTTCAGAATAAATGTAACTTACGTTGATTGTAATGTATTATATACATGTTGAGAAAAAGCTGATGTGGCGACCTGGAGGGTCTGGAGCTGCCTTAAGGCGCTAATAGGAATAAGTAGCATTTCTTAATGTGCTGATATGTTGAGAACCTGTGATTATTCCATCACGTGCAAGTCAGAATGACATTTCAATGGATGCTGTAGCTATGTTAATAACAAGCTATTGTCATCGTATGCATGACGTTTCGTTTGGCCATTTGTAAGCTGAACATGTTAAAACTGCAGGCTTAGCAGTTTAGAACAAAGGACAGAAATTTCAACTTGAGATTTCAGATATGGTGGTTTAGAACCACCGAACGTGAGATGTAAATGTCTTGATACTGAAACATTTGAGATAACGGAAAGCATCTTCCAAAGCCTACGTGCGAGACTCTGATCGCTTTGGAAGAGACATGGGTGTATACATTAACCAGTCACATGGGCAGAGCCAACGGTTGAACAGCTGCTAGTCACAGACATATATGGATGTTTTTTATCATTGTAAATTGTCAAGCTTACGCTTCCGCACAATCATTTATAAAACCTGATGCAATTGTTTATCGGAGAGAGCCTTTGCTAATATTCTCTCCCCTGCATGCTTGTAATAACGTTTCTCACATCATAGCCTGCCCACGACCCAGGGTAGTTTCTTTCCACATCAACAACTGAGGAGTACTGTGAGGTAGGATGAGGTGGAGCAATTGGAATGATGTAAAACAAAAATCAGAAGCCACTATCAACCAGGACCCAGAGATTGTTTTTCACTCTTGAAGCATGCTGCCAGTGCGTCTGCCGTATAATACCGGAAATTGGGTTTTTGAAGTCCTTTTAATTGGACTCTGGATTTGTGGGACATCAATACACCAGAATTGTAAATTAGGCTATATTTTACTGTCTGATACAAGCATTATTTTGCTTTCGATGATTACTAGTCGAAATCACCTAGCATTTTATATAGTGACCAAGAAACAAGTGTAGTTATCAGTTTAAATGGAGTTGGAAAGCTGAGGGAGAATTAAGATCAGAGATATGCAGAAATAATTCATCAATGATATAGATACAGGAATTGAGAGTAATATCTCCAAGTTTGCAGATGACACTAAGCTGGGTGGCAGTTTGAGCTGTGAGGAGGATGCTAAGAGGCTGCAGGGTTAATTAGACAGGTTAGTTGAGTGGGCAACTGCATTAAAGATGCAGTATAATGTGGATAAATGTGCGGTTATCCAATTTGGTGGCTAAAACATGAAGGCAGATTATTATCTGAATGTTGGCAGATTAGTTAAAGGGGATGTGCAACGAGACCTGGGTGTCATGGTACATCAGTCATTGAAGGTTGAAATGCAGGTGCAGCAAGTGGTGAAGAAGGCAAATGGCATGTTGGCGTTCCTGGCTAGGGGATTTGAGTATGGGAGCAGGGAGGTCTTGCGACAGCTCGACAGGGCCTTGGTGAGGCCTCACCTGGAATATTGTGTTCACTTTTGGTCTCCTAATCTGAGGAAGGACATTCTTGCTATTGAGGGAGTGCAGCGAAGGTTCACCAGACTGATGCCCGGGATGGCAGGACTGACATATGAGGAGAGACTGGATCGAATGGGCGTCTATTTGCTGGAGTCTAGAAGAATGATAGGGGATCTCATAGAAACATATAAAATTCTGACAGGACTGGACAGCTTAGATGCAAGCAGAATGTTCACGATGTTGGGGGAGTCCAGAACCAGGGGTCACAGTCTAATGATAAAGTGTAAGCCATTTAGGACCAAGATGAGGAGGAACTTCTTCACTCAGAGAGTTGTTAACCTGTGGAATTCTTTTCTGCAGAGAGTTGTTGAGGCCAGTTCGTTAGATATATTCAAGCGGGAGTTGATTATGGACCTAACGACTAAAGGGATCAAGGGGTATGGAGAGAAGGCAGGAAAGGGGTACTGAGGTGAATGATCAGGCATGATCTTATTGAATGGTGGTGCAGGCTCGAAGGGCCGAATGGCCTATTCCTGCACCTATTTTCTATGTTTCTATATTTCTATGTTCCTACTGACCTGCTCCCTCAGGTCCTCTCTAAAATGTTTTCAGAGATCACAGTGTCGGTGAGCACCTTAATCTTGGAGCGGTTTGCAGAATTGTGCATAGAATATTAACAATGTGTCTCCCCCACCCCCCGCGCCAGCCCCGCACCAGCACCAGCACGCGGCTCTCCTGCGCTTTCCTATTCTCTCTCCAACCGCACACACTTTTGTCGTTGGTTGTTTTCTAGTGACAACGTTTATTCTGGCCTCGTGTTTCGACCTCGGTACTGGCCTCGGATCCGGGCCATGCTGCTAGCCTCCTGTGCCAAACTCCCTGATGGTCTTTTCTGTATCTTCCTTGCGTCCTGACCTCCTTGTTGGACCGTGCTGTACCTTCCTTGGATCCCGACGACCCTGTTGTTCTGTGCTGCTCTGTACTTCCTCGTGTCCTGACCTCGCTGTGGGTCTCAGCCTCCCACCTCACTGTTGGTTCGTGCTGTACCTTCCCTGGGTCCCGAGCTTACTGCCGGCCTTGGTTTACCGACCTCGCTGCTGCGCTCTGCCTCCCGGCCCTGCTGCGGGTCCATGCTGTACCTTCCCTGGGTCCCGAGCTTACTGCTGGCCTTGGCTTCCCGACCTCGCTGCAGCATTCGGACTCCGGATCCTGCTGCTGGTCTGTGTTCTACCTTCCCTGGATTCTGTCCTTGCTGCTGACCCGTTCTAAACCGTTCCTGGGTCCAGACCTCACTGGTTGTCCGTGCTGACTCTTTCCTGGGTCCTCGCGACCCGCCGATTACTGCCAGTCCTCCGATCCTCGCCGGCAATCGTTTCCCACCAGTCTTCCAATTCTGTAGTCCCGCTGTCACCCGGCAACTGGTGCCGCATTTTCTTTACCGGGATTTTACCGGTTTTCTTGCCAATCGCTGCCCGACTTGGACGGACTGGAGACGCCGGGTGTTTGCGCCACATACATCTTCACCGACTGCCAGTGCGTCCGCCTGTGTAATGCCAGAAATGGGGTTTTTGAGGTCCTTTTAATTGGACTCTTGATGTGTGGGACATGAATGCACCAGAATTGTAAATTTGAATATATTTTACTGCCTGATTAAAGCATTATTGTTGCTTTAGATGATTACAAGTGGAACTCACCTGGCATTTTATATAGGGCGCAAAAAACAAGTGTAGTGCTCAGTATAAATGGGGTTGGAAAGCTGCGGGAGAATTAGACTAGAAATAATTGCAGAAATAAGTCTTCTCCATTTTAAAGTTATACATGCTGCATTCGTTTCATTATATTATGTTTTGGTTTCATGTTATTACCTTTAGGTAAATAACAAGAGTTAGTGTATTTTGGGAAGGAGAGAAGTAGATTTGTATCGAAAATCGGGCATTGCTTGCTGTCGAGGCGGGGAAGGCTGGAGATGCAAAACTGAGGCACTACAGCGCCACCGCTATCGGGAGAGTGTAATCAAAGCGTGGCACGTTTGCATAAGCAGTTTCCATTATAAATGTAGAGATAGGAACATAAAATGCGAGAAGTTCGCACAAAGATCGCAAAGATATAAGATTTCTATTATATTATAGATAGATATATGGGTCCTGAATTTGAGGTCTGAGGCATACACCCGGAGTACGCCACCGACACGAAAATAAATTGGTGTCTCTGGAGCTTTGGAGTCTTCAGGTCTTGGGACTCAATGTATATATCTGCATAAAGGCCAATGGATCCCAGGGAAGTAGGCGGTTCGGAAGCATTCCTGGGATCACCTGGCTGGGCCAGCCCAACCAATTAAATAGAGGGATTCACCATTACCTTATGGGGCTTCCAATTACAAAATAAATTCCCATAAGCTTGTGAGAAATCTCTCAATAAAACACAATTCTAATAAAAATAACGAATCCCCTGTTCCAAATGAATGAAAAGTCCCTTTTATTAAGCATTTAAAATGTTTCAGGGGCATTCGGTGGGGCGCAGTTGGGCCCTGCACAAGGAAGAGTGTTTTCGGGGTGATCGCAGATGATCAATAAAGATGAATCTTGACAGATCGGAACTTCCGGGTTTTACGTGCATGTGCAGCGCATATGGAAAGTCAGAAGTTGCGGACCCATTCTGAGGACTTACGACGGCGCACGCTGTGCAGACACCATCATCAGCCCGGCTAAATCCGGGCAATTATGAATATTCATCATTTTATTCCAATCGTAAATGGACAGACAGACATATCGATAGATAGACAGTTAGATAGACAGATCGACAGATAGATAGATGGATAGATAGATAGATAGATAGATAGATAGATAGATAGATAGATAGATAGATAGATAGATAGATAGATAGATAGATAGATAGATAGATAGATAGATAGATAGATAGGTGGAAAGATATATCGACATATATACAAACATATAGTGAATGTTGTTGATATAAATTATGACAGATAGTGCAATATATAGGTAGACATGCAGACAGACAGACAGTCAGATACAGAGAACGGTACAGTGATGCAGAGAGATCGATAATACTTTTCACAAATCATTTTAATATTTTAAGAGACTAATGAGTAGCCTTGAGTACAGATGGATAGATTGCCATGGTGAATGAATGTTTGTTTGCTGTTCGTGTTAAGAAAATGGAAAAGGCTCTTTGTCAACATGAGGGTATGGAAATCTCAACGTGCAGTGGCATCTGATCTACAGCAATGTGGCATTGGGTACCAGAGTCTGTAATACTATAATTGAGAAAGGGGGACATGACATGAGCTGGAGATCTCCCTCTGTACTGACGTCTGATCTACAGCAGTTTAGGACTGGTCCCGGGACCGTAATAATATAATGCGGAAGGGGTGGAGGGGTGGGGGTGGGGGGGGTTGCCTTGTGTAGTGAAACCTGATAAAAAGTAGTGAGCGATTTGACTAAAATATGTAGACAAATCATGGTGGTGGGAGGGGGTGGGGCAGAGAATTGAATATCAGTGAGTACAGACACTTGAACTACTGAAGGTTGGGACGGGGTGTCAGTGTTTGTAATAATATAATGTCAGGAGATGGAAATCTTAATGAATACTGAACTACTACGGGGCAGTTCAATTAGTACGAATCTTGCCCCATAGCCATTTACATCTTTATTTTTGAAGAATATATCAAGGTAATTATGAAGGTTACTAATAAAATCTGCTTCCACCTCCCTCTCAGACAGTGCATACCCTGTCACAATATCGCGCTGCACAAAAATGCCTCCTAATTTGCCATCTCTTTTAATACCGATTAACTTAAATCGATATTGTCTGGTTACGATCCTTCCTCCAGTGGAAACTGTTCAGTTTAATTTACTCTATCGATATCTTGTCTAATATTGAAGACCACTATCAAATCTCCACGTAATCTTCTCTGATCAAGGCGTCAGCGTTTGCTCAGCAGTCGCACCCGCACCTCTGACATCAGAAGGTTGTGGATTCAAGTACCGCTGCAACGATTTAAGCACATAATGTAGTCTGGCACGCCAGTGCATTGCTGAGGGAGTGCTGCACTGTCGAACGTGCCGTCTTTCTAATGAGATGTTGGTCTGAGGTTTTCCCTGCTCTCTGATGTGAATACAAAAGAACCCATGGCAGGGGAATTTTCCTGGTGCTCCGGCTAATATTTATCCCTCACCCACCATCATTAAAGTACATTATATGCTCATTAATCTCATTGCTGTTTGTCGGGTCTTGCACTGCATCGATTGGCTGCTGCGTGCCCTACAATGAACAGTGGCTTCACTTCAAAAGTACTTCATTGATTCTAAAGCGTTTTGAGACGTCCTGAGCTCATCAAGCGCGCTAAATTAATTCGTTATTTATTTCCTTTCCACACGCAAACAAGAAAAAATCTCCTTCCCTTCACCCTTCCCCCACTCCATCAGGGCCTACCCATTGGTTTGAGTAGAAACCTCTTTCCACACACTGCCAAAAGCCAGGGCTGCTCTTCGCGGTCTCACGCTGTTAACTGGTGTCCCATAAGTATCTATCCCTGGCCCCCAGATATTTCTCATCTAAACGGCGCCCGTCGGGGCCGTCATCCAAAAACACAATATCACGTTCCACATATATGCTAACGACACCCAGCTCGACCTCACCACTACCTCTCTCCACCCCACCAGTTTCTCTAATTTTTCAGGCTGCTTTTGTGACATACGGTATTGGATGAGCAGAAATGTTCTCCAACACAATATTGTGAGTACTGAAGCCAGCGTCTTTGCTCTCGCCACAAACTCCGTTCCATAGCCACCCACTCCATTCCTTTCGCTAGCATCTGACTGAAGCTGAACCAGTCTATCTGCAATCTTGGTATCGTATTTGACTCCGAGATGAGCTTCCAACCACCTTTGCGCTCCATCAGCAAGATTGCCTATTTTAACCTCAGTAACCTCGCTATACACCACTCCTACCTCAGCTCATCTGCTGCGGAAACCCTCATCCATGCCTTTCTTATCTCTAGACTTCACTATTTCAACGCTCAGATGGATGTGCTCCCATCTTACACCCTCTATAAACTTTACCATATCAAAAGCTCGGCTGCCCGTGCCCTAACTCACACCGACCCGTTCCTCCATCACTGACCTTCATTTGCTCTCGTTCCAGAAAAATCTCCATTTAAAACTCTCATTGTTTTTTTAATTCATCCCTTTCTCGCTAAGCTCTGTAACCTTCTCCAACACAACAACCCACCGACATCTGTGCACATCTCTAAATCCCGGCCTTTTGCGCATTCTCTTTGTTAATCACTCAACATTGGTGGCCGCACATATAGCTGCGTAGTTCCTCAGCAAAATAATTCCTCCTTAAACTTCTCCACCTCTCGACCTCGCTCTCAGTCTTTAAGACGCTGCTTAAGACCTACATCTTTGACCAAGCTTTTTCTCATCCATCCTAATTTCTTCTTATGAGGCTCGGTGTCAGATTCTGTTTAATAACTCTCCTGTGTAGCACCTTGGGACGTTTTTCTTGGTTAATGGCGCTACATTGACATAAGTTCTTGTTGGTGTTGACAGACGAGGAACGCATTGCTATAACCTTGAATTAGTAGATTGTGGTGTTTTTAAAAAATTAAATGGTTCGGCTCTTTAACATATACATTCAGAGTTTATTGACTGCCAATTTTAGAATTACAACATTCACAGATTCAAACAACATTTCGCAGCAAACAGCAGGTAAAGAAACAGACAATGAGAATTAGTATCTATGTTGAGAACCTGATCGCATTTCTCCTTGATGAAGCAACTAATTAATAAATTGTTTACTTTGACCAAATGCAAGTGTCCACATATCGAATCTGGGATATGAACCAAAATTTTATAGCGGCACAAACTGAAGCCATTCATTCAGATCGGAATTACTGATTGCAATTTTGCCCCTTGTGTGATCCTGTCCCCTCTCTCTCCAGAGCCGTATATAAATATCAATCTAATCCCACAGCCGCGCTCATTCCTCAAAGTGCTGTATAAACCGAAACTAATCATACAGCCACTCTCTCTCGGAAGCGCGATACCAATTGCAAACTAACACCAATGCGCCTCTTTCCCCAGATTCATGTAGGAATTCTAATCTAATCCCACAGCCTCGCTCATTGCCTATACCACAGTTACAATCCCAAACTAAGTATGCTTTCTTCTATTTCCCTATATTCATCGAACTATTCCACTGCATACTCTCCACAAAGCTCTGTATTACTGAAAAACAAATTGCTCTTTCCCCTCTTTCCCCATATTTCTGCATCAATTCAAAACGAATCCCACTGTCCAGCTCACTCCTCATTGCCCTGTACAAATCCCATACTAATCCGACAGCCCTCTCTCTCCCCACAGCCATCAATCTCACCCAAACTGCTCCTGCTGCCCCACTGTCTCCCCATAACCCTGTATCAATCCCAAACTAATCGCATGGCCCCGCTCTCTCCCCACAGCCCTGCATCAATCCCACACTAATCACACTGCCACACCCACGCAACGTAGCCCTTTATCAATGCCACAAAAAACACACTGCCCACCCAAGCACCATAGCCTTTATCCATCCGAAACTAACCTCAGTGTGCCACTCTCTCCCTATAGTCGTATATGAATCCCAAACTAATGCCACTGCCATGCTCTCTCCTGGCTCTCTTCACGTAGCCTTCTATCAACGCCAAACAATTCCCACTGATCCATCATGAAGGAAGGACAAAAGCACATGGACCTGCTCCATGCAGTCGCTATTTTCCAATTGAGGAACATGGGTGGAGACTCGGTAAAATCAAGTCCCCACATCAATTCTAACCATATACCATCCCGAAAGACTTATGCCTTCCTATTGCCTCCCCGCCCTGTCTACACACAGCATGTCTTAAATTTTATCGTCTTCCATCAGTGAATTATTTGGTCCCATAACTAGATCTACCGTATGCAAACTGCATGTGAAGCACCACTGCTGGCTTGGAGTCGCCGGAAACGTTACAGTACGTCACCAGCAATGAGGTCCAGTAGTCCGAGGTTCGCTCGTGACTTCAGATATTCAGCAGCAGATTGCTCGTGGCGTTGCCCAGGACAAATTGATGCATGCAATGTGTTTTCATATACTCAAAATGGCAACACATTTGGGATCGAGACAGTAGAAACGAAGTGGCCTCGTAGTGAGTCTCAGCAACTACAACTACATTTAATAATGCACAATTGAATGAAAAATGTTGATGTAGCAATTTGTAATGGGAGATGGTGAGAGAAAAGCATGATCGAGAGATAGATAGATAGACAGATCGATAGATCGATCGATAGATAAATAGATAGATAGATAGATAGATAGATAGATAGATAGATAGATAGATAGATAGATAGATAGATAGATAGATAGACAGATAGATAGATAGAGAGAGAGATAGATCGATAGACAGATCGAAAGATCGATAGACAGATAGATAGATAGATAGATAGATAGATAGATAGATAGATAGATAGATAGATAGATAGATAGATAGATAGATAGATAGACATACAGACAGATAGATAGACAGATAGACAGACAGTTAGACAGACAGATAGATTGAGAGATAGATCGATAGATAGATCCCTACCGCAGAGAGTTCTTAATGCCAGTTCATTGGATATATTCAAGAGAGAGTTAGATATAGCCCTTGTGGCTAAAGGGATCAAGGGGTATGGAGAGAAAGCAGGAAACGGGTTCTGATGTGAATGATTATCCATGATTTTATTGAATTGTGGTGCAGGATGTAAGGGCCGAATGGCCTACTTCTGCACCTATTTTCTGTGTTTCTATGTTTCTATCTCCTATTTCCTCCCGCCACCCCAATTGGATGTGATTTCTGGGGTAAAATCCGATAGAGATAGACGGGGTACAGTTGACCTCCACCTATTGGGGAACTGGGTAGGCCAATGGTCCTGAGCTATGTTATTACAGTGCGACAAATATTCATATTAGATCCGGTGTCAGTCAACACAGAGATTTTCAGCAGTGACTTCCTCTCATTACATTTGTATATGACTGGTCCCCACTGCCACGGTGCAGTAGATCAGCTGTCAGTACACAATAAGATTTCCATACCCTGATGATAAAGCTCAGCATTTTCTACCTTCTTAATCCGAACTACAAAAAGAGATAGGGTTTTATTCAAAATAATTCAGATATCCGTCCATTCACATTCTTGTTCTAATCTTTCAGATTGAACTTTTATCAATCAACCAAATTGTTCAATGCATCAATATCTTTCTATCTATCAGTCTGCCCTATAATCTACATAGAGCTCTATTTGTCTTAATTTCTTAACTTATATCAACAACTCTCTCTATATGTTTGTATATATGTCGGTCGATCTATCTATCTATCTATCTATCTATCTATCTATCTATCTATCTATCTATCTATCTATCTATCTATCTATCTATCTATCTATCTATCTATCTATCTATCTATCTCTCTATCTATCTATCTATCTATCTATCTATCTATCTATCTATCTATCTATCTATCAATCTATCTATCTAACTATCTATCTATCTATCTATCTATCTATCTATCTATCTATCTATCTATCTATCTATCTATCTATCTATCTATCTATTTGTCAATCAATATATCTATCTATTTATCTATCTATCTATCTATCTATCTATCTATCTATCTATCTATCTCTCTATCTATCTATCTATCTATCTATCTATCTATCGATCTATCTGTCTATTTATCTATCTATCTATCTATCAATCTATCTATCTAACTATCTATCTATCTATCTATCTATCTATCTATCTATCTATCTATCTATCTATCTATCTATCTATCTATCTATCTATCTATTTGTCAATCAATATATCTATCTATTTATCTATCTATCTATCTATCTATCTATCTATCTATCTATCTATCTATCTCTCTATCTATCTATCTATCTATCTATCTATCTATCTATCTATCTATCTATCTATCAATCTATCTATCTAACTATCTATCTATCTATCTATCTATCTATCTATCTATCTATCTATCTATCTATCTATCTATCTATCTATCTATCTATTTGTCAATCAATATATCTATCTATTTATCTATCTATCTATCTATCTATCTATCTATCTATCTATCTATCTATCTATCTATCTATCTATCTATCTATCTATCTATCGATCTATCTGTCTATTTATCTATCTATCTATCTATCTATGAACAAATATTTTGTCTCGGCCTTCATGGTACACGACACTAAAAACATCCCAATAATAGACAACAAAGTGGAAATGGGGAGGAGGAAACTTAAAACATTTCACTTAAGAAAAAGTATTGGTTAGCATAATGGGACTACATTTTCACAAGTCGCCTGGAACTGATGGTCCGCATCCTCGGGTCTTAAAAGAAGTGGCTGCAGAGATATTGGATGCATTGTTTGCATTCTACCAAAATTGCCTGGATTCTGGAGATATCGCAATGGATTGGAAAATCGCAAATATAATGGTGCTATTTAAAAAATGAAGACGACAAAAAAAAGGACGTTATACACTGGTTAGCCTAGCATTTGTCGTGGGGAAAATGCTCGAATCCTTTCGTAAGGAAGTAGTAGCATTGCATTTGCAAAAGCATAATACATTCAAGCAGAGTCAGCATGATTTTTTTAAAAGTAAATCATGTTTGACAAATATTCTGGAATTATTTTAGAATGTAACTATCACGGTGGATACGAGGGAATGAGTGGATGCTGTGTATTTTGAACTCCAGAAGGCATTCGATCAGGTGCCACATAAAGGTTACTGCACACGATACAAACTCAGGGGGTCGGTGATAATATATTGGCATGGACAGAGGATTGGCTAACTAACAGAAAATAGAGAGTCGGGATAAACGGGACATTTTACTTTGGGAAAACCGTAATTCATGAGATGCTACAGTGATCAGTGCTATGGCCTCAACTATTTACAATGAAGATTAACGATTTGGATGAAGGAACCATGTGTAATGTCGCCACGTTTGCTGTTTATACAAACATGGGCGGGAAAGCATGTTGTGAGGAGGACACAACGAATATAAAATGGGATATAGACAGGCTAAGTGAGTGGGAAAAGATTTTGCAGATGGTGCATAATGTGGGAAAGTGAGGTTGTCCACTTTGGCATGAACCATAAAAAAGCAATTTAATATTTTAATAGAGAAGGACTACAAAATTCAGCAGTACAGAGGGACCTATTTCTCTATCCCTCTGTGAACAAACATTTGATTTCGATCTTCACGGTACAAGACACTAAACACATCCCAATAATAGACAATAAAGTGACTATAGGGAGGAGGAAACGTAAAACAATCACTTTCACGAAAGAAAAAGTATTGGGTAAAATAATGGAACTAAAGTTGGACAAGTCGCCTGGAACTCATGATCCGCATCCTCAGGTCTTAAAAGAAGTGGCTGCAGAGATATTGGATGCATTGTTTGCAATTTACCAAAATTCCCTGGATTCTGGAGAGATCCCAACGGATAGAAAAATCGCAAATATAACGGTCCTATTTTCAAAAAGTAAGATGACAGAAAGCAGGAAATTAGACACTAGTTAGCCTAACATCTATCGTTGGGAAAATGCCAGAGTCCTTTAGTAAGGAAGTAGGAGCATTGCATTTGGAAAAGCGTAATTCATTCAAGCAGAGTCAGCATGATTTTTTTGAGAAGTAAATCATGTTTGGCAAATATACTTGAGTTCTTTGAGGATGTAACTATCAGGGGAGACGAGTGGCTGTGCTGTATTTGGATTTCCAGAAGGCATTCGATCAGTTGCCACATAAAAGGTTACTGCACAGGAGACAAGCTCAGGGGGTCGGTGGTACTATATTTGCATGGATAGAGGATTGGCTAACTAACAGAAAACAGAGAGTCGGGATAAACAGGTCATTTTACGGTGGGCAACGGTAACTAATGGGGTGCCACAGTTATCGGTGCTATGGCCTCAACTATTTGCAATCTATATTAATGACATGAATGAATGAATGGAGTGTAATGTGGCCAAGTTTGTTGATTATGCAAAGGTGAGTGGGAAAGCATGTGGTGAGAAGGACACAGAGAATCTGCAAAGGGATATAGACAGTGTAAGTGAGTGGGAAAGTATTGGGCAGATTGTGCATTATATGGTAAAGTGTGGCAGGAACAACAAAAAAAAAAATAATATTTTACTAGAGATGGATTACAAAATGCCGCAGTACAGCGGGACCTGAAGTCTTGTGCATGAAACACAAACGTTAGTATGAATGTAAGGCAAGTAATCAGGAAGGCAAATTGAATGTTGGCCTTTATTGCAATGGTGATGGAATATAAACGTAGGAAAGTCCTGCTACAACTGTACAGGATATTGGTGTGACCACACCAACAAAACTCCGTACAGTTTTGGTCTCCTTATTTAACGAGGGATATACTGGCATTGGATGGAGTTCAGAAAAGATTCACTAGTTTGAATCCTGAGATAAATGTGGTGACTTATGAAAAAAGGTGGAGCAGGTTGGATCTATACACATTGAGGATTAGAAGAATGAGATGTGAACACGTTGAAACATATAAGTTACTGAGGGTGTTAGACAAGTTAGATGCAGAGAGCATGTTTAACTATCTATCTACCTCTCCGTTTTCCTCTGCCACCCCAATTGGATGCGAATTCTGATGTGAACCTCAATAGTATACAAGCATTGGTAGGATGAGTGTTTGATTCACCCCTGGAACTTGAGGTGAAATGCAAACGCGGACAAGGGGATGAAGGTCTGTTCTATCTAATGGTGGATATGATGTGTCAGTAGCTCAGTGACTTTCGTTTGGAGACGGGATCAAATTCATACACAGATAGACGGGATATAGTTGTCCTCCCTCTATTGGGGGACTGGTTAGGGCAATGTTCCTGGACTTTGTTATTACAGATAAACACGTGTTCATATTAGATCCAGTGTCAGTTGACACAGATATTTTCATCTGTGACTTCCTCACACTACATTTGTACATGACGAATCCCCATAACCACAGTGCAGTAAATCATGTGTCAGTACATACTGAGATTTATATCTACTGACTTCCTCCCACAGTATTAGTGTATGATTAGATCTCATTGACATTGTGCAGTAGATCAGGTATCAGCAAACAATAAGATTTCCATACCCTGATGATGACACTAAGCATTTTACACATTCTTAATCAGAACTTCAAACAGAGATAGGGTTTTATTCAAAATAATTCACAATTCATCTGTTCACATTCTTATTCTACTCCTTGGGATTCAACATGACATTTGTCAATCTACCAAATTATTTATTGCATCAATACCTTTCGATCTATCAGTCTGTCCAATAATCTACATATTGCACTCTCTGTCCTAATTTATATCAACAACCCTCTCTATAATGTTGTACATATATCGATATATCTTTCCATCTATCTATCTATCTTTCTATCTCTATCTCTTTCTCTCTCGCTCTCTCTCTCTCTCTCTCTCTCTCTCTCTCTCTCTCTCTCTCTCTCTCTCTATCTATCTATCTATCTATCTATCTATCTATCTATCTATCTATCTATCTATCTATCTATCTATCTATCTATCTATCTATATATCTAACTATCCTAACATGTATCTATCTATCTATCTATATATCGATCTATCTATCTATCTATCGATCTATCTATCTATCTCTCTATCTCTCTCTCGGTCTCTCTATCTCTCACACACAATCTCTCGCTCTTTTTCTCCATCTATCCATCTATCTACCTTTATATGTACATATCTACCTATCCATCTATCTATCTCTCTATCTATATATGAACGAATATTTGTTATCGGTCTTCACGGTACACGATACTAAAAATATCCCAATATAGAAACATAGAAACATAGAAAATAGGTGCAGGAGTAGGCCATTCGGCCCTTCTAGCCTGCACCACCATTCAATGAGTTCATGACTGAACATGCAACTTCAGTACTCCATTCCTGCCTTCTCGCCATACCCCTTGATCCCCCTAGTAGTAAGGACTTCATCAAACTCCTTTTTGAATATATTTAGTGAATTGGCCTCAACAACTTTCTGTGGTAGAGAATTCCACAGGTTCACCACTCACTGGGTGAGGAAGTTTCTCCTCATTTCGGTCCTAAATTGCTTACCCCTTATCCTCAGACTGTGTCCCCTGATTCTGGACTTCCCAACATTGGGAACATTCTCTGTGGATCTAACCTTTCTAAACCCATCAAAATTTTAAACGTTTCTATGAAGTCCCCTCTCATTTTTCTGAACTCCAGTGAATACAAGACCAGTTGATCCAGTCTTTCTTGATAGGTCAGTCCCGCCATCCCGGGAATCGCCGCACTCCCTCAATAGCAAGAATGTCCTTCCTCAGGTTAGGAGATCAAAACTGTACACAATAATCCAGGTGTGGCCTCACCAAGGCCCTGTACAATTGTAGCAACACCTCCCTATCCCTGTACTCAAATCCGCTCGCTATGAAGACCAACATGCCTTTTGATTTCTTAACCGCCTGCTGTACCTGCATGACAACCTTCAATGACTGATGTACCATGACACCCAGGTCTCGTTGCACCTCCCATTTTCCTAATCTGTCACCATTCAGATAATAGTCTGTCTCTCTGTTTTTACCACCAAAGTGGATAACCTCACATTTATCCACATTATACCTCATCTGCATGCATTTGCCCACTCACATAACATATCAAAGTCGCTCTGCAGCCTCATAGCATCCTCCTCGCAGCTCACACTGCCACCCAACTTAGTGT
The DNA here is from genome assembly GCF_044704955.1 of Pristiophorus japonicus. Classification (NCBI taxonomy): domain Eukaryota; kingdom Metazoa; phylum Chordata; class Chondrichthyes; family Pristiophoridae; genus Pristiophorus; species Pristiophorus japonicus. Next base: position 50,426,581 of record NC_091999.1, read on the forward strand.
CATCCGTAAATTTGGAGATACTACATTTAATCCCATCGTCTAAATCATTAAGGTACAATGTAAACAGCTGGGGCCCCAGCACAGAACATTGCGGTACCCCACTAGTCAATGCCTGCCATTCTGAAAAGTACCCATTTACTCCTACACTGTGCCTCCTGTCTCACAACCAGTTCTCAATCCATGTCAGCGCACTACCCCCAATCCCATGTGCTTTAACTTTGCACATTAACCTCTTGTGTGGGACCTTGTCGAAAGCCTTCTGAAAGTCCAAATATACCACATCAACTGGTTCTCCCTTGTCCACTCCACTGGAAACATCCTCAAAAAATTCCAGAAGATTTGTCAAGCATGATTTCCCTTTCACAAATCCATGCTGACTTGGACCGATCATGTCACATCTTTCCAAATGCACTGCTATGACATCCTTAATAATTGATTCCATCATTTTACCCACTACCGGTGTCAGGCTGACCGGTCTATAATTCCCCGTTGTCTCTCTCCCTGCTTTTTTAAAAAGTGGGATTACATTGGCTTCTCTCCACTCGATAGGAACTGATCCAGAGTCAATGGAATGTTGGAAAACGACTGTCAATGCATCCGCTATTTCCAAGGCAACCTCCTTAAGTACGCTGGGATGCAGTGCATCAGGCCCTGGTGATTTATCGGCCTTCAATTCCATCAATTTCCCCAACACAATTTCCCGACTAATAAGAATTAACTCAGTTCCTCCTCCTTACTAGACCCTCTGACCCCTTTTATATCCGGAAGGTTGTTTGTGTCCTCCTTAGTGAATACCGAACCAAAGTACTTGTTCAACTGGTCCGCCATTTCTTTGTTCCCCGTTATGATTCCCCTGATTCTGACTGCAGGGGACCAACCTTTGTCTTTACTAACCTTTTTCCCTTACATATCTATAGAAACTTTTGCAATCCATCTTAATGTTCTCTGCAAGCTTCTTCTCGTAATCCATTTTCCTTGCCCTCATCAAAACCTTTGTCCTCCTCTGCTAAGTTCTAAATTTCTCCCAGTCCCCGGGTTCGATCTATTTCTGGCCAATTTGTATGCCACTTCCCTGGCTTCAATACTATCCCTGATTTCCCTTGATAGCCACGGTTGAGCCACCTTCCCTTTTTCATTTTTACGCCAGACAGCAATGTACAATTGTTGTAGTTCATCCATGCGGTCTCTAAATGTCTGCCATTGCCCATCCACAGTCAACCCCTTAAGTCTAATTCGCCAATCTATCTTTGCCAATTCACGCCTCATATCGTCAAAGTTCGCCTTCTTTAAGTTCTGGACCATGGTCTCTGAATTATCTGTTTCATTCTGCATCCTAATGCAGAATTCCACCATATTATGGTCAATCTTCCCCAAGGGGTCTCGCAAAACGAGATAGCTAATTAATCCTCTCTCATTACACAACACCCAGTCTAAGATGGACTCCCCCCTAGTTGGTTCCTCGACATATTGGTCTCGAAAACCATCTCTTATGCACCCCAGGAAATCCTCCTTCACCGTATTACTTCAAGTTTGGTTCGCCCAATCTATGTGCATATTAAAGTCACCCATTATAACTGCTGCACCTTTATTGCTTGCACCGCTAATTTCCTGTTTGATGCCCTCCCCGACACCACTACTACTGTTGTGAGGTCTGTACACAACTCCCACTAACGTTTTTTGCCCTTTGATGTTCTGCAGCTCTACCCATATAGATTCCACATCATCCAAGCTAATGTCCTTCCTTACTATTGCATTAATCTCCTCCTTAACCAGCAATGCTACCCCACCTCCATTTCCTTTTATTCTATCCTTCCTGAAAGTTGAATACCCCTGGATGTTGAGTTCCCAGCTCTGATCATCCTGGAGCCACGACTCTGTAATCCAAATCACATCATATTTGTTAAGAACTATTTGCACAGTTAATTCATCCAACTTATTACGGATACTCCTTGCATTAAGACACAAAGCCTTCAGGCTTGTTTTTTTAACATCCTTTGTCCTTTTAGAATTTTGCTGTACAGTGGCCCTTTTTGTTCTTTGCCTTGGGTTTCTCTGCCCTCCACTTTTCCTCATCTCCTTTCTGTCTTTTGCTTTTGTCTCCTTTTTGTTTCCCTCTGTCTCCCTGCATTCGTTCCCATCCCCCTGCCATATTAGTTTAACTCCTCCCCAACAGCACTAGCAAACACTCCCACTCGGGCATTGGTTCCGGTCCTGCCCAGGTAGGACAATAAAGTAGCTATAGAGAGGAGGAAACTTCAAACAATCAGTTTCACTAAAGAAAGATTATTGGGTAAAATAATAGGACTAAAGTTGGATAAGGCGCCTGGAATTGATGGTCTGCTTCCTCGGGTCTTAAAAGAAGTGGCTGCAGAGATATTGAATGGATTGGTTGCAATTTACCAAAATTCCCTGGATTTTGGAGAGATCCCAACAGATTGGAAAATCGCAAATATAACGGTCATATTTAAAAAAGTAAGACGACAGAAAGCAGGAAATTGTGCACAGGTTCCTTTAGTGAGGTATAAGAAGCATTACATTTGGAAACGCATGACACATTCAAGCGGAGTCAGCATGCTTTTTTGAAAAGTAAATCATGTTTGGCAAATTTTCTTGAGTTCTTTGAGGATGTAATTATCAGGGTGATAAGGGGGTACAAGTGTATGTGCTGTATTTGGATGTCCAGAAGGCATTCGATAAGTTGCCACATAAAAGGTTACTGCAAATGATACAAGCTCAGCGGGTCGGTGGTAATATAATGGCATAGATAGAGATTTGGCTAACTAAAGAAAAGAAAGTGTTGGAATAAACGGGTCATTTTACGGTGAGCAAACGGTTACTATTGGGATGCCACAGTTATCGGTGCTATGGCCTCAACTATTAACAATCTATATTAATGAGTTGGTTGAAGGGACCGAATATAATTTAGCCAAGTTTGCTGATGACACAAAAATGCGTGGGAAAGCATGTTGTGAGGAGGACACAAATAAGCTGCAAAGGGATATAGACAGGCTAAGTGAGTGGGAAAACATTTGGCAGATGGTGTATAAATTGCGAAAGTGTGAGCTTATCCACTTTGGCACGAACAATAAAAAAGCAATGTAATATTTTAATGGAGATGGATTAGAAAATGGAGTAGGACAGAGGGGCCTGACGTCTTGAGCATGAAATACAAAAGTTAGTATTTATGTACAGCAAGTAATCAGGAAGGCAAATTGAATGTTGGTCTTTATTGCAAAGAGGATGGAAGTTAAACACAGGGAAATCCTGCTACACTGTAGAGGTTATTGGTTTGACCACACCAACAGTACTGCATACAGTTTTGGTCTCCTTATTTAAGGATGGATATCCTGGTTTTTGAGGCAGTTCAGAAAAGTTTCACTAGTTTGAATCCTGTGATAAAAGGGGGGACTTATGAAAATAGGTTGATCAGGTTTGATCTATACACATTGGGGATTAGAAGAATGAGAAGTGATCACATTGAAACATATAAGTTACTGAGGGTGTTCGACAAGGTAGATGCAGAGAGTATGTTTAACTATCAATCTAGCTGTCCATTTTCCTCCACCCACCCGAATTGGATCCGATTTCTGATGTGAATCTCAATAGTATACAAGCATTGGTGAGATGAATGTTTTACTCAACCCCAGAACTTGAGGTGAAATGTAAACGCTGACAGGGGTTGAAGGACTGCTCTTTCTAATGGTGGACAGGACGTGTCAGTAGTTCAGTACCTTTATTTGGATCTGGATTCAAATTCAGACACAGATAGACGGGATACAGCTGTCCTCCCATATTGGTGGACTGGGTAGGCCAATGTTCCTGAGCTATGTTATTACAGAGTGACAGTGTTCATCTTCGATCTGGTGTCAGTGGATACTGATATTTTCATCTGTGACTTCCTCACACTACATTTATACATGCCTGCTCCCATAACCACCGTGCAGTAAATCATGTGTCAGTACATACTGAGATTTATATCTCCTGACTTCCTCCCACAATATTTGTGTATGACTAGTTCTCACTGCCATTGTGCGGTAGATCATGTTTCAGCACACAATATGATTTCTATACCCTGATGATGACACTAAGCATTTTCCACATTCTTAATCGGAACGGAAAACTGAGATGACCTTTTATTCAAAATAATTCGCTATCCTTCTGTTCACATCCTTGATCTACTCCTTGGCATTCAAAAGGAATTTTGTCAATCAACCAAATTGTTTATTGCATCAATACCTTTCTATCTATCAGTCTGCCCAATAATCTACATATTGCCCTATCTATCTTAATTTATATCAACAACTCCCTCTATATGCTTGTACATATATCGACATATCTTTCCATCCATCCATCCATCTTCTATCTATCTATCTATCTATCTATCTATCTATCTATCTATCTATCTATCTATCTATCTATCTATCTATCTATCTATCTATCTATCTATCTATCTATCTATCTATCTATCTATCTATCTATCTATCTATCTATCTATCTATCTATCTAATTATCTATCTATCTATCTATCTATCTATCTATCTATCTATCTATCTAGCATCTATCTATCTATCAATCTATCAATCTACCTATTTATCTATCCATCGATCTATCCATCTATGCACATATATATCTATCTGTCTATCTATCTGTCTACTGAACATGCTGGACATAATCAGCAGGTCTGACTGTGTCTGTGGAGAGATAGGTAGGTTTAAGATTTCAGGTCGAAGACCCTTCATCAAAAGTGGAAACAGTTGGATATGTTACATATTATTAAGCAAGTTTCAAGTCAGGGTTAGGTGGTGTGGAGTAAAGAACAAATGATAAGCTCTGTGATAGAATGGAAGGCAAGAGTGATATAAAGACAAAAGCGATGATGGTGCTAGGCAAAGGGAGATGGTATGGGACAAGTTAAGAAACACATGTTTGTTCCGCATGAAGTATAAATGGGAACGGCAGAACCATCAACTGCTGCCATTTGGCAGAAAAACATAGAGGCGGAAGTTCTGGTCTGAAATTCTATTGAATTCGATATTGAGCAAGTAATGCTATAAAATCGAAGATAAGGTGCTATTCCTCGTGCTTGCATTGAGATTCGTTGGAACCGTGTAAGAGACTGAGGATGGAGACGTCAGTGTGGGAGTGGAGCAGAAAATTAAAGCGAGAAGCGGGTTCATGCTTATGGGCTGAATGGAACTATTCTTCAAAGGTGTACAAGTGTGGTCTCGATATCACACTTAGGACGCTGTGTTCAGTTCTGACCTACATAATCACACTTAATTTACTGAGCATAGTTCTGGCTTCCATATGAGAAGAATGATACAGAAGCACTGGAGAAGTGCAAATAAAGATTTCCAAGGAGAATACCAGAACTGAACGATTTTAACTGCCAAGAATAAATTAAACCGGCTGGGGATCTTTTTTTTCAAGAAAAGGGAAGGCTGAGGGGTGACCGAATAAAGTTTTTTGAAATTATGAAGGGGTTTGAAAGGTTAGTCGGGTAGAAGATATTTCTGCTTGACTAGGAGCCTGATACTAGGGCCCATAAATATAAGATATTCAATAGGTAATTCAGGAGGGTCTTCTTTACCCAGAGAGTGGGTAGATTGTGGATCTCGCTACCATAGGTAGTAGTAATTGAGGCAAATATCATAGATGCGTTTCAGGGGAATGCAGATAAGTACACGACGGATAAAGGGATCGAAGGTGTTGATAGGTGGTGAAGAAGTAGGGAGAGAGGAGACTCATGTGCAACATAAAAATCAGCCTATTGGACTGAATCGCCTGTTTCTATGAAAAAACTCTTCACAATTCTTAATTGTTTGGATTGCAATAAATAATATCAATAAAATAAATTTCTTGCACATCGTGTGGTACATCATTCAACCGTTATCCTCATGCTGACGTCCGTGAAGAAATCACCAGCAACAAATATGCATCAGCTGTGTGTTCAATCCTCGAATTCCGTCCAAAGAGTGAGACCTTGAATTGGCTGATCACTCATGCATCAGGGCTTCGTCACCTCTCCCATCTGTGAAGTGAACTGAAACTTCTCGGTGCCCAGTCGGCTGACATTGCCAAGGTTTCTACCTACCAGGTCTCTCATCAAGGGTTCAGACAAAGCCGAAACTTTGCCAGATCTCACGATAATGGAGACCAGCCCGTGGAGTCCCAAATCATTATGAGCGCGGATGTCAATCAGAGCTTTTATTCGAATTAGTAAACAGCACAGAACTTTTTTCATTGACAAACGTACAGCTTGGACTTCCTTTCGTTGTACGTCCTAATTTAAGTTCCCTCATGGTTCAGAATTCCATAACCTCGTCAAAGGTTTCCCTGAGCGGTGATGTCGGATAGTGAGTGAGGTGTCCTTAGTCTGAGGTTTATGCTGAGAAAGCTCTATTTCTAATATACAATCGTGCTGTTTATGGTTTCTTCCATTATAATATAAAAGAAAGAAATGCCATGGCCGAACTCCAGTTGTCCTAAAGTGCTTCACCACCAAGGAAGTTCTTCTTGAATTGTGGTCACTGTTTTACTGTAGAAATCGCGTCGGCCAATGTTCAGACAGTAAGGTCCCACGAACAGCAATGTGATAATGACCAGATAATCTTTTTGTTTAGTGCTGTTTGTTGAGTCGTAAGTATTGTCCAGGACAACTGGGAGAAATGCCCTGCTCATCTTCGAAATAACCCCAAGGGATATTTTCCATCCAATTCAAAGGGCAGATGGGGCCTTGGTTTCCTATCTCATCCGAAATATGGTACTCCCACAATGCAGCGCTACCTCAGTATTGCACTGGGAGTAGCAGCTTACATTTTTTGTTCAAGAATGTGGAGTGCGACTTGAACCCACAATCTTCTGATTCGGGATTCCTCATGGTTCAGGATTTAATAACCTCGCAAGATGTTCGCCCTGACGAAGGGTCATCGACCTCAAACGTTAACTATTTTGTATCTCCACAGATGCTGCCTGACCCGCTGAGATTTCCAGTATTTTCTGTTTTTTTTTCAGATTGCAGCATCTGCAGTATTTTGCTCTTGCTTTCCCTCTGCTCTAATTTCAGATAATATGTCTGCTGCCCTTGGTCTCAGGTTTATACTGAGATGGAGCGACAGGCGGTGTTGGAACCCTTTGCTGGTAACTGTCTCAGGACCCACTGCTAGAAAGGGCGCCTGCCCTATTTAGAACATTGTGTTCAATTCCGTGCACCGCGCTGCAGGATGGATATACCGGCTTTGGAACGGGTGCAATGCAAATTCACCCGAATCATACCGGGGCTAAAATGGTTAAATAATGCGGACAGGTAGCACAGAATAGGCTTGTATTACTTTGCATTTTGAAGGTAAAGAGGTGATATAAGTTGTTTAACTTGATAAACGGAATTGTTAGGGTAGAGAGAAAATATTTCCTTGGTGCGGGATTGAGAACAAGGGGCAGAAACCCAAAATTCGAGCGAGCCCATTGAGGAGTGAGGTCAGGAAGGATTCTTTCACACAAATGATAATAGTAATCTGGAAATCTCTCCCCCAACAGCTGTTGAGGCGGAGGATCAATTGAAAATGTCAAAACTGAGATTGATACATCTTTGTTAGGCAAGGGGTTACACAAATGAGGCGGATAGATGATATTGAGGTATAGTATTGTGTTCCTAACACAGATGAGACTTCAGAGGAAGGTTAAAGTAACAGTGACCTCAGTCTTTATTAAGACAATCCAGAGTGAGTAACAGACCTTCGGGGCCAGCTTATATACAGTGCTCTCAAGGGATGCTGGGATCCCTTGGGTCTTCTGGGGATGCGCTCCCTGGTGGCGGAACATGGGAGTGCATGCTTTACAGATGCACAGCATCACTCCCCCTCAAAGTCAAAGTGAAAACTATTTACAAGGTGAGGCGGTCGGGAGCCTTTCTTTCCCTGGTGCACGGCCTTGATACAAATGTCGGTTCTGGTGTGTTGGCTGCACCCTCGCTGGGCTGGTGTGTTGTTGGCCCTGCAGAGCTGCTGGGTGAGCCTGGCCTTGCTGGGCTGTTGGGCGTGATGGGTTCGATTTCCTGGTCCGGCGTGGTGTTGTTGATCCTTTTGGTGTGTGTTATGCGCTCGAAAAATGTGGTGTCTGTTGTGGGTTGTTCAGGGCAGTCTATGAACCACAGCCTCGTGTGGTCCAAGTGCTTCTGCAAATTTGTCCATTGGCTAGTTTGAGTACAAACATCCTACTCCCTTCTTTAGCTATCACCCTGCCCGCGATCCACTTCGGACCATGTCCATAGTTTAGTACATACACAGGGTCATTCAGATCAATTTCCCCTGACACAGTGGCGCGACCATCGTTTACATTTTGTTGCTGCCGCCTGCTCTCTACCTGGTCATGCAGGTTGTGGAGAACCAGTGAGAGTCTGGTTTTAAGTGTCCTTTTCATGAATAGCTCAGCCGGGGGAACCCCTGTGAGTGAGTGGGGTCACGTGCAGTAGCTGAGCAGCACTCGGGACAGGCGGGTTTCGAGTAAGCCTTCTGTAACTTGTTTGAGGCTCTGTTTGATTGTTTGTACTGCCCGCTCTGCCTGCTCATTGGAGGATGGTTCAAACGGGGCAGAGGTGACATGTTTGATCCCATTGCGGGTCATGAATTCTTTAAATTCGGCACTGGTGAAACATGGCCCGTTGTCACTGACCAGTATGTCAGGCTGGCCGTGGGCGGCAAACATGGCCCTCAGGCTTTCAATGATGGCGGTGGCGGTGCTTCCCGACATTATTTCACATTCAATCCATTTTGAAAAATCATCCACCACCACCAGGAACATTATACCGAGAAACGGGCCCGCATAGTCGACATGGATCCTCGATCATGGTCTGGAGGGCCAGGACTACAAATTTAGTGGTGCCTCTCTGGGCGTGTTGCTCAACTGAGCACGCATGCTGCATTGGCATACACAAGACTTCAAGTCAGAGTCGATACCGGGCCACCACACGTGGGATCTGGCTATCGCTTTCATCATTACTTTACCCGGTGGTGTGCTTTGGAGATCCGAGATGAACGTCTCCCTGCCCGTTTTGGGTAGCACTAGGCGGTTACTGCACAACAGGCAGTCTGCCTGAATGGACAGCTTGTCCTTTCACCGCTGGAACGGCTTGATTAGCTTTTGCATTTCAACGGGTTTGCTGGCCCAGCTCGTATGCAGTACACAGTTTTTTACTCGGGACAAAAGGGGTTCTTGGCTGATCCAAGTCCGAATCTGGTGGTCCGTGATCGGTGATTTATCATTTTCAAAAGCTTCCATGCCCATCAACAAGTCTGCGGGCTGCGCCACCGTCAATAAGTTTGCAGGCTGCGCCATTTACACCCCCATGGTGGGCAATGGTAGCCAACTGAGAACAACTGCACAGTTATCGGTGCCTGGCCTGTGGCGGATGGTATAGTTATACGCTGATAGTGCGAGTGCCCACCTTTGTATGCGGGATGAGACATTAGTATTTATCCCCTTGTTTTCAGTGAACAGGGATATGAGGGGCTTGTGATCGGTTTCTAGCTCAAATATGAGGCCAAACAGGTACTGACGCATTTTCTTTACCCCGAACACACACGTTAATGCGTTTTTATCAATCATTCTGTAGGCCCTCTCGGCCTTAGACAAGCTCCTGGAGGCATAGGCGACAGGTTGCAACTTCTCCGCATTGTTAGCTTGTTGTAATACACACTCGACTCTGTACGACGACGCATCACATGCTAGCACAAGTCTTTTACATGGGTTATGCAATACAAGCAGCTTGATGGAGCATAAAATATTTCTGGCTTTCTCAAAAGCAATACTTGTTTTTTTCCCCATAACCAGTTCTCACCTTTAGGCAATAACACATGTAGGTGCTCTAAGAGGATGCTTAACCCCGGTAGGAAGTAATCAAAATAGTTAAGGAGTCCCAGGTACGACCGCAGCTGAAGGACCTCCTCCAAGTTTTGTAGGTGCTCGATGGTGTCCCGACCTGTGACCAATATGTCGTCCTGAAAAACCACCGTGCGGGGTACTGACTTGAGTAGGCTCTCCGTGTTTCTCTGGAAGATCGCTGCAGCCGACCGAGTTCCAAATGGGTATCTGTAGTAGATGAACAATCCTTTTGCATGTTGATGCAGGTGAGGCCATTCGAAGACACCTCCAGCTCTTGCATCATGTAGGCCGAAGTTAGGTCGAGCTTGGCCAACATCTTGCCTCCTGCCAGCGTCGCAAATACGTCATCTGCCTTAGGTAGTGGGTATTTGTCCTGTAGAGAGAAACGATTAATAGTTACTTTATAATCGCCACAAATCCAGACCGTGCCATCACTTTTGAGTACTGAAACAATCGGGCTGGCCCACTCGCTGAATTCTACTGGGGAGATCATGCCCTCGCGTTGCAGCTGTCCAGCTCGATTTCCACTCTGTCCCTCATCATGTGCAGTACCTCTCGCGCCTTGTGGTGAAAGGGTCGTGCCTCTGGGACCAAGTGGCACCTTCGCCCGGAAATGTTTCCAATGCCTGGCTCAAAAAGGAAGGACAGTTTTGAAGAACCTGTGATAGCGCTCGGAAGTCATCCCAGTTCCGGCGGATTTTGCCCAGTCAGCTCCTTCCAAGCAGTGTGGGTCATCCCCCGGGACAAACCAGAGTGGCAGTTCATGCACCGTGCCCTCGTAGGTGACGTTGACCATGGCGCTGCCCAGGACAGTGATAAGCTATTTGGTGCAAGTTATCTGTTTCGTGTGGATGGGGATTAGGGATGGTCTGAGTGCCTTGTTGCACCACAGTCTCTGAAACATCTTTTTACTCAAGGTAGATTGGCTAGCGCCAGTGTCCAGTTCAATGGCTACGGGTAAGCAATTCTATTTTATATTTAGCATTATAGGTGGACATTTCATCAAAAATGTGTGAACCCAGTGTATTTCACCATCTGCCTCCTCTCCCTGAGGCTCGAAATAGCTTTGATCCACCATGGGCCGATCTTCCTCTGCCACGTGGTGGTTAGCACGTTTTGCCGAGCTTGCAGCTCATCTGCAAGCTCGTTGGAGGAGCTCCATTGTTCCACAGCTCTTGCAACCATACCCTTTGGAGCGGCATGAATAGGCTGAATGGAAGCCTCCACAAAGCCGTCAAGGTGGAATTGCCTTGCATTAATCCTTTAGCTCTGAGTCATCTGGGTCACCTGAGGCCTTCTGGCAGTTGCAGACTCGTGGGTTCTGCCCTGTACATTTCTGCTCGAAAACACAGTTCCAGTTAATTTATGAACATTGCTAGCACTTGTGTACTGAGAGATTTGTTTGCTGTTTTCACTGGTGGACATAAACGCCTGTGCTATCGCAGTGGCCTTAATGAGTGTAGGTGTCTCTACAGTCAAAATTTTCATAGGATGGTCTCGTGTCCAATACCCAGTACAAAAAATCTGAGCATTTGCTCCAGGTAGCCATTAAACTTACATTGTCCTGCAAGTTACCTTAGCTCAGCGACGCAGCTCGCCAATTCCTGACCTTCAGATCGCTGGCACATGTAGAACCGATACCTCGCCATCAACACGCTCTCCCTCAGGTTAAGATGCTCGCAAACCAGTGTACAGTGCTCCTCATATGACATATCTGTGGGTTTCACCAGAGCCAGAAGAAACTTCATGAGGCTGTAGGTCGGTGCCCCGCACACCATGAGGAGCACCGCTCTCTTTTTTCCATTGCTTCCTTCTCCATCCAGCTCGTTGGCTACAAAGTACTGGTCTAGCCGTGCGACATCCACTTCCCAGTCCTCACCATCCGAGAAATTCTCCAGGATGCCCACAGTTTGGTGCATCTTTGCGTTGGATTCGTATACTCGTCGCCAGTTATTGTGTTCCAAACACAGATGAGACTGCACACAGGGAGGTTAAATTAACAGTGACCTCAGTCTTTATTAAGACACTCCAGAATGATTAACAGGCCTTAAAGGCCGGCTTATATACAGTGCTCTCAAGGGATGCTGGGATCCCTTGGGACTTCAGGGAATGCGCTGCGAGGTGTCGGAACATGGGAATGCATGCTATACAGATACACAACATGCAGGTCATCCAAGAACTAATTGAATGGAGGAACAGGCTTGATGGACTGAAATTCATATTTCCTTCTGACACTCTTTAACAAGGCATGATAAAGGCTCACTAATGATAGAAATGAAAAAACTACTTCACACCAACATTACAAATGATTCCCAAACACAAAAGACCCCTTGGAATGCCATTCTCCCGACTTTTCTCCTTGGATGGGGGCTGCAAGTGCTGCTTGTACATTTTCATCGCCCCAAAAATCACAAGACACCAGGATATTAACTGTATTTCGTTTCGATTCTAAAATCCTGAGTTGGATTTGTTATTCGTTTTGAGCCAGTGTAAGTTTCGTGTTGAGCTCTTGAACCTGGGGCAGAGTCATTTTTAAAACGGTGATAACGTTTGGGCACAAGGATCTTTAGTCGGGCGTAATGGAACAAGGGTTTTCGGGAGGAGCGCTATTCAATTCGTAACACTATTGTGCATGAATGTATTTAATGTTTTACGCCGGGTATTTGCTTCACAGCACATTACAGGTGGCTCTGGATGTAAACACACAGAAAATTTGAAAGATTCTCCCGGGCACGTTGCCAATCTGTTGTCCTTCCAATAACGATTTGTTTAAGCGACAGCGAGTGCTTGATATCTCAAAGGTGATTTATTCTTCTTGGGGGAATGAAGGGTGCATGCTGTTACCCTGATTGTGAAGATGAAGCTTGGCTTGATTTATATTTCTGCTTCACAGAATATATCCAATGCAGAAATCACTCTTCTGCAACCGTAAGTAGAACAGGTCTTACTTGAGACATTATCCTGTGTCGTGTCTAATGGTCCTTATGGAATCAAAATATCCAGGACTCGAGAAAAGGAAACTTGGAAATCAAAGATTGCCGTCGAAGTCGGCGAAGCTCCCAACAGTGTGATCAGCAACATAAACATCTCGAAACAAACCTGGCTAAGCGGTGTTGAGTTCTGCTCCGTGATGAGGCACCATTATTATAGCGACTATAAGAGATTCCATCCACAAGGAAAAGGATGAGCGGAGAAATTGTAGCAACAAGTGAGACGCTCTGACTATTTCCGTGCATGTGCTAATTGGCTCTATTAAGTGTGTTAATGGATTGCTCTGATAATTGAATTGGTAATTCCACTAAATAATCCGACTGGGACCCGAAATTATGCACTTAAGTGGAATCTGGATAAGTCCATGAGGGAAAAAGGGAAATATATTTTATTTGTGTTGGATAAAATTAGCTGGACGAGGCTCGTTTGGAGCATAAACAACGATAATGACCAGTTGGGAAGAAAATGCTATGTTATTTTCCATTCCGACTCCTAAAGGACCCAGAGAGAATGATTGCATCCCCCTCTGCTCCGTGCTGCAAAGCCAGACAGGCCACAGGGGGGAAAAAGGGAATCCTTTAAAAATCAGCGCAAAGCACATTTCTCTCACATCTAACCACCGGTTCCTTTGTCTCTGGAATTATCCAGTTTATTGACTTTTAAATAATTGTTCTGCAGCTAAAGATCCGCGGGAACCGGCCGTGTCTGTCCTCCTGCCCTCGGCAGAAGAAGTCTCCGTTCAAACTTTCTTTACCTTCAACTGCTTAATGAGAGGTTTCTCCCCCCAAGAGATCTTCGTCAAATGGACCATCAATGACAAGCCGATAGATTCCGGCAACAACAAGAACACCGAGGTGATGGCGGAGAACGGCAGCAGCTCCTTCTTCATCTACAGCCTGCTATCCATTGCAGCCGAGGAGTGGGCCAACGGCGTTTCTTACTCCTGTGTGATGAGACATGAAGCGATCCCCTTCAAGATCAACAACAAAACCGTTAATAAGTCCAGTGGTAAACTGACTTTTGTGAACATTTCATTAAAGCTGGTAGATACGGTGAATTCTTGTCAATGAGAATCTCTCGATTGCATTTAAATTCTTAAATAAAATACTGTAAAGGCCTTTTCTTCCAATTGCGAGTTAAATACATAGCCACTCAATTAATATTGTTTTTCTACCCATTTTTCCGAATGCGGGAGGCTGCTAAACTGAAGCAGGCTATTTACAGGAGTCGGGTCCAAGGCTTGTACAGCCAAAGTTCCCAGCTCAGATAAACCACTGGTTGGAGACAGGGTGAAGCTCTTTCATGACAGGTTTCCTCAATGTAACTTCAGCAAATTTCCTCCCACTGGAGGAATCTTTAACGTTCCCATTTCCGACAAACAAATGCAGCCATTTAGATATTGGCGTCCCTGTTTCTCATGTTGTCCATCCCTTCAGAATTGAGGCCAGTTTTATTTTGAAGCTTCGCATCTTCTGGAAACTGAAAAGAGGGCCAGACACGTACATGAACTGCACCTCCCATTATCACACCAGAAAGAGAGGACAGGGAATGTTTAACCCACTGTACCTTCAACTCGCCAGCAGAGAGAGGGGAAAGGATAATGGTTAACACCCTGTACCTCACACTCAACCACCAGAGATAGGGGAAGGACAATCGTTAACCCAATGTACCTCACACTCAACCACCAGAGAGAGGGGAAAGGACAAGTGTTAATCCAATGTACCTCACAATCAACCACCAGAGGGAGGGGAATGGACAATTGTTAACCCAATGTACCTCAAACTCAACCACCAGAGAGATGGGAAAGGACAATTGTTAACCCAAAGTACCTCACACGCCCACCATCCGCCCCCCGTCCCTACCGCAGAGAGGGGAAGTCAACCGATCTCTATTCTGTGAACTCAGTAGCAACCAGTAAAATGATAGATTTCAACTCGCTGTCAGAAAACGTTAAACTTGCCGAATATGCATCATATTGTATAATAAATTTTGTTCAACATTTTAGCTTTAACTAGTATTTGGCTAAATCTATATCAGTTATTCGTAAACTAACTGATTGAATTTTAATAGTCAAAATGTAAACTAGTTATTCAATCCTCTGCAGGTTTTTCATGGTTATCTCCAAGATAGGTCCGAGGCCCATCGTTGAATTGTTGAAATCCATCAACTGACATCGCATTGCGTCTCACACGGAAACACTTTTACATAGAGCTGGCGAGAATGCCTGTAAACGTGCGTGTGTGTCTTTATGTGAACGTGTGTTCGTTGTTGTGTGTAAATTTGCGTGGTTTTGTGTAAGTGCACACTTCCATACAAACACACTCAGACTTACAAATAAACAAACAATCTTCATACTAACACAGAATAATATAGGTATCCAGAATATAATGCACACTGTTATTGTCACACTCGGTTAGTGGTACTCTCTGAAACTTTGAGTAAACATACACAGTCTTACACAAAGTACACAAACACACGCATTAACACACAGATTTACACACGCATAACCACACATATCAACACAAACACACATACACAAATCACACACACAGATACACACGCAGTTACACTCAAACTCACACAGTTACACATAAAAACACAAACATAGACCTCAACATACAAAAACGCTTACATATCCACATAAGGTACATGCACATTGCTACACATAACACGCACACTTATATATGTAAATACACTTATACAAAAACACACAAAGACTTACATATAAACATACACACACTTACATAAACACTCGCACAATTATATATAACACACACAGTTACATATTAACATAAACATTAAAACACAAACACAGGGAAAACGAAAACAAGAGATCATGATCCACACATATGCAAACAGTAAAGCGCACAAAACACATCAGGATATAAACATATGTGGAATTCAATGCACTTTTTATATAGGCACAGCATGGAACGATTGCACTGAATAAAAAATTCCTGAAAACATAATTCTCACTTTCTCAATTCCAACACTGAATCCATGTTCTTGTTGGAAACTGATACAAGTTAATTATGTTCAGAACACAGCCATAACAAGTAAATAAACAATATTATAACTCACAACTGATCACTTACCTTGTCTCCTTGACAGTCTCCAAATAAGTAGCTATCTAAACCTATCGTTAAATTATCGATATCAATCAGTAAACCTCCCTCGATCTTACATTATACTATTCCCGAATGGTAGAATGTAGAAAATTGATGCAAGATCAATTGAAGGCAACATTCATATTTTCCAACAAGGACTATAAGAGGATCATAAAGGAAGAATGACTGTGGAGGTAGGAACAGAGATAGATGGCCGAGAGTGATTAACATAACACAAGGTATATATTGACAATTAAATTAGAGAACAAAATAATAATTCATGGAAAAGAAAAGAGAATATATGATCACATGATATCTTGGTTACATAAGCGATCTCGATATATTTCTATCTCTTCATCCCCGTAGATTCCTCAGACCACATCTCGAGTGAAGACTATGAGGATGAGTGCGACAACATCTGGACAACCGCTTCCACATTCATCATCCTGTTCTTCCTGAGAATTTCCTACAGCGCTGCCGTCACTCTGATGAAAGCGAGAAGATTCAATCCATTTACATCGATCTGTTTGAAGCGGTTTGACAAATCTCTGGATGTTTCATTGATAAAAACCTTGCGATAAATGCCCCATACCACTAGATCTTCACTTCACTCTTTAATACCTCTTTTACAGGTCAACTGAACGGTTGAATTTCGGATGCCGTGGATTTTCCTCTCTGTTTATTAACAACTCTGTGTCCTGAAAATAAATATGTCCATCGTGATTCTCAGAGTAAAATGTTTCAATTAATAGTTCCGAATCTCTAGCTGAGAATATCATAACCGGGATTTCCATCTTTCTGTTTGAAATGTGTGAGATAATCGTGGCCATAATGTAAATATATCTCAGAGTTTCACCGTTTTTTGAATATTTCTTGGGGAAATAAGTCACTTTTCTAGTTCCTAATTCTCAATTATTCCCTTCCTTTTATGTTGATCCCTTATTTTCTCTCCCAGATGCCTGTTTCATTTGTACAGATAGCCGGCCAGCTCAGACCACCGGTGTTGTGGTCTCAATGTGCTGTTATATTCACTTTATGCTACATTTTTGAAAAACTTCTCTACAAATTGTTCTTTGCGAAATTGTTAATAAATCTGGAATGGCGATTGGACTAAGTTGGAAATGTTGTTGAATTCCTTTCTAGGAGGCTCATCCGCACCGTTGCATATCCCATTACACTTTGTTTTATTTCCCTGACTGATATTTTTTACAGATCCTGTTTTGGTTTTGTTTCAATCCAAGTCCCTTCGGTTAAGGAGCCACTGTGCCACCCAGTTTCCCATCAGAATAAAGACACCTTTATCTCTGCATTTGTAAGTCAAGTCCCAGAGTGCAATTGACAGCACAGCGACAACGCAGTACCTCTAACATTATGGTCTGTCACAGTCATATGTCAGGTTCTATTAAAGAGCAAGGGGAGAGGAAGAAGAATGGAAGAGCTGTAGTGGTTGGGGCTTCAATAGTCAGGGAAGCAGACAATCAGTTCTGCGGCCGCAGCTGTGACTCCAGGATGGTATGTTGCCTCACTGCAGCTCGGGTCAAGGATGTCACCGAACGGTTGCAGGGCTTTCTGGGTGGAGGAGGATGAACAGCCAGAGGTCCTGATCCGTATCGGGACAAACGTCATGGGTAGTAAGAGGGATGAGGTTCTGCAGGCAGAATTTAGGGAGCTAGGAGACAGATTAAAAAGCAAGACCTCAAAACTAGTAATCTCCAGATTAATCCAGTTGTCAAGAGCTAGTGAGTACGGAAATAGGAGAATAGAGCAGGTAGATGTGTGACTGATTGAAATAGTACAAGAGGGAGGGCTTTCGAATCCTGAAGCATTGGAACCGCTTCTGGTGGAGGTGTGACCTGTACAAGCCAGAACGGGTTTCACCTCAACAGAGCCGGACCAATATCCACGCGGGTTGGTCGGGTGGGGTTGCGGGGGTTGAGAGGGGTTGATCGTGCTGTTGCGGAGGGTTTAGATTATCTTGGCTTGGGAATAGGAACAGGAGAATAGATTCTCTTTGAAGGGGAATTAATAATGGAGCGCAGGGAAATGGCAGAGACGTTGAACAAATATTTTGTACCGGTATTCACGGTAGAAAACCCCAAAAACATCCCAATAGTGGATAATCAAGGGGCTATAGGTAGCGAGGAACTTAATCCAATCACTATCACTAATGAAGTAGTATTAGGTAAAATAATGGGACTAAAGTTGGACAAGTCTCCTGGACCTGATGCATTATATCTTAGGATCTTTAGAGAAGTGGCTGCAGAGATAGTAGATGCATTTGTTGTAATCTACCAAAATTCCCTGGATTCTGGGGTGGTCCCATCAGATTGGAAAACCACAAATGTAATGCGACTATTTCAAAAATCAGGCAGCTACAAATTAGGAAACTAGACCAGTTAGCCAAATATCTGTCATTGTGAAAATGCTGGAGTCCATTATTAAGGAAGCAGTAGCGGGACATTTGGAAAGCAGGATCCAATCAAGAAGAGTCTGCATGTTTTTATGAAAGGGAAATCACGTTTGGAAAATTTGCTGGAGTGGGTAACGAGCAGGGTGGATAAAGGATAATCATTAGATGTGTTGTATTTGGATTTCCAGAAGGCATTCGATAATGTACCACATAAGTGGTTACTGCACAAATTAAAAGCTCACCTGGTTGTGTAATATATTACCATTGATTGAAGATTGACTAACTAACAGAGCAAACCATACAATAGCCAAGAGATCAGGAGAAATGAAAGGTGGAAGGAACATAGTTATGATTATACATTCTGGGGAGGGTTTCTTGGCAAGATATGCAGTTACTGTTGAAGAAGCTGGTAATGAGCAAGGGAATTGCAGCTGCAAAAATCCCCAACCACCTTTAAAGCTGGAGTAGCAGGAAGAGCTGCATCTGAGTTTCCTGTGGGCGGCTGGGCATGTGAGCCGCTCCTACGCCCGGATGAAACGTGCTGCAATAAGCACTGAAACACCGCCTACTTTTCAAAAGCATCTGTTTGACGGACATTCCACCATTTGTTTCTGACAAACAGTTGGCCATATATGTTTGATGTGCTGTCGGCCGTGTTAGTATGACGTAGCTATGTTTCTGTGACGTCTCATTACATGAACTTATGTTTCTTTACAACCATTTAAATAAAACATGACTTAAATTCCCACAAAGGAAACAATTTTACTTTTTCAATAAAAACTAGCAAATAGGCGACAGAAATAAAGATACAGGCAGCCACGATTAAAGTGTTTGACAGGTTTGAGCCACAATGCCCTTCACACTACCCAGATGCTTTGTCGTTTGGCGAGTAGCACATGTGCGAACAGTCCTCCCATAGAGCACCGCGGCCCGGGGACCACATTGAGCCTTTTTTGGCCGCTTTGCATTGTGAAAGCTCTGTTATTCACGACTCCTTAAATCATTGAAAGGATGTGAGCTAAAGGAACCAGTGAATGCCAATTTATTCAAGCCCCCATAAGGCAATCAGAGCTCTCCGTATGAGCTAATAGCACTTGGTCAGATGTATTTCAGGTTAATCAAAGCATGGAAGTTATATTATTGAGTCAGAGACCGGAAAGTAAGAAGAGCAAATTGTACAAAAATCTTTATTTTCCCCAGAGTCCCCGAAACATACAACTATTTTCTATTTCATATCCTCCCTCATTCGGTTGAGTGATTGCAAGACAACTGTTTTCAAGTTTGGAAAGTTACAGCTGTCTTTAGGTGAAATTTAAAGAAAGTAATGGGCCGGAGCCTTCCACGAGCAGAACAACACGATAAATATCCAGCTTTAAAGGAATACACGGGATGAAATCACCCACAGAGGCAGAATATAGGAACTAGAACCTTTCCTATTAAGTAAGCGACAAGCTGACCTTGGAGCTCCTGGAGCTGATCTGAACATCCATCCATCAAGTCAAGGGAAAACAGCTGATCAGAAGCAGAAAGGACAGTTTAGAAGTCAGTTCATTCGATGGTGGTCGATTCACAGGTCGATTTTCGGACCGATTGAATAATGCAACTTGTTTTCGCGGCCGCTCCTGGAATCATTTGGCTGACAATTGGATCCGAGGTTAATTTGGTATATTCTCTGTGTGTCTGAGCGCCTGACAGCGCGCTGCACACTGTGGCTGCATCTGCCCGCGATTCCAACAGGCAGGAGCTCCGCCGAACAGGCCAATGGCAGTTTTTGTACGGTGGTGATGTTGCTTTCCATCTCTGCATGTCTCAGGGCGCTGTAATACACGCCAGCGTCAGTAGGGTGCAGCCCGGAGATGTTTAAGCTGATGAATTTATTCGTGGTCTGGAGCTCTGCAGAGAAACGGGTTTGAGCAAAATCTGCATTATTCTCACCACCGTTCGAATATTGCCTCAGTGTAAACGTGGGCTGTGTGTCTGGGTGTTACCAGTAGCAGAATAAATAATACAAGCTCCATGCAGTTTCATAATACAGCTTAAATCACCATTTCACCCTGTGCCTTAACTCCTGAGGACAGCTGGTGAGTGACAGAGTCTCCTTTACTCAGATCTGGGCAACTTGTTCAAACAGGAAAAGGTCAGACCGGGCTGTGATTACAATTCAGTTTCAACCCATATTAGAAATGATAGAAAAGATTAAATAGGTTTTCTCCACAATTATCTTTCAGAAATGTCCCACGCAACCCCGCTGCTGAGTCATCGCATTGTCGCTGCTGCTTTGTAAAAGGGGTTTGTATATTTAAAGACACACATTCTAATACCCACTCTCAATATTCGTGTGTCGTGTCTCAGGATGCTCTCGGTTGTGCTGTGAGACCGTAGGTGGTGAGCTGGCAGCCAGTGTACGGCAACACTCCGAGCTGGGCTACACTCAGTGTACTTATACGGGAATGGTTTGGTTTTAAACACCAGTGCTGGGAATGAAACCTTTACCTGGTTATTGTGACTGAAATTTGCAGGATTGTTGATGGCTTTGTTTTATAGGGGGAGGGGCGCTTTTTAGCCATTTCCCGTTCGTCTAATTAATGTTCACGGGAGCAGAATGCGGAGAAATTGTACAAAAGGGCAGGGTGATTGGAGGCTGGGTTCAAACGCAGAGGATGAATGTTGGGCGGCTATAAATCGCCAGGGTGTGGTGCAGGGCAGATTCACGGCCCCCGAAGTGAGGCGTTGGACGGCATCAAACCACCAGACTGAGGTGTTGGGCGTGTTCAGAGCGCTAGGGTAGGTGTAACGTGAACCAATAGCCCCAGGGTGAGATGTATGGCGTGTTTAGACCCCCAGGGTGAGATGTAGGGCGATTTCAGTGCCCTAAGGGTGAGGTGTGGAGCTGGTGCAGAGCACCAGTATGAGGTGTAGGGCGGGTTCAGACCCCTAAGGCGAGGTGTAGGCCGGGTTCTTTTTAATAAAAGATCAACATCAGCATGGCCGGAAAAAATGTCCTTACAACTTTCACTCATATTAGAAATGGATATGGCGCAGAAATCAAATAAATTACAGGCGGATGCGATTTATTGTTCGCCCCGTTAATATCGATCTCTACCATTGGTATAATTAATGGCATCAGAAATCAGATCTCAGTGTGTGTCATTGATTCACATTTTAATGTTGTGTTTTCGATCTGCCACACTCTTCTCGTCACGTGTTCTGTCCACAGTTTACTAACCAAAGCCATCGTTCGATATGACTGATGTCTTTTTTTGATGATTGTGCCCGATGTACCGACCCAACCCATTTGCGGATTTCACACATTAATCTTCAATTCATTCCACAATTTGCACAACTTTTGGAATAAAGCAGAATTTAACACAATGCCCGGGATCTGATCCACAAAATGTATATTGTGACCTGACACCATCTACAGCTTTTCAGTGAATTGTTCAGATCTCGGGGGAAAGTGTGGGATATTCACTGACCTGATGCAGTTCCTCCTTATGGGAAGCTGGGTTAGAGCAGTCCTGAAATAATATGCCGAGCAGCAGCAAAGGTTTTACTAAAGACAGAGAGAAGGAAGTTCGTAGCATTATGGATAAAGAGTGGAGACAGGGGAAGAGAAGGTACATACAGGCACGGAAGTAGCATCGAAAGACAAAGGGTGAATTGTGGCACCACAGACATGATTTCTGAAGTTAATTTTATTATAACTACGAGTTGAAATCACAAACTAATATTAATCCGCCGTTTTACTCTCGCTGCATAGAGATAAATCACGAAGGAATTATTTTCAAGTGGCAGGCGTTTGTGTTAATACTTTCCTCTTCAACCATCATTTCACGAACTGCCTGTTCCACTGTGCCGTGGTGTCTCCATGGTAACATTAAATAATAGTAATAGTCATCATATTCATCGTCACCATCATCTCAAACAAAATAACCATCATCGCCACCATTACACATTTAACCAATAATAACATCTGGGTTACAGCAGTGAAGGGGAGAATGGATTTTCACTGAGAAAGAAATACTTATTAAGAAGTGATATAATAAGAACATAAGAACATAAGAAATGGGTACAGGATTAGGCCATGCAGTCCCTCGAGCCTGCTCCGCCATGCAATAGATCAATGCTGATCTGATCATGAACTCAACTCCACTTCCCTGCCTGCTCCCCATAACCCATCATCCCCTTTAAAACTTTAAGTAACTATTTATGTCTTAAATTTATTTTATGTCCCAGTATCCACAGTTCCCTGCGGCAGCGAATTTCACAGATTTTCAACACTCTGAGAGAAGAAATGACTCCTCATCTCTGTTTTAAATGCGCGGCCCCTTATTCTAAGATCATGCCCTCTAGTTCTACTCCACCCCATCAGTGGAAACATCTTCTCTGCATCCACGTTGCCAAGCCCCCTCATACTCTTATACGTTTCGATATGATCACCGCTCATACTTCTGCATTCCAATGAGTAGAGGCCCAATCTACTCAACGTTTCCTCAGAAGTCACCCACTCATCCCCGGAATCAACTTAGTGAAGCTTCTCTGAACTGCCTACAAGCAAGTATATCTTTTCGTAAATATGGAAACCAAAACTGCACACAATATGTGGCCTCACCAATATTCTGTACAGCTGTAGCAAGACATCCCGGCTTTTATACTCCATCCCCTTTGCAATAAAGGCCAAGATTCCATGGGCCCTCCTGATCACTTGGTGTACCTGCATACGATCGTTTTGTTTTTCATGCACCATCACCTTCTCTTCCCGCTGAACTGTGGCACTTTGCAATCTTTCTCCATTTACATAAGAACTTGCTCGTTGATTTGTTCTGCAAAAGCGCTTGACCTCCCACTTCCCAGCATTATACTCCATCTGCCAAATTCTTACCCATTCACTTAGCCTGTCTATGTCCTTTCGCAGTTTTTTGTGCCCTCCTCACACATTGCTTTTCCTCTCATCTATTTATCATCAGCAAAATTGAATACTTTACTCTCAGCCCCTTCCTCCTAGTTGTTAATATAGATTGTACATATCTGAGTTCCCAGCACTGATGCATGCGGCGCCGCACTGGTTGCCAACCAGAGAATGAACAATTTTTCCCGACTCTCTGTTTTCTGTTAGTAAGCCAATCCTCTATCCATGCTAATATATTACCCCAACCCCTTGAACTATTATCTTGTTCTGTAATCTTTTATGTCAAATGGCTTCCGGAAATCCAAATACATCACATCTTCTGTTCCCCATTTATCAACCCTGTTCGTTAGATCCTCAAAGAATTCCAGCAAATTTGTCAAAAATGATTTTGCTTCATAAATCCATGGTGACTCTGCTTGACCGAATTTTGCTTTTCCAAATGTCCTGTTACTGCTTCTTTCATAATGGACTCCAACATTTTCCCAACCACAGATGTTAGGCTAATTGGTCTATAGTTTTCTGCTTTTTGGCTGACTCCTTTTTTAAACAGGGATTTTACATAATGATGAGGAGCAGTGCGAGATGGTTCCACATTACATTCCCTGAGTCTGAAGCTATGCGGTCCTGGAAACCCTCTGTCGGAACAGAAATAGAGTACCATGCCCCACTGCCCTGCTGATCCAAACAATGCTAAACAGGGATCTGCAGCAGCAATCTCTCCAATAAAACAGGGCATGCAAGCAGTTTAAGGGCGCCCATGAACAGACTAACTATTTGTACTACGTCGCCCTTCTGCGCATATGCACATTAATGTGTCTGTGTGTGTGTATGTGCGTGTGTGTGTGTGTGTGCGTGTGTGTGTGTGTGTGTGTCTGTGTATGTGTGGCTGAGTGCATGTCTATATGTCTATGGATGTCTATGTGTGTGTGTGAGTACGGCTGTCTGTGCATGTGTGTATGTGTATATGTATGTCTATTTGTCCGTGTTGCCAATGCACTATGCCATAGTTGTATGATCGGCAGGAGTGAGCTCTCTGATCACTTTACAAAGATCATGATCTCTATGTACAGTGGTGGCTGTTTAGAGAGGTAAAAATGGGCGGGAAGAAGAAATCCCAGCCAAGCTGATAAGATCCCCGTCCTATTTGAGTTTTCCACTTCAGGCCTGGTAAAGGCAGTGATGACAGTCTCTTTTTCCTGGAGTTTAGACTGGAACAATTGAAGTGAAACTCTTCCTGTCTCTGATTATTGTCCTGAACAGAGTTTGTGATATTTTGAACCATTCTATAAGATTCTCCAATTCTCATACAACTTCTCGTTTCCATCTACGGGTGCTTCTTCTCTATCTGTTTCTCTGTCTAACCTGCTGTGTGTCTGCTGTTTATTTTCAGGGATGACTAGCGGAGACTCTGTGTCCCAAGGAGTCGGGTCAGAGTTGGGTGCAGATTCAGCAATAAATTGCAGTTACTCTGTATTGGCTACAAGCTATGGCCTGTTCTGGTATAGAAACATAGAAACATAGAAAATAGGTGCAGGAGCAGGCCATTCAGCACTTCTAGCCTGCACCGCCATTCAATGGGTTCATGGCTGAACATGAAACTTCAGTACCCCCTTTCTGCTTTCACGCCATACTCCTTGATCCCCCGAGTAGTAAGGACTTCATCTAACTCCCTTTTGAATATATTTAGCGAATAGGCCTCAACTACTTTCTATTGTAGAGAATTCCACAGGTTCACCACACTCTGGGTGAAGAAGTTTCTCCTCATCTCGGTCCTAAATGGCTTACCCTTATCCTTAGACTGTGACCCCTGGTTCTGGAATTCCCAAACATTGGGAACATTCTTCCTGCATCCAACCTATCCAAACCCGTCAGAATTTTAAACGTTTCTATGAGGTCCCCTCTCACTCTTCTGAACTCCAGTGAATACAAGCCCAGTTGATCAAGTCTTTCTTGATAGGTCAGTCTCACCTTCCCGGGAATCAGTCTGGTGAGTCTTCGCTGCACTCCCTCAATAGCAAGAATGTCCTTCCTCAAGTTAGGAGACCAAAACTGTACACAATACTCCAGGTGTGGCCTCACCAAGGCCCTGTAAACTGTAGCAACACCTCCCTACCACTGTACTCAAAGCCCCTCGCTATGAAGGCCAACATGCCATTTGCTTTCTTAACCGCCTGCTGTACCTGCATGCCAACCTTCAATGACTGATGTTCAATGACATCCAGGTCTCGTTGCACCTTCCCTTTTCTTAATCTGTCACCATTCAGATAATAGTCTGTCTCTCTGTTTTTACCACCAAAGTAGATAACCTCGCATTTATCCACATTATACTTCATCTGCCACGCATTTGCGCACTCACCTAACCTATCCAAGTCACTCGGCAGCCTAATAGCATCCTCCTCGCAGCTCACACTGCCACCCAATTTAGTGTCATCCGCAAATTTGGAGATACTACATTTAATCCCCTCGTCTAAATCATTAATGTACAATGTAAACAGCTGGGGCCCCAGCACAGAACCCTGCGGTACCCCACCAGTCACTGCCTGCCATTCCGAAAAGTACCCATTTACTCCTACTCTTTGCTTCCTGTCTGACAACCAGTTCTCAATCCACGTCAGCACACAACCCCCAATCCCATGTGCTTTAATTTGCACATTAATCTCCTGTGTGGGACCTTGTCGAAAGCCTTCTGAAAGTCCAAATATACCACATCAACTGGTACTCCTTTGTCCACTTTACTGGAAACATCCTCAAAAAATTCCAGAAGATTTGTCAAGCATGATCTCTCTTTGACAAATCCATGCTGACTTGGACCTATCATGTCAACATTTTCCAAATGCGCTGCTATGACATCCTTAATAATTGATTCCATCATTTTACCCACTACTGAGGTCAGGCTGACCGGTCTATAATTCCCTGCTTTCTCTCTCCCTCCTTTTATAAAAAGTGGGGTTACATTGGCTACCCTCCACTCGATAGGAACTGATCCAGATTCAATGGAATGTTGGAAAATGACTGTCAATGCATCCGCTATTTCCAAGGCCACCTCCTTAAGTACTCTGGGATGCAGTCCATCAGGCCCTGGGGATTTATTGGCCTTCAATCCCATCAATTTCCCCAACACAATTTCCCGACTAATAAAGATTTCCCTCAGTTCCTCCTCCTTACTAGACTCTCTGACCCTTTTTTATCCTGAAGGTTGTTTGTGTCCTCCTTTGTGAATACTGAATCAAAGTACTTGTTCAATTGGTCTGCCATTTCTTTGTTCCCCGTTATGACTTCCCCTGATTCTGACTGCAGGGGACCTACGTTTGTCTTTCCTAAACTTTTTCTCTTTACATACCTATATAAACTTTTGCAATCCGCCTTAATGTTCCCTGCAAACTTCTTCTCGTACTCCATTTTCCCTGCCCTAATCAAACCCTTTGTCCTCCTCTGCTGAGGTCTAAATTTATCCCAGTCCCCAGGTTCGTTGCTATTTCTGGCCAATTTGTATGCCATTTCTTTGGCTTTAATACTATCCCTGATTTCCCTAGATAGCCACGGTTGAGCCACCTTCCCTTTTTTATTTTTACGCCAGACAGGAATGTATAATTGTTGTAATTCATCCATGCGGTCTCTAAATGTCTGCCATTGCACATCCACAGTCAACCCCTGAAGTATCATTAGCCAATCTATCTTACCCAATGCACGCCTCATACCTTCAAAGTTACCCTTTTTACGTTCTGGACCATGGTCTCTGAATTAACTGTTTCATTCTCCATCCTAATGCAGAGTTCCACCATGTTATGGTCACTCTTCCCCAAGGGGCCTCGCACAATGAGATTGCTAATTAATCCTCTCTCATTACACAACACCCAGTCTAAGATGGCCTCCCCGCTAGTTGGTTCCTCGACATATTGGTCTAGAAAACCATCCCTTATGCGCTCCAGGAAATCCTCCTCCACCGTATTGCTTCCAGTTTGGTTAGCCAAATCTATGTGCATATTAAAGTCACCTATTATAACTGCAGCACCTTCATAGCATGCACTCGTAATTTCCTGTTTGATGCCCTCCCCAACATCACTACTACTGTTTGGAGGTCTGTACACAACTCCCACTAACTTTTATTGCCCTTTAGTGTTCTGCAGCTCTACCCATATAGATTCCACATCATCTAAGCTAATGTCTTTCCTAACTATTGCATTAATCTCCTCTTTAAACAGCAATGCTACCCCACCTCCTTTTCCTTTTATTCTATCCTTCCTGAATGTTGAATACCCCTGGATGTTGAGTTCCCAGCCCTGATCATCCTGGAGCCACGTCTCCGTAATCCCAATCAGATCATATTTGTTAACATCTATTTGCACAGTTAATTCATCCAGCTTATTGCGGATACTCCTTGCATTAAGACACAAAGCCTTCAGGCTTGCTTTTTTAACACCCTTTGTCCTTTTAGAATTTTGCTGTAAAGTTGCCCTTTTTGTTCTTTGCCTTGGGTTTCTCTGCCCTCCACTTTTCCTCATCTCCTTTCTGTCTTTTGCTTTTGCCTCATTTTTGTCTCCCTCTGTGTACCTGCATAGGTTCCCATCCCCCTGCAATATTAGTTTAACTCCTCCCCAACAGCACTAGCAAACACTCCCCCTTGGACATTGGTTCCGGTCCTGCCCAGATGCAGACCGTCCGGTTTGTACTGGTCCCACCTCCCCCAGAACCGGTTCCAATGCCCCAGGAATTTGAATCCCTCCCTGCTGCACCACTGCTCAAGCCATGTATTCATCTGCTCTATCCTGCGATTCCTACTCTGACTAGCACGTGGCACTGGTAGAAATCCCGAGATTACTAATTTTGAGGTCCTACTTTTTAATTTAGCTCCTAGCTCCTTAAAATCTTCTCGTAGGACCTCATCCCTTTTTTTACCTATGTCGTTGGTACCAATGTGCACAGCGACAACTGGCTGTTCTCCCTCCCACTTCAGAATGTCCTGCACCCGCTCCGAGACATCCTTGACCCTTGCACCAGGGAGGCAACATACCATCCTGGAGTCTCGGTTGCGGCCGCAGAAACGCCTATCTATTCCCCTCACCATCGAATCCCCTATCACTATCGCGCTCCCAATCATTTTCCTGCCTTCCTGTGCAGCAGAGCCAGCTACGGTGTCATGAACTTGTCTGCTGCTGCCCTTCCCTGGTGAGTCATCCCCCCGAACAGTACTCAAAGCAGTGTATCTGTTTTGCAGGGGGATGACCACAGGGGACCCCTGCACTATCTTTCTTGCACTGCTCTTCCTGCTGGTCTTCCATTCCCTATCTGGCTGTGGACACTTCTCCTGCGGTAAGACCAACTCACTACACGTGATACTCACGTCATTC
This sequence comes from Pristiophorus japonicus, assembly GCF_044704955.1. Lineage (NCBI taxonomy): Eukaryota > Metazoa > Chordata > Chondrichthyes > Pristiophoridae > Pristiophorus > Pristiophorus japonicus. The sequence goes on from NC_091999.1 coordinate 50,455,225, forward strand.
TCAGCATCGTGGATGCTCCAGAGTGAATCCACCCTCAGCTCCAATTCCACAACGCGGATCGTCAAGAGCTCGAGGCGGATACACTTCCCACACACGTAGCGCCCAGAGACACCGGAAGTGTCCCCGAGTTCCCACATGGTACAGGAGGAGCATATCACGTGACCGAGCTCTCCTGCCATGTCTTAACCTTAGATACCCTTAAATTGGTAATAACAATGCTAAAGTTCACTTACTGATATAAAAAAGAAAAGAAAATTTACTCACCAATCACTAGCCAATCACTTACCCCATTGGCTGTGACTTCACTTTTTGATTCCTTTCTACTTCTATTTTGCTTTCTCTCCCGCTGTAGCTGCAGCGGTACGCTGGCTCTCGCTCTCCCGCTGGGCCTTTATAGGTCGCTCCCCTCTCAACAACTGCCGCTGGCTCTCGATCTCCCGCTGGGCCTTTATAGGTCGCTCCCCTCTCAACAACTGCCGCTGGCTCTCGATCTCCCGCTGGGCCTTTTATTGGTCGCTCCCCTCTCACCAACTGCTGTTGGCTCTCGACCTCCCGCTGGGCCTTTTATAGGTCGCTCCCCTCTCAGCAACTGCCGCTGGCTCTCGATCTCCCGCTGGGCTTTTGATAGGTCGCTCCCCTCTCACCAACTGCCGCTCTGCAGTATCTCCACCAAGCCCCCCAGTATCTGATCGGAGCCGATAGTTAAGGCATTTGAACACTTCAGCAGGAATCTCAACCGGACACAAAGAACTTTTCACTTATCCATGAAAGGCATTAAGATCAGAAACAGTGCCGTGTATTACTATGTGCGATGACCCACAGTGAATAAGAATCCCTCGGGCCTCATGCATAAACAGGTCACAGGTCAGCAAATGTGGGCTCTGGAAAAATGCCTGCGATTGAATCCTACAGAGTTTGTTGAGGAAATAAATGTGAAAGTACAACCTGATCCGAGAGGTATTCTTCAGTTAAAGTCATTGCTGTCAGTGTTGGGAAACGTGAAATATCTCTAGCATTTTATTGTACCATCAAATTCAGACATTTCCACTCCAGTAATACACAACCCTGCAGATGTCTCTGATTTCTAACAGGCTCAATCTGTGAAAGTAAAAGTCCTGGGTGATGCAGATCTGACATTTGAGTCTTTCAAAAGTTATCTAATCTCTAAGTCGGCCTCGGGGGCGGGAAAATTCAGAGCTTCTGGGATGCTAATACCACAAGTAGTGACTGATTGAAATCAGCTCTTTACTGGTATCGTATCCCGGTTTTACTATTATCGTGTCCAAGTGGCTTTAAGACTGTAACTATTAATGATGCTGATGAATTGGACGATATTCATTAATACTAGGGCTTGAAATTAATTTGGAATTATTTACTTTTTCACCTTAATTATGGTGAGATCTATATATCTATTGATAGAGACATTGAGGTCGACCGAAAGGTATACAAAGCCAGAAACGCAGTCCGATTGACAGAGACACGGTGCAGGAGTGTGAGACAGATAGAAAGACACACAGGCACTGACTGGGAAGGAAAGAGTTTGGAGGGAGCCATCAGTAATTGGTCCTCAACTGACAGTGATTCGTCCACAGCTGGCGTTGGATTTGAGAGATCATCCAATCCAAGCCCTGAGAAACGCACCTCAGTTTTGAAATAAATGATGACTGCCGCTGATTTGGGTTTGCTCTTTATTATCAGACCAAAAACGGCAACATATTTAAAACATTCAATTATTGTACATCGAAATCTAAACTAGACACCATGTGTTCCCCATGTTCACTACTGATAATAATTGCCATGCTGCCCGGTGAGTCTATGTTTAAAGGGTCAGTTTGTGCTCCATGGGTTATATTTACTATCAGACTTTTAACACATTCTGTATTTTGTTCCAGGAAGGAGTGGCGAAGATTCAGTGTCCCAGCATCCGTCTGAAGTAATGATTCAGGAGGGTCAGACCTTAAAACTGAACGGTAATTACTCAGCAGCGTACACTGCCCCAATTCTCTTCTGGTATGTCCAGTATCCCGGGGAAGTTCCGAGATATTTACTGAACAGATACGGCAAGGGGAATAGGGATCATTCTCCTGATTTCCCAGGACGGTTTTCTGCTGCTTTGGACCAAGACTAGTAAACAGTTCCTTTAAATATATCCGGGGCTCTTGTCTCTGAATCTGCCGTGCATCACTCTGCGCTGACCCCCACACTGCTACACGGGCGCAGTCAGTCCGTACAAAACAAGCAATGGAATTTAATTACCTCTCACTGAATCAGCTCTGAGACCCGGCATTGGGATGTTACAATAGAAATCAAACAATAAAACGAAACGCTCGATAATATATAGCTGGGTAGATAACTAACTAGATAGACCGGCAGATAGCTAAATACACAGTCTCACTCACTCTCTCTCTCTCTCTCTCTCTCTGTCTCTCTCTCTCTCTATCTCTTCACCCAATGATCCCTTCCTCCTTTCTTTGAAATTATCATCAGATGCAGACAAAAGTGTTAATTCATGCTGCGGCGTCTGCAACGTGTTTCACTGCTCAGTAACGGCGTTGTAATGATTAGTTTCGCAGCTGAATGATGAAATAATTGGACACTAGCGCTGTTCCAACCATCACCCGAATTCCAGACTGCAATTACTCCAACAGGTTATCAAGATCGCGAAGTGCATAAAAAAGTTAACTCTGATTATTATTTTAAATGAAACCGCGGAAGTAGAACCTGAGGACGCAAGTTCAAACTATGAAAGGTCAGCTTAGGACTGATGCTGAAAATTCTTCAGACGCAATATGATTTACCTAGTTTCTGTTTTATTCTTTCTTCCCCTCCCCCTTTCAGTGCTCCATAAGAATCTTTTCATTCGGAACAATCGCCAGTTCTGATGAAGGTTCATCTACCTGAAAGGTCAACTCTGTTTCTCTCTCCACAGATGCTGCCTGGCCCTCTGAGATTTCCAGCATTTTATTTTTTATGTCAGATTCTATCATCCGCAGTATTTTGCTTTTGTATTATGATTTACCTCTTGGTGTTCGCGCCATCGCATTCTGCTCAAACCTGCCAGTGACTCTCCATTTTATTGAGGTTAAAGGAGTTATTTTAATTTACCACATCATTGTGTTCAAATCCTTCATGGCTCGCTTCCCGTCTACATCCCCCTTTTATCGGCTATGCTTAGTGGTAATGGTCAGCAAACAGCTCCTTTAATGGGAAGCTCCCGCACAGCTGTCAGAACAACATTAATTGTTTCCTTCACTGCTCTCGCTTTACAAATTGACCCTGTTAAAGAGGTAACATAGACAGATTTTTGAGCGATAAGGGAATAAATGGTCATGGGGAGAGCGCAGGGAAGTGGAGCTGAGTCCATGATCCGATCAGCCATGATCTTGTTGAATGACGCAACAGGCTCAAGGAGCCAGGTGGCCTAATCCTGCTTCTATTTCTTGTGTTCTTATAACATTTGCCACCTAGCTACATACGGAGATATTAGAGCAGATATTTAGGGGTGGAATTCCAGAGTTTAGGGCCGAGGCAGGTGAAGACACGGCGGCTAATTTTGGAGCGATTAAATTGGGATTGCACAAGTGGCCAGAATTGAAGGAGCAGACAGGTCGTGGAGGGTTGTCGGTTTCAACAGTCTGAAATTAATGCAACTGCATCTTAAACCTTTCCTTTCGTTATTAATTATAGGGATATTGATTTCACTGGCATGTCAGCATTTATTGCCCATCCCTTGGTTTCCCCTTGAGAAATTGCTGGTGAGCCATCTGCTTTTCGAACCACTGCAGTTCTGCTCCTTTCAAGCGTTTGATACAACTGGGGGGCATGCAGGGCCATTTCAAAGAGCTAAATCACGTTGAGTATGGGACTGGAATCACTTTTGGGGTAAGGACGGCTGATTTCTTTCCCTGACGGGACATTAGTGTACCCGTTGGGGTTTTTGCCAATGCCGATCACTTTATGGTCACTTTTTCTGATACCAGCCTCTCATTTATTTTTTAAAAATCGGAATTTAAATTCCCAAACTACGCAGGTACCATTTTAATTCGTGCAATAAACTGCTTCGCCCAGGCCTCTGGATTACAAATGGAGTAACATAACGAAAATACCGCTGCAACATTTTTAAGGCGTAATGTTCTCTGCCTCAAACACTATTTGTGGCAAAATGTCCCATGCTCCAACAACTCCCACGCTCGCGTCCATGCATATATTTTTCTGAGCTTCTGTCACTCTCTTGTTAATATGTTGCATTTTATGATCTTTCTTTACCGATTCCCACAAGCAGAGGAATCAGTCTTTTCATCTTCTCTCCAGTAAAGCTACTTTACAACAAAAACTCGATTAGATCGCATAAACTTATTAGCTTCAATCGAAATCTCAAGTCTCCAATCATAAATGCAGTTACAATTGCTAGGTTCGTCTTTGTCCATATCAGTAGTTAAAGCTTCCAACTTTAATATGATTTCTATAAAGGCCATCTTGCTCTACAGATATCAATCTTACAGTGGAACAACCAGCCCAGCAGTAAGAGTACTAGACCAGTAACTCGCAGTTCGTAAGTTCGAAGCTCCCCAAGCCGTGAAACTGATGTAAAATACAGCTGAAAATATGTGAGTTGCCAAAAGGAAAGTAGGATGAAAGCTGACGGATGGTTGTTAAAAACCACAATTGGTTGAATAATATCTTTCATTGTAGGGAATCTGTTCCTCACTTAACCTGCTTCTCTGCTAATACACTCAAGGCGCCAGGGGATTGGCTAGTAAAACCTCGCTGTAGTCATTCACCTCCCAGGAACAAAGAACATTTTGAGCCCTAAAAATTTAGTTGTCCGAGTACAGCAATCACTAAAAGCTAGCGGACTGGACAGCTACACAGGCTCTCGTATGGATTGTTCAGCCACCAAAGAACTCACTTCCGGAGTGGAAGCAAGTCTTTCTCGATTCCAAGGGACTGCCTATGATGATGATGATGATGATGATGATGAACACATTTAACACAGAATTTGACAGATTTTTGATCGATGAGGAAATAAAAGGGTCAGGGGGAGCAGGCAGGGAACTGAGTCCATGATCAAATCAACCATGATCTTATATATTGTGGAGTAGGCTTGTGGGGCCAGGTGGCCTCCTCCTGTTGCTATTTCTTATGTTCTTGTGTAAATCCGTGCTTCGAGTCCGAAGCTCCCCTGTTTACCCTGGCACCGAGAAGAGCAGATACAGGACATTGAAAAACTAACTCCTACAAGACGATGGAAACCTACTTCTGCCGATAGCATCTCCGGCCAAACCCGGAAAAGATTGTCACCTCGGCATTCCACCTTCACACCCATCAAGCATACCAAGCTTTGAAAGGCTCCTTATGTGGAATAGCGGTAAACGATGCCAAAATAAAAACCCTCCTATTTAGGATTCACGCTGGATCACACGCTGTCATATAGACAACATCTCCAGTGCCTTGGCAAGAAACTGAAGAGTAGAATGAACATGATCGAGAAACTCGCCGGAACCACATGAGGATCAGACCCTCAAGCCCTCCCCCTCCCCCCGTACTACAGCACTCGCACTGGTTTACTCTGCAGTGGAGTTCCGCTTTCCGGCTTGGATATCAATTTCGGTTGTTAAATCCGTTGATGTCCAGCTGAATTCTACTATGAGAATAATCACCGGTACGCTTTTATCGACACCAACACCTTGGCTCCCCGTGCTTACAAACATTGCACTACCACACACACGTCGCAAATAATTATTCTCCAGAAAATACATGCTGATACAAAAATATGCTGATCCAGGCAGAATTGAACAATCTGCTACCAACCCGTCTTAAATGTGGAAGGCCATTTTGGGGCACTACCAAAGCCCCTCAACGATCTCCCCTCAGCCTTAACGACCGATGGCCAAATGCCTGGTAGAACTGAAATGGATTCCTTATAGTAAACCCCACAGTACATCCTGTAGAATCTGAACTTCATCACAAAGAGTGCGGGACCATGTAACTGCCTCAGAACTGGTCATGATAGATGCAGCCTCCATCAATATAGGAGAAATATTAATGCAACCCCATCAGGCCACATTGGAGCTACAAAGCAGACTCAGGAGCACATTATTGAGTACTTGGATACTGACATTTGTAATTTGATACTACCTAACGAATTAGAGGAGGCATACGGAGAGAGAGAGAAGCAATGGGAAATCAGATAGAGAAACACTGCGACATTCAGAATTAGAGGGAAAACGATAGGTATTTAGATAGAGAGACACTGAGAGTCAGACAGGGAGAAAAACAGGAGTGATCAGATAGAGAGACACGGAGACAGTCAGACAGGGAGAAGATCAGGCGTAGTCAGATAGTAAGACATTGAGGTAATCTGACAATGAGACAGAAACAGTGGGTGATCATACAGAGAGAAACTGAAACAGTCAGGCACAGACAGTAACAGGGTGTAATCATAGAGCGAGAGACATTGACATAGTCAGACACACAGAGAACAGGGACTAATCAGAGAGGGCAACAATGTGACAATCAGACAGAGATAGAGAGAGAGAGGAGTAATCAGATAGAGACACGCTGAGGCAGTTAGATTCAGAGAGCCAGTCGCAAATATTAATCAGATAGGGAGACACTGAAATAGCCAGACAGAGAGTGAGAAGCAGGGAGTAATGAGATAGAGATATACTGCGACAGTCATACAGAGATAGAAACAAGGGGCAATCATATAGAATCTCACTGAGACACAGTCGGACAGAGAGCGAGAGAGACGCAGGATGTATTCAGGTAGAGAGACATTGAGACATACAGAAAGAGAGAGAGAGAGAGAGAGAACGAGAGAGAAATAGAGAGAGAGAAATAGAGAGAGAGAGAAAGACAGAGAAATAGAGAGAGAGAGATAGAGTGAGAGAGATAGAGAGAGAGAGATAGAGAGAGAGAAATAGAGAGAGAGAGAGAGAAAGAGAGAGAGGTAGAGAGAGAGAGAGAGAGAGAGAAGCAAGGGATAATCTGATAGATATACACTGGGAATGGCAGACATAGAAAGAGACTCTGAGATACAGACAGAGAGAGAAAAACGGGTTAATCAGATGGATTGTAACTGAGACAGTCAAACAGCGTGAAGCACGGAGTAATCAGTTAGAGAGACTCTGACACTGTGAGCCCGAATGATAAACAGGGATAATCAAATAGAGAAATACTGAGACAGACAGACACAGAGAGACACAGTAGTAAATTAGATAGGTTTACAGCCAATCATAGAAATATAGAAAATAGTTGCAAGATTAGACCATTCGGCCCTTCGAGCCTGCACCGCCATTCAATACGATTATGACTGATCATTCCCTCAGTACCCTTTTCCTGCTTTCTATCCATACCCCTTGATCCCCTTAACCGGAAGGGCCATATCGAACTCCCTGTTGAATATATCCAATGAACTGGCATCAACAACTCTCTGCGGCAGGGAATTCCATCGTTTAATAACTCTCTGAGTGAAGAAGTTTTTCCTAAATGGCTTACCCGTTATCCTAAGACTACGTCCCCTGGTTCCGGTCTTCCCCAACATTGGGAACATTCTTCCTGCATCTTAGCTGTACAGTACCGTCAAAATCTTATACGTTTCTATGAGATCCCCTCCCATCCTCCTAAAGTCCAGTGAATAAAGGCCCAGTTGATCTTGTCTCTTCTCGTATGACATTAATGACAGAAGGAGGCGTTAATTGAATAGAGAAACACCGAGACAGTCAGACACAGATAGAGAGAAACAGGGGTTAATCAGATAGTGAGACAGTGAGTCAGGCCGAGAGGGAGAAGCAGGTAATATTCAGATAGAGAGATATTTTGACAGAGAGAGAGAGAAAAATGGTCAATCAGAAAGATAGGTACTGTGGTAACAGACACAGAGAGAGAGAAGGAGGGAGTATTCAGAAAGAAACGCTGAGACTGTCAGACACAGAGAGAAAAACAGATGAATCAAATGGAGTGAAACTGCGACAGACAGAGATAAAATCAGGGAGTGATCAGATTGTGAGACTCTGAGACAAAAAGACCGGAAGACAAACAGTGTTAATCATACATAGATATACTGAGACAGACAGGTAGACAGACGAGCAGCGGTAAATTAGATAGTGACACTGAGAGAATCAGATACTACGAGACAGAACCAGGGGTTAATCGAATAGAGATATTGAGATAATCAGACAGAGAGAGGGAGAACAGGGGAAATCAGACAAATACATTTCGCTACAGTCAGGAGGATAGAGAAACAGGAGGTAATCAGATAGAGGCAGTGAGACAGTCAGACAGAGAGGGTGAAGCAGGTAATATTCAGATAGAAAGATATTTTGACAGACAGACAGAAAGAGAAACAGGGGATAATGAGAAAGTGAGGTACTGAGGTAACAGACACACAGAAAGAGAAGGATGGAGTATTTAGATAGGGACACTGATAGTGTCAGACACAAAGAGAAAAACAGATTAATCAAATGGAATGAAACGGCACAGTCAGGGAGATAAAATCAGGCACTGATCAGATATGGAGACTCTGAGACAGAAAGACCGAAAGACAAACAACGTTAATCATATAGAGAGATACTGAGACCGAATTACAGAGAGAGAAACAGGGGTAAATTAGATAGAGTGAGACTCAGACAATCAGATACTACGAGACAGAAGCAGACGTTAATCGAATAGAGATACATTGAGACAATCAGGCAGAGAGATAGAGAGAACAGGGGTAATCAGATGAAGAAATTTCGATACAGTCAGGAAGATAGAGAAACAGGGGTAATCAGATGGAGACAGTGAGACAGTCAGACAGAAAGGGAGAAGCAGGTATTATTCAGATAGAGATACATTTTGACAGACAGACAGAGAGAGAAATAGGGGTAATCAGACAGAAAGAAAGACAGAGGCTGTCAGACAGAGAGATAACAGGAATTCGTCAGGTAGGAAGACAATGAGGCAACAGACAGTGAAAGAGAAATACGGGTAATCTGATCGATATACACTGATGTAGTCTGAAACAGAGAGATCACAGATGTTAATCAGAAATTGAGACAGACAGACAGAGAGAGAGAGAGATAGAGAGAGAGAGAGAGAGAGAGAGAGAGAGAGAGACAGAGAGAGAGAGAGAGTGAGTGAGAGAGAGAGAAGCATGGGGTAAACAGATGGATAGACATTGAAACACATAGACGGGGAAAGAGAGAGGGGTTAATCAGATAAATAAATACTGGGACAGTCAGAAAGAGAGCAACGTAGGGTAAGCAGATAGAGAGACACTGAGATAATCAGACAGAGGGAGTGAAACAGGAGGTAATCAGATCGACAGACACTGAGACAGTCAGAGAGAGCGAATGAGATAAGGGGTAATCAGACAGAGAGACAGTGAGAAAGTCAGGAGTGAAAAAAACAGGGCGTGATCAGATAGATAGACAACGATAATTCAGAAATAGGGAGAAAACAGGGTTTAAACTGATAGAGAGACATTGAGAAAATCAGGCACAGGGTAAAGCAGGGCTTATGAGATACTGAGCGAGATAGAGAGATAGAGAGACCGCTATGGAGAGAGACAGAGATAGAAAGAGGTATATAGATAGAGAGATACAGGTATAGATTTAGAGAGAGGGAGAGAAGAGAGAGAGAGAGAGAGAGAGAGAGAGAGAGAGAGAGAGAGAGAGAGAGAGAGAGAGAGAGAGAGAGAGAGAGAGAGAGAGACGGGGATAGATAAAGCATAAGACAGACACAGGGATAAAGAGATACAGAGTGATTCAGAGAAACAGAGAGAAAGAGAAAGGGAGAGCGAGAGTTGAAGGGAGAGATAGAGAGAAAGTCAGACTGTCAGAGATACAGATATGTATAGACATATATATATATATAGAGAGATACAAATTATACAGAGGTAAAGAAATCGAGAGAGATAAAGTGAGACTGTAAGGGGATAAAATACCATCACTAAAGTGGGAGTGGACAGACGGACAGATGGTCACTAAAGTGGCTACTGAAGGTAGTGAATTGATCTAACACATGGTCTAGATTGTAGGCCTTATCAGTATTAGGAGGTTCTGAGGAATCAGGAGTTCCTCTGTCTTACGGTAGGGATTATAATATATATTAAATTGACCGGTTGTATGAAAAACTCACTTATGTATGTACAGCACGCTTATACTCTCGCTTTTTATGGGTTTTCAGTCGCGGAAACAGCAAATTGTGCTTCACAATAAAGACTGAGGGAAACATACATTCAGTACAGAATAACACATCCATCAAAGTCAGTGGAGAATTAACAGTTTGAAACAAGATTGGACAGCCTCTCAATCTCATGAGATTCTTAAGGGAACTCGAACATTTTCACTAGAATTCTCTTGGGAACAGGATAAGAAAGTATGTATTTGGGAACAAGATAGCAAATCCTGGGAAGCAATTTCAATTCACACTTCATGAGGAATTGAGGCAAATTTGACACCACAGAATAACACATTCCAGAAGAGTGACATGTGATGCAAGATGGAGAGGTGGGGAAGCACTACTCAGAGCCAGTCTGACAAGGGTCGACACATCAATGTAAGTTCGTTGATAGCAGTATGCCAATCGATATTTTTTTTAAGACGGGCGCACACCTCTAAAATTGTAGAAGTGTGTTTGCAAAACCTCTGTTCTGGGAAGGTCCATCCATGAAAACTTCCCCTGCATGCTTGAATACAAACCAGTTGAAACGAAGTTTCGTCTGAGTGATTCTGTGGTCGCTATACGGGCGGGTAGGTGTCGATTCCTTACATCAGGGAGTCCACCTTGAGTAAGAGAAGTTTTCCTTCTACAGCAACAGAGACAATGATACAAAGAGGTTGAGAGATACAGCGATTGAGCAAGCGGTACAGGGAGCGAGAAAAAGAGATAAAGAAAGAGAGAGCGAGAAAGATACATAGATAGATAGACTGATACAGAGATACAGAGAGAGATAGAGAGATGGAAAGAGAGAGATAGAGAGAGAAAGAGAAAGGTACATAGATAGAGAGACTGATACAGAGATAATGAGAGACAGAGAGCAATGTAAAGAGAGACAGAGAGAGAGAGAGAGAGAGAGAGATTCATGATTGTGCTTCTTGATAAAGATCTTCACTCCAAACTCAGTATCATGATTTCAATCCTGTCTTCTGACGCTGATTCGTCCTGTTTTTTTGAATGGACAATGAAAGGTTGACAATGTTATAAAACCCATCAGCACCTGTCAGTATGTGCTAGAAGCTTTGTTTTCCACTTATGGTTTGCAGAGATCTGTTCCCGAGGTGCCATTCAGGTATTTGTTTCCAGTTGCTCTCCTGTTTACACTGAGGGTAGGCTTTGCGCAATGCATTGAGCTGTGTGTATGTGTTACTGGCATTTATGAAATTGCAAGTGTGGGTCCAGCCTCCATTGCTTGAGTGTTGTTTATTCTGATAACATGATGCCTTTTACTTGCTTATGTTCCTTATCAAGTCCAGTGAGGAAATAGTGTCCGTGTTTCAGGACCCACCGAGTAACACCTTGGGTGACGGGCAAAGTTTCACTTTGAAGTGTAATTATGCGACATCACCTCCTCACCCTTCATTTTTTCTCATGCATTCAGCAGCCAGAGGCAAATCCGCAATAAATACTGCAAAGCTCGATCTGGAAATAATGTAACTGCCTTTGGGAAGTGTCTGCTGTAGTTACATTAGACAATGCCATAGGAACGGTTCCTTTAAACATTCAATATTGCCAGGTGTCTGACAGCGTCATTTATTACTGTTCACTTGCTCTGTGCACAATGTGCATGGTTGAAAGCCGGCTTTTCCCATCTGTCAAGCTCCAACTTGACAGATCCTCCACATCTCAGCAGCCAGCACATTCGCATGGGCAAGATTGCAAATGTCCTGAAAACTTGAAGCTGATAAAAGCAGGTGCAAAGCCTTCTTTTATAGGCATAAGAGTTTTAAATCATGAAACTCATAGAAAAATAAAATTTAAAATACATTTTTTGTTAAAAGCCCTGCCCACTGAGGTAAGTTTATTTTAAACCGGAAATAAAAAAAACTTTTTTTTAAATTGGAAAGATTTTTTTATTGGACAAAAATAGCTTTAATTTAAATAAATATAAAATATGTGGTGTATTTTTTCTTTTTTTTCTTTTTGTTTTGATGTTTGGCGGGTGTGTTTCTCAATCAAAATAACCGGAAATCCAACTTATAGAGTTCCCGTTATTTTAAATGAGAAAATATTGTACCTTGATTGGCTGCCCAGGGCCATGTGATTCCAGCTCAAGCTTATGGACGTTGAGACGTGCACGCCTCTGCTGCACAGCGTGGAGGCCTTAGGCCTGAATTGATGGTAGTCGCAGCAATTGCAGGTAGTTGTGCAACTTTTAAAATTTTTTAGTCGATCGCCTTCGGGAAGACCTCGACTGGGATTTCTAGGCCATTGTTAAACATAGAAACATAGAAACATAGAAAATAGGTGCAGGAGTAGGCCATTCGGCCCTCCAACCTGCACCGCCATTCAATGAGTTCATGGCTGAATATTCAACTTCAGGACCCCATTCCTGCTTTCTCGCCATACCCCTTGATCCCCCTCGTAGTAAGGACCTCATATTACTCCTTTTTGAATATATTTAGTGAATTGGCCTCAACAACTTTCTGTGGTAGAGAATTCCAAAGGTTCACCACTCTCTGGGTGAAGAAGTTCCTCTGCATCTCGGTCCTAAATGGCTTACCCCTTATCCTTAGACTGTGACCTTTGGTTCTGGACTTCCCCAACATTGGGAACATTCTTCCTGCATCTAACCTGTCTAACCCCGTCAGAATTTTAAATGTTTCCATGAGGTCCCCTCTCATTCTTCTGAACTCCAGTGAATACAAGCCCAGTTGATCCAGTCTTTCTTGATAGGACAGTCCCGCCATCCCGGGAATCAGTCTGGTGAACCTTCGCTGCACTCCCTCAATAGCAAGAATGTCCTTCCTCAGGTTAGGAGACCAAAACTGTACACAATACTCCAGGTGTGGCCTCACCAATGCCCTGTACAACTGTAGCAACACCTCCCTGCCCCTGTAATCAAATCCCCTTGCTATGAAGGCCAAGATGCCATTTGCTTTCTTAACCGCCTGCTGCACCTGCATGCCAACCTTCAATGACTGATGTACCATGACACCCTGGTCTCTTTGCACCTGCCCTTTTCCTAATCTGTCACCATTCAGATAATAGTCTGTCTCTCTGTTTTTACCACCAAAGTGGATAACCTCACATTTATCCACATTATACTTCATCTGCCATGCATTTGCCCACTCACCTAACCTATCCAAGTCGCTCTGCAGCCTCACAGCATCCTCCTCGCAGCTCACACTGCCACCCAACTTAGTGATATCCGCAAATTTGGAGATACTACATTTAATCCCCTCATCTAAATCATTAATGTACAGTGTAAACAGCTGGGGCCCCAGCAAAGAACCTTGCGGTACCCCACTAGTCACTGCCTGCCATTCTGAAAAGTACCCATTTACTCCTACTCTTTGCTTCCTGTCTGACAACCAGTTCTCAATCCATGTCAGTACATTACCCCCAATCCCATGTGCTCTAACTTTGCACATCAATCTCTTGTGTGGGACCTTGTCGAACGCCTTCTGAAAGTCCAAATATACCACATCAACTGGTTTTCCCTTATCCACTCTACTGGAAACATCCTCAAAAAATTTCAGAAGATTTGTCAAGCATGATTTCCCTTTCACAAATCCATGCTGACTTGGACCTATCATGTCACCTCTTTCCAAATGCACTGCTATGATATCCTTAATAATTGATTCCATCATTTTACCCACTTCCGATATCAGGCTGACCGGTCTATAATTCCCTGTTTTCTCTCTCCCTCCTTTTTTAAAAAGTGGGGTTACATTGGCTACCCTCCACTCCATAGGAACTGATCCAGAGTAAATGGAATGTTGGTAAATGACTGTCAACGCATCCACTATTTCCAAGGCCACCTCCTTAAGTACTCTGGGATGCAGTCCATCAGGCCCTGGGGAATGTAAAGATTGCAGTTGCGACTGTGTTTGCTGACAGACATTTCGATGTATCACATGGTCGAGACCGTGGCTGTGACTGTATCAAAACCTAATGTGCAGCGTCAGGAAAACATTGTGCCAATTTGGAACAGTAATAGGAGGGCAGACCTTCCAATGATGAAGTTTCTTCTTGAGAACTTAACTTTGGTATTTTTTGCCCAGGAGCGCACACTTTAATAGGTTTAAAGTCCATGTTAAGAAAATACACAAAGGAATTTATTACACATTTGTTCGTGTTCCTTTGTGAACTTTACTGACCTGACGATTTGCCAGATCATTTTGCATTATCCTTTGATTTCCACAGGGTTAAAATGGAGAAGGAAGTGGCCTCGTGTCAGACCGAGAGATTAAATCTTGAGTAGAGTGGGCCTATATTCTCTGGAGTTTAGAGGAATTAGGTGATCCCATTGAAACGGGGACAATTTTAACAGGGCTTGGCAGCGTCGATGATAAGAGGATGATTACCCGCGCTGGAAATTCTAGGACTAGGGGTGATAGACCCAGCATAACTGGTCGGCCATTTAGGACGGAGATGAGGAGGGATTACTTACTCAGAGGATGGTGAATATTTGAAATTTTTATCTTCCCGGGGGCTGCGGAGGCTCAGTCGTTGTATATTCGAGGCAGAGCTCAATAGACTTTTGGGCTCAAAACGAATATGGGAATGGGAAGTGGAGATGATGTACTAGTTCAGCCATGACCTTATTGACCAGCAAATGAGGCTGGAAGGGCCACATGACCTACACCTGCACATATTTCTTACGTTCTTATGTTCTTAAGGGGAAAATAGTCACGGACGAAGGGGACAGTCTTGAAGGGAGCGGTAGTGCAAAGCTGGCAATAGCGAATCGGCTGCACATTTTACAAGGCCGACAAAGACCAATGTCATGACAGAATGTCAGGCCGAAGAAAAGAAAGACACCAATATATAATCCGAGTAGTAATTGAAGCCGACTCTTAAAGCTTTTCTAGTTTACTAAATTTACAATTCGATTGCAAAAATATTTTGCCGCATGCTTTAACTTCTCCCTAAATTTTTTCTGTGTCACTGTATAAATACACGTGTTGGTGCAGCAACTTCGGAGCTGGAGCATGTTTCTACTTTCCTGGCGAATGAAATTGGGTTCATTGAAATTGGAACCTGCGAAATAAGATCCGTTTGTAATTTTCACATACAAGAAATCTACAACATACGTCATCCATAACAGGATTAAACTGCCCGAGACGGTGAAGAGTAAAATGATGGACTTTCTCCGGCTTTCCATCTCTGGGTCACTCTCGTTCTTTCCATTGATGTGGGTCCGGAGCCTCCTGCGGGCTCTGTTGGCTGCTACAATGTGTCTGACGGTCAGAGCATTCAGCAGCAAGATCAGGAAGAATGGGAGGCCTGTATTGAAAAGACGAGCAAACCAATCATACGCTATCCACACGAGTGAAGTGTAGAAGGTTGATTTAATATTTCAAAACTACGGGAACTTGTTGATTATATAGAGCGGTTCGTATATAAAGTATCAAGGAACGCTTTTTAAACAGCTCATTAAACAGACCGTTCCTATAACCACAGCCGCTGTTTTCTCGGTGCAATAATTTGTTTTCAGCTTCTGGCAACAAATGGCTACAAATCGATCAAAGGTGAAAGCGACCGTTAACCAGACCGAACTCTCCGTGGCTGCATAAATTACCACAGGACTAAGAGTACACGCCGGGGTCAGGGACAAAAAACTACCTGGAAAATAAATGCCACAAATCCGATTGAATATCACAGCTGTGATAATGACCAGAAGATCCGTCACCGCTATGGACACAAGGTACCGAGTGGTACATCTGGAGAGACCGCACCTTCCTTGGGACAGGATCACAATTGCCACTAAATTAACTGAGACTAAGAAGAAAGTTAACATTGGGAAGCTACCAGTCAAAGTCTCAGCAAACACATAAGTGTGACAGTTATTCTGTGACATTTTGAGACTTCATCCAACCACAGCAGAACACCGTTTACAAAAGATACCCCAAAAATTATTAGTGCGTTTCCAGTGTCACCTGTATCTCGACATTTTTCCCGATAATTAGTTGTCAACTGTAGGATACAGTATAATGTAACAGGAAAGTAACTTAAAATACAATCGTCAGTATTAATAAGTTGGTATTATGAGAATCTATTATTTGATAGAGCCGACCACGGTTTAGATGAGACCATTGGGATACTACAAGAGAATACTCAGTAAGCAGGAGGATTCATGTTAATGCAATTTAAGGAGCATCAAAGGGTATGTGTAAGATTTCTCGCTTGTTTGGAGCTAACACGCCTCCAAACTGTTCTCGATTTTGTTGACTTCTGATCTTTATAACCAAACAAACTCTATATATTCTACATAAACACAACTATAACCCCTGCGAGACTGGAGTGTCTATGGTGCCACATTTCCATTTACAGGTGATGTGGCACATGACAACAGAAACACGACATGAGAATAATCACAGAATTGATAGGTTCAGAGCGACTGATCTCACATCTAGGTGCATTAATCGGCGAAAGCTCACGGAGCGAAATTGCCCTGCACCCTGATTGGGGTGGTAACCAGCTGGGGTTGGGACATCCTGCGCCCAGTATGGAAGTCCCGCCCCGGTTGCAGAATTTGGCTTATTGCCGCTCAAATGAAGTGGAGTGCAAACTCGCGCGTTCCACTTATTTTAGTGGCGGTACCAGCTGCGCTAACAGGGTGAGTAGTGCAGTGCTACACAGATGCTCCACATAACGCTGCTGCGGTTTAATGCCCCTACCCTTCGCCTAAAGGGGAGGGCCTCTGTGCACTTTTCACGCCTCTGGTGGTCTCCACTAAACAACCAGGACTGCGTGGTACCGGCCCTGCAGCCCGGCACCCAAAAGAGAATAACGGGCTCCACGATGGTGGCTAGGACCATGAGAACATAAGAACATAAAAAATAGGAACAGAAGTAGGTTATACGGCCCCTCGAGCCTGCATTGTCATTCAATAAGTTCATGGCTCATCTGATGATGGACTCAACTCCACATCCCCACCCGCTCCCCATAACCCCTTAGCCCCTTATCGTTTAAGAAACTGTCTATTTCTGACTTACAATTATTCACTATCCCAGCTTCCACAGCTCCCTGAGGCAGCGAAGTCCATAGATTTACAACCCTCTGAGAGAATAAATTCCTCCTCATCTTTGTTTTAAATGGGCGGCCCCTTATTCTAAGATCATACCCCCTAGTTCTAGTCTCCCCCATCAGTGGAAACAGTCTCTCTCCATGCATTTTGTCAAACACGATCATAATCTTATACGTTTCGATAAGATCACCTCTCCTTCTTTTGAACTCCATAGAATATAGGGCCAACCTTCTCAGCCTTTCCTCATAAATCAACTCCAGAATTCTCGGAAGCAACCTAGTGAAACTTCTCTGAACTGCCTGCAAAGCAATGATACCCTTGCGTATATATGGAAACCAAATCTGCACACAGTGTTCCAGGGGAGGCCTCACCAAAACGTTTTTATAGCTGTAGCAAGCCTTCCCTGTCTTTATACTCCATCCCCTTTGCAATAAAGCCCAAGATACCATTGGCCTTACTGATCACTTGCTGTACCTGCGTACTATCCTTTTGTATTTAATGTTCAATTACGCCCAGGTCCCGCAGTACTGCGGCACTTTGCAATCTTTTGCCATTCAAATAATGACTTGCTCTTTGATTTTTTTATGCCAAACTGTCTCACACTTTCGAACATTTTACTCCATCTGCCAAATTTTTTGCCCACTCACTTCGCAGTTCAATGTTCTTTTGCAGATTTTTTGTATCCCACTCACACATTTGTTTTCCTCTCATCTTTTTATCGTCAGCAAACGTGGCTACGTAACACTCAGTCCTTTCTTTCAAGTCATTAATATAGATTGTAAATAGTTGGGGTCCCAGCCTGATCCCTGCGGCACCCCACTAGTTACTGGTTGCCAACCAGAGAATGAACCATTCATCCCGACACTCTGTTCTCTGCTGGTTAGCCAATCCTCTTTACATGTCACAACCAAGTGAACTTTATTTTGTGCAGTACCCTTTGACCATGCCAGAGGGGGACATGTAGTGCTAACCCGAGAGTTGTCAAAACGAGGAAGATGATGTCGCCGGGCTCTGGCGACATTACCTTTAACTTCTTGCTGCAGCGCGCGCCAGCCTTGCGGGAAGCGTTCTCCAAATTCCCGTGCAATTTACCAGGAGCCAGGAGTGTCCCCCACCCCTTGCGAAAATTGTCTTTTGCCCCGTTGGCACCCCTGGAGGCACTAACGGGCCTCTAGAAATGGGCAATTTGGCCCCATCAGTTATCCTTTTGCACTCCGTGCTGAGAATTATCCTGGGTTGATCCATAGTTCTTATAAACCGGTGGGTATCCTACTCGTAAGTGTAGAAGTATGACATACTTGCATGTTCTGTCAATATTAATAAAGTAAAAAAGTTCGAGAATATGTGTGGTTATAGATTTTCGATATATATATGCAGATAGAGAAATGGGAGGGGGAATGTGTGCGCGAATGCTCTGTTCAAGAGATGATGGATCATTATACTTTATCAAGAGTGTAGCATTGGCTGCGTTTCATTTCGATTTACTTCAATGTTTAACACAAACAGCGATCATTATAATGGGCAAAGTCGATGAAAATAGATTGGTGTGCAAAAGGGGCTGGGATTGCCTGCGACACACTTTTTGCCTGGCAGCAAAAGTAGGAATTCACCCCAGTCCTACAATACTGATTCAGTATTATTATTCCTAGTTAAATAGAAACCGTTACTGAATTTGAGGAAAATAGTTGGTTGAAGATTTGGCGATTTTTTATAGTGTAAAGTGAGCAGCTGTGTAACATCAAACTAAAGTGCTATAACGCCCTTTATGCTGGAATTGTGTAAGTAAATAGTTAGCAGTTTCTATTAATGTAATTAAATAAATTCGCACAAACATTTGCCAACATGTAAAAATGGAAAGTCACTTTCCTTTAGTCACCAAGAGCAAGCAAAAATATGTTTAGCATATTATTATTCAAGATTGCAATCGATAGATTTTTGCATATTGGAGGTATCAAGGGATATGGTGATAGTACGGGAAGGTCGAGTTGAAGTCGAAGATCAGTGCTGTCCCTGTGATTTTGAAGCAATGGCCTCATTTACGCCAGGCCGGCAATTCGGGTCACCAAACGGGTGTCCCGATGCTGCTCCTGGGTTGAGATCTCCCAATATCCGGACGCTACATGTCACGTGAATTTCCTGTTCATCACTCTTTCTATCTCAATTTTTTCTCAAAGATTTGTGTCACACTCAAGTAGATGCGAACATATTTAAATGGAAATTTCATGCAGCTTATTCTTTTATATCAAATGTTCATCTATCACTAAAATATTATAGCTTCTCTTTGCAACTAAATATAATATTTACAAGACAAAAACAACAAACTTATTTATAGTTTATTTAATTACGCGTGGCTACTAATGTACACTTTTTAAATAAATCTTAGCCAAAACTTGTTTTGTTCTACTGGCCTACGACTTGGCCCTGTGCCCAACGCTCACCCTAATGACCGTTTCAAGACCTGTTCCAGATTCCCCGATGAATGTCGACCCCTCTGACTCCCTCAACGTTCATTATGTCTTAAACACTGGTCCTATGATCCATGTTAAATTCTAATTCTGTCTACTCAGCCTTAACGATTTTCTTGTCAAAGCCATCACTCCTCGGTTATCTAGCCCGGTTTTATGCTGAACGCGCAAGCAGCATGTCTTCCATCCCGTCTTCCTTGCTCATCCACTTCTGGCCATCAGGAGTGTCTCAGAATCGAGCATCGCGAAATTACCCATTAACACTAAGCAGCCATACCTGAACAACGTTCTATCCAGTAAATAAACTATTCACCTTATTTGATAGTGATACTGACTCTCTCAATTAATAATTATTGTATAAATTAAACATAATCACTTAAGTTAACTTACTCGATAAATGTAATCATTGATTGAATAATTGATTTAACAGCCTCACTTTTTAAAAATTCTATCCGATACATGTGATCGTTCTCGTCTGATATCTACATTGGTTTACAAATGTAGTCTGTATTCAGTTTATATTCAGTCTTTCATTATCAGCAACGCAATCATTTCTGCTAGGAAACCCACTAGAAGCCGACGAAAGATCCGATTTAAAGGCCAAAATTAGCGCATTATGAGAAATAACAATCAAAAGTGGGTAACAAAAATGAACCAAAACCCTCTGAAATGAAACTGCAAATGTTGCAGCTCTGAAAATAAACCACTGAGATGGAAATGCACAACAACTCAATCAGCATCTATAAAGAACACAGAAAGAACCTGGCTTCGGTTACAGGCCCTTCACCAGAAATGATAAATTCCTCACCAATGACCTACACATCAACCCTTACATGTCGAATGTTCCTTACAACCGGGGACCCATCTGTTACTCATGTGCAACTTTTCAATGTTGTCTTTTCATGCACACTGTACGACAACGAAAATATTGAAGATTGCAATCCCCAATAATAGAAGCAACTAATTAAATGGGGATAAACCCCGAGATTTTATCTCTAGTGGAATAGAAAATAAAAGCCAAGAGATAATAATGAAACTATATAATACAAGAAATTGCATTTATATTGCGAATTTAACGTAGTAAAGCGTCCCAAGACGCTTCACAGGAGTATCATACTGAGCCAAATATACGGAACGATAACCAAATGCTTGATCAGAGAGATAGGTTTAAGGAGCGTCTTTCATGACGAGAGAGAGATAGCACGGTTCGAGAGAGAATTCCAAAGCTTAACGACTAGGGAGCTGAAGGCATGGCCACCAATGGTGGAATGAAGAACATTGGGGACGGGGGATAGGCCAAAATTGAAGGAATGCATTCATGATCAAAGATGGTAGGGCTGAAGGAGGTTACAAAGTCTGGAGGTGTGGTGCAATGGAAGGATTTGGCCAACGGTGAGAACGTTCAAATCAAAGCGTTGTTCGACCAGGAACTCGTGTAGGTCAGCAAGCACAGGGCATGATGGATGAAACTGATGGTTGGAGTTAGTATACGGAAAGCATGGTTAACGAGATTTAGTTAAGAATACGGTATAAAGTATTGCAGTATAGGAAGGATAGTGAGGCAATAGAGAGAGAAAATCACGCGATGCTGATTGGCATGATGGTATACAAATATCAATAAATCTTCCAAAATTGTTTTTTTATTGATTTGAACCCTAATTATGGGATGATGTGATAGAAATGTTTCAAATTATGAAAAGATAAGACAAGGGAGCGAGAAACAGACTGCTTGCATTGATTGAGATATGTAGAACGTGGAACACAAAAGGTCGATCCCAACTGAGCAGCTTGGTGTTGGTGCTGGAAATGAAAATCGACCAGCTTCCATAAGGACAAGTGATCAGCGATGCCAGTTTTAGGTAATAGCTGCAAATTGCAATCCTACCTCAATATTGAAAGTCAGGGCCGAAGATATCATCTCAGGTGTTAGACACTGAATGTCAGGCACTGCGTATACCAGGCGATATATACACCTGGATATTGTAAATTGCCTCCGTCCTTAGCAACACGGGAATATAAAAATCAGAAGGAACACTGGGGTGAAATTAGTGACGGGCTGTAGCGAATAGGCCACCTGTTATATGCTCAATCGTAATTTCTTCTCCTTCGATGTCAATGGGCAGATAACCGGGAGAATTGTAAAACTGTTAAGTGATTACCTCTACCATGAAAGACCAATTTCACCCATAATCATTTCAAGCAGGCACATCTTCACTTCAAGAGGTAGTGTAAAGCGGCTGATAATGAACCTGCAGCTCGTTTTATGGCCGCAATTTCGCCTACCTCAGTGGCTCCGTACAGGTTCCGATCTCGCTGCTGGCTCCAGCCAGTTATGTCGATAAGATTATCCATTGATTAAGCTTGTTAAGCCCGCCCAGAGCATTGCTCGGGCGGTTTGAAGGAAGGGGGCCTGATGACGTCATTTGGAGACGCGTCATCAGACGGTTTCCTGAAAGGGTCCTTTTCGAAATTGAATTTAATAGTTGTGCTCTGAGTGTTCCACAGTATTGAATTGCTACAAACAGTGACACGCACTGCAGAAAGATGCACGGCTTCACCCAGGCTCTCTTATGCAGCACAGAGAGACGTTTTCGTTACTTACTATGGGCAGGGGCGACCTCCCCAGGAATCCAAATCAACACGGTTGCACATTGCAGTGGAATCAAAGGCAGTGATATCGTCAGCAGGACCAGCCTGCAGT
The DNA here is from genome assembly GCF_044704955.1 of Pristiophorus japonicus. Classification (NCBI taxonomy): domain Eukaryota; kingdom Metazoa; phylum Chordata; class Chondrichthyes; family Pristiophoridae; genus Pristiophorus; species Pristiophorus japonicus. Next base: position 50,477,570 of record NC_091999.1, read on the forward strand.
GGTGCAAATCTTTCCATGATCTAAGTGGATCACAACCTTTATTGCAAAGCCATTCTCAACCTTATCCTGCTGTGCCACTCACCACAGCCCCATCACTTCCTGCACATTCTTACGCACATCAACTTTCCTTGCACATCCACCTATCCCTCTCTATCTACATTATAACTTCTCCATCTCGCTAGCCACGCCCCATACTCACCCTCATCCTGTTGCAATTATACCAACTAACAACACACAAGGGTAGGCATGTGTAGTTTAGCCAATGATCATACAAGCTTTCTGTTAATGTGCTGTCAAACATTGACACCTTTAATTTCATCACTTTGTGTTCTTGGACAGATTTATGCGCATCTTCAGATGTGATGCTATGAGCTGTGTGAATGTTGAAACATAACGGTACCCCCCGCAATGGCAACTAGTGTGAAAGCTGTGGCTTGGGCACTGTAACGACGCTGTATGATGTTCTTTTGGAGTGGTGTCAAATGGCGCATTATGTGACAGGCAGGATGTACAGCGTCTGCTGAAGTAAATCATGGTCAGGCCATCCTTCCCGTCCTGGTCAGCAATATGGCCGAGTTCTGATGCCCTCTCTCCTGTGCAGCATCAGTTGATTACGGAGAAGGATGTTGTTGTTGGTGCTGCTAGTGTTAATTGTGATTATGGTGCTGGCGCTAATCGTGATGGGATTCAGAGGAGCAAGGTGAGAAAGCTTAAATTGCCAAAGGCTAATGTAATACATGGCAAGTGACCTTGAGAGGACAGAAGTGATCTATCAATGGTGAGAGATTGTTCCGAATGTGAAACCTCCAATGAGAGATTGTTCCTAGGACGTGCAACGTCCACAAAGTTCAATGTGCCTCCCAAACCCAGTAAGCAAGACGTTTTAATCTTGAAATACAAACAGCTGTGAGATGGGAGTATTACAACATATTTGTAGCTAACAGGTAAAGAAATGAATTCATGGTAACAGATCGCCCGATGTCCTGCTTCCCGAGCCGTGTGAATCTCATTGAAAACCTGGCAAAATGGGAAGTTCAGCTCAACATTATTTTTAATAAACTCTTAACAAGGTCACAATGACCTAAATTGCCTCGCCTGCTGCAGCGTGGCGGGTCTGCTGAGAGTTTACAGACCGGACATCTGGGAAAGTAGCATGGTGCTCGGTCCCAACCCACTGTCAATGTTTTTATTTTGATAGCTGACTCTCCACCGATCCCGCCCTCTGAGCGCTGGGAAAACTCCAGCATCCCAATTTGTATTTCTATTGAAGTCACACAATACAAGGTGTACTAAAACAAAATAATGTGTCGGTAGACAATACAAGGTGTACTCACACAATATAAGCACTACTCACACAATACAAGGTGAAATCACACAATACAATGTATCCTCACAAAATACATGGTGTACTGACACAACAGAAGATGCATAAACTGACAATGCAAGTTGCAGTCACACATTACAATGGATTCTCACACAATACATGATGTACTCACACAATAGAAGCTGTACTCACACAATAGATAATATATTCACACAATACAAGATGTACTCGCACAATATAAGATGTGCTAACACAATACAATGTCTACTTATACAATACAATGTGTACTCACCTGCTTTAAAGTGTACTGCCACAATACAATATATATTCACACAATACAAGATGTACTCACACAATACAAGGTGTACTCACACAATACAAGATGTACTCTCACAATACAAGATGTACTCGTTCAATAAAATGTGTACTCACACAATACAATGTGTACTCAAATATTCCAATTTATTCTCACACAATAAAACGTGAACTGGCAGATTACGGGATGTACTCACACAATACAAGGTGTATTCACATAATGCAAAGTGTAATCACACAATACAAGCTGTACACTAACAATACAAGGGTAATCACATTACAAGTTGTAATCACACAATACAAGGTGTAATCACACAATACAAGGTCTATTCACAATACAAGATGTAATCACACAATTCAAGGTGTATTCACAATACAAGGTGTAATCACACAATACAAGGTGTAATCACACAATACAAGATGTATTCACACGATACAAGGTTTACTCACATGATACAAGGCATACGCACAAAATGCGAGGTGTACTCACAAAGTGCAAAGTGCTCACAAAATACAAAATGTACTCACGAAATACAAGGTTTACTCACACAGTACAACGTGTACGAACACAATTCAAGATGTACTCATGCAACTCTGATTGTCCTCGCAAAATACAAGGTGTGTACACACAATACAATGTGTAGAAACATAGAAACCAGAGAAAATAGGTGCAGGAGCAGCCCATTCGGAACTTCGAGACTGCACCACCATTCAATATGATCAGGGCTGATAATGCAATTTCAGTACCCCATTACTGCCTTCTCTCCATACCCACTGATCCCTTTAGCCGTAATGGCCAAATCTAACTCCCTTTTGAATATATCCAACGAACTGGTCTCAAAAGCTTTCTGTGGTAGAGAATTCCATAGGTTCACGATATTCTGGGTGAAAAAGCTTCTCCTCATCACGGTCCTATATGGCTTACCCCTTTTCATTAGACTGTGACACCTGGTTCTGGACTTCCCCAACATCGGGAACAAAGTTCGTGCATCCGACCTGACCAATCTCGTCAGAATTTTATATACTTCGATGACATTCCCTCTCATTCTCCTAAATTCCAGTGAATATAAGCCAATTGATCCAACCTTTCTTCATATGTCAGTGCTGCCATCCCGGGAATCAGTCCGGTTAACCTTCGCTTCACACCCTCAAAAGCAAGAAAGTCCTTCCTCAGATTAGGAGACAAAACTGCACACAATACTCAGGGTGTGGTCTCACCAAGGCCCTGTACAACTGCAGCAAGACCGTCCTGCTCCCATACTCAAATCCTCATGCTATGAAGGCCAACATGCCATTTGTTTTCTTTACTGTCTGCTGTACATGCCTGCCTATTTTAATGACTGAGGTACCATGATGCCCAGGTTTCGTTGCACCTCCCCTTTTACAAATATTTCACGATTCAGATAATAATTTGCCTTCCTATGTTTGCCACCAAAGTGGATAAGCTCACACTTCTCCATATTTTACTCAATCTGCCATGCATTTTTCCACTCACTTATCCGGCGAATTCAACCTGCAGCCTCTTAGTATCCTCCTCACAGCTCACACTGCCACCCAGCTTAGTGTTATCTGCAAAGTTGGAGATATTACCTTCAATTCCTTCGTCTAAATCATTAATATATATTGTAAATAGTTGGGGTCCCAGCACTGAAACTTGCGGTATCCCACTACCCCTCAAAATTAAACCCTTTGTCTTTCTCTACTGAATTCTAAACTTCTTCCAGTCCTCAGGTTTGCTACTTTTTCTGGCCAATTTATGTGCCTCTTCCTTGGATTTAACAATATCCACAATTCCCCGTGTTAACCACGGCTGAGCCTTCATCCCCGTTTTATTTTAATGCCAGACAGGGATGTACAATTGTTGTAGTTCATCCATGTGATCTTTAAATGTCTGCCATTGCCTATCTACCATCAACCCTTTAAGTATCATTCGCCACTCTATCCTAGCCAATTCATGTCTCATACCATCGAACTTACCTTTCTTTAAGTTCAGGACCCTAGACTCTGGATTAACTGTGACATTATCCTTCTTAATGAAGAATTATACCATATTATGGTCACTCTTCCCCTCGCATGACAAGATTGCTAATTAATCCTTCCTCATTACACAAGACCCAGTCTAGGATGGACTGCTCTTTAGTTGATTCATCGACATATTGGTATAGAAAACCATCCCAAATACACTCCAGGAAATCCTCCTCCACAGTACTGCTACCAGTTTGGTTACCCAGTCCATATGTAGATTTAAGTCATCAATGATAACTGCTGTACCTGTATTGCACGCATCCCTAATTTCCTGTTTCTTGCCATCCTAACGCTCACTACTACTGTTTGGTGGTCTGTACATAATTACCGAAAACATTTTCTGACCTTTGGTGTTTCGCAGCTCTATCCATATAGATTCCACATCACTCAAGGTAATGTCCTGCCTTACTATTGTGTTAATCTCCTCTTTAATCAGTAACGCTACCCCACCTGCTTTTCCTTTCTGTCTATCCTTCCTGAATATTGAATACCAATGGATGTTGTGTTCCCAGCCCTGGTTACCCTGGAGCCATGTCTCCGAAATTCCCAATTACATTATATCCGTTAAAAGCAATCTGCGCTATTAATTCATCCACCTTATTATGAATGCTCCTCGCATTGAGACTCAAAGCCTTCAGGCTTGTTTTTTTAAAACTCTTTGTCCTTTAGAATTATATTTTAATATGTCGCTTTTTGATTTCTCTGCCCTCCACTCTTACTTTTCTCCTTCCTATCTTTTACTTCTGCCGCCTTTTTACTTCCCTCTGCCTCCCTAAATAGATCCCCATCCCCCTGCCATATTCGGTTAAACCCTCGTCAACAGCACTAGCAAACACACCACCGAGGACCTCGGTCCCGGTCCTGCCCAGGTGCAGACCATCCGGTTTGTACTGGTCCCATCTCCCACAGAACCAGTTCCAATGTCCCAGGAATTTGAATACCTCCCCCTTGCCCCAGTCCTCAAGCCACGTATTCATTTGAACTATCCTGCTGTTCCAACTCTGAATAGCACGTGGCACTGATTGCAATCCTGAGATTCTACCTTTGAGCCCCGACTTTTAAACTTAACTCCTAGCTCCCTAAATTCAGCTTGTAGAATGTCATCCAGTTTTTTACCTGAATTGTTGGTACCTATATGCACCACGATAGTTGGCTGTTCATCCTTCCCCTCCACAATGCCCTGCACCCGCTCCAAGACACCCTTGACCCTTGCACCAGGGAGGCAACATACCACTCTGGAGTCTCGTTTGCGGCCGCAGAAACGCCTATCTCTCCCACTTATAATGGAATCTCCTCTCACTATATACCTTCCACTCTTTTTCCAGTTCACCTGCGCAGCACAGTTACCCCTGCTGCCATGAACTTGGCTGCTGCTCCCTTTCCCTGATGAGCCACCATCCTCAACAGTATCCAAAACTGTATATCTGCCCTACCTTCCGTCCCCTGCTCTTCCTGATGGTCACCCATTCCCTATCTGTCTGTGTCATCTTTACCTGCTGTGTGACCAACTCACTAAACATGCTATCCAAGACATCCTCAGCATCGCGGATGCTCCAGAGTGAATCCATGCACAGCTCCAGTGCCTCAATGTGACCTGACAGGAGCTGTAGCTCGACACACTTCACGCACACATAGTAGCCAGTGTCCCTGACTTCCCACATACCACAGGAGGAGCAGGACACGGCTCTGGGCTCTCCTGCCATGACTTAACCTTTAGATTAACATAATTTGGCAACAATGCCAAAGGTTTCCTACTGATGAGAAAAGAAAAAGATAAAGAAAAAATGCTTACCAATCAACCAGCCAAAAACTTACCCGCTTGGCTGTGACATTACCCTTCGATTTCTTTTTACTTCTATTTTGCTTTTTGATTTTTGACGCTACACCAGCTGTTCCTGCGACTGCTCTTCCTGACGATCTGCCGCAGAACTTTTATCCGCCTCGATCCTCCCATTCCCTCTAGCTCCTCCAACTGATGCTCCTCCCGATCAGAGAGCAAGGTTTACTCACATAATACATGTTGTACTTATACAATACAAGCTGAAATTACGCAATACAATCTATTCTCACACAATACAAGGTGTACATACACATTACAAGGTTTACGCACACAACACCAAGGTGTACTCACATAATAAAAGGTGTACACATACAGTAAAAGGGGTGCTCATACAATGCAAGGAGTACACATACAACAAAAGCTTTACTTTCACAATACAAGATGTACTTACACGATAAAACGTGTGCTCATATCATAAAAGTTATACTCACTCGATATAAAATGTAAACTCACACCATAATATCAATACTCACACTATATAAGCTGTATTCATACAACAAAGTCAGTACGCACACAATACAAGGTGTGCTCACACAATAAAAGCTTTACTTATAAATACATGGTGTACTCCCACAATACAAGATGTAGTCACGCAACACAAGCTGTACTCATGCAACACAAGTTCTACTCACACAATATATCGTGACTTCACACAATACAAAGTGTACCCACACAAAACAACATATACGGACAAATGTTAATCTGTACTCACACAACACATTGCATTCTCACCCGATACAAAGTATCATCATTGGCAGTGCGTCGAAACGAGGATGACTTGCTTCCACGCCAAAAAGAAGGATGAGTTCACAGATGTTTCAATGAAGAACCTAATATTCCAGGTTCCAAACTACATCCTGACGGGTGGAAGATGCTTGTGCATGAATTTTTTTAACGTGTGGTGGCCGTTACACACCAGCCGCCACACGGGCTTGACAGAGCTAGGTCTTATTCCAGTGGCAAGGGTTATCCTAGATGTGCTCTGTTGCACGGACCTAGTGTGCACACATATCACTGTGTGGTCTGGCCCGCGCTGCCCAATGGCACCGAACTCACGCCTCTGTAAGCTACAAGGCTACGGACTCAGAGCTGGAAAGTGGGATTAGGCTGGATAGCTCTCTATCAGTCTGCGCAAACACGATGGGCCTAAATGGCCTCCTTCCTTGCTGTAAATTTCTATGGTTATATAATGAGAAATAATTAACAGTTTCGGGGGTCGATAACCAGGTGTTTAAAGGCCATTCATTTCTCTCTTTCCATATCGCTGTTAGTTAAAGGAACACAGATTGATTTCCCCTCATTATGCATCTTTAGTTGTGAAACAAAAATCCTTCCTGTTAATAGAGAACCACATTCTGCACTGGGGGAGACGGCGGGTAGCTTCAGCCTGTAAAATTCTCCTCCTCTTGTTCAAATCCCGCCAACACCTCGCCACTCCCTATCTCTGTAACCTCCTCCAGCCCACCAACCCTCTTAATGAAGGAAAACATTTTCAGTGTCAGACGGCTCGGTAGCCGGAGGACACCGATTTAACATGATTGGCAAATGAACCAGATGCCACAAGAGCGAAAAACATTCAGTAGCGAAATGTTATGGCCTGGAACGCACTGCCTGTAAGGGTGGTGGAGGCAGATTCACTCTTTACGTGCAAAAGAGATAAATATTTGAGTTGCAAAGATTTGCAGGGTTATGAGGCAGAGCAGTGGAGTCGACTAATTATACAGCTTAGGATAAGCAAGAGAGTAAAGAATGTTCCAGAGAAACTAGAACTGTCTGTAGAGAATTTATATCTTGGGCAGGCAGCTCAGTCGGTTGGAATGCACATCCTGGGCAGGCAGCTCAGTCCCATGGAATGCACATCCTGGGCAGGCAGCTCAGTCCCATGGAATGTACATCCTGGGCAGGGAAGCTCAATCCCACGGAATGCACATCCTGGGCAGGCAGCTCAGTCCCATGGAATGCACATCCTGGGCAGGCAGCTCAGTCCCATGGAATGTACATCCTGGGCAGGCAGCACAGTCCCATGGAATGTACATCCTGGTCAGGCAGCACAGTCACATGGAATACACATACTGGGCCATGTGGGAACATCTGGATGACCACGTTGCGGGAAGTGTCGCCAGCTCCCTAATTGCCTGTTTGATGCCCTCCCCAACATCACTACTACTGTCTGGATGTCGGTACACAACTGCCACTAACGTGTATTGCCCTTTGGTGTTCTGCAGCTCTACCCATATAGATTCCTTATCATAGGGGTGCATTTTGAGCACCGGGTTTCGGAGCTTGAGCAGTTGCTAGCGTCAATGCAGTCTATCCGCGGGGCTGAGAGCTTCGAGAATAACGTATTTCAGGAGGTAGTCACCCAGCAGCTTAAAATTGTGCAGGCATAGAGGGAATGGAAGATCGTCAGACAGACAAGGAGGAACTGGCATGTAGGACAGGAATCGCCTGACTCATTAACCGCTTTTCAGTTCTGGTTAATGAGGAGCATGATGGTTGCTCTGGGGAGTGAAGCCAGTGCCAAGTCCATGGAACCATGGGTGGCTCAGCTGTACAGAAGGGAAGGAAGAAGAGTGGAAGAGCAATAGTGGTAGGTCATTTGATACATGGGGAATAGACAGACATAGAAACATAGAAAATAGGTGCAGGACTAGGCCATTTGGCCCTTCTAGCCTGTACCGCCATTCAATGAGTTCATGGCTGAACATGCAACTTCAGTACCCCATTCCTGCTTTCTCGCCATACCCCTTGATCCCCCTAGTAATAAGGACGTTTGGAGGCTGCAGACGTGACTGCAGGATAGTTATTGCCTGCCTGGTTCCAGGGTCAAGGTTTGTCACTGATAGGGTGCAGGACATTGTGAGGGAACGGGGGGGAGGGGGGTGAATAGCAGAAGTCGTGGTCTATATTGTCAGCAATGAGAAGAATGACGTCCTTCAGGCAGTTTTAAGGGAGCTGGAAAGGAGACTAAAAAACAGGATATCAAATGTAGTAATCTCCAGATTACTCCCAGTACCACGTGCTAGTGAGTACAGAAATAGGAGGATCGAGCAGGTGAATATGTGGCTTGAGACGATGCAGGAGGGAAGACTTTAAATTTCTGTGGTATTGCGACTGTTTCTGGGGGCGGTGGGAACTGGACAAGCCAGTCGGGTTGCACCTGAACAAAGCTGGGACATAGATCCTCTACAAGCTGGGAGAGCCTCAGCTCGTTGGTGGGACAATTTTTGGATAAAATGCTGAGGGATAGGATAAATCTTCATTTGGGAAGACACGGATTAATCAAGGACAGTCAGCATGGATTTGTTAAGGGAAAGCCGGGTCTGTCTACCGATTGACTCTCCTATATAGCCCCTCAAAAAATGTAATGAGGGCAGTGCATTTGAATATGTGTATATGAATTCTAGCAGCGATTTTGATAAAGTCCCACAAGGCAGACTGGTCACAAAAGTATAAGCAATTGGGATACGAGGCAAAGTGGCAAGTTGGATCCAAAATTGGCTCAGAGTCAGGAAGCAAAGGTTAATGGTTGATGGGTGTTTTTGAGACTGGAAGGCTGTCTCCAGTGGGGAATCCATAGGGCTCACTACTAGGTCCCTTTTTTATCAATAATTTGGACTTCAATCTATAGGGTATGATTAGGAAGTATGCAGATGACACACAAATTGCCGTTGTGTTTGATAATGAAGAAGAAAGTTATAGACTGCAGGAAGATGTCAATGGACTGATCAGGTGGGCAGAATAGTAGCAAGTGGACTTCAATCCGCGGAAGTGTGAGGTCTTGCATTTGGGTGGGCTAACAAGGCAAGGGAATACACAATGAATCGTAGGATACTGAGAAGTGTAAATGAATAAAGAGACCTAGGAGTGCATATCCACAGACCCATGAAGGTTTCAGGACAGGTAGACATTATAAATACATTAAGAGGATAACTAGAGAAAGAATGGGGCCTATTAGAGACCACAAAGGAAATCTGTGTGTGGAAGCAGAAGATGTGAATATAATTCTTAATAAATACCCTGCATTTGTTTTCACAAAAGAGAGGGGCGATGCAGATTTTGCAATGAGGGATGAGTGTGAAATATTGGACGAGGTAAACATAGTTGGAGAAGAAGTATTAAGGGACTTAGCAGCTTTGAAAGTGGATAAATCCCCAGGCCCAGATGAAATGTATTTCAGGCTGTTAAGCGAAGCAAAAGAGGAAATAGCAGAGGCTCTGACCATCATTTTCCAATCCACACTGGCTACAGGTGTGGTGCCAGAGGACTGAAGGACCTCTGATGTTTAACCTTTGTTTAAAAAGGGAGACAAGGATAGATCGATTTATTAAAGGCCAGTCAGCCTAACCTCAGTGGTGGGATTTTTTTTTGGAAAAATCCTGAATGACAGGATAAATCTTTATTTGGAAAGACATGGATTAATCAGGAACAGTCCGCACGGATTTGTTCAGGGAAGGTCATATCTGACTAACTTGATTGAATCTGTCCCCTCTTCCAGGTCATCTATGCATATTGTAAACAATTGTGGTCCCAGCACCGATCCCTGTGGCACACCACTAACCACCGGTTTCCAACCCGAAAAGGACCCATTTATCCCGACTCTCTGCTTTATGTTAGCCAGCCAATTCTCAATCCATGCTAATACATTTCCTCTGACTCCACTTACCTTTATCTTCTGCAGTAACCTTTTGTGTGGCACCTTATCGAATGCCTTTTGGAAATCTAAATGCACCACATTCTTCGGTATTCACCATGCTCATTATATCCTCAAAGAATTCTAGTAAATTAGTTAAACTTGATTTCCCCTTCATGAATCCATGTTGCGTCTGCTTTATTGCACTATTCCTATCTAGATGTCCCGCTATTCCTTCCTTAATGAGAGCTTCAAGCATTTTCCCCACTACAGATGTTAAACTAACCGGCGTATAGTTACTTGCCTTTTGTCTGCCCCCTTTGTTAAACAGAGGCGTTACATTAGCTGCTTTCCAATCCGCTGGACCTCCCCAGAGTCCAGAGAATTTTGATAGATTATAACGAATGCATCTGCTATAACTTCTGCCATCTCTTTTAATACCCTGGGATGCATTTCATCAGGACCAGGGGACCTGTCTACCTTGAGTCCCATTAGCCTATCCAGCACTACCCCCGTTGTGATAGTGATTATCTCAAGGTCCTCCCTTCTCACATTCCCGTGACCAGCAATTTCTGCAATGGTTTTTGTGTCTTCCATTGTGAAGACCGAAGCAAAATAATTGTTTAGGGTCTCAGCCATTTCCACATTTCCCAGTATTAAATCCCCCTTCTCATCTTCTGAGGGACCAACATTTACTTTAGTCACTCTTTTCCGTTTTATATATCGGTAAAAGCTTTTACTATCTGTTTTTATGTGTTGCGCAAATTTACTTTTGTAATCTATCTTTCCATTCTTTATTGTTCTCTTAATCATTCTTTGCTGTCGATTAAAATTTTCCCAATCTTCTAGTTTCCCACTAACATTGGCCACCTTATACGCATTGGTTTTTAATTTGATACTCTCCTTTATTTCCTTGGTTATCCACGGCTGGTTATCCCTTCTCTAACCGCCCTTCTTTTTCACTGGAATATATTTTTGTTGAGCACTATGAAATAGCTCCTTAAACGTCCTCCACTGTTCCTCAATTGTGCCACCGTTTAGTCTGCGTTTCCAGTCTACTTTAGACAACTCTGCCATCATCCCACTGTAGTCCCCTTTGTTTAAGCGACTGTAATATAAATAGAGACAGGGTCTCGTGTAATGTAAACAGAGACAGGGTCTAGTGCAATGTAAGTAGGGACAGGGTCTAGTGTAATCTCAGCAGAGACAGGGTCTAGTGCAGTAATACATTTTAAATCTCTGGCTTGTGGTTACTGTCCGTCCTACCAGTGGTAAAGTTTTCTAACTATTTACTTGATTAAAACTCCTCATAATTTTGATCGCCACTATTAAATCTGCCTTAACATTCTCGGATATAAGGAGCACCGTCCCAGTTTCCAGCTGTTCTACTGATGCACCTCATGAACATCCAGATGAGGATTCGCTAAGATTTGATCCCATTTTACAACAGTGCCAGAATATCATCCCAGGCAAGATAAGAGCATTATCCCCAGGAATTAAACCGATTGTGTAAGACTCGTCTCAGGCAATGAACTTTGGACACTCTGAACTAAATGACAACATCTAAAAAATTAAGCTGTGACGTGCTAAAGCCCCGGTACAATGGGATCACTCTCACCTCTGAGTGAGAAGGCTGTGGGTTCTCAACCCCTCTTCACAGACTGAGCACATAATCTCGGCTGGCACTCCCGGTACCAGTACCGAAGGAGAAGGGGAGGGGGGGCTATATTGACGGTGGAGCAGTCTTTCGGATGAGACGTTACATCTGCTGAGTCTTCACTCACAGTTGGATGTAAGAGATTGAGTGGCACAATTTTAAATAGCAGGGGAGTTCACCCCGAAGTCCATTACACATACTTATCCATTAACCAGCATCGCTAAAGAACAGATTCTGTGGTTATTATCACATTATGTTTGTGGGAGCTTTCTGTGTGCAATTTGACTCCACGTTTCCTGCATTACAAAAGTGACTACACTTCAAACGTACTTCATTATAAAGCACTTTTGGACATTCTGAGGACGTGAAAGACGTGAAAGTTATTTCTAAACGTCAACATTTAAAATACACGTTGCAATGGGTGACTCCTCTGTTCGCTGTTTTAACTTGTTTATTTTAAGTGGCTGGAATCTTACGCTAAATGGACATCCAGTGAATTACTGATCTGTTCAGCGAGGTTCCATTGACATTGGTAGCAGAATTTTCAGAATTGAATTATTAATTTTAATATGTTCCCTTTGATATAAATCACATCTCTTCTAATTGAACAAACCAAAAACCGATGTCACAGCTGGAGATATTTCCATTTCTTTGTACCAACTACCAATATTCATAAAATAAACCCGTGCTGTGAGTTAAAACTAATCAGTAAATGACTTTGTGGATCTGCTTTTGCTGCCATGAACACTTCATGGAAACCTGTGAGGTGTTTATGTAAATAAACGCAGAAATAGAAGTCCCAGATTAGAATAGTGAACGACAGAATAGAAATAAACAGAGAAAGAAACGCTAATGTCTCAACGGATTCCAGCAACAATTGATGTTTGGGATATTTATTTTCAGTTATTGGTGAACAAATCAACGATGTTATCCGCGGCCAGAATAGGGAAAGATTCTAGTCACCGTACATAGTCACAGCTCAAATGTATTCGTGGCATTTCTCTGTATCCCCTCCCTCTCTGCCTCTCTCTACTATCCCCACCTTTTGCCTTGCCTCTAAAGAATGCGTCATTATTTTTACTTCACAATAAGAAGTCAATGTCAAACAAAAATATTCTCTAAGGTCTATTTCCAGGCCTCAAACCAAATTGGTGGGTGTGCGGAGAGGCAGCTTTATAATAAAATATATCATGTGAACTCAATGATCTTGGGTGTTTGATGTGACTCTGTAGCGGGAACTTTACTCTGCATCTAACTACGTGCTGTACCTGCCCTGCGAGTGTTTAATGGGACGGTTTCGAGGGAGCTTTTCTCTGCATAGACCAGTGATGTACCTGCTCTGGAAGAGTTTGATGGGACGGTGTAGAGGGGGCTTTACTCTATAGCTTACCCGTGCTGTACCTGCCCTGGGGGCGTTTGATATGACGGTGTAGAGGGAGCTTTATTGTTTTTCGAATCGTGCTGTACCTGAGCTGGGAGTGTTTGATGGGACAGCATCGAGGGAGCTTTTCTTTGCATAGACCCGCGCTGTCCCTGCCCTGGGAATGTTTGATGGCACAGTGTGACATCACTATCGCAGAAAATTGTTTTTGTCAGTGCAACTTCCTGTATATTGCATTTCGTGTTTACCTCTTTGACATCATCACGTCAGCAACACGTAAACAATGGGTGACCTCATTGTTTACAACAAAGCAGCGTCATGAACGTGATTTGGTCGCCATAGCTTCATCGGTGCGACGTCTGACCCTCAGCCAAATGGATTGCTCGATTTGACCTATATAGACACATCTATACCCCAGGGTCTAGTGCAGTAATAACCGAGACATGTCCAAGTATAACATAGACAGAGAGAGGATATAGTGTAATATCTACAATGACAGGGACCAGTGTAAAATATAAACACACAGCGTCTAGTGTAATATAAACAGAGACAGGGCCTAGTGTAATATAAAGAGAGACAGTGTCTAGTGTAATATAGAAAATAAAGGGGCTAGTGTAATATAAACAGAGACGATATCTAGTGTAATATAAAAAGTGCAGGGTCTAGTGTAATATAAACAGAGACAGTGTCTAGTGTAATGTAAAAAATACAGAGTCTAGTATAATATAAACAGAGACAGGGCCTAGTGTAATATAAATAGAGACAGGGTCGAGTGTAATATAAATAGAGACAGCGTCTAGTGTAATATAACCAGAGACAGGACCAATCTATTATAAAGAGACAGGGGATAGTATAATATAAATAGTGACAGGGTCCAACATAATATAACAAAGGATAACGTGCTCTAATACTAACTAATACATGAGATATTGTAGTAGAAACATTGACATTTTCGAGTGCAATATAAACTGAGACATATCGAGTGCAATATAAAGAGAGACATGAACTAGTGAAATATTGACAGAAACATGGTGTACGGTCATATAAACAGAGACAGCGTCTAGTTCAGTAGTAACTGAGAATGGGTCTAATGTATTATAACGGAGGGTCCAGTACTGTGATAACTGATACAGAGCCGAGCATAATATAAGCAGAGACACGGTCTAGTGCAGTGTAACTGAGACAGTATCCACAGTAATAAAATTGATCCCGAGACTTGTGCAGTAATAACTGAGACAGGGCCTTGTGCAATCCGAAAAGAGAGATGATCGAGTGTAGTTATAATTAAACAGGGTCCAGAGTAATTTAAACATATAGAATGCCTGGAATAATTTGATGGTAACATTCCAGCCATGCGAATCTTCATGTCTGTCTGACTGTCTATCTGTCTGTCGTTCGGTCGGTCGGTCCATTCGTCTGTCCGTCCATCCGTCGATTCGTACTTCTATCCATCTATCTGTACTTCTATCTAATATTACACTAGAACCTGGCTCTCTTAAGACCCTGTCCCTGTTAATATTACACGGGACCCTGTCTCTGTTTATATTACCCGTGTCCCTGTCTCTGTTTATATTGTACCAGACCCTGTCTCTGTTTATATTGCACTAGACTCTGTCCCAGTTTATATTACACTAGACACTGTCTCTGTTTATATTAGTCTCGACCCTGTCTCTGTTTATATTATAATGGACCCTGTCGGTGTTTATATTATTCTGGACCCTGTCCCAGTTTATATTGCACTAGACCCTGCCTCTGTTTATATTACAGTAGACTCTGTCTCTGTTTTTATTACACTAGACCCTGTCTCTGTTTATATTACACTAGACCCTGTCCCAGTTTATATTACACTAGACACTGTCTCTGTTTATATTGTACTAGACCCTGTCTCTGTTTATATTACACTAGACCCTGCCTCTGTTTACATTACATTAGACCCACTCCCAATTCATATTACACTAGAGACTGTCTCTATTTATATTAGTCTAGACCCTGTCTCTGTTTATATTCGACTAGACCCTGTCTCTGTTTATATTACACTGGACCATGTTTCTGTTTATATTAAACTAGACCCTGTCTCTGCTTATATTACACTAGACCCTGTCTCTGTTTATATTGTTCCAGACACTATCCCTGTTTATATTACACTAGACTCTGTCTCTGTTTATATTACACTAGACCCTGTCTCTGTTTATATTGTACTAGACACTGTCTCTGTTTATATTACACTAGACCCTGCCTCTGTTTACATTACACTAGACCCTCTTCCAGTTCATATTATACTGGACCCTGTCTCTGTTTATATTAAACTAGCTCCTGTCTCTGTTTATTTTACACTAGACCCTATCTCTCTTCATATTACACTAGACCCTGTCTCCGTTTATATTAAACTAGACCCTGTCTCTGTTTATATTACACTAGACACTGTCTGTGTCTATATTCTTCTTAACACTATCCCTGTTTATATTGGACTCGACCCTGTCTCTGTTTATATTAAACTAGACGCTGCCTCTGTTTTTGTTACACTAGACCATGTCTCTGTTTATATTACACCAGACACTGCCACTGTTTATATTCTTTCTGACACTATCCCTGTTTATATTACACTAGACCCTGTCTCTGTTTGTATTACACTAGACTCTGTCTCTGTTTATATTACACTAGACCCTGTCTTTGTTTATATTCTTCCAGACACTATCCCTGTTTATATTACACTAGACCCTGTCTCTGTTTATAATACACTAGACCCTGCCTCTGTTTATATTACACTGGACACTGTCTCTGTCTATATTCTTCTTAACACTATCCCTGTTTATATTGGACTCAACCCTGTCTCTGTTTATATTAAACTAGACCCTGTCTCTGTTTATATTACACTAGACCATGTCTCTGTTTATATTACACCAGACACTGCCTCTGTTTATATTCTTTCTGACACTATCCCTGTTTATGTTATACTAGACCCTGTCTCTGTTTGTATTACACTAGACCCTGTCTCTGTTATATTACACTAGACCATGTCTCTGTTTATATTGCACCAGACACTGCCTCTGTTATATTCTTTCTGACACTATCCCTGTTTATATTACACTAGACCCTGTCTCTGTTTGTATTACACTAGACCCTGTCTCTGTTTATATTACACTAGACCCTGTCTCTGTTTTTATTCTTCCAGGCACTATCCCTGTTTATATTACACTTGACCTTGTCTCTGTTTATAATACACTCGACCCTGTCTCTGTTTATACTACACTAGACCCTGTCTCTGTTTATTTTACTCCAGACCCTGTATCTATTTATATTACACTGGACCCGGTCTCTGTTCATATCACACAAGACCCTGTCTCTGTTTATATTCTTCCAGACACTATCCCTGTTTATATTACACTAGACGCTGTCTCTGTTTATAATACACTAGACCCTGTCTCTGTTTATAATATACTAGACACTGTCTCTGTTTATACTACATTAGACCCTGTCTCTGTTTATATTACACCAGACACTGCCTCTGTTTATATTCTTTCTGACACTATCCCTGTTTATATTACACTCGACCCTGTCTCTGTTTATAATACACTAGACCCTGTCTCTGTTTATACTACACTAGACCCGGTCTCTGTTTATTTTACTCTAGACCCTGTCTCTATTTATATTACACTGGACCCTGTCTCTGTTAATATCACACAAGACCCTGTCTCTGTTTATATTCTTCCAGACACTATCCCTGTTTATATTACACTAGACCCTGTCTCTGTTTATAATATACTAGACACTGTCTCTGTTTATACTACATTAGAATCTGTCTCTGTTTATATTACACTAGACCCTCTCTCTGTTTATATTACACTAGACCATGTCTCTGTTTATATTACACCAGACACTATCTTTGTTTATAATCTTTCTGACACTATCCTTGTTTATATTTCACTAGACCCTATCTTTGTTTGTATTACACTAGACTCTGTCTCTGTTTATATTCCAATAGACACTGTCTCAGTTTATATCACACGAGACCCTGTCTCTTCTTATAATACGCCAGGCATTGTCACTGTTTATATTATCTTCGACACTGTCTCTCTTTTTATTACACCAGATCATCTTTCCTTTTCAAATATATATTGATTTCCCTATTTGAAAGTTATAATTAAATTTGCTACCATCACCCTTCCAGACACTACATTCCAGGTTATTACAACTCGCTGCATAAAAAATCTCCTTATCTCCCGTCTGGATTTATTTTTTCATTCATCTTAATCTTTGTGTTCTGGTTACCGATAGACCTGCCGATAGAATCCCCACCTTACTATCAACTCAATGAAACCCCTTCACAATTTTGAAAACATCTGTTAATCTCCCCTAAGCATTCCCTGCTATAATAAGAATAAACCCATCCTCTCTCGTCTCCAGAAAACTGAACTCCCTCATGCCTTGCACCAATCTCCTCTGCATCCTCGACAAGAGCCCGACAATCTTCTTAAAATTTGGATTGAAAAAAATTCAATCTTTATTTGCCCTTCAGATTATTTCTAAGGATACATGCTCCCTTCAAATTTGACTGACTGAGAAGCATTAATTATATTGTTTTACTTGTTTTGACAAAATGGACGGTGACTGAAATGCTCAGCAACATCCGTCTCCACATGACTCATGTATCAATATGATCATTGTCGCCACCTGCTGATAAACGACATCTACTGCAAGCTCCAGAGCTTACTTCAAACATGATTCATAACACCCACAACAATAACTTGCTTGAACGTTTACCCAGAGGATTTTTTTTAGAACAAACCACAAGAGGTGCAGATGATCAGGAAGTATCAAGGGCGGAATTAGCAAAATTATTATTGCAAATTCACCTTCAGCTCATCATACAGAGCGGTCAGATTAGATAAACTTCCATAATGAATAAAAACCTCACAGGAAAAATGGTGCAACCGTGGCTAACAAGGGAAGTTAATGATAGTATTAGATTAAATTAACAGCCATGGAATGTTGACAAAAAGAGTAGTAAGCCCGAAAATTAGGAAGATTTTGGAATTCTGCAAAAGATGCACATGCAACTGATAATATGGGAGAAAATATAAAATTAAATAAGCTATCAAAATCTACAAACAGATGGTTAGAGCTTCTACACGTGTATAGAAAGATGACTTAAATTAGCGTACTTTACAATACAAAGGTAGATAGGACAGTAAACAGTGAGGAAGAAGTAAGGAGGCTGCAAAGGGATATTGACAGGTTAAGTGAGTGGGCATGAACATGGCAGATTGAGTATAATGTGGAGAAGTGTGAAGTTACGCACTTTGGTAGGACAAATAGAGACGCAGAAAATTTTTTAAATGCTGAGAAACTGGGTAATATTGTTATTCAGAAACACCTGGATGGCCTTGTACACGAATCACAGAAAGCTAACATGGAGCCAAAGTGAGCAATTAGGAAAGCAAATGGTAAGCAACATTTTATTGCAAAGGGATTGGAATATTAGAAAAAAGAAGCCTTCATGCACTTATATAGGGCTCTGCTGAGACTACACCTGATGTATCGTGTACAGTTTTGTTCTCCTTATCTAAGGAAGGATGCACTTGCCTTGGAGGGAGTGCATCTCAGGTTCATCAGACTGATCTGATTCCTGGGACGGCGGCGGGGGCGTGAGGCTGTTCTATCAGGAGAGATTGAGTATCTAATGTCCATATTTCCTCGGAAATCACAACATAAGAACATAAGAATTGGGAGCAGGAGTAGGCCATATGATTCAGCGAGCCTGTTCCGTCATTCAACGGGATCATGGCTGCTCTTCTACCTCAACTCCCCTTCCCTGCACTATCCACATATCTTAATGGAAACATATGCAGGGCTTCAGGGAAATGGCGGGGGATTGGTCAATTATACAAAGTACGTCAAGTGTGGTCTAACCATGTTTAGCATAACTATTTCACGTTTCAATTCGATCCCTCTAGAAATAAACCCGAGTGTAGGTGTTCTTCTTTTTATAGCATTATTAACCTGCGTCGCTACCTTTAGTGATGTGTGTATTTGCATTCTCAGAGACCTGTGTTCCTCCATCCCACATAGATTCTTATTTTAAACGTGATAAGTGACCTCCTTATTTTTCTCACCAAACTGTAATAACTCATACTTGTCTGTGTTGAAATTAATTAGTCAGTCCGTGTATTCTTTTAATTAGTTGCAGTGTTCCACAGTATTTAAACGCCAACCCGCCCGCCCCAAGTGCATTGGTAAAATTTAGATATTGTGTGTTTGACTCCAAAATCTAAATTGTTAATATAAGTTGTGAACAATAGTGGACCCAGCACTGACCTTTGTGGGATCCCTCTTTCTATCTATCTGTTTATCTATCTATCTATCTATCTATCTATCTATCTATCTATCTATCTATCTATCTATCTATCTATCTATCTATCTATCTATCTATCTATCTATCTATCTATCTATCTATCTATCTATCTATCTATCTATCTATCTATCTATCTATCTATCTATCTATCTATCTATCTATCTATCTATCTATCTATCTATCTATCTATCTATCTTTCTATCTATCTATCTTTCTATCTATCTATCTATCTATCTATCTATCTATCTATCTATCTATCTATCTATCTATCTATCCATCTATCTATCTATTTATCTATCTATCTATCTATCAATTACAGGGTTATGTGCAGTACTGATACACCAGCTGACTGCTGCTAATGACATGATGTCTGAGACTTTGGATATATTTCCTTTCCTGCAATATGTGAATAGTTACACACATTTACACAACGAAAACATTTTACTTAACACCAGTTCTGTTATTGGGTAGATGTGTATATAAATAGGTCTTTTCACAACGTAAATGTTTTGAAGTTGGCTTCCAGGCATGCGGTCAGTAGAGAGAAAACTGACCTTTGATGGAGTGCACAGAACCCCAGATGCTTCCTGAAAATGACACTGGTGTTCGAGGCTCGCTGACGGCAGTCGGTTGGGTTACTGCCAAATATTGTGCGGGTCAGATTAGCGTGAACAAGAATGAGAGAAAGATGGTATTTAACTATTTAAATATTACATTATTCAGTCGAACTTTTAAAATAAGAAACATTTTACATCGTATAACATCTCAAGAATGATTTTACGTAAATTGCATGCTCACAATATTACAAAACAGGATCGGAAAATAATGAATTGATACACACAGTACCTAATGAAAACTATTTCCAAATAAAGACCATTCTAAATCTTTCAGTCGATTTATTCAGTACAGCATGAAGTGCTGGAGAGAGGTTTAATGTCCTCACCCCACACTGTAATGAGATGAGTGGGATTCGCAAAGCAACTAAAACAGGTTGAAGTGCCTTGAATATTCTCACAGAGAAGTGCCAGCTGCACTTCTTTAATATTCTCACAGAATTTTGCGCCTGGTCTAAACTAATGTCTCCATTATTCGTGATCAGTAGCCGCGCAGTGTGCAGTGTAATTTGAACTGATTTGGATCGCTGAACAAGCCCTCTCACAGCCCGGCTACCAGTGGGTGGTGAAAGGCCCAGATTGTGATCTGTTTCTGCTGGAGATGAAGCATTTATTCCTGTGATATTCTGTAACATATCACTATGTCCTGATAGACCGTGTTCCTGTTACCCGTGTCTGTTACACATTCGGTCGCTATTAAAGTTAGCTGCAAGGATTTGGATGTCGAGGTTTGCTGATCACATTATCGATTCTGATTCACCAGCTTCTCTCATAAAACGCTGGTCTGAAGCGGGCGGGCCCCACTTTCTTATGTGTCTTCGTCAACTCACTCCTTAATCATCAGACAAGTGGACTTATTTTACAGCTAAATTTTACAGCTAAACGGCTGTCTTAGAGTCACAGACTCAGGGGCATTAGTGAAATGCAGTGAGAGACAATTGTATAATGTGAGGAGTATGATATCATCTCCAGAACAAAAGTGTAGCTTCAGCCAAGTACACTGTAAATAGAATCACATTACCCATCTACCGCACTCGGGTACATAGAGTGATATCAATTCAGATTATAGGGGATACTTTACTGGTACAGTTGCATGGATAGATAGCGGGAGATGTAAAAGCACAAACTGGCCGTGTGTTTAGATCCTGATAATGTAATTCAATCTCAAAGATTTACATCCCCTGTGAAAGAGTGAGGAATAAAGGGATTTAATTTACAGTCCAGATGTGAGTCCATTCTGTTGGTGATGTGGAAAGAGTGACGTGGATACAGAAACCGCTTCTATCAGGGAATCAATGGGTGGCGCCTTTAACCTCGCCCCCATCTCCCGGGTATTTAGCTGCCGGCCACTGGGAGCGCAATACAACAGTCTGGGAGTGGGTTTGCTCAGTGAGTTCTTGCCAGAACCAGTCACCACACATTGCCAGGAGGATGAGGTCGGCGATTGCTTTCGTTTTGTTGCTGGCTTTACTTTCCCGTGAGTCGTTTTTATTGTCCAATTCTCTCATTGTTACTGTCTCAGTGATAGTCTCTCTATGGAATTTTACAGAGTCAGGAATCATTTCTCGAGGATTGATCCTCGGGGTATTTTGATTATTTTTACAGGTGTCCAGTCGGATGTGGTGTTGACTCAGCCCGAGGCAAAGACCAGGATTTCCTGAGGCTCCCTGAGACTGACCTGTAAACCAGCGGGTTCGATCTTAGCGGCTATGGTATGAACTGGGTCCGCCAGGTTCCCGGACAGGGGCTGGATTGGCTGGTTTACTACTACACTCCAGCGAGCAACAATAACGTCCCAGGGATTGAGAGCCGATTTACTGCATCCAAAGACACTTCAAACAACATCTTCACGTTGGACATGAAGAACATGAGGAGCGAAGACACCGCCATCTATTACTGTGCAAGGAAGGACTATGGGAGTGGGTCACGGTGCAATACAGAGCGAGCTCTCCATACAAAAACCCCAGACAGGGAGTTTGCTCAAACCTGCGACCATTACCACGCCAGGAGCGTCGAAGGAACTGAGGCTTAAATAAAAATAATTAGAAATAAGTTATATATATATATATATATATATATATATTTAAATGTATAACAGTTTTCTTCTTTATTACTATTGATTGCCATGTTGAACATGCACAGATGCTTCAGAAGTATTCCAATCATTTTTGTAAATATAATGAACGGTACAAAATGAAATATCTCGCTGATTCACTCTTACGATAGTCGGAATCGGGTTTTTAGAGCTGGGTGGAATTTAATCTCTGTATTTTACAGTTAACAGTCCGCCGGAGTATTTGACACAACGTGTCTCACTCTGTTACGCAATTGGCTACTGGGGACAAGGGACCATGGTGACGGTGACTGCAGGTAAGGAGCATTCACTGATTCAGTAACACTTGTATTTGTGTCTTTATTTTATATTTCTGTTTATTTTAATAATTATTTCGTTCACTGAAACTTGGGTCCGGTGGATTTTGTTTTGAGATTTTTTTGCAATTATCAATGTGATTCTGCTGCAAAGTGATTATAAAATTCAACTGTTTCTCCACAGAAAATGTTGCTGATGTGATTTGGTATTTATTTGCTGACGAGACTGTGTGTCGAGGTTACTTTAAATACCTTATGATCATTACACTGTTTGACGTTTCTGCAATGTTTAATCTTGGTGACCTCTGATTGCTGGAGTTTTTCTGATCGAATGCAAACATTGTGTTTGAATGTGTTTAAAAGAACATTGTAGGCACAAAACAGAAAGCTTAGAGGTCAGTAAATAACCTTAAGGTCATTTAAGTTTTTTCATGAAAATTACATTGTCATCTACTGACCGAATGTTCCCGAATGATCAGATTCAATACGTGAGTTGTAATTAAGAACTGACAAATTAACATATTTCCAGCTGGAACACATTTAAATTAACATTATTATAACGTAGTAATATCACCGATTATTATTGAAATACGCTATAATATCAAAATTAATGTATTTAACATGATCCGTCCAATCACAATTCTCTGTCAGTATTTTATATTTCTGTTGAATTCAATCTTTCGTTATTTCAGTGTTAGGCGGGTTTGATGATTGTGTAATGAGATTTTTTGCAATGATACATTTGATTCTGCTGAAAGGGTTTATAGAATTACGGATCTGCTCCATGAAAGGTTCTGTCGAGGGATTCCGCCCCTCAGCGATGTGATTTAGTGTTGATCTGCTGAGGAGAGTTTGTGCCTGTGTTACTCAGAATACCTAGAATTTGTGAAACTGTTTGGCGTTTCTACAATGTTTAATATCGGTGACAGCAGCAGGTTTCTGATCGAATCCAAACACGATATGTATTTTGAAACTGTTTGAAAACAGTCGGTAGGCAAAGAACAGGACGGGTTTAGACATCAGAAATTATTGAAAGGTATTTTAACATCACAATTATTGAAGTGATAATTATATATTCAACTATTAATCAATGTTGACGATGCTGGTATATTAATATGTGAAATGTAACTAGTTGCCATCTACATAATTAACTTATTCAGGTTGTAGTTGGATTAAATTACTATTAACCAACCGATTATAATGCAATAATATCTCTGAATGTTATTCAAATATGCTATAAGTCCAATGTTCATTTACTTAATATTATTCGCCTTCAAAAATCCTGCTCGACACTGGGCACCATTAAGGCAAGCAGAAACTTTTAGAGGCTGGATACAGTTATTAATTATGCCTGCAATTATTTCATTAACAACATACTGATTCCACCGCTGTGTTCAGTTTGAGTCGGGAGTTCAATTACTTGCTACCTCCTGTTTACACAGATGAATGACTGAGTGCAATTAATTATAACTTAAAGCCGTGTTGCAAATTCCATTTTATCAATTTAATATATCTGCCGGGGTATGACATTCTCACTGTGTAGCAGAAATTTGTTATTGAATCAATATTGTGTGTTGTTTGATAGAATTATCACTAAGTTAATCTTGAACACTTTGCAAGAACCAAAGCTGAAAGACAGGCGTCGCTGGCAGTCAAAGAATTGTTCATGTAATTATATTGAAATTCAAGGCAGGTTCCGACTGCGTATGGCTGGAGACAGCAAATAATCCATTGAAATTCAAGCAGATTAATTTACTTACAAAAGGTTCATCTTATTTTGAATTTAAAACAAAATTCAACTCCCAAAACGCTGCTGTATGCGGAATAGAACGGTAGACAAAGCACAAATCATATCTGAGAGCTATGTTTAATTCTTATTAATATTAAATTGATGAACAATGTCTCTCCTCCATTTGCTCATTCAGTTTCAGTGCCCCAGATGGTCTGAATGAATTGTTATCCTCTAGTTTTACACTGACCATTCTGGAAACTATTTTCAAGAAGTAGCAGAATATATTTAATCATTAACTTACGGGCATTTTGTGACTAACTGGAGTATTCAGCCATGAACTCATTGAATGGCGGTGCAGGCGCGAAGGGCCGAATGGCCTACTCCTGCAGCTATTTTCTATGTCTCTATGAACTTTAAAAGATTGTCTGTGTTATTCAGTAGCGGAGGCTCTGCTACTGACTGCAAACTGCAAGGATGGATTTTAATTAATAAAACCATTTTTGGGGTTTAAGATTGAGGAGAATATTTCAGCTCGAGATTCCAGCATTAGTAAACAAGCGGTTTACAGCCCATCGGAGTTGTGACCCCGGCTGGACAGAGAACTATTTAAATTAGACCACCCCCAAATCCATCATGTGAAATGTTCTCTGCGAATAGACGCAGTTTATGCTACATTAGAAACATGCAGAGTTTAAAAAGGTGTCGGTCGAGAGCGGGACATTAGTAGAACTGCCTGATTATTGTCAATTATTCAAATTTGATTCCATTTAAGTAAAAATAAGGTATATTTCTGAGTAGTTATGTATTAATATGCTGCTTAATATTTTAATATTGATTAATTGTTATGGTAAGTTAAGTAAACCATAATATATCACAAGTTATCAGGCAGAAAAGGTTTTAGAATTATTAATAATTACTTGTATTTGTATGGCTGAAATTCAAGCACGTTAATTTAATTTCAAAAGTTCCAGGTAGGTATGCTTCTGAGGAGGAAGGGCCAGACTGGCACTCAGATTATTTTCAATATTCAGCTAACATGAACATTAAATTAGAATGTAACATCAGTGCTAATTCATTAAAACATAAGCGAGCCCTTACAATTGTGTTGCATACTGGTCAGTATTACAATTATTGCAAAATTTCAAGGGTTGGAGATAATGTTTAATTCATTCATAAATTAATTTAGAAAACAATACATTTATAACTCGGCTGTGCTGAGTTCGACAAGGTGTCGCTGCAGATTTTAGTGAATTAATTTCCTGTTTTTCCGCGATGATTTTACAGGTTATATTTACTGATGAAAATATATAAAATCAGTGGGTGATTAGGTATCACTGGATATGTCTCCTGGATTGTGACATTCTTACTCTGTCACCGAGTCCCGTGTGACAGGCAGCAAATTCCCGTGGAATGTGAATTATTTCCAGATACTTGCTTTCAGGGAAGTTAATTTTTACACGGTTTACCAGATAGTTGACAGAAATGGGGAAATGGCTGGATGTTGAAGAGTCTCTCAAATTAATATCAGATTAATTTCAAAGAATCTGCAGCGTTGAGGTGGTTGGAAATTGAAAAGAAATAAACTAGAAATCAAACAGCTTCATTGAAATTAACAGATTGAACTGGTCTCTCTCTGCCTGGAGCACCCTTGTTGCACCGTTTGTGTCTGTTCTGTTTCTGTGCGCCTGCTCACTGGGTGAGAATCAGGAGTCCTCCTGACGGGTTGTAAACCTTCTGGATTGTGATCCTGTATTGCGGGCAGTGTCACTTAATTCAGTTATTTAAGAAACTGGTATATGTGAGAAACGGGAAAGATTGACTTTAAGGTTGAGGAGTCGCTGTAGAGATGAGATCAGTAATCCAGATTGTGACAGTCAGAAGGAGCAGTTCCGAAACACCACGGGGAGACAGTCGAAGGAGTTTTAATCAGTTTCTAACCCGGTTGTACCTGCCCTGACAGTGTTTGATATGACAGCTTTACTCTGCAACTAACCCGTGCGTTATCTTATCTGCCAATGCTTGATGGGAAATTGCAGAGATAGCTTTAATCAGTCTTTAACCTTTTCTTTAAAAGGACGTGGAATTTAATTGGGTCCTTCAATATAGAATGATCTTCTATTTAATCAGAGCTTTGGAGGGGTGGTGCGCTTTAATGGGACAGTGTTTTGGAAGCTTTTCATTGTACTCGTCATAATTGTGCTTAATTAATCGGTCAATTTGATAACGCATTTTATGGGGAGACATTTCGTAGCACATCTCTGCAGTACTTGAGCTGGGAATGTTTGACGGGATAGTATAGATAATATATTACTCTGTGTGCAACACTTGCTATACCTGTCCTGACCCACACGGCAGCATAGCGGGAGCTTTGCTCTCTTATCCGTGCTGTATCTGACCTGAGAGTGCTTGGTCAGGCAGTGTTCTCGGCACCGTTATCAGCGTCTAACAGATAGCAGATAAACTGCTCAATTTTTAATGAGTTATTAATGTTTGAACATTTTGAGCATCAGATTACTAATGAACATGATTGGCCTGATCCTCAGCTCACTTTCAGAACAAACAGTTTCAGGAAGTGAATAACGCTTCAGAAAGCAGCGCCTGTTCTGATCTGATGGGAGGTTACAAGTTATTTCCACAATTAAAATAGAGAATATCGAGACTCCCACTTCAAATAACCATCATGGGGACCTCATGTTTAGAAAAATTATGTTGTCCAAGTCTTCCTGAGAAGGTTAAAGGCAGGGACAAACTGTGACGAGATGCAGCTATTGGCCTGGGTCACAACACAAGGCACACAGTCACTGAGCTGCAATACTGTGAAACATTTAAAGAGAGAGAGTCAACCTGCAATAAGTCATCATTCGCAATGAATTTAAGCCTTTCTAACAGCATGTGATTGACTAATTTGCGTCAGATTTATAAGATCCCTTTATTTTAAATATCCTCTTTTATTATAACGAACAATAAAAATAGATCTGGTATAGGTGTCCAAAATATGAAGTGTTTCCTTCCATGAAATCTAGAAGAACTATTCCCACTGACTCGTGTAGACTGATAGCATCTCACAGCATTGGAAGAGGCCATTCAGGCATCGTGCCTGTGCCGGCTCTGAAAGAGCTGTCCAATTTAGTCCAACTCCCCAGAATTTAACGTGCAAATGAATCCTCCTGACGTACTGGAGATACTGCCTTGTGCATTCCTGAAATTACCAACCCTCTGTGTGAAAAAAATCACCTTAATTTCACCTTCTGATCTTTTCACAATTATTTTAAAACGGCGACATTTGGTTACCCACCTACTTTCCAGCGGAATAATTTCTCCCGACTTAGTATATCAAAACCTTACATAATGTTGAATATCTCTCTTAGGTCTCCTCTTAACCTCTGCTCTAAGGAGAATATTCTAGCTTCTCCAATCTCGCCACACAACTGATGACCCCATCCCTGGCATCATCCAGGTAAAAGTCTCCCCTCTACGCTCCCCAAGGGCTTGACATCCTTCCTACATTGTGGTGACAAAATTGTACGCAATAGTCCAGCTGAGGCCTAACACGTGATCTGTAAGCTTAGCATAACCGCCTTGTTTTTGTAGTCAATGCCCCATTTACAAAGTCAAGTATCCCATACGCTTTCCTAACAGCCTTACCAGTTTGCCCTGCCCTCTTCAAAGATTTGTGAATATGTACATCCAGATCTCTCTATTCGTGCATCCCCTCAAAACAATACTATTTAGATTATACTGCCTCTCCAACTTCCACCCAATGTGCATCGCTTCTCAATGATTCGCATTTAATTGCAATTGCCATGTCCCAGCCTATTTCACTGGTCCATCTGTCTTCTCATGGAGTCTGCTGCTATCATGCTCACTATTGGCTACGTTGCAAGGTTTTGCATCATTTTCGAACTTCGAAATTGTATTCCCTGTAACCAAGTCCATGTTATTGTTATATAACAAGAACAACAATGGGAATTGAAACGGGCCATTTAAGAAGTAAACTTCAAATTAACCGGATTTTGGAATGGTATTTTATTCGGATTATTAATGGAGTGGCAGGAAGCAGGCTACTCAAGAGACATGCATATAATTGAATGGAATAGTGCTCAGATCACAGTGCGCTGAAGGACATCGCTCTCACTCAAATGCTGAGAAAATAAGGAAGACATTCGTCTCAATCGCGGTTCATTTACAACATGCATCTTAGAAACTAGACTATGGAAATGCTACCTGTTGAATTATGTGGTAGGCAAGTTTGGAGGGTATTTTGCTAACGTCCTAAGCAGGAATTCCGCTGCTCCTTTGAAGTGCAGTCACTGTTGTTTTGTAGGGATACACCACAGGCAATGTGCACAGAGCAAATTTCCCCAAACTGCAATTAAATAAAGGACAAGAAATGGTGCTCATTGAGAAATAAATGCAGGCCGAAATAACAGGAACACGTCTCTGTTCTGCTATTGCACGATCCAATGAAGGCTTCTTTATTGACGAGTTGTGTAAAGGTTCTTCTTGTGTAATGTGACAGAGCTCGGTGATAGAGTGGTGCGTTCCTGACCAGCGCATTGACAGGTGCTTACGATAGAACTGACAGAAGCTCAAATGCCCGTGTAGCCTTTGATGGAGAAATGGTGGAATTAGTTTATTCTGCAGTCAAATTTCGATTTGTTTATTTCTTTTATAAGCACGGATTACAGAGTCTAACTTGTTCAATGGGCCAATCCTTCCCAGTAACACCGTCTCCCCCATCGTCTGCGCCCTGCTCTCCTCCTGTGAACAGCCCAGCACCGATGGCTCCATCACGTAGGGCTGTTTGGTGATGGACGACTCCCCTGACATCATCAGCCTTTTCTGGAAGGAAGATAAAGAGCCGACCACGACTGGATTGAAGACCTACCCGTCATTGCTCAAAAAGAATTGAACCAACACCCTGAGCAGCCAATTAACCATCACCGAGTCCGAGGTGGGGAGCAGCACAATCTGCTGCGAAGTTCGACGTGGTGGGTCGCTGTGGAACATCACAATATCAGGTTAATGATGTGGGATACAGGGCAAACTGTGATAAGGTGAGAAGTTATGTTCAACTTGTATAGAAACTTGTTTAGACAACACTTAGAGTACTGTGCATAGTTCTGGTCTCCATATAATACTTAGAATACTGTGCACAGTTCTAGTTTCCTTATCACATTTAGGTTTTAGTTTACAATTCTGGTTTCCATCTCATACTTAGAATACTGTGTAAAGTTCTGTTCTCCATATCATACTTAGAATAGTATGCACAGCTCTGCTCTCCATATCACACTTAGAATACTGTGCATGGTTCTGGTCCCCATATCGCACTTACAATAATATGCACAGTTCTGGTCTGCATATTACACTGAGTATACTGCGCACAATTTTGCTCTCTGCAAATGCCAGGTTAGTGTGGATCTGACAGCAAAGAACTTGTTAAAATATAAGGAGACTTTGCCTTTCTTAATCATTTATTTTGCAAGCAATGTCAATAAAATGCCTTCTCGTGAACGTCCTGAACGGATCATCGTTCCTCCAATTGTTCTCCTCTTGCTAAGTTCCACTGAACAAATCATCTGCAGCAGATATGTAAGCGCCATGTGTTCAATCATCGAATTAAGGCCAAAGTCACTGACCGT
The DNA here is from genome assembly GCF_044704955.1 of Pristiophorus japonicus. Classification (NCBI taxonomy): domain Eukaryota; kingdom Metazoa; phylum Chordata; class Chondrichthyes; family Pristiophoridae; genus Pristiophorus; species Pristiophorus japonicus. Next base: position 50,507,455 of record NC_091999.1, read on the forward strand.
GAATTGGCTGAAGAGTGGACAACTCCTGGATTCGGGCTTCATCACCTCTCCCGCCTTTGAGATGAACGGAAACGTTTTGACGGCCAGTCGTCTGACACTCCCCGACAGGGAATGGTTCACCGGCTCGGTCTGCACCTGCCAGGTCACTCATGAAGGGGGCACACAAAGCCGTAACTTCAGCAGATCTTAGGGTAAGAGGCACAATCCGGCGAGGTTCCAGACCATTCTGAGCGCTGATCTCAGTCAGAACTTTGATTGAAATTAGTAGAAAGCAGAGGAATATTCCTAATTCCCAATCATGCAGTTTGTGTATTCTTGTGATAAAATTTTGCCTTGAAACAGCGCCTTCAGCGACCACAGATTGAACCAAAGCGCTTGCCAGGCAATGAATTAAGTTGTGAAATGTGGTCACAGTTGTAATGTACTAAGTGCTGTAGTCATTTAGTGCTCAACAAGCTCCCACAAACAGCAGTGTGATAACGACCATTTTTTTTGTTTAGTGTTATTTCTTGAGGGATTAATATTCCCAGGCCACCAGGGAGAACTCCTCTGCTTTTCATTGAAATAATTCCAGGGGAACTTTTACCTCCACCTGAGAGGCTAGACGGATTCTTGGTTTAACACATGATCCGAAATACGGCACCTCCGACAAAGCACCACGCCCCCAGTACTGCACTGAGAGACTCAGCTTACATATTGTGATCAAATATCTGGAGTGGGACTTCAACCCACGATCTTTTGGTTCAGGATTCCTCATTGCTCAGGATTTATTAACCTCGCCAAAGAAGCTTTCCCCTTGCTCTGGTGCCAGGCAGTGAGTGAAGTGTCCTTCGTCTCAGGTATATCCTGAGTTAGCTGATCATATACGGAATGGCAATAGGAGTCTGGAATCCTTCACTGCTGACTGTCCAGGAACCCACTGCAAGAATGGGCATCTACCATATTCAGAGTACTGAGCCCAATTCTGGGCTCCGCACCTGAGGAAGGATATACGTGGAGGTGTTGAACTGCAGGTTTACCCGAATTATACCGGGGCTAATAATGTAAAATGATCAGGTGGTGAGAATAGAACGTTAAGAGATGGTCCAATTGACGTGTTTAAGTTGATAAATGGAATTGTATCGAGTAGATATAGAAACATGTATTTAGTTTGATGGGAGAGTCCAGAACAAGTAGCAGAACCTTAACATTAGAGTTAGGCCGTGCAGAGGTGATGTCAGAAAGGATTTTCTAACAGGAAGAATATTGCAATTCGGGATTTCCCTCCCCAAAAGCTGCTGACACTTGCTTTCAATTGAAAAGTTGAAAACTGAAATTGATAGATTTTTGTTCGGCAAGTTTATCATGGGTTACATAACCAAGGCGTGAAGATGGTGTTGAGTGTTGATCAGCCATGATCTAACTGGATGGCGGGACAGGATGGATGGGCTGAATGGCCTTCTCCTATTCCTATGTTGCTATTAATGCCCTGAGGTCATAGTGCTTTCTGAATCTCTCTCACCAGACATGATAAATGTTCAGTAATTACAGATATTAACAAACTACCTCACATCATTACAAATGATGCCCCACCACAAAAGATTCCTTGCAACTCCATTCTCCGGACCTTGCACTTCTCCTCTGACGGCGGATGTGACTGGTTCCTGCACATTTTCATCGCAACAAAAATAGCAGCAAAAGACTAGAAACTTAACTTTGTTTCCTGTTGTCCCATAAATCCTGAAATTAATTTGACACTGGTTTTGAACCAGTGTAATGCTGGTGTAGACCTCTTGAACTTGGGGATATTCGGGCTTCAGCTATTATAACCAGTGGAGATGCACTTGGGTGCAAGAATCTATAGACGGGCGTAAAGGAGCAAGGGATTTCAGGAAGAGCGCTATTCAGTGCCTTTAACAACTGCGTCCCAATGTATTCCCATTTTACGCCAGGTATTTGCTTCACAGGCCATTACAGGTAGCTCTGGCTCAAATACACAGGAAATATTACAGATTCCCCGGAATCGTTGCCAATTCATTGTCCTTCCATAACGACGGTGTTCAAGCAATAGCGAGAGGTTGATATCTCAAAAGTGAGTTATTCTCCTTGAAAGAGTTAAGGCTAATTATTGGTGTCCTGATTCTGAAGATGCGGCTTTTCCTGACTTTCATTCCTGTTTCGCAGTGGATGTCCCATGCAGCGATTAAAAATCACTCTTCGCCCACCGTCACTGGAACAGGTTTTACTGGAGGCGACGGTGACCTTAACGTGCGTCGTGTCTAACGCTCCTTATGGGCTCACCGTGACCTGGACACGAAAAAACGAGTCTTTGAAATCAGAGATTGCCGTCCAACCCGGAGAGGATCCCAACAGTGTGATCAGCAACTAAAACATCTCGACACAAGACTGGCTGAGTGGGAATAAGTTCTACTGCGTGGTGAGCCATCAGGATATGCCGACTGCTCTCAGAGATTCCATCCACAAGGGAAAGGGTGAGCGGGGAGATTGTTGCAATAAGTACGACACTGCGACAATTTCGATGCGTGTGCAAGGGCCAATTGATTATATAAAGTGTTTAATGGCTACTCTGATAATTCAGGTTGGTAATTCCACCAACTCAGCACTCTGGGACATGACATTATGTATTTTAGGGGAAACTGGATAAGTCCATGAGCGAGAAAGAAATAGAACGGTATATTATTAGGTTTAGATGAAGTGGTCTCGGAGGAGGCTTGTTTGGATCATAAACACCGGCATCGACCAGTTGGCCAAATCTCCTCGTTCTGTGCATTAAATTCTTTGTCATTTTCCAGTCCAATGCTTCAATATTTCAGAGAGAAAGATTACGTTCCCTCGGATAAGGGATGGAAAACCAGAGAGGCAACAGAGGGGAAAAGGAAAAGCGTCAAAATTCAACGCGGTGTCCATTTCTCTCACATCTAACCACCGGAAATTGGCTGAATTTAAATGAGGAAGGCGAGTTGTGGGCGTTGGTCTCACAGGCCACCAGTGAAAACGGGAGGATTGGAAGCCGAGTGAGGAGGTCGCGGATCCTGGATCCAGGAGGTAGGTGTAAGGGCAATTACCACCTGGGAGCAGCAATCCCCACCTTGCTGTAACTGCTGAGATTTACACAGTGTTTCAAACCGGACCAACGACTGTTAAACACCAAATGGTGGTTAAAATAGAGGATTCAAGTCTCATTTAAATATATTACTCAAATATAATATTACAACTGGAAGTAGGCGAGTTGAGGTAGGGATTCTAATTTTTACCAATTTAACAACCTCCACGCCCAAAACCCGCCCGCTGTATTGGGTTGAAATTCCCCCATTGTCTCTGGAACTATCCAGTTCATTGGCCTTTGTTGTTACTGTTCTACAGCGAAAGATCCGCGGGAACCAGCCGTGTCTGTCCTCCTGCCCTCAGCAGAAGTCTCTGCTCAGAGGTTGGTCAGCCTCACCTGCTTAGTGAGAGGTTCTCCCCCCGAGAGATCTTCGTCAAATGGACCGTCAATGACAAGCCGGTGGATTCCCGCAACTGCAAGAACACCGAGGTGATGGCGGAGAACGGTAGCAGCTCCTTCTTCATGTACAGCCTGCTATCCATTGCAGCCGAGGTATGGGCCAGCGACGCCTCTCACACCTGTGTGGTGGGACATGAAGCGATCTCCTTGATAATCACCAACAGAACCGTCAATAAATCCAGTGGTAAAGCATTTTCCTTGTTCTGATGGACACCTTCATAAGAACATAAGAACATAAGAATTAGGAACAGGAGTAGGCCATCTTGCATCTGGAGCCTGCTCCGCCATTCAACAAGATCATGGCTGATCTGGCCGTGGATTCAGCTCCACTTACCCGCCCGCTCCCCATAACTCTTAATTCCCTTATTGGTTAAAAATCTATCTTTCTGTGAATTGAATACATTCAATGAGCTATCCTCAATTCCTCCCCTTTGCAGATAATTCCACCGATTCACAACTCTGTGGGAGAAGAAATTCCTTCTCAACTGAGTTTTAAATTGGCTCCCCTGTATTTTGAGGCTGTGCCCTCTAGTTATAGTCTCCCCGAGCAGTGGAAACAACCTCTCTGCTCTATCTTGTCTATGCCTTTCATTGTTTTAAATGTTTCTATCGATCAACCCTCATCCTTCTGAACTCCAACGAGTAAAGACCCAGTCTACTCAATCTATCATCATAAGGTAACCCTATCATCTCCTGAATCAGCCTCGTGAATCGTCTCTGTACCCCCTCCAAAGCTAGTATATCCTTCCTTAAGTAAGGTGACCAAAACAGCACACAGTACTCCAGGTGCGGCCTCACCAATACCCTATACAGTTGCAGAAGGACCTCCCTGCTTTTGTACTCCATCTCTCTGGCAATGAATGTCAACATTCCATTCGCCTTCCTGATTACCTGCTGCACCTGCAAACTAACATTAATTGCCGGTGCTTTTAGTGTCCCCCTCCCCTTTTATAGGGGGCACTTGGAGAAAAAATATGTTTTTGTGCCCAAAAAAAAACCCCAAAAAATACCACCAAAAATAAAAGGGCCTGTAAATGTTTGGTATTTCCCCCAGACCCGGGGGGGGGGGGGTACGGTTTAATGTTTTTTGTTTACTCCCAAAAAGAGTTTCATGCACAAGGACCAATGATGGAGCTTTGGAGGCGTGGCCTATGCACTTGGAGCCTGGCTGCTGTGAGAGAAGGAACTCCCTGCTTTAGCTTCTGTCTGGAAGGCCTGGAGTGAGCCCTGAGACCAGCCCAGGAACAGGAGGTAGGAAGGGGCTTCATTACCATTCATCTCGAGGGAGAGGAGGAGAGCAGAAGACTGCAACACCTTCATTATTTCAACAAAGAGTTGGAAAGAGGTGGAAAAAAGAACAACAACTTACCAGTGTGGAAGGAGGGAAAGACTTCTTCAGCCAAAGGTGGGTGTGTTTTGGTGCATTCACCAAAAATACTTTGTTGTATCGGTGGGGGGAGGAAAGAAGACCAATCGAGGGCCAGAACACCGCGGGGGGGGGGGGGGTGTGTGTGTGGAAGTGTGTGTGGGGGTCTTGCCTACAGCTAGGCCCACACACCACTGAACACCCCTCACCCAATTGCCTAGCCTGGGATAGCTGGAGCTACCAGGCTGAAGAAACTGAATCACCCTAATTAACATCGTTGGGAGTGTATACCTGTGTGGCTCCAGCTGCCCCAGGTGAAGACATCTTCTCCCCCCAGCCGAAGATCACCCCAAAGACTGTTTTGTTTGCCATCTGTGGAGTGCACCCACCCATTACTGTGAAGGGAGACCTGCCCTTGCAGCCTCCCTCTTTCCCACACCCCATCACTCTGTCTCTCTCTCTGTCTCCCCCCTCTCTCTCTGAGAGCCTTTCCTCCCAATTGGGAAAAAAAGACAAGAACAATTAAGACAACTGAGCAGAGGGAGCAAGGCCCCTCCCCAATTGCAAACTAGGGGAGAGGAGTGCCTCTTTCAGAGCTCCCGCTGTTAAAAACTTAAACGAGGCCAGTTAAGACCATTAAGGCCTGTGACTTTGGGGTGGATGTCGCCCTTAAAGGGACCCCGTGATGGCGACCCCATCCACGCTGGTGGCAGGGCCAGCTAGGAATTATGCGCAGGCGGCGTCCACATCCACGGCGCCTCCTGCGCCTCCTGTTGCCCTGCCACCATTAAGACTGATAACTAAAAAACACGGGGTCAAGGGCTACACTCACCCCACAATGAGCATTGAGGAGTGCGCGCGGGCGATGGCTGGGGTAGTCGGCCCCTGGGCCATTGTCGCAGCCTCCAAGATGTCTGGGAAGGCCGTGTTCTTCCTGGGGTCGGAGCGACCGGTGTCCCTGGCCCTTGAAAAGGGGCTCACGGTGGGCGGGACTTTCCTGCCAGTGGACCCTCTCGAGGTCACCACGCAGAGGGTCATCATTTCAAACGTCCCGCCCTTTGTTCCCGCTGAGCTCCTCCTCCCTCACCTACACCAACTGGGGGAGGTAAGGTCGGGGATCAACCTCATACCGCTCGGCCTCAGGGAGACCAGCCTCTGCCATGTGTTCTCCTTCCGCCGCCAGCTCTTTGTCCGGCTGGCGCGGGAGGAGAAGACGGAGGGCTATTTTAATGTGGTGCACGAGGGGACTGCCTACCGCGTCTTCTGGACGTCGAACGGCGTGCGGTGCCATGCCTGTAGGGAGGTGGGGCATGTTCGCAAGAACTGCCCCGCCAACAAGGCTGCCAAACCACCGAGGGCGTCCAAGGCTGGCGCCGCCGCCACCCCTCCCCCTAGTAGCGTCCACTTGCCGGGAGCCATAGGTGCGCGGGCATCATCGGGGGCCTTTGTTTTCACGGCCGGAAAGAAGGCGCGGAAGAAGGCGAAACATCCCCTCGGTGCGCCAAACAACTTGTTTACCGCGCTCGGCCAAACCCCGTCACCGGCGAGCGCGGGGTGCCCTGAGCCCGTGCCCGAGCCCTTGACTAGTATCACCGAGGGGTTCGGGCGTGGGCAAGACAAGAAAAAGGGGGGAGTGGAGCGGGAGGCTTCGGCAGACATGGGGGTCTCCCTGCCTCCGCGCACCCCCAGGAAAAAAAGGAGGCGCCGCTCCAATGAGGTGGAGGGAGAACAACATCCCTCCGCGGAGGAGTCGGTGCCCGTCGCGTGTCCCGCGTCCCCCACCATCGCCCCCGAACTGCGCTGTAGGCGTGAGGAATCTGTCCCCGGGGAGGGTGAGGCAGTCGAGGCTGCCCAGCCGCTGCCTCCCGGGGATGATGTGGAAGATCTGCCTGTCGTGGGGGGCGTGGGGCCAGCGGAAGAATCGGTAGCCGCCGGGTCGAGCGTCCCGGGGACTGAGGCGGGCGAGGCCGAAAAGGCCGAACCTGAGGCCGCCCAGCCAATACCCAACTTCCCCCGGGATTTGCTCGACTCGGCAGAAGCTGACACTGCAGACAACTGTAATATACATCCACACGCTGGGCCGGTGGGAGGCGGCGGGGAGGGGGAAGAACAACAACCCTCACCCCCTACTTTGGAGCTGGGATACTTGGTGGACCTGGAGAATTTCCTCAACCAGGTCTCTCCGTGTTCCCCGGCTCCTGGGGCGGAGGAGGAACCCCTTCCGCTGTCGCTTCCCGACCCAGCACCACTTTTAAAAATGCTCAGTGGGGACTCCTCTGCCGACGATCGTGGGGGTGGGATCTGGGCAGAGCCAGGGCCAGATGGAGCGGCCGGGCCGTTTGCCGTATCTCGTGCGGTCGATGGGCCGGCTGCTGGCGGCGACCTCCCGGAGGGGGACGGAGACTCGGTGGGGGACGCAGGAGAAGATCTAGAGACCATCGCCAGTGAGGCGGTGGATCTGCTCGCGGCCGCCGCTGAGACCCTCCTCATTCCTGTAAAGGAACTCCGGGACTTTTTGGTCCAGTGCCGGGGTCGCCGCGACCAAGCACGTCTGGCCCGGGAAAGATGGTCTGAGCCAGTGTTGCTCGTCGCTTCCGTCCGCACCGCAGCTAAAAGCATGGCCGCGGGCGGGCCCTTATCAAAGGCGCAATGCCTTGAGCTGCGCCGGCTACAAAAAGTTCCTCGCTGGGCTGCTGAAGGAGTGGAGGTCAACAAACGACTCCACTCCCCCCCCACAATAGGTTAGGTAGAGGTTGCACTATGCTCTAGTCATGAAGATAACCATAGCCAGCCTCAACATCAACGGCGGCAGAGGGGCACGCCGTAGATTTGACAATTTTTCGCTCCTGCGGGAGGGGAAATATGCGGTGGAGCCTTTCCTGCGCCTCTTGCGGACGAGGTTGACGGGACTGGCTCTGCAAGGGCCGGGCGTGGAAGTCGTCCTCTCGGCTTACGCCGATGACGTGCTCCTCGCGGTAGAGGATCCCGCTGACCTGCGGAGGATGTGTGAGTGCCAGGAGATTTATTCGACCGCGTCCTCCGCCAGAATCAATTGGGAGAAATGTTCCGGACTCCTGGTGGGTCAGTGGCGGGTGGACTCCCTGCCGGAGGAGCTCAGGCTTTTTGCCTGGAGCACGACCCATCTCCTCTATCTGGAAGTCTACCTTAGCCCCGACGAGGAAGTGTGGGTGGCGAACTGGCAGGAGCTGGAGGCCAAGGTCGCCGCTCGCCTAGGCCGCTGGACAGGACTGCTCCGAGTGCTGTCCTACAGGGGTCGAGCGCTAGTCATAAACCAGCTGGTGGCAGCCATGTTGTGGTACCGGCTGGTCACTTTGAGCCCTCCCCCTGCGTTTGTCGCCAAGATACAGAAGAAGCTGGTGGACTTCTTCTGGAACAACAGGAAGCACTGGGTCTCTGCCGCGGTCTTGAGTCTCCCGCTTGGGGAGGGTGGTCAGTCGTTGTTGTGCGTCAGCGCCCAGCTCGCGACTTTCCATCTTCAGACCCTGCAGAGATATCTTTACGTCGAGCCTCCTCCTAGGTGGCCTGCTCTGGCAATGTATTTATTTCGCCAGCAGCACGGCCTCAACAACAACACGCAGCTCCTGTTTGTGAGTGTGGGGGCGTCAGGACCGCCCTCCGGGAGCTGCCTGTCTTTTACAAGGAACTCATCAGGGTCTGGAACAAAGTCTCCAGCAATCCCAGCTCTGCACCGGCTGGAGTGGCGGCCGTCCTGCAGGAGCCGCTGCTCGGGAATCCGTAACTCCACGGCCGAGGTTTTTTGTGGCGGTCGGATGAGAGGGCTGTGGCTGGTGAGGTGACCAGAGTCAGGGACCTGCTCGATGGCGGAGGAGCGGGCTGGATGGCGCCAGACACGCTGGCACGGCGCCTAAATTCTGCCAACGTCCGCAATGCGGCCGATGCCATCGAGTCGCTAAAAAGAGCTCTGGTCCCCGACTCCGTTTGGTGCATCGAGAAGGCTCAAGCACGTGGGGAGATCCCGTCCGAACTGACCCCCGTCCGGACAGAATTCCTCATTGGCGCCAAACCCCGGAACCTCCCTCGGGGGCCGGCGCCTCACAACTTGAGCCGCCTCGGGGAAATCCCCTCCGTGCCTTTCAGTTCCACGCGGAGGGGTTTCCTGTACGGGCTGCTCCTGCACACTCTCAACTTTGCCAACCTCGCCTGCCGTCCGGACACGCCATGGCGTACCATCTTGCCGTCCGGAAGAGGCGCGGGTCACCGATGGAGGGCACTCGACGCAGGCGTCCTCCCAGTATTTATCGGGGACTTGGCCTGGAGGGTGGTGCACGGAGCAGTCCCGTGCAATAAATTATTAAGCCGGTTCACGGGCTCCCAGGCCGCCTTCAATTTCTGCGGTCTAAAAGAGTCCGTGTTCCATGTTTTTATTGAGTGCACGAGGTTGCAGTCCCTGTTTTGTTATTTAAAGGGGCTGCTCCTGAAATTCTGGCTGCACTTCAGTCCCACACTCCTGATCTTCGGGCACCCTGTGCGGAGGGGAGCGGGTTGGTCCGAGGGCCTCCTCGTTGGACGGCTCCTGGGCACGGCCAAGGGAGCCATCAGCCGGTCCAGGCAGCGGGCGGTCGTGGGGGTCGTTCAGCCAGACTGCCTGCCTCTCTTCCGCTCTTACATCCAGTCCAAGCTGTCCTTGGAGATGGAGCACGCGGTGTCCACCGGTACGCTCGCGGCCTTCCACGAGAGGTGGGCACCGGAGGGACTGGAGTGCATCATCACGCCCGGCAACCAAGTTTTAATTTGACTTTAGGTGTTTAATTGCCGGTGCTTTTCGTGTCCCCCTCCCCTTTTGTAGGGGGCACTTGGATAAAAATTCAATTCTGTGCCCAAAAAAAAAAGGACATTGTAAATGTTGGCGTTTCCCCCAGATCGGGGGCACGGTTTAATGTTTTTTGTTTACTCCTAAAGGAGTTTATGCACAAGGAACAATGGTGGCGCTTTGGAGGCGTGGCCTATTCACTTGGAGCTGTGCTGCTGAGAGAGAAGGAACTCCCTGCTTTGCTCCTGTCTGGGAGGCCTTGAGTGAGCCCTGAGACCAGCCCAGGAATAGGAGGAGGAAGGAAGGGGCTATATTACCATTCTTCCAGAGGGATAGGAGGAGAGCAGAAGACTGCAACAACTTGATTAATTCTACAAAGATTTGGAGAAAGGGGGAAAAAACAACTGTGTGGAAGGAGGGAAAGACTTCTTCAACCAGATGTGGGTGTGTTTTGGTGCATTCCCCAATAGACTTTGTTGTATCGGTGGGGGGAGGAAAGAAGACCTATCGAGGGCCGGAACATCGCGGAGGGTGTGTGTGTGTGTGTGGAAGTGTGTGTGGGGGTCTTGCCTACAGCTAGGCCCACACTCCACTGAAGCACCCCTCCCCCATTTCCTAGCCTGGGATAGCTGGAGCTACCAGGCTGAAGAAAGTCAATCACCCTAATTAACATGGTTGGGAGTGTGTAACTGTGTGGCTCCAGCTGCCCCAGGTGAAGACATCTTCTCCACCCACCCGAAGACCACCCCAAAGACTCTTTTGTTTGACATCTGGGAGTGCACCCACCCACTGCTGTGAGGGGAGACCTGCGCTCGCAGCTTCCCTCTTTCCCATCCCCCCTCTTCCTCTATCTATCTCGCTCTGTCTCTCCCCTCTCTCTCTGAGAGCCCTTTCCTCCTAATTAAAAAAAAACAAACAATTAAGACAACTGAGCAGAGGGAGCAAGGCCACTCCCCAATTGCCAACTAGGGGAGAGGTGTGCCTCTTTCAGAGCTCCCTCTCTTCAAATATTTAAACGAGGCCATTTAAGACCATTAAGGCCTGTGACTTTGGGGTGGGTGTAGCCGTTAAAGGGACCCCGTGAAGGCGACCGCATCCACGCCGGTGGCAGGGCCAGCTAGGCCATATGCGCAGGTGGCAAGCGCTTCCACGGCACCTCCTGCGTCTCCTGCTGCCTGCCACCATTCAGACTGATAATTAAAAAACACGGGGTCAAGAGCTACACTCACCCCACAATGAGCATCGAGCAGTGCGTGCGTGCGATGGCTGGGGTAGTCGGCACCTCGACCATTGTCGCAGCCTCCAAGATGTCTGGGAAGGCCGTGTTCTTCCTGGGGTCGGAGCGGGCGGTGTCCCTGGCCGTCGAAAAGGGGCTCACGGTGGGCAGGACGTTTCTGCCGGTAGACCCTCTCGAGGCCACCGCGCAGAGGGTCATTCTATCGAACGTCCCGCCCTTTGTTCCCGCTGAGCTACTCCTCCCTCACCTACACCAACTGGGGGAGGTAAGGTCGGGGATCAACCCCATACCGCTCGGCCTCAGGGAGAACAGCCTGCGCCATGTGATCTCCTTCCGCCGCCAGCTCTTTGTCCGGCTGCCGCGGGAGGAGACAACAGAGGGCAATTTTAATGTGGGGCATGAGGGGACTGCCTACCGCGTCTTCTGGACGTCGGACGGCGTGCGTTGCCATGCCTGTAGGGAGGTGGGACACGTTCGCAAGAACTGCCCCGCCTCCAAAGCCGCCAAACCACCGAAGGCGGCCAAGGCTGGCGCCGCCACCACCCCTCCCCCTAGTTGCGTTCGCGTGCCGGAAGCCGTCGGTGCGCGGGCATCGTCGGGGGCCTTTGTTTTCAGGGCCTCCGGCGGGGGGGAGGGAGAGCGTCCGGCCGGAAGGAAGGCGCGGAAGAAGACGAAACATCTCGAGGCGGGTCCCTTCGGTGCGCCAGACAATCTGTTTATCACGCTCAGCCCAACCCCGTCACCGGCGAGCGCGGGGTGCCCTGAGCCCGTGCCCGAGCCCTCGATCAATACCGCAGAGGTGTTCGGGCGCGGGCATGATAAGGAAAAGGGGGGAGTGGAGCAGGAGGCCTCGGCAGACATGGGGGTCTCCTTGCCTCCGCTCACTCCCAGGAACAAAAGGAGGCGCCGCTCCAATGAGGCGGAGGGGGAACAACATCCCTCCGTGGAGAAGTCGGTGCCCGCCGCGTGTCCCGCGTCCCCCACCAGCGCCCCCAAGCTGCGCTGTAGGCGAGAGGAGTCTGTCCCCGGGGAGGGTGAGACATTCGAGGCTGCCCAGCCGCTGCCTCCCGGGGATGGCGTGAAAGATCTGCCTGTCGTGGGGGGCGTGGGGCCAGCGGAAGAATGTGTAGCCGCTGGATCGAGCGTCTCGGGGACTGAGGCGGGCGGGGCCGAAAAGGCCAAACCAGAGCCCGCTCAGCCAATACCCAACTTCCCCCGGGATTTGCTCGACTCGGCAGAAACTGACACTGCAGACAACTGTAATATACATCCACACGCTGGGCCGGGGTTGGCGGTGGGGAGGGGGAAGAACAACAAAGCTCGCCCCCTACTTTGGAGCTGAGGGACTTGATGGACCTGGAGAATTTCCTAAACCAGGTCTCTCCATGTTCCCCGGATCCTGGGGCGGAGGAGGAACCCCTTCCGCTGAAGCTTCCCGACCCAGCACCAATTTTAGAAGAGCCCAGTGGGGACACCTCTGCTGACGATTCTGGGGGTGGGATCGGAACAGAGCCAGGGCCAGATGGAGCGGCCGGGCCGTTTGCCGTATCTCGTGCGGTCGACGGGCCGGCTGCTATTGGCAACCTCCCGGAGGGGGACGGGGACTCGGTGGGGGCCGCGGGTGAAGATCTCGAGTGCATCGCCTGTGAGGAGGTGGTTCTGCTCGCGGCCGCCGCTGAGACCCTCCTCATTCCTGCAAAAGAACTCTGGGACTTTTTGGTCCAGTGCCGGGGTCGCCGCGACCAAACCTGACTGGCCCTGGAAAGATGGTCTGAGCCGGTGTTGCTCATCGCTTCCGTCCACGCCGCCACTAAAACCATGGCCGCGGGTGGGCCCTTATCAAAGGCTCAAGGCTTTGAGATGAGCCGGCTCCAAAAGTTCCTCGCTGGGCTGCTGAAGGAGTGGAGGTCAACAAACGACTCCACTCCCCCTCCCACAATAGGTTAGGTAGAGGTTGCACTATGCTCTAGTCATGAAGATAACCATAGCCAGCCTCAACATCAACGGCGGCAGAGAGGCACGCCGTAGATTTGACAATTTTTCGCTCATGCGGGAGGGGAAATATGCGGTGTGCTTCCTGCAAGAAACCTACACCGTTCCGGGAGATGAAGCCACGTGGCTCCTGGAATGGCAAGGAGAGGTCCGCATGAGGCACATCACTACCACTTCTAGTGGGGTGGCCATCTTGTTGGCCCCGCATTTTCAGCCGGAGATCTTGGGGGTCGAGGATCTCGTTCCAGGCCGCTTGCTGCACGTAAAGGTTCGCCTGGGGGACGTGCCACTCCATCTCGTGAACGTGTACGCCCGTCAGCCCGGCCCGCAGCAAGTGCGCTTCTTCGAAGAAGTGTTCGCTCTTCTTGGCTCCGTCGACGTCGGCGACTGCATTATCCTCGGGGGGGGGGGATTTTAACTGCACCCTCGAGGCGATGGACCGCTCCAGTGCCCCGCAGAGCATGACGGTGATGGAGAAGTTGAGGGACCTGGTCGGGTCCTTCGACTTGGTGGACGTCTGGCGAAATCTCCATCCCGACTCCAGCGCCTTTACTTGGGTGAGGCCTGGAGTAGGATGGTCCACAGTCGACCGCGTTTACGTGTCTCGGGCAGACGTTTCCTGCGTCCTGGCGGCCTCCATGCGGCCGGTGCCATGTTCGGACCACCACCTGGTCTGGGCGGAGCTCGCTTCGCTCCGCACGAGAACGGGGTCCGCATAGTGGTATTTTATCAACCAGCTGCTGGAGGACGTTTCTGGGCCGACAGGAGAAGGAAGCAGGGTGGCTTCCCCTCCTTGAGGCTATGGTGGGACGTGGGCAAGGCTCACGTCCGCGTCTTCTGTCAAGAATACGCGAGCGGCTCGACCAAGAGGCGGGCGGCCAGGGTCGGGCGCCTGGAAAAAGAGGTGCTCGAACTGGAGCCCGTCTCGGTCAAGTCTTCCAGGACCCGGCCCTGCGGATGGTGTACGAAGCGAAGACGGCCGCGCTGAAGGATCTGCAGCTCGTCGGGTCCCGAGGCGCGTTCGTGAGGTCGCGGATCCGGTTCCTGCGGGATCTGGACCGTGACTCCGCCTTTCTTCTACTCGCTGGAAAAAAGAGAGGGTGTCGGTAAGCAGCGCTTGACGCTGCTGGCCGACGACGGCTCTCTATCTCGGATCCGGAGGGCGTCAACAACATGGCCCGTGAATATTACGGGGCTCTGTTCTCTCCGGATCCGTCCAGCGAGGAAGTGCATAGAGTTTTGTGGGAGGACCTGCCGAAGGTCAGCCCGGAGGGCGCCGAAAATCTGGAAGCTCCGCTAAGCCTGGCGGAGCTGACCGGTGCCCTCGACCGGCTCTCGAGGGGAATATCCCCGGGGCTGGACGGGCAGACCGTGGAGTTCCACAGGGCGTTCTGGGACGTCCTGGGGAGCGACTACGCGCGGGTCCTGGGGGAAAGTCTGGCGACCGGGGAGATGCCCCTCTCTTGGCGCAGGGCAGTCATCGTCCTGCTGCCTAAGAAGGGCGATCTCCGCCTCCTTAAAAACTGGCGCCCGGTCTCCCTCCTCAGCACGGACTACAAAATCTTTGCCAGGGCGATGTCTGCTCGCCTTGGTGCCGTGCTGGACCACATGATCCACCCCGACCAGTCCTGCACGGTCCCGGGCCGGACAATCCACGCTAACATCCATCTGGTCCGGGACCTCATCCATCATTTCCAGGAGGCTGGTCTGACGGTCGCCTTCCTATCCCTCGACCAAGAGAAGGCGTTCGACAGGGTGGATCACGACTATCTGCTCGGAACTCTGCGCGCTTTCGGCTTCGGGACGCATTTCGTCGCCCGGATCCGACTTTTGTACGCCGCCGTGGAGTGTGTGATTAAGGTTAACGGGTCCTTGACGGCGCCCCTTCGCTTTAGGAGAGGGGTGATCCAGGGATGCCCCATGTCTGGCCAGTTATACGCCGTCTGCGTGGAGCCTTTCCTGCGCCTCTTGCGGACGAGGTTGACGGGACTGGCTCTGCAAGGGCCGGGCGTGGAAGTCGTCCTCTCGGCTTACGCCGATGACGTGCTCCTCGCGGTAGAGGATCCCGCTGACCTGCGGAGGATGCGTGAGTGCCAAGAGATTTACTCGGCTGCATCCTCCGCCAGAATCAACTGGGAGAAATATTCCTGGTTCCTGGTGGGTCAGTGGCGGGTGGACTCCCTGCCGGAGGAGCTCAGGCCTTTTGCCTGGAGCACGACCCATCTCCTCTACCGGGGAGACTACCTTCGCCCCGACGAGGGAGCCTGGCCGGCGAACTGGCAGGAGCTGGAGGCCAAGGTCGCCGCTCGCCTAGGGCGCTGGACAGGACTGCTCCGAGTGCTGCCCTACAGGGGTCGAGCGCTAGTCATAAACCAGCTGGTGGCCGCAATGCTGTGGTACCTGCTGGTCACTTTGACCCCTTCCCCTGCGTTTGCCACCAAGATACAGAAGAAGCTGGTGGACTTCTTCTGGAACAACAGGAAGCACTGGGTCTCTGCCGCGGTCTTGAGTCTCCCGCTTGAGGAGGGCGGTCAGTCGTTGGTGTGCGTCAGCGCCCAGCTTGCGAATTTCCATCTTCAGACCCTGAAGAGATACCTTTACGTCGAGCCCCCTCCTAGGTGGTGTGCTCTGGCGAGGTATTTCTTCCGCGAGTAGCACAGCCTCAACTACGACACGCAGCTCCTGTTTGTGAGTGTGGGGGGCGTCAGGACAGCCCGCCGGGAGCTGCCTGTCTTTTACAAGGAACTCATCAGGGTCTGGAACAAAGTCTCCACCAAGCGCAGCTCTCCGCCGGCTGGAGTGGCGGCCGTCCTGCAGGAGCCGCTGCTCGGGAATCCGTACCTCCACGGCCGAGGTTTTAGGTGGCGGTCGGACGAGAGGGCTGTGGCTGGTGAGGTGACCAGGGTCAGTGACCTGCTCGATGGCGGAGGAGCGGGCTGGATGGCGCCAGACACGCTGGCGCGGCGCCTAAATTCTGCCAATGTCCGCCACGCGGCCGATGCCATCGAGTCGCTAAAAACAGCTCTGGGCCCCGACTCCTTTAGGTGCATCGAGGAGGCTCAAGCACGTGGGGAGATCCCGTCCGAACTGACCCCCGTCCAGACGGAATTCCTCATCGGCGCCAAACCCCGGAACCTCCCTCGGGGGCCGGCGCCTCACAACTTGAGCCGCCTCGGGGAAATCCCCTCCATGCCTTTCAGTTCCACGCAGAGGGGTTTCCTGTACGGGCTGCTCCTGCACACTCTCAACTTTGTCATCCTCGCCTGCTGTCCTTACACGCCATGGCGTACCATCTTGCCGTGCGGAGGAGGCGGGGGTCCTCGATGGAGGGCACTCTACGCAGGGGTCCTCCCACTATTTGTCGGGGACTTGGCCTGGAGGGTGGTGCACGGAGCAGTGCCGTGCAATAAATTTTTAAGCCGGTTCACGCGCTCCCAGGCCGCCTGTAATTTCTGCGGTCTGGAAGAGTCCGTGTTCCATGTTTTTATTGAGTGCACGTGGTTGCAGCCCCTGTTCTGTAATTTAAAGGGGCTGCTCCTGAAATTCTGGCTGCACTTTAGTCCCACACGCCTGATCTTCTGGCACCCTGTGCGGAGGGGAGCGGGTAGGTCCGAGGGCCTTCTCGTAGGACTGCTCCTGGGCACGGCCAAGGGGGCCATCAGCCGGTCCAGGCAGCAGGCGGTCGAGGGGTTCGTTCAGCCATACTTCCTGCCTCTCTTCTGCGCATACATCCGGTCCAGGGTGTCCTTGGAGATGGAGCACGCGGTGTCCACCGGTACGCTCGCGGTCTTCCGCGAGAGGTGGGCACCAGAGGGACTGGAGTGCATCGTCACGCCCGGCAACCAAATTTTAACTTGATTTTATATTTTTAAGTTAATTTGTTTTAATTGCCGGTGCTTTTAGTGTCCCCCTTCCCTTTTATAGGGGGCACTTGGAAAAAAAATTTGATTCTGTGCCCCAAAAAAAAAAAAATTTAAAAAAGGGACTTGTAAATGTTGGTGTTTCCCACAGATCGGGGGGCACGGTTTAATTATTTTGTTTACTCCTAAAAGAGTTTGATGCACAAAGACCAATGGTGGAGCTTTGGAGGCGTGGCCTCTTCACTTGGAGCTGTGCTGCTGAGAGAGAAGGAACTCCCTGCTTTGCTCCTGTCTGGGATGCCTTGACTGAGCCCTGAGAACAGACCAGGAATAGGAGGAGGAAGGAAGGAGCTTCATTACCATTTATCCAGAGTGAGAGGAGGAGAGCAGAAGACTGCAACACCATTATTATTCCTACGAAGAGTTCGAGAGAGGGGAAAAAAAAAGAACAACAACTTACCAGTGTGGAAGGAGGGAAAGACTTCTTCAACCAGAGGTGGGTGTGTTTTGGTGCATTCCCCAAAAAGACTTTGTTTTATCGGTTGGGGGGAGGAAAGAAGACCAATTGAGGGCCGGAACATCGCGGGGTGTGTGTGTGTGTGTGTGTGTGTGTGTTGAAGTGTGTGTGGGGGTCTTGCCTACAGCTAGGCCCACACACCACTGAAGCACCCCTCCACCATTGCCTAGCCTGGGATAGCTGGAGCTACCTGGCTGAAGAAACTCAATCACCCTGAATAACATCGGTGGGAGTGTGTACCTGTGTGGCTCCAGCTGTCCCAGGTGAAGACATCTTCTCCACCCACCCGAAGACCACCCCAAAGACTGTTTTGTTTGACATCTGGGGAGTGCACCCACCCATCGCTGTGAGGGGAGACCAGCCCTCGCAGCTTCCCTCTTTTCCACGTCGCCTGGCTCTTTCACTCTTTCTCTGTCTCTCCCCTCTCTCTCTGAGAGCCTTTCCTCCCAATTGGGAAAAAAAGACAAGAACAATTAAGACAACTGAGCAGAGGGAGCAAGGACCCTCCCCAATTGCCAACTAGGGGAGAGGTGTGCCTCTTTCAGAGCTCCCTCTGTTCAAATACTTAAACGAGGCCATTTAAGACCATTAAGGCCTGTGACTTTGGGGTGGGTGTAGGCCTTAAAGGGACCCTGTGATGGCGACCCCATCCACGCCGGTGGCAGGGCCAGCGAGGACATATGCGCAGGTGGCAACCGCTTCCACGGCACCTCCTGTGCCTCCTGCTGCCCTGCCACCATTCAGACTTATAGCCAAGAAACACGGGGTCAAGAGCTACACTCACCCCACAATGAGCATCGAGCAGTGCGTGCGGGCGATGGCTGGGGTAGTCGGCCACTCGGCCATTGTTGCAGCCTCCAAGATGTCTGGGAAGGCCGTGTTCTTCCTGGGGTCAGAGCGAGCGGTGTCCCTGGCCATTGAAAAGGGGCTCACGGTGGGCGGGACGTTCCTGCCGGTGCATCCTCTCGAGGCCACCGCGCAGAGGGTCATCATTTCAAACGTCCCGCCCTTTGTTGCCGCTGAGCTCCTCCTTCCTCACCTACACCAACTGGGGGAGGTAAGGCCGGGGATCAACCCCATACCGCTCGGCCTCAGGGAGAACAGCCTGCGCCATGTGTTCTCCTTCCGCCATCAGCTCTTTGTCCGGCTGGCGCGGGAGGAGACGACGGAGGGCTATTTTAATGTGGTGCACGAGGGGACTGCCTACCGCGTCTTCTGGACGTCGGACGGCGTGCGGTGCCATGCCTGCAGGGAGGTGGGGCACGTTCGCAAGAACTGCCCCGCCTCCAAAGCCGCCAAACCACCGAAGGCGGCAAAGGCTGGTGCCGCCGCCACCCCTCCCCCGAGTAGCGTCCACGTGCCGGGAGCCGTAGGTGCGCGGGAATCGTCGGAGGCCTTTGTTTTCACGGCCTCCGGCGGGGGGGAGGGAGAGCGTCCGAGCGGAAAGAAGGCACGGAAGAAGACGAAACATCTAGAGGCGGGACCCCTCAGTGCGCCAGACAATCTGTTTACCGCGCTCGGGCCAACCCCGTCACCGGCGAGCGCGGGGTGCCCTGAGCCCGTGCCCGAGCCCTTGACCAGTATCACAGAGGCGCTCGGGCGCGGGCAAGAAAAGAAAAAGGCGGGGGTGGAGCGGGAGGCCTCGTCAGACATGAAGGTCTCCCTGCCTCCACGCCCTCCCAGGAACAAAAGGAGGTGCGGCTCCAATGAGGCGGAGGGGGAACAACATCCCTCCGCGGAGGAGTCGGTGCCCGCCGCGTGTCCCGCGTCCCCCACCAGAGCCCCCAAATTGCGCTGTAGGCGCGAGGAATCTGTACCCGGGGAGGGTGAGGCAGTCGAGGCTGCCCGGCCTCTGCCTCCCGGGGATGGCGTGAATGATCTGCCTGTCGTGGGGTGCGTGGGGCCAGCGGTGGAATGCGTAGCCGCCGGGTCGAGCGTGCCCGGGACTGAGGCAGCCGGGGCCGAACAGGCCGAACCTGAGCCCGCCCAGCTATTAATTATCTGCCCCCTAGAGTCGCTCGGCCCGGAAGAAACTGAAAATGGATTAATTTTAACGATTCTGTACACGCTGGGCCGGGGGGGTGGCGGCGGGGAGGGGGAAGAACAACAACCTTCGCCACCTACTTTGGAGCTGGGGTACTTGGTGGACCTGGAACATTACTTTGACCAGGTCTCTCCGTGTTCCCCGGTTCCTGGGGCGGAGGAGGAACGCCTTCCGCTGTCGCTTCCCGACCCAGTACCAATTTTACAAGAGCCCAGTGGGGACTCCTCTGCCGACGATCCTGGGGGTGGGATCGGGGCAGAGCCGGGGCCAGATGGAGCGGCCGGGCCGTTTGCCGTACCTCGTGCGGTCGACGGGCCGGCTGCTGACGGCGACCTCCCGGAGGAGGACGGGGACTCGGTGGGGGACGCGGGTGAAGATCTCGAGTCCATCGCCAGTGAGGCGGTGGATCTCCTCGTGACCGCCGCTGATTCCCCCGTCATTCCCGTAGAGGAACTCCGGGACTTTTTGGTCCAGAGCCAGGGTCGCCGCAACCAAACCCATCTGGCCCGGGAAAGATGATCCGAGCTGGGGCTGCTCATCGCTTCCGTCCGCACCGCCACTAAAACCATGGCCGCGGGCGGGCCCTTACTAAAGGCGCAAGGCCTTGAGCTGCGCCGGCTCAAAAGGTTCCTCGCTGGGCTGCTGAAGGAGTGGAGGTCAACAAACGACTCCACTCCCCCCGCCACAATAGGTTAGGTCGAGGTTGCACTATGCTTTTGTCATGAAGATAACCATAGCCAGCCTCAACATCAACGGCAGCAGAGAGGCACGCCGTAGATTTAACAATTTTTCGCTCCTGCGGGAGGGGAAATATGCGGTGTGCTTCCTGCAAGAAACCCACACCTTTCCGGGAGACGAAGCCACGTGGCTCCTGGAATGGCAAGGAGAGGTCCTGATGAGCCACCTCACTGCCACTTCTAGTGGGGTGGCCATCTTGCTGGCCCCGCATTTTCAGCCGGAGATCTTGGGGGTCGAGGAGCCCATGCCAGGCCGCTTGCTGCACGTAACGGTTCGCCTGGGGGACGTGCCGCTCCATCTCGTGAACGTGTACGCCCCTCAGCCCGGCCCGCAGCAAACGCGCTTCTTCGAAGAGGTGTCCGCTCTTCTTGGCTCCGTCGACGTCGGCGACTGCATTGTCCTCGGGGGGGATTTTAACTGCACCCTCGAGGCGAGGGACGGCTCCGGTGCCCCGCAGTGCATGACGGCGATGGAGAAGTTGTGGGACCTGGTCGGGTCCTTCGACTTGGTGGACGTCTGGCGAAATCTCCACCCCGACCCCAGCGCCTTTACTTGGGTGAGGCTTGGAGTTGGATGGTCCACAGTCGACCGCCTTTACGTGTCTCGGGGGTACGTTTCCTGTGTCCCGGCGGCCTCCATGCGGCTGGTGCCGTGTTCGGACCACCACTTGGTGTGGGCGGAGCTCGCTTCGCTCCGCGCGAGGACGGGGTCCGCGTACTGGCACTTTAACAACCAGCTGCTGGAGGACGTGCGGTTCCAGGACTCGTTCCGTCGTTTCTGGTCCGACTGGAGAAGGAGGCAGGGGGGCTTCCCCTCCTTGAGGCTATGGTGGGACGTGGGCAAGGCTCACGTCCGCGTCTTCTATCAAGAGTACGCGAGGGATTCGACCAAGAGGCGGGCGGCCAGGGTCGGGCGTCTAGAAAAAGAGGTGCTCGACCTGGAAGCCCATCTCGGTCAAGTCGTCGGGGACCCGGCCCTGCGGACGGTGTACGAAGCGAAGAAGGCCCCGCTAAATGACCTGCAGCTCGTCGGGTCCCGAGGCGCGTTCGTGAGGTCACGGATCCGGTTACTGCGGGATCTGGACCGCGACTCCCCCTTCTTCTACTCGCTGGAAAAAAGGCAGAGTGTCCGTAAGCAGCTCTTGACGCTGCTGGCCGACGACGGCTCTATCTCGGATCCGGAGGGCGTCAACAACAGGGCCCGTGAATATTACGGTGCCCTGTTCTCTCCGGAGCCGTCCAGTGAGGAAGCGCGTAGAGTTTTGTGGGAGGACCTGCCGAAGGTCAGCCCGGAGGGCGCCGAAAATCTGGAAGCTCCGCTAAGCCTGGCGGAGCTGACTGGCGCCCTCGACCGGCTCTCGAGGGGAAAATCCCCGGGGCTGGACGGGCTAACCGTGGAGTTCCACAGGGCGTTCTGGGACGTCCTGGGGGGCGACTACGCGCGGGTCCTGGGGGAAAGTCTGGCGACCGTGGAGATGCCCCTCTTTTGGCGCAGGGCAGTCATCGTCCTGCTGCCTAAGAAGGGTGATCTCCGCTGCCTTAAGAACTGGTGCCCGGTCTCCCTCCTCAGCACGGACTACAAAATCTTCGCCAGGGCGATGTCTGCTTGTCTTGGTGCCGTGCTGGACCACATGATCTATCCCGACCAGTCCTACACGGTCCCGGGCCGTCAATCCAGGATAACATCCATCTGGTCCGGGACATCATCCATTATTCCAAGGAGGCTGGTCTGTCGGTCGCCTTCCTATCTCTCGACCAAGAGAAGGCGTTCGACAGGGTGGATCATGACTATCTGCTCGGAACTCTGCGCGCTTTCGGCTTCGGGACGCATTTCGTCGCCCGGATCCGACTTTTGTACACCGCCGCGGAGTGTCTGATTAATGTTAACGGGTCCTTGACGGCGCCCCTTCGCTTTGGGAGAGGGGTGCGCCAGGGATGCCCCATGTCCGGCCAGTTATACGCCGTTTGCGTGGAGCCTTTCCTGCGCCTCTTGCGGACGAGGTTGACGGGACTGGCTCTGCAAGGGCCGTGCGTGGAGTTCGTCCTCTCGGCTTATGCCGATGACGTGCTCCTCACGGTAGAGGATCCCGCTGACCTGCGGAGAATGCGTGAGTGCCAGGAGATTTACTCGGCCGCATCCTCCGCCAGAATCAACTGGGAGAAATGTTCCGGACTCCTGGTGGGTCAGTGGCGGGTGGACTCCCTGCCGGAGGAGCTCAGGACTTTTGCCTGGAGCACGACCCATCTCCTCTATCTGGGAGTCTACCTTAGCCCGGACGAGGAAGTGTGGGTGGCGAACTGGCAGGAGCTGGAGGCCAAGGTCGCCGCTCGCCTAGGGCGCTGGACAGGACTGCTCCGAGTGCTGTCCTGCAGGGGTCGAGCGCTAGTCATAAACCAGCTTGTGGCCGCCATGTTGTGGTACCGGCTGGTCACTTTGACCGCTCCACCTGCGTTTGTCGCCAAGATACAGAAGAAGCTGGTGGACTTCTTCTGGAACAACAGGAAGCACTGGGTCTCTGCCGCGGTCTTGAGTCTCCCGCTTGGGGAGGGCGGTCAGTCGTTGGTGTGCGTCAGCGCCCAGCTTGCTACTTTCCATCTTCAGACACTGCAGAGATACGTTTACGTCGAGCCCCCTCCTAGATGGCGTGCTCTGGCGACGTATTTCTTCCGCCAGCAGCGCGACCTCAATTACGACATGCAGCTCCTGTTTGTGAGTGTGGGGGGCGTCAGGACCGCCCTCCGGGAGCTGCCTGTCTTTTACAAGGAACTCATCAGGGTCTGGAACAAAGTCTCCACCAAACGCAGCTCTCCACCGGCTGGAGTGGCGGCCGTCCTGCAGAAGCCACTGCTCGGGAATCCGTACCTCCACGACCGAGGTTTTAGGTGGCGGTCGGATGAGAGGGCTTTGGCTGGTGAGGTGACCAGGGTCAGGGACCTGCTCGATGGCGGAGGAGCGGCTTGGATGGCGCCAGACACGCTGGCGTGGCGCCTAAATTCTGCCAACGTCCGCCGCGCGGCTGATGCCATCGAGTCGCTAAAAACAGCTCTGGGCCCCGACTCCATTAGGTGCATCGAGGAGGCTCAAGCATGCGGGGAGATCCCATCCGAACTGACCCCCGTCCGGACGGAATTTCTCATCGGCGCCAAACCCCGGAACCTCCCTCGGGGCCGGCGCCTCACAACTTGAGCCGCCTCGGGGAAATCCCCTCCGTGCCTTTCAGTTCCGCGCGGAGGGGTTTCCTGTACGGGCTGCTCCTACACACTCTCAACTTTGCCATCCTTGCCTGCCGTCTGGACACGCCATTGCGTACCATCTTGCCGTCCAGAGGAGGCGGGGGATCCTGATGGAGGACACTCTACGCAGGGTTCCTCCCACTATTTGCCGGGGACTTGGCCTGGAGGGTGATGCACGGAGCAGTGCCGAGCAATAAATTTTTAAGCCGGTTCACGGGCTCCCAGGCCGCCTGCAATTTCTGCGGTCTGGAAGAGTCCGTGTTCCATGTTTTTATTGAGTGCACGAGGTTGCAGCCCCTGTTTTGTTATTTAAAGGGGCTGCTCCTGAAATTCTGGCTGCACTTCAGTCCCACTCTCCTGATCTTCGGGCACCCTGTGCGGAGGGGAGCGGGTAGGTCCGAGGGCCTCCTCGTAGGACTGCTCCTGGGCACGGCCAAGGGGGCCCTCAGCCGGTCCAGGCAGCAGGCGGTCGAGGGGGTCGTTCAGCCAGACTGCCTGCCTCTCTTCCGCGCATACATCCGGTCAAGGGTGTCCCTGGAGATGGAGCATGCGGTGTCCACCGGTACACTCGTTGCCTTCCGCAAGAGGTGGTCACCAGAGGGACTGGAGTGCATCATCACGCCCGGCAACCAAATTTTAACTTGATTTCATATTTTTAAGTTAATTTGTTTTAATTGCCGGTGCTTTTAGTGTCCCCCGCCCCTTTTATAGGGGGCACTTGGAGAAAAAATATGCTTTTGTGCCAAAAATAAACCTTGTAAATGTTGGTGTTTCCCCCAGATCGGGGGGCACGGCTTAATGTTTTTTGTTTGCTCCTAAAAGAGTTTCATGCACAAGGACCCCCAAGTCCCTCTGCATCGCAGCATTTTATAATTTCTCCCCATTCAAATAATATTCCCTTTTGCTGTTTTTTTTCCCTCAAGGTGGATGACCTCACACTTTCCGACATTGAATTCCATCTGCCAAATCTTAGCCCATTCTCTAACCTATCTAAATTTCTTTGCAGCCTCTCTGTGTCCTCTGCACAACCCGTTTTCCCACTAATCTTTGTGTCATCTGCAAATTGTGTTACACTATACTCTGTCCCCTCTTCCAGGTCATCTATATATATTGTAAACAGTTGTAGACCCAGCCCCGATCCCTGTGGCACACCACTAACCAGCGATTTCCGACCCAAAAAGGACCCATTTATCGCGACTCTCTGCTTTCTGTTAGCCAGCCAATTTTCTATCCATGCTAATACTTTTCCTCTGACTCCACGTGCCTTTATCTTCTGCAGTAACCTTTTGTGTGGCACCTAATCGAATGCCTTTTGAAAATCTAAATACAGCACATCTATCGGTACACCTGTATCCACCATGCTCTTTATATCCTCAAAGAATTCCAGTAAATTAGTTAAACATGATTTCCCCTTCATGAATCCATGCTGTGTCTGCTTGATTGCACTATTCAAATCTAGATATCCCGCTCTTTCTTCCTTAATGATAGTTTCAAGCATTTTCCCCACTACAGATGTTAAACTAACCGGCCTTTAGTTACCTGCCTTTTGCCTGCCCTCTTTTTTAAACAGAGGTGTTACATTAGCTGCTTTCCAATCCGCTGGTACCTCCCCAGAGTCCAGAGAGTTTTGGTGGATTTTAACGAATGCATCTGCTATAACTTCCACTATCTCTTTATCCCTGCGATGCATTTCATCAGGACCGGGGGACTTTTCTACCTTGAGTCCCATTAGCCTGTCCAGCACTACCCCACTAGTGATAGTGATTATCTCAAGGTCCTCCCTTCCCACATTCCTTTAACCAGCAATTTCTGGCATGGTTTTTGTGTCTTCCACTGTGAAGACCGAAGCAAAATAATTGTTTAAGCTCTCAGCAATTTCCACATTTCCCATTATTAAATCGCCCTTCTCATCCTCTAAGGGACCAACATTTACTTTAGAAACTCTTTTCCGTTTTACATATCGGTAAAAGCTTTTACTATCCGTAATCATGTTTTGCGCAAGTTTACCTTTGTAATCTATCTTTCCTTCCTTTATTGCTTTCTTAGTCGTTCTTGTCAATGAGAATGTCTCGATTGCATTTCAGTTCTTAACTAAAAAACAATAAAGGGCTTTTCTTCCATCGTGAGTTAAACACACAGCCGCTCAATTAATTATGTTTCCTATTTTGACCAATGTGAGGGCTGTTTATCTGAAGTAGGGTGTTTGCGGATCTTGGTCCCAAGGCTTGTACAGCCAGCGCTCCCAGCTCAGATACAGCATGAGTTAGAAACTGGGTGGAGTTCTCTCATTACAGGATTCCTGAAGGTAACTTCAGCTGAGAGGGAGTAAAGGGTAATTTTAACTCACTGTACCTCTCACACGCACCAGCGAGAGGAGAAAGGGAAACGTGTAATTCATGTAACCCCCACTGCCCCTCCTGCAGGGAGATGGGAAGTGAACCACTCTCTTTTTAATGCACTAAGTTGCCATCGTACATTCTAACCCATGATCTAAAAATTTTAAACTTGCCATATGAGTATTATATTCTGAAATAACTATTTATTTCACGTAATATTTTTAAATAGGGTTGGGGGTGCAACAGTCAATGTTAATTGTAAACTAACATGTTGAATTCTAATGGGCCATGTCTCAACTGGTGACTGAATCCTCTGCGGGTTTCTCACAGTTGTGTCCCTGATGTTGCTGAAGCCCATCGGTTGAATTGTTGCAATCGTTCGGCTGATGTCACATTGCGCCTCACACAGAACACATTTACACAGAGCGGAGGAGAATACATGTGAAAGTGAGTTTGTGTGTGTTCACATGTAAGTGTTTTGATGATTTTGTATAAGTTTGTGTTTTTGTGTAAGTGCACAATTACACATGAACACACAAAGACTTACATATAAAGACATACTAACAACCTGAAACATAATATTATACATAACTAGAATATAATGAAAACCATCATTGTCAAATCCAGTTATTGGTACTCTCTGAAACTTTGAACAAAACAATAATACACGTCAATCGAAACGCACACTAACACAACGGAAACTTATACACACTTACACAAGCATAGACACACATATCAATCCAGACACGCATACACAAAACACACTTACACACATTTACACACATATCAACACATATATCAATCTACACACACATTTACACAAAGCACACACACACTTACACACACATAAACACACACATCAATCCACACACACACACTTACACAAAACACATTTATACACACTTACACACAATAAAACACACACATCTACCCACACACACACTTGCAAAAACACACTTACACACACATCAATCCACACACACACTTACACAAAACACAAAAACAGACTTACACACAGGTAAATAAACACGTCAATCCACACACAGACTTGCACAAAACACACACACACTCGTAAACAAATGCATCAAATCAAATACAGATTTACACAAAACACACACACGCTTGCATGCAAACACACTATTGCACTTATACACACACATCAAAACACACACTTACACGAAACATACACACACAAACACTCACCAAACATGAACAACATTGAGACATAACCATACACTTACAGGAAAACACATACCTCAACACAATTACACAAGCATTGACATGCCTATAAATCCAAACACAAACTAACACAAAACACACACACACACACACTTACATGTGAACACAATGTTACACGAAAACTCACACACACTTACACCTCAACATAAACAAACATTTCGACATAACCACATATACATTTACAAACATGAACAAAGCATAATTTTAAAATTGAGTCATTATTATTTTATCCATTTTTGTAACTGCTGATAAAGCTTCATTTAGAAATACAAAGATCAAGGCCAAAATTATTAATCAATAACATAAAGGTATACATTGCGTACCAGTTCTTGTCATATTTTTGTAAAGCCAACCTCAGTAATGAATTCTGTGTGACCATGGTCTGTATAATTGTTCTCAGAGAAGTGATTCCTGCCACAGAGAGGGAGGGAGATAGAGATAACATAGAAAGTCAAAGGCAGTAGATAATATGAACTACTGTAAGGCTACAACAGCTGTAAATTTTCACAGCTTTTGAATGGGAGAAAAATGGTATAAAGTAACAGCTCTTCTACTCAGAAGGCAGTGCGAATCAAGCGAACAGGAGATAAGGAGTCGGCACCACGGTCAGCTCGAGAGGACGCTATCGAGAATTAGACTGTGACTATAATTTGTTAAGTATTACTTTTTGTAACAGAATGTAATTTACTTGATAAAACACTGTTTTTACTCACTATACCTGTATTACACGTATTTGGTATGATCTGAACAAGAGTCTCCCAGTTTGAATTAATTATATACCCTGGAAATAGCTGAATTGCTATAGTTAGCAAAGCGGCAAAAAGCTGCTCATTGGTTAAAAACTACATCTGGCGACCACGAAGGAACAAAACAAAGAGATATTGAACAAAATGCAATATACTCAATAATCAAGTTAATTGGGAACTCTTGTAATTTTTTCTCTCTATTTGAAAACAAGTTCTTGTGTGTCACCAGCAGATGCAAGGCAGATCAAATCTTGTGTAAGGTTGATTTACGTCAACTGCTAGTGACTGTTATCTTCATTAAGGAAGCTTACTTAAAAATAATTAATTTTCAGATGCCGGAGGAGTGTCTCTTGGAAGAGTCTCTTGGAAAAGTTAGAAAAAAGATGTGACGAAACGCAAGTGCAGACACTGTTGCTAGATTGCCTCGGGAAGAATCCGAATGTATCCCTTCAGGATACGGTCACTTTTATTGATGAACAGATTAAAGCTAAGAAATGGAAGCTGGGTAAGGCGATGAGTTAAGTCACCTGTGCAGCTTCGTACTTCGCAGGACGTCAATCAAAGGTCAAGAAAGAATTAGAGGATAAAATATCAGAACTGGAAAAAAAAATTCGGCTAAGAATGAAGAATTGCAGAAAATAGATTCAGACATTAAACAGAAAATTGTGAATTTGCAGAGTCAATTTGCCTCAGCTACTGCAGTAATGCAACAGCAGAGTATCAATGCAATTCACGTAGGGGCTGCAATGTAAACAATTAGGAAATCTTGAGATTTAAAAAGAAGATCTAAGCAGAGAGAATAACCGTCTCACCAAACAATGAGATGACTCATGGGGAACAATGATGGAGGCTTTGCATCGACCCCATCAAGGGATAAATTATAAGGTTGCAAATAGGAGCTCAGAATTATGATGAAGGTTATGAACTTATAATTGCTATGTAGGTAACACTTGCTTATGTAGGTACAGCGCAAATGTATAACGCATTGAACTGAATCCGTAACCTCTGTAATACTTAAACAGCCGGTCAGCAGTATTTTTACGTCCCTGAGGAAGAGATAAATAAGCAAGTACAGCCACTCTAACCGTCGGATAGACTGGGGTAGAGGGAAAAATGGAACAAAACAATGATGAGAGATGGACTGTTGCATTTAGCACTCAGAGCCCGTCGGATAAGAGTCGACAAATCAATGTAACTTCGCTGATATCAATAGACCTGTCGATGATTTTGCAGGAGGATAGCTCCTCTCCAAAACCTGTATAAGTTATGCTTGAAAACTCTTGTATTTCGGAGGTTCCAGGACTGAACCTTCCCATGCAATTGCTGGTAATAAAAGCCAGTTGATCGTGGGATTTCGTGTGTTCACATCCGTGGTCGTTATACAGTGGGAGAAAGGTGAGGTGTCGATGAACTATATCAGTTAGTCCACGTCGAAGAAAAGAAGCCTCCTTTTTAACCCCAACATTTGGCGTCATGAACCGGATGCAGACCTTCCGACCTGGATCACGTGACAGCTAAATGGGAGTGAGCATGTTTTTTACCACATGCAGCTGTAGCATTGACGGGGAAGGAGCTAATTTGTATAAAGAATTTGAAGGGGTCAGCTGCAGGACAACTTATAACGAACCACAGATGGTTGAAAACCAAGGGTGGGATAGGTGTATGCCTGAAAAAGAAGGAATGCAACCGCATGGGGAGTGGACCCCAGCGATTGTTAGAGGAAATATAAGGCGTATGTCCTGAAGCATGACGTGGTAATCACACAGTGAAGCTGGTATTGATCGTGTGCGGTGCAAACAAGAAGGAATACAACCTAAACCGTGGGGTGGGACCCCAGGATCCTATGCCAGTGGGATAAAATGCTCGCTGAGATAAATGGAAAATTAATAAAAGAAAAGAAAAATGTTGGATATCAAATTGAATTTACAAAGGACAGTTTGTTTTTATCAAAAGATAGAAATTTGACTTTGAAAGCTGCAGAGAAACAAAGATGTTGAGCAAAATGGACTGGAGGAAGATCATCAAAATACTAAACCTAATTTCAAGAAACGAGATTTAAATTGGCTGTGAAAAGCATATTGGTTGAAATATAAAAACTTATGAGTTAAACCCGACAAGGCTTTGTGCCGAGGAAGAGAAACAAAGATGTTTAACTATGGACTGGAGTAATGTCATCAAAAAATGATTAAGTTCAGATTCAAAAGGGGGGAAAGATCTAAGTTATGTGAACTCAGCACAGAAAGAAAAAACTGGGAATTACAGGATTCTTAAAAAGATGGACCGGCACCGAAGTTTAGATTTTGTGCCGAGTGAAAATAAAACACAAGATTTGCTCAGTGAACGGGACCATAAAAAAACAAAATGCTGGAATGTATATAGCTTGCGTGGAAATTGGATTTCTGTAAACAAAATAGCTATTAAAATGTGTGGTCTCGCTTTAAATCAATGAAAAACTCGTTGGCACGTATTTGAATTGGGTGTGTAGAGAAATTGGAGTTTAATCTAAAATGCTGCCTTTCCCGCTGAGAAAGTTTTATTTTGACAACTTTACCAATAATTTCTGCTATTTTAACGGATTCCTAATTTCTTATCAAGTTTTGAAAGCACAAAGACTTGGGGTAATATTTTCAGATGGATACCCGAAGTCACGTAATGACGCCAAACCTTCTTACAAACCTGTAGTGGAGTTAACCCTTTCCATTGAAAGATGTTTTATACTGGACATTATTAGTTTGGATTTCTTAATAAAAGAAAAAAGACTCACCTGACAGACAGAAGAAATGTGGGGATATTCAGAATGAAAACAAAACGAAGAAAGCCTATGTAATAATAATCACCTGCTACAGAGGACATTTAGATATTTAAACACATCAAATTCAAGAGTTAGAAGCTAAGATAAATAAGCTGGCAGAGAAAAAGACAGGATCAGATAGATAGCGCAGAGCACAGCCATAGCACCATCACCTACGGTAATAGAGATAATGTACCCCAAGGTGGGTAAGTGCAGTCCACAACCCCAACCTAACAGTCAATCAGACAGGGATAATGAGTTTGGAGTAGAGGTGGCCCCGGCACATGATAATGGCTATTTATCAGTGGCACGGATACGCACGACCACCATTCGCTCCAGCGGATGTAGAGCAGCCCACATTGCCATACAGGAGGTGCCCCTCAGCCCACAGGAGACAAATTCTATTGAATAAGTTACCACCCGCTAAAGCAAAATAGTAGAGATACAGAACTCTGACAAAAGACTGGAGTAGAATACTGTGACTCAAAAGGCAGGGAAAAGGGTTGGGGAGTACGGGGAACGAAAGTGGATTGAATACAAAAACCACTCTGGGGCTGATGACCGCAACAGAAATGATGCAGCATTCTTGAAAATGTTTAAGGATGGACTAGGAAAGGCACATCAAAAGATAATTAAGTGAGTATTTAAGACAGGAGATGATTATGATAAAACTTTGGAATGGGCAGAACATGTAGAGTGGTTAAAGTTAGAACAAGGGATAAATGAGCAAAAATAGCAGCAACAGCGTTAGCAGCAGAGACGAAGGAGGAAGAGACACACTCCCGCGCAGCTCCACTGATATGTTTAAACTGCAATCAGGAAGGTAACTTCAGTAGGGATTGCCTGCAGAAAAGCAGACGTTACAGCAATTCTAAAGGGACATGTCAAAATTGTGGTAAACTTGGACATTTGGCCAAAGATTGCTGGAGTTATGAGGAAGGCGCTGGATGGCGAGACCACAAACAGGCAAAGAAGGGAATACCATTAACCAGGGAAGATCTGATGGACATGCTCAGACAGGTACCAGCACCACTGGTACCACTGCCACCACCGCCCCAACCCGAGAACACCCAATAACCAACTTAGATTTGCCCCTGACCCATAGGACCATCAACATACAAGGAGAGAGTGGGGGATATCAGAAAGCAACCCGAAGTGAGATGGTGTTGTCGAAGTACAGGGTTAATGCTACCTGCTCAGTTTAGGTGCTGTCAGAATACAGAAGACAACATAAAGAAGGCATACAGAAGGCAGCGATACATTTCGGGAGAGAGGGGTACTGATAGTTCTTCAGCGTAATCGGATAATTTTGGGAGATAAGCACGAAACCGAATTAAGTTCGAAAACCCGGGACACCAGCAGCAACGAGTGGTAGGAACAAACATAATCCAACCCGAGTGGGAAACAAAGGGTGTATGGGGTAGCGTGTGCCAATTATACCCGACTCTGTGGGCACAATGCAAACAAGATTATGGATTAGCCGAGATATCACCCATCAAAATTCCTGGACCCGAACACAAAGCTCACCGACAGTTCCAATTAACACCCGAAGCTGAGGCAGCGGTCTGTCAGATAGTGCATGAATTAGAGGAGCAAAGTATATTGAAACATGTAATAGCCTCTATTAATTCACCTGTGTGGCTGATGAAGAAACCCGACAGGTCTTACCGATTGACTATCGATTATACCACCCTGAATAAGGTGACTTCCGGAGAACACCCAATAGTGGCAAGTCCAGCCACAATTTTTAATCGCCTGGATCCAGATCATAAGATATTCACCGTGCTGGATATAATGAATGGAACCTGGACCATTCCCTTAGCCAAAGAGTCTCAAGGAAAATTTGTCTTCAAGGTAAATGGATAACAAAACACATGGGCGAAGGTACCACTGGGATTCAATAACAGCTGGAGCATACTTCATCGAATATTGTCAGGGATTTTGGAACCAGTAGACTTAGGAGAAAGAAGGAGCGAAGTAACATATCTGGGATACATAATATCGTAAGGGAAGAAACAGATGCCCGAGGACAGTAAGGAACAATTCAATCAATCCCCAGACCAGGAACCGTGAAAGGGGTCAGGCAGGTACTCGGGCTATTAAACTACTGCAGAAATGTTATTCCCGAATATGCCAAGGTGGCCTAACCTATACAGAAACAGGTCAAAGGATGGGACCCCTCCTAAGAGCCAGTAAACTTGGGCCTAGATCAAGAAACTGCATGTGTGCGGTTAAAACAAACTCTCACAAGTCATCCAGCCCTGGGACTACCAGACCAGAATAGGCCCTTTCACGTCTATACCTACCATATTAACCATCATTATAACGCGGTGATGATTCAATTACATGGAGACAGGCATAGACCGTGGCATATTACTCAGATAAACCGCAATCTGCAGCTGCAGGACTGTCCAGGTGCGTTGCTGCCCTCGACTGTGCGGCTTGGGCCATCAGAGTTAACGAACCAATAATAATGTCAGGATGCATTATTCTACAAACCCAGCGTACCTTAGTAGAATTACTTAAAACTGGAAGGCTAAAAATGTATTCGATGCACAAATGGCGAGGTGGTAAATAATGTTCTCCCCCCTCCTCTCCCGCCACCCCCCACCACGCCCCCCGCCCCACTCAACAGGACGGTAACAATAATAAAAGACGCCTGCAGGGTGGATCATTACAGAGGGAGAGGAGCATCATTGTAGCACAACAGAAGATGAGGGAAGTAGTCAGGCAAGTGAAACCCTGCTTGAGGAGGCAGACATGGATCTACATGTAGATGAGTTTCGGCGCTATATCAATGGGACACCACAGACGGAATGGGTCGTGGTAGATAGCAGCGGTCAGGTCAAAGGGGAAGGACGGTTAGAAGACAATCTATCAGCTCAAGTGGTTGAATTTGTGGTTCTCACTGAGGCTCTGAGGCTTGCGAGGGCAAAATGAGTAAATATCTATACAGACTGTCGATATGCTATCGGAGTAGAGCATGATTATATGATAGCCTGGAGCAGACGGTGATACACGACCTCAGGAGGAGGACCGATTAAACATGAGGAGATTGGGAAACATCTAGTGGAAGCCTCCTTCCTACCCCAGGAGTGTGCGATAATAAAGATCAAAGCACACGTAAAAAATAATGATCAGTATGAACAGGGGAATGCATGGACAGATGAAGCAGCAAAGCGAGTGGCAGGTACACTGGCCGGGGAAGCCCAAGGCAGAGCATGTACAATTGGGCCTGAGGAAGTAAATATGCTTGAGGTACAGGGAGAGGCCACTCCGCAGGAACAGGAGGAGTGGAAGCAGAGAGGGCCAAACAAGGGACCGACGGGATATGGAGAAAAGATGGGAATGTGGTGGCCCCGGAATGCATCCAGGGGAGCCTATTAAATTTATACCACGGGTATGTGCATACAGGTAGAACCAACATGATAAGCTCGATATCCAGATGCTGGTGATGGATTTAGAGAACGACACTAAGAAACAGAAGTTCCAAACACCCCAAATAGGCAGTCAAGAGATTACCCCAGAGAGGGTCGGGATCGCATCCAAATGGATCGGTCTCTATCAGGTAATCATGGTAAATTATGGTACTTATAAGGAGTATCGGCAAGTGGAAACACTGGATCCAGTTAAAAAAGCATGACACTAACTAACCAGTGACGACCGGAAAATATTGCTTTTTGCAGGACTCAAGAGCTCGTGGAAATAACGTGGAGTAACGCAGCCTCATATCAGGGACAACAGACTGAGGGATGGCAAGGCCTGTATTACAGGAACTTGGGCGACATTAGTTTAATAAAACATCAAAAACACTGATGGTGAAGGACGGAACAACAGTAGAGTTAAATAACGGGCATAAAACAACGTAACAAGGAAACGAAACAACATTGGGGATGTGTCAATAATACGGGACCATAATTAGTGGGAATAAGACCGCGGTGTGTTTTATAATCAGGAGGGTCAAACATACTGCACCCGGGGAAGTGGGTGCAGATTTCACTCAACATCTATGAATGGTGGTGGAGGGATATCTCCAGAGATAGACCCACCAACACGGCCCCATCCACTAGTTTAGCAACAGTGAGCATTACCAGGACCTCGACCATCACACGCCCAGCGCCACAAACGTGTCCAACTGTAAACACTGGGGCAAAAGAGAAATTGCTATGGCAGACCAAGGATAAGATACACGTCAGGGTACGTCAGCGAATAATTACTGTATTCGTAAATTTAAACAATATAACTAACACCAACATCTGCAGGTTAAACAGTATAAGACTGTATAGAAACTTGACCCTGCGAGCACTTAAAGGCCCTCAATCAAAAGCCATGAAATTTATTGTCGAAAGAGGGTCAGGTAAAAAACGGGACAGGGGAAAATGAGGGATGCTAGAAATGGCACACGGTGGGATACGTTGCGGGAGTTGGAACACTATAGGGCCAGACACGATAGATGATCGAGTTAACGCCCAAACACAAACCTTACAGGGATTGCTGGAAAGGGATGAGGATCATGAAAAGTTACAGACACAACTGGGTAATGGCGCAGAAAGGGAATTATTAAAGTGGCCCACACATTGCGAGACCACGCCAGAACTAAAAATGAATAGAGCAGAAACGAACTTAAGTTAAACCATACAGACAGAACTATTATGTATAGGATATGGAGTATGGTTGCTGAATGGAATACAACATAACATTGAACAGCTTCAGAATAGAAAGGTGCCGGTTGGATAACACTTGATATATTTACCAACTGGACCTTAGAAAAAACATGACTCATGCCTGCGAGGTGCAGAGAAACAGTCATGCTTGGGTTTCAAAGGCCTGCTGTGTAACCGCACATTAAATAGATTTTTTATTATCAAAAGGACAGTATGATGTGACAATGGTAGATACTCTACACCAAACAATGTAGGAGTAAAAAGGAATCAAACTCGTGTGCGGTACGATGAAAAAACAGAAATTTAATTGAAGAGAACAACAGTACTAAGAGTCTCAGCATATGTAGATTGTTATAAAAATAACCAAGTTGCTTTATGTCGAGATCCACTACGAATGATCAAAGATGACTGTGGATATAATCAAGTGGACGGGTGCATCTTGAGTATCACCCCCACTAACACAGGACTACAAAATTATCGCTGTTTCACGAGGTTATGGAGATTCATGTGTGAGCATCACGGCAACTGAAATGAAGAAAGGAACACCTCATGCACCATTATGGATATTGACTTCTGCTTTACTCCACTTAACGAGACAGATATAAATGGGTTTATTATAACCCCTGAGCTAAAGGAGGAATGATCGATGGGACAATGATGGACATTACCTGAGGAGGTTATGCGAAGGCCATCGGACAACAAGGAAAACCGATACTCGAATTGAAAGAGAAACAAACTGGACTGAATTGGACACCATTCGACAACATAGAGGATACTCCAGGCAGGGCAAGAATTCGGTAGAATAGAGAAGACCCCAAGTGGAGGAAAAATAGAAGAAAGAGAGTATACCCCAGGCGGGGCATAATTCGAACACCGAGAAAATATTGGCTAGAAAGGACTTATACACGAACTATGCTGGACTCATTGTACTGGTTGTAGTGCAATGGAACTCACCTTGCTAGTATTATCCTTTAAAAAGCTGTAACCGACGTAAGAGGCAGGCCCTAGTCCGTACTATGGATAAAACATTGAAGAAAGGGAAATCAGACTGTCCGGCAGAAAGGACATACATAGTATAACCTTGATGGGAAAACCAACAGATAGATCTAGGAGCTCGGGAAGTAGCACTACCCAAGTAAAAGGTCACCCCTGGAAGCTCACCCATGTGGAATTAATTGCGAAATGACCTATCTTGGGCATATAGCCAAGGGCCATTTGGGGGTAATTGTAAGGGATAAATAGTAAGGTTCTAGATATGGGGTCAGCATTATGCTGAAGGTTGTGAACTTATCAATTACCTATGTATGTAACACTTGCTTATAAAGGGAAAACACGCTTATACGCAGTATATTATAGCTTAACCTTAGTAAGACTTAATCAGCCAAAATCAGCAGTTTTCTTTACAAGTCCCTGAGAAGAGATAAAGAAACCAGGACAACCATACGAGGCATCGGATATACTGGGGTAGAGGGCAAAATGGAACAAAACAAAGATGAGAGATGGGCAGTTGCATGTACCACTCAGAGCCCGTCTGATAAGAGTCAACAAATCAATGTAACTTCGCTAATAGCAATAGAACTATCGATGATTTTGCAGGAGGTTAGCTCCTCTCCAACACCTGTATAAATTATGCTTGAAAACGCTTCTATTTCAGAGGTTCCAAGATTGAACCTTCCCGTGCATTGCTCGTAATAAAACCAATAAACCTGAGGTTTCGTTTGTTTACTTCCTTGGTCGTTATACAGTGGGAAGCTGGGCGAGATGTCATTTAACTACATAAGTTAGTCCACCTTAAAGGAGAGAAGCCTCCTTTTTACCCCAACACCTCCCCTCCTCACCCCTCCCCTCTCCTCTCCTCTCTCCTCACATCTCTTCTATGCTCGTCTCCTCTCCTCTCCCCTGCCTTCTCCCCTCCTCTACTCTATTCTCCTCTCCTACCCTCGCCCCTACCCTCTCCTCTCCCCTGCCCAGCCCTCTCCGCTAATCCCCTCCCCTCTTCACTCCAATTACCTCTCCTCTCCTCTCATCACATCTACTCTCCATTCCTCTACTCTCCCCTGCTCTGCTTTCTTGTCACCTCTCCTCCCCTACACTCTCGTCCCCTCCCTGCTCATCTCTATCCTCCTCTCGCCGCTCGTCCCTCTTTTCCTCCCCTCTCCACAACTCTCCTCCTCTCGCCTCCCCTCTCCTCCACACTCCTCTCATCTCCTCTCTCCTCTGCTCACCTCCTTTTCCTTTCATCTTCTCTCCTCCTCTCCCCTCTCCTCCTCTATCCTCTCCACTCGGCTCATCCCTTCTCCCATCTGCTCCTCTCTCCTCTCCACTTCTCTCCTCAGCTGTTTTCCCGTTCTCTCCTCTCTCCTCTCCCATCTCCCCGCCTTTCCACAACTCTCCTCCCCTTTCAGCTGTTCTCTCAACTCTCTTATGTCCTCATTTTCTCCCCTCTCGCCTACATTCTCCATGCCTCTATTCCATTCTCCCCTCACCCCGACCCTCTTCTCCTCCCCTTTCCTCTCCTCCATTCTCCTCTCATCTCCTCTCATCTCCTCTCCTCTGCTCTCTCATCTCCAATCATCTCCTCTCCTCCCCTATCCTCTCCTCCCCCCTGTTTTCAAGTCGCTTCTATCACTACTCTCCTCTCCACTCCAATCATCTCTACTCCGCTGCCCTAAATTCTCCCCTCTTCTCCTCTCCCCTCTCCCCTGCGTCTCACCTCTTCTCCCCTTTCATTTTAACTCCTCTCCTCAACTTGTGTCCTCTGATGTTCTCCCCTCTCTTCTCCTTCCCGCTCCTCTCGTTCCCTCTGCTCTCCTGTACCCTCTCCACTCCTCTCTTCTCCACTCCTCTCCTTGCCCTCCTACCCTCTCCTTCCATCTGCTCTCCTTTCCTCTACCCTCTTTTTACCTCCTCCTCTCATTCATTGTCTTCTCTCTCCTCTCCTCTCCCCTAACTTCACCACCCCTCTTTTCCATTCACCTCTACTCACCTCTCCACTACCCACTCTTCTTTCCTCTCCTGCCCTCTTTTCTACTCTCCTCTCTTGTCCCATGTCGCATTCTCTCCTCTCCTCTAATCTACTACCCTCCTCTCTCCTTTTCTTCTTTTCTCTCCTCTCCTCTCATCTCCTCTACTCTCCTCTCCGTTGCTCGACTCTCAACAGCTCTTCTCCCCTCCATTCTCCTCCCCACTTCCCCTCTCTTCTCCCCTCTCCTCCCCTCCCTTCTCATCTCTTCTCGCCCCTGCTCTCCCCACTCTCTTCCTCTCTTCTCCTCTGATGGTCTCTCCTCTACTCTCCCGCCGCCCTTCCCCTCTCCTCTGCTCTACTCTCCTTCCCTCGCATCCTCTCTCCCCTCTCTACTTCACTCCATTCCACCCTTCTGCGTTCCGCTCCTCTCCTCCTCTCCCCTCTCATCTCTCTTCTCTCCCCTACCTTCTCCCCACCTCTATTCCACTCTCCTCTCCTACCGTCTCCCCTACACTCTCATCTCCATTCCCCTCCTCTCCTCTCTTCCCCTCTCCTATCTTCTCCTCTGCCCTCTTTTCTCCTCACTTGTCCTCTCCTTATCTCTTATCAACTCTCCTCTCCATTCCTCTACTCATCTCTGCTCTGCTCTCCTCTCTACTTCTTCTCTCCTCTATCCTCTCCTCCACTAAACCCTCCTCCCCTTCCTGCTCATCTTCTCTCTTACCTCCTCCAACCTCTCCTCTCACCTCCTATCCTCTACTCTGCTCTGCTGTCTTCTCCACTCCACTCATCTCCTCCCCTCACCTCTGCTCTCCTATTCCCCTCCTCTCCTCACCTCCACACTCATCTACTCTCGCCTACTCCCCTCCCGCCTCCTGTCCTCTCTCTTCTCCCCTCCTCACCTCTCTGCTCCTTTCATCGCCTTTCCTCACCTCCAGTCTCTCCATTCCATGCTCTGAGTAAAATAAACGATAGCATGGCGTGTGACTATCTGCATAGCATAGGTCGCCATGAATCCTTACTGACCATTGTATTATCAGTACCCATGTACCCTTACTGACCACTGTATTATCAGTCCCCATGTACCCTTACTGACCACTGTATTATCAGTCCCCATGTACCCTTACTGACCATTGTATTATCTGTCACCATGTATCCTAATTGACGACTGTATTATCTATCCGCATGTACACTTAGTGACCACTGTATTATCAGTCCCATGTATCCTTACTCGCCATTATATTAACAGTCACCATGTACCCTTACTGACCATTGTATTATCAGTGCTCAGGTAGCCTTACTGACCACTGTATTATCAGTCCCCATGTACCCTTACTGACCATTGTATTATCAGTCCTCATGTACCCTTACTGACCACTGTATTATCAGTCCCCATGTATCCTTACTGACCATTGTATTATCAGTCCTCATGTATCTTTACTGACCATTGTGTGATCAGTCGTCATATATCTTTACTGACCATTGTATTATCAGTGCCAATGTATCCTTACTTAGCACTGTACTGTCAGTCCCCATGTATGTTACTGACCTTCACTTAGAAATCTATCCTTCCATTTGTTTTATTTCACTTGTGTTACGCCGAGAAGTGAATTGAAAATCTGAAATTACAGAGTTATTTTATATCTCAGTAATAATAGAAACTCCATAAATGAAGCTGCTCCCTTCACATGCATGCTGTGATTCTGTGGACTTAACTATTTCTGCTTTTACCAATAGTGCTTGGTTTTGGATAAAGTTATTTGATCTGAAAGCCACGTTGCTTTTAAGATATTTTGCAATTGAAAGTGATGCAAAGAAAAGGTTCTGAAAACTTGTTTATTCAGTGACTGTGATTACTATCCTTCAGTGTGCAGTTTAATTGTCTCACTGGAGAGTTCACTCAGGCTATAAATCGGGATTTTTTTTCAGCCTGTATAGCAATGTTTGACTGAAGTTGTTGTCTAAAACGAACAGTTCTCATTGGAGGTCAC
Organism: Pristiophorus japonicus; assembly: GCF_044704955.1. Taxonomy (NCBI): domain Eukaryota; kingdom Metazoa; phylum Chordata; class Chondrichthyes; family Pristiophoridae; genus Pristiophorus; species Pristiophorus japonicus. Next base: position 50,547,471 of record NC_091999.1, read on the forward strand.
AGAAAGTCAAATCATGTTCTGGGAGATTCCAACTGAGCTTAGGATCGTGTGGGCACTTTTAAATGTGGAACGTATTTATTACCCGCTCCTCGCTGCTGTTGGTGTTCCTGGTGAGTCCTTCATCTGCAATTAATTATGTAACGCATGTTTCTCTGTATTTTTTGTCCTTGTCCTTTAGTTCTAGTTATTAATTGTATTCAATTTAAACCTCTTGTTCTGTGTCTGGCAATGCAAAGAAGTTTCTGTCATGTAATGTTTGATCATTTGTTAATTTGCTGCTCCCAGTTCAATGAACAGTATGTTGTTTTCACAATTTAAACCTGTTTTCTGTGTCAGGCAATGCACGGAAGTTTCTGTCATGTAATGTTTGATCATTTGCTGATTCGCTGCTCCCAGTTCAATGAACAGAATGTTGTTTTCACAATTTAAACCTCTTGTTCTGAGTCTGGCAATGCACAGAAGTTTCTGTCATGTAATGTTTGCTCATTTGCTGACTCACTGCTCCCAGTTCAATAAATAGTGTGTTGTTTCCGCAACTTGTTTCAGTGATAGCGGTTTACAGGATTTAACAGAAATTTGATTTTATTGACACAAGATATGTTAGTGAACGATTATATTATTGAACAGCTTGCAGTCAGCTTTCTGCACTGATGCCCAGTGTTGGATAATAAATAGGTGTTCAGCGGTAACAAGTGTTTTAAGGACCGCTGGTTATTGTTAATGACACTGCTCTGTGGAAATCACCGTTGAGAGATCCTTCACAAATACACTGAGATATGAGACATTATCCACGAATGATTCAGCTATAGACAGTTGTCGTAATTTCCACTGCCTCCCGCTCTGCCTCACAGTCACGAATTCCAGATGGTCAGGACAGGGTTAAAACTGCAATACGTCTTCCAGTAAAATGTTTGTTCAGTTGTGTTTGAATTGATTTATTTCCCTTCTTCAGCCACAGTTCAGGAGAGCTCGGTGTTGGCCGCACGGTAGCAACTATTCAAAATGGAGCACTATATTGTGAAATATTTTGATATTTCCAGTCTCAAACTCTCTCTGTCAACTGGAAGTCTGTAACTTTCTCACACCAGGTGAAAGGAAGTTGGTTGACACAGTTCCAGTTGTAAACTTACACGTTCGAAAATCCTCTGTGACATCATACAACATGGGTTATCATTAGTCTATTGTAAAGCGACAGTCCCTTCTTGAAAGATTATTTGCAATATTCTTGGAAAGTCAGCTTAAGCCAGTTACAAAGTGTACTTTCAATACAATGGTTGGAAAGGTTCTGATTTCGATACATAACGCAATTCAATTCACCTTCTTCAGCCTTCGACACAACCGCCATAATCTCGCCAAAGACTCCATTCCCCTCTCTGGCAACAAATTTCATTCCCCACCTTGGCCACAGACTCCATTCCCCTCCCTGTACAGACTCCATTCCTTTTCTAGGCCACAGACTCCATTCCTCCCTTGGCCCACAACTCCATTCTCCTCCCTGGACACAGATTCCATTCCCCTCGCTGTCCCCAGACTACATTCCCATCCCTGGACAATGACTCTTTTCCCCTCAATGGACACAGGTTATTGACAAACTCGCGGCTTCTTGTGCTGAATTATTGCTCACTCTGACTTGGATATGGCGTTATATATTAGTCTCATTCAGCGCTTTAACATCCCGGCAAAAGTCCAACACATTAATTCTTTCAGTCATGACCCAGCAACCACACATCACATCCACCGCTTCACTCACTCCCTGTCACAACACCCAAACATCCCATCCACTGGTACATTCAGTCCAGAGCCAACACCCACACGTTCCATCCATTGGTACATTCAGTCCTTGCCCCGACAGCCACACGTCCCATATATTGGTTCTTTCAATACCTGACCCAAACACCACACGACCCATCCGCTGGTGTAATCAGTCCTGACCCAAACACCACACGACCCATCCGCTGGTGTAATCAGTCCTGACCCAAACACCACACGACCCATCCACTGGTGTAATCAGTCCTGACCCAAACACCACACGACCCATCCGCTGGTGTAATCAGTCCTGTCCCAATCACCACACGACCCATCCGCTGGTGTAATCAGTCCTGTCCCAAACACCACACGACCCATCCGCTGGTGTCATCAGTCCTGACCCAAACACCACACGTCCCATCCGCTGGTGTAATCAGTCCTGACCCAAACACCACACGTCCCATTGGATGGTTCATTTAATCCTGACACATTTCACACATAATTCTTTGAGACAGCTGATGTTGCTCTCAATCTGAAATATAAATTCCCTGTTTTTCTCTTTCTTGCAGTGAACTTAGTGACGATAATGATCCTGTCTCGAGGAAGGTGCGGTCTCTCCAAGTGTGTCAGCCGTTACCTGGTGGCAATGGCAGCGGCAGATCTACTGGTCGTTATCCTCGACCTGATATCCAGGCAGATTCCTATTCTTTATTCAACCGTGTTTGAGTTCATGTGGAAGATTAATGTTTGTAATGTCCATGCCATCCTGCTTTACGCAGTCACAGACTGTTCCGTCTGGTTCACAGTTGCTTTTACCTTTGATCGATGTATAGCCATTTGTTGTCAGAAGCTCAAAACCAAATATTGCACCGAGGAAACGGCGACTGTGGCGATGGGAACAGTGACTGCGCTGTTCTGTGTAAAGAACACTTTCTGGTACTTTATGTATGGAGGTATGTATCAGATTTACAATAATCCCTGGTTTTGTTTTGTTAGATGGGAAGTCTCTGAGTCACTATCATGGGCAGTAATTGAATTCCTTCATTATATTATAAAAACCGTTTATTCCATTTGTTCTGATCCTTCTGCTCAATACTTTAACTGTCAGACAGGTTTTAGTATCGAGCAGAGCCCGCAGGAGACTCCGGGCCCACAGCAGTGGGGAGAGTCCCAGTGACCCAAAGATGGAGAAACGAAGGAAATCCATCATTTAACTGTTTGTTATATCCGGCAATTTTATCCTGTTATGGGCAGTGTTTCTGTTATATTCTGTGGTTACACGATTGTATTGGTTAAACGTTATTCCTGTATATCTACCTAAATATGTACAGGAAATGGGATTTATGCTTCAGCTCCTGAGTTGCTGCACCAACACATGTATTTATGCCGTGACCCAGACGAAATTCAGAGAGGAGTTGAAGAATGTGGTGAAATATCCCTTTACTGTAATTGTTAAATGTATTAAATAATAAGAATCACACAATGTTTTGGGCGTGTATTCTGCCCAATCCGCTCTTCTCTGTTATACACACACAGTGAGGCCTGTTTTCATCTTTCACCGCGCGGATTCAGCGACTAACAAAACTGATAGAGGTGAGGAAGTCCACGGAGATCAGTCCCGCTGGACTCCAGCAGGTTTTATCCCCGCTAAGACGTCTGCTGCGGCCTGGGACGGATTTATAAAGCTCCCGACCGCCAGGCTCGTGTCGGATGTGTTTACCCAAAGGGAGCGGCACGGGGAAGGTGGCTCTGTTACTTTTCCGTCCATGGGCGGGCCGCTCAGTCCCCAGCACTCCCAGGAAAAGCTGGGGGGAAATGGCCTGGGACCAAACAACAGCCAGAGAGGGAAGGTTTCAAAGGCTCAAAGGTCAGTGCTTTCATCCTTTTGCAGGCTCCTTGTGTTTTTCTCCCAGTGGGGTTTCACCTGAGCAGCTCCAACGCCTGGTGATAGCGGCGTATCCTTGTTTCAGATAATCTACCTTTGGGATTAAAGGGTCTCCTGCAGACGGAGTATATTCCAGTGACATTCACCACTATAACGTTCATTTGTAAGTTTGCCTGAACAATGCGGTGATCTGCAGGATGAAGTGTTCCCCGCACACACTCGACACGCATTAAACTCAGCTCCTCCTCACTCTGTGTAAAATCTCCGAGCTCAACATAGCCCATAATATGCAGTGTTCAGGGAGGGTGGTAACGAGCTTTTTTACTAGGTATTGCTGTACCTGTGAAGTAATACAGCGGTGAAACCCCCATGACACTGTGCCTGAGCATTGTGACATCACAGACCTGCCATTCTGACCACGCCCTGGTCTGTGGCTGACTCAGAATCGCATTTCAGACATCCCAGCTCCTTCACACATCACCTTACATAGAGTTACTTAATGTCTGCAGCACAGAAATAGGCCATTCGGTGCTCGCGGCTGCAAACTGGTCTGAGGCGTTCCCCTGAGGTTTCCCTGGGGGTGCTGGGAGTTAGCAGCCCGTCTGCCTGTGGACTGCAAATTTACAGAGCGACCTTCCCCACCCCGACCCTTTCGGCCCAGCAGAGCATGCCAGAGCTTACTCGATCTTCACATCCTGATCTTAAACAGAGTGCACAAAGAGAGTGGTAAACTTGGGAACGTAGAGAAAGGTGAGATTCAGTGGTAAGTCCGTGGTGAGTCTGGCTGAGTATTAGCTGTAAGAAGGGAAATTTAGTTTAACGTTTTGAATTGAACTTAGAACTTTAAAAACAGAAGTTAGCAGAAACTGCCTGTTAGTGGTAGTTAACTATCAGTCAGCTGTAAGTGTTAGTCTTAAATATGTGCTAATTACTGCGAGCAATGGGCATGGAGCTGAGACAGCACTTGTAACTTGTGTGTGGCTCCAAAGGTATAAAACTAAACACTAACTGCTGACTCACAGTGTGTTCTGCACAGTGATATTAAACGGAATTTGGTGAGAGTTTGAATGGGACAGTGGTTGAAGGAGGTGCTGCTTTGGCCTCCAAAATACAGCAGGTAGATGAACGTTTGTGAGTATTACCTTTTTTCTCGAAGCTTGGTCCACACTAAGACCTGGGAGCAATACAATACTTTATTAAATTAATAATTTAACTATAATTACTAATTAATTAATATCATTATAAATAACCATTAAATAAAAACTAAGTAATTAAATCAATTCAGTGTGTAAATAAGCAAATACATTTATAAAAAATAACTAAAGATGGCAGGGCAGGCAATGAGTCGAGACATTAATGTGTGTGAGTTTGTGGACATCAAATCTGTCCCACATTCCCACATCTGCAGGAAATGTCTCTGCTTTATTCTCTCTGGCTCAGGGTAATTGGGCTGGAGTGCGAGTTCGACACACTCTGAAACACACAGGAGAAGTAATTTAATCCAGAAAACAGTCACATCCCACAGAAAAACGCAGGTTCAGGAAAGTCCGTGTCTGATTGGGTGCCGTGTAGCGAGAATTGAGGAGAGGCTGAGAATGAGATACTGCTCCTGCCCAACGATAAGGATAAAGATTGCGTGGAGGACATCCACAATACATACCAAGGTACGTGGCTCAGAAGGTTGTCCACAGGCAGAGATAGGAAGAAATATTAAACAATTACTTTGCATCAGTATTTATCAGGGAGTCAACACAGGTGGACATGACATTGGATGATATTAGAAATGAAATAACTGCATTTAAAATAACAAGAGGGAAAATATTATATAAACTAATCAAACCGAAAATGGATAAAATGCCGGCTTCGGACAAATTACATCGAGGGAAGAGATAGCAGAGGCATTAATAAACATATTTAATATTTCGTTAGACTAAAGTGCAGTGCTGGAGGATTGGCAAATACCTAATGTAATAACTATTTTTAAGAAGCGAGGTAGAACGTGTCTGAGGAACTATAGTCAGGTCAACTTAACGTCGTTGGGAGGAAAAATAATGGATTCCCTACTAAAGGAGAAAGTGGAAGAACAACTAGAAACCAAAAATGAATAGTCAGCATGGATTATAAAGGGAAAGTCTTGAATTGACCAAATTCTTTGAATTTTTCGAAGAAGTAACAGATAGCGTAAACTAACGTAATGTAGTAGATGTAATGTATCTAGATTTCGAAAGGCCTTCGATAAGATACCCCATAATAGACTGAAAGGGCAGATCACAAATTGTAATTACAATTAATAATAATAATTGGGATGTTTTAAAATGGAGTTAACAGATTTTTAAAATAGATCCCACAGCCTGTTTTTCAGAATGTGGGAAGCATGTGTGGGATGCCTTCCGCAGAGGGTCAGATGTTTCAATTCATAGACCAAAGGCCTTGGGAGCTGGGCACAGACACAGATAACATAGAACTTGAATTCTGTAATAAGATACAAGTTAAATAAAAGGAATCATAACAACACGTATCCTGAATTACTAATTAAAGTATATAGAGGCCAGATTGGAGGAAGCAACCTACCAGATAATCATGTATTAATCAATCAGCACATATGAATTGTAACTTGCGTAATTAAGTAAGACGATAATCTGAAACTGTATAAAATAAGATGTCTCTGGCAGTTTCTCTGAGCATTCATTCAAGGATAGCTCACCTGCCAGCTTGTATCTCCGAGTGGTGGTTTGAAGTTAACTCTAACAACTTGGCGCAGTCAGCAGGATCTCATGGACGGGCAGATTAGACTCAAACAGCCAAACCAACCGAATAACGAGTGAGTAGAGAATTACCTTGAGAAATTCTCCTCGCAAAGTAACCAGAGATCCAACGAATCTGAGGTAGAGTCCATGCAGCCAGTAAGGGTTCGTCAGGACAATGTAAATAAATACTGTAAGTGTCGGTACAATAAGTACGTATACGGGATATCGGGGAAAAAGCCTCAGTGTAAATAGTTCCGCATAAGTAAAGGCGGAAAAACAGCACTAGGTAAAAAGCCTTGGTTTAAAAAGTTCTGCTTAAGTAAAGATGGTAAAACAGGAACTGGGGAAAAAGCCCCAATGTATGAAATGGCAAAGGAATCTGCCAAGGCCCTTGGAGGGCTGATGTATAAACTACCAGAAGAGTTTCTGAGAGATAAATCTGAAAAGGTCATGAAGATGGTTAAGGCAGGATATGATGAAGGGAAAAAGATAATTTTAACAGCCGGAAAGATGAATAAAAAGATACCCGAAGGTGAGATGGACAGAGAAAGTGACAAAAGACAACAGGATGTAAGTATAAAAATAGATATAGATGACTGAAGGGAATAGACAGAGGAATTTGGCCCAAATTTGTATCCCCCACTAACAGGGTTATGATTAGGACCTGATGAAAATGAAGGATTGATTGGGGGCCAGAAGGCTCGCTTAGTAGATATTTTTCGGAAGTCCATAACAAAAACTGTTCGTGACTATCTTAAGTGAAGTATGGATACAAAAATAGCGCCGGCCAAACAATAAGCTTTGTTGAATGAAGAGAGATTTTTGTGAATGTCTGTCTTTGAATGAAAGTGCTTGTGTGATTTTTAACTTCGGAATATTTGAGGTGGGAATTAATGAATTTTTCAGGTGTCTGAAAGCCTGCTTCAGAAGTGGTAGAGCTGTCTGTTGTTATGGCCCCACCCACTTTTTCAGACAGAGTGAATTTGTTTTAACCCTTTGCAGTGTTGTCCTGTATGAGGGAAGTTTTAAGAAAGTGTAAACCTAGAATTGAATTACATTTTAATTTAGAAACGCAGGTGTGGATTTATTCAGATGATATGTTATGGAGCTAGGAAATGCACAAAGGATAGGTTTGTTGAGCAAAAGATAAAAAATGTGTGGTCCCGATGGTTTTAAAAAAAATGTTTTGACACGCTCACTTGTCAAAAGAAAACACGTATGCATTGATTACATTTTGTTGAAAGACAATACATTTAATCTAGGAATGAAATAAAGAACGGAGAAGGGAAATTGTAATGCCTTAAAAAAAGAAGCCTGCGTGGGTGTCTCAAGGCTGTGGGCTGGGGAAATACGCCCCCATATTCCTTTGTGTAAAATCTTGATGCGAAAGCTTCTACCTCAGTAAAAAGATTTTTAAATAAAAGATTGGCAATACGATATTTGAATTGGGATTTTGAGATATTTCTGGTGATTCTCCTTGATAAACATTTTGGTTGTATTGGAAAATCTTGGGTTTGGAAGACTTTTAATAAAAGTAAACATATTGCGTCTGAAGCTGAAGCTTAAAAAGATTAAAATTATGAGATACTGTATCACAAAATTGAAGTTACAGCGCAAAAGATTAGAGTTTTTGATGTTCAGCTTCTAAAACAGAAGTCAGGCACATAATTATAAAACAAGTACTTTGCATTCTGTGATCTGTGAATCACTATAAGCATAAATGATAAGTCCGATTAAAAAACAGTATTACCATATTTGACATTTCATAATCCAACAATGAATACAAATACTACAAAAGGGGAGCAGAAATTAGGATGGGAGCAGTGAAGAGTTAATTTTGTTGTGAATATTTCAAGTACCACTCTTTAAGAAAATACACAACAACATTTAACATAAAAATTTAAATCTGATCTCTTAAAAAAAAGAAATAAAACTATAATGTTTGGAAACAATGTAGAAATACCTTCAGGGATCAGGTCAAACTCCTGGGCAAGTGGGGAGCTATCTGCGAAAGTGTAAAATGAATTTTGAAAAAAAATAAAAGTTAAAACGGCAGGCTTTAGCAGTTTAGAACAAAGGAAAATATAAGTTGAACTTGTGACTTAAGATACAGTGGTTGAAGAACCACAGAAACTGAGACGTAAAGGCTTTGAAACTGGAACATTTGAGATAACAGAAAGCAGCTATCAAAGCCTCCGTGCTAGACTCTGTTCTCGTTATGAAAAATACATTTGAGATAACGGAAAGCAGGATTTAAAGTAAATCCCAAACAGGCACAAATCGGACAACCTGTGGTACAGTACCTGGGACACGAAATATCTCAAGGAACTCGGACCATGTCCAATGACAGGAAGGAGGACATTAGAATTATGCCCCGACCAAAACCAGCCTGAGGGGTGTGTAAGGAACTGGGGTTCGTTAGCTATTGTAGGAATTTTGTGCCTAACCACAGCAATTGCAGAACCAATACAATGGCTAGTGAAAGGAAAATCCGGTTGAAATGGAAATGGTAAGAGTCTAACTAAAACCTGGAATATCCAGGACGTGTTTTATCAACAGAATATAAACGTGATCATCACCGTCCTTCCGATTCAAAAAAGGACAAGCTACAAGGCCGCCCCGAGGGGGCCCAGAAGCATTTTACCACAGCGGAGGGTACAACAACTACGTAAAGCAGCCTCTAGGGGGCGGCATCTAAGTGTCCGGAGCGATTGTCTTGAAGCCATAAGATAAGTGTGTAAAAAATGTTACCTGAATATTGTAAACCAGGGGAATTAACCTTGGGAAATTGCGTGGTAGTTAAACCTGGAACAGAAGTAATGTTGTTATTTGACAATGTGCAGCATGAAATGTTACCTGTGAGCATAAATTAATCAGCCCTATACCTGCCAGAAAAAAATAGCCACAAGACTAAAGCTTTGTAAATAGGATTGCTAGACACAATCCTGAGAATAGCTAGTGACACATCAGGAGCAAGGGAGTAACACAAGAAGCTGAGACACAAAGAAGGAAGACAGAGGAGATTCACAGCGAATGACGTATTAACTTTACAGGGACATCTCTAGTAGATGCACCAGATATACAGGCGATCCATGCAGGTGTAGATCGTTTGAGGGGAACAACGGAGTTACTAATCAGGAAACAGACCAGGATTGAGATACAATCTTCACAGTTAGGATCTAAAACATCCAAACAAATGCTAGAGGGTGTATCCGGATTGGAAGGCCATGCACGAACAATTAACGAGCAAAATAAGCAGGAATTGAGAGGACGATGCCGAGGACAGGAAAAGAGACACATGTCATGCCTATGGGAGATGGATGATTGGTCAGGTGAGACACAATATGGATCAGATACAAACCGGGCGAGTTACAGATTCAATAAATAGTACCCAGTTGAAAGAAATGGAACAACACACTGGGCCATTAGATGCATGCACCCTGAAACACAGAAACATAGAAAAAGGTTGCAGGAATAGGCCATTCGCCCCTTCGAGCCTGCACCAACATTCAATAAGATCATTCACCTCAGTACCCCTTTCCTGCTTTCGCTCCACACCCCTTGATCCCTTTACCTTAAGGGCTATATCCAACTCCCTCTTGAATATATCTGATGAACTGGCATCAACAACATTCTGCGGAAGAGAATTCGACAGGTTAACAACTCTCTGAGTGAAGAGGTTTCTCCTCATCTCGGTCCTAAATGGCTTATCCCTTGTCCTCAGACACTGGCCACTTGTTCTGGACTTCCCCAACATCGGGAACATTCTTCGTGCATCTAACCTGCCCAGTCCCGTCAGAATGTTTCTGAGGTCCCCTCTCATTCTTCTAAACTCCAGTGAATACAGGCCCAGTCGATCCTGTCTCTTCTCATATGTCCTCCCATCCCGGAAATCAGTCTGGTGAACCTTCGCTGCACTCCCTCAATAGCAAGAACGTCCTTCCTCAGATTAGTACAAAACTGAACACAGTATTCCAGGTGAGGCATCAGCAAGGCCCTGTACAGCTGCAGCAAGACCGCCCTGCTGCTATATTCAAATCCCCAAGATATGGGGCCAACATGCTATTTGCCTTCTTTCTGTCTGCTGCACCTGCATGCCAACCTTCAATGACTGATGTACCATGACACCCGGATCTCGTTGCACTTCCCCTTTGCCTAATCTGCCACCATTCAGATAATATTCTGCCTTCGTGTTTTTGCCACCAAAGTGCATAACCTCACATTTATCGTTATTACACGACATCTGCCACGCAATTGCCCACTCACCTGACCTGTCCACGTCACCCTGCAGCATCTTAGCATCCTCCTCACATTTCACACCGCCATCCAGCATAATGTCACCTGCAAAATTAGAGATATTATACACAATTCCTTCATCTAAGTCATTGATATATATTGTAAATTGCTGGGGTCCCAGCACTGAGCCCTGCGGCACCCAACTACTCACTGCCTGCCATTGTGAAAAGGACCCGTTTATCCCGACTCTGTCAACCAGTTCTCTATCCACATCAATACATTACCTCCAATGCCATGTGCTTTAATTTTGCACACCAACCTCTTGTGTGGGACCTTGTCAAAAGTCTTTTGAAAGTCCCACTACACCACATCCATTGGTTCTCCCTTGTCCGCTCTACTAGTTACATCCTCACAAAATTCTCAAAGATTCGTCAAGCATGATTTCACTTTCATAAATCCATGCTGATTTGGACCAATCCTGTTAGTGCTTTCCAAATGTGCTACTATTTCATCTTTAATAATTGATTCCAATATTTTCCCTACCACTGATGTCAGGCTAACTGGTCTGTAATTACCTGTTTTCTCTCTCCCTCATTTTTCAAAATGTGGTGTTACATTCGCTACCCTCCAGTCCATACGAACTGATCCATAATCGATGGACTGTTGGAAAATGATCACCAATGCATCCATTATTTCTAGGGCCACTTCCTTAAGTATTCTGGGATGCAGACCATCAGGCCCCGGGGATTTATCGGCCTTTAGTCCCATCCATTTTCCGAACATAATTTCCGACAAATAAGGATTTCCTTCAGTTCCTCCTTCTCACTAGCCCCTCGGTCACGTACTATTTCCAGAAGGTTATGCGTGTCTTCATTCGTGAATGCAGAGCCAAAGTATTTGTTCAACTGGTCTATCATTTCTTTGTTCCCCATTATAAGTTCACCTGAATCTGACTGCAAGGGACCTACGTTTCCCTTCACTAATCTTTTTCTCTTCACATATCTATAGAAGTTTTTATGTTCCCAGCAAGCTTCCTCTCATACTCTATTTTCCCCTTCCGAATTAAACCCTTTGTCCTCCTCTGCTGAATTCTAAATTTCTCCCCGTCCTCGGGTTGATGCTTTTTCTGACCAGTTTATATGCCTCTTCCTTGGATTTAACGCTATTCTTACTTTCCCTTGTTAGTCACGGTTGAGCCACCTTTCCCATTTTATTTTTTACTCCAGACAGGGATGTCCAATTGTTGAAGTTCATCCATGTGATATTTAAATGTTTTCCATTGCCTATCTGATCTCAACCCTTTAAGTATTATTTCCCAGTCTATTCTAGCCAATTCATGTCTCATACCTTCGAAGTTACCTTTCCTTAAGTTCAGGACCCCAGTCTCAGAATTAATTGTTTCACTCTCCACCTTAATAAAGAATTCAACCTTATTGTGGTTACTCTTCCCCAAGGGGCCTCGCACAACAAGATTACTAATTAGTATTTTCTCATTACACATCAACCAGTCTAGGATGGCCAGCCCTCTAGATGGTTCCTCGACATATTGGTCAAGTAAACCATCCCGAATACACTCAAGCAAATCCTCCTCCACCGTATTGCTACCAGTTTGGTTCGCCCAATCTATATGTAGATTAAAGTCTCCCATGATAACTTCTGTACCTATGTTGCACACATCCCGACTTTCTTGTTTGATGCTGTCCCCAAACTCACTACGATTGTTTGGTGATACACAACTCCCACTAGCGTTTTCTTCCCTTTGATATTCCGCAGCTCCACCCACACAGAATCCACGCGAATGTCCTTCCTTACTATTGCGTTAATTTCCTCTTCAACCAGCAATGCCAACCCACCTCCTTTTCCTTTCTGTCTATCCTTCCTGAATGGTGAATCTCCCTGGATGTTGCATTCCCAGCCTTCGTCACCCAGGAGCCATTTCTCCGTGATGCCAATTACATCATATTCATTAATTGCTGCCTGTGCAGTTAATTTGTCCACCTTATTACGAATACTCCTTGCATTGAGGCACAGTGCCTTCAGGCTTGTTACCTTAACACACCTTGTCCCTTTAGAATTTGGCTGCAATGTGGCCCTTTTTGATTTTTGCCTTGGGTTTCTCTGCCCTCCACCTTTATTTTTCAGCCCCCATTTTACTTCCCTCTGTCTCACTGCATAGTTTCCCATCCCACTGCCATGTTAGTTTAACCCCTCCCCAACAACACGAGCAAACTCTCCCCTGTGGACATTGGTTCTGCACAGGTACAAAGCGTCCGGTTTGCACTGGTCCCAGCTCCCCCAGAACCGGTTCCAATGTCCCAGGAAATTGAAGCCCTCCCTTCTGCACCACACATTCATCTGAGCTATCCTGCGATTCCTACTCTGACTAGCAGTTGGCAGTGGTAGCTATCCTGAGATTGCTACCTTTGAGGTCCTATTTGTTAATTTAGCTCCCAGCTCCCTAAATTCAGCTTGTAATTCCTCAGACAGAGTGAGTCAGACTCAAACACAAACACATAAAGAGCTCCCTTAAGACAGAGAGTGAGAGGCACAGAAACATTGCATAATCCCATTTATTTGTCAGTTGAGAATGTTATAAAGTTATCGACATGTACAGATTCAACAGAATAGATTCAGGTATAACTGAGCAGGATGGGAGGAAATCGGTTTGAATTTAAAGATTTACCAGGAGTGGGGTTCGAACCCATGCAGCTATACACCCATTGGATTTTATGTCCAACGCCTAACCCACTCGGCCATCCAGGTATTGTCAGTATTCGGATTTTGTCTCTGTGAGAATCTGGCTGCAGATCCACTCTCACAGACATAGGTTTTTAATGAGCATTTTCAAATATTTATAGTAATATTGACACAGGGGCAACTCTCCTATTCTTTTTCGATTAATGCTCTGGAAACTTTCACATCCACCCGAGGGTGCAGACGGAGCATCAATTTAACATTTCATCCGAAAGTCAACAGCTTCAACATTGCAAAATTCCCCAGGTGCTGCATTTGAGTGTCAGCCAAAATTATATGCTCAAGTCTCAGGAGTCGGACTTACACACACAACCTCCTTATTCAGTCGAGAATGCTGCCACTGAACCAAAGCCGATACCAAAGCTCATATCCGTATTACTTTCCCCAAGTCTTTTTATAAAGTTCCAGGACAGACAGAAGTAATATTCAACATTTTGAAAAAGCTCCACCCTCGTCGGGGAATTGAACCCCGACCTCACGCGTGACAGGAAGGGATACCAACTAGTACACTAACGAGGAACTGACGGGTATCTGTTTTGTCAGAGCAGGAATCGAGCTGTGAACAGAACTGGACACCATGAGAAGTCGACAGACACATTGAGAGACAGAGACAAACCGACAAACAGGGAGAGACAGACAGCGAGATAGAGACAACGTGAGACAGAAAGTATGAGACTGAGAAGGAGAGGCAGACTGAGTAAGAAAAAGACTCAAACACACACATATACAGAGATGTGTGTGTGTGTGCTCTATAAAGAGAGAGAAGGAAAGAGTGAGAGAAAGAGTGAGTGACAAAGAGAGAGACAGAGAAAGAGTGAGCGACAGATAGAGAGATAGACAGAGATATAAACAGAAAATGATGGAAATACTCAGCAGGTAAGAGAAAGGAACTAACAGAGACAGGCAAAGAGAGGGACAGGTAGAGACATGGACAGACAGAGATGATGGGAATGAGAAAGACAGTCAGACAGTGGGACTGAGAGAATCCCATTGGAACAGAACTGGACATCGTGAGAAAGAGACAGATAAGTTGAGAGACAGGGAAACAGGGAGAGACAGACAGCGAGATAGAGACAAAGAGAGACAGAAAGAGTGAGACTGAGAGGGAGGGTCAAAGTGAATGACAGAAAGACTCAAACACATACATACACAGAGATGTGTTTGTGTGCTCCATAAAGAGAGGGAGGCAAATAGTAATGGAATGACAGAGACAAAGACAGGGACAAAGACAGAGACAAAGAGGGAGACACATAGAGAGAAAGACAGATATATAGAGAGATAGAGACAATAATTCGGTTCTGTCTTTACAAAGGAAGATACAACAAACCTTCCAATTCTACTAGGGGACTGTGAGTCTAGTGAGAATGAGGAACTGAAATATATCCTTATTGGCGGGAAATTGTGTTCGGGAAATTGATGGGATTAAAGCCCGATAAATCCCTGGGTCTTGTTAGTCTGCATCCCAGAGTACTTAAGGAAGTGGCCCTGGAAATAGTGGATGCATTGGTGATCATTTTCCAACAATCTATCAACTCTGGATCAGTTCCTATGGACTGGAGGGTAGCTAATGTGACGGCACTTTTTTAAAAAAGGAGGGAGAGAGAAAGCGGGTAAGTCTATACCGGTTAGCCTGACATCAGTAGTGGGGAAAATGTTGAAATCAATCATTAAGGATGAAATAGCAGCCCATTTGGAAATCAGTGACAGGATCGGACCGATTCAGCATAGATTTATGAAAGGGAAATCATGCTTGACGAATCTTCTGGAATTTTTTGAGGATGTAACGAGTAGAGTGGACAAGGGAGAACCAGTGGATGTGGTGTATTTGGACTTTCAGTAGGCTTTTGACAAGGTCCCGCACAAGAGATTGGTGCACAAAATCCAAGCGCATGGTATTGGGATTAATGTACTGACGTGGATAGAGAACTGGTTGGCAGACAGGAAGCAGAGAATCGGGATAAACAGGTCATTTTCAGAATGGCAGGCAGTTACTAGTGGGGTGCCGCAGGGCGCAGTGGTGGGACCCGAGCTCTTTACAATATACATTAACGATTTGGTTGAAGGAATAGAGTTTAATATCTCCAAGTTTGCAGATGACACTAAACTGGGCTGCGGTGCGAGCTGTGAGGAGGATGCTAAGAGGCTGCAGGGTGATTTGGACAGATTAGGTGAGTGGGCAAATATATGGCAGATGCTGTATAATGTGGATAAAAGTGAGGTTATCCATTTTGGGGGCAAAAACACGAAGGCAGAATATTATCTGAATGGAGGCAGACTAGAAAAAGGGGAGGTGCAACGAGACCTGGGTGTCAAGGTTCATCAGTCACTGAAAGTGGGCACGCAGGTACAGCAGGCAGTAAAGAAGGCAAATTGTATGCTGGCCTTCAAGCGAGGGGATTTGAATATAGGAGCAGGGAGACCTTACTGCAGTTGTACAAGACCTTAGTGAGGCGGCCAGACCTGCTTTATTGTGTTCAGTTTTGGTCTCCAATTCTGAGGAAGGACGTTCTTGTCATTGAGGGAGTGCAGCAAACCAGTTGCCAAACAGTTCTCTATTCACGTCAGTACATTGATCCCAATACCATGCGCTTAGACTTTGTGCACCAATCTCTTGACTACATCCACTGGTTCTCCCTTGTCCACTCTACTCGTTACATCCTCAAAAAATTCCAGAAGATTCATCAAGCATGATTTCCCTTTCATAAATCCATGCTGACTCGGTCCGATATTGTCAACAGACTGATTCCAGGGATGGCAGGACTGCCATATGAGGAGAGATTGGATCAACTGGGCCTTTATTCACTGGCGTTTAGAATGATGAGAGGGGATCTCATAGAAATATACAAGATTCTGACGGGACTGTACAGGTTAGATGCGGGAAGAATGTTCTCGATGTTGGGGAAGTCCAGAACCAGGGGACATAGTCTTAGGATAAGGGGTAGGCCATTTAGAACTGAGATGAGGAGAAACTTCTTCACTCACAGAGTTGTTGACCTATGGAATTCCCTGCCGCAGAGAGATGTTGATGCTAGTTCATTGGATATATTCAAGAGGGATTTAGATATGGCCCTTACGGATAAGGGGGTGAAGGGGTATAGAGAGAAAGCAGGAAAAGGGAACTGAAGGAATGATCAGCCATGAACATATTGAATGACGGCGCAGGCTCGAAGGGCCTAATGGCCTACTCCTGCAGCTATTTTCCATGTTTCAATGTTTCTAAAACAGAAAATGATGAAAATACTCATCAGGTTAGAGACAGGGACAAACAGAGAAACAGGCACAAACAGAGTGAATCAGAGAGAGGCAGACTCAGACTCAAGCACACAGACACATGCACAGCTCTCTAAAGACAGAAAGGCAGAGACTGAGATACACAGATACATTTTACAATTTCATTTCATGATCGGCTCAGAGTGTCACAGAGTAACAGAAAATTGTTGATTCAACAGATGAAAATCAGATATCACTGATCAGCATGGGAGGAAATCAGTGATAATTTAAAGAGATTCGAGTACGAACCCTCGTGGGAAAATCCCATTGAATTTTAAGGCCAACGCCTTAACCACTCGGCCAGCCTGGTCCTTCCAGTGTTTCGATTCTGTCTCAGTGAGAATCTGGGCTTCAACTCCACCCCACAGACACACACATACATATCGGGTTTCAGTGAGCATTTCGGAACATTTTTAGTAATATTGACACGGGGGCAACTCTCCTATTCTTTTTCGAATAAAGCTGTGATCCACCCGAGGGTGCAGACGGAGCTTTAATTTAACATTTCTTCCGAAAGTCAACAGCTTCAACATTGCAAAATTCCCCAAATACTGCACTTGAGTGTCTGCCAAGATTATCTGCTCAAGTCTCAGGAGTGCGACTTAAACACACAAACTCCTGATTCAGTCGCGAATACCGCCACTGAACCAAAGCCGATACCAAAGTTCACAACCGTATTATTTTCCTCAAGTTTTTTAGAAAGTTCCATGACATACCAAATTCATGGTGATGATTTATACAGGCAGTTGCACATACACAGATATATATATATATATATATCTACAGATAGACAGATTCAGACACACACACACATAAGCAAAAATATACTCGCACCAACGGACATGCACAGATGTCTTAGACATATCGAGGGATAGACAGGCTGAATCACTGTCGCAACTTTGGCTGATTTGTGCGTTTTTCTATACGTAAGTATCGTGAATATTGCAGTTTAATAAAAATGATTTAAAAAATGACAGTTTTGAAAGGTGTGGGACTTTATTCCTTCTATCTCAGGATGAGTTTTGCAGAGACCTGGTTAAATTGTGAAATGGAATGAAAAATGCTGAGAATCGTAGTCGGCAGGATTCGACCTGCAGGGGGAAAATAGGATGGATTTTCTCGTCCATCGCTGTAACCTCTTGGCCACGACTACTCATTATGTCTTTAAATGTTACTCAGATAAAACTCAGTCATCCACCTCTCTGCAGCAGATGACACAGAATTCTGAAAAAATCTCCTCTTCCTGTATTTTTACTGCTCTGTATTGCACTGGAACTTTTTAATATGAATCTTCCCCAAGAAACAGAAGTAAAATCCTGCATTTTGAAAAAGCTTCTGCCTGTTGGGGAATTGAAACCCTGCCTTCTGCATAACAGGCCGGGATACTAAGCACTATACCAACGAATGTGGGTATGGTCAGAGCAGGAATCGAGTTGTGAAGAGAACTGAACTCCATGAGAAGTAGAGAGACACATTGAGAGACAGAGACAAACCGACAAACAGGGAGAGACAGACAACGAGATAGAGACAACGAGAGACAGAAAGTGTGAGACTCAGAAGGAGAGGCAGACGCAGTGAGAAAAAGACTCAAACACATACAAACACAGAGATATGTGTGTGTGCTCTATAAAGAGAGAGAGGGAAAGAGTGAGACAAAGACAGTGTTAATGACAGTGACAAGGACAGAGACAGATCGAGAGAGAGCGACAGATAGAGAGAGAGAGAGATACAAAGATATAAACAGACAATGATGGAAATACTCAGCAGATTCGAGACAGGAACTAACAGCGATAGGCAAAGAGATACAGACAGGCAGAGGCATAGACAGACAGAGATGATGTGAAAGAGAGAGACAGAGAGATTGAGAGAATCCCATTCGAACAGAACTGGACACCGTGAGAAAGAGACAGACACATTGAGAACCAGAGGCAAACAGGGAAACAGGGAGAGAGAGACAGCGAGATAGAGACAGAGAGAGACAGAAAGTTTTAGACTGAGAGGGAGGGTCAGAATGAGTGAGACAAACAAGCAAATACTTACATACACAGAGATGTGTGTGCGTGCTCCATAAAGAGAGGGAGGCAAATAGTGATGGATTGACAAGAAAAAGACAGAGACAAAAAGGGAGACAGATAGAGAGAAAGACAGATAGAGAGAGAGACATAGAAACAAAAACAGAAAATGATGGAATGACTCATCAGGTTAGAGACAGGGACCAACAAAGAAAGAGATGATGGGAAAGAGAGAGAGACGGTCAGATAGAGAGTCTGAGAGAATCCCTTTGGAACAGAACTGGACAAGTGGCAGACTAAGAGAGACAAAGACTCAAACACATGCACAGCTCTCTAAAAAGAGAGAGAGGCAGAGACTGAGCGATACAGATACCTTTCATTATCTGCTCAGAGTGTCACCGAAACATGCAAATGCAACAGATGGAAATCCGGTATCACTGAGCAGCATGGGAAGTAATCTCTGTTTACATAGAAACATAGAAACATAGAAAATAGGTGCAGGAGCAGGCCATTCAGCCCTTCTAGCCTGCACCGCCATTCAATGAGTTCATGGCTGAACATGAAACTTCAGTACCCCCTTCCTGCTTTCTCGCCATAACCCTTGATCCCCCGAGTAGTAAGGACTTCATCTAACTCCCTTTTGAATATATTTAGTGAATTGGCCTCAACTACTTTCTGTGGTAGAGAATTCCACAGGTTCACCACTCTCTGGGTGAAGAAGTTTCTCCTCATCTCGGTCCTAAATGGCTTACCCCTTATCCTCAGACTGTGACCCCTGGTTCTGGACTTCCCCAACATTGGGAACATTCTTTCTGCATCTAACCTGTCTAAACCCGTCAGAATTTTAAACGTTTCTATGAGGTCCCCTCTCATTCTTCTGAACTCCAGTGAATACAAGCCCAATTGATCCAATCTTTCTTGATAGGTCAGTCCCGCCATCCCGGGAATCAGTCTGGTGAACCTTCGCTGCACTCCCTCAATAGCAAGAATGTCCTTCCTCAAGTTAGGAGACCAAAACTGTACACAATACTCCAGGTGTGGCCTCACCAAGGCCCTGTACAACTGTAGCAACACCTCCCTGCCCCTGTATTCAAATCCCCTCGCTATGAAGGCCAACATGCCATTTGCTTTCTTAACCGCCTGCTGTACCTGCATGCCAACCTTCAATGACTGATGTACCATGACACCCAGGTCTCGTTGCACCTTCCCTTTTCCTAATCTGTCACCATTCAGATAATAGTCTGTCTCTCTGTTTTTACCACCAAAGTGGATAACCTCACATTTATCCACATTATACTTCATCTGCCATGCATTTGCCCACTCACCTAACCTATCCAAGTCACTCTGCAGCCTAATAGCATCCTCCTCGCAGCTCACACTGCCACCCAACTTAGTATCATCCGCAAATTTGGAGATACTGCATTTAATCCCCTCGTCTAAATCATTAATGTACAATGTAAACAGCTGGGGCCCCAGCACAGAACCTTGCGGCACTCCACTAGTCACTGCCTGCCATTCTGAAAAGTACCCGTTTACTCCTACTCTTTGCTTCCTGTCTGACAACCAGTTCTCAATCCACGTCAGCACACTACCCCCAATCCCATGTGCTTTAACTTTGCACATTAATCTCTTGTGTGGGACCTTGTCGAAAGCCTTCTGAAAGTCCAAATATACCACATCAACTGGTTCTCCTTTGTCCACTTTACTGGAAACATCCTCAAAAAATTCCAGAAGATTTGTCAAGCATGATTTCCCTTTCACAAATCCATGCTGACTTGGACCTATCATGTCACCATTTTCCAGATGCACTGCTATGACATCCTTAATAATTGATTCCATCATTTTACCCACTACTGAGGTCAGGCTGACCGGTCTATAATTCCCTGTTTTCTCTCTCCCTCCTTTTTTAAAAAGTGGGGTTACATTGGCTACCCTCCACTCCATAGGAACTGATCCAGAGTCAATGGAATGTTGGAAAATGACTGTCAATGCATCCGCTATTTCCAAGGCCACCTCCTTAAGTACTCTAGGATGCAGGCCATCAGGCCCTGGGGATTTATCTGCCTTCAATCCCATCAATTTCCCCAACACAATTTCCCGACTAATAAAGATTTCCCTCAGTTCCTCTTCCTTACTAGACCCTCTGACCCCTTTTATATCCGGAAGGTTGTTTGTATCCTCCTTAGTGAATACCGAACCAAAGTACTTGTTCAATTGATCCGCCATTTCTTTGTTCCCCGTTATGACTTCCCCTGATTCTGACTGCAGGGGACCTACGTTTGTCTTCACCAACCTTTTTCTCTTTACATACCTATAGAAACTTTTGCAATCCGCCTTAATGTTCCCTGCAAGCTTCTTCTCGTACTCCATTTTCCCTGTCCTAATCAAACCCTTTGTCCTCCTCTGCTGAGTTCTAAATTTCTCCCAGTCCCCAGGTTCGCTGCTATTTCTGGCCAATTTGTATGCCACTTCCTTGGCTTTAATACTATCCCTGATTTCCCTAGATAGCCACGGTTGAGCCACCTTCCCCTTTTTATTTTTACGCCAGACAGGAATGTACAATTGTTGTACTTCATCCATGCGGTCTCTAAATGTCTGCCATTGCCCATCCACAGTCAACCCCCTAAGTATCATTCGCCAATCTATCCTAGCCAATTCTCGCCTCATACCTTCAAAGTTACCCTTCTTTAAGTTCTGGACCATGGTCTCTGAATTTACTGTTTCATTCTCCATCCTAATGCAGAATTCCACCATATTATGGTCACTCTTCCCCAAGGGGCCTCGCACAATGAGATTGCTAATTAATCCTCTCTCATTACACAACACCCAGTCTAAGATGGCCTCCCCCCTAGTTGGTTCCTCAACATATTGGTCTAGAAAACCATCCCTTATGCACTCCAGGAAATCCTCCTCCACCGTATTGCTTCCAGTTTGGCTAGCCCAATCTATGTGCATATTAAAGTCACCCATTATAACTGCTACACCTTTATTGCATGCACCCCTAATTTCCTGTTTGATGCCCTCCCCAACATCCCTATTACTGTTTGGAGGTCTGTACACAACTCCTACTAACGTTTTTTGCCCTTTGGTGTTCTGCAGCTCTACCCATATAGATTCCACATCATCCAAGCTAATGTCTTTCCTAACTATTGCATTAATCTCCTCTTTAACCAGCAATGCTACCCCACCTCCTTTTCCTTTTATTCTATCCTTCCTGAATGTTGAATACCCCTGAATGTTGAGTTCCCAGCCCTGATCATCCTGGAGCCACGTCTCCGTAATCCCAATCACATCATATTTGTTAACATCTATTTGCACAATTAATTCATCCACCTTATTGCGGATACTCCTTGCATTAAGACACAAAGCCTTCAGGCTTGTTTTATTAACACCCTTTGTCCTTTTAGAATTTTGCTGTACAGTGGCCCTTTTTGTTCTTTGCCTTGGGTTTCTCTGCCCTACACTTTTCCTCATCTCCTTTCTGTCTTTTGCTTTTGGCTCCTTTTTGTTTCCCTCTGTCTCCCTGCATTGGTTCCCATCCCCCTGCCATATTAGTTTAAATCCTCCCCAACAGCACTAGCAAACACTCCCCCGAGGACATTGGTTCCAGTCCTGCCCAGGTGCAGACCGTCCGGTTTGTACTGGTCCCACCTCCCCCAGAACCGGTCCCAATGCCCCAGGAATTTGAATCCCTCCCTGCTGCACCACTGCTCAAGCCACGTATTCATCTGCGCTATCCTGCGATTCCTACTCTGACTATCACGTGGCACTGGTAGCAATCCCGAGATTACTACTTTTGAGGTCCTACTTTTTAATTTAGCTCCTAGCTCCTTAAATTCGTTTCGTAGGACCTCATCCCTTTTTTTGCCTATGTCGTTGGTACCAATGTGCACCACGACAACTGGCTGTTCTCCCTCCCATTTCAGAATGTCCTGCACCCGCTCCGAGACATCCTTGACCCTTGCACCAGGGAGGCAACATACCATCCTGGAGTCTCGGTTGCGGCCGCAGAAACGCCTATCTATTCCCCTTACAATTGAATCCCCTATCACTATCGCTCTCCCACTCTTTTTCTTGCCCTCCTGTGCAGCAGAGCCAGCCACGGTGCCATGAACTTGGCTGCTGCTGCCCTCCCCTGATGAGTCATTCCCCTCAACAGTACCCAAAGCGGTGTATCTGTTTTGCAGGGGGATGACCACAGGGGACCCCTGCACTACCTTCCTTGCACTGCTCTTCCTGCTGGTCTTCCATTCCCTATCTGGCTGTGGACCCTTTCCCTGCGGTAAGACCAACTCACTACACGTGATACTCACGTCATTCTCAGCATCGTGGATGCTCCAGAGTGAATCCACCTTCAGCTCCAACTCCGTAACGCGGACCGTCAGGAGCTGGAGGCGGATACACTTCCCGCACACGTAGTCGTCAGGGACACCGGAAGCGTCCCTGAGTTCCCACATGGTACAGGAGGAGCATAACACCCGACCGAGCTCTCCTGCCATGTCTTAACCCTTAGATACACTTAAACTGGTAATAACAATGTTAAAAGTTACTGACCAATATAAGAAGAAAAAGAAAAACTACTCACCAATCACCAGCCAATCACTTACCCCCTAGGCTGTGACGTCACCTTTGTTTTTTTGCCTTCTCCCTGTAGCTGCACCGGTACGCCTCTCGCCGACCCCGGACTCGCGCTGCTCCGAGCTCCCGCTGGCCTTTATAGGCCTCTCGCCGACCCCGGACTCGCGCTGCTCCGAGCTCCCGCCTCCTCGACTGACTGCTCCGAGCTCCCGCTGGCCTTTATAGGCCTCTCGCCGACCCCGGACTCGCGCTGCTCCGAGCTCCCGCCTCCTCGACTGACTGCTCCGAGCTCCCGCTGGCCTTTATAGGCCTCTCGCCGACCCCGGACTCGCGCTGCTCCGAGCTCCCGCCTCCTCGACTGACTGCTCCGAGCTCCCGCTGGCCTTTATAGGCCTATCGCCGACCCCGGACTCGCGCTGCTCCCAGCAATTACCAGCTGTGGGGTTCGAACCCTCGCAGTTATAATTCCATTGGATCTTAAGTCCAACACCTTAACCACTCGGCCATCCTGGACCTGGCAGAAACGGGCTTTGTCTCTGTCAGAATTTGGGCTTCAACTCCACCCCCACAGACACACACAGACACAGAGGGTTTCAGGGAGCATTTTCGAACATTTTTAGTGATATTGACACGGGGGCAACTCTCCTATTCTTTTTCGAGTAATGCTCTGGGACCTTTCACATCCATCCGAGGGTGCAGACGGAGCTTCAATTTCACAACCGCATTATTTTCCCCAAGTTTTTTTAAAAGTTCCAGGACGCACCAAATTCATGGTGATGATTTCCACAGACAGTTGCACATACACAGAGACATACATACATAAAATAACCAAAAATATACACGCATCAACATAGAAACATAGTGCAGGAATATGCCATTCGGCGCTTCGAGCCTGCACCACCATTCAATAACATCATGGCTGATCATTCAACCTCAGTACCCCTTTCCTGCTTTCTCTCCATACCCCTTCATCCCTTTAGCCGTAAGGGCCATATTTAACTCCCTTTTGAATACATCTAACGAAATGGCCACAACGACTTTCTGCAGTAGAAAATTTCACAGGTTAACCACTCTCTGAGTGAAAACGTTTCTCCTCATCCCGTTTCTAAATGGATTACCCCTGACTCAAAGACTGTGATCCTTGGACTCGAACTCCCCAGCAGCGAGAACATTCTTCCAGCCTCGAAGCTGTCCAATCTCGTCAGAATTTTACATGTTTCTTTGAAATCGCCTCTCATTCTTCTAAACTCCACTGGATACCAGCCCAGTTCATCCAGTCTCTCCTCATATGTCAGTCCTGCCATCCCGGGAATCATGCTGGTGAACCTTCGCTGTACTCCCTCAATAGCAAGGACGTCCTTCCTCAGATTCGGAGACCAAAACTGAACACAATATTCCAGGTGTGGCCTCAGGGAGGCCCTGTACAACTGCAGTAAGACCTCCCTGCTCCTATACTCAAATCCCCTAGCTATGAAGGGGAACATGCCATTTGCCTTCTTCACCAGCTGCTGCACCTGCATACCAACAATCAATGACTGATGTATCATGACACCCAGATCAAGATATACATAGATTGCCTTAGACAAATTGATGGATAGACAGGCAGGGTCACTGTTGCAACTTTGGCTGTCTTTTGCGTTTTTCAGTCGAGGATACTGCCACTGAACTAAAGCCGATACCAAAGTTCACAACCGTATTATTTTCCCCAAGTCTTTTTAAAAAGTTCCAGCACATACCAAATTCATGGTGATGATTTGCACAGACAGTTGCACATACACAGAGACATATATACAGAACGACAGACGCAGAGACACACACACCCACACACATAACCAAAAATATACATGCACCAACAGACATGCCTTAGACATACAGAGGGATAGACAGGCTGAATCACTGTCGCTACTTTGGCTGATTTTTGCGTTTTTCTATCCGTATGCATCATGAATATTGCACATTGATAAAAATGAGAAATAGATGTCAGTGTTGAAATGTGTGACATTATTCCGCCTATCTCAGGATCCATTTTGCAAAAACCTGGTTAAATTGTAAAATGGAATGAAAAATGCTGTGAACTGTAGTTGGCAGGATTCGAACCAATGCACAGAAAACCCAAAGGATTTCTAGACCATCACTTTAACCACTCAGCAACAACTACTGCGTCTCTGGCACTTTAAATGTTGCTCAGAAAAAACTCAGTTATCCATCTCTGTGCAGCAGACGGCCACAGAATCCTGAAAAAGTCTCCGTTGCAAAAAATCTGGAACAGGCAATCACCTCTTGCTGTATTTTTATTGTTCTATATTGCTCTGGAACTTTTTAATATGAATCTACACCAAGAAACAGAAGAACAATTCGACATTTTGAAAAAGCTGCTTTTCCGTCAGGGAATTAAACCCGGTTCTCCCGCCTAACAGGGAAAGCATAATCACCACTATACGGACGAGGGAACGGGTTGCGTCAGAGCAGTAATCGAGCTGTGAACAGAAGTCGACAGACACAAACCGACAAACAGAGAAAAACAGACAGCGAGAGAGAGACAACGAGAGACAGAAAGGGTGAGACTGAAAAGTCAGTCAGAGACAGCGAGAAAAAGACTCAAACACCTACATATACAGAGATGTGTGTGTGTGATCAATAAAGAGAGAGAGGGAAAGAGTGAAAGAAAGACAGTGATAAAGACAGTGACAAGGAGAGAGACAGATAGAGAGAGAGCGACAGATAGAGAGAGAGACAAAGATATAAACAGAAAATGATGGAAATACTCAGCAGGTTAGAGACAGGAACTACCAGCGACAGGCAAAGAGAGACAGACAGGCAGAAACATAGAGAGACAGAGATGATGGGAAAGAGTGAGACAGTCAGACAGAGAGACTGAGAGAATCCCATTCGAACAGAACTGGACACGGTGAGAAAGAGACAGACACATTGAGAACCAGAGACAAACAGGGAAACGGGGACAGACAGAGTGTGTCAGAGAGGTAGACTGAGAGAGACATAGACTCAAACACACAAACACAAACACAGCTCTCTAAAGAGAGAGAGCGACACAGATACATTTCACAATTTCATTTCATTATCGACTCAGAGTGTCACATAGTTACAGAAAATTGGAGATTCAGCAGATGAAAATCGGGTATCACTGAGCAGGATGGGAAAAATCTCTGTTTAATGAAGGAATTACCAGAAGGCGGGGTTCAACCCACGGGGCAATAAACCCATTACATCTTAAGTCCAACGCCTTTACCACTCGGTCATCCTGGTCCTGCTCCTGTCAGTGGTTGGACTCTGCCTCTGTGAGAATCTGGGCTTCAGCTCCGCCCCCACAGCGACACACAGAGACATTGGATTTCAGGGAGCATTTACGAACATTTTTCGTGATATTGACACGTGCGCAGCTCTCCAATTCTTTTTCGACGAAGGCTCTGGGAATTTTCACATCCACCCGAGGGGGCAGATGGAGCTTCAATTTAAAATTTCAGCCGATGGTCGACAGCTTCAACAATGCAAAATTCCCCAAGTACTGCATTTGAGTGTCATCCAAGATGATGTGTTCAAGTGTCAGGAGTGGGACTTACACACACAACCTCCTGATTCAGTCGAGAATGGAGCCACTGAACCAAAACCGCTACCAATGTTCACAACCGTATTATTTTCCCCAAGTTTTTTAAAAAGGTCCAGGACGTACCAAATTCATGGTGATGATTTCCACAGACAGTTGCACATACACAGAGACATACATACAGATAGACATACATAGACACACACACACACAATAACCAAAACTTTACACGCATCAACATAGAAAGGTAGTGACAGAGAAATTAGGTGCAGGAATATGCCATTCGGCCGTTCGATCATGGATCATCATTCAACTTCAGTACCCCTTTCCTGCTTTCTCTCCATACCCCTTGATCCCTTTAGGCGTAAGGGCCATATCTAACTCCCTTTTGAATATATCTAACGAACTGGCCTGAACGACTTTCTGCGGTAGAAAATTTCACAGGTAAACCACTCCTTGAGTGAAGAAGTTTCACCTCATCTCGGTCCTAGATGGCTTACCCCTTACTCTTAGACTGTAATCCTTGTTCTCATACTCCCGAGCAACGAGAACATTCTTTCAGCCTCTAAGCTGTCCAATCTCGTCAGAATTTTATATGTTTCTGTGAGATCCACTCTCATTCTTCTAAACTCCAGTGGATACCAGCCCAGTTGATCCAGTCTCTCCTCATATGTCAATCCTGCCATCCCGGGAATCATGCTGGTGAACCTTCGCTGTACTCCCTCAACAGCAAGGACGTCCTTCCTCAGATTCGGGGACCAAAACTGAACACAATATTCCAGGTGTGACCTCACCAAGGCCCTGTACAACTGCAGTAAGACCTCCCTGCTCCAATACTCAAATCACCTAGCTAAGAAGGCGAACATGCCATTTGTTTTCTTCACCACCTGCTGCACCGACATGCCAACTTTCAATGACTGATGTACCATGACACTCAGATCAAGATTTACACAGGTTGTCTTAGACAAATAGATAGATAGACAGGCAGGGTCACTAAGGATACTTTGGCTGTCTTTTGCGTTTTTCTATCCGTATGTATCGTGAATACTGCAGATTAATGAAAGAAAGAAAACAGCGGCTGCATCGAAAGATGTGGGACGTTGCTCCATCTATCTCAGAATCAGTTTTGCAGTAACGTGGTTAAATTGTGAAACAGAATGAAATATGCTGAGAAACATAGTCGGCAGGATTCAAACCTGCGCAGAGAAACCCCGATGGATTTTGTGTCCATTGTCTTACCCACTCGGCCACGACTACTGGCTCGCTGCATCATTCAATGGTACTCAGCGAAAACTCAGTCATCCATCTCTGTGCAGCAAACGGCCACAGAATCCGGAAAAAGTCTCCGTTTGCTAAAAATCTGGAAGAGGCAATCTCCTCTTACTGTATTTGTACTGTTCTATATTGCTCTGGAACTTTTTAATATGAATCAACACCAAGAAACAAGTAAAATTCTGCATTTTGTAAATGCTGCCACTGCGTCGGGAAGTAGAACCACGGTCTCCGGCGGAACAGGCGGGAATACTCACCACTATACTAACGAGCAAGAGTTCTATCAGAGCAGGAAGCGAGCTGTGAACAGAACTTGACACCATGAGAAGTCGACAGACACATTGAGAGACAGAGACAAACCGACAAACAGGGAGAGACATACAGCGAGATAGAGACAACGAGAGGCAGAAAGTGTGAGACTGAGAAGGAGAGGCAGACTAATGAGAAAAAGACTCAAACATTTCCATATACAGAGATGTGTGTGTGTGATCTATTAAGAGAGAGGGAGAAAGAGTGATAGAAAGAAAATGATAAAGACAGTGACAAGGAGAGAGACAGATGGAGAGAGAGCGATAGAGACTAAAACAGAAAATGATGGACATACTTCTCAGCTTACAGGCAGGGACTAACAGAGACAGGCAAAGACAGGGATAGACCGAAATGATGGGAAAGAGAGAGCCAGTCAGACAAAGAGTCTGAGAGAATCCCATTGGAACAGACGTGGCACCGTGAGAAAGAGACAGATTGAGAGACAGAGACAAACAGAGAAACAGGGACAGACAGAGTGAGTCAGACTGAGAGAGACAAAGACTCAAACATACAAACACATACACAACTCTCTGAAGAGAGAGAGAGGGAGAGACCGAGCGACGCAGATACATTTCACAATTTCATTTCATTATCGGTTTAGAGTGTCACATTGTTGCAGAAAATTGCTGATTCAACCGATGAAAATCCGGTCTCACTGATCAGAATGGGAGGAAATCCGTGTTAAATTAAACAGATACCAGGAGTGGGGGACGAACCCTCGCGGGAAAAAAAACATTGTATTTTAAGGCCAACGGCTTAACCACTCGGCTATCCTGGTCCTGTGAGAGCCTGCATTCTGTCTCTGTGAGAATCTGGGCTTCAACCCCAACCCCACATGCAAACACATACACATCACACTCCCTCAGTACCCTGTGTTACTCACACTCCCTCAGTACCCTGTGTTACTCACACTCCCTCAGTACCCTGTGTTACTCACACTCCCTCAGTACCCTGTGTTACTTACACTCCCTCAGTACCCTGTGTTACTCACACTCCCTCAGTACCCTGTGTTACTCACACTCCCTCAGTACCCTGTGTTATTCACACTCCCTCAGACTCCTGTGTTACTCACACTCCCTCAGTACCCTGTGTTATTCACACTCCCTCAGTACCCTTTGTTACTCACACTCCCTCAGACTCCTGTGTTACTCACACTCACTCAGTAACCCGTGTTACTCACAGTCACTCAGTAACCCGTGTTACTCACACTCACTCAGTAACCCGTGTTACTCACACTCCCTGAGTACCATGTGTTACTCACTCTCCCTCAGTGCACTGAGTTACTCACAATCCCTCAGTACCTTGTGTTACTCACACTCCCTCAGTATCTTGTGACACTCACACTCCCTCAGTACCTTGTGTTACTCACACTCCCTCAGTATCTTGTGATACTCACACTCCCTCAGTACCCTGCGTTACTCACAGTACCTCACTAATCTGTGTTACTCACACTCCCTCAGTAACCTTTGTTACTCACAGTGCGTCAGTACCCTCAGTTAGTGACAATCCCTCAGTACCTTGTGTTACTCACAGTCTCTCAGTACCCTGTGTTACTCACAATCCCTCAGTAACCTCTGTTACTCACAATCACTCAGTACCCTGTGTTATTCACACTCGCTCCGCCCCCTGTGTTACTCACACTCCTTCAGTACACTGTGTTACTCACACTCCCACCGTATCCTGTGTTACTCACACTCCTTCAGTACCCTGTGTTCCTCACACTCCCTCAGTACCCTGTGTTACTCAAACCCCCTCAGTTCCCTGTGTTATTCACACTCCCTCAGTACCTGTGTTATTGACACTCTCTCAGTACGCTGTGTTACTCACACACCCTCAGTCTCATGTGTTACTCACAATCCCTCAGTACCGTGTGTTACTCAAACTCCTCAGTAGCCTGTGTTACTCACACCACCTCAGTAACCTGTGTTACTCAAATTCCATCAGTACCCTGTGTTACTCACACTCCCTTATTACCCTGTGTTACTCACACTCCCGTAGTACCCTGTGTTACTCACACTCCCTCTGTATCCTGTGTTACCCACACCCCCTCAGTACCCCGTGTTACTCACACTCCCTCAGTACCCTTTGTTACTCACACTCCCTCAGTACCCTGTGTTAGTCACACACCCTCAGTATCCTGTGTTACTCACATTCCCTCAGTAACCTGTGTTTCTCACACTCCCTCAGTACCCTATGTTACTCACACTCCCTCAGTACCCTGTGTTTCTCAAACTTCCTCAGTACCCTGTGTTACTCACACGTCCTCAGTACCCTATGTTAATCACACTCCCTCAGTACCCTGTGTTATTCACACTCCCTGAGTACCCTGTTTTACTCACACTCCGTCAGAACCCTGTGTTACTCACACTCCCTCAGTATGCTGTGTTACTCACGTGCCTTCAGTACACTGTGTTTCTCACACTCCCTCAGTACCCTGTGTTACTCACACACCCTCAGTAACCTGTGTTACTCACAATCCTTCAGTACCCTGTGTTACTCATACTCCCCCGTCCCCTGAGTTACTCACACTCGTTCAGTACGCTGTGTTACTCACTCTCCCTCCGTCCCCTGTGTTACACACTCTCCTTCAGTAGCCTGTGTTACTCACACTCCCTCAGTATCCTGTGTTACTCAAACCCCCACAATCCCCTGTGTTAATCACACTCCCTCAGTACCTGTGTTACTCACACTCTCTAAGTACGCTGTGTTAAATAAACACCCTCGGTCCCATGTGTTACTCACAATCCGTCAGTACCCTATGTTAATCACACTCCTCAGTAGCCTGTGTTAATCACACACCCTCAGTCCCCTGTGTTACTCACAATCCCTCAGTACCCTGTGTATTCAAATTCCCTCAGTACCCTGTGTTACTCACACTCCCTTATTACCCAGTGTTACTCACACTCCCTTAGTACCCTGTGTTACTCACACTCCCTCTGTATCCTGTGTTACTCACACTCCCTCAGTACCCCATGTTACTCACACTCCCTCGATACCCTGTGTTGCTCACACTCCCACAGTACCCTGTGTTAGTCACACTCCCTCAGTATCCTATGTTACTCTCATTCCCTCAGTACCCTGTTTTTCTTACACTCCCTCAGTACCCTGTGTTACTCACACTCCCTCAGTACCCTGTGTTACTCACACGTCCGCAGTGCCCTATGTTACTCACACTCCCTTCGTACCCTGTGTTACTCACACTCCCTCAGTACCCTGAGTTACTCACACTCCCTCAGTACCTTGTGTTTCTCACAATCCCTCAGTAACCTGTGTTACTCACACTCCCTTAGTACCCTGTGGTACTCGCACTCCCTCAGTATCCTGTGTTATTCACACTCCCATAGTACCCTGTTTTACTCACACTCCCTCAGTACCCTGTGTTACTCTCACTCCCTCAGTATGCTGTATTACTCACGTGCCCTCAGTACACTGTGTTTCTCACACTCACTCAGTACCCTGTGTTACTCACACACTCTCAGTAACCTGTGTTACTCACACTCCCTGAGTACCCTGTGTTACTCACACCCCCTCAGTAACCCGTGTTACTCACACTCACTCTGTCCCCTGTGTTACTCACACTCCCTGAGTACCATGTGTTACTCACACTCCCTCAGTGCCCTGTTTTACTCACAATCCCTCAGTACCCTGGGGTAGTAACACTCCCTCAGTACCTTGTGTTACTCACACTCCCTCAGTATCCTGTGATACTCACACTCCCTCATTACCCTGTGTTACTCACATCCCCTCAGTACCCTGCGTTACTCACACTACCTCACTATCCTGTTTTACTTACACTCCCTCAGTAACCTTTGTTACTCACACTGCGTCAGTACCGTCAGTTAGTGACAATCCCTCAGTACATTGTGTTACTCACAGTCCCTCAGTACCCTGTGTTACTCACACTCCCTCAGTACCCTGTTTTACTCAAACACCCTCAGTTCCCTGTGTTATTCACACTCCCTCAGTACCTGTGTTATTGACACTCTCTCAGTACGCTGAGTTACTCACACACCCTCAGTCCCATGTGTTGCTCACAATGCCTCAGTACTGTGTGTTACTCAAACTCCTCAGTAGCCTGTGTTACTCACACCACCTCAGTAACCTGTGTTACGCACACTCCCTCAGTACCCTGTGTTATTCACACTCCCTCAGTAATCTGTGTTACTCACACTTACTCAGTACCCTGTGTTACTCACACTCACTCAGTATCCTGCGATACTCACACTCCCTCAGTAGCCTGTGTTACTCACACTCCCTCAGTAACCTGCATTACTCACAGTACCTCAGTAACCTATGTTACTCACACAGCCTCGGTACCCTTTGTTACTCACACTCCGTCAGTACCCTCTGTTACTGACAATCCCTCAGTACCTTGTGTTACTCACAGTTCCTCAGTACCCTGTGTTCCTCACAATCCCTCAGTCAACTGTGTTACTCACAATCCCTCAGTACCCTGTGCTGCTCACACTCCCTCAGTACCCTGTGTTATTCACACTACCTAAGTACCCTGTCTTACTCACACTCCCTCAGTACCCTGTGTTATTCACACTCCTTAAGTACCCTGTCTTACTCACACTCCATCAGTACCCTGTGTTACTCACAATCCCTCAGTACCCTGTGGTACTCACACTCCCTCGGGACCCTGTGTTGCTCACACTCCCTCAGTACTCTGTTTTACTCACACTCCCTCAGACTACTGTGTTACTCACACTCCCTCAGTACCCTGTGTTACTCACACTCACTCAGTACCCTGTGTTACTCACACTCCCTCAGTTCCCTGTATAACTCACACTCCCTCAGTAACCCGTGTTACTCACACTCCCTCAGTGCCCTGAGTTACTCACAATCCCTCAGTACCCTGGGTTAGTAACACTCCCTCAGTACCTTGTGTTACTCACACTCCCTCAGTATCTTGTGATACTCACACTCCCTCAGTACCCTGTGTTACATACACTCCCTCAGTACCCTGCGTTACTCATAGTACCTCACTAACCTGTGTTACTCACACTCCCTCAGTAACCTTTGTTACTCACACTGCGTCAGTACCCTCAGTTAGTGACAATCCTTCAGTACCTTGTGTTACTCACAGACTCTCAGTACCCTGTGTTACTCACAATCCCTCAGTAACCTCTGTTACTCACAATCACTCAGTACCCTGTGTTACTCACACTCGCTCCGTCACCTGTGTTACTCACACTCCTTCAGTACTCTGTGTTACTCACACTCCCTCCGTACCCTGTGTTACTCACACTCCTTCAGTACCCTGTGTTCCTCACACTCCCTCAGTACGCTGTGTTACTCAAACCCCCTCAGTTCCCCGTGTTATTCACACTCCCTCAGTACCTGTGTTATTGACACTCTCTCAGTACGCTGTGTTACTCACACACCCTCAGTCTCATGTGTTACTCACAATCCCTCAGTACCGTGTTTTACTCAAACTCCTCAGTAGCCTGTGTTACTCACACCACCTCAGTAACCTGTGTTACTCAAATTCCATCAGTACCCTGTGTTACTCACACTCCCTTATTACCCTGTGTTACTCACACTCCCTTAGTACACTGTGTTACTCACACTCCCTCTGTATCCTGTGTTACCCACACCCCATCACTACCCCGTGTTACTCACACTCCCTCAGTACCCTGTGTTACTCACACTCCCTCAGTACCCTGTGTTACTCACACTCCCTCAGTACCCTGTGTTACTCACACTCCCTCAGTACCAAGGTGGGTAAGTGCAGTCCACAACCCCAACATAACAGTCAATCAGACAGGGATAATGAGTTTGGAGTAGAGGTGGCCCCGGCACATGATAATGGCTATTTATCAGTGGCACTGATACGCACGACCACCATTCGCTCCAGCGGATGTAGAGCAGCCCACATTGCCATACAGGAGGTGCCCTTCAGCCCACAGGAGACAAATTCTATTGAATAAGTTACCACCCGCTAAAGCAAAATAGTAGAGATACAGAACTCTGACAAAAGACTGGAGTGGAATACTGTGACTCAAAAGGCAGGGAAAAGGGTTGGGGAGTACGGGGAACGAAAGTGGATTGAATACAAAAACCACTCTGGGGCTGATGACCGCAACAGAAATGAAGCAGCATTCTTGAAAATGTTTAAGGATGGACGATGAAAGGCACATCAAAAGATAATTAAGTGAATATTTAAGACAGGAGATGATTATGATAAAACTTTCGAATGGGCAGAACATGTAGAGTGGTTAAAGTTAGAACAAGGGATAAATGAGCAAAAATAGCAGCAACAGCGTTAGCAGCAGAGACGAAGAAGGAAGAGACAGACTCCCACGCAGCTCCACTGATAGGTTTAAACTGCAATCAGGAAGGTAACTTCAGTAGGGATTGCCTGCAGAAAAGCAGACGTTACAGCAATTCTAAAGGGACATGTCAAAATTGTGGTAAACTTGGACATTTGGCCAAAGATTGCTGGAGTTATGACGAAGGCGCTGGATGGCGAGACCACAAACAGGCAAAGAAGGGAATACCATTAACCAGGGAAGATCTGATGGACATGCTCAGACAGGTACCAGCACCACTGGTACCACTGCCACCACCGCCCCAACACGAGAACACCCAATAACCAACTTAGATTTGCCCCTGACCCATAGGACCATCAACATACAAGGAGAGAGTGGGGGATATCAGAAAGCAACCCGAAGTGAGATGGTGTTGTCGAAGTACAGGGGTAATGCTACCGGCTCAGTTTTGGTGCTGTCAGAATACAGAAGGCAACATAAAGAAGGCATACAGAAGGCAGCGATACATTAAGGGAGATAGGGGTACTGATAGCTCTTCAGCGCAATCGGATAATTTTGGGAGATAAGCACGAAAACCGAATTAAGTTCGAAAACCCGGGACACCAGCAGCAACGAGTGCTAGGAACAACCATAATCCAACCCGAGTGGGAAACAAAGGCTGTATGGGATAGCGTGTGCCAATTATACCCGACTATGTGGGCACAATGCAAACAAGATTATGGATTAGCAGAGATATCACCCATCAAAATTCCTGGACCATAATACAAAGCTCACCGACAGTTCCAATTAACAACCGAAGCTGAGGTAGCGGTCTGTCAGATAGTGCATGAATTAGAGGAGCAAAGTACATTGAAACATGTAATAGCCTCCATTAATTCACCTGTGTGGCTGATGAAGAAACCCGACAGGTCTTACCGATTGACTATCGATTATACCACCCTGAATAAGGTGACTTCCGGAGAACACCCAATAGTGTCAAGTCCAGCCACAATTTTTAATGGCCTGGATGCAGATCATAAGATAGTCACCATGCTGGATATAGTGAATGGAACTTGGACCATTCCCTTAGCCAAAGAGTCTCAAGGAAAATTTGTCTTCACGGTAAATGGATAACAATACACATGGGCGAAGGTACCACTGGGATCCAACAACATCTGGAGAATATTTCATCGAATATTGTCAGGGATTTTGGAACCAGTAGAGTTAGGAGAAAGAAGGAGCGAAATAAAATATCTGGGATACATAATATCGTAAGGGAAGAGACAGATGCCCGAGGACAGTAAGGAAGCAATTCAATCAATCCCCAGACCACGAACCGTGAAAGGGGTCAGGCAGGTACTAGGGCTATTAAACTACTGCAGAAATGTTTTTCGCGAATATGCCAAGGTGGCCTAACCTATACAGAAACAGGTCAAAGGGTGGGAACCCTCCTAAGAGCCAGTAAACTGGGGCCTAGATCAAGAAACTGCATGTGTGCGGTTAAAACAAACTCTCACAAGTCATCCAGCCCTGTGACTACCAGACCAGAATAGGCCCTTTCACGTCTATACCTACCATATTAACCATCATTATAACGCGGTGGTGATTCAATTACATGGCGACAGGCATAGACCAGTGGCATATTACTCAGATAAACCGCAACCTGTAGCTGCAGGACTGTCCAGGTGCGTTGCTGCCCTCGACTGTGCGGCTTGGGCCATCAGAGTTACCGAACCAATAATAATGTCAGGGTGCATTATTCTACAAACCCAGCGTACCTTAGTAGAATTACTTAACACTGGAAGGCTAAAAATTTATTAGATGCACAAATGGCGAGGTGGTAAATAATGCTCTCCCCCCTCCTCTCCCGCCACCCCCCACCCCACCCCCCCCCCCAACACCACTCAACGGGACGGTAACAATAATAAAAGACGCCTGCAGGGTGGATCATTACATGGGAGAGGAGCATCATTATAGCACAACAGAAGATGAGGGAAGTAGTCAGGCAAGTGAAACCCTGCTTGAGGAGGCAGACATGGATCTATATGTAGATGAGTTTCGGCGCTATATCAATGGGACACAACAGACAGGATGGGTCGTGGTAGATAGCAGCTGTCAGGTCAAAGGGGAAGGACGGTTAGTAGAGAATCTATCAGCTCAAGTGGTTGAATTTGTGGTTCTCACTGAGGCTCTGAGGCTTACGAGGGGAAAATGAGTAAATATCTATGCAGACAGTCGATATGCTTTCGGAGTAGAGCATGATTATTTGATAGCCTGAAGCAGACGGTGATACACGACCTCAGGAGGAGGACCAATTAAACATGAGGAGAATGGAAAACATCTAGTGGAAGCCTCCTTCCTACCCCAGGAGTGTGCGATAATAAAGATAAAAGCACACGTAAAAAATAATGATCAGTATGAACAGCCAAGCGAGTGGCAGGTACACTGGCCGGGGAAGCCCAAGGCAGAGCATGTACAATTGGGCCTGA
The DNA here is from genome assembly GCF_044704955.1 of Pristiophorus japonicus. NCBI lineage: Eukaryota > Metazoa > Chordata > Chondrichthyes > Pristiophoridae > Pristiophorus > Pristiophorus japonicus. Next base: position 50,584,585 of record NC_091999.1, read on the forward strand.
GGAATTAAATATGATTGAGGAACAGGGAGAGGCCACTCCGCAGGAACAGGAGGGGTGGAAGCAGAGATGGGCCTAACAAGGGACCGACGGGATATGGAGAAAAATGGGAATGTGGTGGGCCTGGAATGCATCCAGGGGAGCCTATTAAATGTATACCACGGGTATGTCCATACAGGTAGAACCAACATGATAAGCTTGATGTCCAGATGCTGGTGGTGGAAGGGAATATCTAGAGATATAGAGGACCTCTGCAGAAGGTGCGTGATATGCGCAAAATACAACCCAGGGGGGAAAGTAAAGGTCAGAATGGGACATCAGCCACGACCGAAGGGACTCTGGGAAAATTTGCAGGTAGATTTTACTGGATCATTATCCAGCAACAAGGTGAAAACATACTGCTTAGTTATAATAGACACGTTTATGAAGTGGGTAGAAGCTTTCGCCACTAAGAATTGTTCAGTAGAAACCATGGCCAGGATCCTAGCAAACAAAATAATGGCACTGCAGCTGAACTCAGATCAAAGTTCACACTTCACAGGGAAGATAATGAAACAGGCGTGCGCTTAGGGATTAGGCAAAAACTATCCCACATCAACGAGACTGGAAAAGGATGGGTAGACAGGATACCCCGAGTATAAATAAAGCTCAAGGCAACCCCTAGTCGAACGACAGGAATGATACCCTTTTAACTAAAAAAATATGGAAATCTGTAATGGAACTCTGTAAGCAGTTACATGATATAGAGTCAAAGGTTAGAGATCAGCAAATCAAGGATTTAGAGAACGACACTAAGAAACAGAAGTTCCAAACACCCAAAATAGGCAGTCAAGAGATTACCCCAGAGAGGTTCGGGATCGCATCCAAATGGATCGGTCTCTATCAGGTAATTATGGTAAGTTATGGTACTTATAAGGAGTATCGGCAAGTGGAAACATTGGACCCAGTTAAAAAAGCATGGTCACTAACTAACCAGTGACGACCGGAAAATATTGCATTTTGCAGGACTCGAGAGCTCGTGGAAATAACGTGGAGTAACGCAGCCTCATATCAGTGACAACAGACTGAGGGACTTGGGCGACATTAGTTTAATAAAACATCAAAAACACTGATGGTGTCGGACGGAGCAACAGTAGAGTTAAATAACGGGCATAAAACAACGTTACAAGGAAACGAAACAACATTGGGGATGAGCCAATAATATAGAACCATAATTAGTGGGAATAAGACCGCGGTGTGTTTTTAATCAGGAGGGACAAACATACTGCACCAGGGGAAGAGGGTGCAGATTTCATTAACATCTATGAATGGTGGTGGAGGGATATCTCCAGAGATAGACCCACCAACACGGCCCCATCCACTAGTTTAGCAACAGTGAGCACTACCAGGGCCTCGACCATCACACCCTCTGCGCCACAAACGTGTCCAACTGTGAAGACTGGGGCAAAAGAGAAATTGATAAGGCAGACCAAGGATAAGATACACTTCAGGGTACGTCAGCGAATAATTACTGTATTCTTAAATTTAAACAATAAAGCTACCCCAACATCTGCGGGTTAAACAGTATAAGCCTGTATAGAAACATGATCCTTCGAGCACTTAAAGGCGTTGAATCCAAAACCATGAAGTTTAATGTGGAAAGAGGGTCAGGTAAAAAAAACGGGACAGGGGAAAAAGATGGATACTAGAAATGGTACGAGGCAGGATACACGGCAGGATGCGTGGCAGGATACACTGCAGAATACACGGCGGGATACGTGTATGTGGCCGGAGTTGCGAAACTATATACTAACACACGATAGATGATTGAGTTAACGCCTTCGCATGAACCTGACAGGGATTGCTGGAAAGGGATAAGGATAATGAAAAGATACAGGCACAGCTGGGTAATGGCGCATAAAGCGAATTATTACAGTGGCCCACACATTGCGAGACCGCACCAGAACTATAAATGAATTGAGCGTAACGCAACTTAAGTAAAGCCATACAGACAGAACTAGTACGTGCAGGATATGGAGCATGGTTGCTCAATGGAAAACAACATAACATAGAGCAGCTTCAGAATAGAAAGGTGCCGAATTGGATAACACTCGATATATTTACCAACTGGACCTTAGACAAAAACATGACTCATGCCTGCGAGGTGCAGAGAAACAGTCATGCTTGGGTTTCAAAGGCCAGCTGTGTTACCGGACATTTAAATAGATTTTTTATTATCTCTACCACAGTATGATGTGACAACAGGAGATCCTCTATACCAAACAATGTAGGAGAAATAAGGAATCATACTCGCGTGTGGTATGATGACAAACCAGAAATGTAACTGAGGAGAACAGTACTAAGAATCTCAGCATATGTAGATTGTTATAAAAATAACCAAGTTGCTTTATGTCGAGATCCACTACAAATGATCGAAGATGACTGTGGATATAACCAAGTGGACGGGTGCACCTTGAGCATCACCCCCACTAACACAGGACTACAAAATTATCGCTGTTTCACGAGGATATGGAGATTGATGTGTGACCACCAAGGCAACTGAAATGAAGAAAGGAACACCTCATGCACCATTATGGATATTGACTTCTGCTTTACTCCACTTGATGAGACAGATATAAATGGGTTTAATATAACCCCTGAGCTAAAGGAGGAATGATCGATGGGACAATGATGGACATTGCCTGAGGAGGTTATGCGAAGACCAGCGGGCCACAAGGAAAACCGATACTCGAATTGAAAGAGAAACAAACTCGACTGAATTGGACACCATTCGACAACATAGAGGATACTCCAGGCGGGGCAGAAATTCGGCAGAACAGTGAAGACCCCAAGTGGAGGGAAGATAGATGAAACAGCAGATACTCCAGGCACGGCATAATTCGAACACCGAGAAAATGTTGGCTCCAAAGGACTTCTACATGAACTAAGCTAGACTCAATGTATTGGTTGTAGTGCAAGGGTGCTCACCTTGCTAGTATTATCCTTTAAAAAGCTGTAACCGACGTAAGAGGCAAGCCCTAGCCCGTACTATAGTTAAAACATTGAAGAAAGGGAAATCAGACAGTCCGGCAGAAAGGACATACATAGTATATCCTTGATGGGAAAGCCAACAGATAGCTCCAGGAGCTCGGGAAGTAGCACTACCCAAGTGAAAGGACCACCCTGGAATCTCACCATGTGAAATTAATTGCGAAATGGCCTATCTTGGGCATATAGTGAAGGGCCATTAGCGGGTAATTGTAATGGATAAATAGTAAGGTTCTAGATAGGGGGTCAGAATTATACCGAAGGTAGTGCACTTATCAATTGTCGATGTATGTAACACTTGCTTATATAGGTATAACACACTTATACGCATTATATCATAGCTTAACCTGAGTAACACTTAAACAGCCAAAGTCAGCAGTTTTGTTTAAAAGTCGCTGATCAAGAGATAAAGCTGCCAGGACAACCACACCAGGCGTCGGATAGACTGGGTTAGAGGGCAAAATGGAATAAATCAATGATGAGAGATGGGCAGTTTCATGTACCACTCGGAGCCCGTCTGATAAGAGTCGACAAATCACTGTAACTTCGCTGATAGCAATAGACCTATCGATGATTTTGGAGGAGGATAGCTCCTCTCCAACACCTGTATAAATTATGCTTCAAAGCTCTTCTATTTCGGAGGTTCCAATACTGAACCTTCCCGTGCATTGCTCATAAAAAAAACGATAAACCTGAGGTTTCGTTTGTTTACTTCCGTGTTCGTCATACAATGGGAAGCTGGGCGAGGTGTCGATTAACTATATCAGTTAGTCCACCCCGAGGGAGAGAAGCCTAGTTTTATCCCAACGGAAGGGCAGGTGTCGATTAACTACATCAGTTCGTCCACCTTGAAGGAGAGAAGCCTCCTTTTTACCACAACACCTTCCCTCCTCACCCCTCCTCTCCTCTCCTCTCTCCTCACGTCTCTCCAATGCTCATCTCCTCTCCTCTCCCCTACTTTCTACCCTCCTCTACTCTATTCTCCTCTCCCACCCTCGCCTCTACCATCTCCTCTCCCCAGTCCTCTCCTCTAATCCCCTCCCCTCTTCACTCCACTTTCTTCTCCTCTCCTCTACTCTCATCACATCCACTCTCCGTTCCACTACTCTCCCCTGCTCTGCTTTCTTCTCCCCTCTCCTCCCCTACACACTCGTCCACTCCCTGCTCATCTGTACCCTCCTCTCTCCCCTCGTCTCTCTTTTCCTCGCCTCTCCACTACTCTCCTCCTCTCACCTCTCCTCTCCTTCACACTCCTCTCCTCTCCCCTCTGCTCACCTCCTTATCCTTTCATCATCTCTCCTCTCCCCTCTCCTCCCCCATCCTCTCCACTCGGCTCATCCCTTCTCCCATCTGCTCCTCTATCCTCTCCACTTCTCTTCTCACCTGTCTTCCCGTTCTCTCCTGTCTCCTCTCCTCTCTCCTCTCCCCTCTCCTCAACTCTCCTCCCCTTTCAGCTGTTCTCCTCAAATCTCTTGTGCCTCATTTCCTCCCCTCTTGCCTACCTTTTCCACGCCTCTACTCCATTCTCCATTCTCCCCTCTCCGCTACACTATTCTCCTCCCTTTCCCTCTCCTCCATTCTCCTCTCATCTCCTCTGCTGTCTCATCTCCACTCATCTCCTGTCTTCCCCGATCCACCCCTATCCTCACCTGTCCTCTCCTCTCTCCTGTTTTCAGGTCGCTTCTCTCTCCACTCTCCTCTCTCCTCTCCACTCGTCTCCACTCCAATCATCTCGACTCCTCTCCCCTAAATTCTCCCCTCCTCTCTCACCCCTCTCCTCTCCTCCTCACCTCTTCTTTCCTTTCATTTTAACTCCTCCCCTCACTTGTGTCGTCTGATGTTCTCCCCTCTCCTCTCCTCCCCGCTCCTCTCCTTCCCTCTGCTCTCCTGTACCCTCTCCAGTCCTCTCTTCTCCACTCCTCTCCTCCCCCTCCTACCTTCTCCTCCCCTCTGCTCTTCTTTCCTCTACCCTCATTTCACCTCCTCCTCTCATGCACTGTCTTCTCTCTCCTCTTCTCTCCCCTAACTTACCCCCCTCTTCTCCACTCACCTCTACTCCCCTCTCCGTTACCCACTCTTCTATCCTCTCCTGCCCTCTCTTCTAATCTCCTCCCTTGTCCCCTCGCTTGTCCTCTCCTCTCCTCTAATCTACTACCTCCTCTCTCCACTCTGCTTTCATCTTTTCACTGCTATCCTCTCATCTCTTCTATTCTCCTCTCCATTGCTCGAATCTCCATAGCTCTTCTCTCTTCCACTCTCATCTCCACCTCCCCTCTCTTCACCCCTCTCCTCCCCTCCCTTCTCATCTCTTCTCGCCCTGCTCTCACCGCTCTCTTCCTCTCTTCTCCTCTGACGGTCTCTCCTCTGCTCTCCCACTGCCCTTCCCCTCTCCTCTGCTCTACTCTCCTTATCTCTCATCCTCTCACCTCTCCACTTCTCTCCATTCCTCCCTTCTCTGCTACGCTCCTCTCCTCGTCTCCCCACTCCTCTCATCTCTCTTCTGTCCCCTTTCTTCTCCCCACCTCTACACCACTCTCCTCTCCACCCCTCTCCCCTACACTCTCATCTCCACTCTCCTCGCTTCTCCACTCCTCTCATCCCTCTCCTCTCCCATACCTTTTCCTCACCTCTATTCCACTCTCCTCTCCTTCCATCTCCCCTACACTATCATCTCCTTTCCCCTCCTCTCCTCTCTTCCCCTCTCCTATCTTCTCTTCTCCCCTCTTTTCTCCTCTATTCTCCTCTCCTTTCATCTTATCAACTCTCCTCTGCTTTCCTCTACTCATCTCTGCTCTGCTCTCCTCTGCTCTCCTCTCTACTTCCCCTCTCATCTATCCTATCCTCCACTAACCTCTCCTCCCCTTCCTGCTCATCTTCACTCTTTCCTTCTCCCACCCTCTCCAATCATCTCCTATCCTCTACTCTGTTCTGCTGTCTTCTCCACTCAACAGATCTCCTCTCCTCACCTCTGCACTCCAATTCCCCTCCTTTCCTCTCCTCCACACTCATCTCCTCTCGTCTACACCCCTCCCACCTCCTGTTCTCTCTCTTCTCCCCTCCTCACCTCTCTGCTCCTTTCATCTCCATTCCTCACCTCCAGTCTCTACATTCCCTGCCCTGAGGAAAATAAACAATTTGATGGCGTGTGACTGTATGGCATCGGTCGCCATGAATCCGGACTGACCATTGTAAAAATAGCACACACGTATCCTTACTGACCAATATATTATCTGCCCCATGTCCCCTTACTGACCACTGTATTATCTGTCCCCATGTATCCTTACTGACTTCTGTATTATCTGTACCCATGTATCCTTACTCACAATTATATTAACAGTCACCATGTACCCTTACTGACGATTGTATTATCAGTTCTTATGTAGCCTTACTGACCACTGTATTATCAGTCCCCATGTACCCTTACTGACAAATGTATTATCAGTCCTCATGTAACTTACTGACCAATATATTATCTGCCCCATGTACCCTTACTAACCACTGTATTATCAGTGCCCATGTATCCTTAATTTGCGCTGTACTGTCAGTCCCCGTGTATGTTACTACATTTACTTAGCCTGCCTCTATCCTTCCATTTGTTTTATTTCACTTGTGTTACCCCGAGAAGTGAATTGAAAATCTGAAATTACAGTTATTTTACATCTCAGTAATAATAGAAACTGCCTCAATGAAAGTTGCTCCCTTCACATGCATGCTGTGATTCTGTGGAATTAACTATTTCTGCTTTTACCAATAGTGCTTGGTTTTGGATTAAGTGATTTGATCTGAAAGCCACGTTGCTTTTAAAATATTTTGCAATTGAAAGTGATGCAAAGAAAAGGTTCGGACAACTTGTTTATTCAGTGACTGTGATTAATATCCTTCAGTGTGCAGTTTAATTGTCTCACTGGAGAGTTCCCTCAGGCTATAAATAAGGATTCTTTTTCAGTCTGTACAGCAATGTTTGACTGAAGTTGTTGTCTAAAACGAACAGCGCTCATTGGAGCTCACAGAAAGTCAAGTCATGTTCTGGGAGATTCCAACTCAGCTTTGGATCCTGTGGGCACTTTTCAATGTGGAACGTATTTATTACCCGCTCCTCGCTGCTGTTGGTGTTCCTGGTGAGTCCTTCATCTGCAATGAATTATGTAACCCATGTTTCTCTGTATTTGCTGTCCTTGTCCTTTAGTTCTAGTTATTAATTGTATTCAATTTAAACCTCTTGTTCTTTGTCTAGCAATGCAAATAAGTTTATGTCATGTAATGTTTGATCATTTGTTAATTCGCTGCTCCCACTTCAATGAATAGTATGTTGTTTCCACAACTTGCTTCCATTGATAGTGGTTCACAGGATTTGACAGAAATTTGACTTTATTGACACAGATATGTTAGTGAACGATTATATTATTGAACAGCTTGCAGTCAGCTGTTCGCACTGATGCCCAGTGTTGGATAATACATATGTGTTCAGTGGAAACAAGTGTTTTAAGGACCGCTGGTTATTGTAAATGACATTGACCAGTGGAAATCAGCGTTGAGAGATCCTTCACAAATACACTGAGATATGAGACATTATTCACTAATGATTCAGCTATAGACAGTTGTCGTAATTTCCACTGCCTCCCGCTCTGCCTCACAGTCACTAATTCCAGATGATCAGAACAGGGTTAAAACTGCAATACGGATTCCAGTAAAATGTTTATTCAGTTGTGTTTGAATTGATTTATTTCCCTTGTTCAGCCACAGTTCAGGAGAGCTCGGGGTGGGCCGCACGGTAGCAACTATTCAAAATGGAGCACTATATTGTGAAATATTTTGATATTTCCAGTCTCAAACTCTCTCTGTCAACTGGAAGTCTGTAACTTTCTCACACCAGGTGAAAGGAAGTTGGTTGACACAGTTCCAGCTGTAAACAGACACGTTCGAAAATCTTCTGTGACATCTTACAACATGGGTCATCATTAGTCTATTGTAAAGCGACAGTCGCTTCTTTAAAGATTATTTGCAATATTCTTGGAAAGTCAGCTTAAGCCAGTTACAAAGTGTACTTTCAAAACAATGGTTGGAAAGGTTCTGATCTCGACACATAATACAATTCAATTCCTCTTCTTCAGCCTACGACAAAACCACAGTAACCTCGCCAAAGACTCCATTCCCCTCTCTGGCCACAGATTTCATTCCCCACCTTGGCCACAGACTCCATTCCCCTCCCTGTACACAGATTCGATTCCCCTTCTTGGAAAAAGAATCGATTCCCCTCATGAGCCACATGCTCCATTCCCCTCCCTGTCACAGACTCCATTCCTTCCTTGGCCACAGACTCCATTCCGTCCCTTGGCCCCCAATTCCATTCTCCTCCCTGGACACAGATTTCATCCCCCTCGCTGTCCCCATACTACATTCCCATCCCTGGACAATGATTCTATTCCCCTCAATGGACAAACGTTATTCACAAACTCGCGGCTTCTTGTGCTGAATTATTGCTTCCTCTGACTTGGATATGGCGTTATATCAGAGTCTCATTCGGAGTTTTACCCACCTGGTAAAAGTCCAATACATTAATTATTTCAGTCATGACCCGGCACCCACACTTCACATCCATCGCTTCACTCACTCCCTGTCACAACACCCAAACACCCCATCCACTGGTACATTCAGTACAGAGCAACACCCACACGTCCCATCCATTGGTACAATCAGTCCTTGTCCCGACACCCACACGTCCCATATATTGGTTCTTTCAATACCTGTGCAAACATCACACGTCCCATCCACTGGTGTAATCAGTCCTGACCCAAACACCACAAGTCCCATTGGATAGTTCACTTAATCCTGACTCATTTCACACATAATTCTTTGAGACAGCTGTTAATGCTTTCAATCAGAAATATAAATTCCCTGTTTTTCTCTTTCTTGCAGTGAACTTAGTGACAATAATTATCCTGTCTCGAGGAAGGTGCGGTCTCTCCAAGTGTGTCAGCCGTTACCTGGTGGCAATGGCAGCGGCGGATCTACTGGTCGTTATCCTCGACCTGATATCCAGGCAGATTCCTATTCGTTATTCAACCGCGTTTGCGTTCATGTGGAAGATTAAAGTGTGTAATATCCATGCTATCCTGCTTTACGCAGTCACGGACTGTTCCGTCTGGTTCACAGTTGCTTTTACCTTTGACCGATGTATAGCCATTTGTTGTCAGAAGCTCAAAACCAAATATTGCACCGAGAAAATAGTGACTGTGGTTGTGGGAACAGTGAGTGCGCTGTTCTGTGTAAAGAACACTTTCTGGTACTTTATGTATGGAGGTATGTATCAGATTTCCAATAGTCCCTGGTTTTGTTTTGTTCGATGGGAAGTCTCTGAGTCAGTATCATGGGCAGTAATTGAATTCCTTCATTATATTATAACACCGTTTATTCCATTTGTTCTGATCCTTCTGCTCAATACTTTAACTGTCAGACACGTTTTAGTGTCGAGCAGAGCCCGCAGGAGACTCAGGGCCCACAGGAGTGGGGAGAGTCCCAGTGACCCAGAGATGGAGAAGCGAAGGAAATCCATAATTTTACTGTTTGTTATGTCCGGCAATTTTATCCTGTTATGGGCAGTGTTTCTGTTATATTCTGTGGTTACACGATTGTATTTGTTTAACTTTATTCCTGTATATCTACCTAAATATGTACAGGAAATGGGATTTATGCTTCAGCTCCTGAGTTGCTGCACCAACACATGTATTTATGCCGTGACACAGGCGAAATTCAGAGAGGAGTTGAAGAATGTGGTGAAATATCCCTTTACTGTAATTGTTAAATGTATTAAATAATAAGAATCACACAATGTTTTGGGCGTGTATTCTGCCCAATCCGCTCATCTCTGTGATACACACACAGTGAGGCCTGTTTTCATCTTTCCCCGCGCGGATTCAGCGACTAACAAAAATGATAGAGGTGGGGAAGTCCACGGAGATCAGTCCCGCTGGACTCCTGCAGGTTTTATCCCCGCTAAGACGTCTGCTGCGGCCTGGGATGGCTTTATAAAGCTTCCGACCGCCAGGCTCGTGTCGGATGTGTTTACCCAAAGGGAGCGGCGCGGGGAAGGTGGCTCTGTTACTTTTCAGTCCACGGGCGGGCCGCTCAGTCCCCAGCACTCCCAGGGAAGCTGGGTGGAAATGGGCTGGGTCCAAACAACAGCCAGGGAGGGAAGGTTTCAAAGGCTCAAAGGTCAGTGCTTTCATCCTTTTGCAGGCTCCTTGTTTTTTTCTCCCAGTGGGGTTTAACCTGAGCAGCCCCAACGCCTGGTGATAGCGGCGTATCCTTGTTTCAGATAATCTACCTTTGGGATTAAAGGGTCTCCTGCAGACGGAGTATATCCCAGTGACATTCACCACTATAACGTTCATTTGTAAGTTTGCCTGAACAATGCGGTGATCTGCAAGATGAAGTGTTCCCCGTACACACTCGACACACATTAAACTCAGCTCCTCCTCACTCTCTGTAAAATCTCCGAGCTAAACATAGCCCATAATATGCAACATTCAGGGAGGGTCGTAACGAGCTTTGTTACTAGGTATTGCAGTATGTATGATGTAATTAAGCGGGGAAACTCGCATGACACTGTGCCTGAGCATTGTGACATCACAGACCTGCCCTTCTGACCACGCCCTGGTCTGTGGTTGACCCAGAATCGCATTTCAGACATCCCTTCTCCTTCACACATCACTTTACATAGAGTTACTTAATGTCTGCAGCACAGAAATAGGCCATTCGGTGCTGGCGGCTGCAAACTGGTCTGAGGCGTTCCCCTGAGGTTTCCCTGGGGGTGCTGGGAGTTGGTAGCCCATCTGCCTGTGGACTGCAAATTTACAGAGCGACCTTCCCCACCCCGACCCTTTCGGCCCAGCAGAGCATGTCAGAGCTTACTCTATCACCACATCCTGATCTTAAACGGAGTGCACAAAGAGAGTGGTAAATTTGGGAACGTAGAGAAAGTGAGATTCAGTGGTAAGTCCGTGGTGAGTCTGGCTGATTATTAGCTGTAAAAAGGGACATTTTGATTAACGTTTTGAATTGAACTTAGAACTTTAAAAACAGAAGTTAGCAGAAACTGCCTGTTAGTGGTAGTTAACTATCAGTTAGCTGTAAGTGTTAGTCTTAAATATGTGCTAATTACTGCGAGCAATGGGCATGGAGCTGAGACAGCACTTGTAACTTGTGTGTGGCTCCAATGGTATAAAACTAAACACTAACTGCTGATTCACAGTGTGTTCTGCACAGTGATATTAAACGGAATTTGGTGAGAGTTTGAATGGGAACAGTGGTTGAAAGAGGTGCTGCTTTGGCCTCCAAAATACAGCCGGGAGATGAACGTTTGGTGAGAATTACCTTTTTTCTCGAAGCTTGGTCCACACTAAGACCTGGGAGCAATAACAATACTTTATTAAATTAATAATTTAACTATATAAACTAATTAATTAATATAATTATAAATAACCATTGAATAAAAACGAAGTAATTAAATTAATTCAGTGTGTAAATAAGCAAATACATTTAAAAAAATAACAAAAGATGGCAGGGCAGGCAATGAGTCGAGACTGTAATGTGTGTGAGTTTGTGGACATCGAATCTGTCCCACATTCCCACATCTGCAGGAAATGTCTATGCTTTATCCTCTCTGGCTCAGGGTAATTGGGCTGGAGTGCGAGTTCGACACACTCTGAAACACACAGGATAAGTGATTTAATCCAGAAAACAGTCACATCCCACAGAAAAGCGCAGGTTCAGTAAAGTCCGTGGCTGATTGGGTGCCGTGTAGTGAGAACTGTGGAGAGCTGAGAATGAGACACTGCTCCTGCCCAACGATAAGGAACATGATTGCGTGGAGGACATCCACAATACATACCAAGGTACGTGGCTCAGAAGGTTGTCCACAGGCAGAGATAGGAAGAAATATTAAACAATTACTTTGCATCAGTATTTATCAGGGAGTCAACACAGGTGGACATGACATTGGATGATATTAGAAATGAAATAACTGCATTTAAAATAACAAGAGAAAATATGATATAAACTAATCAAACAGAAAATGGATAAAATGCCGGCTTCGGACAAATTACATCGAGGGAAGAGATAGCAGAGGCATTAATAAACATATTTAATATTTCGTTAGAATAAAGTGCAGTGCCGGAGGATTGTCAGATACCTAATATAATACCTATTTTTAACAATAAAGGTAGAACGTGTCTGAGGAACTATAGTCCTGTCAACTTAACGTCGTTGGGAGGAAAAATAATGGATTCCCTACGAAAGGAGAAAGTGAAAGAACAACTAGAAACCAAAAATGAATAGTCAGCATGGATTATAAAGGGAAAGTCTTGAATTGACCAAATTCTTTGAATTTTTTGAAGAAGTAACAGATAGCGTAAACTAACGTAATGTAGTAGTAGTAATTTATCTAGATTTCGAAAGGCCTTCGATAAGATACCCCATAATAGACTGAAAGGGCAGATCACAAATTGTAATTACAATTAATAATAATAATTGGGATGTTTTAAAATGGAGTTAGCAGATTTTTAAAATAGATCCCACAGCCTGTTTTTCAGACTGTGGGAAGCATGTGTGGGATGCCTTCCGCAGAGGGTCAGATGTTCCAATTCATAGACCAAAGGCCTTGGGAGCTGGGCACAGACACAGATAACGTCGAATTTGAATTCTATATTAAGATACAAGTTAAATAAAAAGAATCATAACAACACGTATCCTGAATTACTAATTAAAGTATATAGATGCCAGATTGGAGGAAGCAACCTACCAGATAATCATGTATTAATCAATCAGCACATATTAATTGTAACTTGCGTAATTAAGTAAGACGATAGTCTGAAACTGTATAACATAAGATGTCTCTGGCAGTTTCTCTGAGCATTCATTCAAGGGTAGCACACCTGCCAGCTTGTATCTCCGAGTGGTGGTTTGAAGTTAACTCTAACAACGTGGCGCAGACAGCAGGATCTACTGGACGGGCAGATTGTAGACAAAAAGCCAAACCAACCGAATAATGAGTGAGTAGAGAATTACCTTGAGAGATTCTCCTCGCAAAGAAACCAGAGATCCAACGAATCTGAGGTAGAGTCCATGCAGCCAGTAAATCCAGTTGAAGGGTGCGTCAGGACAATGTAAATATGTACTGCAAGTGTTGGGACAATAAGTACGTATACGAGATATCGGGGAAAAAGCCTCAGTGTAAATAGTTCCGCATAAGTAAAGGCGGAAAAACAGCACTAGGTAAAAAGCCTTGGTTTAAAAAGTTCTGCTTAAGTAAAGATGGTAAAACAGGAACTGGGGAAAAAGCCCCAATGTATGAAATGGCAAATGAATCTGCCAAGGCCCTTGGAGGGCTGATGTATAAACGACCAGAAGAGTTTCTGAGAGATAAATCTGAAAAGCTCATGAAGATGGTTAAGGCAGGATATGATGAAGGGAAAAAGATAATTTTAACAGCCGGAAAGATGAATAGAAAGATACCCGAAGGTGAGATGGACAGAGAAAGTGACAAAAGACAACAGGATGTAAGTATAAAAATAGATATAGATGACAGAAGGGAATGGACAGAGGAATTTGGCCCAAATTTGTATCCCCCACTAACAGGGTTATGATTAGGACCTGAGGAAAATAAAGTATTGATTGGGGGCCAGAAGGCTCGTTTAGTCGATATTTTTCGGAAGTCCATAACAAAAACTGTTAGTGACTATCTTAAGTGAAGTATGGATGCAAAAATAGAGTCGGCCAAACAATAAGCTTTGTTGAATGAAGAGAGATTTTTGTGAATGTCTGTCTTTGAATGAAAGTGCTTGTGTGATTTTTGACTGCGGAATATTTGATGTGGGAATTAATGAATTTTTCAGGTGTCTGAAAGCCTGCTTCAGAAAGTGGTAGAGCTGTCTGTTGTTATGGCCCCACCCACTTTTTCAGAAAGAGTGCATTTTTTTTAACCCTTTGTAGTGCTGTCCAGTATGACGGAAGTTTTAAGAAAGTGTGAACCTAGAATTGAATTACATTTTAATTTAGAAACGCAGGTGTGGATTTATTCAGATGATATGTTATGGAGCTAGAAAATGCACAAAGGAGAGGTTTGTTGAGGAAAAGATAAAAAATGTGTGGTCCCGATGGTTTAAAAAAAATGTCGACACGCTCACTTGTCAAAGAAAACATGTAATCATTGATTACATTTGTTTGAAAGACAATACATTTAGTCTAGGAATGAGATAAAGAACGGAGAAGGAAAATTGTAATGCCTTAAAAAAATAATTTTGCGTGGGTGTCTCAAGGCTGCGGGCTTGGGAAATACGCCCCCATATTTCTTTGTGTAAAATATTGATGCGAAAGCTTCGAGCTCAGTAAAAAAAAATTTAAATAAAAGATTGGCATATTTGAATTGGGATTTTGAGATATTTCTGGTGATTCTCCTTGATAAATATTTTGGTTGTATTGGAAACTCTTGGGTTTGGAAGACTTTTAATAAAAGTAAACATACGGCGTCAGAAGCTGAAGCTTAAAAAGATTAAATTTGAAGTTACAGCGCAAAAGATTAGAGTTTGTGATGTTCAGCTTCTAAAACAGAAGTTAGGCACATAATTATAAAACAAGTACTTTGCATTCTGTGATCTGTGAATCACTATAAGCATAAATGATAAGTCCGATTAAAAAACAGTATTACCATATTTAACATTTCATAATCCAACAATAAATACAAATACTACAAAAGGGGAGCAGAAATTAGGATGGGAGAAGTGAAGAGTTAATTTTGTTGTGAAGATTTCAAGTACCACTCTTTAAGAAAATACACAACAAAATGAGATACATTTAAAATAAAAAGTTAAATCTGATCACTTAAAAAAAAATAAAACAATCATGTTTGGAAACAATGTAGAAATACCTTCAGGGATCAGGTCAAACTCCTGGGCAAGTGGGGAGCTATCTGCGAAAGTGTAAAATGAATTTTGAAAAAAATTAAATGTTAAAACGGCAGGCTTTAGCAGTTTAGAACAAAGGAAAATATAAGTTGAACTTGTCCTTAAGATACAGTGGTTGAGAACCATAGAAACTGAGACGTAAAGGCTTTGAAACTGGAACATTTGAGATAACGGAAAGCAGCTATCAAAGCCTCCGTGCTAGACTCTGTTCTAGTTATAAAAATACATTTGAGATAACGGAAAGCAGGATTTAAAGTAAATCCCAAAAAGGCACAAATCGGACAACCTGTGGTACAGTACCTGGGACACGAAATATCCCAAGGAACTCGGACCATGTCCAATGACAGGAAGGAGGACATTAGGATTATGCCCCGACCAAAACCAGTCTGAGGGGTTTGTAAGGTACTAGGGTTCGTTAGCTATTGTAGGAATTTTGTGCCTAACCACAGCAATTGCAGAACCAATACAGTGGCTAGTGAAAGGAAAATCCGGTTGAAATGGAAATGGTAAGACTCTAACTAAAGCTGGAATATCCAGGATGTGTTTTATCAACAGAATGTAAACGTGATCATCACCGTCCTTCCGATTCTACAAGGACAAGCTACAAGGGCGCCCCTCGGGGGTCCAGAAGTATTTAACCACAGCAGAGGGTACAACAACTACGTAAAGCAGCCTCTAGGAGGCGGCATCTAAGCGTCAGGAGCGTTTCTCTTGAAGCCATAAGATAAGTGTGTAAAAAATGCTACCTGAATATTGTAAACCAGGGGAATTAACCTTGGGAAATTGCGTGGTAGTTAAACCTGGAACAGAAGTAATGTTGTTATTTGACAATGTGCAGCATGAAATGTTACCTATGAGCATAAATTAATCAGCCCTATACCTGCCAGAAAAAATTAGCCACAAGACTAAAGCTTTGTAAATACGATTGCTAGACACAATCCTGAGAATAGCTAGTGACACATCAGGAGCAAGGGAGTAACACAAGAAGCTGAGACACAAAGAAGGAAGACAGAGGAGATTTACAGCGAATGATGTATTAACTTTACAGGGACATCTCTAGTAGATGTACCAGATATACAGGCGATCCAGGCAGGTGTAGATAGTTTGAGGGGAACAACGGAGGTACTTATCAGGAAACAGCCCAGAATTGGGATAGAATCTTCAGAGTTAGGATCTAAAACATCCAAAAAAATGCTAGAGGGTGTATCCGTATTGGAAGGCCATGCACGAACAATTAACGAGCAAAATAAGCAGGAATTGAGAGGACGATGCCGAGGACAGGAAAAGAGACACATGTCATGCCTATGGGAGATGGATGATTGGTCAGGTGAGACACAATATGGATCAGATACAAACCGGGCGAGTTGCAGGTTCAATAAATAGTACCCAGTTGAAAGAAATGGCACAGCACATTGGGCCATTAGATGCATGCACCCTGAAAAATAGAAACATAGAAACATAGAAAAAGGTTGCAGGAATAGGCTATTCGCCCCTTCAAGCCTGCACCAACTTTGAATAAGATCATGGCTGATCATTCACCTCAGTACCCCTTTCCTGCTTTCGCTCAATACCCCTTGATCCCTTTACCTTAAGGGCCATATCCAACTCCCTCTTGAATATATCTGATGAACTGGCATCAACAACGTTCTGCGGAAAAGAATTCCACAGGTTAACAACTCTCTGAGTGAAGAAGTTTCTCCTCATCTCGGTCCTAAATGGCTTATTCCTTGTCCTTAGACTATGACCACTGGTTCTGGGCTTCCCCAACATCGGGAACATTCTTCCTGCATCTAACTTGCCCAGTCCCGTCAGAATGTTTCTGAGGTCCCCTCTCATTCTTCTAAACTCCAGTGAATACAGGCCCAGATGATCCTATCTCTCCTCATATGTCAGTCCTGCCATCCCGGAAATCAGTCTGGTGAACCTTTGCTGCACTCCCTCAATAGAAAGAACGTCCTTCCTCAGATTAGAACAAAACTGAACACAGTATTGCAGATGAGGCCTCACCAGGGCTCTGTACAGCTGCAGCAAGATTGCCCTGCTGCTATATTCAAATCCCCGAGATATGGGAACAACATGCTATTTGCCTTCTTTCTGTCTGCTGCACCTGCATGCCAACCTTCAATGACTGATGTACCATGACACCCGGATCTCGTTGCACTTCCACTTTGCCGAATCTGCCGCCATTCAGATAATATTCTGCCTTCGTGTTTTTGCCACCAAAGTGCATAAACTCACATTTATCGTTATTACACGACATCTGCCACGCAATTGCCCACTCACCTGACCTGTCCACGTCACCCTGCAGCCTCTTAGCATTCTCCTCACATATCACACCGCCATCCAGCAAAATGTCACCTGCAAAATTGGAGATATTATACACAATTCCTTCATCTAAGTCATTGATGTATATTGTAAATTGCTGGGGTACCAGCACTGAGCCCTGCGGCACCCAACTAGTCACGGCCTGCCATTGTGAAAAGGATCCGTTTATCCCGACTCTGTCAACCAGTTCTCTATCCACATCAATATATTACCTCCAATGCCATGTTCTTTAATTTTGCACACCAACCTCTTGTGTGGGACCTTGTCAAAAGTCTTTTGAAAGTCCCACTACACCACATCCATTGGTTCTCCCTTGTCGACTCTACTCGTTACATCCTCACACAATTCTCAAAGATTCGTCAAGCATGAATTCCTTTTCATAAATCCATGCTGATTTGGACCTATCCTGTTAGTGCTTTCCAAATGTGCTGCTAAGTCATCTTTAATAATTGATTCCAACATTTTCCCCACCACTGATGTCAGGCTAACTGGTCTGTCATTACCTGTTTTCTCACTCCCTCATTTTTCAAAATGTGGTGTTACATTCGCTACCCTCAAGTCCATACGAACTGATCGAGAGTCGATGGACTGTTAGAAAATGATAACCAATGCATCCACTATTTCTAGGGCCTCTTCCTTAAGTAGTCTGGGATGCAGATCATCAGGCCCCGGGGATTTATCGGCCTTTAGTCCCATCACTTTCCCTAACACAATTTCCCACAAATAAGGATTTCCTTCAGTTCCTCCTTCTCACTAGCCCCTCGGTCACATACTATTTCCAGAAGGTTATGCATGTCTCCCTTCGTGAATGCAGAGCCAAAGTATTTGTTCAACTGGTCTACCATTTCTTTGTTCCCCATTATAAGTTCACCTGAATCTGACTGCAAGGGACCTACGTTTGCCTTCACTAATCTTTTTCTCTTCACATATCTATAGAAGTTTTTATGTGCCCAGCAAGCTTCCTCTCATACTCTATTTTCCCCCTCCGAATTAAACCCTTTATCCTCCTCTGCTGAATTCTAAATTTCTCCCCATCCTCGGGTTGATGCTTTTTCTGACCAATTTATATGCCTCTTCCTTGGATTTAACGCTATTCTTAATTTCCCTTGTTAGTCACGGTTGAGCCACCTTTCCCGTTTTATTTTTACTCCAGACAGGGATGTCCAATTGTTGAAGTTCATCCATGTGATTTTAAATGTTTTCCATTGCCTATCTGCCGTCAACCATTTAAGTATCATTTCCCAGTCCATTCTAGCCAATTCATGTCTCATACCATCGAAGTTACCTTTCCTTAAGTTCAGGACCCCAGTCTCAGAATTAATTGTTTCACTCTCCACCTTAATAAAGAATTCAACCTTATTGTGGTTACTCTTCCCCAAGGGGCCTCGCACAACAAGAATGCTAATTAGTCTATTCTCATTACACATCAACCAGTCTAGGATGGCCAGCCCTCTAGATGGTTCCTCGACATATTGGTCGAGTAAACCATCCCGAATACACTCCAGCAAATCCTCCTCCACCGTATTGCTACCAGTTTGGTTAGCCCAATCTATAAGTAGATTAAAGTCTCCCATGATAACTTCTATACCTATGTTGCACACATTCCTACTTTCTTGTTTGATGCTGTCCCCAAACTCACTACGATTGTTTGGTGATACACAACTCCCACTAGCGTTTTCTTCCCTTTGATATTCCGCAGCTCCACCCACACAGTATCCACGCGAATGTCCTTCCTTACTATTGCGTTAATTTCCTCTTCAATCAGCAATGCCACCCCACCTCCTTTTCCTTTCTGTCTATCCTTCCTCAATGGTGAATCTCCCTGGATGTTGCGTTCCCAGCCTTCGTCACCCAGGAGCCATTTCTCCGTGATGCCAATTACATCATATTCATTAATTGCTGCCTGTGCAGTTAATTTGTCCACCTTATTACGAATACTCCTCGCATTGAGGCACAGTGCCTTCAGGCTTGTTATCTTAACACACCTTGTCCCTTTAGAATTTGGCTGCAATGTGGCCCTTTTTGGTTTTTGCCTTGGATTTCTCTGCCCTCCACCTTTACTTTTCAGCCCCCATTTTACTTCCCTCTGTCTCCCTGCATAGTTTCCCATCCCACTGCCATATTAGGTTAACCCCTCCCCAACAACACGAGCAAATTCTCCCCTGTGGACATTGGTTCTGCCCAGGTGCAAAGCGTCCGGTTTGCACTGGTCCCAGCTCCCCCAGAACCGGTTCCAATGTCCCAGGATATTGAATCCCTCCGTTCTGCACCACACATTCATCTGAGCTATCCTGCGATTCCTACTCTGACTCGCAGGTGGTCGTGGTAGCTATCCTGAGATTGCTACCTTTGAGGTCCTATTTGTTAATTTACCTCCCAGCTCCCGAAATTCAGCTTGTAATTCCTCAGACAGAGTGAGTCAGACTCAAACACAAATACATAAAGAGCTCTCTTAAGACAGAGGTTGAGAGACACAGAAACATTGCATAATCCCATTTCTTTGTCAGTTGAGAACGTTACAAAGTTATCGACATGTGCACATTCAACAGAATATATTCTGGTATAACTGAGCAGGATGGGAGGAAATCGGTTTGAATTTAAAGATTTACCAGGAGTGGGGTTCGAACCCACGCAGCTATACACCCTTTGGATTTGACGTCCAACGCCTAAACCACTCGGCCATCCTGGTTTTGTCAGCATTCGGATTTTGTCTCTGTGAGAATCTGGGCTGCAGATCCACTGTCACAGACACAGGTTTTCAATGAGCATTTTCAAATATTTATCAGAATATTGACACAGGGGCAACTCTCCTATTATTTTTCGAGTAATGCTCTGGAAACTTTCACATACACCGAGGGTGCAGACGGAGCTTCAATTTAACATTACATCCGAAAGTCAACAGCTTCAACAATGCAAAATTTCCCAAGTGCTGCATTTGAGTGTCAGCCAAGATTCTCTGCTCAAGTCTCAGGAGTCGGACTTACACACACAGCCTCCTGATTCAGTCGAGAATGCTGCCACTGAACCAAAGCCGATACCAAAAAGCTCACATCCGTATTACTTTTCCCAAGTCTTTTTATATCGTTCCAGGACATATGGAAGTAATATTCAACATTTTGAAAAAGCTCCACCCTCGTCAGGGAATTGAACCCCGACCTCGCGCGTGACAGGGAGGGACACTAACTACTGTACTAACGAGGAACTGACGAGCTTTTGTTTTGTCAGAGCAGGAATCGAGCTGTGAACAGAACTGGACACCAAGAGAAGTCGACAGGCACATTGAGAGACAGAGACAAACCGACAAACAGGGAGAGACAGACAGCGAGATAGAGACAACGTGAGACAGAAAGTATGAGACTGAGAAGGAGAGGCAGACTGAGTGAGAAAAAGACTCAAACACACACATATACAGAAATGTGTGTGTGTGTGCTCTTTCAAGAGAGAGAGGGTAACAGTGAGAGAAAGACAGTGACAAAGACAGTGACAAAGAGAGAGACAAAGAGGAAGACAGATAGAGAGAAAGACAGATATAGAGAGAGATAGAGACAATAATTCGGTTCTGTCTTTACAAAGGAAGATACATAAAACCTTCCAAATGTACGAGGAGACTGAAATATATCCTTATTGGCGGGAAATTGTGTTTGGGGAATTGATGGGATTAAAGGCCGATAAATCCCTGGGTCCTGATAGTCTGCATCCCAGAGTACTTAAGGAAGTGGCCCTAGAAATAGTGGATGCATTGGTGATCATTTTCCAACAAGCTATCAACTCTGGATCAGTTCCTATGGACTGGAGGGTAGCTAATGTGACGGCACTTTTTAAAAAAGGAGGGAGAGAGAAAGCGGGTAATTCTAGACCCGTTAGCCTGACATCAGTAGTGTGGAAAATGTTGGAATCAATCATTAAGGATGATATAGCAGCCCATTTGGAAAGCAGTGACAGGATCGGACCGAGTCAGCATAGATTTATGAAAGGGAAATCATGCTTGAAGAAACTTTTGGAATTCTTTGAGGATGTAACGAGTAGAGTGGACAAGGGAGAACCAGTGGATGTGATGTATTTGGACATTCAGTAGGCTTTTGACAAGGTCCCGCACAAGAGATTGGTGCACACAATCCAAGCGCATGGTATTGGGATTAATGTACTGACGTGATAGAGAACTGGTTTGCAGACAGGAAGCAGAGAATCGGGATAAACAGGTCCTTTTCAGAATGGCAGGCAGTTACTGGTGGGGTGCCGCAGGGCTCAGTGCTGGGACCCCAGCTCTTTACAATATACATTAACGATTTGTTTGAAGGAATAGAGTGTAATATCTCCAAGTTTGCGGATGACTCTAAATTGGTGGCGGTGCGAGCTGTGAGGAGGATGCTAAGAGGCTGCAGGGTGACTTGGACAGATTAGGTGAGTGGGCAAATATATGGCAGATGCAATATAATGTGGTTAAATGTGAGGTTGTCCATTTTGGGGGCAAAAACACGAAGGCAGAATATTATCTGAATGGCGGCAGACTAGAAAAAGGGGAGGTGCAACGAGACCTGGGTGTCATGGTTCATCAGTCACTGAAAGTGGGCACGCAGGTACAGCAGGCGGTAAAGAAGGCAAAAGGTATGCTGGCCTTCATAGATAAGGGATTTGAATATAGGAGCAGGATGACCTTACTGCAGTTGTACAAGGCCTGAGTGAGGCGGCCAGACTTGGTATATTGTGTTCAGTTTTGGTCTCCTAGTCTGAGGAAGGACGTTCTTGCTATTGAGGGAGTGCAGCAAACCAGTTGCCAAACAGTTCTCTATTCACGTCAGTGCATTATTCCCAATATCATGCGCTTGGACTTTGTGCACCAATCTCTTGACTACATCCACTGGTTCTCCCTTGTCCACTCTACTCGTTACATCCTCAAAAAATTCCAGAAGATTCATCAAGCATGATTTCCCTTTCATAAATCCATGCTGACTTGGTCCGATATTGTCAACAGACTGATTCCAGGGATGGCAGGACTGTCATATGAGGAGAGATTGGATCAACTGGGCCTTTATTCACTGGCGTTTAGAATGATGAGAGGGGATCTCATAGGAATATATAAGATTCTGACGGTACTGTACAGGTTAGATGCGGGAAGAATGTTCTCGATGTTGGGGAGGTCCAGAACCAGGGGACATAGTCTTAGGATAAGGGGTAGGCCATTTAGCACTGAGATGAGGAGAAACTTCTCTTCACTCACAGAGTTGTTGACATGTGGAATTCCCTGCGCAGAGAGTTGTGGATGCCAGTTCATTGGATATATTCAAGAGGGAGTTGGATATGGCCCTTATGGATAAGGGGGTGAAGGGATATGGAGAGAAAGCATGAAAGGGAAACTGAAGGAATGATCAGCCATGAACATATTGAATGGCGGCGCAGGCTCGAAGGGCCTAATGGCCTACTCCTGCAGCTATTTTCCACGTTTCAATGTTTCTAAAACAGAAAATGATGAAAATACTCATCAGGTTAGAGACAGGGACAAAGTGAGACAGGCAAAGACATGGGCAGAGATGATGGGAAAGAGAGAGACAGTCAGACAAAGCGTCTGAGAGAATCCCACTGGAACAGACGTGGGCACCGTGAGAAAGAGACAGATTGGGAGACAGAGACAAACAGAGAAACAGTCACAAACAGAGTGGATCAGACTCAGACTCAAGCACACAGACACATGCACAGCTCTCTAAAGACAGAAAGCAAGAGACTGAGATACACAGATACATTTCACAATTTAATTTCATGATTGGCTCAGAGTGTCAAAGATTTACAGAAAATTGTTGATTCAACAGATGAAAATCGGGTATTACTGATCAGCATGGGAGGAAATCAGTGATAAATTAAAGAGATTCGAGTACGAACCTTCGTGGAAAAATCCCATTGAATTATAAGGCCAACGCCTTAACCACTCGGCCAGCCTGGTCCTTCCAGTGTTTCGATTCTGTCTCTGTGAGAATCTGGGCTTCAACTCCACCCCACAGACACACATGCACATCGGGTTTCAGTGAGCATTTAGGAACATTTTTAGTAATATTGACATGGGGGCAACTCTCCTATTCTTTTTCGAGTAATGCTGTGATCCACCCGAGGGTGCAGACGGAGCTTTAATTTAACATTTCTTCCGAAAGTCAACAGCTTCAACAATGCAAAATTCCCCAAGTACAGCACTTGAGTGTCTGCCAAGATTATCTGCTCGTCTCAGGAGTGCCACTTAAACACACAAACTCCTGATTCAGTCGAGATTACCAAAGCCGATACCAAAGTTCACAACCGTATTATTTTCCTCAAGTTTTTTTTAAAAGTTTCATGACATACCAAATTCATGGTGATGATTTATACAGACAGTTGCACATACACAGATATATATATATATATATATATATACAGATAGACAGACACAGACACACACGCACATAAACAAAAATATACTCGCACCAACGGACATGCACAGATGTCTTAGACATATCGAGGGATTGACAGGCTGAATCACTGTCGCAACTTTGGCTGATTTTTGCGTTTTTCTATACGTAAGTATCGTGAATATTGCAGTTTAATAAAAATGATTTAAAAAATGACAGTTTTGAAAGGTGTGGGACTTTATTCCATCTATCTCAGGATGAGTTTTGCAGAGACCTGGTTAAATTGTGAAATGGAATGAAAAATGCTGAGAATCGTAGTCGGCAGGATTCGACCTGCAGGGGGAAAATACGATGGATTTTCTACTCCATCGCTGTAACCTCACGGCCACGACTACTCGTTATGTTTTCAAATGTTACTCAGATAAAACTCAGTCATCCACCATCTGCAGCAGATGACACAGAATTCTGAAAAAATCTCCTCTTCCTGTATTTTTGCTGTTCTGTATTGCACTGGAACTTTTTAATATGAATCTTTTCCAAGAAACAGAAGTAAAATCCTGCATTTTGAAAAAGCTTCCTGCCCGTTGGGGAATTGAAACCCTGTCTTCTGCATAACAGGCCGGGATACCAAGCACTATACCAACGAATGTGGGTTTGGTCAGACCAGGAATCGAGCTGTGAAGAGAACTGGACTCCATGAGAAGTAGAGAGACACATTGAGAGACAGAGACAAACCGACAAACAGGGAGAGACAGACAACGTGATAGAGACAACGAGAGACAGAAAGTGTGAGACTCAGAAGGAGAGGCAGACGCAGTGGGAAAAAGACTCAAGCACATACATATACAGAGATATGTGTGTGTGTTCTATAAAGAGAGAGAGGGAAAGAGTGAGACAAAGACAGTGTTAATGACAGTGATAAGGAGAGAGACAGATAGAGAGAGAGCGACAGATAGAGAGAGAGACAAAGATATAAACAGACATTGATGGAAATACTCAGCAGGTTAGAGACAGGAAGTAACCACGATAGGCAAAGAGATACGGACGGGCAGAGGCATAGACAGACAGAGATGATGGGAAAGAGAGAGACAGTCAGACAGAGAGATTGAGAGAATCCCATTCGAACAGAACTGGACACCGTGAGAAAGAGACAGACACATTGAGAAACAGAGACAAACAGTGAAACAGGGGGAGAGAGACAGCGAGATAGAGACAGAGAGAGACAGAAAGCTTTAGACTGAGAGGGAGGGTCAGACTGAGTGAGACACACACTCAAAGACTTACAAACACAGAGATGTGTTTGCGTGCTCCATAAAGAGAGGGAGGCAAATAGTGATGGAATGACAAGAAAAAGACAGAACAAAAAGGGAGACAGATAGAGAGAAAGACAGATAGAGAGAGAGACATAGAAACAAAAACAGAAATTGATGGAATGACTCATCAGGTTAGAGACAGGGACCGACACAGACAGAGATGATGGGAAAGAGAGAGACGGACAGATGGTGAGTCCGAGAGAATCCCTTTGGAACAGAACTGGACAAGTGGCAGACGAAGAGAGCCAAAGACTCAAACACATGCACAGCTCTCTAAAAAGAGAGAGAGGCAGAGACTGAGCGATACAGATACCTTTCATTATCTGCTCAGAGTGTCACCGAAACATGCAAATGCAACAGATGTTAATCAGGTATCACTGAGCAGCATGGGAAGTAATCTCTGTTTAATTAATCAATTACCAGTTGTGGAGTTCGAACCCTCGCAGTTATAATTCCATTGGACCTTAACTCCAACACCTTAACCACTCGGCCATCTTGGGCCTGGCAAAAACGGGCTTTGTCTTTGTCAGAATTTGGGCTTCAATTCCACCCCCACAGACACACACATACACAGAGGGTTTCAGGCAGCATTTTCGAAAATTTTAATGATATTGACACGGGGGCAACTCTCCTATTCTTTTTCGAGTAATGCTCTGGGACCTTTCACATCCATCCGAGGGAGCAGGCGGAGCGTCAATTTCACAACCGCATTATTTTCGCCAAGTTTTTTTAAAAGTTCCAGGACGCACCAAATTCATGGTGATGATTTCCACAGACAGTTGCACATACACAGAGACACACACACATAATATAACCAAAAATATACACGCATCAACATAGAAACATAGAAATTAGGTGCAGGAATATGCCATTCGGCGCTTCGAGCCTGCACCACAATTCAATAACATCATGGCTGATCATTCAACCTCAGTACCCCTTTCCTGCTTTCTCTCCATACCCCTTCATCCCTTTAGCCGTAAGGGCAATATCTAACTCCCTTTTGAATATATCTAACGAACTGGCCACAACGACTTTCTGCAGTAGAAAATTTCACAGGTTAACCACTCTCTGAGTGAAAACGTTTCTCCTCATCTCGTTTCTAAATGGTTTACCCCTTACTGAAAGACTGTGATCCTTGGTCTCGAACTCCCCAGCAGCGAGAACATTCTTCCAGCCTCTAAGCTGTCCAATCTCGTCAGAATTTTACATGTTTCTTTGAAATCTCCTCTCATTCTTCTAAACTCCAGTGGATACCAGCCCAGTTCATCCAGTCTCTCCTCATAAGTCAGTCCTGCCATCCCGGGAATCAAGCTGCTGAACCTGCGCTGTACTCCCTCAATAGCAAGGACGTCCTTCCTCAGATTCGGAGACCAAAACTGAACACAATATTCCAGGTGTGGCCTCACGGAGGCCCTGTACAACTGCAGTAAGACCTCCCTGCTCCTATACTCAAATCCCCTAGCTATGAAGGGGAACATGCCATTTGCCTTCTTCACCGCCTGCTGCACCTGCATACCAACAATCAATGACTGATGTATCATGACACCCAGATCAAGCTATACAAAGATTGCCTTAGACAAATAGATGGATAGACAGGCAGGGTCACTGTTGCAACTTTGGCTGTCTTTTGCGTTTTTCAGTCGAGGATACTGCCACTGAACCAAAGCCGATACCAAAGTTCACAACCGTATTATTTTCCCCAAGACTTTTTAAAAAGTTTCAGCACATACCAACTTCATGGTGATGATTTGCACAGACAGTTGCACATACACAGAGACATATATACAGAACGACAGACGCAGAGACACACACACCCACACACATAACCAAAAATATACATGCACCAACAGACATGCCTTCGACATACAGAGGGATAGACAGGTTGAATCACTGTCGCTGCATTGGCAGATTTTTGCGTTTTTCTATCCGTATGTATCATGAATATTGCAGATTAATAAAAATGAGAAATAGATGTCAGTGTTGAAATGTGTGGGACATTATCCCGCCTATCTCAGGATCCATTTTGCAAAAACCTGGTTAAATTTTAAATGGAATGAAAAATGCGGTGAATTGTAGTTGGCAGGGTTCGAACCAATGCGCAGAAAACCCAAAGGATTTCTAGACCATCGCTTTAACCACTCGGCAAAACTACTGCGTCTCTGGCACTTTAAATTTTGCTCAGAAAAAACTCAGTCATCGATCTCTGTGCAGCAGACGGCCACAAAATCCTGAAAAAGTCTCCGTTGCAAAACGTTTGGAAGAGGCAATCTCCTCTTGCTGTATTTTTATTGTTCTATCTTGCTCTGGAACTTTTTAATATGAATCTATACCAAGAAACAGAAGAACAATTCGACATTTTGAAAAAACTGCTTTTCCGTCAGGAAATTGAACCCGGTTCTCCCGCGTAACAGGGAAAGCATAATCACCACTATACGGACGAGGGAATGGGTTGCGTCAGAGCAGTAATCGAGCTGTGAACAGAAGTCGACAGACACATTGATCGACAGACACAAACCGACAAAAAGGGATAGACAGACAGCGAGAGAGAGACAACGAGAGACAGAAAGGGTGAGACTGAAAAGTCAGTCAGAGACAGCGAGAAAAAGACTCAAACACCTACATATACAGAGATGTGTAAGTGTGATCTATAGAAAGAGAGGGAAAGAGTGAGAGAAAGACAGTGATAAAGACAGTGACAAGGTTAGAGACAGATAGAGAGAGAGCGACAGATAGAGAGAGAGACAAAGATATAAACAGAAAGTTATGGAAATACTCAGCAGGTTAGAGACAGGAACTACCAGCGACAGGCAAAGAGAGACAGACAGGCAGAAACATAGAGAGACAGAGATGATGGGAAAGAGTGAGACAGTCAGAAAGAGAGACTGAGAGAATCCCATTCGAACAGAACTGGACACGGTGAGAAAGTGACAGACACATTGAGAACCAGAGACAAACAGGAAAACAGGGAGAGACAGACAGTGAGATAGAGACAAAGAGAGACATAAAGTTTGAGTCTGAAAGAGAGGATCAGACTGAATGTGAAAAAGACTCAAACACATACATACACACAGATGTATTTGCGTGCTCCATAAAGAGAGTGAGGCAATTAGCGATGGAATGACAGAGAAAAGGACAGGGACAAAGAGAGAGACAAAGAGGGAGACAGATAGAGAGAAAGACAGATCGAGAGAGAGACATAGAGACAAAAACAGCAAATAATGGAAATACTTATCAGGTTAGAGTCAGGGACTAACAGAGACAGGCAAAGACATGGACAGACAGAGATAATGGGACAGAGCGAGACAGTCAGACAGAGAGTGTCAGAGAGAGGCAGACTGAGAGAGACAAAGACTCAAACACACAAACACAAACACAGCTCTCTAAAGAGAGAGAGCGGCAGAGACCGAGCGACACAGATACATTTCACAATTTCATTTCATTATCGGCTCAGAGTGTCATATCGTTACAGACAATTGCAGATTCAGCAGATGAGAATCGGGTATCACTGAGCAGGATGGGAAAAATCTACGTTTAATTAAGGAATTACCAGGACTGTGGTTCAAACCCACGCGGGTATAACCCATTAAATCTTAAATGCAACGCCTTTACCACTCGGCCTTCCTGGTCCTGATCCTGTCAATGGTTGGACTCTGCCTCTGTGAGAATCTGGGCTTCAGCTCCACCCCCACAGCGACACACAGACACATCGGATTTTAGGGAGCATTTACGAACATATTTCTTATATTGACACGGGCGCAACTCTCCTATTCTTTTTCGACAAAGGCTCTGGGAACTTTCACATCCACCCGAGGGTGCAGATGGAGCTTCAATTTAAAATTTCAGCCGATGGTCAACAGCGTCAACAATGCAACATTCCCCAAGTACTGCATTTGAGTGTCAGCCAAGATGATGTGTTCAAGTCTCAGGAGTGGGACTTACACACACAACCTCCTGATTCAGTCGAGAATGGAGCCACTGAACCAAAACCGATATCAAAGATCACAACCGTATTATTTTCCCCAAGTTTTTTTAAAAGTTCCAGGACGTACCAAATTCATGGTGATGATTTCCATAGAGAGTTGCACATACACAGAGACATACATACATATAGACATACATAGACACACGCACGTACAATAACCAAAGATATACACGCATCAACATGGAAACATAGAAACATAGACATTTTGTGCTGGAATATGCCATTCGGCCCTTCGAGCCTGCACCACCATTCAATAAGATCATGGCTCAACATTCAACCTCAGTACCCCTTTCCTGCTTTCTCTCCATATCCCTTTATCCGTTTAGCCGTAAGGGCCCCTTTGAATATATCTAACGAACTGGCCTCAACGACATTCTGCGGTAGAAAATTTCACAGGTTAACCACTCTCTGAGTGAAGAAGTTTCTCCTCATCTCGGTCCTAAATGGCTTATACCTTATTCTTAGACTATGATCCTTGGTCTCGAACACCAAAGCAACTGGAACATTCTTCCAGCCTCTAAGCTGTCCAATATCGTCAGAATTTTATATGTTTCTATGAGATCCCCTCTCATTCTTCTAAACTCCAGTGGATACCAGCACAGTTGATCCAGTCTCTCCTCATATGTCAGTCCTGCCATTCCGGGAATCATGCTGGTGAACTTTCGCTGTACTCCCTCAATAGCAAGGAAGTCCTTCCTCAGATTTGGAGACCAAAACTGAACACAATATTCCAGATGAGGCCTCACCAAGGCCCTGTACAAATGCAGTAAGACCTCCCTGCTCCTATAATCAAATCCCCTAGCTATGAAGGCGAACATGCCATTTGCCTTCTTTACCGCCTTCTGCACCTGCACACCAACAATCAATGACTGATATACCATGACACCCAGATTAAGATATATACAGGTTGCCTTAGACAAATAGATGGATAGACAGGCAGTGTGATTGTCGCTACTTTGGCTGGCTTTTGCGTTTTTCAGTCGAGGATGCTGCCACTGAACCAAAGCCGATACCAAAGTTCACAACCGTATTATTTTCCCCAACACTTTTTAAAAAGTTCTAGGACATACCAAATTAATGGTGATGATTTCCACAAACAGGTGCACATACACAGAGACATCGATACAGATAGACAGACACAGAGACACACACACATAACCAAAAATATACATGCACCAACGGACATGCACAGATGCCTTATACATATAGAGGGATAGACAGGCTGAATCATGGTCGCAACTTTGGCTGATTATTGCATTTTTCTCTCCGTATGTATCTTGAATATTGCAGATATTGAGATATTGCATAAAAATGAGAAATAGATGTCAGTGTTGAAAGGTGTGCGACGTTCTTCCGCCTTTCTCAGGATCAGTTTTGCAAAAACCTGGTTAAATTGTAAAATGGAATGAAAAATGCTGAGAATCGGAGCCGGCAGGATTCGTTCCAGCGCGGGGAAAACCAAACGGATTTCTCGACCTTCGCGTTAACCACTCGGCCATAACTACTGCGTCTCTGGTACTTTAAATATTACTCAGAAAAAACTCAGTCATCCATCCCTGTGCAGCAGACGGCCACAGAATCCTGAAAAAGTCTTCGTTTGCAAAAAATCTGGAAGAGGCAATCTCCTCTTGCTGTATCTTTACTGTTCTATATTGCTCTGAAATTTTTAACATGAATCTATACCAAGAAACAGAAGTAAAATTCGACATTTTGAAAAAGCTGCTTTTCTGTTGGGGAATTAAATCCAGTTCTCCCACGTAACATCGGGGATACTCACCACTATAAGGACGAGGGTACAGGGTGTGTCAGAGCAGTTATCGAGCTGTGAACAGAAGTCTGCAGACACATTGAGAGACAGAGACAAACAGGGAGAGACAGATAGCGAGAGAGAGAGACAACGAGAGACAGAAAGGGTGAAACTGAAATGTCAGGCAGACTCTGAGAAAAACACTCAAACACCTACATATACAGAGATGTGTGTGTGTGATCAATAAAGAGAGAGAGGGAAAGAGTGAAAGAAAGACAGTGATAAAGACAGTGACAAGGAGAGAGACAGATGGAGAGAGAGCGACAGATCGAGAGAGAGGCAAATATATAAACAGAAAATGATGGAAATACTCAGCAGGTTAGAGACAGGAATTACCAGCGACAGGCAAAGAGAAACAGATAGGCAGAAACATAGATAGACAGAGATGATGGGAAAGAGTGAGACAGTCAGGCAGAGAGACTGAGAGAATCCAATTCGAACAGAACTGGACACCGTGAGAAAGTGACAGACACATTGAGAAACAGAGAAAAGGACAGGGACAAAGAGAGAGACAAAGAGGGCGACAGATAGAGAGAAAGACAGATAGAGAGAGAGACATAGAGACAAAAACAGAAAATAATGGAAATACTTATCAGGTTAGAGACAGGGACTAACAGAGACAGGCAAAGACATGGACAGAAAGAGATAATGGGACAGAGAGAGACAGTCAGACAGAGAGTCTGAGAGAATCCCATTGCAACAGAACTCGGCACCATGAGAAAGAGACAGATTGAGAGACAGAGACAAACAGAGAAACAGGGACAGACAGAGTGGGTCAGAGAGGTAGACTGAGAGAGACAAGGACTCAAACACACAAACACAAACACAGCTCTCTAAAGAGAGAGAGCGACACAGATACATTTCACAATTTCATTTCATTATCGGCTCAGAGTGTCACAGAGTTACAGAAAATTGGAGATTCAGCAGATGAAAATCGGGTATCACTGAGCAGGATGGGAAAAAACTCTGTTTAATTGAGGAATTACCAGGAGTTGGGTTTGAACCCACGGGGCAATAAACCCATTACATCTTAAGTCCAACACTTTTATCATTCGGCCATCCTGGTCCTGATCCTGTCAGTGGTTGGACTCTGCTTCTGTGAGAATCTGGGCTTCAGCTCCACCCCCACAGCGACACACAGAGACATTGGATTTCAGGGAACATTTACGAACATTTTTCGTAATATTGACACGGGCGCAGCTCTCCGATTCTTTTTCGACTAAGGTGCTGGGAACTTTCACATCCACCCGAGGGTGCAGATGGAGCTTCAATTTAAAATTTCAGCAAAAGATCAACAGCTTCAACAATGCAACATTCCCCAAATACTGCTTTTGAGTGTCATCCAAGATATGTGTTCAAGTCTCAGGAGTGGGACTTACACACACAACCTCCTGATTCATTCGATAATGGAGCCACTGTACCAAAACCGATACCAATGTTCACAACCGTATTATTTTCCCCAAGTTTTTTAAAAAGTTCCAGGATATACCAAATTCATGGTGATGATTTCCACAGATAGTTGCACATATATAGAGACAGACATACAGATAGACATACACAGACACACACACACATAAAATAACCAGAAATATACACGCATCAACATAGAAACATAGAAATTAGGTGCAGATATATGCCATTCGGCCCATAGAGCCTGCACCACCATTCAATAACATCATGGCTGATCATTCAACCTCAGTACCCCTTTCCTGCTTTCTCTCCATACCCCTTCATCCCTTTAGCCGTAAGGGCAATAACTAACTCCCTTTTGAATATATCGAACGAACTGGCCTTAACGACTTTCTGCAGTAGAAAATTTCACAGGTTAACCACTCTCTGAGTGAAGAAGTTTCTCCTCATCTCGGTCCTAGATGGCTTACCCCTTACTCTTAGACTGTAATCCTTGTTCTCATACTCCCTAGCAACGAGAACATTCTTTCAGCCTCTTAGCTGTCCAATCTCGTCAGAATTTTGTATGTTTCTGTGAGATCCCCTCTCATTCTTCTAAACTCCAGTGGATAACAGCCCAGTTGATCCAGTCTCTCCTCATATGTCAATCCTGCCATCCCGGGAATCATGCTGGTGAACCTTCGCTGTACTCCGTCAATAGCAAGGACGTCCTTCCTCAGAGTCGGCGACCAAAACTGAACACAATATTCCAGGTGTGGCCTCAACAAGGCCCTGTACAACTGCAGTAAGACCGCCCTGCTCCTATACTTAAATCCCCAGCAATGAAGGCGAACATGCCATTTGCCTTCTTCACCGACTGCTGCACCTGCATGCAACTTTCAATGACTGATGTGCAATGACACCCAGATGAAGATATACACAGGTTGCCTTGGACAAATAGATGGATAGACAGGCAGTGTGATTGTCGCTACTGTGGCTGGTTTTTGCGTTTTTCTATCCGTATGTATCGTGAATACTGCAGATTAATGAAAGAAAGAAAACAGCGGCTGCATCGAAAGATGTGGGACGTTGCTCTATCTATCTCAGAATCAGTTTTGCAGTAACGTGGTTAAATTGTGAAACAGAATGAAATATGCTGAGAAACATAGTCGGCAGAGTTCAAACCTGCGCAGAGAAAACCCGATGGATTTTTTGTCTATTGGCTGACCCACTCGGCCACGACTACTAGCTCGCTGCATCATTAAATGTTACTCAGATAAAACTCAGTCATCCATCTCTGTACAGCAGACGGCCACAGAAAAAGTCTCCGTTTGCTAAAAATCTGGAAGAGGCAATCTCCTCTTCCTGTATTTGTACTGTTCTGTATTGCTCTGGAACTTTTTAACATGAATCAACACCAAGAAACAGAAGTACAATTCTACATTTTGTAAATGCTGCCACCGCGTCGGGAAGTAGAACCACGGTCTCCGGCGGAACAGGCGGGGATACTCACCACGATACTAACGAGCATGAGTTCTATCAGAGCAGGAATCGAGCTGTGAACAGAACTGGACACCATGAGAAGTCGACAGACACATTGAGCTACAGATACAAACCGACAACCAGGGAGAGACAGACAGCGAGATAGAGACAACGAGAGACAGAAAGTGTGAGACTGAGAAGGCGAGGCAGACTGAGTGAGCAAAAGACTCAAACACATACATATATAGAGATGTATGTGTGTGATCTATTAAGAGAGAGAGGGAAAGAGTGAGAGAAAGACAATGATAAAGACAGTGACAAGGAGAGAGACAGATAGAGAGAGAGAGATAGAGATTAAAACAGAAAATGATAGAAATACTTTTCAGGTTAGAGGCAGGGACTAACAGAGACTGGCAAAGACATGGACAGACCGAAATGATGGCAAAGAGAGAGCCAGTCAGACAAAGAGTCTGAGAGAATCCCATTGGAACAGACGTGGACACCGTGAGAAAGAGCCAGATTCAGAGACAGAGACAAATGGAGATACAGGGACAGACAGAGTGAGTCAGACTGAGAGAGACAAAGACTCAAACATTCAAACACAGATACAGCTCTCTGAAGAGAGAGAGACAGGTAGAGACCGAGCGACACAGATAGATTTCACAATTTCATTTCATTATCGGTTCAGAGTGTCACACAGTTACAGAAAATCGTTGATTCAACCGATGAAAATCTGGCACTACTGATCAGAATGGGAGGAAATATGTGTTAAATTCAAGAGATATTAGGAGTGGGGTATGAACCCACGCGGGAAAAACCCCATTGATTTGTAAGGCCAACACCTCAGCCACTCGGCTATCCTGGTCGTGTGCGAGCCTCGATTCGATCTCTGTGAGAATCTGGGCTTCAACCCCAATCCCACATACAAACGCATGCACATCGGCTTTTAGTGAGCATTTACGAACATTTTTAGTAATATTGACACGGGGGCAACTCTCCTATTCTGTTTCGAGTCATGCTCTGGGACCTTTGATATCGACCCGAGGGTGCAGATGGAGCTTCAATTTAAAATTTCATCCGAAAGTCAACAGCTACAACATTGCAAAATTCCCCAAGTGGTGCACTTGAGTGTTAGCCAAGATGATATGCTCAAGTCTCAGGAGTGCGACTTGACCACACACACGCCTGATTCAATCGAGGATGCTGCCACTGAACCAAAGCCGATACAAAAGTTCACAACCGTATTATTTTCCCCAAGCCTTTTTTATAAGTTCCAGGATATACCAAATTCATGGTTATAATTTCCATAGACAGTTGCACATACACAGAGACATATATAGAGATAGACAGACACAGAGACGCACACACACACATACCCAAAAAATTACACGCACCAACGGGCATGCACAGATGCTTTCGACATCTCGAGGGATAGACAGGCTGAATCACTGTAGCAACTTTGACTGATTTTTGCGATTTTTTTAAACGGATGTATCGTGAATATTTCAGATTAATAAAAACGAGAAAAAAATTTCAGTGTTGAAAGTTATTCCATCAATCTCAGGATCAGTTTGGCAGAGAACTGGAATGAAAAATGCTGAGAATCGGAGTCGAACCAGCACGGGAATAACCCAATGGATCTCTAGTCCATCGCCTTTACCACTCGGCCACGACAACTGTGTCGCTGCTGGGTGCAACGTTACTAAGAAAAAAACGCACTCATCCATCTCGGTGCAGCAGACGGCCAAAGAATCCTGAAAAAGTCTCCGTTTGCTAAAAGTCTGGAACAGGCAAACTCCTCTACCTGTATTTAATATGTATCTCTACCAAGAAACAGAAGTAAAATTCAACATTTTGAAACAACTGCCTCCCCGCCAAGGGAATTGGACTCCGGTCTCCAGCGTAACAGGTAGAGATACTCACCACGATACTAACGAGGAACTGACAGGTACCATCGCTGTCAGAGCAGGAATCGAGATGTGAACAGAACTGGATACCATGAGAAGTCGACAGACACGTTGGGAGACAGCGACAAACCGACAAACAGTGAGAGACAGACAGCGAGATAGAGACAACGAGAGACAGAAAGTGTGAGACTGAGAAGGAGAGGCAGACTAAGTGAGAAAAAGACTCAAATACATACATATACAGAGATGTGTGTGTGTGATCTAGTAAGAGAGAGAGGGAAAGAGTGAGAGAAAGATAATGATAAAGATAGTGACAAGGAGAGGGACAGATCGAGAAAGAGAGATCGAGACTAAAAGAGAAAATGATGGAAATACTCAGCAGGTTAGAGACAGGGCAAAGAATGACAGGCAGGCAGGGACATAGACAGATAGAGAGAGACGATGGGAAAGAGAGAGACAGTCAGACATAGAGGGATGATGGGAAAGAGAGAGCCAAATAGACAGCGAGACTGAGCGAATCCCATTGGAGCAGAACTTTGACACCGTGAGAAAGTAAGAGTCAGATTGAGAGATAGGGACAAACAAAGAAACATAGAAAATAGGTGCAGGAGTAGGCCATTCGTGTTTCGAGTCTGCACCACCATTCAATAAGATCATGGCTGATCATTCAGCTCAGTACGCCTTTCCTGCTTTCTCTCCATACCTTTTGATGCCTTTAGCCTTAATGGCCATATCTAACTCCCTCTTGAATATAGCCAATGAACTGGCATCAACAACTCTCTGCGATAGGGAAATCCACAGGTTAACAACTCTCTGAGTGAAGAAGTTTCTCCTCATCTCGGTCCCAAATGGCCTGCCCCTTATCCTTAGACTGTGTCCCCTAATTCTGGACTTCCCCAACATCGGGAACGTTCTTGCTGCATCTAACCTGTCAAGTCCCGTCAGAATTTTTAATGTTTCTATGAGATCCCCTCTCATGCTTCAAATCTCCAGTGACTTCAAGCACAGTCGATCCAGTCTCTCCTCATTTGTCAGTCCTGTCATCCCGGGAATCAGTATGGTGAAACTTCGCTGCACTCCATCAATAGCAAGAAAGTCCTTCCTCAGTTTACGATACCAAAACTGAACACAATATTCCAGCTGAGGTCTCACAAAGGCCCTGTACAACTGCAGTAAGACCTCCGTACTCCTATACCCAAAACCCCTAGCTATAAAGGCCAACATACCATTTGCCTTCTTCACCACCTGCTGTAACTGCATTTCAACTTTCAATGACTGATGTACTACGACACGCAGCTCCCATTGCACCTCCCCTTTTCCTAATCTGCCGCCATACAGATAATATTCTGCCTTCGTGTTTTTGCCACCAAAGTGGATAACCTCACAATTATCCACATTATACTGCATCTGCCATGCATTTGCCCACTCACCTAACCTGTCCAAGTCAACCTGCAGCCTCTTAGCGTCCTCCTCACAGCTCACGCCGCCACCCTGTTTGTATCATCTGCAAACTTGAAGATATTACACTCAATTCCTTCATCTAAATCATTAATGTATATTGTAAATAGCTGGGGTCCCAGCACTGAGCCCTGCGGCACCCCACTTGTCACTGCCTGCTTTTCTGAAAAGGACCCGTTTATCCCGACTCTCTGCTTCCTGTCTGCCAACCAGTTCTCTATCCACGTCAGTACATTAACCCCAATACCATGTGCTTTAATTTTGCACACCAATACGTGTATGGGACCTTGTTGAAAGCCTTTTGAAAGGCCAAATACACCACATCCACTGGTTCCACTTATCCACTATACTAGTTACTTCCTCAATAAATTCCAGAAGATTTGGCAAGCTTGATTTCCCTTTCATAAATTCATGCAGCTTGGACCGATCCTGTCATTGCTGTCCAAATGCACTGCTATTTCATCTTTAATAATTGATTCCTACATTTTACC
Organism: Pristiophorus japonicus; assembly: GCF_044704955.1. Lineage (NCBI taxonomy): Eukaryota > Metazoa > Chordata > Chondrichthyes > Pristiophoridae > Pristiophorus > Pristiophorus japonicus. The sequence goes on from NC_091999.1 coordinate 50,622,094, forward strand.
CAATACTGATGTCAAGCTAACCGGTCTATAATTATCCATTTTCTATCTCCCTCCTTTTTTAAAATGTGGTGTTTCATTAACTAATCTCCAGTCCATACGAACTGATCTAGAGTCCATTGACTGTTGGACAATGATCACCAATGAATCCGCTATTTCTAGGGACACTTCCTTAAGTACTTTCCAATGCAGACTATCAGGCCCCGGGAATTTATCAGTCTTCAATCCCATCAATTTCCCTAACACAATTACCTGACTGATAAGGATTTCCTTCAGTTCCTCCTTCTCGCTAGATCCTCGGTGCCCTCGTATTTCTGGAAGGTTATGCGTGTCTTCCTTCGTGAAGACAGAAAAAAAGTAATTGTTCAACTGGTCTACCATTTCTTTGTTCCCCATTATAAATTCACCTGAATCTGACTGCAAGGGACCTACGTTTGTCTTTTCTAATCTTTTTGTCTTCACATATCTATAGAACTTTATTATGTTTCCAACAAGCTTCCTCTCATAATCTATTTTCCCCCTCCTAATTTAACCCTTTGTCCTCCTCTGCTGTATTCTAAACGTCTACCAGTCATCAGGTTGCGGCTTTTTGTGGCCAATTGATATGCCTCTTCCTTGCATTTAACACTATCCTTAATTTCCCTTGTTAGCTACGGTTGAGCCACCTTCCCCGTTTTATTTTTACTCCAGATAGGGAAATACAATTGTTGAAGTTCGTCTATGTGATTTTTAAATGTGTGCCATGGCCTATCAACCTTCAACCCTTTAAGTATCATTCGCCAGTCAATTCTAGCCAATTCACGTCTCATACCATCAATGTTACTTTTCCTTAAGTTCAGGACCCAATTCTCTGAATTAACTGTATCACTCGCCACCTTAATAAAGAATTCTACCTTATTATGGTCACTCTTTCTAAGCGGCCTCGCACAACAAGATTTCTAATTTGTCCTTTCTCATTGCACACCAACCAGTCTAGGATGGCCAGCCCTCAAGATGGTCCCTCGACATATTGGTCGAGAAAACCATCCCTAATACGCTCGAGGAAATCCTCCTCCACCGTATTGCTTCCTGTTTGGTTAGCCCAATCTACATGTAGAGTAAGGTCGTCCTTGATAACTGCTGTATCTTTATGGCACGCATCCCTTATTTCTTGTTTGATGCTGTCCCCAACCTCACTACTACTGTTTGCTGATCTGTACACAACTCCTCGAGCGTTTTCTTCCCTTTGGTATTCCGCAGCACCACCCATAAATGTTCCACATCATCCAAGCTAATGTCGTTCCTTACTATTGCCTTAATTTCCCCTTTAACCAGCAACGCTACCCCACCACCTTTTCATTTCTGTCTATGCTTCCTGAATGTTGAATTCTCAGCCTTGGTCACCCTGGAGCTATGTCTCCGTCATGCCATTTATATCATATTCAGTAATTGCTGCTTGTGCAGTTAATTCATCCGCCTTATTACGAATACTTCTCGCAATGAGGCACAGAGCCTTCAGGCTTGTTATTTCAATACATTTTGACCCTTTAGAATTTTGCTGTAAATTGGCCCGATTTGATTTTTGCTGTGGGTTTCTCTGCCCTCCACCTGTACTTTTAATATTTCGTTCTGCGCTCATTCTACTTCCCTCTGTCTCCTGTCGCCCTGCCATATTACTTTAAACCCTCCCCAACAACGCTAGCAAATACTCCCCCTTGGACATTGTTTCTGGTCCTGCCCAGGTGCAGACCGTCCGATTTAGTTCTGGTCCCACCTCCCCCAGAACTGGTTCCAAAGTCCCAGAAACTTGAAACCCTCCCATCTGCATCACATTTCAAGCCACGTATTCATCTGAGCTATCCTGCGATTCCTGCTCGCACTAGCAGGTGGCACTGGTAGCAATCCTGAGTTTGCGACTTTTGAGGTCCTACTTTTTAATTTAACTCCGAGCTCTCTGAATTCAGCTTGTCGATCCTCAGACAGAGTGAGTCAGAGAGTGACAGAGACTCAAACACATAAAAATAGACAGGGCTCTCTAAAGACAGAGAGTGAGAGGCACAGATACATTTCACAATCCCATTTCATTGTCAGTTGAGAGTGTGACAGAGTTACAGATGCAACAGAAGGCAATCGGGTAACACTGAGCAGGATGGGAGAAAATCGGTGCAAAATTCAAGAGTTATGAGGAGTGGGGTTCGAACCCACGCGGGTATAAACCCATGAGATTCTAACTGCAATGACTTCTACACTCGGCCATTCTGGATTTGTGAACCTTTACATTCTGTCTCGATGAGGATCTGGGCTTGAGCTCCACCCTCACAGACACACGCATACACACAGGTTTTCAGTGAGCATTTCAGAATATTTATATAAAAGTGACACGGGGACAACTCACTACTCTTTTTCGAATAATGCTGTGGGAACTTTCACATTCACCGGAGAGAACAGACGGAGCTTCAATTTAACATTCATCCAAAAGTCAACAGCTTCAACAATGTAAAATCCCGCAAGTACTGCGCTTGAGTGTCAGCCAAGATTATATGCTCAAGTCTCAGGAGTGGGACTTGAAGTCGAAAATGCTGCCGCTGAACCAAAGCCGATATCAAATGTCACAACTGTATTATTTTCTCCAAGTCTTTTAAAAAGTTCCAGTACATACCAAATTCATGGTGATGATATCCAGACAGTTGCACATACACAGTGACATACATACAGATAGACAAACACACACACACATAACCAAAAATATACACGCACCAATGGACAACACAGAGTGCCTTAGTATAAAGAAGGATAGACAGGCTGAATCACTGTCGCTCATTTGGCTGATTTTTGCGTTTTTCTATCCGTATGTATCGTGAATATTGAAAATTAATGAACATGAGAAAAAATGTCAGTGTTGAAAGGTGTGGGACGTTATTCCACCGACCTCAGGATCCGTTTTGCAGGGATCTGTTTAAATTGTGAAATGGAATGAAAAATGCTGAAATCAGTAGTCGGCAGGATCGAACCTACGTGGTGAAACCCGAATGGGTTTCTTGGTCCATCGTCTTAATCATCCAGGCACGACTACTGGGTTTCTACCTCTTTAAATGTTACTCAGATAAAACTCAATCATCCATCTCTCTGCATCAGAACGCCACAGAGTCCTGAAAAAGTCTCCGTTTCCTAAAAATCTGGAAGAGCCAATCTCCTCTTGCTGTATTTTTACTCTTCTATGTTGCTCTGGAACTTTTAATATGAATCTATACTGATAACAGTAGTACAATTCTACATTTCGAAAATGCTTCCTCCCGCGTGACAGGCGGGGATACTCACGACTATACTGATGAGGTACTGACTGGTGTAGATTTTGAGACAGCAGGAATCGAGCTGTGAAAAGAACTGGACACCATGAGAAAGAGACAGACACATTGAGAGACAGACACAAACAGAGAAACAGGGAGATACAGACAGCGAGCTAGAGAAAAAGAGAGAGATCAAGTGTGAGACTGAGAGGGATAGGCAGACTGAGTGAGACAAAGACTCAAACACACACATACACAGAGATGTGTGTGTGTGTGTGCTCCATAAAGAGAGGGAGGCAAATAGTAATGGAAAACCAGAGACAAAGACAAAGACATGGACAAAGAAAGCGACAAAGAGAGAGAGAGAGATAGTGAGAGAGAAGATAGAGAGAGAGAGACAGAGATAAAAACAGAAAATGACGGAAATACTCAACAGGTTAGAGACAGGATTGAACAGAGAGAGACAAAGAGAGACAGGCAGGCAGAGACATAGACATACAGTAATGATGGGAAAGAGAGAGACAGTCAGACAGAGAGACTGAGAGAATCCCATTGCAACAGAACTGGACACTGTGAGAAAGACACGGGCAGATTGAGACACCAAGACAAACAGAGAAACAGGGAGAGACAGAGTGAGTCAGAGCGAGGCAGAGTGAGGGAGAGAAAGACTCAAACACGCAAACACATGCACAGATCTCTAAAGAGACAGAGGTAGAGAGTGAGGCAGAGACTGAGAGACACAGATACATTTCACGATTCCATTTCTTTATCGGTTCAGAATGTCATAGAATTACAGTAAAATGCAGATTCAACAGATTCTTACTGCAGTTGTACAGGGCCTTGGTGAGGCCTCACCTGGAATATTGTGTTTAGTTTTGGTCTTCTAATCTGAGGAAGGTCGTTCTTGCTATTGAGGGAGTGCAGCGAAGGTTCACCAGATTGATTCCCGGGATGGCTGGACTGTCATATGAGGAGAGACTGGATCAACTGGGTTTTTTTTATACAATGGAGTTTCGAAGGATGAGAGGGTATTTCATAGAAACATAAAGATTCTGGCCAGAAGTATTGCTAAGCAGATATTTTTCTGAAGACCCAAATAAAAACTGTTAGTGAATATCTTAAGTGAAGTATGGATCCAAAATTAGAGCCGGCCAAACAATCAGCTTTGTTGATTGAAGAGAGACTTTTGTGAATGTCTGTCTTTGAATTAAAGTGCTTCTGTGATTTTTGACTGCGGAATATTTGAGGTGGGAATTAATGAATTTTTCAAGTGTCTGAAAGCCTGCTTCAGAAAGTGGTGGAGCTGTCTGTTGTTTTGGCCCCACCCACTTTTTCAAACAGAGTTAACGTTTTTTTTAACCCTTTACAGTGTTGTCCTGTATGAGGGAAGTTTTAAGAAAGTATGAACCTAGAATTGAATTACATTTTGATTTAGAAACCCAGGTGTGGATTTATTCGGATGATATGTTATGGAGTTAGGAAATGCACAAAGGATAGGTTTGTTGAGCAAAAGATAAAAAATGCGAGGTCCCGTTGGTGTAAATGTTTTTTTTCGACACGCATCACTTGTCAAAAGAAAACACGTATGCATTGATTACATTTGGTTGAAAGACAATACATTTAGTCTGGGAATGAAATAAAGAACGATGAAGGGAAATTGTAATGCCTTAAAAAAAGTAGCCTGCGTGGGTATCTCAAGGCTGTGGGCTGGGGAAATACGCCCCCATATTCCTTTGTGTAAAATCTTGATGTGAAAGCTTCTAGCTCAGTAAAAAGATTTTTAAATAAAAGATTAGCAATACAATATTTGAATTGGGACTTTGAGATATTTCAGGTGATTCTCCTTGACAAACATTTTGGTTGTATTGGAAAATATTGTGTTTGGAAGCCTTTTAATAAAAGTAAACATACTGCGTCAGAAGCTGAAGCTTACGAAGAGGTAATTTATGAGATACTGTATCACAAAATTGAAGTTACAGCGCAAAAGATTCGAGTTTTTGACGTTCAGCTTCTAAAACAGAAGATAGGCACATAATTATAAAACAAGTACTCTGCATTCTGTGACCTGTGAATTACTATAAGCATTAATGAGAAGTCCGATTAAAAAACAGTTTTACCATACTTGACATTTCATAATCCAACAATAAATACAAATACTACAAAAGGTGAGCAGAAATTATGATGGGAGCAATGAAGAGTTAATTTTGTTGTGAAAATTTTAAGTACCACTGTTTAAGAAAATATACAACAAAATGAGTTACATTTAACATAAAAAGTTAAATCTGATCTCTTAAAAAAAATAAATAAAACTATAATGTTTCGAAACAATGTAGAAATACCTTCCAGCATCAGGTCAAACTCCTGGGCAAGTGGGGAGCTATCTGTGAAAGTTAAAAGGAACTTTGAAAAAATTAAAATGTTAAAACGGCAGGCTTTAGCAGTTTAGAACAAAGGAAAATATAAGTTGAACTTGTGATTTCAGATACGGTGGTTGAAGAACCACAGAAAGTGAGACATGAAGGCTTTGAAACTGGAACATTTGAGATAACGGAAAGCAGTTATCAAAGCCTACATGTTAGACTCTGTTCTAGTTATGGAAAAGACATTTGAGATAACGGAAAGCAGGATTTAAAGTAAATCCCAAAAAGGCACAAATCGGACAAGCTGTGGTACAGTACCTGGGACACGAAATATCCCAAGGAACTCGGACCATGTCCAATGACAGGAAGGAGGACATTAGGATTATGCCCCGACTAAAACCAGCCTGAGGGGTGTGTAAGATATTGGGGTTCTTTAGCTACTGCAGGAATTTTGTGCCTAACCACAGCAATTGCAGAAGCAATACAGTGGCTAGTGAAAGGAAACTCCGGTTGAAATGGAAATGGAAAGATTCTAACTAAAACCTGGAATAGCCAGGATGTGTTTTATCAACAGAATATAAACGTGATCATCACCTTGCTTTCGATTCTACAAGGACAAGCTACAAGGCCGCCCCTTGAGGGCCCAGAAGTAATTTACCACACCGGAGGGTACAACAACTACGTAAAGCAGCCTCTAGGGGGCGGCATCTAAGTGTCAGGAGCGTTTGTCTTGAAGCCATAAGATAAGTGTGTACAAAATGTTACCTGAATATTGTAAACCAGGGGAATTAACCTTGGGAAATTGCGTGGTAGTTAAACCTGGAACAGAAGTCATGTTGTTATTGACAATGTCCAGCATGAAATGTGACCTGTGAGCATAAGTTGAACAGCCAGAAAAAAATAGCCACAAGACTAAAGCATTGTAAATACGATTGCTAGACACAATCCTGGGAATAGCTAGTGACACATCAGGAGCAAGGGAGTAACACAAGCAGCTGAGACACAAAGAAGGAAGACAGAGGAGATCTATAGCAAATGACGCATTAACTGTACAGGGACATCTCTAGTGGATACACCAGATATACAGGCGATCCAGGCAGTTGCAGATAGTTTGAGGGGAACAACGGAGTTACTAATCAGGAAACAGACCAGGATTGGGATACAATCTTCACAATTAGGATCCAAAACATCCAAAAAAATGCTACAGGGTGTATCCGTATTGGAATCCCATGCACGAACAATTAACGAGCTAAATAAGCAGCAATTGAGAGGACGATGCCGAGGACAGGAAAAGAGACACATGTCATGCCTATGGAGATGGATGATTGGTCAGGTGAGACACAATATGGATCAGATACAAACCGGGCGAGTTACAGATTCAATAAATAGCACCCAGTTGAAAGAAATGGAACAACACACTGGGCCATTAGATGCATGCACCCTGAAACATAGAAACATGGAAACATAGAAAAAGGTTGCAGGAATAAACCATTCGCCCCTTCGAGCATGCACCAACATTCAATAAGATCATGGCTGATCGTTCACCTCAGTACCCCTTTCCTGCTTTCGCTCCACACCTCTTGATCCCATTACCTTAAGGGCCATATCCAACTCCCTCTTGAATATATCTGATGAACAGGCATCAACAACGTTCTGCGGAAGAGAATTCCACAGGTTAACAACTCTATGAGTGAAGAAGTTTCTCCTCATCTCGGTCCTAAATGGCTTATCACTTGTCCTCAGACTGTGACCACTGGTTCTGGACTTCCTCAACATCGGGAACATTCTTCGTGCATCTAACCTGCCTAGTCCAGTCAGAATGTTTCTGAGGTCCCCTCTCATTCTTCTAAACTCCAGTGAATACAGGCCCGGCCGATCCTATCTCTCCTCATATGTCAGTCCTGCCATACCGGAAATCAGTCTGGTGAACGTTTGCTGCACTCCCTCAATAGCAAGAACGTCCTTCCTCAGATTATAACAAAACTGAACACAGTATTCCAGGTGAGGCCTCACCAAGGCCCAGTACAGCTGTTATATTCAAATCCCCAAGATATGGGGCTAACATGCTATTTGCCTTCTTTCTGTCTGCTGCACCTGCATGCCAACCATCAATGACTGATGTGCCATGACACCCGGATCTCGTTGCACCTCCCCTTTTCCTCATCTGCCGCCATTCAAATAATATTCTGCCTTCGTGTTTCTGCCACCAGAGTGCATAACCTCATATTTATCCACATTACACTACATCTGCCATGCAAGTGCCCACTCAGCTAACCTGTCCAAGTCACCCTGCAGCCTGTTAGCATCCTCATCACATTTCACACCGCCATCCAGCATAATGTCATCTGCAAACTTGGAGATATTATACAAAATTCCTTCATCTAAATAATTGATGTAAATTGCTGGCGTCCCAGCACTGAGCCCTGCGGCACCCAACTAGTCACTACCTCCCATTATGAAAAGAACCCGTTTATCCCGACTCTCTGCTTCCTGTCTGCCAACGAGTTCTCTATCCACGTCAATACATTACCCCCAATACCATGTACTTTAATTTTGCACACCAACCTCTTGTGTGGGACCTTGTCAAAAGTATTTTGAAAGTCCCACTACACCATATCCACTTGTTCTCCCTTGTCGACTCTACTAGTTACATCCTTACAAAATTCTAGAAGATTTGTCAAGCATGATTTTCATTTCATAAATCCATGCTGACTTGGACCAATCCTGTCACTGCTTTCCAAATGGGCTGCTATTTCATCTTTAAAAATTAATTACAACATTTTCCCCACCACTGATGTCAGGCTAACCGGTCTATAATTACCCGTTTTCTCTCTCCCTCATTTTCAAAATGTGGTGTTACATTAGCTACCCTCCAGTCCATATAAACTGATCGAGAATCGATGGACTGTTGGAAAATAATCACAATGCATCCACTATTTCTAGGACCACTTCCTTAAGTACTCTGGGATGCAGACCTTCAGGCCCCGGGGATTTATCGGCCTTTAGTCCCATCAATTTCCCTAACACAATTTCCCACAAATAAGGATTTTCTTCAGTTCCTCCTTCTCACTAGCCCCTCGGTCACGTACTATTTCCAGAAGATTATGCGCATCTTCCTTCGTGAAGGCAGAACCAAAGTATTTGTTCAACTGGTCCACCATTTCTTTGTTCCCTATTCACCTGAATCTGACTGCAAGAGACCTACGTTTGCCTTCACTACTCTTTTTCTCTTCACATATTTATAGAAGTGTTTATGTTCGCAGCAAGCTTCCTCTCATACTCTATTTTCCCCCTCCTAATTAAACCCTTTGTCCTCCTCTGCTGAATTCTAAGTTTCTCCCCGTCCTCGGGTTGATGCTTTTTCTGACCAATTTATATGCCTCTTCCTTGGAATTAACGCTATCCTTAATTTCCCTTGTTGGCCACGGTTGAGCCACCTTCCCCGTTTCATTTCTACTCCAGACAGGGATGTACAATTGTTGAAGTTCATCGATGTGATCTTTATATGCTTTCCATTGCCTATCTGCCGTCAACCCTTTATGTATCATTTGCAAGTCTATTCTAGCCAATTCATGTCTCATACCATCGATGTTACCTTTCCTTAAGTTCAGGACCCCAGTCTCAGAATTAACCATTTCACTCTCCACCTTAACAAAGAATTCTACCTTATTGTGGTTACTCTTCCCGAAGGGGCCTCGCACAACAAGATTGCTAATTAGTCCTTTCTCATTACACATCAAGCAGTCGAGGATGGCCAGCCCTCTATATGGTCCCTCGACATATTGGTCGAGAAAACCATCACTAATACACTCCAGCAAAGCCTCCTCCACCGTATTGCTACCAGTTTGGTTAGCCCAATCGATATGTAGATTAAAGTCGCCCATGATAACTGATGTACCTTTATTGCACACATCCCTACTTTCTTGTTGGATGCTGTCAGCAAACTCACTACGATTGTTTGGTGGTACACAACTCCCACTAGCGTTTTTGTCCCTTTGATATTCCACAGATCCACCCACACAGAAGCCACGCGAATGTGCTTCCTGACTCTTGTGTAAATTTCCTCTTCAACCAGCAATGCCACCCCACCTCCTTTTCCTTTGTGTCTATCCTTTCTGAATGGTGAATACCCCTGGATGTTGCGTTCCTAGCCTTCGTCACCCTGGAGCCATTTCTCCGTGATGCCAATTACATCATATTCATTAATTGCTGCCTGTGCAGTTAATTTGTACAACTTATTACTAATACTCCTCGCATTGAGGCACAGTGCCTTCAGGCTTTTTATCTTAGCAGACCTTGTCCCTTTAGAATTTTGCTGCAATGTGGCCCTTTTTGATTTTTGCTTTCGGTTTCTCTGCCCTCCACCCTTAATTTTTTTACCCCAAAGGTTCCCATCCCGCTGCCATATCAGTTTAACCACTCCCCAACAACACGAGCAAACTCTCCCTCGTGGACATTGGTTCTGCTGAGGTGCAGACCGTCCGGTTTGCACAGGTCCCAGCTCCCCCAGAACGGTTCCAATGTCCCAAGAAATTGAATCCCTCCCTTCTGCAACACACATTCATCTGAACTATCCTGCGATTCCTACTCTGAAAAGTGGTAGCTATCCCTGAGATTGCTACCTTTGAGGTCCGATTTGTTAATTTACCTCCCAGCTCCCTGAACTCAGCTTCTAATTCCTCAGACACAGGGAGTCAGACTCAAACACATAAAGAGCACTCTAAAGACAGAGAGTGAGAGGCAGAGATACATTGCACAATCCCATTTCTTTGAATGTTACAATGTTAACGACAAATACAGATTCAACAGAATAGATTTGGATATAACTGAGCAGGATGGGAGGAAATCGGTTTGAATTTAAAGATGTACTACGAGTGGGGTTCGAACCCACGCAGGTATAAACCCATTGGATTTTCCGTCCAACGCCTTAACAACTCGGCCATCCTGGTTTTGTCAATGTTCGGATTTTGTCGATATTCGGATTTTGTCTCTGTGAGAATCTGGGCTGCAGCTCCAGTCTCACAAACACAGGTTTTTAATGAGCATTTTCGAATATTTATAGTAATATTGACAAAGGGGCAACTCTCCTGTTCTTTTTCGAGTAATGCACTGGGAACTTTGACATCCAACCGATGGTGCAGACGGAACTTCACTTTAACATTTCATCTGAAAGTCAACAGCTTCAACATTGCAAAATTCCCCAAGTACTGCACTTGAGTGTCAGCCAAGATTATATGCTTAAGTCTCAGTAGTGGGACTTACACACACAACCTCCTTATTCAGTCGAGAATGCTGCCACTGAAGCAAAGCCTATACCAAAGTTCACATCCGTATTATTTTCCCCAAGTCATTTAATGAAGTTTCAGGACATACAGAAGTAATATTCAACATTTTAAAAAAGCTTCATCCTCGTTGGGGAATTGAACGCCTACCTCGCGTGTGACAGAGAGGGTTATTAACTAAGACACGAATGAGGAGCAGACGGGTGTGGATTCTGTCAGTGCAGGAATCAAGCTGAGAACAGAAATGGACACCATGAGAAGTAGACAGGCACATTGAGAGACAGAGACAAACCGACAAACAGGGAGAGACAGACAGCGAGATAGAGACAACGTGAGACAGAAAGTGTGAGACTGAGAAGGAGAGGTAGACTGAGTGAGAAAAAGACACAAACACACACACATACAGATATAAAGAGAGAGAGGGAAACAGTGAGAGAAAGACCGTGATAAAGACAGTAACAAGGAGAGAGACAGATGAAGAGTGAGCGACAGATAGAGAGATATACAGAGATATAAACAGAAAATGATGGAAATACTCAGCAGGTTAGTGACCGGAACTAACAGAGACAGGCAAATAAAGACAGACAGGTAGAGACATAGACAGACAGAGATGATGGGAATGAGTGAGACAGTGAGACAGAGAGACTGAGAGAATCCCACTGGAACAGAACTGGACATCATGAGAAAGAGACAGACACATTGAGAGACAGACAAACAGGGAAACAGGGAGAGACAGACAGCGAGATAGAGGCAAAGAGAGACAGAAAGTTTGAGACTGAGAGGGAGGGTCAGACTGAATGAGATAAAGACTCAAACACATACATACACAGAGATGTGTTTGTGTGCTCCATAAAGAGAAGGAATCAAATATGATGCAATGAAAGAGACAAAGACAGGGACAAAGAGAGAGACAAAGAGGGAGACAGATAGAGAGAAAGTCAGTTCCAGACAATAATTCGGTTCTGTCTTTACAAAGGAAGATACAAAAAACCTTCCGAATGTACTAGGGGACTGTGCGTCTCGTGAGAATGAGGAACTGAAAGATATTCTTATTGGCGGGAAATTGTGTTGGAGAAATTGATGGGATTAAAGGCCGATAAATCCCCGGCTCCTGATAGTCTGCATGCCAGAGTACTTAAGGAAGTGGCCGTAGAAATAGTGGATGCATTGGTGATAATTTTCCAACAATCTATCAACTCTGGATCAGTTCCTATGGACTAGAGGGTAGCTAATGTGACGGCACTTTTTAAAAAAGGAGGGACCGAGAAAGCGGGTAATTATAGACCGGTTAGCCTGACATCGGTAGTGGGGAAAATGTTGGAATCAATCATTAACGATGAAATAGCAGCCCATTTGGAAAGCAGTGACAGGATCGGACCGAGTCAGCATGGATTTATGAAAGTAAAATCAAGCTTGACGAATCTTCTGGAATTTTTTGAGGATGTAACGAGTAGAGTGGACAAGGGAGAACCAGTGGATGTGGTGTATGTGGACTTTCAATAGGCTTTTGACAAGGTCCCGAACAAGAGATTGGCGCACAAAATCAAAGTGCATGGCATTGGGATTAATGTACTGACATGGATAGAGAACTGGTTGGCAGACAGGAAGCAGAGAATCGGGATAAACGGGTCATTTTCAGACTGGCAGTAAGTGACTAGTGGGGTGCCGCAGGGCTCAGTGCTGGGACTCCAGCTCTTTACAATATACATGAACAATTTGGTTGAAGGAATAGAGTGTAATATCTCCAAGTTTGCGGATGACACTAAGCTGGGTGGCGGTACGGGCTGTGAGGAGGACGCTAAGAGGCGAATTGGACAGGTTAGGTGAGTGGGCAAATACATGGCAGATGCAGTATAATGTGGATAAATGTGAGGTTATCCATTTTGGGGGCAAAAACACGAAGGCAGAATATTATCTGAATGGCGGAAGACTAGAAAAAGGTGAGGTGCAATGAGACCTTGGTGTTATGGTTCATCAGTCACTGAAAGTGGGCATGCAGGTACAGCAGGCGATAAAGAAGGCAAATGGTGTGTTGGCCTTCGTAGCGAGGGGATTTGAATATAGGAGCTAGGAGATCTTACTGTAGTTGTGCAAGGCCTTAGTGTGAGGAAGGACGTTCTTGCTGTTGAGGGTGTTCAGCGAAGGTTCACCAGAGTGATTCCAGTGATGGCAGGACTGTCATATGAGGAGAGATTGGATCAACTAGGCCTTTTATCACTGGCGTTTAGAATGATGAGAGGGGATCTCATAGAATCACATAAGATTCTGACGGGACTGCACAGGTTAGATTCGGGAAGAATGTTCTCGATGTTGGGGAAGCCAGAACCAGGGGACATACACTTAGGATAAGGGGTAGGACATTTAGCAGTGAGATGAGGAGAAACTTCTTCACTCAGAGAGTTGTTGACCTGTGGAATTTCCTACCACAGAGAGTTGTTGAAGCCAGTTCATTGGATATATTCAAGAGGGAGTTAGATATGGTCCTTCCGGTTAAGTGGATGAAGTGGTATGGAGAGAAAAACAGGAAAGGGTAACTGAAGGAATGATCAGCCATGATCATATTGAATGGCGGCGCAGGCTCGAAGGGCCTAATGTCCTACTCCTGCAGTTATTTTCCATGTTTCTATGTTTCAAAAACATGGAAACATAGTCATCAGATTAGAGACTCGTCAGATTAGAGACAAGTACAAAATGAGACAGGCAAAGACACGGGCAGGGATGATGGGAAAGAGAGAGACAGTCAGACAGAGAGTCTGAGAGAATCCCATTGGAACAGAACTGGACACCGTGAGAAAGAGACAGATTGAGAGACAGAGACAAACAGAGAACCATTCACCGACAGAGTGAGTCAGAGAGAGGCAGACTGAGGGAGACAAAGGATCAAGCACACAAACACATACACAGCTCTCTGAAGAGAGAAAGGCAGAGGCTGAGATAAACAGATACATTTCACAATTTCATTTCATGATCGGCTCAGAGTGTCACAGAGTTACAGAAAATTGCAGATTCAACAGATGAAAATCCGGTATCATTGGGCAGAATGGGAAAAATCTCTGTTAAATTAAAGAGATTCTAGGATTGGGGTTCGAAACCACGCGGGAAAAACCCATTGAATTTTAAGGCAAACGGCTTAACCACTCGCCCATCCTGGTCTTTGCAGCGTTTGGATTCTATCTCTGTGAGAATCTGGGCTTCAGCTCCACCTCCACAGCAACACAAACACATACAAATCGGGTTTCAGTGAGCATTTACGAAAATGTTTAGTAATATTGACACAGGCGCAACTCTCCTATTCTTTTTCGTGAAATGCTCTGGGAACTTTCACATCCACCCGAGGTTGCAGACGGAGCTTCAATTTAACATTTCAGCCGATGGTCAACAGCTTCAACAATGCAAAATTCCCCAGGTACTGCACTTGAGTGTCAGCAAAGATTATCTGCTCAAGTCTCAGGAGTGGGACTTACACACACAACCTCCCGATTCAGTCGAGAATGGAGCCAATGAACCAAGGCCGATACCAAAGATCACAACCGTATTATTTTCCCAAAGTTTTTTAAAAATTTCCAGGACATACCAAATTCATGGTGATGATTTGCATCGACAGTTGTGCATACACAGAGACATACATGCAGATAGACATACACGGACACACACACACACAATAACCAAAAATATACACACATCAACAAAAAAACATAGAAACATAGAAATTAGTTGCAGGAGCAGGCCATTAGGCTCTTTGAGCCTGCACCACCGTTCTTTATGCTCATGGCTGATCATTCAACCTCAGTACCCATTTCCTGCTTTCTCTCCATACCCCTTGAACCCTTGAGCCGTAAGGGCCATATCTAACTCCCTCTTGAATATATGTAACAAACTGGCCTCAAGAACTTTCTGCGGTAGAAAATTCCACAGGTTAACCACTTTCTGAGTGAAGACGTTTCTCCTCATCTCGGTCCTAAATGGCTTACCCCTTATTCTTAGACTGTGACCCCTGCTTCTCGAACTCCCCAGTAACGGAAACATTCGTCCTGCCTCTCACTTGTCAAATTTCGTCACAATTTTATTTGTTTCTATAAGATCCCCTCTCATTCTTCTAAACTCAAGTGGATACCAGTCCAGTTGATCCAGTCTCTCCTCCTATTTCAGTCCTGCCATCACATGAATCATGCTGGTGAACCTTCGCTGTGCTCCCTCAATAGCAAGGACGTCCTTCCTCAGATTCGGAGACCAAAACTGAACATAATATTCCAGGTGTGGCCTCATCGAGGCCCTGTACAACTGCAGTAAAACCTCCCTGCTCCTATACTCAAATCCCCTCGCTATGAAGGCGAACATGCCATTTGCCTTCTTCACCGCCTGCTGCACCTGCACGCCAAATTTCAATGACTGATGTACCATGACACCCAGATCAAGATACACACAGGTTGCCTTAGACAAATAGATGGATAGACAGGCAGGGTCACTGTCGCTACTTTATCTTGCTTTTGAGTTTTTCAGTCGAGGATGCTGCCACTGAATCAAAGCCGATACCAAAGTTCACAACCGTATTATTTTCCCCAAGTCTTTTGAAAAAGTTCCAGGACATACCAAATTCATGGTGATGATTTCCACAGACAGTTGCACATACACAGAGAAATATATACAGATAGACAGACACAGAGAGACAAACATACATACATAACCAAAAATATACATGCACCAACGGACATGCACAGATGCCTTCCACATCTCGAGGGACAGACAGGCTGAATCACTGTTGCTACTTTGGCTGATTTTTGCATTTTTCTATCCGTATGTATCGTGAATATTGCAGATTAATAAAAATGAGAAATTGATGTCAGTGTTGAAAGATGTGGGACGTTATTCCACCTATCTCAGGATTAGTTTTGCAAAAACCTGGTTAAATTGTAAAATGGAATGAAAATTGCAGTCGGCAGGATTCGAACCTGAGCGCAGAAAACCCAAAGGATTTCAAATTCATCACGTTAACCACTCGGCCACAACTACTGCGGCTCTGGCACTTTAAATGTTACTCAGTCATCCATCTCTGTGCAGCAGACATCCACAGAATCCTGAAAAAGTCTCTGTTTGCAAAAAATCTGGAAGAGGCAATCTCCTCTTGCTGTATTTTTACTGTTCTATATTGTTCTGGAACTTTTTAATATGAATCTATTCCAAGAAACAGCAATAAAATTAGACATTTTAAAAAAACTGCTTTTCCGTCGGGGAATTGAACCCGGTTCTCCTGCATAACAGGGGAGCAAAATCACGACTTTACGGACGAAGGTACGGGCTCTGTTCGAGCAGTAATCGAGCTGGGAACTGAAGTCGACAGACACTTTGAGAGACAGAGACAAACCGACAAACAGGGAGAGACAGACAGCGAAAGAGGGACAACGAGAGACAGAAAGGGTGAGACTGAAAAGTCAGGCAGACTCTGAGGAAAAGACTCAAACACTTACATATACAGAGATGTGTGTGTGTGATCAATAAAGAGAGCGAGGGAAAGAGTGAAAGAAAGACAGTGATAAAGACAGTGACAAGGAGAGAGACAGTAAGAGAGAGAGCGACAGATCGAGAGAGAGACAACGATATAAACAGAAAATGATGGAAATACTCAGCAGGTTAGAGACAGGAACTACCAGCGACAGGCAAAGAGAGACAGATAGGCAGAAACATAGACAGACAGAGATGATGGAAAAGAGTGAGACAGTCAGACAGAGAGACTGAGAGAATCCCATTCGAACAGAACTGGACACCGTGAGAAAGTGACAGACACATTGAGAACCAGAGACAAACAGGGAAACGGTGACAGACAGAGAGCGAGATAGAGACAAAGAGAGACAGAAAGTTTGAGACTGAAAGGGAGGATCAGATTGAAGGAGAAAAAGACTCAAATATATGTATTTGCATGCTCCATAAAGAGAGTGAGGCAAATAGTGATGGAATGACAGAGAAAAGGACAGGGACAAAGAGAGAGTAAAAGAGGGCGACAGATAGAGAGAAAGACAGATAGAGAGAGAGACATAGAAACAAAAACAGAACAGAATGGAAATACTTATCAGGTTAGAGACAGGGATTAACAGAGACAGGCAAAGCCATGGACAGACAGAGATAATGGGACAGATATAGGCAGTCAGACTGAGAGTCTGAGAGAATCCCATTGCAACAGAACTAGACACCGTGAGAAAGAGACAGATTGAGAGACAGAGACAAACAAAGAAACAGGGACAGAGAGTGTGTGATAGAGAGAGGCAGACACTCAAACACATTCACAGCCCTCTAAAGAGAGAGAGAGGCAGAGACCGAGCAACACAGATACATTTCACAATGTCATTTCATTGTCGGCTCAGAATGTCACATAGTTGCAGAAAATTGGAGATTCAGCACATGAAAATCGGGTATCACTAGGCAGGATGGGAAAAATCTCTGTTTAATTAAGGAATCACCAGGAGTGCGGTTTGAACCCACGCGAGTATATAACCCATTAGATCTTAAATCCAACGCCTTTACTATTCGGCCATCCTGGTCCTGATCCTGTTAGTGGTTGGACGCTGCATCTGTGAGAATCTGGGCTTCAGCTCCAGCCACACAGCGACACACAGACACAGAGGATTTCAGGGAGCATTTACGAACATTTTTCGGAATATTGACACGGGCGCAACTCTCCTATTCTTTATCGACTAAGGCTCTGGGAACTTTCACATCCACCCGAGGGTGCAGATGGAGCTTCAATTTAAAATTTCAGCCGATGGTCAACAGCTTCAACAATGCAAAATTCTCCAAATACTGCATTTGAGAGTCACCCAAGATGATGTGTTCAAGTCTCAAGAGTGGGACTTACACACACAACCTCCTGATTCAGTCGAGAATGGAGCCACTGAATCAAAACCGATAGCAAAGATCACAACCGTATTATTTTCCCCAAGTGTTTTAAAAAGTTGCGGGACGTACCAAATTCATGGTGATGATTTCCACAGACAGTTGCACATACACAGAGACATACATACAGATAGACATACACAGACACGCGCATACACAATAACCAAAAATATACACGCATCAACATAGAAATATAGAAATTAGTTGCAGGAATATGTCATTCGGCCCTTCGAGCCTGCACCATCTTTCAATAAGATCATGGCTCATCATTCAACCTCAGTACCCCTTTCCTGCTTTCTCTCCATACCCCTTGATCTCTTTAGCTGTAAGGGCCATATCTAACTCCCTTTTGAATATATCTAACGAACTGCCTTCAACGACTTTCTGCGGTAGAAAATTTCACAGGTTAACCACTCTCTGAGTGTAGAAGTTTCTCATCATCTCGGTCATAAATGGCTTATCCCTTATTTTTACACTGTAAACCTTGGTCTCAAACTCCCCAGCAATGAGAACATTCTTCCAGCCTCAAATCTCGTCAGAATTTTATATGTTTCTGTGAGATACCCTCTCATTCTTCTAAACTCCAGTGGATACCAGCCCAGTTGATCCAGTCTCTCCTCATATGTCAATCCTGCCATCCCGGGAATCATGCTGGTGAACCTTCGCTCTACTCCCTCAATAGCAAGGACGTCCTTCCTCAGATTCGGGGACCAAAACTGAACACAATATTCCAGGTGTGACCTCACCAAGGCCCTGTACAACTGCAGTAAGGTCTTCCTGCTCCCATACTCAAATCCCCTAGCTATGAAGGCGAACATGCCATTTTGTTTTCTTCACCGCCTGCTGCACCTACATGGCAACTTTCAATGACTGATGTACCATGACACTCAAATCAAGATATACACAGGTTGCCTTCGACAAATAGATGGATAGACAGGCAGGGTCACTGAGGCTACTTTGGCTGGTTTTTGCGTTTTTCTATCCGTATTTATCGTGAATACTGCAGGTTAATGAAAGAAAGAAAACAGCGGCTGCATCGATAGATGTGGGACGTTGCTCCATCTATCTCAGAATCAGTTTCGCAGTAACGTGGTTAAATTGTGAAACAGAATGAAATATGCTGAGAAACATAGTCGGCAGAGTTCAAAACTGCGCAGAGACACCCCGATGGATTTTTTGTCTATTGTCTTACCCACTCGGCCACGACAACTAGCTCGCTGCATCATTAAATGTTACTCAGATAAAACTCAGTCATCCATCTCTGTGCAGCAGATGGCCACAAAATCCGGAAAAAGTCTCCGTTTGCTAAAGATCTGGAAGAGGCAATCTCCTCTTCCTGTATTTGTACTGTTCTATATTGCTCTGGAACTTTTTAATATGAACCAACACCAAGAAACACGTAAAATTCTGCATTTTTTAAATGCTGCCACCGCGTTGGGAAGTAGAACCACGGTCTCCAGCGGAACAGGCGTGGATACTCACCACTATACTAACGAGCATGAGTTCTATCAGAGCAGGAAGCGAGCTGAGAATGGAACTGGACACCATGAGAAGACGACAGACACATTGAGAGACAGAGACAAACCGACAAACAGGGAGAGACTGACAGCGAGATAGAGACAATGAGAGACAGAAAATGTGAGACTGAGAAGGAGAGGCAGACTGAGTGAGAAAAAGACTCAAACACACACATATACAGAGATGTGTGTGTGTGTGATCTATAAAGAGAGAGGGAAAGAGTGAGAGAAAGAGAATAATAAAGACAGTGACAAGGAGAGAGAGAGCGACAGATAGAGAGTGTCAGAGATAGAAACACAAATGCTGGAAATACTCAGCAGGTTAGAGGCAGGAACTAACAGAGGCAGGCAAAGACATGGACAGAGAGAAATTATGAAAAAGAGAGAGCCAGTCTGACAAAGAGTCGAAGAGAATCCCATTGGAACAGAACTGGACACCGTGAGAAAGAGACAGAGACACAGGAACAGACAGAGTGAGTCAGACTGAGAGTGAAAAACACACAACCACAAACACACCTCTCTAAAGAAAGAGAGAGGAGAGACCGAGCGACACAGATACATCTCACAATTTCGTTTCATTGTCGGCTCAGAGTGTCACAGAGTTGCACATTCAACAGATGAAAATCGGGTATCACTGGTGAGAATGGGAGGAAATCCGTGTTAAATTAAAGAAGTACCAGGAGTCAGGTACGAGAACACGCGGGAAACATCCCATTGAATTTTGAGGCCAACGCCGAAACCACTCGGCCATCCTGGTCCTGTCAGAATATGGATTCTGTCTCTGTGAGAAACTGGGCTTCAACCCCACCCCCACAGACACACATAGATGTAGGCTTTCATTGAGCATTTCCGAACATTTTTAGTAATATTGACACGGGGTAAACTCTCTTTTTCTTTTTCGAGTAAGGCTCTGGAACCTTTCACATCCACCCGAGGGTGCAGACTCAGCTTCAATTTAACATTTCATACTAAAGTCAACAGCTTCAACATTGCAAAATTCCCCAAGTGCTGCACTTGATTGTTAGCCAAGATGATATGCTCAAGTCTCAGGAGTGCGACTTGAACACACAAACTCCCGATTCAGTCGAGAATGCTGCCACCGAACCAAAGTCGATACAAACGTCCACAACCGTCTTATGTTCCCCAAGTCTTTTTTATAATTTCCAGGACATAACAAATTCATGGTGATGATTTCCACAGATAGTTGCACAAACACAGAGACATATATTCAGATCGACAGACACAGGGAGACACCCACATAGAAAACCAAAAATTTACACGCACCAACGGACATGCACAGATGCCTTCAACATATAAAGGGATAGACAGGCTGACTCACTGTCGCAACTTTGACTGATTTTTGTGTTTTCCTATGCGTATGTATCGTAAATATTGCAGATTAATAAAAATGAGAAAAAAATGTCAGTCGTGAAAGGTGTGGGACGTGATACCATCTGTCTCAGGATCAGTTTTGCAAAGTTCTGGTTAAATTGTGAAATGGAATGAAAAATGCCGAGAATCGTAGTGGACAGGATTCAAAACTACGCAGGGGAAACCCAATGGATTTCTAATCTATCGTCTTAAGCACTCGGCCACTTCGAATGCGACTCTGCCTTCTTAAACGTTACTCAAAAAAACTCAGTTATCCATCTCTGTGCAACATACGGCCAAAGAATCCTGAAAAATTCTCCGCTTGCTAAAAATCTGGAAGAGTCAATCTCCTCTATGTGTAGTTTTCCAGTTCTATATTGCTCTGGAACTTTTTAATATGAATCTCGACCAAGAAACAGAAGTAAAATGCTACATTTTTAAACACCTGGCTTCGAGTCGGGTAATTGAACCCCAGTCTCCCGCGTGACAGGCAGGGATAGTTACCACTATACTAACGATGAACTGACAGACACCAGCTCTGTCAGAGCAGGAATCGAGCTGTGCACAGAACTGGACACCATGAGAAGTCGACAGACACATTGAGAGACAGAGACAAACCGACAAGCAGGGAGAGACAGACAGCGAGATAGAGACAACATGAGTCAGAAAGAGTAAGACTGAGAAGGAGAGGCAGACTTAGTGAGAAAAAGACTCAAACACATACATATACAGAGATGTGTGTATGTGTGATCAATTAAGAGAGAGAGGGTAAGAGTGAGAGAAAGAAAATGATAAAGACAGTGACAATAAGAGGAACTGACAGAGAGAGAGATCGAGACTAAAACAGAAAACGATGGAAATACTTATCAGGTTAAAGGCTGGACTAACAGAGACAGGCAAAGACAATGACGGACCGAAATGATGGGAAAGAGAGAGCCAGTCAGACAAAGAGTCTGAGAGAATCCCATTGGAACAGACGTGGCACCGTGAGAAAGAGACAGATTGAGAGACAGAGACAAACAGAGAAACAGGGACAGACAGAGTGAGTCAGACTGAGAGAGACAAAGACTCAAACATACAAACACATACACAACTCTCTGAAGAGAGAGAGAGAGGTAGAGACCGAGCAACGCAGATACATTTCACAATTTCATTTGATTATCGGTTCAGAGTGTCACATTGTTACAGAAAATTGCTGATTCAACCGATGAAAATCCGGTCTCACTGATCAGAATGGGAGGAAATCCGTGTTAAATTAAAGAGATAACAGGAGTGGGGTACGAACCCACGCGGGAAATAACCATTAAAATTTAAGGCCAACGCCTCAACCACTCGGCTATCCTGGTCCTGTGAGACCTGCATTCTGTCTCTGTGAGAATCTGGGCTTCAACCCCAACCCCACATACAAACACATGCACATCGGCTTTCAGTCAGCATTTACAAACATTTTTAGTAATATTGAGACGGGGGCAACTCTCCTATTCTTTTTCGAGTAATCTACTGGAAACTTTCATATCCACCCGAGTGTGCAGACGGAGCTTCAATTTAACATTTCATCCGAAAGTCAACAGCTTCAACATTGCAAAATTCCCCAAGAGCTGCACTTAAGTGTTAGTCAAGATGATAATGCTAAAGTCTCAGAAGTGCGACTTGAACACACAAACTCCCGATTCAGTCGAGAATGCTGCCACTGAACCAAAGCCGATACAAAAGTTCACAACCTTTTTATTTCCACCAATTCTTTTTTATATGTTCCAGGACATACCAAATTCATGGTGATGATTTCCACAGACAGTTGCACATACACAGAGACATATATAGAGATAGACAGACACAGAGACACGCACACACATAACCAAAAATTTGCACGCAATTACGGGAATGCACAGATGCCTTCGTCATCTCGAGGGATAGACAGGCTGAATCACTGTCGCAACTTTGACTGACGTTTGCGATTTTTGAAACAGATGTATCGTGAATATTGCAGATTAGCAAAAATGAGAAAAAAATGTCAGTGTTGAAAGGTGTGGGACGATTTTCCATCCATCTCAGGATCAGTTTGGCAGAGAACCGGTTAAATTGTGAAATGGAATGAAAAATGCTGATAATCGTAGTCGGCAGGATTCGAACCTGCGCGGGATAACCCAATGGATTTCTAGTCCATCGCCTTAACCACTCGGCCACGACTACTGTGTCGCTGCCTTTTTAAACTTTACTCAGAAAAAACTCAGTCATCCATCTCTGTGCAGCAGACGGCCAAAGACTCTTGAAAAATTCTCCGTTTGCTAAAAATCTGGACGAGGCAATCTCCTCGACCTGTATTTTTAGAGTTCGATATTGCTCTGCAATTTTTTAATATGAATCTCTTCCAAGAAACAGAAGTAAAATTGTACAATTTGAAACAACTGCCTCCCCGTCGGGGAATTGAACCCCTTTCTCCCGTGTGACAGGCGGGGATACTCACCACTATACTAACGAGGAACTGACGGGTACCAGTTTTGTCAGAGCAGGAATCGAGTCACTGTGAACAGAACTGGACACCAGGAGAAGTCGACAGACACATTGAGAAACAGAGACAAACCGACAAACAGGGAGAGACAGACAGCGAGATCGAGACAACGAGAGACAGAAAGTGTGAGACTGAGAAGGAGAGGCAGACTGAGTGAGAAAAAGACTCAAACATATACATATGCAGAGATGTGTGTGTGTGATCTATTAAGAGAGAGGGGTAAAGAGTGATAGAAAGACAATGATAAAGACAGTGACAAGGAGACAGATGGAGAGAGATCGATAGAGACTAAAACAGAAAATGATGAAAATACTTCTCAGCTTACAGGCAGGGACTAACAGAGACATGCAAGGACATGGACAGACCGAAATGATGGGAAAGAGAGAGCCAGTCAGACAAAGAGTCTGAGAGAATCCAATTGGAACAGACGTGGCACCGTGAGAAAGAGACAGATTGAGAGACAGAGACAAACAGAGAAACAGGGACAGACAGAGTGAGTCAGACTGAGAGAGACAAAGACTCAAACATACAAACACATACACAACTCTCTGAAGAGAGAGAGAGGTAGAGACCGAGCGACGCAGATACATTTCACAATTTCATTTCATTATCGGTTCAGAGTGTCACATTGTTACAGAAAATTGCTGATTCAACCGATCAAAATCCGGTCTCACTGATCAGAATGGGAGGAAATCCGTGTTAAATTAAAGAGATACCAGGAGTGGGGTACGAACCCACGCGGGAAAAAAACATTAAAATTTAAGGCCAACGCCTCAACCACTCGGCTATCTTGGTCCTGTGAGACCTGCATTCTGTCTCTGTGAGAATCTGGGCTTCAACCCCAACCCCACATACAAACACATGCACATCGGCTTTCAGTGAGCATTTACGAACATTTTTAGTAATATTGGGACGGGGGCAACTTTCCTTTTCTTTTTCGAGTAATGTACTGGAACTTTCATATCCACCCGAGGGTGCAGACGGAACTTCAATTTAATATTTCATCCGAAAGTCAACAGCTTCAACATTACAAAATTCCCCAAGAGCTGCACTTGAGTGTTAGTCAAGATGATAATGCTCAAGTCTCAGAAGTGCGACTTGAACACACATACTCCCGATTCAGTCGAGAATGCTGCCACTGAACCAAAGCCGATACAAAAGTTCACAACTTTATTGTTTCCCCCAAGTCTGTTTTATAAGTTCCAGGACATACCAAATTCATGGTGATGATTTCCACAGACAGGTGCACATACACAGAGACATATATAGAGATAGACAGACACAGAGACACACACACATAACCAAACATTTGCATGCACCAACGGGCATGCACAGATGCCTTCGTCATTTCGAGGGATAGACAGGCTGAATCACTGTCGCAACTTTGACTGATGTTTGCGATTTTTGAAACGGATGTATCGTGAATATTGCAGATTAATACAAATGAGAAAAAAATGTCAGTGTTGAAAGGTGTGGGACGTTATTCCATCCATCTCAGGATCAGTTTGGCAGAGAACCGGTTAAATTGTGAAATAGAATGAAAAATGCAGATAATTGCAGTCGGCAGGATACCAACATGCGCGGGATAACCCAATGGATTTCTCGTCCATCGCCTTAACCACTCGTCCACGACTACTGTGTTGCTGTCTTCTTTAACGCTACTCAGAAAAAACTCAGTCATCCATCTCTGTGCAGCAGACGGCCAAAGACTCCTGAAAAATTATCCGTTTGCTAAAAATCTGGACGAGGCAATCTCATCTACCTGTATTTTTACAGTTCCATGTTGCTCTGGAACTTTTTAATGTGCATCTCTTCCAAGAAGCAGAAGTAAAATTCGACATCTTGAAACAACTGCATCCCCGTCGGGGAATTGAACCACGGTCTCCCGCGTGACAGGCGGGGATACTCACCACTATACTAAAGAGGAACTGACGGGTACCAGCGCTGTCAGAGCAGGAATCGAGTCACTGTGAACAGAACTGGACACCAGGAGAAGTCGACAGACACATTGAGAGAGAGAGACAAACCGACAAACAGGGAGAGACAGACAGCGAGATAGAGACAACGAGAGACAGAAAGTGTGAGACTGAGAAGGAGAGGCAGATTAAGTGAGAAAAAGACTCAAATATATACATATACAGAGATGTGTGTGTGATCCATTAAGAGAGAGAGGGAAAGAGTGAGAGAAAGACAATGACAAAGACAGTGACAAGGAGAGAGACAGATAGAGAGAGAGCGATAGAGACTAAAACAGAAAATGATGGAAATACTTCTCAGCTTACAGGCAGGGACTAACAGAGACAGGCAAAGACATGGACAGACCGAAATGATGGGAAAGAGAGAGCCAGTCAGACAAACAGTCAGAGAGAATCCCATTGGACTAGACGTGGCACCGTGAGAAAGAGACAGATTGAGAGACAGAGACAAACAGAGAAACAGGGACAGACAGAGTGAGTCAGACTGAGAGAGACAAAGACTCAAACATACAAACACATACACAACTCTCTGAAGAGAGAGAGAGGTAGGGACCGAGCGACGCAGATACATTTCACAATTTCATTTCATGATCGGTTCAGAGTGTCACATTGTTACAAAAAATTGCTGATTCAACCGATCAAAATCCGGTCTCACTGATCAGAATGGGAGGAAATCCGTGTTAAATTAAAGAGATACCAGGAGTGGGGTACGAACCCACGCGGGAAAAAAACATTAAAATTTAAGGCCAACGCCTCAACCACTCGGCTATTCTGGTCCTGTGAGACCTGCATTCTGTCTCTGTGAGAATCTGGGCTTCAACCCCAACCCCACATACAAACACATGCACATCGGATTTCAGTGAGCATTTACGAACATTTTTAGTAATATTGAGACGGGGGCAACTTTCCTTTTCTTTTTCGAGTAATGTACTGGAACTTTCATATCCACCCGAGGGTGCAGACGGAACTTCAATTTAATATTTCATCCGAAAGTCAACAGCTTCAACATTACAAAATTCCCCAAGAGCTGCACTTGAGTGTTAGTCAAGATGATAATGCTCAAGTCTCAGAAGTGCGACTTGAACACACATACTCCCGATTCAGTCGAGAATGCTGCCACTGAACCAAAGCCGATAAAAAAGTTCACAACTTTATTGTTTCCCCCAAGTCTTTTTTATAAGTTCCAGGACATACCAAATTCATGGTGATGATTTCCACAGACAGTTGCACATACACAGAGACATATATAGAGATAGACAGACACAGAGACACGCACACACATAACCAAAAATTTGCACACACCAACGGGAATGCACAGATGCCTTCGTCATCTCGAGGGATAGACAGGCTGAATCACTGTCGCAACTTTGACTGATGTTTGCGATTTTTGAAACGTATGTATCGTGAATATTGCAGATTAGTAAAAATGAGAAAAAAATGTCAGTGTTGAAAGGTGTGGGACGTTATTCCATCCATCTCAGGGTCAGTTTGGCAGAGAACCGGTTGAATTGTGAAATGGAATGAAAAATGCTGAGAATCGTAGCCGGCAGGATTCGCAGGATAATCCCAATGGATTTCCAATCCATCGCCTTAACCACTCGGCCACAACTACTGTTTCGCTGCTTTATTAAACGTTACTCAGAAAAAACTCAGTCATCCATCTCTGTGCAGCAGACGGCCAAAGACTCCTGAAAAATTCTCCGTTTGCTAAAAATCTGGACGAGGCAATCTCCTCTACCTGTATTTTTACAGTTCGATATTGCTCTGCAATTTTTTAATATGAATCTCTTCCAAGAAACAGAAGTAAAATTCTACAATTTGAAACAACTGACTCCCTGTCGGGGAATGGAACCCCGGTCTCCCACGTGACAGGCGGGGATACTCACCACTATACTAACGAGGAATTGACGTGTACCCGCTCTGTCAAAGCAGGAATCGAGCCACTGTGAACAGAACTGGACACCATGAGAAGTCGACAGACACATTGAGAGACACAGACAAACCGACAAACAGGGAGAGACAGACAGCGAGATAGAGACAACGAAAGACAGAAAGTGTGAGTCTGAGAAGGAGAGGCAGACTGAGTGAGAAAAAGACTCAAACAGATACATATACAGAGATGTGTGTGTGTGATCTATTAAGAGAGAGAGGGAAAGAGTGATAGAAAGACAATGATAAAGACAGTGACAAGGAGACAGATGGAGAGAGATCGATAGAGACTAAAACAGAAAATGATGAAAATACTTCTCAGCTTACAGGCAGGGACTAACAGAGACAGGCAAAGACATGGACAGACCGAAATGATGGGAAAGAGAGAGCGAGTCAGAAAAAGAGTCTGAGAGAATCCAATTGGAACAGACGTGCCACCGTGAGAAAGAGACAGATTGAGAGACAGAGACAAACAGAGAAACAGGGACAGACAGAGTGAGTCAGACTGAGAGAGACAAAGACTCAAACATACAAACACATACACAACTCTCTGAAGAGAGAGAGAGAGGTAGAGACCGAGCAACGCAGATACATTTCACAATTTCATTTCATTATCGGTTCAGAGTGTCACATTGTCACAGAAAATTGCTGATTCAACCGATGAAAATCCGGTCTCACTGATCAGAATGGGAGGAAATCCGTGTTAAATTAAAGAGACACCAGAAGTGGGGGACTAACCCACGCGGGAGACGAACCCACGCGGGACAAACTCATTGAGTTTTAAGGTTAACGCCTCAACCACTCGGCTATTCTGGTCCTGTGAGAACCTGGATTCTGTCTCTGTGAGAATCTGGGCTTCAAACCCAACCCCACATACAAACACATGCACATCGGCTTTCAGTGAGCATTTACGAACATTTTTAGTAATATTGACACGGGGGCAACTCTCCTATTCTTTTTCGAGTAATGCACTGGGAACTTTCATATCCACCCGAGGGTGCAGACGGAGCTTCAATTTAATTTTTCATCCGAAAGTCAACAGCCATAACATTGCAAAATTCCCCAAGTGCTGCACTTGACTGTTGGCCAAGATGATATGCTCAAGTCTCAGGAGTGCGACTTGAACAGACAAACTCCCGATTCAGTCGAGAATGCGGCCACTGAACCAAAGCCGATACAAAAGTTCACAAGCGTATTATTTTCCCCAAGTCGTTTTTATAAGTTCCAGGACATACCAAATTCATGGTGATGATTTCCAGTGACAGTTGCACATACACAGAGACATATAAATAGATAGACAGACACAGAGACCCACACACATGTCACCAAAAATTTGCACGCACCAACGGGCATGCACAGATGCCTCAGACATCTCGAGGGATAGACAGGCTGAATCACTGTCGCAACTTTGACTGATGTTTGCGATTTTTGAAACGGATGTATCGTGAATATTGCAGATTAATAAAAATGAGAAAAAAATGTCAAAGTTGAAAGGTGTGGGACGTTATTCCATTTATCTCATGATCAGTTTGGCAGAGAACCGGTTAAATTGTGAAATGGAATGAAAAATGCTGAGAATCATAGTCGGCAGGATTCGAACGTGCGTGGGATAACCCAATGGATTTCTAGTCCATCGCCTCAACCACTCGGCCACGACTACTGTGTCGCTGCCTTTTTAAACTTTACTCAGAAAAAACTCAGTCATCCATCTCTGTGCAGCAGACGGCCAAAGACTCCTGAAAAATTCTCCGTTTGCTAAAAATCTGGACGAGAAAATCTCATCTACCTATATTTTTACAGTTCCATATTGCTCTGGAATTTTTTAATATGCATCTCTTCCAAGAAACAGAAGTAAAATTCGACATCTTGAAACAACTGCCTCCCCGTCGGGGAATTGAACCACGGTCTCCCGCGTGACAGGCAGGGATACTCACCACTATACTAACGAGGAACTGACGGGCACCAGCTCTGTCAGAGCAGGAATCGAGTCACTGTGAACAGAACTGGAAACCAGGAGAAGTCGACAGACACATTGAGAGACAGAGACAAATCGACAAACAGGGAGAGACAGATAGCGAGATAGGGACAACGAGAGACAGAAAGTGTGAGACTGAGAAGGAGAGGCAGACTGAGTGAGAAAAAGACTCAAATATATACATATACAGAGATGTGTGTGTGATCTATTAAGAGAGAGAGGGAAAGAGTGAGAGAAAGACAATGATAAAGACAGTGACAAGGAGAGAGACAGGTAGAGAGAGAGCGATACAGACTAAAACAGAAAATGATGGAAATACTTCTCAGCTTACAGGCAGGGACTAACAGAGACAGGCAAAGACATGGACAGACCGAATTGATGGGAAAGAGAGAGCCAGTCAGACAAACAGTCAGAGAGAATCCCATTGGACCAGACGTGGCAACGTGAGAAAGAGACAGATTGAGAGACAAAGACAAACAGAGAAACAGGGACAGACAGAGTGAGTCAGACTGAGAGAGACAAAGACTCAAACATACAAAACTCTCTGAAGAGAGAGAGAGAGGCAGAAAGCGAGCGACACAGATACATTTCACAATCGGTTCAGAGTGTCACATTGTTACAGAAAATTGCTGATTCAACCGATGAAAATCCAGTCTCACTGATCAGAATGGGAGGAAATCCGTGTTAAATTAAAGAGACAGCAGGAGTGGGGGACGAACCCACGCGGGAGACGAACCCACGCGGGACAAACTCATTGAGTTTTAAGGCCAACGCCTCAACCACTCGGCTATTCTGGTCCTGTGAGAACCTGGATTCTGTCTCTGTGAGAATCTGGGCTTCAACCCCAACCCCACATGCAAACACATGCACATCGGCTTTCAGTGAGCATTTACGAACATTTTTAGTAATATTGACACGGGGGCAACTCTCCTTTCTTTTTCGAGTAATGTACTGGGAACTTTCTTATCCACCCGAGGGTGCAGACGGAGCTTCAATTTAATTTTTCATCCGAAAGTCAACAGCCATAACATTGCAAAATTCCCCAAGTGCTGCACTTGAGTGTTTGCCAAGATGATATGCTCAAGTCTCAGGAGTGCGACTTGAACAGACAAACTCCCGATTCAGTCGAGAATGCGGCCACTGAACCACAGCCGATACAAAATTTCACAACCGTATTATTTTCCCCAAGTCGTTTTTATAAGTTCCAGGACATACCAAATTCATGGTGATGATTTCCAGTGACAGTTGCACATACACAGAGACATATAAATAGATAGACAGACACAGAGACCCACACACATGTAACCAAAAATTTGCACGCACCAACGGGCATGCACAGATGCCTCAGACATCTCGAGGGATAGACAGGCTGAATCACTGTCGCAACTTTGACTGATGTTTGCGATTTTTGAAACGGATGTATCGTGAATATTGCAGATTAATAAAAATGAGAAAAAAATGTCAAAGTTGAAAGGTGTGGGACGTTATTCCATCTACCTCAGGATCAGTTTGGCAGAGAACCGGTTAAATTGTGAAATGGAATGAAAAATGCTGAGAATCGTAGTCGGCAGGATTCGAATCTGCGCGGGATAACCCAATGGATTTCTAGTCCATCGCCTTAACCACTCGGCCACGAGTACTGTGTCGCTGCCTTTTTAAACTTTACTCAGAAAAAACTCAGTCATCCATCTCTGTGCAGCAGACGGCCAAAGACTCCTGAAAAATTCTCCGTTTGCTAAAAATCTGGACGAGACAATCTCATCGACCTGTATTTTTACAGTTCCATATTGCTCTGGAACTTTTTAATATGCATCTCTTCCAAGAAACAGAAGTAAAATTCGACATCTTGAAACAACTGCCTCCCCGTCGGGGAATTGAACCCCGGTCTCCCGCGTGACAGGCGGGGATACTCACCACTATACTAACGAGGAACTGACGGGTACCAGCTCTGTCAGAGCAGGAATCGAGTCACTGTGAACAGAACTGGACACCAGGAGAAGTCGACAGACACATTGAGAGACAGAGACAAATCGACAAACAGGGAGAGACAGACAGCGAGATAGAGACAACGAGAGACAGAAAGTGTGAGACTGAGAAGGAGAGGCAGACTGAGTGAGAAAAAGACTCAAATATATACATACACAGAGATGTGTGTGTGATCTATTAAGAGAGAGAGGGAAAGAGTGAGAGAAAGACAATGATAAAGACAGTGACAAGGAGAGAGACAGATAGAGAGAGAGCGATAGAGACTAAAACAGAAAATGATGGAAATACTTCTCAGCTTACAGGCAGGGACTAACAGAGACAGGCAAAGACATGGACAGACCGAAATGATGGGAAAGAGAGAGCCAGTCAGACAAACAGTCAGAGAGAATCCCATTGGACCAGAAGTGGCAACGTGAGAAAGAGACAGATTGAGAGACAAAGACAAACAGAGAAGCAGGGACAGACAGAGTGAGTCAGACTGAGAGAGACAAAGACTCAAACATACAAAACTCTCTGAAGAGAGAGAGAGGCAGAAACCGAGCGACACAGATACATTTCACAATTTCATTTCATTATCGGTTCAGAGTGTCACATTGTTACAGAAAATTGCTGATTCAACCGATGAAAATCCGGTCTCACTGATCAGAATGGGAGGAAATCCGTGTTAAATTAAAGAGACACCAGGAGTGGGAGACGAACCCACGCGGGACAAACTCATTGAGTTTTAAGGCCAACGCCTCAACCACTCGGCTATTCTGGTCCTGTGAGAACCTGGATTCTGTCTCTGTGAGAATCTGGGCTTCAACCCCAACCCCACATACAAACACATGCACATCGGCTTTCAGTGAGCATTTACGAACATTTTTAGTAATATTGACACGGGGGCAACTCTCCTATTCTTTTTCGAGTAATGCACTGGGAACTTTCATATCCACCCGAGGGTGCAGACGGAGCTTCAATTTAATTTTTCATCCGAAAGTCAACAGCCATAACATTGCAAAATTCCCCAAGTGCTGCACTTGAGTGTTGGCCAAGATGATATGCTCAAGTCTCAGGAGTGCGACTTGAACAGACAAACTCCCGATTCAGTCGAGAATGCGGCTACTGAACCAAAGCCGATACAAAAGTTCACAACCGTATTATTTTCCCCAAGTCGTTTTTATAAGTTCCAGGACATACCAAATTCATGGTGATGATTTCCAGTGACAGTTGCACATACACAGAGACATATAAATAGATAGACAGACACAGAGACCCACACACATGTAACCAAAAATTTGCACGCACCAACGGGCATGCACAGATGCCTCAGACATCTCGAGGGATAGACAGGCTGAATCACTGTCGCAACTTTGACTGATGTTTGCGATTTTTGAAACGGATGTATCGTGAATATTGCAGGTTAATAAAAATGAGAAAAAAATGTCAAAGTTGAAAGGTGTGGGACGTTATTCCGTCTATCTCAGGATCAGTTTGGCAGAGAACCGGTTCAATTGTGAAATGGAATGAAAAATGCTGAGAATCGTAGTCGGCAGGATTCGAACCTGCGCGGGATAACCCAATGGATTTCTAGTCCATCGCCTTAACCACTCGGCCACGACTACTGTGTCACTGCCTTTTTAAACTTTACTCAGAAAAAACTCAGTCATCCATCTCTGTGCAGCAGACGGCCAAAGACTCCTGAAAAACTCTCCGTTTGCTTAAAATCTGGACGAGACAATCTCATCTACCTGTATTTTTACAGTTCCATATTGCTCTGGAACTTATTAATATGCATCTCTTCAAAGAAACAGAAGTAAAATTCGACATCTTGAAACAACTGCATCCCCATCGGGGAATTGAACCACAGTCTCCCGCGTGACAGGCAGGGATACTCACCACTATACTACCGAGGAACTGACGGGTACCAGTTCTGTCAGAGCTGGAATCGAGTCACTGTGAACAGAACTGGACACCAGGAGAAGTCGACAGACACATTGAGAGACAGAGACAAACCGACAAACAGGGAGAGACAGACAGCGAGATAGAGACAACGAGAGACAGAAAGTGTGAGACTGAGAAGGAGAGGCAGACTGAGTGAGAAAAAGACTCAAATATATACATATACAGAGATGTGTGTGTGATCTATTAAGAGAGAGAGGGAAAGAGTGAGAGAAAGAAAATGATAAAGTCAGTGACAAGGAGAGAGACAGATAGAGAGAGAGCGATAGAGACGAAAACGGAAAATAATGGAAATACTTCTCAGCTTACAGGCAGGGACTAACAGAGATAAGCAAAGACATGGACAGACCGAAATGATGGGAAAGAGAGAGCCTTTCAGACAAAGAGTCAGAGAGAATCCCATTGGACCAGACGTGGCACCGTGAGAAAGAGACAGATTGAGAGACAAAGACAAACAGAGAAACAGGGACAGACAGAGTGAGTCAGACGAAGAGAGACAAAGACTCAAACATACAAACTCTCTGAAGAGAGAGAGAGAGGCAGAAACCGAGCGACACAGATACATTTCACAATCGGTTCAGAGTGTCACATTGTTACAGAAAATTGCTGATTCAACCGATGAAAATCCGGTCTCACTGATCAGAATGGGAGGAAATCCGTGTTAAATTAAAGAGACACCAGGAGTGGGAGACGAACCCACGCGGGACAAACTCATTGAGTTTTAAGGCCAACGCCTCAACCACTCGGCTATTCTGGTCCTGTGAGAACTTGGATTCTGTCTCTGTGAGAATCTGGGCTTCAACCCCAACCCCACATACAAACACATGCACATCGGCTTTCAGTGAGCATTTACGAACATTTTTAGTAATATTGACACGGGGGCAACTCTCCTATTCTTTTTCGAGTAATGCACTGGGAACTTTCATATCCACCCGAGGGTGCAGACGGAGCTTCAATTTAATTTTTCATCCGAAAGTCAACAGCCATAACATTGCAAAATTCCCCAAGTGCTGCACTTGAGTGTTGGCCAAGATGATATGCTCAAGTCTCAGGAGTGCGACTTGAACAGACAAACTCCCGATTCAGTCGAGAATGCGGCTACTGAACCAAAGCCGATACAAAAGTTCACAACCGTATTATTTTCCCCAAGTCGTTTTTATAAGTTCCAGGACATACCAAATTCATGGTGATGATTTCCAGTGACAGTTGCACATACACAGAGACATATAAATAGATAGACAGACACAGAGACCCACACACATGTAACCAAAAATTTGCACGCACCAACGGGCATGCACAGATGCCTCAGACATCTCGAGGGATAGACAGGCTGAATCACTGTCGCAACTTTGACTGATGTTTGCGATTTTTGAAACGGATGTATCGTGAATATTGCAGGTTAATAAAAATGAGAAAAAAATGTCAAAGTTGAAAGGTGTGGGACGTTATTCCATCTATCTCAGGATCAGTTTGGCAGAGAACCGGTTAAATTGTGAAATGGAATGAAAAATGCTGAGAATCGTAGTCGGCAGGATTCGAACCTGCGCGGGATAACCCAATGGATTTCTAGTCCATCGCCTTAACCACTCGGCCACGACTACTGTGTCGCTGCCTTTTTAAACTTTACTCAGAAAAAACTCAGTCATCCATCTCTGTGCAGCAGACGGCCAAAGACTCCTGAAAAACTCTCCGTTTGCTAAAAATCTGGACGAGACAATCTCATCTCCCTGTATTTTTTCAGTTCCACATTGCTCTGGAACTTTTTAACATGCATCTCTTCCAAGAAACAGAAGTAAAATTCGACATCTTGAAACAACTGCAGCCCCGTCGGGGAAGTGAACCACGGTCTCCCGCGTGACAGGCGGGGATACTCACCACTATACTAACGAGAAACTGACGGGTACCAGTTCTGTCAGAGCAGGAATCGAGTCACTGTGAACAGAACTGGACACCAGGAGAAGTCGACAGACACATTGAGAGACAGAGACAAACCGACAAACAGGGAGAGACAGACAGCGAGATAGAGACAACGAGAGACAGAAAGTGTGAGACTGAGAAGGAGAGGCAGACTGAGTGAGAAAAAGACTCAAATATATACATATACAGAGATGTGTGTGTGATCTATTAAGAGAGAGAGGGAAAGAGTGAGAGAAAGACAATGATAAAGACAGTGACAAGGAGAGAGACAGATAGAGAGAGAGCGATAGAGACTAAAACAGAAAATGATGGAAATACTTCTCAGCTTACAGGCAGGGAGTAACAGAGATAAGCAAAGAAATGGACAGACCGAAATGATGGGAAAGAGAGAGCCAGTCAGACAAAGAGTCAGAGAGAATCCCATTGGACCAGACGTGCCAACGTGAGAAAGAGACAGATTGAGAGACAAAGACAAACAGAGAAACAGGGACAGACAGAGTGAGTCAGACTGAGAGAGACAAAGACTCAAACATACAAAACTCTCTGAAGAGAGAGAGAGGCAGAAACCGAGCGACACAGATACATTTCACAATCGGTTCAGAGTGTCACATTGTTACAGAAAATTGCTGATTCAACCGATGAAAATCCAGTCTCACTGATCAGAATGGGAGGAAATCCGTGTTAAATTAAAGAGACACCAGGAGTGGGGGACTAACACACGCGGGAGACGAACCCACGCGGGACAAACTCATTGAGTTTTAAGGCCAACGCCTCAACCACTCGGCTATTCTGGTCCTGTGAGAACCTGGATTCTGTCTCTGTGAGAATCTGGGCTTCAAACCCAACCCCACGTACAAACACATGCACATCGGCATTCAGTGAGCATTTACGAACATTTTTAGTAATATTGAGACGGGGGCAACTCTCCTATTCTTTTTCGAGTAATGCACTAGGAACTTTCATATCCACCCGAGGGTGCAGACGGAGCTTCAATTTAATTTTTCATCCGAAAGTCAACAGCCATAACATTGCAAAATTCCCCAAATGCTGCACTTGAGTGTTAGCCAAGATGATATGCTCAAGTCTCAGGAGTGCGACTTGAACAGACAAACTCCCGATTCAGTCGAGAATGCGGCCACTGAACCAAAGCCGATACAAAATTTCACAACCGTATTATTTTCACCAAGTCGTTTTTATAAGTTCCAGGACATACCAAATTCATGGTGATGATTTCCAGTGACAGTTGCACATACACAGAGACATATAAATAGATAGACAGACACAGAGACCCACACACATGTAACCAAAAATTTGCACGCACCAACGGGCATGCACAGATGCCTCAGACATCTCGAGGGATAGACAGGCTGAATCACTGTCGCAACTTTGACTGATGTTTGCGATTTTTCAAACGGATGTATCGTGAATATTGCAGATTAATAAAAATGAGAAAGAAATGTCAAAGTTGAAAGGTGTGGGACGTTATTCCATCTATCTCAGGATCAGTTTGGCAGAGAACCGGTTAAATTGTGAAATGGAATGAAAAATACTGAGAATCGTAGTCGGCAGGATTCGAACCTGCGCGGGATAACCCAATGGATTTCTAGTCCATCGCCTTAACCACTCGGCCACGACTACTGTGTCGCTGCCTTTTTAAACTTTACTCAGAAAAAACTCAGTCATCCATCTCTGTGCAGCAGACGGCCAAAGACTCCTGAAAAATTCTCCGTTTGCTAAAAATCTGGACGAGACAAACTCATCTACCTGTATTTTTACAGTTCCATATTGCTCTGGAACTTTTTAACATGCATCTCTTCCAAGAAACAGAAGTAAAATTCGACATCTTGAAACAACTGCAGCCCCGTCGGGGAAGTGAACCACGGTCTCCCGCGTGACAGGCGGGGATACTCACCACTATACTAACGAGAAACTGACGGGTACCAGTTCTGTCAGAGCAGGAATCGAGTCACTGTGAACAGAACTGGACACCAGGAGAAGTCGACAGACACATTGAGAGACAGAGACAAACCGACAAACAGGGAGAGACAGACAGCGAGATAGAGACAACGAGAGACAGAAAGTGTGAGACTGAGAAGGAGAGGCAGACTGAGTGAGAAAAAGACTCAAATATATACATATACAGAGATGTGTGTGTGATCTATTAAGAGAGAGAGGGAAAGAGTGAGAGAAAGACAATGATAAAGACAGTGACAAGGAGAGAGACAGATAGAGAGAGAGCGATAGAGACTAAAACAGAAAATGATGGAAATACTTCTCAGCTTACAGGCAGGGAGTAACAGAGATAAGCAAAGAAATGGACAGACCGAAATGATGGGAAAGAGAGAGCCAGTCAGACAAAGAGTCAGAGAGAATCCCATTGGACCAGACGTGCCAACGTGAGAAAGAGACAGATTGAGAGACAAAGACAAACAGAGAAACAGGGACAGACAGAGTGAGTCAGACTGAGAGAGACAAAGACTCAAACATACAAAACTCTCTGAAGAGAGAGAGAGGCAGAAACCGAGCGACACAGATACATTTCACAATCGGTTCAGAGTGTCACATTGTTACAGAAAATTGCTGATTCAACCGATGAAAATCCAGTCTCACTGATCAGAATGGGAGGAAATCCGTGTTAAATTAAAGAGACACCAGGAGTGGGGGACTAACACACGCGGGAGACGAACCCACGCGGGACAAACTCATTGAGTTTTAAGGCCAACGCCTCAACCACTCGGCTATTCTGGTCCTGTGAGAACCTGGATTCTGTCTCTGTGAGAATCTGGGCTTCAAACCCAACCCCACGTACAAACACATGCACATCGGCATTCAGTGAGCATTTACGAACATTTTTAGTAATATTGAGACGGGGGCAACTCTCCTATTCTTTTTCGAGTAATGCACTAGGAACTTTCATATCCACCCGAGGGTGCAGACGGAGCTTCAATTTAATTTTTCATCCGAAAGTCAACAGCCATAACATTGCAAAATTCCCCAAATGCTGCACTTGAGTGTTAGCCAAGATGATATGCTCAAGTCTCAGGAGTGCGACTTGAACAGACAAACTCCCGATTCAGTCGAGAATGCGGCCACTGAACCAAAGCCGATACAAAATTTCACAACCGTATTATTTTCACCAAGTCGTTTTTATAAGTTCCAGGACATACCAAATTCATGGTGATGATTTCCAGTGACAGTTGCACATACACAGAGACATATAAATAGATAGACAGACACAGAGACCCACACACATGTAACCAAAAATTTGCACGCACCAACGGGCATGCACAGATGCCTCAGACATCTCGAGGGATAGACAGGCTGAATCACTGTCGCAACTTTGACTGATGTTTGCGATTTTTCAAACGGATGTATCGTGAATATTGCAGATTAATAAAAATGAGAAAGAAATGTCAAAGTTGAAAGGTGTGGGACGTTATTCCATCTATCTCAGGATCAGTTTGGCAGAGAACCGGTTAAATTGTGAAATGGAATGAAAAATACTGAGAATCGTAGTCGGCAGGATTCGAACCTGCGCGGGATAACCCAATGGATTTCTAGTCCATCGCCTTAACCACTCGGCCACGACTACTGTGTCGCTGCCTTTTTAAACTTTACTCAGAAAAAACTCAGTCATCCATCTCTGTGCAGCAGACGGCCAAAGACTCCTGAAAAATTCTCCGTTTGCTAAAAATCTGGACGAGACAAACTCATCTACCTGTATTTTTACAGTTCCATATTGCTCTGGAACTTTTTAACATGCATCTCTTCCAAGAAACAGAAGTAAAATTCGACATCTTGAAACAACTGCATCCCCGTCGGGGAATTGAACCCCGGTCTCCCGCGTGACAGGCGGGGATACTCACCACTATACTAACGAGGAACTAACGGGTACCACTTCTGTCAGAGCAGGAATCGAGTCACTGTGAACAGAACTGGACACCAGGAGAAGTCGACAGACACATTGAGAGACAGAGACAAAACGACAAACAGGGAGAGACAGACAGCGAGATAGAGACAACGAGAGACAGAAAGTGTGAGACTGAGAAGGAGAGGCAGACTGAGTGAGAAAAAGACTCAAATATATACATATACAGAGATGTGTGTGTGATCTATTAAGAGAGAGAGGGAAAGAGTGAGAGAAAGACAATGATAAAGACAGTGACAAGGAGAGAGACAGATAGAGAGAGAGCGATAGAGACTAAAACAGAAAATGATGGAAATACTTCTCAGCTTACAGGCAGGGACTAACAGAGACAGGCAAAGACATGGACAGACCGAAATGATGGGAAAGAGAGAGCCAGTCAGACAAAGAGTCAGAGAGAATCCCATTGGACCAGACGTGGCACCGTGAGAAAGAGACAGATTGAGAGACAAAGACAAACAGAGAAACAGGGACAGACAGAGTGAGTCAGACTGAGAGAGACAAAGACTCAAACATGCAAAACTCTCTGAAGAGAGAGAGAGAGGCAGAAACCGAGCGACACAGATACATTTCACAATCGGTTCAGAGTGTCACATTGTTACAGAAAATTGCTGATTCAACCGATGAAAATCCAGTCTCACTGATCAGAATGGGAGGAAATCCGTGTTAAATTAAAGAGACACCAGAAGTGGGGGACTAACCCACGCGGGAGACGAACCCACGCGGGACAAACTCATTGAGTTTTAAGGTTAACGCCTCAACCACTCGGCTATTCTGGTCCTGTGAGAACCTGGATTCTGTCTCTGTGAGAATCTGGGCTTCAAACCCAACCCCACATACAAACACATGCACATCGGCTTTCAGTGAGCATTTACGAACATTTTTAGTAATATTGACACGGGGGCAACTCTCCTATTCTTTTTCGAGTAATGCACTGGGAACTTTCATATCCACCCGAGGGTGCAGACGGAGCTTCAATTTAATTTTTCATCCGAAAGTCAACAGCCATAACATTGCAAAATTCCCCAAGTGCTGCACTTGACTGTTGGCCAAGATGATATGCTCAAGTCTCAGGAGTGCGACTTGAACAGACAAACTCCCGATTCAGTCGAGAATGCGGCCACTGAACCAAAGCCGATACAAAAGTTCACAAGCGTATTATTTTCCCCAAGTCGTTTTTATAAGTTCCAGGACATACCAAATTCATGGTGATGATTTCCAGTGACAGTTGCACATACACAGAGACATATAAATAGATAGACAGACACAGAGACCCACACACATGTCACCAAAAATTTGCACGCACCAACGGGCATGCACAGATGCCTCAGACATCTCGAGGGATAGACAGGCTGAATCACTGTCGCAACTTTGACTGATGTTTGCGATTTTTGAAACGGATGTATCGTGAATATTGCAGATTAATAAAAATGAGAAAAAAATGTCAAAGTTGAAAGGTGTGGGACGTTATTCCATTTATCTCATGATCAGTTTGGCAGAGAACCGGTTAAATTGTGAAATGGAATGAAAAATGCTGAGAATCATAGTCGGCAGGATTCGAACGTGCGTGGGATAACCCAATGGATTTCTAGTCCATCGCCTCAACCACTCGGCCACGACTACTGTGTCGCTGCCTTTTTAAACTTTACTCAGAAAAAACTCAGTCATCCATCTCTGTGCAGCAGACGGCCAAAGACTCCTGAAAAATTCTCCGTTTGCTAAAAATCTGGACGAGAAAATCTCATCTACCTATATTTTTACAGTTCCATATTGCTCTGGAATTTTTTAATATGCATCTCTTCCAAGAAACAGAAGTAAAATTCGACATCTTGAAACAACTGCCTCCCCGTCGGGGAATTGAACCACGGTCTCCCGCGTGACAGGCAGGGATACTCACCACTATACTAACGAGGAACTGACGGGCACCAGCTCTGTCAGAGCAGGAATCGAGTCACTGTGAACAGAACTGGAAACCAGGAGAAGTCGACAGACACATTGAGAGACAGAGACAAATCGACAAACAGGGAGAGACAGATAGCGAGATAGGGACAACGAGAGACAGAAAGTGTGAGACTG
This sequence comes from Pristiophorus japonicus, assembly GCF_044704955.1. Taxonomy (NCBI): domain Eukaryota; kingdom Metazoa; phylum Chordata; class Chondrichthyes; family Pristiophoridae; genus Pristiophorus; species Pristiophorus japonicus. The sequence continues at coordinate 50,663,006 of NC_091999.1, forward strand.
AGAAGGAGAGGCAGACTGAGTGAGAAAAAGACTCAAATATAAACATATACAGAGATGTGTGTGTGATCTATTAAGAGAGAGAGGGAAAGAGTGAGAGAAAGACAATGATAAAGACAGTGACAAGGAGAGAGACAGGTAGAGAGAGAGCGATACAGACTAAAACAGAAAATGATGGAAATACTTCTCAGCTTACAGGCAGGGACTAACAGAGACAGGCAAAGACATGGACAGACCGAATTGATGGGAAAGAGAGAGCCAGTCAGACAAACAGTCAGAGAGAATCCCATTGGACCAGACGTGGCAACGTGAGAAAGAGACAGATTGAGAGACAAAGACAAACAGAGAAACAGGGACAGACAGAGTGAGTCAGACTGAGAGAGACAAAGACTCAAACATACAAAACTCTCTGAAGAGAGAGAGAGAGGCAGAAACCGAGCGACACAGATACATTTCACAATTTCATTTCATTATCGGTTCAGAGTGTCACATTGTTACAGAAAATTGCTGATTCAACCGATGAAAATCCGGTCTCACTGATCAGAATGGGAGGAAATCCGTGTTAAATTAAAGAGATACCAGGAGTGGGGGACGAACCCACGCGGGACAAACCCATTGAGTTTTAAGGCCAACGCCTCAACCACTCGGCTATTCTGGTCCTGTGAGAATCTGGATTCTGTCTCTGTGAGAATCTGGACTTCAACCCCAACACCACATACAAACACATGCACATCGGCATTCAGTGAGCATTTAGGAACATTTTTAGGAATATTGAGACGGGGGCAACTCTCCTATTCTTTTTCGAGTAATGCACTGGAAACTTTCATATCCACCCGAGGGTGCAGACGGAGCTTCAATTCAACATTTCATCCGAAAGTCAACAGCTCCAACATTGCAAAATTCCGCAAGTGCTGCACTTGAGTGTTAGCCAAGATGATATGCTCAAGTCTCAGGAGTGCGACTTGAACAGACAAACTCCCGATTCAGTCGAGAATGCGGCCACTGAACCAAAGCCGATACAAAAGTTCACAACCGTATTATTTTCCCCAAGTCGTTTTTATTAGTTCCAGGACATACCAAATTCATGGTGATGATTTCCAGTGACAGTTGCACATACACAGAGACGTATAAATAGATAGACAGACACAGAGACCCACACACACGTAACCAAAAATTTGCACGCATCAAAGGGCATGCACAGATGCCTCAGACATCTCGAGGGATAGACAGGCTGAATCACTGTCGCAACTTTGACTGATGTTTGCGATTTTTGAAACGGATGTATCGTGAATATTGCAGATTAATAAAAATGAGAAAAAAATGTCAAAGTTGAAAGGTGTGGGACGTTATTCCATTTATCTCAGGATCAGTTTGGCAGAGAACCGGTTAAATTGTGAAATGGAATGAAAAATGCTGAGAATCGTAGTCGGCAGGATTCGAACCTGCGCAGGATAAGCCAATGGATTTCTAGTCCATCGCCTTAACCACTCGGCCACGGCTACTGTGTCGCTGACTTTTTAAACTCTACTCAGAAAAAACTCAGTCATCCATCTCTGTGCAGCAGACGGCCAAAGACTCCTGAAAAATTCTCCGTTTGCTAAAAATCTGGACGAGACAATCTCATCGACCTGTATTTTTACAGTTCCATATTGCTCTGGAACTTTTTAATATGCATCTCTTCCAAGAAACAGAAGTAAAATTCGACATCTTGAAACAACTGCATCCCCGTCGGGGAATTGAATCACGGTCTCCCGCGTGACAGGCGGGGATACTCACCACTATACTAACGAGGAACTGACGGGTACCAGTCCTGTCGGAGCTGGAATCGAGTCACTGTGAACAGAACTGGACACCAGGAGAAGTCGACAGACACATTGAGAGACAGAGACAAACCGACAAACAGGGAGAGACAGACAGTGAGATAGAGACAACGAGAGACAGAAAGTGTGAGACTGAGAAGGAGAGGCAGACTGAGTGAGAAAAAGACTCAAATATATACATATACAGAGATGTGTGTGTGTGATCTATTAAGAGAGAGAGGGAAAGAGTGAGAGAAAGAAAATGATAAAGACAGTGACAAGGAGAGAGACAGATAGAGAGAGAGCGATAGAGACTAAAACAGAAAATGATGGAAATACTTCTCAGCTTACAGGCAGGGACTAACAGAGATAAGCAAAGACATGGACAGACCGAAATGATGGGAAAGAGAGAGCCAGTCAGACAAAGAGTCAGAGAGAATCCCATTGGACCAGACGTGGCACCGTGAGAAAGAGACAGATTGAGAGACAAAGACAAACAGAGAAACAGGGACAGACAGAGTGAGTCAGACTGAGAGAGACAAAGACTCAAACATACAAACTCTCTGAAGAGAGAGAGAGAGGCAGAAACCGAGCGACACAGATACATTTCACAATCGGTTCAGAGTGTCACATTGTTACAGAAAATTGCTGATTCAACCGATGAAAATCCGGTCTCACTGATCAGAATGGGAGGAAATCCGTGTTAAATTAAAGAGACACCAGGAGTGGGGGACGAACCCACGCGGGACAAACTCATTGAGTTTTAAGGCCAACGCCTCAACCACTCGGCTATTCTGGTCCTGTGAGAACCTGGATTCTGTCTCTGTGAGAATCTGGGCTTCAACCCCAACCCCACATACAAACACATGCACATCGGCTTTCAGTGAGCATTTACGAACATTTTTAGTAATATTGAGACGGTGGCAACTCTCCTATTCTTTTTCGAGTAATGCACTGGGAACTTTCATATCCACCCGAGGGTGCAGACGGAGCTTCAATTTAATTTTTCATCCGAAAGTCAACAGCCATAACATTGCAAAATTCCCCAAGTGCTGCACTTGAGTGTTGGCCAAGATGATATGCTCAAGTCTCAGAAGTGCGACTTGAACAGACAAACTCCCGATTCAGTCGAGAATGCGGCCACTGAACCAAAGCCGATACAAAAGTTCACAACCGTATTATTTTCCCAAAGTCGTTTTTATAAGTTCCAGGACATACCAAATTCATGGTGATGATTTCCAGTGACAGTTGCACATACACAGAGACATATAAATAGATAGACAGACACAGAGACCCACACACATGTAACCAAAAATTTGCACGCACCAACGGGCATGCACAGATGCCTCAGACATCTCGAGGGATAGACAGGCTGAATCACTGTCGCAATTTTTGAAACGGATGTATCGTGAATATTGCAGATTAATAAAAGTGAGAAAAAAATGTCAAAGTTGAAAGGTGTGGGACGTTATTCCATCTATCTCAGGATCAGTTTGGCAGAGAACCGGTTAAATTGTGAAATGGAATGAAAAATGCTGAGAATCTTAGTCGGCAGGATTCGAACCTGCGTGGGATAACGCAATGGATTTCTAGTCCATCGCCTCAACCACTCGGCCACGACTACTGTGTCGCTGCCTTTTTAAACTTTACTCAGAAAAAACTCAGTCATCCATCTCTGTGCAGCAGACGGCCAAAGACTCCTGAAAAATTCTCCGTTTGCTAAAAATCTGGACGAGACAATCTCATCGACCTGTATTTTTACAGTTCCATATTGCTCTGGAACTTTTTAATATGCATCTCTTCCAAGAAACAGAAGTAAAATTCGACATCTTGAAACAACTGCATTCCCGTCGGGGAATTGAATCACGGTCTCCCGCGTGACAGGCGGGGATACTCACCACTATACTAACGAGGAACTGACGGGTACCAGTCCTGTCAGAGCTGGAATCGAGTCACTGTGAACAGAACTGGACACCAGGAGAAGTTGACAGACACATTGAGAGACAGAGACAAACCGACAAACAGGGAGAGACAGACAGTGAGATAGAGACAACGAGAGACAGAAAGTGTGAGACTGAGAAGGAGAGGCAGACTGAGTGAGAAAAAGACTCAAATATATACATATACAGAGATGTGTGTGTGTGATCTATTAAGAGAGAGAGGGAAAGAGTGAGAGAAAGAAAATGATAAAGACAGTGACAAGAAGAGAGACAGATAGAGAGAGAGCGATAGAGACTAAAACAGAAAATGATGGAAATACTTCTCAGCTTACAGGCAGGGACTAACAGAGATAAGCAAAGACATGGACAGACCGAAATGATGGGAAAGAGAGAGCCAGTCAGACAAAGAGTCAGAGAGAATCCCATTGGACCAGACGTGGCACCGTGAGAAAGAGACAGATTGAGAGACAAAGACAAACAGAGAAACAGGGACAGACAGAGTGAGTCAGACTGAGAGAGACAAAGACTCAAACATACAAACTCTCTGAAGAGAGAGAGAGAGGCAGAAACCGAGCGACACAGATACATTTCACAATCGGTTCAGAGTGTCACATTGTTACAGAAAATTGCTGATTCAACCGATGAAAATCCGGTCTCACTGATCAGAATGGGAGGAAATCCGTGTTAAATTAAAGAGACACCAGGAGTGGGGTACGAACCCACGCGGGACAAACTCATTGAGTTTTAAGGCCAACGCCTCAACCACTCGGCTATTCTGGTCCTGTGAGAACCTGGATTCTGTCTCTGTGAGAATCTGGGCTTCAACCCCAACCCCACATACAAACACATGCACATCGGCTTTCAGTGAGCATTTACGAACATTTTTAGTAATATTGACACGGGGGCAACTCTCCTATTCTTTTTCGAGTAATGCACTGGGAACTTTCATATCCACCCGAGGGTGCAGACGGAGCTTCAATTTAATTTTTCATCCGAAAGTCAACAGCCATAACATTGCAAAATTCCCCAAGTGCTGCACTTGAGTGTTGGCCAAGATGATATGCTCAAGTCTCAGAAGTGCGACTTGAACAGACAAACTCCCGATTCAGTCGAGAATGCGGCCACTGAACCAAAGCCGATACAAAAGTTCACAACCGTATTATTTTCCCCAAGTCGTTTTTATAAGTTCCAGGACATACCAAATTCATGGTGATGATTTCCAGTGACAGTTGCACATACACAGAGACATATAAATAGATAGACAGACACAGAGACCCACACACATGTAACCAAAAATTTGCACGCACCAACGGGCATGCACAGATGCCTCAGACATCTCGAGGGATAGACAGGCTGAATCACTGTCGCAATTTTTGAAACGGATGTATCGTGAATATTGCAGATTAATAAAAGTGAGAAAAAAATGTCAAAGTTGAAAGGTGTGGGACGTTATTCCATCTATCTCAGGATCAGTTTGGCAGAGAACCGGTTAAATTGTGAAATGGAATGAAAAATGCTGAGAATCTTAGTCGGCAGGATTCGAACCTGCGTGGGATAACGCAATGGATTTCTAGTCCATCGCCTCAACCACTCGGCCACGACTACTGTGTCGCTACCTTTTTAAACTTTACTCAGAAAAAACTCAGTCATCCATCTCTGTGCAGCAGACGGCCAAAGACTCCTGAAAAATTCTCCGTTTGCTAAAAATCTGGACGAGAAAATCTCATCTACCTATATTTTTACAGTTCCATATTGCTCTGGAACTTTTTAATATGCATCTCTTCCAAGAAACAGAAGTAAAATTCGACATCTTGAAACAACTGCCTCCCCGTCGGGGAATTGAACCACGGTCTCCCGCGTGACAGGCGGGGATACTCACCACTATTCTAACGAGGAACTGACGGGCACCAGCTCTGTCAGAGCAGGAATCGAGTCACTGTGAACAGAACTGGAAACCAGGAGAAGTCGACAGACACATTGAGAGACAGAGACAAATCGACAAACAGGGAGAGACAGATAGCGAGATAGAGACAACGAGAGACAGAAAGTGTGAGACTGAGAAGGAGAGGCAGACTGAGTGAGAAAAAGACTCAAATATATACATATACAGAGATGTGTGTGTGATCTATTAAGAGAGAGAGGGAAAGAGTGATAGAAAGACAATGATAAAGACAGTGACAAGGAGAGAGACAGGTAGAGAGAGAGCGATACAGACTAAAACAGAAAATGATGGAAATACTTCTCAGCTTACAGGCAGGGACTAACAGAGACAGGCAAAGACATGGACAGACCGAATTGATGGGAAAGAGAGAGCCAGTCAGACAAACAGTCAGAGAGAATCCCATTGGACCAGACGTGGCAACGTGAGAAAGAGACAGATTGAGAGACAAAGACAAACAGAGAAACAGGGACAGACAGAGTGAGTCAGACTGAGAGAGACAAAGACTCAAACATACAAAACTCTCTGAAGAGAGAGAGAGAGGCAGAAACCGAGCGACACAGATACATTTCACAATTTCATTTCATTATCGGTTCAGAGTGTCACATTGTTACAGAAAATTGCTGATTCAACCGATGAAAATCCGGTCTCACTGATCAGAATGGGAGGAAATCCGTGTTAAATTAAAGAGATACCAGGAGTGGGGGACGAACCCACGCGGGACAAACCCATTGAGTTGTAAGGCCAACGCCTCAACCACTCGGCTATTCTGGTCCTGTGAGAACCTGGATTCTGTCTCTGTGAGAATCTGGGCTTCAACCCCAACCCCACATACAAACACATGCACATCGGCTTTCAGTGAGCATTTAGGAACATTTTTAGGAATATTGAGACGGGGGCAACTCTCCTATTCTTTTTCGAGTAATGCACTGGAAACTTTCATATCCACCCGAGGGTGCAGACGGAGCTTCAATTCAACATTTCATCCGAAAGTCAACAGCTCCAACATTGCAAAATTCCGCAAGTGCTGCACTTGAGTGTTAGCCAAGATGATATGCTCAAGTCTCAGGAGTGCGACTTGAACAGACAAACTCCCGATTCAGTCGAGAATGCGGCCACTGAACCAAAGCCGATACAAAAGTTCACAACCGTATTAGTTTCCCCAAGTCGTTTTTATTAGTTCCAGGACATACCAAATTCATGGTGATGATTTCCAGTGACAGTTGCACATACACAGAGACGTATAAATAGATAGACAGACACAGAGACCCACACACACGTAACCAAAAATTTGCACGCATCAAAGGGCATGCACAGATGCCTCAGACATCTCGAGGGATAGACAGGCTGAATCACTGTCGCAACTTTGACTGATGTTTGCGATTTTTGAAACGGATGTATCGTGAATATTGCAGATTAATAAAAATGAGAAAAAAATGTCAAAGTTGAAAGGTGTGGGACGTTATTCCGTCTATCTCAGGATCAGTTTGGCAGAGAACCGGTTAAATTGTGAAATGGAATGAAAAATGCTGAGAATCGTAGTCGGCAGGATTTGAACCTGCGCAGGATAACCCAATGGATTTCTAGTCCATCGCCTTAACCATTCGGCCACGACTACTGTGTCGCTGCCTTTTTAAACTCTACTCAGAAAAAACTCAGTCATCCATCTCTGTGCAGCAGACGGCCAAAGACTCCTGAAAAATTCTCCGTTTGCTAAAAATCTGGACGAGACAATCTCATCGACCTGTATTTTTACAGTTCCATATTGCTCTGGAACTTTTTAATATGCATCTCTTCCAAGAAACAGAAGTAAAATTCGACATCTTGAAACAACTGCATCCCGTCGGGGAATTGAACCACGGTCTCCCGCGTGACAGGCGGGGATACTCACCACTATACTAACGAGGAACGGACGGGTGCCAGTTCTGTCAGAGCTGGAATCGAGTCACTGTGAACAGAACTGGACACCAGGAGAAGTCGACAGACACATTGAGAGACAGAGACAAACCGACAAACAGGGAGAGACAGACAGCGAGATAGAGACAACGAGAGACAGAAAGTGTGAGACTGAGAAGGAGAGGCAGACTGAGTGAGAAAAAGACTCCAATATATACATATACAGAGATGTGTGTGTGATCTATTAAGAGAGAGAGGGAAAGAGTGAGAGAAAGAAAATGATAAAGACAGTGACAAGGAGAGAGACAGATAGAGAGAGAGCGATAGAGACTAAAACGGAAAATGATGGAAATACTTCTCAGCTGACAGGCAGGGACGAACAGAGATTAGCTAAGACATGGACAGACCGAAATGATGGGAAAGAGAGAGCCAGTCAGACAAAGACTCAGAGAGAATCCCATTGGACCAGACGTGGCACCGTGAGAAAGAGACAGATTGAGAGACAAAGACAAACAGAGAAACAGGGACAGACAGAGTGAGTCAGACTGAGAGAGACAAAGACTCAAACATACAAACCTCTCTGAAGAGAGAGAGAGAGGCAGAAACCGAGCGACACAGATACATTTCACAATCGGTTCAGAGTGTCACATTGTTACAGAAAATTGCTGATTCAACCGATGAAAATCCGGTCTCACTGATCAGAATGGGAGGAAATCCGTGTTAAATTAAAGAGATACCAGGAGTGGGGGACGAACCCACGCGGGACAAACTCATTGAGTTTTAAGGCCAACGCCTCAACCACTCGGCTATTCTGGTCCTGTGAGAACCTGGATTCTGTCTCTGTGAGAATCTGGGCTTCAACCCCAACACCACATACAAACACATGCACATCGGCTTTCAGTGAGCATTTACGAACATTTTTAGTAATATTGACACGGGGGCAACTCTCCTATTCTTTTTCGAGTAATGCACTGGGAACTTTCATATCCACCCGAGGGTGCAGACGGAGCTTCAATTTAATTTTTCATCCGAAAGTCAACAGCCATAACATTGCAAAATTCCCCAAGTGCTGCACTTGAGTGTTAGCCAAGATGATATGCTCAAGTCTCAGGAGTGCGACTTGAACAGACAAACTCCCGATTCAGTCGAGAATGCGGCCACTGAACCAAAGCCGATACAAAATTTCACAACCGTGTTATTTTCCCCAAGTCGTTTTTATAATTTCCAGGACATACCAAATTCATGGTGATGATTTGCAGTGACAGTTGCACATACACAGAGACATATAAATAGATAGACAGACACAGAGACCCACACACATGTAACCAAAAATTTGCACGCACCAACGGGCATGCACAGATGCCTCAGACATCTCGAGGGATAGACAGGCTGAATCACTGTTGCAACTTTGACTGATGTTTGCGATTTTTGAAACGGATGTATCGTGAATATTGCAGATTTATAAAAATGAGAAAAAAATGTCAAAGTTGAAAGGTGTGGGACGTTATTCCATCTATCTCAAAATCAGTTTGGCAGAGAACCGGTTAAATTGTGAAATGGAATGAAAAATGCTGAGAATCGTAGTCGGCAAGATTCGAACCTGCGCGGGATAACCCAATGGATTTCTAGTCCATCGCCTTAACCACTCGGCCACGACTACTGTGTCGCTGCCTTTTTAAACTTTACTCAGAAAAAACTCAGTCATCCATCTCTGTGCAGCAGACGGCCAAAGACTCCTGAAAAATTCTCCGTTTGCGAAAAATCTGGACGAGACAATCTCATCTACCTGTATTTTTACAGTTCCATATTGCTCTGGAACTTTTTAATATGCATCTCTTCCAAGAAACAGAAGTAAAATTCGACATCTTGAAACAACTGCATCCCCGTCGGGGAATTGAATCACGGTCTCCCGCGTGACAGGCGGGGATACTCACCACTATACTAACGAGGAACTGACGGGTACCAGTCCTGTCAGAGCTGGAATCGAGTCACTGTGAACAGAACTGGACACCAGGAGAAGTCGACAGACACATTGAGAGACAGAGACAAACCGACAAACAGGGAGAGACAGACAGTGAGATAGAGACAACGAGAGACAGAAAGTGTGAGACTGAGAAGGAGAGGCAGACTGAGTGAGAAAAAGACTCAAATATATACATATACAGAGATGTGTGTGTGATCTATTAAGAGAGAGAGGGAAAGAGTGAGAGAAAGAAAACGATAAAGACAGTGACAAGGAGAGAGACAGATAGAGAGAGAGCGATAGAGACTAAAACAGAAAATGATGGAAATACTTCTCAGCTTACAGGCAGGGACTAACAGAGATAAGCAAAGACATGGACAGACCGAAATGATGGGAAAGAGAGAGCCAGTCAGACAAAGAGTCAGAGAGAATCCCATTGGACCAGACGTGGCACCGTGAGAAAGAGACAGATTGAGAGACAAAGACAAACAGAGAAACAGGGACAGACAGAGTGAGTCAGACTGAGAGAGACAAAGACTCAAACATACAAACTCTCTGAAGAGAGAGAGAGAGGCAGAAACCGAGCGACACAGATACATTTCACAATCGGTTCAGAGTGTCACATTGTTACAGAAAATTGCTGATTCAACCGATGAAAATCCGGTCTCACTGATCAGAATGGGAGGAAATCCGTGTTAAATTAAAGAGACACCAGGAGTGGGGGACGAACCCACGCGGGACAAACTCATTGAGTTTTAAGGCCAACGCCTCAACCACTCGGCTATTCTGGTCCTGTGAGAACCTGGATTCTGTCTCTGTGAGAATCTGGGCTTCAACCCCAACCCCACATACAAACACATGCACATCGGCTTTCAGTGAGCATTTACGAACATTTTTAGTAATATTGAGACGGGGGCAACTCTCCTATTCTTTTTCGAGTAATGCTCTGGGAACTTTCATATCCACCCGAGGGTGCAGACGGAGCTTCAATTTAATTTTTCATCCGAAAGTCAACAGCCATAACATTGCAAAATTCACCAAGTGCTGCACTTGAGTGTTGGCCAAGATGATATGCTCAAGTCTCAGAAGTGCGACTTGAACAGACAAACTCCCGATTCAGTCGAGAATGCGGCCACTGAACCAAAGCCGATACAAAATTTCACAACCGTATTATTTTCCCCAAGTCGTTTTTATAAGTTCCAGGACATACCAAATTCATGGTGATGATTTCCAGTGACAGTTGCACATACACAGAGACATATAAATAGATAGACAGACACAGAGACCCACACACATGTAACCAAAAATTTGCACGCACCAACGGTCATGCACAGATGCCTCAGACATCTCGAGGGATAGACAGGCTGAATCACTGTCGCAATTTTTGAAACGGATGTATCGTGAATATTGCAGATTAATAAAAGTGAGAAAAAAATGTCAAAGTTGAAAGGTGTGGGACGTTATTCCATCTATCTCAGGATCAGTTTGGCAGAGAACCGGTTAAATTGTGAAATGGAATGAAAAATGCTGAGAATCGTAGTCGGCAAGATTCGAACCTGCGCGGGATAACCCAATGGATTTCTAGTCCATCGCCTTAACCACTCGGCCACGACTACTGTGTCGCTGCCTTTTTAAACTTTACTCAGAAAAAACTCAGTCATCCATCTCTGTGCAGCAGACGGCCAAAGACTCCTGAAAAATTCTCCGTTTGCGAAAAATCTGGACGAGACAATCTCATCTACCTGTATTTTTACAGTTCCATATTGCTCTGGAACTTTTTAATATGCATCTCTTCCAAGAAACAGAAGTAAAATTCGACATCTTGAAACAACTGCATCCCCGTCGGGGAATTGAATCACGGTCTCCCGCGTGACAGGCGGGGATACTCACCACTATACTAACGAGGAACTGACGGGTACCAGTCCTGTCAGAGCTGGAATCGAGTCACTGTGAACAGAACTGGACACCAGGAGAAGTCGACAGACACATTGAGAGACAGAGACAAACCGACAAACAGGGAGAGACAGACAGTGAGATAGAGACAACGAGAGACAGAAAGTGTGAGACTGAGAAGGAGAGGCAGACTGAGTGAGAAAAAGACTCAAATATATACATATACAGAGATGTGTGTGTGATCTATTAAGAGAGAGAGGGAAAGAGTGAGAGAAAGAAAACGATAAAGACAGTGACAAGGAGAGAGACAGATAGAGAGAGAGCGATAGAGACTAAAACAGAAAATGATGGAAATACTTCTCAGCTTACAGGCAGGGACTAACAGAGATAAGCAAAGACATGGACAGACCGAAATGATGGGAAAGAGAGAGCCAGTCAGACAAAGAGTCAGAGAGAATCCCATTGGACCAGACGTGGCACCGTGAGAAAGAGACAGATTGAGAGACAAAGACAAACAGAGAAACAGGGACAGACAGAGTGAGTCAGACTGAGAGAGACAAAGACTCAAACATACAAACTCTCTGAAGAGAGAGAGAGAGGCAGAAACCGAGCGACACAGATACATTTCACAATCGGTTCAGAGTGTCACATTGTTACAGAAAATTGCTGATTCAACCGATGAAAATCCGGTCTCACTGATCAGAATGGGAGGAAATCCGTGTTAAATTAAAGAGACACCAGGAGTGGGGGACGAACCCACGCGGGACAAACTCATTGAGTTTTAAGGCCAACGCCTCAACCACTCGGCTATTCTGGTCCTGTGAGAACCTGGATTCTGTCTCTGTGAGAATCTGGGCTTCAACCCCAACCCCACATACAAACACATGCACATCGGCTTTCAGTGAGCATTTACGAACATTTTTAGTAATATTGAGACGGGGGCAACTCTCCTATTCTTTTTCGAGTAATGCTCTGGGAACTTTCATATCCACCCGAGGGTGCAGACGGAGCTTCAATTTAATTTTTCATCCGAAAGTCAACAGCCATAACATTGCAAAATTCACCAAGTGCTGCACTTGAGTGTTGGCCAAGATGATATGCTCAAGTCTCAGAAGTGCGACTTGAACAGACAAACTCCCGATTCAGTCGAGAATGCGGCCACTGAACCAAAGCCGATACAAAATTTCACAACCGTATTATTTTCCCCAAGTCGTTTTTATAAGTTCCAGGACATACCAAATTCATGGTGATGATTTCCAGTGACAGTTGCACATACACAGAGACATATAAATAGATAGACAGACACAGAGACCCACACACATGTAACCAAAAATTTGCACGCACCAACGGTCATGCACAGATGCCTCAGACATCTCGAGGGATAGACAGGCTGAATCACTGTCGCAATTTTTGAAACGGATGTATCGTGAATATTGCAGATTAATAAAAGTGAGAAAAAAATGTCAAAGTTGAAAGGTGTGGGACGTTATTCCATCTATCTCAGGATCAGTTTGGCAGAGAACCGGTTAAATTGTGAAATGGAATGAAAAATGCTGAGAATCGTAGTCGGCAAGATTCGAACCTGCGCGGGATAACCCAATGGATTTCTAGTCCATCGCCTTAACCACTCGGCCACGACTACTGTGTCGCTGCCTTTTTAAACTTTACTCAGAAAAAACTCAGTCATCCATCTCTGTGCAGCAGACGGCCAAAGACTCCTGAAAAATTCTCCGTTTGCGAAAAATCTGGACGAGACAATCTCATCTACCTGTATTTTTACAGTTCCATATTGCTCTGGAACTTTTTAATATGCATCTCTTCCAAGAAACAGAAGTAAAATTCGACATCTTGAAACAACTGCATCCCCGTCGGGGAATTGAATCACGGTCTCCCGCGTGACAGGCGGGGATACTCACCACTATACTAACGAGGAACTGACGGGTACCAGTCCTGTCAGAGCTGGAATCGAGTCACTGTGAACAGAACTGGACACCAGGAGAAGTCGACAGACACATTGAGAGACAGAGACAAACCGACAAACAGGGAGAGACAGACAGTGAGATAGAGACAACGAGAGACAGAAAGTGTGAGACTGAGAAGGAGAGGCAGACTGAGTGAGAAAAAGACTCAAATATATACATATACAGAGATGTGTGTGTGATCTATTAAGAGAGAGAGGGAAAGAGTGAGAGAAAGAAAACGATAAAGACAGTGACAAGGAGAGAGACAGATAGAGAGAGAGCGATAGAGACTAAAACAGAAAATGATGGAAATACTTCTCAGCTTACAGGCAGGGACTAACAGAGATAAGCAAAGAAATGGACAGACCGAAATGATGGGAAAGAGAGAGCCAGTCAGACAAAGAGTCAGAGAGAATCCCATTGGACCAGACGTGGCACCGTGAGAAAGAGACAGATTGAGAGACAAAGACAAACAGAGAAACAGGGACAGACAGAGTGAGTCAGACTGAGAGAGACAAAGACTCAAACATACAAACTCTCTGAAGAGAGAGAGAGAGGCAGAAACCGAGCGACACAGATACATTTCACAATCGGTTCAGAGTGTCACATTGTTACAGAAAATTGCTGATTCAACCGATGAAAATCCGGTCTCACTGATCAGAATGGGAGGAAATCCGTGTTAAATTAAAGAGACACCAGGAGTGGGGGACGAACCCACGCGGGACAAACTCATTGAGTTTTAAGGCCAACGCCTCAACCACTCGGCTATTCTGGTCCTGTGAGAACCTGGATTCTGTCTCTGTGAGAATCTGGGCTTCAACCCCAACCCCACATACAAACACATGCACATCGGCTTTCAGTGAGCATTTACGAACATTTTTAGTAATATTGAGACGGGGGCAACTCTCCTATTCTTTTTCGAGTAATGCTCTGGGAACTTTCATATCCACCCGAGGGTGCAGACGGAGCTTCAATTTAATTTTTCATCCGAAAGTCAACAGCCATAACATTGCAAAATTCACCAAGTGCTGCACTTGAGTGTTGGCCAAGATGATATGCTCAAGTCTCAGAAGTGCGACTTGAACAGACAAACTCCCGATTCAGTCGAGAATGCGGCCACTGAACCAAAGCCGATACAAAATTTCACAACCGTATTATTTTCCCCAAGTCGTTTTTATAAGTTCCAGGACATACCAAATTCATGGTGATGATTTCCAGTGACAGTTGCACATACACAGAGACATATAAATAGATAGACAGACACAGAGACCCACACACATGTAACCAAAAATTTGCACGCACCAACGGTCATGCACAGATGCCTCAGACATCTCGAGGGATAGACAGGCTGAATCACTGTCGCAATTTTTGAAACGGATGTATCGTGAATATTGCAGATTAATAAAAGTGAGAAAAAAATGTCAAAGTTGAAAGGTGTGGGACGTTATTCCATCTATCTCAGGATCAGTTTGGCAGAGAACCGGTTAAATTGTGAAATGGAATGAAAAATGCTGAGAATCTTAGTCGGCAAGATTCGAACCTGCGCGGGATAACCCAATGGATTTCTAGTCCATCGCCTTAACCACTCGTCCACGACTACTGTGTCGGTGCCTTTTTAAACTTTACTCAGAAAAAACTCAGTCATCCATCTCTGTGCAGCAGACGGCCAAAGACCCCTGAAAAATTCTCCGTTTGCTAAAAATCTGGACGAGACAATCTCATCCACCTGTATTTTTACAGTTCCATATTGCTCTGGAACTTTTTAACATGCATCTCTTCCAAGAAACAGAAGTAAAATTCGACCTCTTGAAACAACTGCCTCCCCGTCGGGGAATTGAACCCCGGTCTCCCGCGTGACAGGCGGGGATACTCACCACTATACTAACGAGGAACTGACGGGTACCAGCTCTGTCAGAGCAGGAATCGAGTCACTGTGAACAGAACTGGACACCAGGAGAAGTCGACAGACACATTGAGAGACAGAGACAAATCGACAAACAGGGAGAGACAGACAGCGAGATAGAGACAACGAGAGACAGAAAGTGTGAGACTGAGAAGGAGAGGCAGACTGAGTGAGAAAAAGACTCAAATATATACATATACAGAGATGTGTGTGTGATCTATTAAGAGCGAGAGGGAAAGAGTGAGAGAAAGACAATGATAAAGACAGTGACAAGGAGAGAGACAGATAGAGAGAGAGCGATAGAGACTAAAACAGAAAATGATGGAAATACTTCTCAGCTTACAGGCAGGGACTAACAGAGACAGGCAAAGACATGGACAGACCGAAATGATGGGAAAGAGAGAGCCAGTCAGACAAACAGTCAGAGAGAATCCCATTGGACCAGACGTGGCACCGTGAGAAAGAGACAGATTGAGAGACAAAGACAAACAGAGAAACAGGGACAGACAGAGTGAGTCAGAATGAGAGAGACAAAGACTCAAACATACAAAACTCTCTGAAGAGAGAGAGAGAGGCAGAAACCGAGCGACACAGATACATTTCACAATTTCATTTCATTATCGGTTCAGAGTGTCACATTGTTACAGAAAATTGCTGATTCAACCGATGAAAATCCGGTCTCACTGATCAGAATGGGAGGAAATCCGTGTTAAATTAAAGAGATACCAGGAGTGGGGGACGAACCCACGCGGGACAAACCCATTGAGTTTTGAGGCCAACGCCTCAACCACTTGGCTATTCTGGTCCTGTGAGAACCTGGATTCTGTCTCTGTGAGAATCTGGGCTTCAGCCCCAACCCCACATAGAAACACATGCACATCGGCTTTCAGTGAGCATTTAGGAACATTTTTAGGAATATTGAGACGGGGGCAACTCTCCTATTCTTTTTCGAGTAATGCACTGGAAACTTTCATATCCACCCGAGGGTGCAGACGGAGCTTCAATTCAACATTTCATCCGAAAGTCAACAGCTTCAACATTGCAAAATTCCCCAAGTGCTGCACTTGAGTGTTAGCCAAGATGATATGCTCAAGTCTCAGGAGTGCGACTTGAACAGACAAACACCCGATTCAGTCGAGAATGCGGCCACTGAACCAAAGCCGATACAAAAGTTCACAACCGTATTATTTTCCCCAAGTCGTTTTTATAAGTTCCAGGACATACCAAATTCATGGTGATGATTTCCAGTGACAGTTGCACATTCACAGAGACATATAAATAGATAGATAGACACAGAGACCCACACACACATAACCAAAAATTTGCACGCACCAACAGGCATGCACAGATGCCTCAGACATCTCGAGGGATAGACAGGCTGAATCACTGTCGCAACTTTGACTGATGTTTGCGACTTTTGAAACGGATGTATCGTGAATATTGCAGATTAATAAAAATGAGAAAAAAATGTCAAAGTTGAAAGGTGTGGGACGTTATTCCATCTATCTCAGGATCAGTTTGGCAGAGAACCACTGTGTCGCTGCCTCTTTAAACTTTACTCAGAAAAAACTCAGTCATCCATCTCTGTGCAGCAGACGGCCAAAGACTCCTGAAATATTCTCCGTTTGCTAAAAATCTGGACGAGGCAATCTCATCTGTCTGTATTTTTACAGTTCCACATTGCTCTGGAACTTTTTAATATGCATCTCTTCCAAGAAACAGAAGTAAAATTAGACATCTTGAAACAACTGCCTCCCCGTCGGGGAATTGAACCCCGGTCTACCTCGTAAAAGGCAGGGATACTCACCACTATACTAACGAGGAACAGACGGGTCCCAGTTCTGTCAGAGCAGGAATCGAGTCACTTTGAACAGAACTGGACACCAGGAGAAGTCGACAGACACATTGAGAGACAGAGACAAACCGACAAACAGGGAGAGACAGACAGCGAGATAGAGACAACGAGAGACAGAAAGTGTGAGACTGAGAAGGAGAGGGAGACTGAGTGAGAAAAAGACTCAAATATATGCATATACAGAGATGTGTGTGTGATCTATTAAGGGAGAGACGGAAAGAGTGAGAGAAAGACAATGATAAAGACAGTGACAAGGAGAGAGACAGATAGATAGAGAGCGACAGAGACTAAAACAGAAAATAATGGAAATACTTCTCAGCTTACAGGCAGGGACTAACAGAGACAGGCAAAGAGATGGACAGACCGAAATGATGGGAAAGAGAGAGCCAGTCAGACAAACAGTCAGAGAGAATCCCATTGGACCAGGCGTGGCACCGTGAGAAAGAGACAGATTGAGGGACAAAGACAAACAGAGAAACAGGGACAGACAGAGTGAGTCAGACTGAGAGAGACAAAGACTCAAACATACAAAACTCTCTGAAGAGAGAGAGAGATGCAGAAACCGAGCGACACAGATACATTTCACAATTTCATTTCATTATCGGTTCAGAGTGTCACATTGTTGCAGAAAATTGCTGATTCAACCGATGAAAATCCGGTCTCACTGATCAGAATGGGAGGAAATCCGTGTTAAATTAAAGAGATACCAGGAGTGGGGGACGAACCCACGCGGGACAAACCCCTTGAGTTTTAAGGCCAACGCCTCAACCACTCGGCTATTCTGGTCCTGTGAGAACCTGGATTCTGTCTCTGTGAGAATCTGGGTTTCAACCCCAACCCCACATACAAACACATGCACATCGGCTTTCAGTGAGCATTTCCGAACATTTTTAGTAATGTTGACACGGGGGCAACTCTCCTATTCTTTTTCGAATAATGCACTGGGAACTTTCATATCCACCCGAGGGTGCAGACGGAGCTTCAATTTAACATTTCATCCGAAAGTCAACAGCTTCAACATTGCAAAATTCCCCAAGTGCTGCACTTGAGTGTTAGCCAAGATGATATGCTCAAGTCTCAGGAGTGCGACTTGAACAGACAAACTCCCGATTCAGTCGAGAATGCGGCCACTGAACCAAAGCCGATACAAAATTTCACAACCGTGTTATTTTCCCCAAGTCGTTTTTATAAGTTCCAGAACATACCAAATTCATAGTGATGATTTCCACAGACAGTTACACATACACAGAGACATATAAAGAGATAGACAGACACAGAGACACACACACACATAACCAAAAATTTGCACGCACCAACGGGCATGCACAGATGCCTTAGACATCTCGAGGGATAGACAGGCTGAATCTCTGTCGCAACTTTGACTGATGTTTGCGATTTTTGAAACGGATGTATCGTGAATATTGCAGATTAATATAAATGAGAAAAACATGTCAAAGTTGAAAGGTGTGGGATGTTATTCCATCTATCTCAGGATCAGTTTGGCAGAGAACCGGTGAAATTGTGAAATGGAATGAAAAATGCTGAGAATCGTAGTGGGCACGATTCGAACCTCCGCGGGATAACCCAATGGATTTCTAGTCCATCGCCTTAACCACTCGGCCACGACTACTGCGTCGCTGCCTTTTTAAACGTTACTCAGAAAAAACTCAGTCATCCATCTCTGTGCAGCAGACGGCCAAAGACTCCTGAAAAATTCTCCGTTTGCTAAAAATCTGGACGAGGCAATCTCATCTACCTGTATTTTTACAGTTCGATATTGCTCTGGAACTTTTTAATATGCATCTCTTCGAAGAAACAGAAGTAAAATTCGACATCTTGAAACAACTGCCTTCCCGTTGGGGAATTCAAACCCGGTCTCTCGCGTGACAGGCAGGGGTACTCACCAGTATACTAACGAGGAACTGACGGGTACCAGTTCTGTCAGAGCAGGAATCGAGCCACTGTGAACAGAACTGGACACCATGAGATGTCGACAGACACATTGAGAGACAGAGACAAACCGACAAACAGGGAGAGACAGACAGCAAGATAGAGACAACGAGAGACAGAAAGTGTGAGACTGAGAAGGAGAGGAAGACTGAGTGCGAAAAAGAATCAAATATATACATATACAGAGATGTGTGTGTGTGATTTATTGAGAGAGAGAGGGAAAGAGTGAGAGAAAGACAATGATAAAGACAGTGACAAGGAGAGAGACAGATCGAGAGAGAGCGATAGAGATTAAAACAGAAAATGATGGAAATACTTCTCAGCTTACAGGCAGGGACTAACAGAGACAGGCAAAGACAGGGACAGACGGAAATGATGGGAAAGAGAGAGACAGTCAGACAAAGCGGCTGTGAGAATCCAATTGGAACAGACGTGTATTTAGATTTACAGAAGGCATTCGATGAGGTGCCTCACAAGAGATTATTATACGAGCAAGGATTAAGGATTGGTTAATTGACAGAAAACAGGGAGTAGGAATAAACGGGTGATTTTCGGGTTGGCAGGCTGTAACTGGTGGGGTGCTGCAAGAATCGGTGCTTGGGCCCCAGCTATTCACAATCTATATCAATAATTTGGATGAGGGGACCAAATGTCATATATCGAAGTCTGCTGAGGCTACAAAGCTCGTTGGGGATGTAAGTGTGAGGAGGATGAAAAGAGGTTTCAAACGGATATGTACAGGCTCAGTGAGTGGGCAAGAACATGGAAAATAAAATATAATGTGAAGAAATGTTAAGTTAGACACTTATAGTAAAAATAGAAAGGCAGAGTATTTTTTTTAAATGGTGAGAGTTTGGGAAACATTCTGTTCAGAGGGACGTGGGTGTTCTTGTACACAAATCGCTAAAAGTTAATATGCAGGTGCAGCAAGCAATTAAGAAATCAATAGGTTTATTGGCCTTTATTAAAAGAGGATTTGAATATTTACGTCTTACTGCAATTATACAGGGCCCTGGTGAGACCACACCTGGAGTATTGTGTGCAGTTTTGGTCTCCTGACCGAAGGAAAGATAAACTTGCTATAGAGGGAGTGCAATGAAGATTCACCAGACTGATTGCTGGGATGGGGGGATTGTCCTATGAGCGATTGAGTAGACTAGGCCTTTCTTCTCCAGCGTTTCGAAGAATGAGAGGTGAGAGACGAGACACACATCCCCTGAACAAATTTTTAAAAAGAGATGTGAGGTGCTTAAATTTAATCAAGGGCACCAGCTAAATTATTAGAGACACTCCCGGTCCTTCAGGGCCTGTGTCCAGGGGAGAAGCTGATGGGTTTATCTGATCATCTTTGGTTAAAATGTTGTGTTCATTGAGCTGAGCACCTCGTGCCAGCATCAAACACTCTCCAGTCGGGCACAGCATGGGTTAGATGCAGATTGAACCCATCGGTCGCTCCTCGACACAGATACTGAGGGACAGGGAGTGTCTGGGACACTGACATTTCTCACTCAATAAGGTATAAATTGATCCTGTACCTCTCCCCATTAATCCTGGGCTCCACACGGCTCGCATCCTGCTCCTGTTGCCCTTCCTGTGACAGCACTGAGCTCAACCCAGCCCATAATGAGCAGGGCTCAGGAAGGATGGTTGCTAGGCGCTGCAGTGATGTCACTAAGCAGGGCCATTCAGCCAAGCTGGTCCTCTCCTTGTCCCTTTAAAGGTGGAGAACTGGGACATCCTGTCTCAACACACACACCCTGTTCATACTGAGAATCCCCAGGGAAGGCCCAAGGCCCAGAATGTGGAACACAACCAAGGGGGAAAGAGGAGGAGAGAAGGGGATGTAAATCAAGGAGTAGGGACTGAGGGCCACCAAGCTTCAGTTTTAGAGCCTGTAGACTTCAGGAGGGGGAAGAGTTAGTTAGAAATATAGAAACATAGAAAATAGGTGCAGGAATTGGCCATTCGGCCCTTCGAGCCTGCACCACCATTCAATAAGATCATGGCTGATCATTCACCTCAGTACCTCTTTCCTGCTTTCTCTCCATACCACTTGATCCCTTTAGAGGTAAGGGCCATATCTAACCCACTCTTGAATATATGTAACGAACTGGCATCAACAACTCTCTGCGGCAGAAAATTCCACAGGTTAACAACTTTGAGTGAAGAAGTTTCTCCTCATCTCGGTCCTAAATGGCTTACCTCTTATCCTTAGACTATGTCCCCTGGTTCTGGACTTTCTCAACATCGGGAACATTCTTCCTGCATCGAACCTGTACAGTGCCATCAGAATCTTATATGTTTCTAGGAGATCTACTCTCATTCTTCTAAACTCCAGTGAATACAGGCCCAGTCGATCGAGTCTCTCATCATAGGTCAGTCCTGCCGACCCTGGAATCAGTCACGTGAACCTTTGCTGCACTCCCTCAATAGCAAGAATGTCCTTCTTCAGATTAAGAGACCAAAACTGAGCACAAAATTCCAGTTGAGGCCTCAGGAAGGCCCTGCACAACTGTAGTAAGACCTCCCTGCTTCTATACTCAAATCCGCTTGCAATGAAGGCCAACTTACCATTTGCCTTTTTCACCACCTGCTGTACCTGCAAGCCAACTTGCAATGACTGATGTACCATGACACCCTTGTCCCATTGCAACTCCCCTTTTCTTAATCTGTCGCCATTCAGATAATATTCTGTCTTCATGTTTTAGCCATCAAGTGGATAACCTCACATTTATCCACATTATACTTCATCTGCCATGCATTTGCCTGTCCAAGTCACCCTGCAGCCTCTTAGCATCCTCCTCACAGCTCACACCGCGATCCAGCTTAGTATCATCTGCAAACTTGGAGATATTACACTCCATTCCTTCATCTAAATCATTGATGTATATTGTAAATAGCTGGGGTCCCAGCACTGAGCCATGCGGCACCTCACGAGTAACTGCCTGCCATTCTGAAAAGTACCCGTTTATCCAGACTTTATGCTTCCTGTCTGCCAACCAGTTCTCTATCCACATCCATACTTTAACCCTAATACCATGTGCTTTAATTTTGCACACCAATCTCTTGTGTGGGACCTTGTCAAAAAACTTTTGAAAGTCCAAATACACCACATCCACTGGTTCACCCTTGTCCACTCGACTAGTTACATCCTCAAACAATTCTCGAAGATTTGTCAAGCATGATTTCCCTTTCATAAATCCATGCTGACTTGGACCGATCCCGTCACTGCTTTCCAAATGTGCTGCTATTTCATCTTTAATAATTGATTCCAACATTTTCCCCACGACCGATGTCAGGCTAACCAGTCTATAATTACCCGTTTTCCTCTCCCCCCTTTTTTAAAAAGTGGTGTTACATTAGCCACCCTCCAGTTCATAGGAACTGATACCGAGTCGATAGACTGTTGGAAAATGATGAGCAATGCATCCACTATTTCTCGGGCCACTTCCTTAAGTACCTTGGGATGAAGACTGTAGTTTCAGGATCCAGGGAGAGAACAAGGAGCAGATGGGGAGACTGGCGTGGACTCCAGCACAGTGAGGATGTCGGGGGAGGGAGATTGTGTCGGGTCGTGTATTAAGGGTGAAGGAGGGAGAAGAGAGGAAAAGTCAAAGGAGCAATTACTGCAGCAGTGTCCATCAATAGTGATAGAGAGAAGGTGGGGGCCAGAGTGGGCCTGGACTGGCAGGTAAACTGTTTGTTTGCTGTGACCAGCTTTCCTTCTGTCACAAATAGCCTCCTGTAGCCCAGTGACACAAACAGCCCATTAAACGCCTCCAATGTCCTTTGGTCTGGTGAGGTCTCCCTTTGTGAAACATCAGCTGTTGTTAAAGCTTCTCATTCTGAATCGCTGACAGTGAGACAGTATCCACTGTCCGTTTTATTCCATGGGCTTCGTCTTTGCTGGTATTGGTAACACGCCCGGGATCACTAAACATAAAACCCAGTCTGTGAATCACTTTCAGCTACTGGACTTAGTATGTTCCCCACTGCACCTCTCTCACCTTCTATGTGTGAATAGAGTATCACGTCTGCAAAGCTGGTTTATGTTTATATCCAGGCAAAAAATATATTTAAGAAAAGCCTGTAGGCCGATGAGACAGTGCTCAGGTGCCAGTGTGCTGCTCGTTTGCCCGGCATTTTGCCTGTAATGGAAGATAACTGAACATGTCTCCCAGTGTAACCTTTGCTGTAATGAAATGTGTCTTTTAATAAGCCTCATGTCCTTGCTCATGTCTGCTGCAATTGTGTAGAAAGGGGATGTGTGGATGATGGTGTTTGTATGGAGATGTGAAACAAGGAAACGGTATGTGTGTGTGGCAGTGACACAGCCTTGTGGTCACAGGCAGAACCATGCACCGATATCCTTGTGGTTATGGTTTGAGCAGGGTCAGTTCATGAATGCTCAAGCTCAGAGGTGCCAGAGATCGGGAGCAGAGGCAGTAAATCAAATCTAAATGTAAATTCCGATGTAGTTTATTTCATGTATTCCTATTTTAATAGCTTTTTCTGAATGTGGCCTATGCAAAGTGCCAGGATATTGGATCAGGCCCACTATAGAAAATGAGTTTGACACCTTGAGGTAGACAATGTCAACCAGATTCCCCCATCCACCAACCGAACAACTTCTTCACAAACTCAAGCTAGCTTGTAAGACGTGACCATGTTTACCGGAATCCATGTTCAGTATCTCTAATGGCCCCTTCCCTTTCCCCATGATGGAAAACAGCATCTCCCAGGAACCCTTCAAGCACCTTCCCAGTGATTGAGGTCACGTTGATGGGCCTTCAATTCCAGAGCTCTGACTTGTGACCAATTTGAAAAATGGGAACTATGTGTGCTACCTTCCACTCTCAGGGAACTACCCATGATTCTACTGAGCTGTTGGAGATATGGGCAAGGGGCTAACAGAGCACCCATCCCATCTCTTTAAACACACTTGGGTGGATATCATCCGCACCTTACACCATCAAGTTTACCCCGCTCGGTGACTTTGCTGACAGTGAAGTGTGATGAGAAAGACCAAAGTGCCGTTTGCCCCTCTCAGTGTGACCCTGAAGGACTGTGCCCATGCAGAAGTTCTCCCCCCATACAATCCTCCCCACAGATTGTCCTCACTGAGCTCCAGCCAGGTGATGCTAAACACTCCCGCATGGTAAAGACAAAAATCCACAGCAATATGTTGAAAGCAACACTAATTTATTTGTCTATATCGCAAATATTAAACTCCAGTCAAGTTACAGGAGTTATTAGCATCAGCAGAAACAAACCTCAACTGTCAGAATGAACATGGTTCAGTCGGGATGTGATTAACAGCAGCAATAATAGCAGAATCCCACCCCTGCAGTCACTTGTGAACTCTCTGGTGTTTCATCAGGGTGGATGACTGAGTGAATACCCTCCCACACTCAGAGCAGGTGAATGGCCGCTCCCCAGCGTGAATTCGCTGGTGCCTCAGCAGGTGGGAGGACCGAACGAATCCCTTCCCACAATCGAAGCAGGTGAACGGCCTCTCCCCAGTGTGAACTCGCTGGTGTATCAGCAGGTTGGATGGCTGAGTGAATCCCTCCCCACACTCGGAGCTGGTGAACGGCCTCTCTCCAGTGTGAACTCGCTGGTGTATCAGCAGGTCGGCTGACCAAGTGAATCCCTTCCCACAATCGGACCAGCTGAATGGCCTCTCCCCAGTGTGAACTCGCCAATGTGTTTCCAGCTTGAAACATTTCCCACAGTCCCCATATTTACACAGTTTCTCCCCAGTATGACTGCACTTGTGTCTCTCCAGGTTGGCTGATCGGCTGAAGCCTTGTCCACATGCAGAGCACGTGTACCATTTCTCCCCACTGTGAACAGTGCTTTTTGCTTCCATGGTCAAAGGCCGATGATAGTCCATTCCCGATGAATCGAGTGACTCAGTCATATCTTAATGTGATGTTTGGTTTGAGCCTCTGGTCGACAAATCTTCTCCTTTTAATAACCTGTAAAGTGAGTTTCAAACAAAAAAAAAGGTGGGTGAGAGAGAACCCATAAAAACACAAATGCAGGTTCTGAAATTGAGCTGAATGAACCTGGCTATTTGTGCGGCCGCCAACAGAAAAAGTGACCACGAAAGCTGCCGGATTGTCATAATAACCCAACTGATCACCAATGTCCTTCAGGGAAGGGTACCCACCACCCGGTCTGGGCCTACACAAGACTCTGGCCTCTATGGGAGGAGGGAGAGGTGGGCAGGGCGAAGGGGAGGGAATTTAAACATATGTAACTCGACCAGAACTTTGACAGAACCTCCCAAACCCACAACCTCTCCCACCTAGATGGACCAGGGCAGCAGGTGCATGGGAAATCCATCACCTCCAAGTTTCACACCATCCTGACTTGGGCATATATCACCGTTCCTACATCGTCACTGGGTGAAAATCCTGGAACTCCTCACCTAACAGCATTGTGGGAGGGCCTTCACCACACGGACTGCAGCGGTCCGAGAAGGTCCACCATCACCTTGTCAAGGGGCAAATGGAAATTGGAAATATATTCTGGCCCTACGAGCGACACCCACATCCTAAGAATGGATTAAAACAAATCTGTATATTGAAAGCCCCTACAGAAATACTTGTTCCTAAAACAATACTCTTCTACATTGTGCGGGCAGTGTCTGTTTCACAACCTAATCTCCCCTAGAATCCACCGCCGTTGATAGTCTCTCATCGGAAATTGTTGGTCCCGACTGGGCCCAGAGGTACTGGGGTTTAAACCCAGTAGCTTCTCCCCCCTCTCCAATCCAGCTCAAACTGATGCAACAAACAGACCCACACAGGAGGCCAGGGAGCGACTTCTGCATCCAGCGCCCACCCTGATACAGAGCGGCTCTGGATTGGTCGCTCTGTGTTTCCAGTATCGATGCACTGAAGATCAGCATATGAGGGAGAAGGGAATGGAGGCTTATGATGAGAGAGTAAGAACCATAGAATCAGAGAATGGTTACAGCACGGAACAAGAACATTCGGCCCGTCGAGCCCGTGCCAGCTCTCTGCAAGAGCACCTCAGCTAGTCCCACTCCCCCGCCCTTACCCCACAGCGCTGCAAATGTTTTTCTTTCAGGTACTTATCCAACTCCCTTTTGAAAGCCGTGATTGAGTCTGCCTCCACCACCCTTTCAGGCCGTGCAATCCAGATATTAAACACTCGCTACGCAAAACGGTTTTTTCTTGTGTCGCCTTTGGTTCTTTTGCCAATCACCTCAAATTTGTGTCCTCTGGTTCACGACCCTTCTGCCAATGGGAACAGTATCTCACGATCTACTCTGGCAAGACCACTCATGATTTTGAACACCTCTATCAAATCTCCGCTCAATCTTCCCTGCTCTAAGGGGAACATAAGAAATAAGAATGGGAGTCGGCCATTTGCCCCTCGAGCCTGCTCCATCATTCAATAAAATCATGGCTGATCTAATCATGGACTCAGCTCCACTTCCCCGCCCGCTCCCCATAAACCTTTACTCCCATAATCGCTAAAAAATCTATCTATCTTCGCCTTAAATATATTCAATGATCCGGTCTCCACAGCTCTCTGGGGCAAAGAATGCCACAAAATTAGAACCCTGAGAGAAGAAATTCCCCCTCATCTCAGTTTTAAATGGGCAATCCCTTATTTTGAAACTATGCCCCCTAGCTCTAGATTCCCCTATGAGTGGAAATATCCTGTCTGAATGCACCTTGTCAAGCCCCCTCAATATCTTATACGTTTCAATTATATCACCTCTCAGTCTTCTGAACTCGAATGAGTATAGGCGCAAGCTACTCAATCTTTCTTCATAAGTCAACCCCCTCATGTCAGGAATCAACCTGGTGAACCTTCTCTGAGCTGCCTCCAATGAAAGTATATCCTTCCTTAAATACAGAGACCAAAACTGTACGCAGTACACCAGGTGTGGCCTCATCAAAACCCTGTACCGTTGTAGCAGGACTTCTCTGCTTTTATACTCTATCCCCCTTGCAACCTCAGCTGCTCCAGTTGTCCAGGTAACTGAAGTCCCTCATCCCTGGAATCATTCTCGTAAATCTTTTCTGCACCCTCTCCGAGGCCTTCACATTATTCCCAAAGTGTGTTGCACAAAATTGGGCATAATACTCCAGTTGAGGCCGAACCAGTGTTTTGTACAGGTTCATCATAATATCCACGCGTTTGTACTCTATACTTCTATTTATAAGCAGTGATACTGTCTAGTGTAATATAAACAGGGACAGGGTCTAGTGTAATATAAACAGAGGCAGGGTCGAATGTAAAATAAACCGAGACAGGGTCATGTGTAATTATAAACAGTGACATGGTCTAAAGTAATATTTAAAATTACTCCTGGTGCCATGAGCTAGTGAGTACAGAAATAGGAGAATAGAGCAGATGAATGCGTGGCTGGAGAGATGGTACAGGAGGGAGGGCTTTAGATTCCTGATGCATTGGGAACGCTTCTGGAGGGAGGTGGGACCAGTACAAGCCGGACGGGTTGCACCTCAACAGAGCCGGGACCAATATCCTCGCCGGAGGTGGGGGGGGTTTGCCAGTGCTGTTGGGGAGAGTTTAAACGAGCTTGGCAGGGGAATGGGAACCTGAGAATAGATTCAGTCGGTAGGGAAGTAAAGCTGGAATGAGAAAGCAAAAATGTAGAAAGTGAGTTTGAAGGACAGAAGAAAAAAGCAGGAAAAACAGGTAAAAAAACCAATTTAAAAGTTCTTTGTCTAAATGCACATAACATTCGTAGGAGAGAGGCGGGAGTCGAGAGAGGCAGCGGCCTATAAAAGGCTCAGCAGTCCGGGGGGAGTCGAGAGAGGCAGCGGCCTATAAAAGGCTGAGCAGTCCGGGGGGAGTCGAGAGAGGCAGCGGCCTATAAAAGGCTCAGCAGTCCAGGGAGCGTCGAGAGAGGCAGCGGCCTATAAAAGGCTCAGCAGTCCGGGGAGCATCGAGAGGCGCGGGAGTCCAGAGAGGCAGCGGCCTTTTAAAGGCTCAGCAGTCCGGGGAGCATCGAGAGAGGCGGGAGTCCAGAGAGGCAGCGGCCGATAAAAGGCTCAGCAGTCCGGGGAGCGTCGAGAGAGGCGGGAGTCGAGAGAGGCAGCGGCCTATAAAAGGCTCAGCAGTCCGGGGAGCATCGAGAGAGATGGGAGTCCAGAGAGGCTGCGGCCTTTCAAAGGCTCAGCAGTCCGGGGAGCGTCGAGAGAACCGGGAGTCGAGAGAGGCAGCGGCCTATAAAAGGCTCAGCAGTCCGGGGAGCGTCGAGAGAGGCGGGAGTCGAGAGAGGCAGCGGCCTATATAAGGCTCAGCAGTCCGGGGAGTCCAGAGAGGCGTGACTTGTGCAGCTCCAGCTGAGAGAAGTCAAAAAAGAAGTAGAAAGAAATCAAAAGGTGACGTCACAGCCAACGTGGTAAGTGATTGGCTGCTGATTGGTGAGTAGTTTTTCTTTTTCTTTATTAATCAGTAACTTTTAACATTGTTGTCGGCAATTTAATTGTATCTAAGGGTTAAGTCATGGCAGGACAGCTCGGTCACGTGATATGCTCCTCCTGTACCATGTGGGAACACGGGGACAACACCAGTGTCCCTGATGACTATATGTGCGGGAAGTGTGTCCACCTCCGGCTACTGACGGTCCGCGTTGCGGAGTTGGAGCTGAAGGTGGATTCACTCTGGAGCATTCACGATGCTGAGAATGACGTGAGTATCACGTGTAGCGAGTTGGTCTTACCGCAGGAGAAGGGTCCACAGCCAGCGAGGGAATGGAAGACCAGCAGGAAGAGTAGTGCAAGGAAGGTAGTGCAGGAGTCCCCTGTGGTCATCCCACTGCAAAACAGATACACTGCTTTGAGTGCTGTTGAGGGGGATGAGTCATCAGGACCGGGCAGCAGCAGCCAAGTTCATGGCACCGTGGCTGGCTCTGTTGCACAGGAGGGCAGGAAAAAGAGTGGGCGAGCGATAGTGATAGGGGATTCAATTGTAAGGGGAATAGATAGGCGTTTCTGCGGCCGCAACCGAGACTCCAGGATGGTATGTTGCCTCCCTGGTGCAAGGGTCAAGGATGTCTCGGAGCGGGTGCAGGACATTCTAAAAAGGGAGGGAGAACAGCCAGTTGTCGTGGTGCACGTTGGTACCAATGACATAGGTAAAAAAATGGATGAGTTCCTACGAAATTAATTTAAGGAGCGAGGAGCTAAATTAAAAAGTAGGACCTCAAAAGTAGTAATCTCGGGATTGCTACCAGTGCCACGTGCTAGTCAGAGTAGGAATCGCAGGATAGCTCAGATGAATACGTGGCTTGAGCAGTGGTGCAGCATGGAGGGATTCAAATTCCTGGGGCATTGGAACCGGTTCTGGGGGAGGTGGGACCAGTACAATCCGGACGGTCTGCATCTGGGCAGAATCGGAACCAATGTCCTCGGGGGAGTGTTTGCTAGTGCTGTTGGGGAGGAGTTAAACTAATATGTCAGGGGGATGGGAACCAATGCAGGGAGATAGAGGGAAACAAAAAGGAGGCAAAAACAAAAGACAGAAAGGAGATGAGGAAAAGTGGAGGGCAGAGAAACCCAAGGCAAAGAACAAAAAGGGCCATTGTACAGCAAAATTCTAAAAGGACAGAGGGTGTTAAAAAAACAAGCCTGAAGGCTTTGTGTCTTAATGCAAGGAGTATCCGCAATAAAGTGGATGAATTAACTGTGCAAATAGATGTTAACAAATATGATGTGATTGGGATTATGGAGACGTAGCTCCAGGATGATCAGGGCTGGGAACTCAACATCCAGGGGTATTCAATATTCAGGAAGGATAGAATAAAAGGAAAAGGAGGTGGGGTAGCATTGCTGGTTAAGGAGGAGATTAAGGCAATCGTTAGCAAGGATATTAGCTTGGATGATGTGCAATCTATATGGGTAGAGCTGCAGAACACCAAAGGGCAAAAAACGTTAGTGGAAGTTGTGTACAGACCTCCAAACAGTAGTAGTGATGTTGGGGAGGGCATCAAACAGGATATTAGGGGTGCGTGCAATAAAGGTGCAGCAGTTATAATGGGTGACTTTAATATGCACATAGATTGGGCTAACCAAACTGGAACAATACGATGGAGGAGGATTTTCTGGAGTGCATAAGGGATGTTTTTTTAGACCAATATGTCGAGGAACCAACTAGGGGGGAGGCCATCTTAGACTGGGTGTTATGTAATGAGAGAGGATTAATTAGCAATCTCGTTGTGCGAGGCCCCTTGGGGAAGAGTGACCATTATATGGTGGAATTCTGCATTGGGATGGAGAATGAAACAGTTAATTCAGAGACCATGGTCCAGAACTTAAAGAAGGCTAACTTTGAAGGTATGAGGCGTGAATTGGCTGGGATGGATTGGCGAATGATACTTAAGGGGTTGACTGTGGATGGGCAATGGCAGACATTTAGAGACCGCATGGATGAACTACAACAATTGTACATTCCTGTCTGGCATAAAAATAAAAAAAGGTAAGGTGGCTCAACCATGGCTATCAAGGGAAATCAGGGATAGTATTAAAGCCAAGGAAGTGGCATACAAATTGGCCAGAAATAGCAGCGAACCTGGGGACTGGGAGAAACTTAGAACTCAGCAGAGGAGGACAAACGGTTTGATTAGGGCAGGGAAAATGGAGTATGAGAAGAAGCTTGCAGGGAACATTAAGACGGATTGCAAAAGTTTCTATAGATATGTAAAGAGAAAAAGGTTAGTAAAGACAAACGTAGGTCCGCTGCAGTCAGAATCAGGGGAAGTCATAACGGGGAACAAAGAAATGGCAGACCAATTGAACAAGTACTTTGGTTCGGTATTCAAGAAGGAGGACACGAACAACCTTCCGGTTATAAAAGGGGTCGGGGGGTCTAGTAAGGAGGAGGAACTGAGGGAAATCCTTATTAGCCGGGAAATTGTGTTGGGGAAATTGATGGGATTGAAGGCCGATAAATCCCCAGGGCCTGATGGACTGAATCCCAGAGTACTTAAGGAGGTGGCCTTGGAAATAGTGGATGCGTTGACAGTCATTTTCCAACATTCCATTGACTCTGGATCAGTTCCTATGGAGTGGAGGGTAACCAATGTAACCCCACTTTTTAAAAAAGGAGGGAGAGAGAAAACAGGGAATTATAGACCGGTCAGCCTGACATCGGTAGTGGGTAAAATGATGGAATCAATTATTAAGGATGTCATAGCAGTGCATTTGGAAAGAGTTGACATGATAGGTCCAAGTCAGCATGGATTTGTGAAAGGGAAATCATGCTTGACAAATCTTCTGGATTTTTTTGAGGATGTTTCCAGTAGAGTGGATAAGGGAGAACCAGTTGATGTGGTATATTTGGACTTTCAGAAGGCGTTCGACAAGGTCCCACACAAGAGATTGATGTTCAAAGTTAGAGCACATGGGAGTGGGGGTAGTGTACTGACATGGATTGAGAACTGGTTGTCAGACAGGAAGCAAAGAGTAGGAGTAAGTGGGTACTTTTCAGAATGGCAGGCAGTGACTAGTGGGGTACCGCAAGGTTCTATGCTGGGGCCCCAGCTGTTTACACTGTACATTAATGATTTAGATGAGGGGATTAAATGTAGTATCTCCAAATTTGCGGATGACACTAAGTTGGGTGGCAGTGTGAACTGCGAGGAGGATGCTGTGAGGCTGCAGAGCGACTTGGATAGGTTAGGTGAGTGGGCAAATGCATGGCAGATGAAGTATAATGTGGATAAATGTGAGGTTATCCACTTTGTTGGTAAAAATAGAGAGACAGACTATTATCTGAATGATGACAGATTAGGAAAAGGGGAGGGACAAAGAGACCTGGGTGTCATGGTACATCAGTCATTGAAGGTTGGCATGCAGGTGCAGCAGGCGGTTAAGAAAGCAAATGGCATGTTGGCCTTCATAGCAAGGGGATTTGAGTACAGGGGCAGGGAGGTGTTGCTACAGTTGTACAGGGCATTGGTGAGGCCACACCTGGAGTATTGTGTACAGTTTTGGTCTCCTAACCTGAGGAAGGACATTCTTGCTATTGAGGGAGTGCAGCGAAGGTTCACCAGACTGATTCCCGGGATGGCGGGACTGACCTATCAAGAAAGACTGGATCAACTGGGCTTCTATTCACTGGAGTTCAGAAGAATGAGAGGGGACCTCATAGAAACATTTAAAATTCTGACGGGGTTAGACAGGTTAGATGCAGGAAAGAATGTTCCCAATGTTGGGGAAGTCTAGAACCAGAGGTCACAGTCTAAGGATAAGGGGTAAGCCATTTAGGACCGAGATGCGGAGGAACCTCTTCACCCAGAGAGTGGTGAACCTGTGGAATTCTCTACCACAGAAAGTTGTTGAGGCCAATTCACTAAATATATTCAAAAAGGAGTTAGATGAGGTCCTTACTACTAGGGGGATCAAGGGGTACGGCGAGAAAGCAGGAATGGGGTACTGAAGTTGAATGTTCAGCCATGAACTCATTGAATGGCGGTGCAGGCTAGAAGGGCCGAATGGCCTACTCCTGCACCTATTTTCTATGTTTCTATGTTTCTAAAATAGATGAGTTGACGGCACAATTAGATACACATGGGTATGATCTGATAGCCATTACAGAAACGTGGTTGCAAGGTGACCAGGACTGGGAACTAAATATTCAAGGGTATTTGACAATTCGGAAGGACAGACAGAAAAAAAAGGAGGTGGGATAGCTCTGTTAATAAAGGATGAGATCAGTGCATTAGTGAGAAATGATATTTGCTCAGAGGATCAAGATATTGAATCAGTTTGGGTGGAGATGAGGAATAATAAAGGGAAAGTCACTGGTGGGCAGAGTCTATAGGCCCCTGAACAGTAGCTACACTGTTGGACGGAGTATAAATCAAGAAATAATGGAGGCTTGTAATAAAGGAACGGCAATATTTATGGGTGATTTTAAACTTCATATTGATTGGACAAAGCAAATTGGCCAGGGTAGCCTTGAGGAGTCCATAGAGTATATCCGGGATAGTTTCCTTGAACAGTACGTTGTGGAACCAACCAGGGAGCAGGCTATCTTAGATCTAGTACTGTGTAATGAGGCAGGATTAATAAATGATCTCGTACTAAAAGATCCTCTTGGAATAAGTGACCATAATATGGTGGAATTTCAAATTCAGCTGGAGGGTGAGAAAGTTGGTTCTCAAACTAGGGTCCTAAGCTTAAATAAAGGAGACTGCAGAGGTATGAGGGCAGAGTTGGCTAAAATGGACTGGGAAAATAGATTAAAGAATGGGATGGTTGATGAGCAGTGGCAGACATTTAAGGAGATATTTCATTACCTGCAACAAAAATATATCCCAATGAGAAGGAGAGACTAAGAGAAGTGATAACCATCAATGGCTAACTAAGGAAATAAGGGAGGAATCAAATTGAAAACAAAGGCATACGGTGTGGCCAAGACCAGTGGGAGGCCAGATGTTTATGACATTTTTAAAAGCCAGCAGAGAACGACTAAAAAAATGATTGAGAGGGAAGATAGATGAAGAAAGTAAGCTAGCACAGAATACAGAATACAGTAAGAGTCCTTCATGGTAGAAGACACTAAAAACATCCCAGCAGTGGATAAGCGAGTGGCTATCGGTAGGGAGTTACGTAATACAATCACTAATGATGTAGTATTAGGTAAAATAATGGGACTAAAGGCAGAACAGTCCCCTGAACATGATGGCTTGCATCCTAGGGTCTTAAGAGAAGTGGCTGCAGAGATAGTGGAAGCATTGGTTGTAATCTACCAAAATTCCCTGGATTCTAGTGCGGTCCCAACAGATTGGAAAGCGCAAATGTAACTTGCCGATTTGAAAAAGGAGGCAGACAAAAAGCAGGAAACCATATACCAGGTAGCCTAACTTCTGTCGTTGGGAAAATGCTGGAGTTCATTATTAAGGAAGCAGTAGCAGGACATTTGGAAAAGCATCATTCATTCAAGCAGATTCAACATGGTTTTATGAAAGGGAAATCAAGTTTACAAATTCGCTGGAGTTCTTTGAGGATGTAACGAGCAGGGTGGATAAGGGGTAAGCAGTGGATGTGATGTATTTGGATTTCCAGAAGGCATTCGATAAGGTGCCACCTAAGAGGTTACTGCACAATATAAAAGCTCACTGGGTTGGGGGTAATATATTAACGTGGATAGGGGATTGGCTAACTAACAGAAAACAGAGGGTCGGGATAAATGGGTCATTTTCCAGTTGTCAAACATGACTAGTGGGGTGCCGCAGGGATTGGCGCTGGGTCCTCAACTATTTACAATCCATATTAATGATTTGGATGAAGGGACCGAGTTTGCAGTTGTTACAAAAATTGTGTGGAAGACACAAAAAATCTGCAAAGGGATACAGACAGGTTTAGTCAGAGGGCAAACATTTGGCAGATGAATTATAATGTGG
Source organism: Pristiophorus japonicus (assembly GCF_044704955.1). Classification (NCBI taxonomy): domain Eukaryota; kingdom Metazoa; phylum Chordata; class Chondrichthyes; family Pristiophoridae; genus Pristiophorus; species Pristiophorus japonicus. The sequence continues at coordinate 50,697,523 of NC_091999.1, forward strand.
GAAAATGTGAGGTTATCCACTTTAGCAGAAATAGTAGAAACGCAAATTATAATTTAAATGGAGAATAATTGCAAAGATCTGCATTACAGAGAGACTTGGGGGTCTTGTGCATGAAACACAAAAAGTTAGTATGCAGGTACAGCAAGTAATCAGGAAGGCAAATGGAATGTTGGCCTTTATTGCAAGGGGGATAGAGTATAAAAGCAGAGAAGTCCTGCTACAACTGTACAGAGTAATGGTGAGGCCACACCTGGAGTACTGCGTACAGTTTTGGTCTCCGTATGTAAGGAAGGATATACTTACATTGGAGGCTGTTCAGAGAAGGTTCACTAGGTTGATTCCAGAGATGAGGGGGTTGATTTCTGAGCATAGGTTGAGTAGGTTTAGCCTCTACACATTGGAGTTCAGAAGAATGAGAGGTGATCTTATTGAAACTTAATGACAATGAGGTGACTCGCCAAGCTGGATGCAGAGGGGATATTTCCATTCATAGGGGAAACTAAAAATTAGCGGAAATAGTCTCAGAATAAAGAGCCGCCCATTTAAAACTGAGATTTCTTCTCTGAGGGTTGTAAATCCATGGAATTAGCTGCCCCAAAGAGCTGTGCAAGCTGGGTCTTTGAATATATTTAAGGTGGAGAGAGACACATTTTCAGCGATAAGGGAGTAAAGGGTTATGGGGAGCGGGCACGGATGTGGAGTCGAGTCCATGATCAGATCAGCCATGATCTTATTGAATGGGGAGCAGGCTCGAGGGGCCAAATGGCCTACTCCTGCTCCTTTTTCTTATCTTCTTATGTTATAGACTGCTTCACCTCCACTCCCAATTTTCCCCACCAATTCTAGCTGCGTACAGTTCGACACTCACTGGCTCCCCTCCCCCCTTGATTGTGCTGACTCTGGCTGAGTCCAGTTCTACAATCACTGGTTTCATCTCTCTCTCCTCCAATAATGGTGCTAACTGTGGCTGGGTCTAGTTCTACACTCACTGGTTCCCCTCCCCTGAAGGCACTGACTCTGGCTGGGCTCAGTTCTACACTCACTGGTTCCTCTCCCCTGAAGGTGCTGACTGTGGCTGGGTTCAGTTCTACACTCACTGCTTCCCCTCCCCTGAAGGTCCTGACTCTGGTTGGGTTCAGTTCTGCACTCACTGGTGCCCCTGCCCTGAAGGTCCTGACTCTGGTTGGGTTCAGTTCTGCACCCACTGGTGCCCCTGCCCTGAAGATGCTGACTCTGGCTGGGTTCAGTTCCAGACACGAACATTCCAACACCAAGATGGCCGCGCATGCGCTCTGCTACTAACTGCATCAAGATGGCGGAACGCTGAACATGCTTCCTGTACCAAGATGGCCGCTGTTACCTTGGGCCTGTGACCGGGAGAAAGCCTCGAAGCTGCAACCGCCGATATTCCGGTTTTATAGAAACATAGAAACATAGAAAATAGGGCAGGAGTAGGTCATTCGGCCCTTCGAGCCTGCACCGCCATTCAATGAGTTCATGGCTGAACATGCAACTTCAGTAACCCATTCCTGCTTTCTCGCCATACCCCTTGATCCCCCTAGTAGTAAGGACTACATCGAACTCCTTTTTGAATATATTTAGTGAATTGACCTCAACAACTTTCTGTGGTAGCGAATTCCACAGGTTCACCACTCTCTGGGTGAAGAGGTTTCTCCTCATCTCGATCCTAAATGGCTTACACCTTATCCTTAAACTCTGACCCCTTGTTTTGGGAACATTCTTCCTGCATCTAACCTGTCGAAAACCATCAGAACCCCTCTCATTCTTCTGAACTCCAGTGAATGCAAGCCCAGTTGATCCTGTCTTTCTTGATATGTCAGTCCCACCATCCCGGGAATCAGTCTGGTGAACCTTCGCTGCACTCCCTCTGTAGCAAGAATGTCGTTCCTCAAGTTAGGAGACCAAAACTGTACACAATACTCCAGGTGTGGCCTCAACAAAGCTCTGTACAACTGTACTAACACCTCCCTGCCCCTGTACTCAAATCCCCATGCTATGAAGGCCAACATGCCGTTTGATTTCTTAACCGCCTCCTGTATCTGCATGCCAACCGTCAATGACTGATGTACCATGGCACCCAGGTCTCGTTGCACCTCCCCATTTCCTAATCTGTCACCATTCAGATAATAGTCTGTCTCTCTGTTTTTACCACCAAAGTGGATAACCTCACATTAATCCACATTATACTTCATCTGCCATGCATTTGCCCACTCACCTAACCTATCCAAGTCAATCTGCAGCCTGATAGCATCCTCCTTGCAGCTCAGGTCCCACTTCCCCCAGAACTAGTTCCAATGTCCCAGGAATTTGAATCCCTCCCTCTTGCACCACTGCTCAAGCCACGTATTTATTCTAACTACCCTGCTCCCTCTACTCTGATTAGCACGTGGCACTGGTAGCAATCCAGAGATTACTACCTTTGAGGTTCTACTTTTTAATTTAACTCCTAGCTCCCTAAATTCAGCTTGTAGGACCTCTTCCCGCTTCTTACCTATATCGTTGGTACCTACATGTACCACGACAACTGGCTGTTCACCCTCCCTCTCCAGAATGCTCTGCAGCCGCTCCGAGACATCCTTGATCCTTGCACCAGGGAGGCAACATACCATCCTGGAGTCTCGGTTGCGTCTGCAGAAACTTCTATCTATTCCCTTTAAAGTAGAGTCCCCTATCACTATAGCTCTCCCACTCTTTTTCCCAGTGCCGTCATGCGGTCGGTCAGGAGCTGCAGTTGGACACACTTCCCACACACATAGTAGTCAGGGTCACTGGAAGCGTCCCTGACTTCCCACGTAACACAGGAGGAGCATGACACATGTCCGAGCTCTGCTGCCATGACTTAACACTTAAATTAATTTACTTACTAAAATTTACTTAAACACCAAACAGCTACTTATTGGTTGGCTGCCAATTAAACCAATCTAAAAGTCAGTCTAAAAGAGAGTTATACTTACCAGTCGAACAGCCAACCACTTACCAGCTTGGCTGCGACGTCACCTCTCGATTTCAAACCCTCTATCTTTGTCTGCAACTGGTTGGGCTGGTCTCTGGGCCTCTGTCTCCTACTCTCGCACTCCTTATCAGCTGCTCTAGTGTCAGCACAGATAGGAAAAACAAGACAAAGCAACATCTGCCACCCCTGCTTGCCCGAACTCACCCACTTCCGGGCTTGCAGCGGACACCGGTTGTTTATGAAGCCTCCCCGGCTCCCTGCTGGTCCATTACTCCGCTCCGTCCCGCTGAAAAGGACACTTCTGAGGAGCCTGTCCAAAACATGTCTCCTCCGCCATGACACACACCGCGCATGCTCCAAACACAGCCAGGCCCGCGCCTGCGCACTGAGCTCCTGTAGTCTGGGTGCAGCACATTCTCCCCTGCTGCGCATGCTGGGTACATATGACCATGAGAAATAGGAGCAGGAGTGGGCCACCCAGACCCCCGAGCCTGCTCCCCATTCAATAAGGTCATGGCTGATCTGATCATAGACTCAGCTCTACTTTTTAGGAAGCTCAGGTTTGAAGACTAGAAGTATCATCTGTTAGTTGGGAAGGGACTGTCGTTTCTCTCCGTTCTGTTCCTTGTGGAAATATATCCTGCAGTATTCTGACTATTATGGGCTTCTGAACTCGCACAGATGTTCTGACCACTGGGCAGAATAATGCAACGCTCCAATCTATGGGTGTGGAATTGCTGCTGGCAGGTATCAATCAGTCACATGCTGATTGCCGATTTAGGTCTAAGAGCAAAGCAATTTGAGAGTTGTTCAACCATGATTGGACAGCAATTTCAGTCCAATTGTATGGGTCGACATTTGACAGACAGAACCTTCTCCAGGCCAAAGCCTGGACCCATGTAAACCATAAAGCCACACCAGACTTCTAAGCTGCTATTCTGAAGCGTGAGACAGAACAATCAATGAGTTACTCAAGCAAAATGTTGACATTTCTTTGAGCGCAGAAGGGTGCTCAAGAATAGACCTGGTGTCTCGCTGTACAGATTACAGAATCAGACATCAGTACCTCACTACTTCTTACAATTGTCTTATTTGTTTCCACTGATGGTGTAGTTGGTATAGCTAGTGTGCAGCTGAGCCCAAGAGGCGAGATAGTCCCAGGTTCAATCATTGCTTTTTGCAGAGCTAGCTGGTCTCAGACAGCAGTTTGGAGATACAGTTGGTTTCGGTGCCCCTGGACTCAGGAAACTAGAATTTCGGACAGATCCACTGATCCCTACTTGCAAGAAAACTTGTCAAATTTGGACTCGGTTGTGATACCCATGGTCAAGTTCCTTTCGGACATTTACTGAAGGATTGCCACTTGGGAAAGTAGCATACGGCATCCATGTGCTGCCAAACTGTCCCCAGCACGAGTTAGCACCTTGAGGGGACAGGGTAGGACAGTGAAGAAATTGCCTTGTACATTTAAGGAAAATAGGATCCAATGTCAGGATTGAGTCAGATGGCATTTTCTTTTCAGACTTGTTAGCCAAATGTTGGAACAAAGTCTCCACCAAGCGCAGCTCTCCACCAGCTGGAGTGGCGGCTGTCCTGCAGGAGCCGCTGCTCAGGAATCCGTACTTCCACGATCAAGGTTTTAGGTGGCAGTCGGACGAGAGGGCTGTGGCTGGCGAGGTGACCATGGTCAGGGACCTGCTGGATGGTGGAGGAGCAGGCTGGATGGCGCCAGACATGCTGGCATGGCGCCTAAATTCGGCCGACGTCCACTGCGTGGCCGATGCCATCAAGTCGCTAAAAGCAGCTCTGGGCCCTGACTCTGTTAGGTGTGTCGAGGAGGCTCAAGCACGTGGGGAGATCCCGTCCGAACTGACCCCCATCTGGACGGAATTCCTCATCGACGCCAAATCCCGGAACCTCCCTCGGGAGCCGGTGCCTCACAACTTGAGCCGCCTCAAGGTAATCCCCTCCGTGCCTTTCAGTTCCGCGCGGTGGGGTTTCCTGTACGGGCTGCTCCTGCACACTCTCAACCTTGTCATCCTCGTCTGCCATCTGGACACGCCATGGCGTACCATCTTGCCATCCGGAGGAGGCGGGGGTCCCCGATGGAGTGCACTCTACGCAGGAGTCCTCCCGCTATTTATCGGGAACTTGGCCTGGAGGGTGGTGCATGGAGCAGGCCCGTGCAATAAATTTTTAAGTCGGCTCATGGGCTCCCAGACCGCCTGCAATTTCTGCGGTCTGCAAGAGTCTGTGTTCCACGTTTTAAGTGAATATACGAGGTTGCAGCCCCTGTTCCATTATTTAAATGAGTTGGTCCTCTATTTCTGGCTGCACTTCAGTCCCACACTCCTGATCTTTGGGCACCCTGTGCGGAGGGGAGCGGGTAGGTCCGAAGGCCTACTTGTAGGACTGCTCCTAGGCACGGCCAAGGGTGCCATCAGCCGGTCCAGGCAGAGGGCGGTCGAGGGGGTCGTTCAGCCTGACTGCTTACCTCTCTTCCGTGCTTACATCCGGGCCAGGCTGTCCCTGGAGATGGAGCACACGGTGTCCACCGTTACACTCGCGGCCTTCCGCGAGAGGTGGGCACCGGAGGGACTGGAGTGCATTGTCACCCCCAGCAACCAAATTTTAATTTGATTTTATATGTTTTAAAGTTTAATTTGTTTTAATTGCTGGGTTTTAGTGTCCCCCTCCCCTTTTATAGGGGGCACTTGTAAATTATCGTTTTACTACCCCAAAAAAAACCCCACAAAAATCACAAAAAAAAAATGGCACGTGAAAAGTGTTTGGAGTGTCCCCCAGATTGGGGGCACTTGGATTAATTTATTATGTTTTCCCCAAAAGAGTTGTTAGCCAAATGTTCCCACGTGGATATATCGACTAGTTCAAAGAGTCAATAACGAAAAGGAAATCTAACAAAAAAAAAATCGAGCTCTGATTATGACGATACTAGTCTACTGATGTACAACCAACCACTCAATGGCACCTCGATGCAGGTAGACAGCTGAGCAGTGTCTCGGAAAGGAATTGTACAACTTAACCCTGTGTTGAAAAAAAAGTCTTATTCTTGTCTCCAGTGGGCAAAGGTTCATCAACACTCTTTGACCATTTGATGCTGCAGACCTCATCGAAATAATTTATTAATTTTTTCAGATAGGTTTCAGCCCTCAGCAAGAGGACCTAATTGCCCTGCAATGTGTAGGGATGCAAGTCTGAAGGAGTAACATGCAAAATAAGCAAGCTCATACCATCCCAGCAGAATGTTTGCGATCTGTGTTTGTGTCGAATTACAGGTACCGAAGTGTTGGTACAGGTGCCAAGCTGCTTGTGTTTAAAAGATCATTTCAGTGTCTCATTGCATTTTATTGCAAGGATAGTGTTACTGATCTGTAGGGAAAGCCAAGGACTTTAACATGCTACCATTAGGTCATCAACTTTAATTTCATTAAATTTTACAGCACAGAAGGAGGCCATTCAGCCAATCACGTGCCGGCTCTTTGAAAGAGCTGTCCAAGTTAGTCCCACGACCCTGCCCTTTCCCGCCATAGCCTTGCAATTTTTTCCATTTCAAGTATATATCCAATTCCCTTTTGAAAGTTACTATTGAATCTGCAACAGACTGATTCCCGGGATGGCTGGACTGACATGTGAGGAGAGACTAGATCAACTGGGAATTTATACATTGGAGTTTAGAAAGATGAGAGGGGATCTCATAGAAACATATAAGATTCTGACGGGACTGGACAAGTTAGATGCGGGAAGAATGTACCCGATGTTGGGGGAGTCCAGAACCAGGGGACACAGTCTTAGGATAAGGGGTAGATGCTTTAGGACTGAGATTAGGAGAAACTTCTTCACTCAGAGAGTTGTTAACCTGTGGAATTCCCTGCTGCAGAGAGTTGTTGATGCCAGTTCATTGGATATATTCAAGAGGGAGTTAGATGTGTCCCTTACAGCTAAGGGGATCAAGGGGTATGGAGAGAAAGCAGGAAAGGGGTACTGAGGGAATGATCAGCCGTGATCTCATTGAATGGTGGTGCAGGCTCGAAGGGCCGAATGGCCTACTCCTGCACCTATTTTCTATGTTTCCCTGCCCACTCCCCGGAACCCTTTACTCTCTTATCGCTCAAAAATCTGGCTATCTCTACCTTAAATATATTCAATGACCCAGCCTCCACTGCTCTCTGAGGCAGAGAATTCCACAGATTTACAACCCTCTGAGGGAAGAAATTCCTCCTCATCTCAGTTTTAAATGAGCTGAGCAAAAAGGCTGCATTTGTGACTCGAACAGGATTTACTGTGATTGCTTTGGGCACTGAACCATGTTCATTCTGGCACCTCATGTTTGTTTCTGATGATCTTAATAACCCCTATACCTGAGCTGGAGATTAATATTGTGTATAATTTTGAATACATTATCTTTGTTTCAAACAAATTTGTCGAATATTTGATTCCTCCATGATCAGAGGAGACTAATTGATGTTCTGTTACTGACTCTTCCATTTTAGTGCTTTTTATTAATCTAACTTATATCACTTCTCACCTAGTTCGCCTTCTATCAAACCCCAAACTTGTTCCATTTGAGTACATGGGTTGTGGTTGTTGTAGACTTAACTGCAGTGTCTCACCTTAAACTCAGCTGAAATCCTTTGAACCACCCCTTTATTGAACCATCTTGCATAAGGTTTGAAATCTGTTACTTTCTGTAACCCATTTTTGGAACCGATTGAATTTTAAAAACTCATCCATGCATTTTGCACGTGATAGCCTGTGAAATATTCTGATATTTGTAATTGTCATTGCCACACACTCCGTTCCCGAGTGACAAACTCCATCCCTCTCCCCAACTTCTGTCTGAGCCTGAACCAGACTGTTCGCAACCTTGGTTTCATATTTAACCCTGAAATACGTTATTTGATCAGATATCAACAGCATAATTAAGACTGCCTATTTCCACCTCTGTAACATCATCCGTCCCCGCTCTTGCCTCAGCTCATCCACTTCTGAAGCCCTCATCCATGCCTTTGTTACTTCTGGACTTGACTATTCCAACGCATTCCTCCCACATTCTACTCTACATAAACTAGTGTTAATCCAAAATTCGGCTGCCCATGCCCTAACTCGCACCAAGTCCAGCTCACCCATCACCCCAGTGCTCACTGACCTATATTGGTTTCTAGTTGAGCAACGCCTTGATTTCAAAATTCTTATGCTTATTTTCAAATCCTTCCGTGACCTTGCCCATCCCTAGCTCTGTAAATTCCTCCAGCCCCACAAACACCGCTGACACCCGCCCACCCATGAGATATCTTTCTTCCTGAGCATCCCTGATTATAATTGGTGGCTGTGCCTTCTGTTCTCCAGGCCCCAAGTTCTGGAAAACCCAGCCTAAACCTTTCTGTCTAACCTGTGCAGTACCTGCCCTGGCAGTTCTTGATGGGATAGTGTAGAGCAAGCTTTTCTCTCTTATATAACCTGTGCTGTATCTTCCCTCCGAGTGTTTGATGGGACAGTGTAGAGTGAGCTTTACTCAGTATCTAACCCGTGTTGTTCCTGCCCTGGGAATGTTTAATGAGACTAGCGGGAGTTTTAATCTGTATCTAACCAGTGCTGTACCAGCAATGAGAGTGTTTGATGGAGCAATCTATGTGGAGCTTTACTCTCTGACTGACCCGTGCTGTGCCTGTTGTGTGAGTGTTTGATGGGACAGCGTAGAGGGAGATTAACTCTGTATCTAACCAATGCTGTACCTACCCTGTGAGTGTTTGGGACAGGCTAGAAGGAGACTTAACCTTTAATAACCCATGCTGTGCCTACCTGGGAATGTCTGGTGAGACTGTGTAGAGGGAGCTTTACTCTGCATCTAACCTGACTTGTCCTCCTCCTCATCATCATCATCATCATAGGCAGTCCCTCGGAATCGAGGAAGACTTGCTTCCACTCCTGAAGTGAGTTATTTGATGTCTGAACAGTCCAATATGAGAGCCACAGACTCTGTCACAGGTGGGACAGATAAGCATTGAGGGAAGGGGTGGGTGTGATTGGTTCGCCACATGCTCTTTCCGCTGCCTGCGCTTGATTTCTGCATGCTCTCGGCATTGAGACTCGAAGTGCTCAGCAACTTCCCGGATGCACTTTCTCGAATTAAGGTGGTCTTTGGCCAGGGAATCCCAGTTGTCAGTGGGGATGTCGCACTTTATCAGGGAGGCTTTGAGGTTGTCCTTGTAACGTTTCCGCTGCCCACCTTTGGCTCATTTGCCATGAAGGAGCTCCACATAGAGCACTTGGTTTGGGAGTCTTGTGTCTGGCATGCGAACTATGTGGCCTGCCCAGTGGAGTTAATCGAGTGTGGTCAGTGCTTCAATGCTGGGGACGTTAGCCTGGACAAGGACGCTGATGTTGGTGTGCCAGTCCTCCCAGGGGATTTGTAGGTTCTTGCAGAGACATTGTTGGTGATATATCTCCAGTGACTTGAGCGTCTACTGTACATGGTCCATGCCTTTAAGCCATACAGGAGGGCGGGTATTACTAAAATTCTGTAGACCATGAGCTTGGTGGTACCTGCCCTGCGATTGTTGATGGGACAGTGTAGAGGGAGCTTTACTCTGTATTTAACCCATGCTGTACCTGCCCTTGCAATGTCTGGCAGAACAGTGTAGAGGGAGATTTTCTCTATATCTATCCGATGCTATATCTGCCCTGGAATGACTGGACAAGTTAGATGGAGATGTAGTCTGTATCCAACTTGTGCTGTACTTGCCCTGGGAATGACTGATGGAACAGTATAGAGGGAGCTGTATCATCTTTGTTTAACCCATGTTGTACTTGCTCTGGAAATGTTTGATGGGACAGTGTGGAGAGAGCATTACTCTGTATCTAACCCATGCTGTACTTTCCCTGCAAGTGTCTGATGGGACAGCGTATTGAGATCCTTACTGTGTACCTACTCATGTGCGTCATACACCGTAGAGGACGAAAACCACACTGTGAATCCGGGAGGAGCTCCTCAGCCACAGGGAGAAGATGGTTTGGGAGGATTCTAGTGATGGCTTTCCCAGTGGCTGATAACAGGGCGATCCATCTGTAATTGCCGCAATCGGACTTGTCCCCTTTGTTAAAGATTACTGCATCTCTGAGATCTCCAGGCATGCTCTCCTCCTTCCAGATGAGAGAGATGAGGTCATGCATTTTTGACAATATTGCCTCTCTGCTATACTTTAGTGCCTCAGTGGGGATTTCATCCGCTCCCATTGCCTTGTTGTTCTTGAGCTGGTGGATGGCCTTTTCTATCTCGTGCAGGGCTGGGGTTTTGCGGAGATGTTGGCGGGTAGCATGCTGTGGGTTGGAGTCGAGGACACTCGAGTCAAAGGCAGAGTCTCAGTTAAAGAGATCTTCGAATTGCTCCTTCTGACTGCCTCAGTGTCCTTGATGAGTGTTTCCCCATTCTTGGCCAGCAGTGGGGTGGGGCCTTGGGTGCTTGGGCCATAGGTGGCCTCGACTGCGATGAAGATTCGTCACACATCATGGCTGTCGGCCAGCTGCTGAACCTCCTGTGATTTCTCGACCCACCATCTATGCTTTAGGTCACAGGTTTTTTCTTGGACCTCGGCCTTAAGCCATCTGTAATGCTGCTTTGCTGTTCCCGAGTTGGGTTGTTGTTTTAGGTTCAGAAATGCCCTGTGCTTGCTAACAATTAGCTCTTGGATCTCCTCGTCATTCTCATTAAACCAGTCCTGGTGTTTCCTCGATCAGACCAACATCACCAGCATCAAAGCACTGACCACACTCGACCAGTTCCATTGGGTGGGCCACATTGTTCACAACTATTTTAAGTAAAACAATAATCAAGTGTCCCCTGATTAAAGTGGGGAGGGGCGTCACACTCCAGAAACTTTCATTAAAGTGCCCCTTTATTATTTTTGAGGGCACCAAAAACAAAACTTAACAATTCAACATTAAGGGAAGCTTTGTCAAATCAAATCAAATTTATTAAAATTAAAATTCAGTTCCCTCTTGAAATGATGCATTCCAGTCTCTGCGGTGCCCATCTCTCGTGGATACCGCATGCTCCATCTCCAGGGACACACATAGAAACATAGAAACATAGAACATAGGTGCAGAAGTAGCCCATTCGAGCCTTCTAGCCTGCACCGCCATTCAATGAGTTCATGGCTGAACATGCAACTTCAGTACCCCATTCCTGCTTTCGCGCCATACCCTTTGATCCTCCTAGTAGTAAGGACTTCATCGAATTCCTTTTTGAATATATTTAGTGAATTGGCCTCAACAACTTTCTGTGGTAGAGAATTCCCCAGGTTCAGCACTCTCTGGGTGAAGACGTTTCTCCTCATCTCGGTCCTAAATGGCTTACCCTTTATCCTTCGACTGTGACCCCTGATTCTGGACTTCCGCAACATTGGAACATTCTTCCTGCATCTAACCTGTCTAAACCCATCAGAATTTTAAACGTTTCTATGAGATCCCCTCTCATTCTTCTGAACTCCAGTGAATACAAGCCCAGTTGATCCAGTCTTTCTTGATATGTCAGTCCCACCATCCCGGGAATCAGTCTGGTGAACCTTCGCTGCACTCCCTCAATAGCAAGAATGTCCTTCCTCAATTTAGGAGGCCAAAACTGTACACAATACTCCAGGTTTGGCCTCACCAAGGCCCTGTACAACTGTAGCAACACCTCGCTGTCCCTGTACTCAAATCCCCTCACGATGAAGGCCAACATGCCATTTGCTTTCTGAACCGCCTGTACCATGACACCCAGGTCTCGTTACACCTCCCCTTTTCCTAATCTGGCTTGCCACATTGTTCACATGGTTCACACAAGACTCCCAAAGCAAGCGCTCTGCTCAGAACTTCTACATGGCAAGCGAGCTCAAGGTGGGCAGACGAACCATTTCAAGTACACCGTCAAAGCTTCCTTGATAAAATGCAACATCCCCACTGATACCTGGGAGTCCCTGGCCAAAGTCCACTCTAAGTAGAGGAAATGCATCCGGGGAGGGCGCTGAGCACCTCAAGTCTCATCGCTGAGCGCATGCAGAAACCAAGCAGAGGAGCATGCGGCAAACCAGTCCCACCCACCCTTTCTTTCAACGACTGGCTGTCCTACCTGTGACCAAGACTGTAATTCCCGTATTCGACTGTTTAGTCACCTAAGAACTCACCTTTCGAGTGTAAGCAACTCTTCCTCGATTTCGAGGGACTGCCTATAATGATGATGATGTGTACCTAACCTGGGTTGTGCCTGTCCTGTGCAATTTTGGATTGCCTGTTTAGAAAGACATTTACCCTGCATCTAAATTATGCTGTACTTGCCCTGTGAGTGTTTGATGGGACAGTGTAGAGGGAGATTCACTCTGTATCGAACCCATGCTGTGCTTGCACTGGGAGTGTTTGATGGGACAGTGCAGAGGGAGCTTCACTCTGTATCTAACCCCTGCTGTACCTGCCCTGGGAGTGTTGGATTGGTGAATGTAGAGGGAGCTTTAATCCGGATCTAACACGTGCTGTACCTGCCCTGGGAGTGTTTGATAGGTCACTGTAGAGGGAGCTTTACTCTCTATCTAACATGTGCTGTACCTGCCACCAGTACGCTTGCGGCCTTCTGTAAGAGATCAGCACCAGACGGACTGGAGTGCATCATCGCCTCCAGCAACCAACTGTTAATTTGATTTAAGTTTACAGTCCAAAGTTTAATTGGTTTATTTTGTGTCTCCTCCCACCTTTAATCAGGGGGCTTTTTATTTACAGATTAACAACAAAATACTTGTGCTGTACCTGCCCTGGGATTGTTTCTTGGGACAGTGCAGAGTGAGCTTTATTCTGTATCTAACCCGTGCTGTAAATGCCCTGGGAATACCTGGTGGGACAGTGTAGCTGGATCCTTACTGTGTATTTAATATGTACTGTACCTGCCCTGGGAGTGTTTGATGAGTCAGCGTACAGCAAGCTTTAAATTGTAACTAACCCGTGCTGTACCTGCCCTGGGATTGTTTAGGACAGTACAGAGGGAGCTTTACTCTGTATATAACCCTTGCAGCATCTGTCCCACTGCTGCACCGATTGAACATGGTCTTATGTACCCAGCGTGCCCCGCGGAGAAGAAAGTGCCGCATCCAGACTACAGGAGCTCAGTGCGCAGGCGCGGGCACTGGCTGTGTTTGGAGCATGCGCGAGGATTGTAATGGCGGAGAAGATATGTTTTGAGAAGGCTCCTCAGAAGTGTACTTATCAGCGGGACAGAGCGGAGTAAGGGACCAGCGGGGAGGTGGGGAGGCTTCACAAACAACCGGTGCCCGCCGCAAGCCCGGAATAATAACCGGAATATCGGCGGTTGCAGCTTCGGGGCTTTCTCCCGTCACAGGCCCAGGATAATGGCGGCCATCTTCGTACAGGAAGGCAGGTTCAGCGCTCCTCCATTTTGATTCAGTGAGTAGCATCGCGCATGCGCGGCCATCTTGGTGCAGGAACAAAGTGATGTCAGTGTCTGGAACTGAACCCAGCCAGAGTCAGTACCTTCAGGGGAGGGGAACCAGTGAGTGTAGAACTGAACCCAGCCAGAGTCAGTACCTTCAGGGGAGGGGAACCAGTGAGTGTAGAACTGAACCCAGCCAGAGTCAGTACCTTCAGGGGAGGGGAACCAGTGAGTGTAGAACTGAACCCAGCCAGAGTCAGTACCTTCAGGGGAGGGGAACCAGTGAGTGTAGAACTGAACCCAGCCAGAGTCAGTACCTTCAGGGGAGGGGAACCAGTGAGTGTAGAACTGAACCCAGCCAGAGTCAGTACCTTCAGGGGAGGGGAACCAGTGAGTGTAGAACTGAACCCAGCCAGAGTCAGTACCTTCAGGGGAGGGGAACCAGTGAGTGTAGAACTGAACCCTGCCAGAGTCAGTACCTTCAGGGGAGGGGAACCAGTGAGTGCAGAACTGAACCCAGCCAGAGTCAGTACCTTCAGGGGAGGGGAACCAGTGAGTGCAGAACTGAACCCAGCCAGAGTCAGTACCTTCAGGGGAGGGGAACCAGTGAGTGTAGAACTGAACCCAGCCAGAGTCAGTACCTTCAGGGGAGGAGAACTACTGAGTATAGAACTGAACCCAGCCAGAGTCAGTACCTTCAGGGGAGGGGAACTACTGAGTATAGAACTGAACCCAGCCAGAGTCAGTACCTTCAGGGGAGGGGAACCAGTGAGTGTAGAACTGAACCCAGCCAGAGTCAGTACCTTCAGGGACCAGTGATTGATTGGTGCCGCGGCCCCGCCCCCCCGCCACTGATTGGTGCGGAGCAGCGCGCTGTGTGGGCTGGTGCCCCGCGCCGCCTCGCCATTGGCTGCGGGCTGAGTGTTGCGGGCGGGCGGTTGGGGAGTTTGGTGGTGGGCTCCGCTCGCAGCCTTTGAGCTCGGGGCCCAGGTGAGGCGAGGCGGAGTTGTGCGCAGGCGCGGGGCCAGCCTATTGTGGGAGATTAGCTGCGGACGGACGATGTTTTGCCCCACGCGGAGGATGGATGAGCAGCCCGGGCAGCGCGCTCAGCCTCCCTGAGGACTCACCTTCTCATGGACACGTGCGGGCGGTGAGATTTGGCCGCCGAGTCGGCGGGTGGCGGCTGTGGAGCACCTTCGGGTGGGGACGGGCCTTGGTTACTGTCGGGGTTTGCCGGGAGTTCGTCCGCCATCTTTGGGCAGCACGGGGCCACCTGCCACGGGGGGCGGGGCTTCCTCAACGTCACAATACTTTCAATTGTCCCGCTGCAGGGCAGGGAGCATGCGCGGCGGCCATCTTACTGCAGGGAGCAGGTGCAGGATGGGGACCAGTGACATGAATACATGAGAACATCAGAAATAGGAGATGAGTCGGCCCTTTGGCCCCTCGAGCCGGCTACCATTCAATAAGATGATGGTTGCAGCATCTGGGGTGGTTCTCCTTGGAGCAGTGAAGGTGCAGGGCAGGTTTAACAGAGATGCTCACAATCAGGAAGGCTTTAGATTGAGTCAGGGAACAGAGTGGTTCTGCTCACACAATCAGAGAATGGTTACAGCACGGAAGGCCGTTCGGCCCATCGAACCCTTGCCTGCTCCCAGCTAGTCCCACTGCCTGCCCTTCCCCCAGCCCTGCAAATGTTTTCTTTCAGATACTTATCCAACTTTTTTTTTTGAAAGCTGTGATTGAGTCTTCCTCCACCATCCTTTCAGGCCGTGCTTTCCGGATCCTAACCACTCGCTGCGTAAAATAGATTTTCTGATGTCACCTTTGGTTCTTTTGCCATTCACCTTAAATCCATCTCCTCTGATTCTCTACCCTGCTGCCAGTGGGAACAGTATCTCTCTATCTACTCTGTCCACACCCCTCATGATTTTGAACACTTCTATCAATTCTCCTCTCAACCCTCTCTGCTCTAAGGAGAACAACCCCAGCTTCTCCAGTCAATCCACGGAACTGAAGTCCCTCATCTCGTGAATCATTCTTGTCAATCTTTTCTGCACCCTCTCTCAGGCCTTCACATCCTAATGTGCGATGCCCAGAATTGGACACAATGCTCCAGTTGAGGCCGAACCAGTGTTTTACAAAGGTTCATCATAACCTCCTTGCTTTTGTACTCTGTGATGCCCAGCTACCTGTAAGCTTTTTTAACTGCTTTCCCAACCTGTCCTGTCACCTTCAGTGATTTGTCCACATATACCCGCAGGTCTCACTGTTCATGCACCGCCTTTCGGATTGTACCCTTCAGTTTATATTGTCTATCCTTATTTATTTCATCATGCTTCTCTAATTTTATTTCTTCACTCAGGTTCACGGTCTTGTTTTATTTCTTCCTCCAAGCCCCTCAACTTAATCTGGCAGTGTAATGTTGGCGAGTAGTGATTGATTGCCCTGGGAACCAACAGGAAGGGAGGTCAGAGGCCGGAGTGCCCAGGGAGCAGCGAGTTCTGCAACCAATCGCGGTGCTTGAGGGGTGGATCCTGAGTCGGCCTGTCGGGTGAGTCTGTGTGAATCCCTGTTAAACAATTTATCTTTTAAAAGTTAAATCAAGATTTCTTTTGTTAACAAAACAATGTAACATTGCTCAGTTTTTTGTTTTCCTGGAGCTCCTATTATGAGTTTCAGACACTTCAGTGCCAAGTTAATCAGGTGTTTAAATGTCATTCATTTTCCTCTTTCCATGACGCTGTTAGTTAAAGGGACAGAGATTGATTTCCCCGCATTATGCATTCGTAGTATTTAAAGTAACATCCTTCCTGTTGTTGGTGAGTTACATTCTGTGCTGGGCGAGATGGCTGGTGTTATCAGCCTTTAAAATACGCATTCTCTTGTTCAAATCTCTCCAGGGTCTCACCCTTCCCTATCTCTGTAACCTCCTCCAGCCCACCAACCCTCTTTGGAACAAAGGAGGCTGAGGGGAGATCTTAATGAGGTGTATAAAATTATGAGCGGCCTAGATAGAGTGGAGAGGAAGGATCTATTTCCCTTCACAGAGGGGTCAGCAACCAGCAGAACTTTTTAGCCAGTACGCAGCAAGCCCAAAAAGAGAGGGGGAAGTTCTGGACTTAGTATTGGGGACTGAAGCTGGGTAAGTGGAAGGGGTATCGATGGGACAGCATTTTGGTGCTAGTGATCATAATTCAGTTTGATTTAGGGTAGTTATGGAAAAGGACAAAGACAGACCAGGAATAAAAGTTCTCAATTGGGGAAAAGCCAATTTTACTAAGCTGAGATGTGATTTAGCCAAAGTGGACTGGAAGCAGCTATATGAGTTGGTGAGAGATTGGGAAACGTTGGTGTTCAGAGGGACCTTGGTGTCCTTGTACACGTATCACTGAAAGTTAATATGTAGGTACAGCAAGCAACGAAGAAAGCAAATGGTATGTTGGCCTTTATTACAAGAGGATTTGAGTACAAGAGTAAAGACGTCTTACTGCAATTATATAGGGTCCTGGTGAGACTGCTGCTGGAGTATTGTGTACAGTTTTGGCTGCTTACCTAAGGAAGGATGTACTTGCTGTTAAGGATGGCAACGAAGGTTCACCAAACTGAATTCCTGGGATGGGAGGATTGTCCTATGAGGAGAGATTGAGTAGACTAGGCATGTATTTTCTAGAGTTTAGAAGAATGAGAGATGATCTCATTGAAACAGACAAAATTCTTACAAGGCGTGACAGGA
This sequence comes from Pristiophorus japonicus, assembly GCF_044704955.1. Lineage (NCBI taxonomy): Eukaryota > Metazoa > Chordata > Chondrichthyes > Pristiophoridae > Pristiophorus > Pristiophorus japonicus. The sequence goes on from NC_091999.1 coordinate 50,714,665, forward strand.
TAGATGCAGGGAGGATGTTTCCTCTGGCTGAGGAGTCTAGAACCAGGGGTCACAGTCTCAAAATAAGGGGTTGGCCATTTAGGACTGAGATGAGCAGAAACTTATTCACTCATTAATCTTTGTAATTCTCTACCCCAGAGGGCTGTGGAGGCTCTGTCTTTGAGCATATTTAAGACAGAGATCGATAGATTTTTGTAAATTAAGGTAATCAAGGGATATGGAATAGTGCAGGAAAGTGAAGTTGAGGTAGAAGATCAGCCATGACCTCATTGAATGGCAGAGCAGGCTCGAGGGGCCGAATGGCTTACTCCTGCTCTGAAATCTTATGTTCTTTTGTTGAAGTTAAATCAGTCTCAGAGCAGTGGGAGGCATTCAATGAAGAGATAATGAGGGTTCAGAGGAAGTATGTTACCTTAAAGAAAAAGGGTGGGACTAATAAATCTAGAGTCCCCTGGATATCAACATAAGAAATAGCGGCAGGAGGAGGCCATAATGTCCCTCGAGCCTGCACGGCCATTCAATAAGATCATGGCTGATCATCGCCCTCAACGCCACTTTCCCGCCTGATCTCCATATCCCTTGATTCCCTTAATATACAAAAATCTATCTATCTCAACCTTGAATGGACTGAGCATCCACAGCCCTCTGGGGGAGAGAATGCCAAAGATTCACAACCCTCTGAGTGAAGAAATTCCTCTTCATCTCTGTCTTAAATGGCCTACCCCTTATCCTGAGACTGTGCCCCTAGTTCTTGACAGTCCAGCCAGGGGAATCAACCTGTCAGTCCCCTTCAGAACCTTGTATGCTTCAATGAGATCACCTCTCATTATTATAAATTCGAGCGTGTATAGGCCCATTCTACACACTATCTCATCATAAGACAGCCCTCTCATCCCAGGAATCTTGTGAACCTTTGTTGCACCATCTCCAAGGCAAGTGTTTCCGTCCTTAGATACGAAAACAAAACTGTGCCCAATACTCCAGGTGTGGTCTCACCAAGGCCCTGTGCAATTGTAGCAAGACCTCCTTACTCTTATACTCCAAACCCTTGCAATAAAGGACAAACCATTTCCCTTCCTTATTGCTTGCATACCTGCATGCTCACTTTCTGTGTGTCTTGCACAAGGACACCCCAAATCTCTCTGAACACCGATGTTTAAAAGTTTCTCATAATTTTAAAGATACTCTGTTCTTCTGTTGTTCCTACCAAAGTGAATAACCTCACATTTCCCTACATTATACACCATCTGCCCACTCACATAGTCTATCTATGTATATCTTGCAGACTCTTGTGTTCTCACAGCTTACTGTCCCACCTAGTTTTGTATCCTAAACAAATTTGGATACATTACACTCGGTCCCTTCATCTAGGTCATTAATCATGAAATCATAGAAATTTACAGCATGGCAGGAGACCATTTCAGCCCACCGTGTCCGTGCCGGCCGACAAACAGCTATCCAGCCTAATCCCACTCTCCAGCTCTCGGTCCGTAGCCCTGTCGGTGATGACACTTGAAGTGCACATCCGAGTATTTTTCAAATGTGCTGAGTGTTTCTGCCTCTACCACCCTTTCAGGCAGTGAGTTCCAGACCCCCACAAACCTCTGGGTGAAGAAAATTCCCTTCGTATCTCCTCTGAACCAATTACTTTAAATCTGTGCCCCCTTGTTGTTGATCCCTCTGCCAAGGGAAACAGGTCCTTCCTATCCACTCTATCCAGGCCCCTCATAATTTAATACACTTTCATCAGGTCTCCCCTCAGTGTCCTCTGATCCAAAGAAAATTGACTCTGCATCTCCAATCTTTCCTCACAGCCAAAATTCTCCAGTCCAGGCAACATTCTTGTAAATCTCCTCTGTACCCTTTTCAGTACAATCACATCTTTCCTGTAATGTGGTGACCAGAACTGCACACAGTATTCCAATTGCGGCCTAACCAGTTCAAGCATAACCTCCGAGCTCTTGTATTCCATGCCTTGACTAATAAAGGCAAGTATTCCATATGCCTTCTTAACCACCTTATCTACCTGGCCTGCCACTTTCAGGGATCTGTGGACCTACACTCCAAGGTCCCTTTGTTCCTCTACAATTTTCAGTGTTGTAGCATTTAATGTATATTCCCTTGCCTTGTTAGACCTCCCCAAATGTATTACCTCACACTTATCTGGATTAAATTCCATTTGCCACTTTACTGCCCACCTGACCAGTACATTTATAGTTTCCTGCAGTGTGCAGTTTTCTACTTAATTCTCAACCACACAGCCTATTTTAGTGTCACCTTCAAACTTCTTAATCATACCCCCAATATTGAAGTCCAAGTCATTGATATAAAACAAGGGACCCAGCACTGAGCCCTGCAGGACCCCACTGGAAACAGCCTTCCAGTCACAAAAACACCGAATGGTCCACTCCTGCAACTATTTTCTATGTTTCTATGACCCAACTTCCACAGCTCTCTGAGGCAGCAAATTCCACAGATTTACAACCCTTTGAGAGAAGACATTCCTCCTCATCTCAGTTTTAAATGGGTGGCCCCTTATTCTAAGATTATGCCCTCTAGTTCGAGTCTCCCCCATCAGTGGAAACATCCTCTCTGCATCCACCTTGTCCCGCCCCCTCATAATCTTATACGTTTCGATAAGATCACCTCTCATTCTTCTGAATTCCAATGGATAGAGGCCCAAACTACTCAACCTTTCCTCATAAGTCATCCCCCTCATCCCCAAAACCTTCTCTGAACTGCTTCCAAAGCAAGTATATCCTTTCATAAAGATGGATCAGGAAGGCCAAGATTCCGTTCGCCTTCCTGATCACTTGCTGTACCTGCATACTATCCTTTTGTGTTTCATGCACAAGTACCCCCAGGTCCCGCTGTACTGCAGCACTTTGCAATCTTTCTCAATTTAAATAATAACTTGCTCTTTGATTTTTTTTCTGTCAAAGTGCATGACCTCACACTTTCTAATATTAGACTCCATCTGCCAAATTTTTTCCCATTCACTTAGCCTATCTATGTCCTTTTGCAGATTTTATGTGTCCTCACACATTGCTTTTCCTCCCATCTTTGTATCGGCAGCAAACTTGGCAACATGACATTCAGTCCCTTCTTCCAAGTCCTTTAATATAGAATGTAAATAGTTGGGGTCCCAGCACTGAGCCCTGCAGCACCCCACTAGTTACTGGTTGCCAACCAGAGAATGCACCATTTATCCGACTCTCTGTTTTCTGTTAGTTAGCCAATCCTTTATCCTTGCTGATATATTACCCCCAACCCTGTGAACTTTTATCTTGTGCAGTAACCTTTTACGTGGCACCTTGTCAAATGCCTTCTGGAAGTCCAAATACACCACACTCACTGGTTCCCCTTTATCCACCCTGTTTGTTACATCCTCAAAGAATTCCAGCAAATTTGTCAAACATGCCTTCCCCTTCATAAATCCATGCTGACTCTGCCTGACCGAATTTTGCTTTTCCAAATATCCTGCTACTGCTTCTTTAATAATGGACTCCAACATTTTCCCAACCACAGAAGTGAGGCTAACTGGTCTATAGTTTCCTGCTATTTTTCTGCCTCCTTTTTTAAATAAGGACGTTACATTTGCAGTTTTCCAATCGCTGGGACCTCCCCAGAATCCAGGGAATTTTGGTAAATTACAACCAATGCATCCACTATCCCTGCTGCGACTTCTCTTAAGACCCGAGGATGCAAGCCATCAGCTCCAGGGGATTTATCCACCTTTAGTCCCATTATCTTACTGAGTACCACCTTCTTAGTGATTGTGTTAAGTTCCTCCCCTCTGTTGCTCCTTGACTGTCCACTGTTGGGATATTGTTAGTGTCCTCGACCATAAAGACTGATAGAAAATATTTGTTCAGAGTTTCTGCCATCTCCATGTTCCCCATTACTAATTCCCCGGTCTCGTCCTCGAAGGGACCAACATTTACTTTAGCCACTCTTTTCCATTTTATATACCTATAGAAACTCTTGCTATCTGTTTTTATATTTTGTGCTAGTTTACTTTCATAGTCTATCTTCCCTTTCTTAATCATTTTTTTCAGTCATTCTCTGCTGGCTTTTAAAAGCTTCCCAGTCTTCTGTCCTCCCACTAGTTTTGACCACTTTGTATGCCCTTGTTTTTAATTGGATACCGTCCTTTATTTCTTTAGTTAGCCACGGATGCTATCTTTTCTTTTACACCCTTTCCTCCTCACTGGAATATATTTTTCTTGAGAGTTATGCAATATCTCCTTAAATGTACACCACTGTTCATCAACCGTCCTGCACTTTAATTTATTTTCCCAGTCCACTTTACCCAACTCTGCCCTCATACCTACATAGTCTCCTTTATTTAAGATTAGTACGCTGGTTAGAGATCCAACTTTCTCACCCACCATCTGAATTTCAAATTCAGATCATGCTATGATCACTCATTCCAAGGGATCCTTTACTTGGAGATTGTTAATTAATCCTGTCTCATTACACAGGACCAGATCTAAGATGGCCTGCCCCCTGGTTGGTTCCATTACATACTGCTGAAGGAACCCATCCCTTATGCACTCTATGAACTCCTCCTCAAGGCTACCCTGACCAATTTGGTTTGTCCAATCAATATGGAGGTTAAAATCACCCATGATTATTGCTGTTCCCTTTTCACAAGCCCCCACTATTTCCTGGTTTATGCGCTGACCAACAGAGTAGCTCTTGTTAGGGGGCCTATCGACTACACCCACCAGTGACTTTTTCCGCTTATTGTTCCTTATCTCCACCCAAACTGTTTCAACATCCTGATCATTTGAGCCAATATCGTTTCTTCCTATTGCAGTGATTCCATCCTTTATCAATAGAGCTACTCCACCTCCTTTTCTTTTCTGTCTGTCCTTCCGGATTGTCCAGTACCGCTGAATATTTAATTCACCAATTGCTCACCTTGCAACCACGTCTCTGTAATGCCTATCAGATCGTACCCATTTGTATCTTTGTGCCGTCAACTCATTTATTTTGTTACAAATGCTTCGTGCATTTAGACAAAGTGCCTTGTTTTTTTACACTTTTTTCCTGCTTGTTTCCTCTCTCCTTCAAACTCACTTTCTTTCTTTTTGCTTTCTAATTCCAGCTTTACTCCCCTTCCTACTGACTCTATTTTCAGGTTCCCATCCCCCTGCCAAGCTAGTTTAACCCCTCCCCAACAGCACTAGCAAACCCCCCGCGAGGTTATTGGTCCCGACTCTGTTGAGGTGCAACCCATCTGGTTTGTCCATGTCCCACCTCCCCCAGAAGTGGTCTCAGTGCCTCAGGAAACTAACACCCTCCCGCCTGCACCATCTCTCCAGCCAGGCATTCATCTGCTCTATCCTCCTGTTTCTGTACTCACTAGCTCGTGACATTGGGAGGAATCCGGAGATTACTACCTTTGAGGTCCTGCTTTTTAATCTCTCTCCTAGCTCCCTAAACTTTGCCTGCTGGAGAGGAGAGGGAGGGGAAACAGTGAGTGTGGAATTGAACACAGCCAGAGTTAGCGCTTTAAGGGACAGGGCAGATGGGAGGGAGGGGAACCACTGAGTAGACCACTGAACCCAGGCAGAGTCAGCACCATCAGATGAGGAGATGGAGGGGAACCAGTGAATGTAGAACTGATCCCAGGCAGAGTCAGCACCTTCAGGGGAGGGGAACCAGTGAGTGTAGAACTGAACCCAGCCAGAGTCAGCACCTTCAGGGGAGGGGAACCAGTGAGTGTAGAACTGGAAACAGCCAGTGTTGGCATCTTGAAGGGATGAGAGGGGAACCAGTGACCGTCGAACTGATTCCAGCCCGAGACAGCACCTGAAGGGGCGGGGAGCGAGGGGAACCAGTGAGTGCAGAACTGAAACCAGACAGATTCAGCATCTTCAGGGGAGGAAAGGAGAGACAGTTGAGAGAAGGTTCATGAGGGTGATTCCGGAGATGAGAGGGTTGACTTATAAGGAAATATTGAGTCGGGATAAATGGTTCATTCTCAGTTTGGCAATCAGTAACTAGTGGGTTCCCGCAGGGATCAGTGCTGGGACCCCAACTATTTACAATCTATACTAACAACTTGGAAGAAGGGACCAAGTTGCTGATGATACAAAGATGGGAGGAAATGCAATGTGTGAGGAGGACACACAAAATCTGCAAAACGACATTGACAGGCGACATGAGTTGGCAAAAATTTGGCAGATGGAGTATAATGTTGGAAAGTATGAGGTCATGCACTTTGGCAGAAAAAAAATCACAGAAGAAGTTATTATTTAAATGGAGAAAGATTGCCAAGTGCTACTGTACAGCGGGACCTGGGGGTACTTGTACATGAAACACAAAAGATCAGTATGCAGGTACAGCAAGTGATCAGGAAGGTCAATGGAATCTTGGCCTTTATTACAAAGGGGATGGAGTATAAAAGCTGGGAAGTCTTGCTGCAGTTGTACAGGGTATTGGTGAGGTCACACTTGGAATACTGCGAACAGTTTTTGTTTCTGTATTTACGAAAGGATATACTTGCTTTGGAAGCAGTTCAGAAAAGGTTCACAAAGTTGATTCTGGAGATGAGGGGGTTGACTTATGAGGAAAGGTTGAATATGTTGGGCCTCTACTCATTGGAATTCAGAAGATAGAAAAGTGATCTTATCGAAATATATAAGATTATGAGGGGGCGTGACAAGGTGGATGCAGAGAGGATGTTTCACTGATGGGGGAGACTCGAACTAGAGGGCATAATCTTAGAATAAGGGGCCTCCATTTAAAACTGAGATGAGGAGAAATTTCTTCTGAGGGTTGTGGATGTGTGGAATTCACTGCCTCAGAGAGCAGTGGAAGCTGGGACATTGTATAAATTTAAGACAAAAATAGACACTTTCTCAAACGATAAGGGGTTATGGGGAGCGAGCAGGGAAGGGGACCTGAGTCCATGATCGGATCAGCCACGATCGTATTAAATGGCAGAGCAGGTTCGAGGGGCCGCATGGCCTACTGCTGCTCCGATATCGTATGTTAACCAGTGAGTGCAGAACTGAACAAAGCCAGAGTCAGTGCTTTCAGGGAGGAGGCACAGAGGTTTAGGGAGGGAGTTCAGAGCTTGGGGCCTCGGCAACAGAAGACAAGGCCACCAATGGTTGGGCGATTATAATCAGGGTTGCTCAGGAGGCAGAATTAGAGGAGAGCAGACATCTCTGGGGGTTGTGGGGCTGGTGGAGATTACAGAGATAGGGAGGGGCGAGGCCATGGAGGGGTTTGTAAACAAGGATGATAATTTTGAAATCGAAGCGTTGCTTAACCGGGAGCCAATGTAGGTCAGTGAGCACAGGGGGTGATGGGTGAACGAGACTTGGTGCGAGTTAGGACACGGGCAGCCGAGTTTTGGATTAGGTGAAGATTACGTGGGGTAGAATGTGGGAGTCCAGCCAGGAGTGTGTTGGAATAGTCAAGTCTTGAGGTAACCGAGGAATGGACGAGGGTTTCAGCAGAGGGTGAGCTGAGGCAGGGATGGAGACGGACGATATTACACAGGTGGAAATAGGCGGTCTTGGTTTTCTGGGGATATGTGGTCGCAGCATTCTGGATAAGATCATCCGCCATTTTCATAGAATGAAAGCGCAGGAGACCATTCGGCCCATCGTGCCTGTGCTGGCTCTATGGTAGAGCTATCCAGTTAGTTCCACTCCCCTGCTCTTTCCCCATAGCTCTGCAAATATTGTCCCTTTAGTATTTATCCAGTTCACTTTTGAAAGCCACTATTGAATCTGCTTCCACCACCCTATCAGGCAGTGCATTCCAGATTGCAACAACTCGCTGCTTATACAATGGTTCCTCATGTCGCCTCTGCTTCTTTTGCCAATCACCTGAACTCTGTGTCCTCTGGTTACCGACCCTTCTGCCACTGGAAAGTGTTTCTCCTTATTTAATCTATTAAAACCGTTCATGATTTTGAACGCTCTATCAAATCTCCTTAACCTTTTCTGTTCCAAGGAGAATTACCGCAGCTTCTCCAGTATCTCCACATAACTGAAGTCCCTCCTCCTTCGTACCATTCCAGTAAATCTCTTCTGGTCCCTCTCTAAGGTGCAGATACCCTTCTGAAAGTGTGGTGCCCAGAATTGAGCACAATGTGTCAGCTGAGGCCTAACCAATATTTATAAAGGTTGAGCAGAACTAAACATCAAATGCTGCTATTTGTGTGATGGGGTTCAGACGGGCGAGGTTTATCCAGTCAGTTGGATGTGAGCTGAAACATGTGCACTTGGAGCGGGGAGCCAGGGAAACGCTGTGTAACCGGGCACAGACACTCTGCACAGCCCACACATCACTTGTTTCCCACTTGGCCCAGAAGGATGTATTAAATGCAACAATTCATTTGATTTGACTTTAAATAGTTTTGTTTATAAATTTAATTATGCTTCTCTAATTTTATTTCTTATATCAGATTCACGACCCCATTTTATTTCTTCCTCTGAACCCCTCAACTTAATCTGGCAGTGTAATGTTGGCGAGTGGTGATTGATTGTCATGGGAACCAACAGGAAGAGAGGTCAGAGTCCGGAGAGCCCAGGGAGCAGCATGTTCTGCAACCAATCGCGGTGCTTGAGGGATGGATCCTGAGTCAGCCTATCAGGTGAGTCTGTGTGAACCCATGTTAAACTATTCATCTTTTAAAGTTAAATCGAGATTTCTTTTGTCAGCAAAACAGTTTAACATTTGTCAGTATTTCGTTTCCCTGGAGTTCCTATAATGAGTTTCAGACACTTCAGTGCCAAGTGGACCAGGTGTTTAAAGGTGATTCATTTCCCTCATGTCGCTGTTAGTTAAAGATACAGAGATTGATTTCCCTCCATTATGCATCTTTTGTAAGTAAACAAAAATCCTTTCTGTTAGCAGTGAGTCACATTCTGCACTGGGGGAGTCGGCTGGTGGCTTCAGGCTTTAAAATTCTCATCCTCTTGTTCAAATCCCTCCAAGGCCTCGCCCCTCCCTATCTCTGTAACCTCCTCCAGCCCTCCAATCCTCTTATTAAGGAGAAACAATTTTCAGTGTCAGAAAGTTCAGTAACCAGAGGCACAGATTGAATGTGATTGGCAAATGAACCAGATGCTACATGAGGGGACTAATGAAGCAGCGAGATGTTCTGGCCTGGAACGCACTGCCTGTTCGGGTGCTGGAAGCAGATTCACTTGTAACTTTAGAAAGAGATAAACCTGAGTTGATAAAATTTTCAGCGTTATGGGGCAAGAGTAGAACAGGAGTCCCCTGAGTGCATCTCGCTTGCTCACCGGTTTTCAGTTCTGGATACTGCTGGTTTCTCTGGGGAGTGCAGCCAAAGCCATGTCCACGACACCGTGGGTGGCTCAGCTGCACAGGGTGGGGAGGAAGAAGAGTGGAAGAGCAATAGTGGGAGTGGATTTGATAGTTAGGGGAACAAACAAGCGCTTCTGCAGGCACAGGCATGATTCCAGGATGGTATGTTGCCTGCCTGGTGCCAGGGTCAAGGATGTCACTGAGTGGCTGCAGGACATTGTTGAGGGGGGAGGATGAACATCCAGAGGTTGTGGTCCATATCGGGACCAATGACATCGGTAGAAAGAGGGATGAGATCCTGCAGGCAGATTTTAGGGAGCTAGGAAAGAGATTAAAAAACAGGACCTCAAAGGTAGTAATGTCCAGATTACTCCCGGTGCCACATGCTTGTGAGTACAGAAATAAGAGGATAGAGCAGATGAATGCATGGCTGGAGTTTGGTGCAGGAGGGAGGGCTTTACAAACCTGAGGCATTGGGAGCGTTTCTGGGGGAGGTGGGACCAGTACAAGCCGGACAGGTTGCACCTCAACAGGACCGGACAATATCCTCACTGGATAGAGAGAGGGGACAGTATGGATAGAGAGAGGGAACGGTATGGATGGATAGAGAGAGATGGGAAAGTATGGATAGAGAGGGGGGACAGTATGGATAGAGAGAGGTGTTAGATCTCTTAATTTCCAATGAAATACGAACTCCGATGGTAGTTTTAACTTTTTAATCTCGGCAGAGAGCAACAAACTGCGGGCTGATTGCCAGTTTCTTTGTCTTACTGAGACACATGGTCAAAAATGGCTGTACTTTATACCTGGATCAATTTACAGAAAAAAACTCGCCTTCTTTGACCTTATTGGCTCAATTGAAAGTCTTTTAACGTTTTATTGGCTCGCTACCCAAGGTCTGAAAATGTCATGTTGATTGATGAGTTAATGCAACATGCTGAGCAGCACGTAGTAGCTTTGACTTGGGGGTCTGTAAATTTTCAAAGCCTGTCTAAATGAGCCTGTTTGAATAGTCTATCAATCCTCCCTTTGATTCTTTCACAAACTGAATCATAAAACTTCAGGTATCACTGGTTAAACATTCTACAAAATAATTTCATACATGTTAATAGAGTTTCCTTCCAAAATTTGTTAATGTGTTTCGCCACATGGTCAGACTAGTAGCTTCCACACAAATTTACACCAACCCGAGTTCCATCGTGGCCACAATGGAAGTATGGTTTTAATACATTAATGAACCTTATTCCAATTTAATCCAAATCAATATCTTAATTCAACCAGTAAACCACCTTTCCTTAAGCATAACATACTCCTGTGCCACGTACAGACGGTCTGCTGGGACCTGCAAGGTGCCTCACCTGCGGGACAGCAGCTACAGCCGCCTGGTCGCAACAACATTTAATCAACATAAACAAACAATATAAAAGTAAAACAATTACAACAAATAGAATTAAACCTTCCACCAATGAAGTTCCTATTGAACCTAGCCATTCAGTGGCTCCACTCCACAAAGTGAATGATGGGGGTTGCTTAAGTTTTTCTACCTCCTTTTGGATATGCTCCACTAAGTGGGTAATTTCTTCGGAGCTATCTGGGATATATGTGCAACACTCAGTTCCGAGTAGGGTGCAAGTACCTCCCTTTTCAGCCAGGATATAGTCAAGGGCCAGTCTGTTCTGTAGGGCTACTGTGCGGATTGCTACCAATTCTGCATTGATTTTAACTAGGGCCTCTGAGGTATCATTGGCTACCCATTCCACAACGGATGTCATGTTAATGAATTCCCTTGCCAGTTTGGCGGTCCCATACCCAGGGATCAGAATGGCAAAGAACCTCTCTGTTTCTGTGATAGCTCTCTTAGGACGGTGTAAATGGTCTGACAGTGACTTTATATGATACATGTAAGGCACAATGTCGGCTAAATAGCAGGATCCCATCCAATTCTGGGGCAGCCAAGGGTAGGCCTTGTGGCCAGACACCCAATAGGTGCCATTATACGCAATGAATGTGAGCTGTTTCTTTGTCAGCAACACTCCGGGGCCTGTCCAGGCTTTTCCATCTGTTTTATTCAGAATCCCCGTTACGTTAAAAATTCCCACATCGGTCCAGTTTGGACGGTTCCGTGGCTTGATTATATTATAATTCCGGGAGCAGTTACTATACCCCATATTTTGGCCTCCTTTGATGTTTCTAATCAGACAGACCGATTTCCCCGGTCTTCCGATTCCCATTGTATTAGTGATAACAAAAAATGGGGGCCGTTTGGAATTATTGTACCACGGTTGGTATCCCCCTTCAAAGGTAGTCAAATTGTAACCTGCTGACTTCCATTTACGTGCCCAGTTTTCCGTATCCTGAAACGCATTGCCTGTTTTATTATCCACTCAGCCATTTCCGAGATATTCAAGGGAACTGGCCTCAAGGGAATCCCTCCCTTTGAGTGAATAGGAATATGCGTACACACCCAACAACTCGAAATGTTACCTTGTTTGGCATAAATGTATGACATATATAAAAAGGTATTTACATGTAATTCCCTTGCTTACCCTACTATTTCCCTTTGGTGCAGAGGGTCGGCTAGTAAGAAGTAGGCCTATGCCTATAATACCTACAATCAATAATACAGTAAATTTATACATTTTCGCAAAAAGTAATTGTCCTTATTAGATTTCAGCTTCAGTTACAGGTGCTCGTTTAACGTGCGAAGCGAGGATCCAGGCTTTCTTTCCTTGGACTTTAACCGCTGCCTGGGTGGTCAATAACACTTGATAAGGTCCCTCCCACTTGGCACCCAAAGGTTCTTTATGCAATTTTTTTACATACACCCAGACTCCCGGGATGATGTCATGTCCTCCTTCGGGTGGATTACCCCAAGCTGCCGATACCTGTCGGGAAACAGAACTAATAGCATTGGTTAAGTTCTGACAGTATGATAAGAAAGTGTCACTCATTAAGTGAACATCAGCTTTCCGTAAATCGATAGTTCCTGGCAGCGACATGGGTCTTCCTGTTATAATTTCAAATGGGCTTAGACCTGTAGTTCTGCTCGGGGTTGCCCTAATGCTGCATAGCACTATTGGTAGTGCCTGGGGCCATGGTGTTCCTTCTTGGTGATTTGTGCTTTGTCGATGCTGGCTTTATGTCCTTTCAGCCGAAGGTGATCCAGCAAAGCTCGTAAATCTTGTTCATGCTGTTCTTCTGTGTTTGAATCGAGCAGGATATCGTCTACATATTGTTGGGGTAAGCATGTTAATTCCGCCCCTGTGTCTAAAAGACAGTCCACATCCTTATCGCCCACCCTCACAGTTATATATAGTCCATCTCCTCTCTGTTGTAATAGTGCGAGGACGGGGGCCAGGGTGGGCTCTAATTGTTTTTTGCTATCCCAAGTAACTCCTTCTGTTGTTGTATTGTCAGTCGCTTAAATGCTTCTATGAGGTCGTTATCTTGTGACAAGCCTGGCTTGTTGGCTGAATTGCGTCCTCTTCCCCAGCCACGACCTTTCTGTTTTGCCCTGCACGTCTTGGCCCAGTGACCTTCTTTCCCACAATAACGACATTTTCCGGGTAATTTTCCAAATGACTGTTTATCGGAATCCTGGGATTTCCATCCCATAGCCTGTACAGCTCGGACTTGAGCTCCCATATCCCTATCTAATTGGTTACATCGATCCACCAATGCTGCAAAGGTAGTTCCTCTACCTTCCCAGTCCGGTAACACTACCTTAAGCATTTTGGACAGTTCTGGCTTTAGACCTGCCACGAAAGCTGCTTTCAGCGGTCCAAACACTTGTTCATCCATTTCCTCATCCGTATTATTCATACCCGAATGTTCTAGCCACATGCATCTAAACCGCTCATCATACTCCAGGACCTCCTCTGTTCATTTCTGTTGGCAAACTGCAATTTTTCCCCCGTCTGTCTTAGCTGGACTGAAGGCTTGCAGCCAGTGTTTAATCGCCTCCCATCCTGCATCTAATTCGTGCTCATTCTGCCCCAAAGCTTCATCTACCTTGTCGTGCAATTTTCTTCCCTGTGTTTTTGGCACCATTATGGTCAAAATTTGCACTCCGTCCCAGGGATGAAGTTGATATATATTTCGTAAGCGGTCCAATTGGTCCCACGTTTTTACTCCCTCTTTCTTTGGATTGGCCAATTCCTTGGACCATTTATCAATTTTCTCTGGGCCTGCCGGATCATGAACTAAGTATTCTTCGTACACCCTTCTCTTTGTTTTTTTTGTTCCGCCCTCATCCGCAGTCTCTTCTGATTTGACTACAACTCATCTTTTTTTAAACGGGGCAAAGCGCACCCCTAATTCTTCATCATCCTCCGACACTGTATTGTCGGAGAATTCAGAAACCGTATCTATTCCTCGGTCGTGTCTTCGAGTTTGCGCTTTTAATTTATCCAAACATGGGTACCCTGGGAATTGATCAATACATTTTCCTTTTCCTATTACTGTCTCTTGACCTAATGATTTTTTCCATTCTTTAATTTCACCTTTAAGATCTTTAACTTCCGCTTCCAGCTTTTCAAGTTCAAGCTTTTTCTGTCGCAGCTGTGCACAAACAGCTTGTAATTGATCCTTTGTACTGGTCAGTTCTCGATCATTTTGGGAACACATTATAATTTCATTCCGGTTTCGAATCTAGCCCATAACCGCTAGGGACCATCTAGTTCACTCTTTATTTTTCATACGGATCGTTTTTCCCCAGACCCTTTTAATCTCGTCCAAGGACCATCGTCCTTTGGAGGTTCCGTACTTTTGTTCAAACTTAATACAGGTTTTAGATAAGTTGAATTGTTGCTCGATGTATTCTTTCAACTGTTCGAGAATTAAATCGAGCGAAACTTGAGGTGGTGCCTGCCCACATTTAACAGTTGTAGGCAATTCTTTGCCCTTTTCTCCTGCTGCCATTTCTTTACTGAGTCCTTTACTGGGGTCTCGAGTCGTAGGCCTGCTAGCCGATCAATAGGTCGGTGATTAATTAACTAACACACCGCCGAAGTTTAGATGTCTATGGGACCTCGAGCCGACTACCAACCGGAGGGTTCGAAAACCGGAGGCTTTCGGAATCGCGTAGAAGGAGAGGCGAATTTAGACTTTTGACCGAGGACTTTTTTTAAAAAAGAGGAGTCCTCACCTCAATGTAGGTCCGATGTCCAAAATTCAGTTTCTTTCCTCAGCGACCCTGCTCGCAGCGCCAAAATTGTTAGATCTCTTAATTTCCAATGAAATACGAACTCCGATGGTAGTTTTAACTTTTTAATCTTGGCAGAGAGCAACAAATTGCTGGCTGATTGCCAGTTTCTTTGTCTTACTGAGACACATGGTCTAAAATGGCTGTACTTTATACCTGGATCAATTTACAGAAAAGAACTCGCCTTCTTTGACCTTATTGGCTCAATTGAAAGTCTTTTAACGTTTTATTGGCTCGCTACCCAAGGTCTGAAAATGTCAAGTTGATTGATGAGTTAATGCAACATGCTGAGCAGCACGTAGTAGCTTTGACTTGGGGGTCTGTGAAGTTTCAAAGCCTGTCTCAATGAGCCTGTTTGAATACCCTATCAGAGGGGACAGTGTGGATAGAGAGAGGGGACAGTGTGGATAGAGAGAGGGGACAGTGTGGATAGAGAGAGGGGACAGTGTGGATAGAGAGAGGGGACAGTGTGGATAGAGAGAGGGGACAGTGTGGATAGAGAGAGGGGACAGTGTGGATAGAGAGAGGGGACAGTGTGGATAGAGAGAGGGGACAGTGTGGATAGAGAGAGGGGACAGTGTGGATAGAGAGAGGGGACAGTGTGGATAGAGAGAGGGGACAGTGTGGATAGAGTTTGGAAGGCAGAGGAAACAAAGGCTAGAAAATAGACAATAAGGGAGTTTGGCAGCGCTAAATGCCAGTGCCAGTGTGTTTCAATGAGATCAGTCTCATTTTTCTGAACTCCAGAGAGTATAGGCCCATTCTACACAAACTCTCATCATAAGACAGTCCTCTCATCACAGGAATCAATCTAGAAATCCTTCAATGCCAATGCAAGGAGTCCAGGGATTGAGGCAGATAAGCTGAGGGCACAGACAGACACGTGGGGGTATGATATTGTAACTATCAGTGTAACACGGCTAAAAGAACTGCAGGAATGGCAGCTCAACATTCCTGGTTACAGGGTTTTAAGACGAGATAGAAATGGGGATAAAAAAAGGAGAGCGTGCCGCAGTATTGATTAAAGAAACAATTCCAGCTGTGGGGAGGGATGATATGTTTGAAGGATCATCAAATGAGGCCACATGGGAGAAGTGAAGAACAAAAAAAGGGGCGATCACACTGCTGTGGATGTACTATAGACCCCCAAACAGTCAGAGGGAGATAGAAGAGCAAATATGTTGGCACATTTCTGATACGTGCAAAAATAATAGGGCAGTAATAGTCGGGGATTTCAACTACCCAAATATTAACTGGGATAGAATTAGTATGAAAGATATAGAAGGAGCAGAATTCTTAAAATGCATTCAGGAGAACGTTTTTAGCCATTACGTAGCAAGCCCAACAAGAGAGGGGGTGGTTCTGGACTTAGGTTTAATGAATGAAGTTTGGGCAGGTAGAAGGGGTATCAGTGGGAGAGTATTTTGGTGCTGGTGATCATAATTCAGTTAGATTTAGGGTCGTTATGGAAAAGGACAAAGATGGACCAGGAATAAAAGTTCTCAATTGGGGTAAAGCTAATGTTACGAAGCAGAGATGTGATTTAACCAAAGTGGACTGGAAACAGCTACTTGAAGGTAAATTAGTGTCAGAGCAGTGGGAGACATTCAAGGAGGAGATGGAGAGGGTTCAGAGCAAGTATGTTCCCTTAAGATAAAGGGTGGGACTAATAAATCTAGAGCCCCTTAGATGTCAATATTAGAATATCAGAGATAGGAGCAGGAGTAGGTCATACGTCCCCTCGAGCCTGCTCCGCCATTCAACAAGATCATCGCCCTCAACTCCACTTTCCCACCTGATCTCCATATCCCTTGATTCCCCGAGAGTCCAAAAATCTATCCATCTCAGCATTGAATAGACTGAGCATCCACAGCCCTCTGGGGCAGAGAATTCCAAAGATTCACAACCCTCTGAGTGAAGAAATTTCTCATCTCTGTCTTAAATGGCCTGCCCCTTATCTTGAGCCCCCGAGTTCTAGTCACTCCAGCCCGGGGGAATCGAGCTCTCAGCATCTACCCTGTCAATACCCTTCAGAATCTTGTATGTTTCAATGAGATCCCCTCTCATTCTTCTAAACTCCAGAGAGTATAGGTCCATTCTACACAATCTCTCATCGTAAGACAGCTCTCTCATCCCAGGAATCAATCTTGTGAACCTCCATTGAACCATCTCCAAAGCAAGTATATCTTTCCTTTGATAAGGAGACTGAAACTGCCCAGTACTCCAGGTGTCGTCTCACCAAGGCCCTGTACAATTGCAGCAATAGATCCTTACTCTTGTACTCCACCCCCTTACTGCTTGCTGTACCTGCATGCTCGCTTTCTGTGTTTCTTGCACAAGGACACCCAAATCTCTCTCAACACCAATATTTAAAGTTTCTTACCATTTAAAAGATAGTCTGTTTTTCTATTCTTCCTACCAAAGTGAATAACCTCACATTTCCCGACATTATACTCAATCTGCCACCTTACTGCCCATTCACATCGTCTATCTATATATCTTTGCACTCTTGTGTTCTACTCACAGCTTACTGTCTCACCGAGCTTTGTATCGTCAGCAAATATTACACTGGGTCCCTTTATCTAGGTCATTAATATAGATTGTAAATAGCTGAGGCCCCAGCACTGATCCTTGCTGCACCCCACGAGTTACAGCCTGCCGGAAGCCCCGCCCCTCACACACTCCAATTGGTTGGAGGACCAACCGCACATTCGGTCCTCCAGCCCCGCCCCGCTCTTCCTATTGGTGGGGAGCTGCCGTCAATCACCCGGGCAGCGTGAGCTGAGCATGTGCAGGCCCCGGGCCCAGATATAAACCGGGGAACATTCTCCCCACACCGGGGGATATATAAACCAGGGAACATTCTCCTCACACCGGGGTGGGGGGGATATAAACCGGGGAACATTCTCCCCACACCGGGGGGGGTGATATAAACAGGGGAACATTCTCCCCACACCTGGGGGGAGGGATATAAACCGGGGAACATTCTCCCCACACCGGTGGGGGGGGATATAAACCGAGGAACATTCTCCCCACACCGGGGGGGGGGATATAAACCGGGGAACATTCTCCCCACACCGGGGGGGGGGATATAAACCGGGGAACATTCTCCCCACACCGGGGGATATAAACCGGGGAACATTCTCCCCACACCAGAGGGGGGGGGGATATAAACCGGGGAACATTCTCCCTACACCGGGAGGGGGGGGGTGATATAAACCAGGGAACTTTCTCCCCACACCCGGTGAGGATATAAACCGGGGAACATTCTCCCCACACCGGGGGAGGTGGTGATATAAACCAGGGAACATTCTCCCCACACCGGGGGTGGGGGGGATATAAACCGGGGAACATTCTCCCCCTGCCTGCCGGGTCCTGGGTCCGTTCCAGCCCGAAGGAGCGGTCAGTGCATGCGCTGTGTCTGCGTCAAACTCTCGGAGCGTCTGTAAATCAACGAGAAATAGTAATGGACCAGGGAGCGTCTGTAAACGAAGGAGCAATGGTGACTGAGCAGGGAGCGCCTGTAAAGAATTCTCGAATCACAGAATTTTGCAGCACAGAATGGGGCCATTCGGCCCATCGACTGCGCCGATAATTTCGGGGAGCAATCCGGTTATCCCGCTTCCCCCGCCCTTTCCCCAAATCCCTGCAATATAATTCTGCTTCAAGTCTTTGTCCAGTTCACTTTTGAAGGCTACTATTGACTCTGTCTCCACCGCTCCGTCAGGCAGTGCATTCCAAACCCTAACCACTCCTTGTGGGAAAATGGTTTTCCTCATGTGACCTCTGTTTTTGCCAATCGCCTCAAATCTGTGCCCTCTGGTTATCAGTGTTAGAAACAGTTTCTCTATTTATTCTATCTCATCTTCATGATTTTTAACACCTCTATCAATTCTCGTCTTAGCCTTCTCTGCCCCAAGGAGAACAATCCCAGCTTCTCCAGTCTCCACATAAATGAAGTTCCTCATCCCTGGCACCATTCCAGTAAATCTCTTCTGTCCCCTCTCCAAAGCCTTTGTGTCCTTCCTGAAGTGTGCCCAGAATTGGAACCAATCCTCTAGCTGGGGTCGAGCTAGTGTTTTATATCGCTTTAGCATAACTTCCCGGCTTTAGTACTCTGTGCCTCGATTTATAAAGCCCAGGATCCTTTACGCTTTATTAACAGCTTTGTTAACCTGTCCTGCGACCTTCAAAGATTTATTAAAATCTTTAAATATTTCAAAAAATGTAGCAGAAATGGAGAGTGGTCAGGGAGCGTCTGTAAAGGAAGGAGAAATGGAGAGTGGTCAGGGAGCGTCTGTAAAGGAAGGAGAAATGGAGAGTGGTCAGGGAGCGTCTGTAAAGGAAGGAGAAATGGAGAGTGGTCAGAGAGCGTCTGCAAAGGAAGGAGAAATGGTGACTGGGCACGAAGGCTCAATTTTAAAATTCTCATCCTTGTTTTCAAATCCCTCTGTGGCCTCGCCCCTCCCTATCTCTGTAACCTCCTCCAGCCCTACAACCCTCCAGGATTTCTGGCCTCCTACACATTCCTTGTTTTAATCACACCACCATTGCTGGCCATGCCTTCAGCTGCCTAGGCCCTAAGCTCCAAAATTCCCTCCCTCTTCCTTTAACACCCTAAGAACGTAAGAAATAGGAGCAGGAGTAGGCCATTTGGCCCCTCGAGCCTGCTCCGCCATTCCATAAGATTATGGCTGATCTGATCATGGACTCAGCTCCACTTCCCTGCCCGCTCCCCATAACCATTTACTCCCTTATTGTTCAAAAATCTGTCTATCTCAACCTTAAATATATTCAATGACCCAGCCTCCACAGCTCTCTGGGGCAGAGAATTTCACAGATTTACAACCCTCTGAGAGAATAAATTTTTCCTCATCTCAGTGCTAAATGGGCGGTCCCTTATTCTAAGACTATGTCCTTTACTTTTAGTTTCCCCTATGAGTGCAAATATCCTCTCTGAATCCACCTTATCGAGCCCCCTCATTATCTTGTATGTTTCAATAAGATCACCTCTTATTCTTCTGAACTCCAATGAGTATAGGCCCAACCTATTCAACCTATCTTCAGAAGACAACCTCCTCATATCCGGAATCAACCTAGTGAACCTTCTCTGACAGCCTCCAATGCAAGTATATCCCTCCTTAAATAAGGAGACTAAAACTGTACGCAGTACTCCAGGTGTGGCCTCACCAATACCCTGTACAGTTGTAGCAGGACTTCTCTGCTTTTATACTCTATCCCCCTTGCAATAAAGGCCAACATTCCATTTGCCTTCCTGATTACTTGCTGTACCGACATACTAACTTTTTGTGTTCCATGCACAAGGACCCCCAGGTCTCTCTGTACTGCAGCACTTTGCAATTTTTCTTCATTTAAATTGTAATTTGCTTTTCTATTTTTTCAGCCAAAAGTGGATAACCTCACAGTTTCCCACATTATACTCCATCTGCCAAATTTTTGCCCGCTCATTGAGCCTTTGCAGATTTTTTGTGTCCTCCTCACAATTTGCTTTCCCATCCATCTTTGTATCATCAGCAAACTTGGCTACATTACACTCTGTCCATTCATCCAAATCATTAATATGGATTGTAAATAGTTGAGGACCCAGCACCGATCCCTGCGGCACCCCACTAGTCACTGTTTGCCAACTGGAAAAAGACCCATTTACCCTGACTCTGTGTTTTCTGTTAGTTAGCCAATCCTCTATCCATGCTAATATATTACCCCCAACCCAGTGAGCTTTTATCTTGTGCAGTAACCTCTTATGTGGCACCTTATTGAATGCCTTCTGGAAATCCAAATACACCACATCCACAGGTTCCCCCTTATCCATCCTGCTCGTTACATCCTCAAAGAACTCCAGCAAATTTGTCAAACCTGATTTCCCTTTCATAAAACCATGCTGACTCTGCTTGATTGAATCATGCTTTTCCAAATGTCCCATTACTGCTTCCTTAATAATGGACTCCAACATTTTCCCAACGACAGATGTTAGGCAAACTGGTCTGTAGTTTCCTGCTTTTTGTCTGCCTCCTTTTTTAAATAGGGGCGTTACATTTGTGGTTTTCCAATCTGTTGGGACCGCCCCAGAATCCAGGGAATTTTTGTAGATTAAAACCAATGCATCCACTCTGCAGCCATTTCTCTTAGGACCCTGGGATGTAAGGCATCAGGTCCGGGGACTTGTCCGCCTTTAGTCCCATTTCATTAGTGACAGTGATTGTATTAAGTTCCTCCCTATCTATCGCCCCTTGAATATCCACTATTGGGATGTTTTTAGTGTCTTCTACCGTGAAGACCGATACAAAATATTTGTTCAATGTCTCTGCCATTTCCCTGTTCTCCATTATTAATTCCCCAGTCTCATCCTCCAGGGGACCAACATTTACTTGAGCCACTCTTTTCCTTTTTAACCCTCTTTAAAATGTGCCTCTTTGACCCTCGGTGTCAAATTCTATCTGATAATGCTCCTGTGAAGCACCAGGGGCCATTTTACAGAGTTATTTCAAGGCTGAGATAGATACATTTTTGGCGTTTTAGGGAATCAAGGGATATGGAGATCGGGCGGGAAAGTGGAGTTGAGGTTGATGATCAGTCATGATTTTATTGAATGGTGGAGCAGGCTCGAGGGGCCGTATGGCCTATTCCTGCTCATAACTCTTATGTTCTTAAAGGCTCTATATAAATGAAAGTTGTTGTTGTTGATAAAGGAAGGAGAAATGGTGATGGGTGAGGGAGAGCATTTGATCAGAACTGGCAGATATGGCAGATGGACAGCTTATAGGGAGCGATAGAGTGAGGGAAAGGAGAGAGAGAGAGAGAGAGACCATGTACACAAGAAATGAACTGTAAAGTTGGGTGGGGAAGAAGAGGTGGGGAAGTGACAGCAGACAAAAGGAGGCACAATGGGAGAAGGGAGAGTAATAAAAGACACATAGAAAATAAAAACACTTGCATTTATTTCGCACCTTTCACCACCACCAGATGCCCCAAAGTACTTTACAGTCAATTAACTTATTTTTGAAGTGTAGTCAATATCGTAATGTAGGAAACGCAGCAACCAATTTACAATGTGATAATGACCAGATAATCTGCTTCACTGATGTTAAGGGAAAATATTGGCCAGGACATCGGGGGTAACTCCCCTGTTCTGCTTGAAATAGTGCAATGGGATCTTTTACGTCCACCTGAGGGAGCAGACGGGGCCTCGGTTTAACATCTTATCCAAAAGACAGCACCTCCGACAGTACAGCAGTCCCTCAGCACTGCACTGGAGCATCAGCCGAGAGTTTTGTGTTCATGTCTCTGGAGTGCGACGTGAACCCACAACCTTGTGACCCAGAGGCAAGTGTGTTACCCACTGAGTCACAGCTGACACAAATACTGACATAGTTAGAGCAGGTTAGCTCAGTTGGAGATGTTAGATGATGCATTTATCAATGCTTAGATATTTTGTCTATTCCTCAAAATCAGTAACATTTTGGAACGTCCAGGTCAAGGTTCACAGATTAACAATAAGAAATAGGAGCAGGAGTAGGCCATTGGATCCCTCGAGCCTGCTCTGACATTCAATAAAATCATGGCTGATCTGATCTTGACCTCAACTCCACTTTCCTGCCTGCTCCCCATAACTCTTGACTCCCTTATAATTCAAAAATCTGTCTATCTCCCCTTTAAATATATTGAATGACTCAGCCTCCACAGCTCTCTGGGGGAGAGAATTCCAAAGATTCACGACCCTCAGAGAAGAAATTCCTCCTCAAATCCGTTTTAAATGGGCGACCCCTTATTCTGAAACTATGCACCCTAGTTCTAGATTCCCCCACGAGGGGAACATCCTCTCTGCATCTACCCTGTCAAGCCCCCTCAGAATCTTACACGTTTCAATAAGATCACCTTTCATTCTTCAAAACTGCAATGAGTACAGGCCCAACCTGCTCAATCTTACTTAAGACAACCCCTTCATCTCAGGAATCAACCTCTTGAACCTTCTCTGAACTGCCTCCAATGCAAGTATAGCCCTCCTTAAATAAGGAGACCAAAACTGTATGCAGTACTCCAGGTGTGGTCTCACGAACACCCTGTACAGTTGCAGCAAGACTTCTCTACTTTTATACTCCATTCCCCTTGTAATAAAGGCCAACATTCCATTTACCTTCCTGATTACTTGCTGTACCTGCATGCTAACTTTTTGTGTTTCATGCACAAGGACCCCCAGATCCCTCTGTACCGCAGCATTTTGTAGTCGCCATTTAAATAATAATTTGCTTTTTTATTCTTCCAAACAAAGTGCATAACCTCACATTTTCCCTCATTATATTCCATCTGCCAAATTTTTGCCCACCAACTGAGCCTGTCCATAACCCTTTGCAGATTCTTTGTGTCCTCCTCACAACTTGCTTTCCCACCTATCTTTGTATCAGCAGCATATTTGGCCGCAGTGCACTCCGTCCCTTCATCCAAGTCATTAATATAGATTGTAAATAGTTGAGGCCCCAGCAATGATCCCTGTGGCACCCCACTAGTTACAGTTTGACAACCTGAAAATGACCCATTTATCCCGACTCTCTGTTTTCTGTTAGTTCGCCAATCCTACATCTCTGCTAATATATTACCCCCAACCCTGTGAGCTCTTATATTGTGCAGTAACCTTTTATCTGGCACCTTATCGAATGACTTCTGGAAATGCAAATACACAACTGCTACTAGTTATTCTTCATCCACCCTGCTCATTACATCCTCAAAGAACTCGAGCAAATTTGTCAAACCTGATTTCCCTTTCATAAAACCATGCCGTCTCTGCTTGACTATTATGATTTTCGAAATGTCCTGCTACTATTTCTTTAATAATGGACTCCAGCATTTTCCCAATGATAGATGTTAGGCTAACTGCTCTATAGTTTCCTGCTTTCTCTCTCCCTCCCTCCCTTGTTGAATAGGGGTGTTGCATTTGAGGTTTTACAATCCACTGGGACCTTGCCAGAATCCAGGGAATTTTGGTCGATTACAACCAATCCATCCACTTTCTCTGCAGCCACTTCTTTTAAGACCCCAGGATGCAGGCCATCGGGTCCAGGGGACGTCCACCTTTAGTCCCAATAGTTTGTCCAGTACTTTTTCTCTTGTGATAGTGATTGTTTTAAGTTCCTCACTCCCTGTGACCCCTTGATTATCTATTATTATTATTGGGATGCTTTTAGTGTCTTCCACCGTGAAGACCACACAAAATATTTGTTTAAAGTCTCTGCCATTTCCCTGTTTCCCATTGTTAATTCCACGTCTCATCCTCTAAGGGACCAATGTTTATTTTAGCTATCTCTTCCTTTTTATATATCTGTAGAAGCTCTGATTGTATTTATATTTCTTGCCAGTTTACTCTCAATCTACCTTCTCCCTCTTTATTATTTTTATAAAGTCAAGACTTAAAATCACACAGCAGAAGGAAAGAATGTTCCATAGAAGCTAGAATTGTCTCTTCTGAATTTCGATCCTGTACTTACAGTGATGACTTTTGTAAACTCCTTTTGAAGGGTGTTAGAAGGGGAGGATTTGAAGAAGGGAAACTCAAACTAAACGTCACGTCAAGATCAGATAGAGTCACTCGATTCATCAGGACTTGAATATCATCGGCTTTTGAATGTGGAAGGAGAAATGTTTGTTTATTCTGTCTGTGGGGAAAGATTACAAACATCAATGTGACTGAAAAAGCACTGAGACACACACACCCGAGTGAGAGTGTTTCAGTGCACTGATTGTGGAAAGAGCTTTAACCAGTTACACAGCCTGAAAAACCATCGTACCATTCACAGCGGGGAGAAACAGTAAACGTGTTGTGTGTGGAGGAGGCTTCAACTGATCATCCAACCTGGAGAGACGGAAGCACACCCGCACCACGGAGAAACCATGGAAATGTGGGGACTATGGGAAGGGATTCAGCTGCCCGTCTGCGCTGAAAATTCATCAACACAGTCACACTGGGGAGAGGCCGTTCACCTGCCCCGTGTGTGGGAAGCGATTCACTCAGTCATCCAGCCTGGTGAAACACCAGCTTGTTCACACTGGGGAGAGGCCGTTCACCTGCTCTGAATGTGGGAAGGGATTCACTCAGTCATCCGACCTGCTGAAACACCAGCTTGTTCACACTGGGGAGAGGCCGTTCACCTGCTCTGAATGTGGGAAGGGATTCACTCAGTCATCCGACCTGCTGATACACCAGCGAGTTCACACTGGAAAGACGCCATTCACCTGCTCTGAATGTGGGAAGGGATTCACTCAGTCATCCGACCTGCTGATACACCAGCGGGTTCACACCGGCGAGAGGCCGTTCACCTGCTCAGAGTGTGGGAAGCGATTTATTCATTCATCCAGCCTGGTGATACACCAGCGAGTTCACAAGTGACTGCAGGGGTTGGATTCTGCTATCATTGCAGCTGTTAATCACATCCCGACTGAATCGTGTCCATTCCGACAGTTGAAGTTTGTTTCTGATGATAATAACCCTAGAACTGGGCTGGAATATAATATTTTGATGTTTCAATAACAGAGTGTGTCGGTATTTAATGTTCCAAGATAAGAGGAGACTAATTGATGTCCTGTTACTGACTGCACCATTTTGGGGCCTTTTCTCCTTTCTAACTCTGGATTATTTCAGTTCTCATACCTTCGGTTTCTCTCGTGGACAAATGCCAGTTCCCCTTACCTTCCAGAGTGCCTCTCCTAGCCTTGGTATTGAGGGATGGTGTCGGTAACATGCCTGGGAGCCCTGAACACAAAACCCAGTCTGTGAATCACTTTCAGATACTGGACTTAGCGTGTGCCCCACAGCATCTCTCTCACCTTCGATGTGTGAATGGAGCATCACGCCTGCAAACCTGGGTTCAATTTAAATTTGAATTTATTCAGGAAATGTATTTAAGAAAATACAGATCACATCAAATAATTGCCAACGTTTTCGAGTCAACAAGATGAACAAGTAAATACATCCAGGCCCAATATTCCAGCTCTACATTCACAGGAGAAAGTCTGTTATCAAACTCCTCGAGTAGACAGAATAGAGAAAAATGCTAACTCTAAGTATATCTAGCCTCGGTTTTAAAAATCTTTCAAATCCCGACTGATACAATCTGGCGTTTTCCTTTCAGTTGAAGTGAATGGAAGATGAGAGGGGTGTTGGCATCCGGAACTCGGTTAATTCAGCTTCTGAAAGGTGTTCATTCCATATCGGGGAAAATGTGGTTGTTATCATTAGAGAGAGATTTCACTGAGCAGCAGTTGGTGTTTGCAACCAACTGGCCGTGGATATTTTCATCATAGAATGTTTAGATTAGAAATATTATTTTAGAATAAGAAGAGTTCAAGGACTAGTGGTTTGTGCTTGTCACAGGAAGACCAGTGCTTCGAACATTGTTGATGTATATTGAAGAAAATGCAGACTCGTGTCTCTGGACTATACCGTAGCCAAAGACTACCATATTCGGCAATGCCAGTTCCAGTTGGATAAGAGGTTGATGGCATAGCAAAAGATCCAGCAGTTAAAACAAAATTATCTCCAGTTATCTGCAGACATCGAATGTCGCAGCATGCTGACAAAGTTGTACTTAAGAATTTAAAGTATTGAGTTAAATTATTGGGATTGATTGTTATTGAATTGAATTGTTATAGAATGGAAAAGTGGTGAAGTTATGCTAAACTTGTATTGAACCTTGGTTAGACTTTGTGTGTGCAATTCTGGTCACCATATTACAAAAAGGATATGGAGGCACTGGAGAGGGTGCAGAGAAGATTTACAAGAATGACACCAGAAAGGCGATCGTATACCTATCGGGAAAGGATGGACAGGCCAGGTCTCTTTTCTCTTGAAAAAAGAAGGCTGAGGGGTGAGCTTATGTCTTTAAAATGATGAAAGGTTTTGATAGAGTAGATACAGTGTTTCCACTTGTGGGGACCAGCATAATTAGAGGTCATCAACATAAGATAGTCACCAAGAAATCAAATAGGGAATTCAGAAGAAACCTCTACCCAGAGAGTGGTGAGAATGGGCAACTCGCTGCCACAGGGAGGGGTTGAAGCGAATAGTATCGATGCATTTAAGGGAGGCTAGACAAGTATATGAGGGAGAAGGGAATAGAGGGTTATGCGGATATATTTAGATGAGGAAAGAAGGGAGGAGTCTCGAGAGGAGCATAAACGCCGGCATGGACTGGTTGGGCCGAATGGCCTGTTTCTGTGTCGTATATCCGATGTAATACTATTGTCCAGGACACACTGCTCGAAGGGGAAGATAAATGACTTGCATCCAAACGCAATTGTTACTTTTGTCTTCTTTGTAAAATGACAAAGTCTGGGCATAATTTGTTTGTGAAATTAAAATTGATTTTATATATATATAAAGATATATATATATATTGCTAAGCATCGCTGGTCAAACACATGGGAAGGAAAATTTAGCTGAAAATTGAGATAATTAAGTTTTATTTTTGAAAAAGTCCCGTCTCTGCGGTTCTGTCCAAACTATGTATTCAGAAATAAGTTTTTGGGGGCGACTGTTATGCTAAAGGTAACTAACATCCTTCCTCTTGGAGACTGAATTGCTCTCTGGCGTATTTTGGAGAATAAAAGGTCCAAGAAGAGGTTTGGTTAAATAAAATTAAACAAAGAAACTGGGTCAAAACTTGGGCCAAGTGGGAATGTTTGATCGATGTTTAAAGACAGTATGACTATATTGTATTAGACAGTAAAGTTCCTCCGGGCTCATGAATGAAATGGTGAACACTGTATAAAATGTAATGAGAGGAAATGAGTGAGGATATAAGAGGAAAACAGGAAAGTTACACCTCCAAATAGCAATGTTTCTTCACTCATTGTTCCTGGGCGAATTGTCATAAATCACCTGGGTACAATCTGGTGTTAATGTAAAGTTTTGTTGAAGTCAGGGAAGTGTAGGAAATTGCTAAGATTTCTCTGTGAGATGTTTGTGTCATTGCCTACATTGAACAATAAGAAAACTGAATTTGATCACCTGGCCACAACCGAGACATCGGGACCGTGCAGAGGGAGATGAGCAAAGATCTTCAGACACCCCACGATCTTTTGATAAGATCACCTCAAATGGCTTGGATCAGATGTCACACGTGACATGATACTGGGATACCGCTGCGTGTGTGTGTGTGAACGAGTCTCAGACATGCTCAGTTAACGACAACTGCACAACATGAAATGGCTAATGTGGCTCAGGAGAGTGAGAGAACTTTTTAAACCGTCAAGGTCGTGACACATTCTCCATAGAGAAACCGAATTTGAAATAATCCGGATAGAGTTAAACACACTGCTACCTGTCAGAGGCATTAGAATTTATAGTGGCGAAAATGCTGATCAAATTAGGATTTCCTTACAGCTAGAATGGTCATCAGTTTCAAGCCTCCACTAAGTACTGAACAAAGGAAGCTTGTAGAGAGGCTAAAAACAAAAAAAGTCAGCCTGTCTCTGTCTGGACAAGGTGGCCATGGCTGTGTACAGATCAGCTACAAGCTGAAGGTGGGAGATAAGGAGGCCAGACATTACAGGCTCCATAACAAAACATGGATCCAAGTGAGAGGCGATCTCCAGGAGGAAGCAGAGGACCTCAAAAGGGTTAGATTTGGAATCCGTGATAAACCGAGGCAGAGACCCTCAAAAGCATAATTTTGGTGGCAATAGAGAAAGAACCCTAAAGCCTGCTCCTTGGGAAGATTGGGAGACCAGGAAGACTC
This sequence comes from Pristiophorus japonicus, assembly GCF_044704955.1. Taxonomy (NCBI): domain Eukaryota; kingdom Metazoa; phylum Chordata; class Chondrichthyes; family Pristiophoridae; genus Pristiophorus; species Pristiophorus japonicus. Next base: position 50,742,919 of record NC_091999.1, read on the forward strand.
CCCTGAACCAGGTGGGTTGGGGTACATCCTGACCCCAAACACTAAATTAATAGTGTTCACTTAAAGAGTTAGTATCACTCCAGGACAAAAAGTAATTCAAGACCATTATAAAATACTTCAATACAAACTAAAAAAGTAATGACGGCGGGTTATTTTAAAGTAAGAAATGTCGTATGTTGATCAGTAATGTTAACTATTGGTTTGCCAAGTACAAATGCTGATAGTGATCATCATATGTGGGACTTAAATAAAATGACATCCCACCTCACAAAAAGAACTCGACCTGTCCCATCCAGTAAAAGAACCCACATTTAATGGACCAGAAGTAACTGAATCAGGAAATGTATTATATAACAATGTGCGTTTTTAAATTGTTCATTGAAATCAAAAGATTTAAACATGAGCTTGAATCTATCAACTAGATTATGTGAAGGGAGATATTCACAGTTAATAGACAAAATTGGAAGAGAATTAGGAAAGGATGTGTTAGTAAAGAATAGAAAACAGGATCCAATGGATGAGGAAGATGGGGAACACCAGGAGAATCAGTTTAAATCGCAAGGAAAGTGAGAGCTGACAGAATAGCTCAGAATAGGAGCCACAGCAAGGTTAGCAGGAGTAAACAGAATAGATATAGAATGTGAATGGGAACACGATGTGTCTTACTGGTGGTATTGTGTGTAGCCTCTGTGACATTTATGATGAATGTGGTACAGAAGGGACTAGACAAAGAGAGAGAGTAATCAAATCCCTTTTTTTATTCATGAAGGACAACTGAGAAAATGGTTTAGGGGAATAAAATCATAGGCTTTGATGTGATGCAGCCAATAGGAATGGGGATTTTTCCCCTAGGGAAGGAGAAAGAAGTGAAGATATTAGACCAGTGGGATTGGTCTTGCCTTTGCTGAGGAAAAATGGAAATGAAACGAAACCTTGGACGGTGTATAGGGTAGAATCGTTTGCAAGGGTGGAAGACTGAGTTAGGTCCGATCCATAAACAGTATGAGGAATATCCAAGATATCTGATTCAGAAGGGAGGAACTTGGATAGCACCAGATATGCAGTGTTGTACGCTGAAAGGAGCAACATGGCTGTAGCCTTGACGGGAAGGAGGTAATCTGTACAAAGAATTAGAAAGGGTAAGCTGCAGGACAAGTTATAATGAACCACAGAAGGCTGAAGACCAAGGGTGGGATAGGTGTATTGCTTGAAAAAGAAGGAATACAACTAAAGGGAGAGTGTATCCCAGCGATCGTTCGAGGAAATATACGGCGTATGACCTGAAGCATGACATGGTAATAACACAGTGTAGCTGGTATTGATTGTGTGTAGTGCAAGCAAGAAGGAATTCAAGCTAAAAATTGGGGTGGGACCCCAGGATCCTAGGAAAACTGGCCAGTGGGATAAAATGTTCGCTGAAATAAATGGAAAATTAATAAAAGAAAAGAAAAATGTTGGAAAAGCAAATTGAATTTACAAAGGACAGTTTGTTTTTACCAAAAGATACAAATGTGAACTTGAAAGCTGCAGCAGCGAGAAAGAGAAACAAAGATGTTGAGGAAAATGGACTGGAGGAAGATCATCAAATTACAAAACCTCATTTGAAGAAACGAGATTTAAATTGGTTGTGAAAAAAATATTGGTTTAAATATAAAAACTTACGAGTTAAACCCGACAAAGCTTTGTGCTGAGAAAGAGAAACAACGATGTTTAACTATGGACTGGAGTAAGGTCATCAAAAAATGATTAAGTTCGGATTCAAAAGGGGGAAAAGTAGTAAGCTCGGCGAACTCAGCACAGAAAGAAAAAACTGGGAGTTACAGAATTCTTAAAAACGATGGACCGGCACCGAAGTTTAGATTTTGTGCCGAGGGAAATAAAACACAAGATTTGCTCAGTGAACGGGATCGTAAAAAACCCAAACTGCTGGAATGTATATAGATTGCATGGAAATTGGATTTCTGTAAACAGAATAGCTATTAAAAATGTGTGGTCTCGCTTTAAATCAATGAAAAACTCGTTGGCAAGGATTTGAATTGGATGTGTAAAGAAATTGGAGTTTAATCTAAAATGCTGCCTTTCCCACTGAGAAGGTTTATTATGACAAATTTACTAATAATTTCTGCTATTTTAACGGATTCCTAATTTCTTATCAAGTTTTGAAAGCACAAAGACTTGGGGAAATATTTTCAGATGAATACCCGAAGTCACGTAATGACGTCAGACCTTCTTACAAACCTGTAGTGGAGTTTACCCATTCCATTGAAAGCTGTTTTATTTATACTGGACATTATCAGTTTGGATTTCTTAATAAAAGAAAGAAGACTCACCCGACAGACAGAGGACATGGTGGGATAGTCAGAATAAAAATAAAACAAAGAAAGCCTATGCAATAATACTTGCCTGCTACAGAGGACAGATAGATACTGAAACAAAACAAATTCAAGAGTTAGAAGCTGAAATAAATAAGCTGGAAGAGATAAAGGCAGGACCAGACGGATAGTGCAGTGCACTATCTCTACGGTGTACCCCACGGTGGGTAAGTGTAGTCCACAACCCCAACCTAACAGTCAATCAGACAGGGATAATGACTGCAGAGTAGAGGGGCCCCAGCACATGATAATGGCTATTTATCAGTGACACCGATACGCACCACCACCATTCGCTCCAGCGGATGTAGAGCAGCCCACATTACCAAACAGGAGGTGCCCCTCAGCCCACAGGAGACAAATTATATTGAATAAGTTACCAACCGCTGAAGCAAAATAGTAGAAATACAGAATTCTGACAAAAGTTTGGAGTAGAATATTTTGACTCAAAAGGCAGGGAAAAGAGTTGGGGAGTACGGGGAACGAAATTGGTTTGAATATAAAAACCACTTTGGGGCTGATGACCGCAACAGAAGTGATGCAGCATTCTTGAAAATGTTTAAGGATAGACTATGAAAGGCACATCAAAAGATAATTAAGTGAGCATTTAACATTGGAGATGATTATGATGAAACTTTGGAATGGGCAGAACATGCAGAGGAGTTCAAGTTCGAACAAAGGGATAAAAGAGCAAAAATAACAGCTACAGCAGTCGCAGGCGAGACGAAGGAGGAAGAGACGCACTCCCGCGCAGCTCACCTGATATGCTTGAACTGCAATCAGGAAGGCAACTTCAGTCGGGATTGCCTGTAGAAAAGCAGAGGTTATGGAAATTCTAAAGGGAGATGTCCAAATTGTGGTAAACTTGGACATTTGGCCAAAGATTGCTGGAGTAATGGGGGAGGCGCAGGAAGGCGAGGCCACCAACAGGCAAAGAAGGGAACACCATTAACCAGGGAAGATCAGCTGGACATGCTCAGACAGGTACCAGCACCACTGGTACCACTGCCACCACTGCCCCAACCCGAGAACACCCAATAACCAACTTAGATTTGCCCCTGAGCCATAGGACCGTCAACTTACAAATAGAGGGTGGGGGATACCAGAAAGCAACCCTAAGTGAGATGGTGTTGTTAGAAGTACAGAGGTAATGCTACCTGCTCAGTTTTGGTGCTGTCAGAATACAGAAGACAACATATTGGGCATCGATACATTAAGGGAGATAGGGGTACTGATAGATCTTCAGCATAGCCGGATAATTTTGAGGGATAAGCACGAAAACCGAATTAAGTTCGGAAACCCGGGACACCAGCAGCAACGAGTGGTAGGAACAACCATAATCCAACCCCAGTGGGAAACAAAGGCTGTATGGGGTAGCGTGTGCCAATTATACCCGACTCTGTGGGCACAATGCAAACAAGATTATGGATTAGAGATATCACCCATCAAAATTCCTGGACCTGAACACAAAGCTCACCGACAGTTCCAATTAACACCAGAAGCTGAGGTAGCAGTCTTCAGATAGTGCAGGAATTAGAGGAGCAAAGTGTATTGAAACATGTAATAGCCTCCATTAATTCACCTGTGTGGCTGATAAGGAAACCGAACAGCTCTTACCGACTGACTATCGATTATACCGCCCTGAATAAGGTGACTTCCGGAGAACAGCCAATAGTGGCAAGTCCGAACACAGTTTTTAATGGCCTGGATTCAGATCATAAGATATTCACCATGCTGGATATAGCGAATGGAACTTGGACCATTCCCTTAGACAAAGAGTCCCAAGGAAAACTTGCCTTCATGGTAAAGGGAAAACAATATACATGGCAGGAGTACCACAGGGATTCCATAACAGCCGGAGCATATTTCATCGAATATTGTCAGGGATTTTGGAACCAGTAGACTTAGGAGAAGGAAGGAGCGAAGTAACATTTCTGGGATACATAATATCATAAGGGAAGAGACAGATGCCCGAGGACAGTAAGCAACAATTCAATCAATCCCCAGACCAGGAACCGTGAAAGGGGTCAGGCAGGTACTAGGGCTATTCAACTACTGCAGACATGTTATTCCCGAATATGCCAAGGTGGCCTAACCTATACAGAACCAGGTCAAAGGGTGGAAACCCTCCTAAGAGCCAGTAAACTGGGGCCTAGATCAAGAAACTGCATGTGTGCGGTTAAAACAAACTCTCACAAGTGCTCCAGCCCTGGGACTACCAGACCAGAATAGGCCCTTTTACGTCTATACCTACCATATTAACCATCATTATAATGCGGTGGTGATTCAATTACATGGAGACAGGCATAGACCAGTGGCATATTACTCAGATAAACCGCAACCTGTAGCTGCAGGACTGTCCAGGTGTGTTGCTGCCCTCGACTGTGCGGCTTGGGCCATCAGAGTTAACGAACCAATAATAATGTCAGGATGCATTATTCTACAAACCCAGCGTACCTTAGTAGAATTACTTAACACTGGAAGGCTAAAAACGGTTTTCGATGCACAAAGGGCAAGGTGGTAAATAACGCTCTCCCCCCTCCTCCCCACCCCCCACCCCCCACCACCCCACCAACGGGACGGTAACAATAATAAAAGACGCCTGAAGGGTGGATCATTACAGAGGGAGAGGAGCATCAGTGTAGCCCAACAGAGGAAGATGAGGGAAGTAGTCAGGCAAGTGAAACCCCGCTTGAGGAGGCAGACATGGATCTATATGTAGATGGGTTTTGGTGCTACATCAATGGGACACCACAGATCTGATGGGCCGTGGTAGATAGCAGCGGTCAGGCCAAAGGGGAAGGATGGTTAGAAGAGAATCTATCAGCTCCAGTGGTTGAATTAGTGCTTCTAACTGAGGCTCTCAGGCTGGCTAGGGGAAAATGAGTAAACGTCTATACAGACAGTCGATACGCTTTCGGAGTAGTGCATGATTATATGATTGCCGGGAGCAGACGGGGATACACCACCTCAGGAGGAGGGCCGATTAAACATCAGGAGATTGGGAAACATCCAGTGGAAGCCTCTTTCCTACCCCAGGGGTGTGTGATAATAAAGATCAAAGCACACATAAAAAATAATGATCAGTATGAACAAGGGAATGCATGGACAGATGAAGCAACCAACCGAGTGGCAGAGACAGGTGCACTGACCAGGGAAGCCCAAGGCGGAGCATGTACAATTGGACCAGAGGAAGTAAATATGCTTGAGGTACAGGGAGAGGCCACTCCGCAGGAACAGGAGGGATGGAAGCAGAGAGGGCCAAACAAGGGACCAACGGGATATGGAGAAAAGATGGGAATGTGGTGGCCCCAGAATGCATCCAGGGGAGCCTATTAAATTTATACCACGGGTATGTGCATACAGATAGAACCAGTATGATAAGCTCGATGTCCAGATGCTGGTGGTGGAAAGGAATATCTAGAGATATAGACGACCTCTGCAGAAGGTGCGTGATATGCGCAAAATACAACCCAGGGGGGAAAGTAAAGGTCAGAATGGGACATCAGTCCCGACCGAAGGGACTCTGGGAAAATTTGCAGGTAGATTTTACTAGACCATTACACAGCAACAAGGGGAAAACATACTGCTTAGTTATAATAGATATGTTTATGAAGTGGGTAGAAGCTTTCGCCACCAGGAACTGTTCAGTAGAAACCATGGCCAGGATCCTAGCAAAGGATATAATGGCATTACAGCTGAACTCAGATCAAGGTACACACTACACAGGGAAGATAATGAAACAGGCCTGCACCTAGGGATTAGGCAAAAACTATCCCACATCAAAGAGACTGGAAAGCGATGGGTAGACAGGATACCCCGAGTATAAATAAAGCTCAAGGCAACCCCTAGTCGGACGATAGGAATGATACCCTTTGAACTAACAAAATATGGAAATCTGTAATGGAACTCTGTAAGCAGTTGCATGATTTAGAGTCAAAGGTTAGAGATCAGCAAATCAAGGATTTAGAGAACGACACTAAGAAACAGAAGTTCCAAACACCCCAAATAGGCAGTCAAGAGATTACCCCAGAGAGGTTCGGGATCGCATCCAAATGGATCGGTCTCTATCAGGTAATCATGGTAAGTTATGGTACTTATAAGGAGTATCGGCAAGAGGAAACACTGGACCCAGTTAAAAAAGTGTTGTAGGAGGTAGGCACCTTTAGAATATTCCAGAATATTAGGCATTAGGCACCTGCTAGATATATCTAAACGCATATAAGTTTAAAGTGGCCACACATAAAATGGCTGCCCAGGCATGATGGGAAATCAGGTAGTCAAGCTGTGAACTATTGAATGTTCAATGACCGAGCAATAACCCTGTGAGGCCCACTATAGGAATGCCTTGGATGCAGGATAAGAATAATGAGGAGAGAACCCATCTCCCGTATTCAAGGCCATAACCCAATTAATTCCCCAGGAAGAAAGATATAAGCGAACCCATCTCCTGTAAACAAGGTTATAAACCAATTATTTCTCCAAGAAGAAAGAACTAGTGAGAGAACCTATCTCCTGTAGTAAACTTATCAATCAGCCCAAGCTGACAAGAGACGAACACATGGTTCCTGAGATATAAGGGGAATTCTATTGGGTTAAAAGAACCTATATGTAATCTATAATCGTTGTGATTGGCTTGTGTCCAGCCGTGATGGGCTGTGTAACTGTAGTAAACTGTTTGTAACTGTTGTGAAACATATAAAATTGAATGTAACCCTTTGTTCTGTGGAGAGAAGCCTGGACTCAGTCTTGTGATTTCATCCCCGCTAAGCGTAATAAAGGCCGCATCAGCATTGGAACCGACTCTGAGTGTTGAGTGATTCTTCTGAGAAAACACTAACGCTAACAGTGGCGTAGTCGACGGGATTTCCCGGAGTCGCTGGACGCCCTTGGAAAAACCCGGGTGAGTATAAAAAAAAAACGATTTTTAAGTATAAAGGTTGCGGAAGGTGGAAGCTGGTTGATCGACACGAAGAGACAGTCTAATATCTCAAACGCCTAGCCTGAGCCTGAATTAAGAGGACTTTTGTCCCACGTGACGGCCAGGAACCAAGTAGGCGTAGAAAACACACTTAGACCGTGGGATCGTGATACCGAGAGACATCTTCCGGACCCAGTAGTGTAATTTGAAATACCCCGGGGTAGAACCAAGCGGTGTACAGCGGCTAACGGAATCCAAACCTGTGAACAGGGTCGGACCAACGGGCTGAGCGGTGGTAGGTAGTCGTTAAGGATACGTAGAGGACTGCGGGAATTGCTTAAACGCGTTTTTAAGAATTGTATAAGTTTGTGTAACAGCAGAACTTGTGACCTGACAGTAGCCAAGAGACAGTTTACTACAAGTCGCGCTAGAAAGAAAGCGGACCTCTGAGAGTAGATTCCTAACGGTACTAGTCCTACCCAGGAATGGCCATGAAAACAAGTCAACTCGAGTCAGGACCAGAAGGGTCGCTTACCCGCCACCTGGCGGAAAAACAAAAGAAGCTAATCGAGAAAATGATTAAAGCAGGGTGGAATCCTCAGGAACTAGTTATGTGAGGAATTATTTAGATAAAACTACGAATTCCCTGAAAGGTCATGGATCCAAAAATAGAGCCGGCCAAAACAAGAAGAGAGACTGTTGTAAATGTCTGATCGTTGAGTGAGAAGTGCCTGTGTGATTTTTGACTGCAGAATGAATTTTTTAATGTTTTCATGTTCCGAAAGCCTGGTTGGAAGAGGAATGCAAGTGTCTATTTATTTTAGAAACAGAGTGAAAGTCTTTTTTTAACCCTTTGTAGTGTTGTCCTGTATGTGGGAAGTTTTAAGACATTTAAGTTAGAAACGCAGGTGTGGATTCATTCGGATGATAAGTTACGGAGCTAGGAAAGTAAACAAATAAAGGATAGGTTTGTTGAGCAAAAGATTTATTTGACACGCTCACTTACTTGCCGAAAGAAAACATGCAATGATTGATTGGGTTGAAAGACATAAATTTAGTCTCAGAATGAGATAAAGAATGCTTTAAAAAAAAAGAGCTTCTAGCAAAAAAAAAAGTTTTAAATAAAGATTGAAATTACAAAGTTTGAATTGGGATTTTGAGATATTCAGATAAGGCACAGAAAATACTGAGGTGGATTCAAAAAAAAAATTATTAAATTAAATCTGATCAGGTCAAACTCCTGGGCGAGTGGCGAGCTATCTGCGAAGGTTTAAAAGGGACTTTTGGAAAATGTTAAAAACAGCAAGCTTTAGTAACGACTTTGAAACTAGAGCATTTTGAGATAACGAAAGGCAGCCCTCAAACTCTCAAAGCTGGACTCCATTCCAGTTATGGAGAAAAAGAAAAAGATAAAGACGCCACTTTGAAAGTAAACAAATGATTTTAAATTAACAACTTTATGGAGTTACGAACCCTCCGTGTAAAATACAAAACCTAATTTGAAGAAAGAAAAAAAAAGATGTAACGGACTAAATGGAAAAAGACATAACTTACTAAATACTAGTTGATGTTTGCTGTGAAAAAGATATTGGTTTAATTAGAAGGAAAAAAAAATTGGAATAGGTAAAAAACACTCTACATGGATTCGAATTTTAAATTATGAAAACGTTTCAATGCAGTTTGAAAAGATTTCCAAAATGGACAGTGTTGATCAAAAAAAGTCCCGAACAGTCTAAACAAGCAGGAGGGTTTTGAAGATAATGAGGAGAAAGAGAGAAATTTAAAAAAAAACAGATTTGAATTTCAGTAAACAAAATTGCTATTGTATGTGTGGTCTTGTTTTAAAACAATTTAAAAAAAAATTCTTTGGCAAGTACTTGAATTAGAAGTTAAGAAAACATTGGAGTTTACTCAAATGATTTATGCTGTTTTTAACGGATTCCTAATTTCGAAGCCAGTTTTGAAGGTACAAAGACTTTTTTTCAGATGATTACGTGAAGTCACGTAATGACATCAGGTCTTCTTACAAACCTGGAAAGGAGTTAACCCTTTCCATTGACAGCCGTTTTATACTGAACATTATTAATTTGGATTTCTTAATAGGGAAAAAAAAGACTCACCTAACAGAGGAAACAAAAATAAAAACAGAACTAGCTTATGTAATAATAGTTGCCTGATACAATAAAGAAATAGATACTCAATAAAACAAATTGAAGAGTTAAAAGCTAAGATAAACAGGCTGGAAGAGATAACGGGACTAGACGGATAGTGCAGTGCGCAGCCATAGCACCATCACCTCTGGCAATAGAGCCAATGTACCCCACGGTGGGTAGGTGTAGTCCACAAACCCAACCTAACGGTAAAGCAGACAGCGATGTTTGGAGGAATAGCTTTGGCCTTGGTCATAATAGGAGTTTGGGTAATATTTAAGTGGGTAAAGACATGGGCGCACTCCCTGCATATTCAACTCGAAATGGTTCGATTATAACCTTGTGCTTCTGATTTTGCAGGGTGACAGGGACACTCGTAGAGCAAAAAACTTAACCCCTGGTGACGACCAGGCCGTCTGTTTAAAATTACAGATAATACTTACCGGAATGGCAATACGAAAGGCGCTACTCGTCATATGGATAGCCCTGCGACATGCACGTACCCTGGGCAACACCGACGGACAGCAGAGCATGCTGGAAATAAACAACTACATGAACTATGGAGTCTTGTTTAATTTAACGGACGGAATATGCATCCCAGCAGCCAAGGACTGGAGCAAGGACAGGACTTATTTTAATGCATAGTTACAAGTGAATCCTAATAAGAATCCTAATACGAATCAGAGTATGTGTACAGTGCTCCACGGGTATAAGGAGCAGATGCATTAAACGGAGGGATGTCAAAGGGCCTGATGAATGTACTTTCGGCATAATTTGCGCGCCTCTGGGACAATCCCAGCAATCAGTCATCCGCAAGAAGGGAATGGGGCTGTGTGGGTATTACGAGGAGGCGGGGGCGGCTGCAATATCATTGTATGTATGTTACTCACCCCCTCCGACACCGCGCCCCATAAGAATCACTACATTGCCCGAGGAACTGCCTTGTCCCACAACTACGAAGGGACCAGAGAATGGGATTGTAATGTACAACGAAGGGGAACTGTTGTATGATAATGTTAAACATGAAATTGTGCCTGTTCTGATCAATATTTCAGGCATCCAGATGCCGGAATACTGTACAGAACAGTCAAGGAAGATGTACAATGTATTAAGTAAAGTTGTAATGCAGCAGGCTACCGATACAATGGGTGCCAGTAGGTTCCGGGGACAGGGGTTAGCCCCCAGGATGAAGAGGGAAATAGTTAATGATGTTGCTACCGTTTTCAATACAGGGACCTCCGTAGTGAACTCGATAGACATACAAGGATTAAATGAGAGGGTGGAACAGCTTAGAGGGGTGATGAAGGGGTTATTGGAGAGGGTGGAGCAAAACCAGGAAGACCAAGCCAACCTAGGAAAGGAGGGTGCCAAAATCCAGCTGGATGGCATCTCAGTCCTGAAAGCTCACGCCAGAACCATCAATCACCTCATTGATAGAGAACAGGAAGATACAGGGAAAGCAAAGACAGGGGCAACACTGTCACGCTTATGGTCTGTGGATGGTGGGACAGATCCGCCACAATCTCGACTAGATCCAACGCGGGGAAGTACCCGATTGGATAGACAGTTCACATTTAGCTCAGTTGGCGAACCAAAGGGGGACACTGGATAATTGTACTCTGAAGGGACTGACCAGAGTATACCCAGCAATTCCAGATTGCCAGATGGGTAGGACTACCAGGATAGGGATAGTCCTGATGATCCCTATAGCCACGCCGGACTCAGGGCCGTTCCCCCTATACCAATGAGAGAATATCGGAATAATATGGGAAAATGTCTCCATACGCTACTACCTGACCACCACCTCTGCCGTTCGTCGAAACAACATACTTACCGGGATTTCCCTAGCAGATTGCAAGCAAAAGGGGGAAATCACAGTATGCCCTCACCCGGTGGGCAGAGGGGAGCTAGACGAGTGCGGGTTTAACCGAACCGACGGGTGCGTACTAGAAATAGTGCCCGCACACATGCATTTCGCGAGGGCAGGCTATGGAGGGAAGGGAAGATACTGCTTCTCTACTACTGAGCGTTCATTCCAGTATAATGACCTGCAGTGCCATATACCACAGCCAAACTTTTGCTTACACCACTACGACCTGTCGCGATTGGGCAAGCGCATATCACCCAGGTTAGGCACCGGAAGTCCGAAGTTATTGAGGTAACCGATCAGCTCCATGATCATTTACAGGATTATGACGAACCAGATCAGGTCCTTATCCCACATCTAACCGAAGTATTACGAGAGTTGAGGCTCAGAGTGGGTCAATCCGTAAAGCTCTACCACCAACTACAAACTAAAATCAAAGTACTGGAAGAAGATACCGAGGTAGACTTACAAAGTCAGAGTTGGTGGAGAAAGGTCTGGGACAGGGGAATAAATGTGAACATCCACCCATGGATTCGAATAATTTCACATATACTTGTCGGGATACAATTGATCTTAGCAATAACATGGGGCGTAATGGCCTGCCAGGCATGCAGACACCACGCACAACGAAGACGGACAAATCACCGTTCCCCGGATACTAAACAAGCCTGTTTTATAAGGGGGCAGGAGGATTTGGACTTTGTCAATTCGATTTAAGCAACCGGGACTCCTGAAACTGCGTGACTGGCCAGCACTTTGAGGCAGGGAGTACCGGGCCGTGCACAAAATCTAATAAAGGTCGAATGATCGGTTAAAAGGGGACTATGACTAGTCCCTTTACCGAAAGGGGGAGTTGTTGTAGGAGGTAGGCACCTTTAGAATATACCAGAATACTAGGCATTAGGCACCTGCTAGATATATCTAAACGCATATAAGTTTAAAGTGGCCACACATAAAATGGCTGCCCAGGCATGATGGGAAATCAGGTAGTCAAGCTGTGAACTGTTGAATGTTCAATGACCGAGCAATAACCCTGTGAGGCCCACTATAGGAATGTCTTGGATGCAGGATAAGAATAATGAGGAGAGAACTCATCTCCCGTATTCAAGGCCATAAACCAATTAATTCCCCAGGAAGAAAGAGATAAGCGAACCCATCTCCTGTAAACAAGGTTATAAACCAATTATTTCTCCAAGAAGAAAGAACTAGTGAGAGAACCTATCTCCTGTAGTAAAGTTATCAATCAGCCCAAGCTGACAAGAGACGAACACATGGTTCCTGAGACATAAGGCGAATTCTATTGTGTTAAAAGAACCTATATGTAATCTATAATCGTTGTGATTGGCTTGTGTCCAGCCGTGATGGGCTGTGTATCTGTAGTAAACTGTTTGTAACTGTTGTGAAACATATAAAAGTGAATGTAACCCTTTGTTCTGTGGAGAGAAGCCTGGACTCAGTCTTGTGATTTCCTCCCCACTAAGCGTATTAAAGGCTGCATCAGCATTGGAACCGACTCTGAGTGTTGAGTGATTCTTCTGAGAAAACACTAACACTAACAAAAGCATGGTCACTAACTAACCAGTGACAACCGGAAAATAATGCTCGTGGAAATAACGTGGAGTAACGCAGCCTCATATCAGGGACAACAGACTGATGGATGGCAAGGCCTATATTACAGGGACTTGGGCGACATTAGTTTAATAAAACATCAAAAACACTGATGGTGACGGACGGAGCAACAGTAGAGTTAAATAACGGGCATAAAACAACGTTACAAGGAAACGAAACAACATTGGGGATGAGCCAATAATACAGGACCATAATTAGTGGGATTATAATCAGGAGGGTCAAACATACTGCACCCGGGGAAGTAGGTGCAGATTTCAATAACATCTTTGAATGGTGGTGGAGGGATATCTCCAGAGATAGACCCACCAACACGGCCCCATCCACTACTTTAGCAACAGTGAGCACTACCAGGGCCTCGACCATCACACCCCTAGCGCCACAAACCTGTCCAACAGTGAACACTGGGGCAAAAGAGAAATTGATAAGGCAGACCAAGGATAAGATATACTTCAGGGTATGTCAGCGAATAATTACTGTATTCATTAATTTCTGCAATATAACTATCCCCAACATCTGCGGGTTAAACAGTAAAAGCCCGTATAGAAACCTAACCCTGTGAGCACTTAAAGGCCTTGGATCAAAAGCCATGAAGTTTATTGTGGAAAGAGGGTCAAGTAAAAAACGGGACTGGGGAAAAAGAGGGATACTAGAGAAGGTACATGGTACACAGGATACGCGGCGGGATACACTGCAGGATACACGGCGGGATACGCGGCGGGATACGTGGCGGGAGTTGCGACAATATAGACCTACACCCAATAGATGAGTGAGTTAATGCCCGAACATAAATCTTGCAGGGATTGCTGGAAAGGGATGAGGATAATGAAAAGTTATAGGTGCAACTGGGTAGTGGCGCAGAAAGGGAATTATTACATGGCCCAAACATTGCGAGACCACGCCAGAACTATAAATGAATAGAGCAGAGTGGAACTTAAGTAAAACCATACCGACAAAACTAGTATGTACAGAATATGGAACATGTTTGCTCAATGGACTACAACATGACATAGAGTAGCTTCAGAATAGAAAGGTGCCGGATTGGATAACACTCGATATATTTACCAACTGGACCTTAGACAAAAAGCCCTGCTGTGTAACCGGACATTTAAATAGATTTTTTATTTTTTATTGATGTGACAAGGCGAGATTCTCTACACCAAACAATGTAGGAGAAATAAGGAATCAAACTCGCGTGCGGTACGATGACAAACCAGAAATGTAATTGAAGAGAACAACAGTACTAAGAGTCTCAGCCATATATAGATTGTTATAAAAATAACTAAGTTGCTTTATTTCGAGATCCACTACGAATGATCAAAGATGACTGTGGATATAACCAAGTGGACGGGTGCACCTTGAGTATCATCCCGCTAACAAATTACTACTAATTTATCACTGTTCCACGAGGATATGGTCTTAATGTGTGAGCACCACGGCAACTGAAATGAAGAAAGGAACAACTCATGCACCATTATGGATATTTACTTCTGCTTCACTCCACTTGATGAGACAGATATAAACGTGTTTATTATAACCCCTGAGATAAAGGAGGAATGATCGATGGGACAATGATGGACATTACCTGAGGAGGTTATACGAAGGCCATCGGGCCACAAGGAAAATCGATACTCGAACTGAAAGAGAAACAAACTCGACTGAAGTGGACACCATTCGACAACATAGAGGATATTCCAGGCGGGGCAGAAATTCGGCAGAATAGAGAAGACCCCAAGTGGAGGAAAGATAGAAGAAGCAGAGGATACCCCAGGCGGGACATAACTCGAACACCGAGAAAATGTTGGCTAGAAAGGACTTTGCTGGATTCAATGTATGGTTGTAGTGGAAGGGTACTCACCTTGATAGTATTATCCTTTTAAAAGCTGCAACCGACATAAGAGGCAGGCCCTAGCCCGTACTATAGTTAAAACATTGAAGAAAGGGAAATCAGACAATCCGGCAGAAAGGACTTACATCGTATGGATGGGGAAGCCAACAGATAGCTCCAGGAGCTCGGGAAGTCGCACTACCCAAGTGAAAGGACAACCCTGGAAGCTCACCCATGTGGAATTAATTGTGAAATGGCCTATCTTGGGCATATAGCCAAGGGCCATTAAGGGGAATTGTAAGGGATAAATAGTTAGGTTGTAGATAGGGGTCAGAATTATGCTGAAGGTTGTGAACTTATCAATTGCCTATGTATGTAACACTTGCTTATAAAGGTATAACACACTTATACTTATACGCATTATATTATACCTTAACCTTAGTAACACTGAAACAGCCAACAGCAGTTTTGTTTAAAGGTCCCTGAGACGAGATAAAGAAGCCAGGACAACCACAGCAGGCATCGGATAGACTGAGGTAGAGGGCAAAATGGAACAAAACAAAGATGAGAGATGGGCAGTTGCATGTACCACTCAGAGCCCGTCTAATAAGAGTCAACAAATCAATGTAACTTCGCTAATAGCAATAGACCGATCGATGATTTTGTAGGAGGTTAGCTCCTCTCCAACACCTGTATAAAGAATGCTTGAAAACGCTTCTATTTCAGAGGTTCCAAGACTGAACCTTTCCGTGCATTGCTCGTAATAAAACCGATAAACCTGAGGTTTTGTTTGTTTACTTCCTTGGTCGTTATACAGTGGCAAGCTGGGTGAAGTGTAGATTAGCTATATCAGTTACTCCATCCCGAGGGAGAGAAGTTTCCTTTTAGCCCAACGGATGGGCAGGTGTCGATTAACTACATCGGTTAGTCCACCTTGAAGGAGAGAAGCCTCCTTTGTACCCCAACACCTCCCCTCCTCACCCCTCGCCTCTCCTCTCCTCTCTCCTCACGTCTCTCCTATGCTGATCTCCTCTCCTCTCCCCTACCTTCTCCCCTCCTCTAATCTATTCTCCTCTCCTACCCTCGCCCCTACCCTCTCCTCTCCTCTCCCCAGTCCTCTCCGCTAATCCCCTTCCCTCTTCACTCCGCTTTCCTCTCCTCTCCTCTCCTCTCATCATATCAACTCTCCGTTCCTCTACTCTTCCCTGCACTGCTTTCTTCTCCCCTCTCCTCCCCTACACTCTCGTCCCCTCCCTGTTCATCTCTACCCTCCTCTGTCCCTTCATCACTATTTTCCTCCCCTCTCCACTACTCTCCTCCTCTCGCCTCTCCTCTCCACCACACTCCTCTCCTATCGCCTCTGCTCACATCCTTATCCTTTCATCTTCTCTCTTCCTCTCCCCTCTCCTCCACTATCCTCTCCACTCGGCTCATCCCTTCTCCCATCTCCTCCTCTCTCCTCTCCACTTCTCTCCTCACCTGTCTTCCCGTCCTCTCCCCGCTCCTCTCCCTCTCCGCAACTCTCCTCCCTATTCCGCTGTGCTCCTCAAATCTCTTGTGCCCTCATTTTCTCCCCTCTCGCCTACTTTCTCCACGCCTCTACTCCATTCTCACATAGCCCTGACCTTTTTCTCCTCCCCTTTTCTCTGCTCCATTCTCCTCTCATCTCCTCTCCTCTGCTCTCTCATCTTGACTCATCTCCTCTCCTCTCCTCCCCTATCTTCACCTATCCCCTCCTCTTCTCTCCCCTGTTTTTAAGTCGCTTCTCTCTCCACTCTCCTCTCTCCGCTCCACTCCTCTCCACTCCAATCATCTCGAATCCTCTCCCCTAAATGTTCCCCTCTTCTCCTCTCCCCTCCTCCTCACCTCTTCTCCCCTTTCATTTCAACTCCTCTCGTCACTTGTGTCCTCTGATGTTCTCCCCTCTCTTCTCCTTCCCGCTCCACTTTTTCCCTCTGCTCTCCCCTACCCTATCACCTCCTTTCTTCTCAAATCCTCTCCTCCCCCTTCTACCCTCTCCTCCCCTCCTCTCTCCTTTCGTCTACCCTCTTTTCATCTCCTCCTCTCATTCACTATCTTCTCTCTCCTCTTCTCTGCTCTAACTTCATCACCCCTCTTTTCCATTCACCTCAAATCAGCTCTCCGCTACCCACTCTTCTATCCTCTCCTGCCCTCTCTTCTACTCTCCTCTCTTGTCCCCTCTCTTGTCCCCTCCTCTCCTCTAATCTACTAACCTCCTCACTCCACTCTGCTTTCTTATTTTCTCTTTACTCCTCTCATTTCCTCTACTCTCCTCTCCGTTGCTCGACTCTCCACAGCTCTGCTCTCCTCCACTCTCCTCTCCACTTCCCCTCTCTTCTCCGAATCTCTCCCCTCCATTTTCATCTCTTCGTGCCCCTGCTCTCCCCACTCTCTTCCTCTCCTCTCCTCTGATGGTCTTTCCTCTGCTCTCCCGCCACCCTTCCCCTCTCCTCTGCTCTACTCTCCTTCCCTCGCATCCTCTCTCCACTCTCCACTTCTCTCCATTCCTCCCTTCTCCACTCTGCTCCTCTCCTCCACTCCACGCTCCTCTCATCTCTCTTCTCTCTCCTACCTTCTCCTCATCTCTACTCCACTCTGCTCTCCTACCATCTCCCCTACACTCTCATCTCCACTCCCCTCTCCTTTCCTCTCATCCCTCTCCCCTCCCCTTCCCTCTCCCCACCTCTATTTCACTTTCCTCTCCTACCATCTCCCCTACACTATCATCTTAATTCCCCTCCTCTCCTCTCTTCCCCTCTCCTATCTTCTCCTCTCCTTTCTTTTCTCGTCTCTTGTCCTCTCTTTCCTCTTATCAACTCTCCTCTCCGTTCCTCTACTCGTCTCTGACTGTTCTCCTCTGCCCTCCTCTCTACTTCCTCTCTCATCTATCCTATCCTCCACTTACCTCTCCTCCCCTTCCTACTCATCTTCTCTCTTTCCTCCTCCCACCCTCTCCTCTCACCTCCTATCCTCTACTCTGATCTGCTGTCTTCTCCACTCCACTCATCTCCTCCCCTCACCTCTGCTCTCCTATTCCCCTCCTCTCCTCTCCTCCACACTCATCTCCTCTCGTCTACTCCCCTCCCGCCTCCTGGCCTCTCTCTTCTCCCCTCTTTACCTCTCTGCTCCTTTCATCTCCATTCCTCACCTCCAGTCTCTCCATTCCCTGTACTGAGGAAAATAAACCATAGAAACATAGAAACATAGAAAATAGGTGCAGAAGCAGGCCATTCAGCCCTTCTAGCCTGCACCGTCATTCAATGAGTTCGTGGCTGAACATGAAACTTCAGTACCCCCTTCCTGCTTTCTCACCATATCCCTTGATCCCCCGAGTAGTAAGGACTTCATCTAACTCCATTTTGAATATATTTAGTGAATTGGCCTCAACTACTTTCTGTGGTAGAGAATTCCACAGGTTCACCACTCTCTGGGTGAAGAAGTTTCTCCTCATCTCGGTCCTAAATGGCTTACCCCTTATCCTCAGACTGTGACCCCTGGTTCTGGACTTCCCCAACATTGGGAACATTCTTCCTGCATCTAACCTGTCTAAACCCGTCAGAATTTTAAACGTTTCTATGAGGTCCCCTCTTATTCTTCTGAACTCCAGTAAATACAAGCCCAGTTGATCCAGTCTTTCTTGATAGGTCAGTACCACCATCCCGGGAATCAGTCTGGTGAATCTTCGTTGCACTCCCTCAATAGCAAGAATGTCCTTCCTCAAGTTAGGAGACCAAAACTGTACACAATACTCCAGGTATGGCCTCACCAAGGCCCTGTACAACTGTACCAACACCTCCCTGCCCCTGTACTCCAATCCCCTCGCTATGAAGGCCAACGTGCCATTTGTTTACTTAACCGCCTGCTGTACCTGCATGCCAACCTTCAATGACTGATGTACCATGACACCCAGGTCTCGTTGCACCTTCCCTTTTCCTAATCTGTCACCATTCAGATAATAGTCTGTCTCTCTGTTTTTACCACCAAAGTGGATAACCTCACATGTATCCCCATTATACTTCATCTGCCATGCATTTGCCCACTCACCTAACCTATCCAAGTCACTCTGCAGCCTCATAGCATCCTCCTCGCAGCTCACACTGCCACCCAACTTAGTGTCATCCGCAAATTTGGAGATACTACATATAATCCCCTCGTCTAAATCATTAATGTACAATGGAAACAGTTGAGGCCCCAGCACAGAACCTTGCGGTACCCCACTAGTCACTGCCTGCCATTCTGAAAAGTACCCATTTACTCCTACTCTTTGCTTCCTGTCTGACAACCAGTTCTCAATCCACGTCAGCACACGACCCCCAATCCCATGTGCTTTAACTTTGCACATTAATCTCTTGCGTGACCTTGTCGAAAGCCTTCTGAAAGTCCAAATATACAACAGCAACTGGTTCTCCTTTGTCTACTTTACTGGAAACATCCTCAAAAAATTCCAGAAGATTTGTCAAGCATGATTTCCCTTTCACAAATCCATGCTGACTTGGACCTATCATGTCACCATTTTCCAAATGCGCTGCTATGTCATTCTTAATAATTGATTCCATCATTTTACCCACTACTGAGGTCAGGCTGACCGGTCTATAATTCCCTGTTTTCTCTCTCCCTCCTTTTTTAAAAAGTGGGGTTACATTGGCTACCCTCCACTCCATAGGAACTGATCCAGAATCAATGGAATGTTGGAAAATGACTGTCAATGCATCCGCGATTTCCAAGGCCACCTCCACAAGTATTCTGGGATGCAGTCCATCAGGCCCTGGGGGTTTATCGGCCTTCAATCCCATCAATTTCCCCAACACAATTTCCCGACTAATAAAGATTTCCGTCAGTTCCTCCTCCTTGCTAGACCCTCTGACCCCTTTTATATCCGGAACGTTGTTTGTGTCCTCCTTAGTGAATACCGAACCAAAGTACTTATTCAATTGGTCTGCCATTTCTTTGTTCTCCGTTATGACTTCCCCTGATTCTGACTGCAGTTTGTCTTTACTAACCTTTTTCTCTTTACATACCTATAGAAACTTTTGCAATCCGCCTTAATGTTCCCTGCAAGCTTCTTCTCATACTTCATTTTCCCTGCCCTAATCAAACCCTTTGTCCTCCTCTGCTGAGTTCTAAATTTCTCCCAGTCCCCGGGTTCGCTGCTATTTCTGGCCAATTTGTATGAAACTTCCTTGGCTTTAATACTATCCCTGATTTCCCTTGATAGCCACGGTTGAGCCACCTTCCCTTTTTTATTTTTATGCCAGACAGGAATGCACAATTGTTGTAATTCATCCATGCGGTCTCTAAATGTCTGCCATTGCCCATCCACAGTCAACCCCTTAAGTTTCATTCGCCAATCTATCCTAGCCAATTCACGCTTTATACCTTCAAAGTTACCCTTCTTTAAGTTATGGACCATGGTCTCTGAATTAACTGTTTCATTCTCCATCCTAATGCAGAATTCCACGATATTATGGTCACTCTTCCCCAAGGGGCCTCGCACAATGAGATTGCTAATTAATCCTCTCTCATTACACAACACCCAGTCGAAGATGGCCTCCCCCCTAGTTGGTTCCTCGACATATTGGTCTAGAAAACCATCCCTTATGCACTCCAGGAAATCCTCCTCCACCGTATTGCTTCCAGTTTGGCTAGCCCAATCTATGTGCATATTAAAGTCACCCATTATAACTGCTACACCTTTATTGCATGCACCCCTAATTTCCTGTTTGATGCCCTCCCCAACATCACTTCTACTGTTTGGAGGTATCTACACAACTCCCACTAACGTTTTTTGCCCTTTGGTATTCTGCAGCTCTCCCCATATAGATTCCACATCATCCAAGCTAATGTCCTTCCAAACTATTGCATTAATATCCTCTTTAACCAGCAATGCTACCCCACCTCCTATTCCTTTTATTCTATCCTTCCTGAATGTTGAATACCCCTGGATGTTGAGTTCCCAGCCCTGATCATCCTGGAGCCACGTCTCCATAATCCCAATCACATCATATTTGTTAACGTCTATTCATCCACCTTATTGCGGATACTCCTTGCATTAAGACAGAAAGCCTTCAGGCTTGTTTTTTTAACACCCTTTGTCCTTTTAGAATTTTGCTGTACAGTGGTCCTTTTTGTTCTTTGCCTTCGGCTTTTCTGCCCTCCACTTTTCCTCATCTCCTTTCTGTCTTTTGCTTTTGCCTCCTTTTTGTCTCCCTCTGTCTCCCTGCATTGGTTCCCATCCCCCTGCCATATTAGTTTAACTCCTCCCCAACAGCACTAGCAAACACTCCCCCTAGGACATTCGTTCCGGTCCTGCCCAGGTGCAGACCGTCCGGTTTGTACTGGTCCCGCCTCCCCCAGAACCGGTTCCAATTCCCCAGGAATTTGAATCCCTCCCTGCTCCACCACTGCTCAAGCCACGTATTCATCTGCACTATCCTGCGATTCCTACTCTGACTAGCACGTGGCACTGGTAGCAATCCCGAGATTACTACTTTTGAGGTCCTACTTTTTAATTTAGCTCCTAGCTCCTTAAATTCGTTTCGTAGGACCTCATTCCTTTTTTTAACTATGTCGTTGGTACCAATGTGCACCACAACAACTGGCTGTTCTCCCTCCCATTTCAGAATGTCCTGCACCCGCTCCAAGACATCCTTGACCCTTGCACCAGGGAGGCAACATACCATCCTGGAGTCTCGGTTGCGGCCGCAGAAACGCCTATCTATTCCCCTCACCATTGAATCCCCTATCACTATCGCGCTCCCACTCTTTTTCCTGCCCTCCTGTGCAGTAGAGCCAGCCACGGTGGCATGAACTTGGCTGCTGCTGCCCTCCCCTGATGAGTCATCCCCCCCAACAGTACTCAAAGCCGTGTATCTGTTTTGCAGGGGGATGACCACAGGGGTCCCCTGCACTACCTTCCTTGCACTACTCTTCCTGCTGGTCTGTTCATAGGATGGCCTGTGACTGTCAGTATGGCATCGGTCGCCATGAATCCTTACTGACCATTGTATTAACAGCACACACATATCCTTACTGACCAATATGTTATCTGTCCCCATGTACGCTTACTGACCACTGTATTATCTGTCCCCATGAACCGTTACTGACCAATATATTATCTGCCCCATGTCCCCTTACTGACCATTGTATTAACTGTCCCCATGTACCCTTACTGACCATTGCATTATCTGTGCCCATATATCCTTATTGACCATTGTATTATCAGTGTTCATGTATCCTTACGAACCATTGTATTATCAGAACCCATATAGCCTTATTGCCAATTGTATTATCAGTCCTTATGTATCCTTACTGACCACATTATCTGTCCCTATGTAATCTTACTGACCATTGTATTATCTGTCCCCATGTACCCTTACTGACCACTGTATTATCTGTCCCCATGTACCCTTACTGACCACTGTATTATCAGTCCCCACGTATCCTTCCTTACTCAGCATTACATTAACAGCCACCATGTAGCCTTACTGACCATTGTATTATTAGTCCTCATGTACCCTTACTGACCATTGTATTATCAGTCCCCATGTATCCTTACTGACCATTGTATTATCAGTCCTCATGTATCCTTACTGACCATTGTGTGATCAGTCGTCATATATCTTTACTGACCATTGTATTATCAGTGCCCATGTATCCTTACTTAACACTGTACTGTCAGTCACCATGTATGTTACTGACCTTTACTTCGAAATCTATTCTTCCATTTGTTTTATTTCACTTGTGTTACCCGAGAAGTGAATTGAAAATCTGAAATTACAGAGTTATTTTACATCTCAGCAATAATAGAAACTCCCTGAATGAAGCTGCTCCCTTCACATGCATGCTGTGATTCTGTGGACTTAACTATTTCTGCTTTTACCAATAGTGCTTGGTTTTGGATAACGTTATTTGATCTGAAAGCCACGTTGCTTTTAAGATATTTTGCAATTGAAACTGATGCAAAGAAAAGGTTCGGACAACTTGTTTATTCAGTGACTGCGATTAATATCCTTCAGTGTGCAGTTTAATTGTCTCACTGGAGAGTTCCCTCAGGCTATAAATAGGGATTTCTTTTTCGGTCTGTTCAGCAATGTTTGACTGAAGTTGTTGTCTAAAATTAACAGTGCTTATTGGAGCTCACAGAAAGTCAAATCATGTTCTGGGAGATTCCAACTGAGCTTTGGATCTTGTGGGCATTTTTCAATGTAGAACGTATTTATTACCCGCTCCTCGCTGCTGTTGGTGTTCCTGGTGAGTCCTTCATCTGCAATTAATTATGTAACCCATTTTTATCTGTATTTTTTGTCCTCGTCTTTTAGTTTTACTGATTAATTGTATTCAATTTAAACCTCTTGTAATGTGTCTGGCAATGCAAAAAAGTTTCTGTCATGTAATGTTTGATCATTCGTTAATTCGCTGCTCCCAGTTCAATGAACAGTATGTTGTTTTCACAATTTAAACCTCTTGTTCTGTGTCTGGCAATGCACAGAAGTTTCTGTCATGTAATGTTTGATCATTTGCTGACTCGCTACTCCCAGTTCAATAAACAGTGTGTTGTTTCCACAACTTGTTTCCAGTGATAGTGGTTTACAGGATTTGACAGAAATTTGATTTTGACACAAGATATGTTAGTAAACGATTATATTATTCAACAGCTTGCAGTCAGCTTTCTGCACTGATGCCCAGTGTTGGATAATAAATATGTGTTCAGCGGTAACAAGTGTTTTAAGGACCGCTGGTTATTGTAAATGACACTGCTCTGTGGAAATCAGCGTTGAGAGATCCTTCACCAATACACTGAGATATGAGACATTATTCACTAATGATTCAGCTATAGAGAGTTGTCGTAATTTTAACCGTCTCCTGCTCTGCCTCACAGTCACTAATTCCAGACGGTCAGGACAGGGTTAAAACTGCAATATGTCTTCCAGTAAAATGTTTATTCAGTTGTGTTTGAATTGATTTATTTCCCTTGTTCAGCCACAGTTCAGGAGAGCTCGGTGTGGGCCGCACGGTAGCAACTATTCAAAACGGAGCACTATATTGTGAAATATTTTGATATTTCCAGTCTCAAACTCTCTCTGTCAACTGGAAGTCTGTAACTTTCTCACACCAGGTGAAAGGCAGCTGGTTGACACGGTTCCAGCTGTAAACAGACACGTTCGAAAATCGTTTGTGACATCTTACAACATGGGTCATCATCAGTCTATTGTAAAGCGACAGTCCCTTCTTTAAAGATTATTTGCAATATTGTGGGAAAGTCAGCTTAAGCCAGTTACAAAGTGTACTTTCAATACAATGGTTGGAAAGGTTCTGATTTCGACACATAATACAATTCAATTCACCTTCTTCAGCCTTCGACACAACCGCAGTAACCTCGCCAAAGACTCCATTCCCCTCTCTGGCCACAGATTTCATTCCCCACCTTGGCCACAGACTCCATTCCCCTCCATGTACACAAATTCGATTCCCCTTCCAAAACAAAGAATCGATTCCTCTCCCTGGCCACATACTCCATTCCCCTCATTGTCACAGACGCCATTCCTTTTCTTGGCCACAGACTCCATTCACTCCCTTGGCCCACAACTCCATTCTCCTCCCTGGACACAGATTCCATTCCCCTCGCTGTCCTCATACTACATTCCCATCCATGGACAATGACTCTATTCCCCTCAATGGACACAGGTTATTCACAGCTTCTTGTGCAGAATTATTGCTCCCTCTGAATATGGCGTTATATCAGAGTCTCATTCAGCGCTTTACCCACCTGGCAAAAGTCCAATACATTAATTCTTTCAGTCATGACCCAGCACCCACACATCACATCCACCGCTTCACTCACTCCCTGTCACAACACCCAAACATCCCATCCACTGGTACATTCAGTCCCTGACCCGACACCCACACGTCCCATATATTGGTTCTTTCAATACCTGTGCCAAACACCACACGTCCCATCCGCTGGTGTAATCAGTTCTGACCCAAACACCACACGACCCATCCGCGGGTGTAATCAGTCCTGACCCAAACAGCACACGACCCATCCGCTGGTGTAATCAGTCCTGACCCAAACACCACACGACCCATCCGCTGGTGTAATCAGTCCTGACCCAAACACCACACGTCCCATCCGCTGGTGTAATCAGTCCTGACCCAAACACCACACGTCCCATCCGCTGGTGTAAACAGTCCTGACCCAAACACCACACGTCCCATCCGCTGGTGAAATCAGTCCTGACCCAAACACCACACGACCCATCCGCTGGTGTAATCAGTCCTGACCCAAACACCACACGACCCATCCGCTGGTGTAATCAGTCCTGACCCAAACACCACACGACCCATCCGCTGGTGTAATCAGTCCTGACCCAAACACCACACGACCCATCCGCTGGTGTAATCAGTCCTGACCCAAACACCACACGACCCATCCGATGGTGTAATCAGTTCTGACCCAAACACCACACGACCCATCCGCTGGTGTAATCAGTCCTGACCCAAACACCACACGACCCATCCGCTGGTGTAATCAGTCCTGACCCAAACACCACACGTCCCATCCGCTGGTGTAATCAGTCCTGACCCAAACACCACACGTCCCATCCGCTGGTGTAATCAGTCCTGACCCAAACACCACACGTCCCATCCGCTGGTGTAATCAGTCCTGACCCAAACACCACACGTCCCATCCGCTGGTGTAATCAGTCCTGACCCAAACTCCACACGTCCCATTGGATGGTTCATTTAATCCTGACACATTTCACACATAATTCTTTGAGGCAGCTGTTGTTGCTCTCAATCTGAAATATAAATTCCCTGTTTTTTCTCTTGCTTGCAGTGAACTTAGTGACGATAATGATCCTGTCTCGAGGAAGGTGCGGTCTCTCCAAGTGTGTCAGCCGTTACCTGGTGGCAATGGCAGCGGTGGATCTACTGGTCGTTATCCTCGACCTGATATCCAGGCAGATTCCTATTCATTATTCAACCGCGTTTGAGTTCATGTGGAAGATTAATGTTTGTAATATCCATGCCATCCTGCTTTACGCAGTGACAGACTGTTCCGTCTGGTTCACAGTTGCTTTTACCTTTGATCGATGTATAGCTATTTGTTGTCAGAAGCTCAAAACCAAATATTGCTCCGAGAAAACGGCGACTGTGGTTGTGGGAACATTGAGTGCGCTGTTCTGTGTAAAGAACACTTTCTGGTACTTTATGTATGGAGGCGTGTATCATATTTCCAATAATCCCTGGTTTTGTTTTGTTAGATGGGAAGTTTCTGAGTCACTATCATGGGCAGTAATTGAATTCATTCATTATATTATAACACCGTTTATTCCATTTGTTCTGATCCTTCTGCTCAATGCTTTAACTGTCAGACACGTTTTAGTGTCGAGCAGAGCCCGCAGGAGACTCCGGGCCCACAGCAGTGGGGAGAGCCCCAGTGACCCAGAGATGGAGAAGCGAAGGAAATCCATAATTTTACTGTTTGTTATATCCGGCAGTTTTATACTCTTATGGGTAGTGTTTCTGTTGTATTCTGTGGTTAATCGATTGTATTCGTTAAACTTTAATCCTGGGTTTCTACCTCAATATGTACAGGAAATGGAATTTATGCTTCAGCTCCTGAGTTGCTGCACCAACACATGTATTTATGCCGTGACCCAGACGAAATTCAGAGAGGAGTTGAAGAATGTGGTGAAATATCCCTTCTCTGTAATTGTTAAATGTGTTAAATAATAAGAATCGCACAATGCTTTGGACGGGTATTCTGCCCAATCCACTCATCTCTGTGATACACACACAGTGAGGCCTGTTTTCATCTTTCACCGCGCGGAGTCAGCGACTAACAAAAATGATAGAGGTGGGGAAGTCCACGGAGATCACTCCCGCTGGACTCCTGCAGGTTTTATCCCCGCTAAGACGTCTGCTGCAGCCTGGGACGGGTTTATAAAGCTCCTGACCGCCAGGCACGTGTAGGATGTGTTTACCCAAAGGGAGCGGCGCGGGGAAGGTGGCTCTGTTACTTTTCAGTCCTCGGGTGGAAGGGCCGCTCAGTCCCCAGCACTCCCATGGAAAGTTGGGGGGAAATGGCCTGGGACCAAACAACAGCCAGAGAGGGAAGGTTTCAAAGGCTCAAAGGTCAGTGCTTTCATCCTTTTGCAGGCTCCTTGTGTTATTCTCCCAGTGGGGTTTAACCTGAGCAGCCCCAGCGCCTGGTGATAGCGGCGTATCCTTGTTTCAGATAATCTACCTTTGGGATTAAAGGGTCTCCTGCAGACGGAGTATATCCCAGTGACATTCACGACTATAACGATCCTTTGGAAGTTTGCCTGAACAATGCAGTGATCTGCAGGATGAAGTGTTCCCCGTACACACTCGACACACATTAAACTCAGCTCCTCCTCACTCTCTCAATAATCTCCGTGCTAAACATAGCCCATAATATGCAACATTCAGGGAGGGTGGTAACGAGCTTTGTTGCAAGGTATTGCAGTATGTGTGATGTAATAAAGCGGGGAAACTCGCATGACACTGTGCCTGAGCATTGTGACATCGCAGACCTGCCCTTCTGACCACGCCCTGGCTTGTGGCTGACTCAGAATCGCATTTAAGACATCCCATCTCCTTCACCCATCACCTTACAAAGAGTCAATTAATGTCTGCAGCACAGAAATAGGCCATTCGGTGCTCGCGGCTGCAAACTTTTCTGAGGCGGTTCCCCTGAGGTTTCCCTGGGGGTGCTGGGCGTTAGCAGCCCGTCTGCCTGTGGACTGCAAATTTACAGAGCGACCTTCCCCACCCCGACCCTTTCTGCCCAGCTTACTCTATCACCACATCCTGATCTTAAACGGAGTGCACAAAGAGAGTGATAAACTTGGGAACGTAGAGAAAGTGAGATTCAGTGGTAAGTCCGGGGTGAGTCTGGCTGAGTATTAGCTGTAAGAAGGGAAATTTAGTTTAACGTTTTGAATTGAACTTAGAACTTTAAAAACAGAAGTTAGCAGAAACTGCCTGTCAGTGGTAGTTAACTATCAGTCAGTCAGCTGTAAGTGTTAGTCTTAAATATGTGCTAATTACTGCGCACAATGGACATGGAGCTGAGACAGCACTTGTAACTTGTGTGTGGCTCCAAAGGTATAAAACTAAATACTAACTGCAGATTCACAGTGTGTTCTGCACAGTGATATTAAATGGAATTTGGTGAGAGTTTGAATGGGAACAGTGGTTGAAGGAGGTGCTGCTTTGGCCTCCAAAATACAGCAGGTAGATGAATGTTTGGTGAGTATTACCTTTTTTCTCGACGCTTGGTCCACACTAAGATCTGGGAGCAATAACAACACTTTATTAAATTAATAATTTAACTATAATTACTAATTAATTATATCATTATAAATAACCATTTGAATAAAAACTAAGTAATTCAATTAATTCAGTGTGTAAATAAGCAAATAAATTTATAAAAAATAACTAAAGATGGCAGGGCAGGCAATGAGTCGAGACTGTAATGTGTGTGAGTTTGTGGACAGGAAATCTGTCCCACATTCCCACATCTGCAGGAAATGTCTATGCTTTATTCGCTCTGGCTCAGCGTAATTGGGCTGGAGTGCGAGTTCGATACACTCTGAAACACACAGGATAAGTGATTTAATCCAGAAAACAGTCACATCCCACAGAAATGCGCAGGTTCAGGAATGTCCGTGGCTGATTGGGTGCCGTGTAGTGAGAACTGAGGAGAGACTGAGAATGAGACACTGCTCCTGTCCAACAGGTAAGATATACTCGTTACCTTTAACGATAAGAATAAAGATTGCGTGGAGGACATCCACAATACATACCAAAGTACGTGGCTCAGAAGGTTGTCTACAGGCAGAGATAGGTAGAAATATTAAACAATTATTTTGCATCAGTATTTATCAGGGAGACAACACAGGTGGACATGACATCGGATGATATTAGAAATGAAATAACTGCATTTAAAATAACAAGAGGAAAATATTATATAAACTAATCAAACCGAAAATGGATAAAGTGCCAGCTTCGGATGAATCACATCTAGAGAAGAGACAGCAGAGGCATTAATAAACATATTTAATACTTCGTTAGAATAAGGTGCAGTGCCGGAGGATTGGCAGACACCTAATGTAATAACTATTTTTAAGAAGGGAGGTAGAACGTGTCTGAGGAACTATAGTCCAGTCAACTTAACGTCGTTGGGAGGAAAAATAATGGATTCACTACTAAAAGAAAAAGGGGAAGAACAGCTAGAAACCAAAAACGAATAGTCAGCATGGATTATAAAAGGGAAAGTCTTGAATTGACCAAATTCTTTGAATTTTCGAACAGGTAACAGATAGCGTAAACTAACATACTGTAGTAGATATAATTTATCTGGATTTCCAAAGGCCTTCGATAAGATACCCCATAATCGACTGAAAGGGCAGATCAGAAATCGTAATTACAATTAATAATAATAATTGGGATGTTTTAAAATGGAGTTAGCAGATTTTTAAAATGGATCCCACAGCCTGTTTTTCAGTCTGTGGGAAGCATGTGTGGGATGCCTTCCACAGAGGGGCAGATGTTCCAATTCATAGATCAAAGGCCTTGGGAGCTGGGCACAGACACAGATAACGTGGAATTTGAATTCTATAACAAGATACAAGTTAAATAAAAAGAATCATAACAACATGTATCCTGAATTACTAATTAAACATATAGAGGTCAGATTGGAGGAAGTAACCTACCAGATAATCATGTATTAATCAATCAGCACATATTAATTGTAACTTGTGTAATTACATAATGCTATAATCTGAAACTGTATAAAATAAGATATCTCTGGCAGTTTCTGTGAGCATTCCTTGAAGGATAGCTCCCCTGCCAGCTTGTATCTTTTATTAATAAAAACTGCATTTACTTTAAGGCTAACGGACTCCGAGTGTTGGTTTGAAGTTAACCCTAACAACTTGGCGCAGTCAGCAGGATCTACTGGACGGGCAGATTAGGCACAAAAAGCTGACCAAACTAACAACGAATGAGTAGAGAATTACCTTGAGGAATTCTCCTCGCAAAGTAACCAGAGATGCAACGAATCTGAAGCAGAGTCTGTGCAGCCAGTAAATCCAGTTGAGGGGTGCGTCAGGACACTGTAAGTAAATACATGTGTCGGGAGAATAAGTACGTATACGGGATATCGGGGTAAAAGCCTCGGTGTAAATAGGTCGGCTTAAGTAAAGATGGGTAAAATGGGAACTGGGGAAAAAGCCCCAGTGTAAGAAATGGCAAGGGAATCTGCGAAGGCCCTTGGAGGGGTGGGGTATAAACTACCAGAAGAGTTTCTGAGAGATAAATCTGAAAAGGTTAAGAAGATGGTTAAGGCAGGATATGATGAAGAGAAAAAGAGCAGTTTAACAGCCGGAAAGATGAATAGAAATATACCCGAAGTTGAGATGGACAGAGAAAGTGACAAAAGACAAGAGGCTGTAAGTATAAAAATAGATATAGTTGACAGAAGGGAATGGACAGAGGAATTTGGCTCAAATTTGTATCCCCACTAACAGGGTTATGATTAGGAGTCGAAGAAAATAAAGGATTTATTGGGGGCCAGAATTATTGCTAAGCAGATATTTTTCGGAAGACCATAATAAAAACTGTTAGTGACTATCTTAAGTGAAATATGGATCCAAAATTAGAGGCGGCCAAACAATAAGCTTTGTTGATTGAAGATGGACTTTTGTGAATGTCTGTCTTTGAATGAAAGTGCTTCTGTGATTGTTGTCTGCGGAATATTTGAGGTGGGAATTAATGAATTTTTCAAGTGTCTGAAAGCCTGCTTCAGAAAGTGGTGGAGCTGTCTGTTGTTTTTGCCCAACCTACTTTTTCAAACAGCGTGAACGTTTTTTTTTAATCCTTTACAGTGTTGTCCTGTATGAGGGAAGTTTTAAGAAAGTATGAACCTAGAATTGAATTACATTTTGATTTAGAAATCCAGGTGTGGATTTATTTGGATGATATGTTATGGAGTTAGGAAATGCACAAAGGATAGGTTTGTTGAGCAAAAGATAAAAAATGCGAGGTCCCGTTGGTTGAAATTGTTTTTTTCGACACGCTCACTTGTCAAAAGAAAACACGTATGCATTGATTACATTTTGTTGAAAGACAATACATTTAGTCTAGGAATGAAATAAAGAACGATGAAGGCAAATTGTAATGCCTTAAAAAAAGAAGCCTGCATGGGTGTCTCAAGGCTGTGGGCTGGGGAAATACGCCCCCATATTCCTTTGTGTAAAATCTTGATGCGAAAGCTTCTCGCTCAGTAAAAAGATTTTTAAATAAAAGATTGGCAATACAATATTTGAATTGGGACTTTGAGATATTTCAGGTGATTCTCCTTGTCAAACATTTTGGTTGTATTGGAAAATATTGTGTTTGGAAGCCCTTTAATAAAAGTAAACATACTGCGTCAGAAGCTGAAGCTTAAAAAGAGGTAATTTATGAGATACTGTATCACACAATTGAAGTTACAGCGCAAAAGATTAGAGTTTTTGACGTTCAGATTCTAAAACAGAAGATAGGCACATAATTATAAAACAAGTACTTTGCATTCTGTGATCTGTGAATCACTATAAGCATAAATGAGAAGTCCGTTTAAAAAACAGTTTTACCATACTTGACATTTCATAATCCAACAATAAATACAAATACTACAAAAGGGGAGCAGAAATTAGGATGGAAGCAGTGAAGAGTTAATTTTGTTGTGAAGATTTCAAGTACCACTGTTTAAGAAAATACACAACATAAAAAGTTAAATCTGATCTCTTAAAAAAAAAGAAATAAAACTATAATGTTTCGAAACAATGTAGAAATACCTTCAGGGATCAGGTCAAACTCCTGGGCAAGTGGGGAGCTATCTGTGAAAGTTAAAAGGAACTTTGAAAACATTAAAATGTTAAAACGGCAGGCTTTAGCAGTTTAGAACAAAGGAAAATATAAGTTGAACTTGTGACTTCAGATACGGTGGTTGAAGAACCACAGAAAGTGAGACGTAAAATCTTTGAAACTGGAACAGTTGAGATAACGGAAAGCAGTTATCAAAGCCTATGTGTTAGACTTTGTTCTAGTTATGGAAAAGACATTTGAGATAACGGAAAGCAGGATTGAAAGTAAATCCCAAAAAGGCACAAATCGGACAAGCTGTCGTACAGTACCTGGGACACAAAATATCCCAAGGAACTCGGACATTGTCCAATGACAGGAAGGAGGATATTAGGATTATGCCCCGACTAAACCCAGCCTGAGGGGTGTGTAAGATATTGGGGTTCTTTAGCTATTGCAGGAATTTTGTGCCTAACCACAGCAATTGCAGAACCAATAGGCTAGTGAAAGGAAAATCCGGTTGAAATGGAAATGGTAAGACTCTAACTAAAACCTGGAATTTCCAGGATGTGTTTTAACAACAGAATATAAACGTGATCATCACCGTGCTTTCGATTCTACAAGGACAAGCTGCAAGGCCGCCCCGAGGGGGCCCAGAAGCATTTTACCACACCAGAGGCTACGTAAAGCAGCCTCTAGGGGGCGGCATCTAAGTGTCAGGAGCGTTTGTCTTGAAGCCATAAGATAAGTGTGTAAAAAATGTTACCTGAATATTGTAAACCAGGGAATTAACCTTGGGAAATTGCGTGGTAGTTAAACCTGGAACAGAAGTAATGTTGTTATTTGACAATGTCCAGCATGAAATGTGACCTGTGAGCATAAATTGAACAGCCAGAAAAAATAAGCCACAAGGCTAGACACAATCCTGAGAATAGCTAGTGACACATCAGGAGCAAGGGAGTAACACAAGCAGCTGAGACACAAAGAAGGAAGACAGAGGAGATCTATAGCAAATTACGCATTAGCTGTACAGGGACATCTCAAGTAGATACACCAGATATACAGGCGATCCAGGCAGGTGTAGATAGTTTGAGGGGAACAACGGAGTTACTAATCCGGAAACAGACCAGGATTGGGATACAGTCTTCACAGTTAGGATACAAAACATCCAAAAAAATGCTACAGGGTGTATCCGTATTGGAAGGCCATGCACGAACAATTAACGAGCTAAATAAGCAGGAATTGAGAGGACGATGCTGAGGAAAGGAAAAGAGACACATGTCAGCCTATGGGAGATGGATGATTGGTCAGGTGAGACACAATATGGATCAGATACAAACCGGGCAAGTTACAGATTCAATAAATAGCACCCAGTTGAAAGAAATGGCACAACACACTGGGCCATTAGGTGCACGTACCCTGAAACATAGAAACATAGAAACATAGAAAAAGGTTGCAGGAATAGACCATTCGCCCCTTCGAGCCTGCATCAACATTCAATAAGATCATGGCTGATCATTCACCTCAGTACCCCTTTCCTGCTTTCGCTCCACACCCGTTGATCCCATTATCTTAAGGGCCATACCCAACTCCCTCTTGAATATATCTGATGAACTGGCATCAACAACGTTCTGCGGAAGCGAATTCCACAGGTTAACAACTCTCTGAGTGAAGAAGTTTCTCCTCATCTCGGTCTTAAATGGATTATCCCTTGTCCTCAGACTGTGACCACTGGTTCTGGACTTCCCCAACATCGGGAACATTCTTCGTGCATCTAACCTGCCCAGTCCCATCAGAATGTTTCTGAGGTCCCCTCTCATTCTTCTAAACTCCAGTGAATACAGGCCCAGTCGATCCTATCTCTCCTCATATGTCAGTCCTGCCATACCGGAAATCAGTCTGGTGAACCTTTGCTGCACTCCCTCAATAGCATGAACGTCCTTCCTCAGATAGAACAAAACTGAACACAGTATTCCAGGTGAGGCCTCACCAAGGCCCAGTACAGCTGCTATATTCAAATCCCCAAGATATGGGGCCAACATGCTATTTGCCTTCTTTTTGTCTGCTGCACCTGCATGCCAACCATCAATGACTGATGTACCATGACACCCGGATCTCATTGCACCTCCCCTTTTCCTCATCTGCCGCCATTCAAATAATATTCTGCCTTTCTGTTTCTGCCACCAAAGTGCATAACCTCACATTTATCCACATTACACTACATCTGCCATGCAATTGCCCACTCACCAAACCTGTTCAAATCACCCTGCAGCCTCTTAGCATCCTCCTCACATTTCACACCGCCATCCAGCATAATGTCATCTGCAAACTTGGAGATATTATACAAAATTCCTTCATCTAAATCATTGATGTATATTGTAAATTGCTGGCGTCCCAGCACTGAGCCTTGCGGCACCCAACTAGTCACTGCCTGCCATTATGAAAATAACCCGTTTATCCCGACTCTCTGCTTCCAGTCTGCCAGCCAGTTCTCTATCCACGTCAATACATTACCCCCAATACCATGTGCTTTAATTTTGCACACCATCCTCTTGTGTGGGACCTTGTCAAAAGTATTTTGAAAGTCCCACTACACCATATCCACTGGTTCTCCCTTGTCGACTCTACTAGTTACATCCTCACAAAATTCTAGAAGATTTGTCAAGCTTGATTTTCCTTTCATAATTCCATGCTGATTTGGACCAATCCTGTCACTGCTTTCCAAATGGGCTGCTATTTCATCTTTAAAAATTGATTACAACATTTTCCCCACCATTGATATCAGGCTAACTGGTCTATAATTACCCGTTTTCTCTCTCCCTCCTTTTTCAAAATGTGGTGTTACATTAGCTACCCTCCAGTCCATGCAAACTGACCGAGAATCGATGGACTTTTGGAAAATAATCACCAATGCATCCACTATTTCTAGGGCCACTTCCTTAATACTCTGGGATGCAGACCATCAGGCCCCGGGGATTTATCGGCCTTTAGTCCCATCAATTTCCCTAACACAATGTCCCACAAATAAGGATTTTCTTCAGTTCCTCCTTCTCACTAGCCCCTCGGTCATGTAGTATGTCCAGAAGATTATGCGCATCTTCCTTCGTGAAGGCAGAACCAAAGTATTTGTTCAACTGGTCTACCGTTTTTTTGTTCCCTATTCACCTGAATCTGACTGCAAGGGACCTACGTTTGCCTTCACTACTCTTTTTCTCTTCACATATTTATAGAAGTGTTTCTGTTTCCAGCAAGCTTCCTCTCATACTCTATTTTCCCCCTCCTAATCAAACCCTTTGTCCTCCTCTGCTGAATTATAAATTTCTCCCCGTCCTCGGGTTGATGCTTTTTCGGACCAATTTATATGCCTCTTCCTTGGATTTAACGCTAACCTTAATTTCCCTTGTTAGCCACGGTTGAGCCACCTTCCCCGTTTTATTTTTACTCCAGACAGGGATGTACAATTGTTGAAGTTCATCCATGTGATCTTTATATGTTTTCCATTGCCTATCTGCCGTCAACCCTTTATGTATCATTTCCCAGTCTATTCTAGCCAATTCATGTCTCATACCATCGAAGTTACCTTTCCTTAAGTTCAGGACCCCAGTCTCAGAATTAACCGTTTCACTCTCCACCTTAACAAAGAATTCTACCTTATTGTGGTTACTATTCCCCAAGGGGCCTCGCACAACAAGATTGCTAATTAGTCCTTTCGCATTACACATCAAGCAGTCTAGGATGGCCAGCCCTCTAGATCGTCCCTCGACATATTGGTCGAGAAAACCATCCCTAATACACTCCAGCAAATCCTCCTCCACCGTATTGTGACCAGTTTGGTTAGCCCAATCTATATGTAGATTAAAGTCGCCCATGATAACTGATGTACCTTTATTGCACACATCCCTACTTTCTTGTTGGATGCTGTCAGCAAACTCACTACGATTGTTTGGTGGTACACAACTCCCACTAGCGTTTTTGTCCCTTTGATATTCCACAGATCCACCCACGTAGAATCCACACGAATGTCCTTCCTGACTATTGTGTTAATTTCCTCTTCAACCAGCAATGCCACCCCACCTCCTTTTCCTTTGTGTCTATCCTTCCTGACTGGTGAATACCCCTGGATGTTGCGTTCCCAGCCTTCGTCACCCTGGAGCCATTTCTCCGTGATGCCAATTACATCATATTCATTAATTGCTGCCTGTGCAGTTAATTTGTCCACCTTATTACGAATACTCCTCGCATTGAGGCACAGTGCCTTCAGGCTTGTTATCTTAACAGACTTTGTCCCTTTAGAATTTTGCTGCAATGTGGCCCTTTTTGATTTTTGCCTTTGGTTTCTCTGCCCTCCACCCTTACTTTTTTACCCCAAAGGTTCCCATCCCGCTGCCAGATCAGTTTAACCCCTCCCCAACAACACGAGCAAACTCTCCCTCGTGGACATTGGTTCTGCTGAGGTTTGCACAGGTCCCAGCTCCGCCAGAACGGTTCCAATGTCCCAAGAAATTGAATCCCTCCCTTCTGCAACACACATTCATCTGAACTATCCTGCCCTTCATAATCTGAAAAGTGGTAGCTATCCCTGAGATTGCTACCTTTGAGGTCCGATTTGTTAACTTGGCTCCCAGCTCCCGAAATTCAGCTTCTAATTCCTCAGACACAGGGAGTCAGACGCAAATACATGAAGAGCACTCTAAAGACAGAGAGTGAGAGGCACAGATACATTGCACAATCCCATTTCATTGAATGTTACAAAGTTATCGACAAATGCAGATTCAACAGAATAGATTCGGGAATAAATGAGCAGGATGGCAGGAAATCGGTGTGAATTTAAAGATGTACCAGGAGTAGGGTTCGAACCCACGCAGGTATAAACCCATCGGAATTTCCGTCCAACGCCTGAACAACTCGGCCATCCTGGTTATGTCAATATTCGGATTTTGTCTTTGTGAGAATCTGGGCTGCAGCTCCACTCTCACAGACACAGGTTTTCAATGAGCATTTTCGAATATTTATAGTAATATTGACACAGGGGCAACTCTCCTGTTATTTTTCGAGTAATGCACTGGGAACTTTCACAACCTCCCGAGGGTGCAGACGGAGCTTCAATTTAACATTTTATCCGAAAGTCAACAGCTTCAACAATGCAAAATTCCCCAAATACTGCATTTGAGTGTCAGCCAAGATTATATGCTCAAGTCGCAGGAGTGGGACTTACAGACACAACCTCCTTATTCAGTCGAGAATGCTGCCACTGAACCAAAGCCGATACCAAAGTTCACATCCGTATTATTTTCCCCAAGTCTTTTTATAAAGTATCAGGACATACAGAAGTAATATTCAACATTTTAAAAATGCTTCATCCTGGTCGGGGAATTGAACGCCGACCTCGCGTGTGACAGAGAGGGATATTAACTAAGACACGAATGAGTGCTGACGGGTGTGGATTCTGTCAGTGCAGGAATCGAGCTGAGAACAGAAATGGATACCATGAGGAGTAGACAGGCACATTGAGAGACAGAGATAAACCGACAAACAGGGAGAGACAGACAGCGAGATCGAGACAACGAGAGACAGAAAGTGTGAGACTGAGAAGGAGAGGCAGACTGAGTGAGAAAAAGACACAAACAGACATACAGATATAAAGAGAGAGAGGGAAACAGTGAGAGAAAGACAGTGATAAAGACAATAACAAGGAGAGAGACAGATGAAGAGTGAGCGACAGATAGAGAGATATACAGAGATATAAACAGAAAATGATGGAAATACTCAGCAGGTGAGACAGGAACTAACAGAGACAGGCAAATAGAGACAGACAGGTCGAGCCATAGACAGACAGAGATGATGGGAATGAGAGAGACAGTCAGACAGAGAGACTGAGAGAATCCCACTGGAACCTTCCGAATGTACTAGCGGACTGTGGGTCTCGTGAGAATGAGGAACTGAAAGATATCCTTATTGGCGGGAAATTGTGTTGGGGAAATTGATGGGATTAAAGGCCGATAAATCCCCGGGTCCTGATAGTCTGCATCCCAGAGTACTTAAGGAAGTGGTCCTAGAAATAGTGGATGCATTGGTGATCATTTTCCAACAATCTATCGACTCTGGATCAGTTCCTATGGACTGGAGGGTAGCTAATGTGAAGGCACTTTTTTAAAAAGGAGGGAGAGAGAAAGCGGGTAATTCTAGACCGGTTAGCCTGACATCAGTAGTGGGGAAAATGTTGGAATCAATCATTAAGGATGAAATAGCAGCCCATTTGGAAAGCAGTGACAGGATCGGACCGAATCATCATGGATTTATGAAAGTGAAATCACGCTTGACGAATATTCTGGAATTTTTTGAGGATGTAACGAGTAGAGTGGACAAGGGAGAACCAGTGGATGTGGTGTATTTGGACTTTCAATAGGCTTTTGACAAGGTCCCGCACAAGAGATTGGTGCACAAAATCAAAGTGCATGGTATTGGGATTAATGTACTGACATGGACAGAGAACTGGTTGGCAGACAGGAAGCAGAGAATCGGGATAAACGGGTCCTTTTCAGACTGGCAGTAAGTGACTAGTGGGGTGCCGCAGGGCTCAGTGCTGGGACGCCTGCTCTTTACAATATACATGAACAATTTAGTTGAAGGAATAGAGTGTAATATCTCCAAGTTTGCGGATGACACTAAACTGGGTGGCGGTACGAGCTGTGAGGAGGACGCTAAGAGGCTGCAGGGTGAATTGGACAGATTAGGTGAGTGGGCAAATACATGGCAGATGCAGTATAATGTGGATAAATGTGAGGTTATCCATTTTGGGGGCAAAAACACGAAGGCAGAATATTATCTGAATGGGGGAAGACTAGAAAAAGTTGAGGTGCAATGAGACCTTGGTGTTATGGTTCATCAGTCACTGAAAGTGGGCATGCAGGTACAGCAGGCGGTAAAGAAGGCAAATGGTATGTTGGCCTTCGTAGCTAGGGGATTTGAATATAGGAGCCAGGAAATCTTACTGCAGTTGTACAAGGCCTTAGTGACGACACACCTGGAATATTGTGTTCAGTTCTGGTCTCCTAGTCTGAGGAAGGACGTTCTTGCTGTTGAGGGAGTGTAGCGAAGGTTCACCAGACTGATTCCAGGGATGGCAGGACTGTCATATGAGGAGAGATTGGATCAACTAGGCCTTTAATCACTGGCGTTTAGAATGATGAGAGGGGATCGCATAGAATCATATAAGATTCTGACGGGACTGCACAGGTTAGATTCGGGAAGAATGTTCTCGATGTTGGGGAAGCCAGAACCAGGTGACATAGCCTTAGGATAAGGGGTAGGCCATTTAGCAGTGATATGAGGAGAAACCTCTTCACTCAGAGAGTTGTGGACCTGTGGAATTCCCTGCCACAGAGAGTTGTTGAAGCCAGTTCATTGGATATATTCAAGAGGGAGTTAGGTATGGTCCTTACGGTTAAGTGCATGAAGTGGTATGGAGAGAAAAACAGGAAAGGGTAACTGAAGGAATGATCAGCCATGATCATATTGAATGTCGGTGCAGGCTCGAAGGGCCTAATGGCCTACTCCTGCAGTTATTTTCTATGTTTCGATGTTTCAAAAACAGAAAATGATGGAAATACGCATCAGATTAGAGACAAGGACAAAATGAGACAGGCAAAGACACGGACAGGGAATTTGGGAAAGAGAGAGACAGTCAGACAGAGAGTCTGAGAGAATCCCATTGGAACAGAACTGGACACCGTGAGAAAGAGACAGATTGAGAGACAGAGACAAACAGAGAACCAGGCACAGACAGAGTGAGTCAGAGAGAGGCAGACTGAGGGAGACAAAGACTCAAGCACACAAACACATACACAGCTCTCTAAAGAGAGAAAGGCAGAGACTGAGATACACAGATACATTTCACAATTTCATTTCATGATCGGCTCAGAGTGTCACAGAGTTACAGATTCAACAGATGAAAATCCGGGATCACTGGGCAAGATGGGAAAAATCTCTGTTAAATTAAAGAGATTCTAGGATTGGGGTGCGAATCCACGTGCGAAAAACCCATTGAATTTTAAGGCCAACGCCTTAACCACTCGCACATCCTGGTCTTTGTAGCGTTTGGATTTTGCCTCTGTGTGAATGTGGCCTTCAGCTCCACCCCCACAGCAACATACACACATACACATCGGGTTTCAGTGAGCATTTACGAAAATTTTTCGTAATATTGACACGGGCGCAACTCTCCTATTCTTTTTCGTGTAATGCTCTGGGAACTTTCACATCCAGCCGAGGTTGCAGACGGAGCTTCAATTTAACATTTCAGCCGATGGTCAACAGCTTCAACAATGCAAAATTCTCCAAATACTGCATTTGAGTGTCATCCAAGATTATCTGCTCAAGTCTCAGGAGTGGGACTTACACACACATCCTCCCGATTCAGTCGAGAATGGAGCCAATGAACCAAGGCCGATACCAAAGATCACAACCGTATTATTTTCCCCAAGTTTTTTAAAAATTTCCAGGACATACCAAATTCATGGTGATGATTTCTACAGACAGTTGCACATACTCAGCGACATACATACAGATAGACATACACAGACACGCGCACACACAATAACCAAAAATATACACGCATAAACATAGAAACATAGAAATTAGTTGCAGGAATATGCCATTCGACCCTTCGAGCCTGCACCACCATTCAATAAGATCATGGCTCATCATTCAACCTCAGTACCCCTTTCCTGCTTTCTCTCTATACCCCTTGATCTCTTTAGCCGTAAGAGCCATATCTAACTCCCTTTTGAATATATCTAACGAACTGGCCTCAACGACTTTCTGCGGTAGAAAATTTCACAGGTTATCCACTCTCTGTGAAGAAGTTTCTCCTCATCTCGGTCATAAATGGCTTACCCCTTATTTTTAGTCTGTAATCCTTGGTCTCAAACTCCCCAGCAATGAGAACATTCTTTCAGCCTCGTCAGAATTTTATATGTTTCTGTGAGATCCCCTCTCATTCTTCTAAACATCCAGTGGATACCAGCCCAGTTGATCCAGTCTCTCCTCATATGTCAATCCTGCCATCCCGGGAATCATGCTGGTG
This sequence comes from Pristiophorus japonicus, assembly GCF_044704955.1. Taxonomy (NCBI): domain Eukaryota; kingdom Metazoa; phylum Chordata; class Chondrichthyes; family Pristiophoridae; genus Pristiophorus; species Pristiophorus japonicus. The sequence goes on from NC_091999.1 coordinate 50,783,661, forward strand.
AACCTTCGCTGTACTCCCTCAATAGCAAGGACGTCCTTCCTCAGATTCGGGGACCAAAACTGAACACAATATTCCAGGTGTGACCTCACCAAGGCCCTGTACAACTGCAGTAATATCTTCCTGCACAATACTCAAATCCCCTAGCTATGAAGGCAAACATGCCATTTGTTTTCTTCACCGCCTGCTGCACCTACATGCCAACTTTCAATGACTGATGTACCATGACACTCAGATCAAGATATACACAGGTTGCCTTAGACAAATAGATGGATAGACAGACAGGGTCACTGTCGCTACTTTGTCTGGCTTTTGCGTTTTTCAGTCGAGGATGCTGCCACTGAACCGAAGCCGATACCAAAGTTCACAACCGTATTATTTTCCCCAAGTCTTTTTAAAAAGTTCCAGGACATACCAAATTCATGGTGATGATTTCCACAGACAGTTGCACATACACAGAGACATATATACACATAGACAGACACAGAGAGACAAACATACATACATAACCAAAAATATACATGCACCAACGGACATGCACAGATGCCTTAGACATCTCGAGGGATAGACAGGCTGAATCACTGTCGCTACTTTGGCTGTTGTTTGCGTTTTTCTATCCGTATGTATCTGAATATTGCCCATTAATAAAAATGAGAAATAGATGTCAGTGTTGAAAGATGTGGGACGTTATTCCACCTATCTCAGGATTAGTTTTGCAAAAACCTGGTTAAATTTTAAAATCGAATGAAAATTACAGTCGGCAGGATTTAAAACCTGAGCGCAAAAAACCCAAAGAATTTAAAGTCCATCGCATTAACCACTCGGCCACAACTACTGCGTCTCGGGCACTTTAAATGTTACTCAGAAAAAATTCAGTCATCCATCTCTGTGCAGCAGACAGCCACAGAATCCTGAAAAAGTCTCTGTTTGCAAAAAATCTGGAAGAGGCAATCTCCTGTTGCTGTATTTTTACTGTATTGTATTGTTCTGGAACTTTTTAATATGAATCTATACCAAGAAACAGAAGTAAAATTAGACATTTTGAAAAAACTGCTTTTTCGTCGGGGAATTGAACCCGGTTCTCCTGCATAACGGGGGAGCAAAATCACGACTATACGGACGAAGGTGCGGGCTGTGTCAGAGCAGTAATCGAGCTGCGAACAGAAGTCGACAGACACATTGAGAGACAGAGACAAACCGACAAACAGGGAGAGACAGAAAAGGTGAGACTGAAAAGTCAGGCAGACTCTGAGAAAAAGACTCAAACACCTACATATACAGAGATGTGTGTGTGTGATCAATAAAGAGAGAGAGGGAAAGAGTGAAAGAAAGACAGTGATAAAGAGAGTGACAAGGAGAGAGACAGATAGAGAGAGAGCGACAGATCGAGAGAGAGACAAAGATATATACAGAAAATGATGGAAATACTCAGCAGGTTAGAGACAGGAATTACAAGCGACAGTCAAAGAGAGACAGATAGGCAGAAACAAAGACAGAAAGACATGATGGGAAAGAGTGAGACAGTCAGACAGAGAGACTTAGAGAATCCCATTCGAACAGAACTGGACACCGTGAGAAAGTGACAGACACATTGAGAACCAGAGACAAGCAGGGAAACGGGGACAGACAGACAGCGAGCTAGAGACAAAGAGAGACAGAAAGTTTGAGACTGAAAGGGAGGATCAGACTGAATGAGAAAAAGGCTCAAATAATGTATTTGCGTGCTCCATAAAGAGAGGGAGGCAAATAGTGATGGAATGACAGCGAAAAGGACAGGGACAAAGAGAGAGTCAAAGAGGGCGACAGATAGAGAGAAAGACAGATAGAGAGAGAGAGACATAGAGACAAAAACAGAACATAATGGAAATACTTATCTGGTTAGAGACAGGGATTAACAGAGACAGGCAAAGACATGGACAGGCAGAGATAATGGTACAGAGATAGGCAGTCAGACTGAGAGTCTGAGAGAATCCCATTGCAACAGAACTAGACACCGTGAGAAAGAGACAGATTGAGAGACAGAGACAAACAGAGAAATAGTGACAGAGAGAGTGTGTCAGAGAGAGGCAGACACTCAAACACATTCACAGCTATCTAAAGAGAGAGAGAGGCAGAGACCGAGCAACACAGATACATTTCACAATTTCATTTCATTGTCGGCTCAGAATGTCAATTAGTTGCAGAAAATTGGAAATTCAACAGATGAAAATCGGGTATCACGAGGCAGGATGGGAAAAATCTCTGTTTAATTAATGAATCACCAGGAGTTGGGTTTGAACCCACACGAGTATAGAACGCATTAGGTCTTAAATCCAACGACTTTGCAACTCGGCCATCCTGGTCCTGATCCTGTCAGTGGTTGGACTCTGCCTCTGTGAGAATCTGGGCTTCAGCTCCACCCCCACAGCGATACACAGACACATAGGATTTCAGGGTGCATTTACGAACATTTTTCGTAATATTGACACGGGCGCAACTCTCCAATTCTTTTTCGACTAAGGCTCTGGGAACTTTCACATCCAGCCGAGGGTGCAGATGGAGTTTCAATTTAAAATTTCAGCCGATGGTCAACAGCTTCAACAATGCAAAATTCCCCAAATACTGCATTTGAGTGTCATCCAAGATGATGTGTTCAAGTCTCAGGAGTGAGACTTCCACACACAACCTCCTGATTCAGTCGAGAATGGAGCCACTGAATCAAAACCGATACCAAAGATCACAACCGTATTATTTTCCCCAAGTGTTTTAAAAAGTTCCGGGACGTACCAAATTCATTGTGATGATTTCCACAGACAGTTGCATATACACAGAAACATACATACAGATAGACATACACAGACACGCGCACACACAATAACCAAAAATATACACGCATCAACATAGAAACATAGAAATTAGTTGCAGGAATATGCCATTCGGCCCTTCGAGCCTGCACCACAATTCAATAAGATCATGGCTCATCATTCAACCTCAGTACCCCTTTCCTGCTTTCTCTCTATACCCCTTGATCTCTTTAGCCGTAAGAGCCATATCTAACTCCCTTTTGAATATATCTAACGAACTGGCCTCAACGACTTTCTGCGGTAGAAAATTTCACAGGTTAACCACTCTCTGTGAAGAAGTTTCTCCTCATCTCGGTCATAAATGGCTTACCCCTTATTTTTAGACTGTAATCCTTGGTCTCAAACTCCCCAGCAATGAGAACATTCTTCCAACCTCGTCAGAATTTTATATGTTTCTGTGAGATCCCCTCTCATTCTTCTAAACTCCAGTGGGTACCAGCTCAGTTGATCCAGTCTCTCCTCATATGTCAATCCTGCCATCCCGGGAATCATGCTGGTGAACCTTCGCTGTACTCCCTCAATAGCAAGGACGTCCTTCCTCAGATTCGGGGACCAAAACTGAACACAATATTCCAGGTGTGACCTCACCAAGGCCCTGTACAACTGCAGTAATATCTTCCTGCACAATACTCAAATCCCCTAGCTATGAAGGCAAACATGCCATTTGTTTTCTTCACCGCCTGCTGCACCTACATGCCAACTTTCAATGACTGATGTACCATGACACTCAGATCAAGATATACACAGGTTGCCGTAGACAAATAGATGGATAGACAGGCAGGGTCACTGAGGCTACTTTGGCTGGTTTTTGCGTTTTTCTATCCGTATGTATCGTGAATACTGCAGATTAATGAAAGAAAGAAAACAGCGGCTGCATCGAAAGATGTGGGACGTTGCTCCATCTATCTCAGAATCAGTTTTGCAGTAACGTGGTTAAATTGTAAAACAGAATGAAATATGCTGAGAAACATAGTCGGCAGGATTCAAAACTGCGCAGAGAAACCCCGATGTATTTTTTGTCCCTTGTCTTACCCACTCGGCCACGACTACTGGCTCGCTGCATCATTAAATGTTACTCAGATAAAACTCAGTCATCTATCTCTGTGCAGCAGACGGCCACAGAATTCGGAAAAAGTCTCCGTTTGCTAAAAATCTGGAAGAGGCAATCTTCTCTTCCTGTATTTGTACTGTTCTATATTGCTCTAGAACTTTTTAATATGAATCAACACCAAGAAACAAGTAAAATTCTGCATTTTGTAAATGCTGCCACCGCGTCGGGAAGTAGAACCATGGTCTCCGGCGAAACAGGCGGGGATACTCAGCACTATACGAACGAGCATGAGTTCTATCAGAGCAGGAAGCGAGCTGTGAATGGAACTGGACACGATGAGAAGACGACAGACACATTGAGAGACAGAGACAAACCGACAAGCAGGGAGAGACAGTCAGCGAGTTAGAGACAACAAGAGACAGAAAGAGTAAGACTGAGAAGGAGAGGCAGACTGAGTGAGAAACAGACTCAAACACATACATATACAGAGATGTGTGTATGTCTGATCTATTTAGAGAGAGAAGGTAAGAGTGAGTGAAAGAAAATGAGAAAGACAGTGACAAAGAGAGGAACAGACAGAGAGAGAGAGATAGAGACTAAAACAGAAAATGATGGAAATACTTATCAGGTTAAAGGCTGGACTAACAGAGACAGGCATAGACATGGACAGACCGAAATGATGGGAGAGAGAGAGCCAGTCAGACAAAGTGTCTGAGAGAATCCCAACACCTCAGCCACTCAGCTATCCTGGTTCTGTGAGAACCTGGATTCTGTCTCTGTGAGAAACTGGGCTTCAACCCCAACCCCACATACAAACACATGCATATCAGCTTTCAGTGAGCATTTACGAACATTTTTTAGGAATATTGACACGGGGGCAACTCTCCTATTCTTTTTCGAATAATGCTCTGGGACCTTTCATATCCAGCCGAGAATGCAGACGGAGCTTCACTTTCACATTTCATCCGAAAGTCAACAGCTTCAACAATGCAAAATTCCCCAAGTGGTGCACTGGAGTGTTAGCCAAGATTATATGCTCAAGTCTCAGGAGTGCGACTTGAACACACAAACTCCAGATTCAGTCGAGAATGCTGCCACTGAATCAAGGCCGATGCAAAAGATCACAACCGTATTATTTTTCCTAATCTTTTTTATAAGTTCCAGGACATGCCAAATTCATGGTGATTATTTCCACAGATAGTTGCACATACACAGAGACATATATAGAGATCGACAGACACAGAGACACACACACATATATAACCAAAAATGTACACGCACCAACGGGCATGCACAGATGCCTTCGACATATAGAGGGATAGACAGGCTGAATCACTGTCGCAACTTTGACTGATTTTTCCATTTTCCTATCCGTAAGTATCGCGAATATTGCAGATTAATAAAAAATGTCAGTGTTGAAAAGTGTGGGACGTTATTCCATCTATCTCATGATCAGTTTGGCAGAGAACTGGTTAAATTGTGAAATGGAATGAAAAATGCTGAGAATCGTAGTCGGCAGGATTCGAACCTGCGAGGGATAACCCAATGGATTTCTAGTCCATCGCCTTAACCACTCGGCCACGACTACTGAGTCACTGCCTTTTTAAACGTTGCTCAGAAAAAACTCAGTCATCTATCTCTGTGCAGCAGACGGCCAAAGACTCCTGAAGAACACTCCGTTTGCTCAAAATCTGGAAGAGGCAATATCCTCTACCTCTATTTGTACAGTTCTATCTTGCACTGGAACTATTTAATATGAATCTCGTCCGAGAAACAGAAGTAATATTCTACATTTTGAAAAAACTGCCTTTTTGTTGTGGAATTCAACTTCAGTCCCTAGAGTGACAAGCGGGGATATTCACCACGAAACTAACGAGTACGAGCTCTGTCAGAGCAGGAATTGAGCTGTGAACAGAACTGGACACCAGAAGATGTCGACAGACACATTGAGAGGCAGAGGCAAACCGACAAACAGGGAGAGACAGACAGCGAGATAGAGACAACGAGAGACAGAAAGTGTGAGACTGAGAAGGAGAGGCACACTGAGTGAGAAAGAGACTGAAGCACATACATATACAGAGATGTGTGTGTGTGATCTATTAAGAGAGAGAGGGAAAGAGTGAGAGAAAGACAATGATAAAGACAGTGACAAGGAGAGAGACAGATAGAAAGAGATAGAGACTAAAACAGAAAATGATGGAAATACTTCTCAGGTTAGAGACAGGCAAAGACATGGACAGACCGAAATGATGGGAAAGAGAGAGCCAGTCAGGCAAAGAATCTGAGAGAATCCCATTGGAACAGAAGTGGACACCGTGAGAAAGAGACAGATTGAGAGACAGAGATAAGCAGAGAAACCGGGTCAGACAGAGTGAGTCAGAGAGAGGCAGAGACCGAGCGACACAGCTACATTTCACAATTTCATTTCTTTATCGGCTCTGACTGTCACATAGTTAACAAAAAATTGCAGGTTCAACAGATGAAAATCCGGTATCACTGATCAGAATGGGAGGAAATTCGTGTTGAATTAAAGTGTAGAATAAAAGGAAAAGTAGGTGGGGTAGCATTGCTGGTTAAAGAGGAGATTAATGTAATAGTTCGGAAGGACATTAGCTTGGATGATGTGGAATCTATATGGGTAGAGCTGCAGAACACCAAAGGGCAAAAAACGTTAGTGGGAGCTGTGTACAGACCTCCAAACAGTAGTTGTGATGTTGGGTAGGGCATCAAACAGGAAATTAGGGGTGCATGCAATAAAGGTGCTGCAGTTATAATGGGTGAATTTAATATGCACATAGATTGGGCTCAGCAAACTGGAAGCAATACGGTGGAGGAGGATTTCCTCGAGTGCATAAGGGATGGTTTTCTAGACCAATATGTCGAGGAACCAACTAGGGGGAAGGCCATCTTCGAATGGGTGTTGTGTAATGAGAGAAGATTAATTAGCAATCTCGTTGTGCGAGGCCCCTTGGGGAAGAGTGACCATAATATGATGGAATTCTGCATTCGGACGGAGAATGAAACAGTTAATTCAGAGACCATGGCCCAGAAGGGTAACTTTGAAGGTATGACGCATGAATTGGCTAGGATAGATTAGCGAATGATACTTGAGGGGTTGACTGTGGATGGGCAATGGCAGACATTTAGAGACTGCATGGATGAACTACAACAAAGGTACATTCCTGTCTGGCGTAAAAATAAAAAAATGAAGGTGGCTCAACTGTGGCTATCAAGGGAAATCAGGGATAGTATTAAAGTCAAGGAAGTGGCATACAAATTGGTCAGAAATAGCAGCGAACCCGGGGACTGGGAGAAATTTAGAACTCAGAAGAGGAGGACAAAGGGGTTGATTAGGGCAGGGAAAATGGAGTACGAGAAGAAGTTTGCAGGGAACATTAAGACGGATTGCAAAAGTTTCTATAGAAATGTAAAGAGAAAAAGGTCAGTAAAGACAAATGTACGTCCCCTGCAGTCAGAATTAGGGGAAGTCATAACGGGGAACAAAGAAATGGCAGACGGATTGAACAAGCACTTTGGTTCGGTATTCACTAAGGAGGACACAAACAACCTTCCGGATATAAAAGCGGTCAGAGGGTCTAGTAAAGAGGAGGAACTGAAGGAAATCCTTATTAGTCGGGAAATTGTGTTGGGGAAATTGATTGGATTGAAGGCCGATAAATCCCCAGGGCCTGATGGACTGCATCCCAGAGTACTTATGGCGGTGGCCTTGGAAATAGCGGATGCATTGACAGTCATTTTCCAACATTCCATTGACTCTGGATCCGTTCCTATCGAGTGGAGGGTAGCCAATGTAACCACACTTTTTAAAAAAGGAGGGAGAGAGAAAATAGGGAATTATAGACCGGTCAGCCTGACCTCAGTAGTGGGTAAAATGATGGAATAAATTATTAAGGATGTCATAGCAGCGCATTTGGAAAGAGGTGACATGATTGGCCCAAGTCAGCATGGATTTGTGATCGGGAAATCAAGCTTGACAAATCTTCTGGAATTATTTGAGGATGGTTCCAGTAGAGTGGACAAGGGATAACCAGTTTATGTGGTATATTTGGACTTTCAGAATGCTTTCGACAAGGCCCACACAAGAGATTAATGTGCAAAGTTAAAGCACATGGGATTGGGGGTAGTGTGCTGACATGGATTGAGAACTGGTTGTCAGACAAGAAGCAAAGAGTAGGAGTAAATGGGTACTTTTCATAATGGCAGGCAGTTACTAGTGTGGTCCCGCAAGGTTCTTTGCTGGGCCCCAGCTGTTTACATTATACATTGATGATTTAGACGTGGGGATTAAATGTAGTATCTCCAAATTTGCGGATGACACAAAGTTGGGTGGCAGCGTGAGCTGCGAGGAGGATGCTATGAGGCTGCAGATTGACTTGGATAGGTTAGGTGAGTGGGCAAATGCATGGCAGATGAAGTATAATGTGGATAAATGTGAGGTTATGAACTTTGGTGGTAAAAACAGAGAGACAGACTATTATCTGATTGGTGACAGATTAGGAAAAGGGGAGGCGCAACGAGACCTGGGTGTCATGGTACATCAGTCATTGAAGGTTGGCATGCAGATGCAGCAGGCGGTTAAGAAAGCAAATGGCATGTTGGCCTTCATAGCGAGGGGATTGGAGTACAGGAGCAGGGAGGTGTTGCTACAGTTGTACAGGGCCTTGGTGAGGCCACACCTGGAGTATTGTGTACAGTCTTGGTCTCCTAACTTGAGGAAGGACATTCTTGCTATTCAGGGAGTGCAGCGAAGGTTCACCAGGTTGATTCCTGGGATGGCGGGACTGACCTATCAAGAAAGACTGGAATAATTGGGCTTGTATTCACTGGAGTTCAGAAGAATGAAAGGTGACCTCATAGAAACGTTTAAAATTCTGATGGGTTCAGACAGGTTAGATGTAGGAAGAATGTTCCCAATGTTGGGGAAGTCCAGAACCAGGGGTCACAGTCTTAGGATAAAGGGTAAGCAATTTAGAACCGAGATGAGGAGAAACTTCTTCACCCAGGGAGTGGTGAACCTGTGGAATTCTCTACCACAGAAAGTTGTTGAGGCCGATTCACTGAATATATTCACAAGGAGTTAGATGAAGTCCTTACTACTAGGGGGATCAAGGGGTATGGCGAGAAAGCAGGAATCCGGTACTGAAGTTGCATGTTCAGCCATGAACTCATTGAAAGGTGCTGTAGGCAAGAAGACCGAATGGCCTGCTCCTGCACCAAATTTCTATGTTTCTATACCAGGAGTGGGGAACGAACCAACGTGGGGAAAATCCTATTAAATTTTCAGGCCAACGCCTTAAACACTCGGCCATCCTGGTCCCATGCGAATCTGGGCTTCAACCCCAACCCCACAGACAAACACATACACATCGGCTTTCAGTGAGTATTTACGAACATTTTTAGCAATATTAATACGGGGGCAACTCTTCTATTCTTTTTCGAGCAATGCTCTGGGACCTTTCATATCCACCCGAGGGTGCAGACGGAGCTTCAATTTAACATTTCATCCGAAAGTCAAGTGATTCAACATTGCAAAATTACCCACGTGGTGCACGTGACTGTTAGCCAAGATGATATGCTCAAGTCTCAGTCGAAAATGCTGCTACCGAATCAAAGCCGATACAAAAGTTCACAACCGTATTATTTTCCCCACGTCTTTTTCATAAGTTGCAGGGCATACCCAATTCATGGTGATGATTTCCACAGAGAGTTGCACATACACAGAGACATATATACAGATCGCCAGACAGAGACACACACACATACGTAACCAAAAATTTACACGCACCAACGGACATGCACAGATGCCTTCGACAGAAAAAGGCGAAGAAAGGCTGACTCACTGTCGCAACTTTGACTGATTTTTGTATTTTCCTATCCGTATGTATCGTGAATATTGCAGATTAATAAAAATGAGAAAAAAATGTCAGTGTTGAAAGGTGTGGGACGTTATTCCATATATCTCGCGATCTGTTTGGCAGAGAACTGGTTCAATTGTGAAATGGAATGAAAAATGCTGAGAATCGTAGTCGGCAGAATTCGAACCTGCGCGGCATAATCCAATGGATTTCTAGTCCATCACCTTAACCACTCGGCCACGACTTATGTGTCGCTGCCTTTTTGAACGTTACTCAGAAAAAACTCAGTCACCCATCTCTGTGCAGCAGACGGCCAAAGACTCGTGAAAAATTCTCCGTTTGCTAAAAATCTGGACGAGGCAATCTCCTCTAACTGTATTTTTACAGTTAGATATAGCTCTGGAACTTTTTAATATGAATCTCTACCAAGAAACAGAAGTAAAACTCTGCATTTTGAAGCAACTACCTCACCGTCGGGGAATTGAACCCCGGTCTCCCCGTGACAAGCAGGGATACTTACCACTATACTCACGAGGAACTGACAGGCACCAGTTCTGTCAGAGCAGGAATCGATCTGTGAACAGAACTGGACACCATGAGAAGTCGACAGACACATTGAGAGACAGAGACGAACCGACAAACAGGGAGAGACAGACAGCGAGATAGAGACAACGAGAGACAGAATGTGTGAGACTGAGAAGAAGAGGCAGACTGAGTGAGAAAAGGACTCAAACATATACATATACAGAGATGTGTGTGTGTGATCTATTAAGAGAGAGAGGGAAAGAGTGAGAGAAAGACAATGATAAAGACAGTGACAAGGAGAGAGAGAGATAGAGAGAGAGCGATAGCGACTAAGGCAGAAAATGATGGAAATACTTCTCAGCTTACAGGCAGGGACTAACAGTGTCGAGGAAATGTCTAAGTTAAATTAACTCAAGCGGAGATTTCAGAGTCTTGCTTCAAGAGATTCATATTTTACACGCGAGATATCTCGGAGAGTGGCTTGGTCGTTACCAAGGCAATATTCTGAATTCTACAGAAAACTCATTCTATCTTTATACAGAAACAAAGGAATTTTATCTCATACAATTGATAACCTCATTATTCATGAACATTACTAATTCTAAACAGGGCACAAAGGTCAGTTCGAAAAGCATGACTTTATCTATTCGGGGACATTAATCATTTCTTCTGAGGGTCAGCAAGATCATCATGAAAAGCCCCTCTTATCAGTTCCTGCATAGTTGAGAAATCTGTCTGCCTCCAGGCCATGGGGGTATCTTATCATATACAAATACCAGATGTACAGCATTCATGTTATCTGTTTTTTTCTGTAATTTAAGGAACATTAAGTATTTTCTGGCTTTGCTGGATTCTGCTGTCTCAGCAAAGAAGCAAACTCAATTTACAGAAAGGAATTTAACCCCTTCTTATACTGTGAAAGCGGCTGGTTACTTTCTTCCACAACTCCCTCCTTGTTGATCTTTTTTAATTGATCAACATATTTTCTTTCTCAACTAAAAAGGGAGGCTCATATCCCTCGGGGTAAGGTCTCATCTCTAAGCATTTGTTTCATTATAGTCATCTAACTGTCCTTCTATTCGGTTTAACCTTCCCTTCACGATCATATTTTTCTGTTCCATTCTATCTACTAGGTTCATTACTTGACCTAATAGAGATTTTACTTTCAGCCCCATTCCACAAACGACTAGTAGTAGAAGTAGCATGATCACACCTAATGCTACTATAGGATGTATTGCAAGCTTTAATACGGCTGTTGCCTTGGGGGACCAGCCTAGGAATATATCCCACCAGTGATGTGCTGTTATTGAGGTGACTGTGTTTGCTATTCGTACTAACTGTCCCTTTTTGAAACTCATTTCTATCTGAAACTGGTGGATGTCTCGGCCCCGTTTTGACAATGCCTCTTCAATTTGTTTGTAATGTTGTATTAAATTATGCAGTCGTGTCAAATTAATTGTAGGGGGTAATGGTTCAATTCTGTGCACGGTTAAATAATTCTCTACATTTTCCCACTGTCCAAAAGTATAAGTTCGTTTTTCTTCTGGGTCATATAGAGTGTAGACTTCTCTCACACAAGTATTAATAGGAGGCATATATAAAATTCCGTCCAAATAGACGGGTTTATTTCCTGTTAAGCAAACTTCGTTTTGTCCTATTTCTGAGACCTCTGTGTCATTGGCTTGTTTTAGTTCCCACTTGCATATTCCTGTTGGGTGTTGTAGGGAGCATGGTTCGTGTATGGCGGTTCGGTAAGGACATACCATCCCGAATGGCCATTTAACACATCCCCTATCGTGATGTGTTAGATCACTTTCATCGACCCAGTCCCCTTTAAATTTTGGGTACCAGAAGTTCTGTCCAAACAGTTGGGGTATTACTTGGTACTGACACCAAAGTTCCTTCTTAGTCATACTTATTATTTCCATAGTAATATTACATCCTTCTACATCACATCTAGTATATTTTTCTTGAGGTTTAAGGGCTAGATCAGGAAATGTATTTCTCTGTTTGATTCCCAGTAATCTTTCCCAGGTCTCAGCGTGGAAAGATAGTATTTTCCTTTCTAACTCGGCTCTCAATAACTGTCTGATTGTCTCTTTAAACATGCAATTGGTGTACCAATTCACCCCCTTTTGCTCCTTCATTAGGTTCTCTATTTCCTTTTCTATTTCTTTACTTTGTTTCCAAGTCATTTTATCTGTTATGTAGCCGGATACCTGCAGTTGCTGTAGCCCTTCATCCCAAGCATTTCTTAATTCTATACTTTCCCCGACTAGTCCTCCGACGACCTGGATTTTATTTTGTAAGGTCTCTATATCCATTGAGTTTAACGCTCCCATACCTGCTCCTACTCCACCCAATAAAGTTCCCAACACATCCCGCTTCCTTCTCGGGGATCGGTCCAGTGTGACTCCAACACTTGTCGTGTTGCAGTCATCCTTTTCCCTTGGTGGATACATGATTTGAATTGTTAAATTTACTATACCTGGGGATCTTACTACCGAGATGCAGGTGGTCAATACCCGTTTTAAATGGCCCGGATCCCGGGGGGAATGCTTATTTTTATTGTGCGTCCACTGTTTGATATAGGTTCCTCCATTTAGTATTTTTGTACGGTTCATGCATTTTATCCATCCTCTGTTTTCTATCTCAACATGACAATCTTCTTTGGGGTTACAAAATGTGCCAAAGGTTTCTTGGCTCTCAGCTATTTCCTTGCTGGTTAGGCACGTCATATGTACCTTCCAGTTTAGGGTTATATTAAATCCCTCCTCACTAGTTATTTTTTACTTCTCCTGATCGTGGGTCTACCCCTATTCCACAAGCCTCACACATCACGGTAAAGTTCCCTACTTTACAATTCTTTTCTTCTGAGCATACATAAGTGTCTTGCTGTCCTGATTTATCAATTGTACCCCAGGCCATTTCTCCTTTCCATACTTTTCCTTCTTTTATGAACCTTTGTTCTTGTTTAACTCTTCCTACTGCCAGAAGGATTAAAATGCCCAGTGTCCACTGATAGTTTATCCAGGAGTCCCTCCTCATCTTCCTCCCTTTGTCTTTTTTTATAACACTCCTGAACTAATTCGTTAAAATTTTAGCTTACTAGCACAATAGTAACAGTGATCCAAAAAATAAAGGCCAAAATTGGTATACAGGCAAGTTCTGACATTTCGCACTCTTAGTTCAGTCTGGTTTTATAACAAGGGGAGATGAGTACAGTTCTTTTGCGGGTCACCGCCGCCCGTCCTAGCTCTGTATTTCTTCTTCTTTCTGCGTTTCGTCTGGAAAGTAGTATTTACATCGGGTGGCGTGTACCCAGTTTGGATGTTTTTCCAGTTTCAGGGCGGTTCTTGTCGTGAGGATTATTTGATATGGTCCTTTCCACCTAGGAGAAAAAGATTCTTTGTTTAGATTTTTACTAATACTTGCTCTCCTGGCTTAAAAGGGTGCATATTTCCTTCTGACGGGGGTACTTGGGTCTGCTTTATTCGTTCATGCAGGCTTCTTGCTATTTCACACATGGCCTGAGCATATTTTAGCGACTTCTCATCATTCCAAATTAATGCTACCTTTTCCGCTCCCAGTGGTGGTTTTACACCCGTAGGCATTGGCCTTCCTAATAAGGCTTCATGGGGTGTCAAACCAGTATTTCGGTTTTTCTGGTTTCTTATAGTATATAGTACCAATGGAAGGGCATCTGGCCATTTTAGTCCTGTTTCTTGACATACTTTGGTAAGGGTGGATTTTATTACTCCATTTACTCTTTCCACCATTCCTGAGGACTGAGGTTGATACGGTATGTGCAATTTCCACTGGAAACCTAACGCTTCGGCAAGATTCTGTACTATTTTCCCTGTAAAGTGTGTTCCTCTATCACTGTTAATTCCCATAGGTATCCCATATCTTGGCACTATTTCTTTAAATAGAATCTTCACTACCGTTCGGGCGTCATCCTTCCTCGTTGCATATGCCTCTACCCATCTTGTAAACATATATACTATGACTAATAGATACTTGAAACCTAATACTGGAAGCATGTGGACAAAATCAATTTGCAACTTTTCAAAAGGCACGTTTGGTTGGGGTAGATGGTCATATTCTGCAGGTGTTTTACCTCTATTGTTTTGTTGGCAAATTTGGCAGGTTCTAGCAATTTTTTCAATTACTACTGTTATTCCTGGTGCATACCACTGCGCATTGATAGCATGTATCATCCCTCCTTTGCCCATGTGAGCCTGACCATGCACTAGGCGAGAAAGGGGCAAAAATAAGGATCTAGGACATACAGTTCGCCCATCAGGATGAGACCATATATCATTTTTTAAAAAACAACCTTGATTCTCCCATGTTTTTCTTTCCTGCACGGTAACTTGTTGTTGTGCTGTTTTAAGTTGTTGGGTGCTTAGAATTTGTGGAGGGGAGACTGAAACTGCTTGAAGGCAGTATGCCTGTGCTAAAGCGGCCTGTCTGGCTGCTTCATCAGCCCTCTTATTTCCTATTGACACTTCATCCTCACCGGTTGTGTGAGCTGCACATTTAACAACAGCCACCTTGCTTGGCAACTGAATGGCATCTAACAGGTTTAGTACCAACTGTGAATGCTTGATGTGTTTTCCGCCAGAGGTGATGAAGCCTCTGTTTTTCCACAGTTGTCCAAAATCATGAACCACACCGAATGCATATCTAGAATCGGTATAAATATTAGCGGTTTGATTTCTGGCCAATATACAAGATCTAGTTAGGGCAAACAATTCAGCAGCCTGAGCCGAGGTTCCGGGAGGCAGGGCAAATGCTTCAATGGTTTCATGCTGGTTTACAATAGCATAGCCGGACAATAGCAAATTGTCTGACGGTCTATGTGATGACCCATCTGTATAGAGAATAAGATCGGGATTGTCCATTGGCTCTATAAGCAAATCTGCTCTGGGTAAGGTGGCTATTTCCACGGTTAGCAGGCAGTCGTGTTGATCTGGGTCCTCTATTTCTCTGGTGAGACTGGTGGGAACAAGAACCGCAGGGTTCACTACCGGTGCACGTCGAAAGGTGTAGTTAGGATGCAACAACAGCAGCACTTCATATCCTGTTCTCCGGGATGCTGTGAAGTGCTGAGTGGCTGCGGAGTTTAACAACAAAAGCACCGCATGCGCTGTTATAACAGTGCACGGATAGTCCAAAACAATCGGTAGTGATTTTTCCACCATAACCGCAGTAGCGGCTATAGCACGCAAGCAGGCGGGCATTCCCCTTATTACTGGAGGGAGCATTACTGAGTAATAAGCAACTGGTCTATTTCCCCCACCATGTTCCTGGGTTAGTACCGCTGTTGCAAATCCTTCTTTCTCGTTAACATACATCTGAAATGGTTTCGAATAGTTCGGTAGTCCCAGTGCCGGGGCGTTAGTGATAGCTGTCTTTAACTGTTTAAACGCTTCTTCCCTTTCAGGGGTCCATTCTACTTTGGGTGGGGCCTCTTTTAGGGCAGCTGATCGTAAGACCGCATCCCATTCTCGATAGTCGGGGATCCATTGTCTACAGTACCCCACCATTCCTAGAAAGGATAAGATATCCTTCTTTGTCTTCGGTATAGGGGTGCTTTGAATAGTCTGAATTCTTTCAGGTCCCAATTGCCTCTGGCCATGTGATATGCGAAAACCTAAGTACTGCACTTGGACATGGCAAAATTGTAGCTTTTGTAAGGATACTCGATGCCCTCTTTCACATAGGTGCTGTAATAGTTTCAGAGAGTCTTGCATGCATCCGTTCCCGTGGCTGGACGCCACAAGCAGATAGTCCGCGTATTGCAATAGTACAGATTGGTCCGATAGCGAGCAGTCTTCGAGGTCTCTTTTTACGGCTGCTGCATATACTGCGGGACTTTCAGTGTACCCCTGGAGCAGCCTAGTCCATGTGTACTGTTGTTTCTTGTACGTAAATGCGAACAAATACTGACTTTCTCGTTTTAATGCAATGGAGAAAAAGGCGGAACATAGATCTACTACAGTAAAGACAGTAGCTGTGGGTTGGATAGCAGATAGTATGATGTTGGTGTCCGGTACCACAGGGGTGGTAGGGACTACTATCTTATTTATAGCTCTTAGATCTTGTACAAATCTCCACTCATTTGGCCTATTAATCTTTGGTATAGGCAGTATCGGCATGTTACACGGGCTTTGTGTCTTCTCCAGGACGCCTTTTTCTAATCGTGCTAAAATGACTGGCTCTATCCCTTCTTCCGCCTCTGGTGGCAGTCTGTACTGCCTTATGCTTGGTAGCACAGCATTTTTTAAAACTTGTACCCGATGGGGTACTGCAGAATATACTTGTCCAACATGGTTTTTATGTTTTGCCCAGAGTTCAGGTGATACCTGATTCAAAGCCATTGGTATGTTAGGGCTTGTTTGTCCGGGGGGTTGCTGTTTTTTAAACGTGGAGTCATGTCTTTTTCTCTTCCATTGAAGAATTCCCCTGGCACGGGTGATAAATTCTACCCGAATATTCTGCAGTTCTATAATTGCCCAAGGTTGATAGCCTGGTTGCTGTTTTTTCTGTTCTATCTTTAAGATCATCTCGCCCATATCTCTGGGTTTTGCTGGTGGTTTTACAGCCAAGGTCAGATGGGGTGTCGAGTTCTCTTCTTTAAACCGTTTTTGTTGTAACGGTGTTAGCTCCACGGCCACCCCCAACCCTTCAGGTCCGAAATAAATGTGGGGAGTAGCTTCTATTACTTCGTTTTTATTTAAGAACGGTTGCACAAAGCGCTGATAGTCTTCAGCCCTGTGTCGAGTATACCAGGCTGTACAGTGAAGCTGAACTGCCTCAAAGCTTGTTAAGATGATATACAATAACTCTTTAATATTAGTGTCAATTTTAATCTTTAAGTTTTCCACTGCCTCTTTTATCAGGGGGGAGTAGAAGTTGCCACTCAGTAGCCAACTATAAAGGGCAGCACTTTCTTCATTATTTTCCTCTTTCTCTCTTTCTATCCCATTAAAGAACTGATGAATGTTATTTGGAGGGATCTCCATAAACATCCCTTCCTTTGTGCAATATATTGTGGCTCCTAGTTTGCACAAAGTCTGTCTTCCTAATAGAGGGAGAGGCGTTTTCTTAGAGACTATCAGGGTCTCGTCATTAACTTGTTGTCCTTCAATTGTCAATTTAGTAGGTTCGGATAAAAAATTTTCAAGGGGACGCCGGCCACACCCATGCTTAAAACAGTGGTGTTGCTTACGGGTAATCCCACAGAGGGCGGTACAGAAGACATAGTAGCGCCGGTATCCACCAGAAACTTCACATTAGTGTTTCCTACTTTTAGTATTGCCAAGGGATTTTCTTCTATGTCTGTTGATAAGCGGAGAGTTGCTGCCTGTACCATTACGCCTCTGGGGCATCCCTATGCTGACTGATACGGATTGGGATTAGAAAAG
This sequence comes from Pristiophorus japonicus, assembly GCF_044704955.1. Taxonomy (NCBI): domain Eukaryota; kingdom Metazoa; phylum Chordata; class Chondrichthyes; family Pristiophoridae; genus Pristiophorus; species Pristiophorus japonicus. The sequence goes on from NC_091999.1 coordinate 50,801,386, forward strand.
GAAAATTGAGGGGCCAGTGGAGGTGGAGGTTCGGAAAAATTCCCTTGTGACCCTCCAGACTGTTTGGGCGGACATCTGCAATCTCGAGCCCAATGCCCTTTCCTTCCGCAATTTCTACACTCGTCTTGAGAGCGATCTCGCTGTGACCACTGTCCTCTTCCTCTTCCTCTACCCCCAAACCCTCCTCGATTCTGCGTCTGTCCTCTGCCTCTCTGCTGATAGTATTGTCCTGTTACTTTGGTTTTACTTACGTAGGTGAATAATCCCTCCCTATCCATGTTCGACAAGAAAGTGACTGTCTCTTTCCAGGTTTTTCCTTGCCAATCCAAAACTTTAATCTCGAAGGTTTTGGCATGCTGTGGTAACATACAATTCAGCAGAGTTTGTACTGCTAAAGGTTCATTTGTATCCAAGGGTATTCCTGCATGCTCCTCCCAGCTATTTTTCCACCTGGCTGCGAAATCTATCATTGACTCTTCCGCTTTCTGCAGACAGCGGGTGACTTCCCCAATATCCCCATGTTTTTTAGCCCCTTGCAGAATTGCGTTCCGTCCTCTATTTTGTTGCCAGCGCGTTAAAGATTCATTTCTCTCATTTAACAAGTCATTATCTGCTCTCCAATCCCCTCCCTCCCCGGGCGGGATAGAGAACATGTCTTTTACTCCCTGCCAGGAGGATCCATAGGCTGCTTGTAATAATAATTTAATATCCCCGGGTAGCGGATTGTAAATCGTACACGTCTGCTCAAGCCAGTTGTGAAATGCAATCGGTTTCTTTACCGGGTTAGGGGCGGCAGAGATCATATCTCTGGCCTTTCCCGGAGACCAGGGTTTTAAAACCGCTGTGGTTCCTATCATTACACGGGGATTTTGGAGGAGGAGGGTAGAGTCGGCTTCTGACAGAGCTGGGGTTGTTTGTGACTTTAGGACCATACCAGCTCTCAGATTGGCTCCCTCTCCCTCTGCTGCTTCAGCCTCTGCTGCTTCAGCCCCTGCTCCTAATACCCCGGGTTTCCTTCATCAGCTCCTGCATTAGGTGGTGGGGCCGGGAAGACAGCTAGTTCTCCCTGGGCTTGATCTCTATGGGCAATAACCATTTCTATAATTTCCTGCCAGCTATTTCGCTTTGGGGGTTCTATGTGAGGATAGAGTCCCACGGTTGGTGCTGAGGGGATAGGGAGGTTTGGAGGGCTATAAGTGGGAGGTTTTTCAGTTTCCCCCTTTTCTTTCTCTCCTGATTTATTCTCTGATATTTTTACTTTCGGAGGCTGACGTCTTTTTGCAACCTCTAGCCATTTAATAAAAGATTTATCCATATAATCTTTGTCCCAAGTAGGGTCTCCTCCCCCTTCCTTTGTTATTTTCCTCCATTCTTCGATTAAAGACAATTTAAAACTTCCTCCATATGGCCAGTCCCCATCAGACCAACCGTATAAATCGCTACTAAATGTTACCGCGTATCGGTCCTCCCCCGTTTCTTTAATTATTGTGTCCGCCGGCGAGCCGGGTGGCACAATTGGATCTCCTACCTTCTCTCGTTGCTTTACTACCTTACGAATCCTTTTCTCAGTTTTACGCTGTCTACTCATTCCTTTGTTTGGAAGGTCGTTTTTTCTTTCCTTTTCTAGGAGCTGGATGCAAGCATCCTGCTTGACGAGAGCTGTTTCCCATTCTTTCCGGGTTCAGTGTCTCGCGGTGTTTTCCTGAAATTAGAATTTAAGACACACAAACAAAAATATATATACACAGTACTTTACAAAGCGCTCACCGGCTCGGCTCGGGTCTCCTTTAGCTTTCTTGTTATTCTAGCTTCTTATGGTAGCTACCCTAATGCCTCACCCTTCAGGGATCTTGGCGGCTTGTCCCCTTTTTCTAGGACAGCCTAGGCACTTTTCCACCTTTAGCTAGGAAAGTCCTTTTTTAAAATTCCTCTTTTTCTTTTAAGCCAATCTTACTTTTGTTCGTTTTGGATCTCGTTATCAGAGATCCTGCCGATTACGCCAGAAACTGTCGAGGAAATTTCTAAGTTAAATTAACTCAAGCGGAGATTTCAGAGTCTTGCTTCAAGAGATTCTTTATTTTACACGCGAGATATCTCGGAGAGCAGCTTGGTCATTACCAAGGCAATTCTCTGAATTCTACAGAAAACTCATTCTATCTTTATACAGAAACAAAGGAATTTTATCTCATACAATTGATAACCTCATTATTCATGAACATTACTAATTCTAAACAGGGCACAAAGGTCAGTTCGAAAAGCATGACTTTATCTATTCGGGGACATTAATCATTTCTTCTGAGGGTCAGCAAGATCATCATGAAAAGCCCCTCTTATCAGTTCCTGCATAATTGAGAAATCTGTCTGCCTCCAGGCCATGGGGGTATCTTATCATATACAAATACCAGATGTACAGCCTTCATGTTATCTGTTATTTTCTGTAATTTAAGGAACATTAAGTATTTTCTGGCTTTGCTGGATTCGGCTGTCTCAGCAAAGAAGCAAACTCAATTTACAGAAAGGAATTTAACCCCTTCTTATAATGTGAAAGCGGCTGGTTACTTTCTTCCACAAACAGAGACAGGCAAAGACATGGACAGACCGAAATGATGGGAAAGAGAGAGCCAATCAGACAAAGAGTCTGAGAGAATCCCATTGGAACAGACGTGGCACCGTGAGAAAGAGACAGATTGAGAGACAGAGATAAACAGAGAAACAGGGACAGACAGAGAGAGTCAGACTGAGAGAGACAAAGACTCAAACATACATACCTCTCTGAAGAGAGAGAGAGAGAGGCAGTGACCGGGCGACACAGATATATTTCACAATTTCATTTCATTATCGGTTCAGAGTGTCACATTGTTACAGAAAATTGCTGATTCAACCGATGAAAATCCGGTATTACTGATCAGAATGGGAGGAAATCCATGTTAAATTAAATAAAGTGATACCAGGTACAATACCCACGCTGGAAAAACCCATTGAATTTTAAAGCCAATGCCTCAACCACACGGCAATCCTGGTCCTGTGTGCACCTGGATTTTGTCTCCATGAATATCTGGGCTTCAACCCCAACCCCACATACAAACACATACACACCGGCTTTCAGTGAGCATTTACGAACATTTTTAGTAATATTGACACGGGGGCAACTCTCCTATTCTTTTACGATTAATACACTGGGAACCTTCATATCCACCCGAGGGTGCAGAAGGAGCTTCAACTTAACATTCATCCGAAAGTCAACAGCTTCAACATTGCAAAATTCCCCAAGTGCTGCACTTGAGTGTTAGCCAAGATGATATGCTCAAGTCTCAGGAGTGAGACTTGAACACACAAACTCCCGATTCAGTCGAGAATGCTGCCACTGAACCAAAGCCGATGGAAAAGTTCACAATCGTATTATTTTCCCCAAGTCTTTTTTATAAGTTTCAGGACATACCAAATTCATGGTGATGATTGCACAGACCGTTGCACATACACAGAGACATATATAGAGATAGACAGACACAGAGACACACATAACCAAAAATTTGCACGCACCAACGGGCATACACAGATGCCTTGGACATCTCGAGGGATAGACAGGCTGAATCACTGTCGCAAATTTGACTGATGTTTGCGATTTTTGAAACGCATGTATGGTGAATATTGAACAGCGAATATAAAAATGAGAAAAAAATGTCAGTGTTGAAATGTGTGGGACGTTGTTCTATCTATCTCAGGACCAGTTTGGCAGAGAACTGGTTAAATTGTGAAATGGAATGAAAAATGCTGAGAATCGCAGTCGGCAGGATTCGAACCTGCGCCGGATAACCCAATGGATTTCTAGTTCATAGCCATAACCACTCGGCCACGACTACTGTGTCGCTGCTTTTTTAATCGTTACTCAGAAAAAACTCAGTCATCCATCTCTGTGCAGCAGACGGCCAAAGACTCCTGAAAAAGTCTCCGTTTGCGAAAAGTCTGGACGAGGCAATCTTCTCGACGTGTATTTTTACAGTTCGATATTGCTCTGGAACTTTTTAACATGAATCTCGACCAAGAAACAGAAGTAAAAATCTGCATTTTGCAACAACTGCCTCTCCGTCGGGGAATTGAACCCCGATCTGCCGCGTGACAGGTGGGTATACTCACCACTATGCTAACGAAGAACTGACGGGTGTCAGTTCTGTCAGAGCACGAATCGAGCTGTGAACAGAACTGGACACCATGAGAAGTCGACAGACACATTGAGAGACAGAGACAAACCGGCAAACAGGGAGAGACAGACAGCGAGATAGAGACAACGAGAGACAGAAAGTGTGAGACTGAGAAGGATAGGCACACTGAGTGAGAAAAGGACTCAAACATATACATATACAGAGATGTGTGTGTGTGATCTATTGAGAGAGAGAGGGAAAGAGTGAGAGAAAGGCAATGATAAATACAGTGACAAGGAGAGAGACAGATAGAGAGAGAGCGATAGAGACTAAAACAGAAAATGATGGAAATACTTCTCAGCTGACAGGTAGGGACTCACAGAGTCAGGCAAAGACATGGTGGGAAAGAGAGAGCCAGTCAGACAAAGAGTCTGAGAGAATCCCATTGGAACAGACGTGTCACCGTAAGAAAGACATATTGAGAGACAGAGAAACAGGGACAGACAGAGTGAGTCAGATTGAGAGAGATAACGACTCAAACATACACAACTCTCTGAAAAGAGAGAGAGAGGCAGAGACCGAGCGACACAGATACATTTCACAATTTCATTTCATTATCGGTTCAGAGTGTCACATTGTTACAGAAAATTGCTGGTTCAACCGATGAAAATCCGGTCTCACTGATCAGAATGGGAGGAAATCCGTGTTAAATTAAAGAAATACCAGGAGTGGGGTATGAACCCACACGGGAAAAACCCATTGAATTTTAAGACCAACGTCTCAACCACTCGGCTTTCGTGGTCCTGTGAGAACCTGGATTCTGTCTCTGTGAGAATCTGGGCTTCAACACCAACCCCACATACAAACACATACACATCGGCTTTCAGTGAGCATTTACGAACATTTTTAGTAATATTGACACGGGGGCAACTCTCCTATACTTTTTCGCGTAATGCACTGGGAACTTTCATATCCACCCGAGGGTGCAGAAGGAGCTTCAACTTAACATTCATCCGAAAGTCAACAGCTTCAACATTGCAAAATTCCCCAAGTGCTGCACTTGAGTGTCAGCCAAGATGATATGCTCAAGTCTCAGGAGTGAGACTTGAACACACAAACTCCCGATTCAGTCGAGAATGCTGCCACTGAACCAAAGCCGATAAAAACGTTCACAACCGTATTATTTTCCCCAAGTCTTTTTTATAAGTTCCAGGACAAAACAAATTCATGGTGCTGATTTGCACAGACCGTTGAACATACACAGAGACATATATAGAGATAGACAGACGCAGAGTCACACACACACATAATCAAAAATTTGCACGCACCAACGGGCATGCACAGATGCCTTTGACTCATCGAGGGATGGACAGGCTGAATCACTGTCGCAACTTTGACTGACGTTTGCGATTTTTGAAACGGATGTATCGTGAATATTGAATCGTGAATATAAAAATGAGAAGAAAATGTCAGTGTTGAAAGATGTGGGACGTTATTCCATCTATTTCAGGATCAGTTTGGCAGAGAACTGGATCAATTGTGAAATGGAATGAAAAATGGTGAGAATCGCAGTCGGCAGGATTCGAACCTGGGCGGGATAACCCAATGGATTTCTAGTACATTTCCTTAACAACTCGGCCACAACTACTGTGTCGCTGCATTTTTAATCGTTGCTCAGAAAAATCTCAGACATCCATCTCTGTGCAGCAGACGGCCAAAGACTTGTAAAAAATTCTCCGTTTGCTAAAAGTCTGGACGAGGCAATTTCCTCTAACTGTATTTTTACAGTTCGATATTGCTCTGTAACTTTTTAATATGAATCTCTACCAAGAAACAGAAGTAAAAATCTGCATTTCGAAACAACTGCCTCCCCGTCAGGAAATTGAACCCCGGTTTTCCACGTGACAGGCGGGGAATACTTACCACTATACTAAAGAGTAACTGACGGGTACCAGCTCTTTCAGAGCAGGAATCGAGCTGTGAACAGAACTGGACACCATGAGAAGTCGACAGACACATTGAGAGACAGAGACAAACCGACAAACAGGGAGAGACAGACAGCGAGATAGAGACAACGAGAGACAGAAAGTGTGAGACTGAGAAGGAGAGGCAGACTGAGTGAGAAAAATATTCAAACATTTTCATATACAGAGATGTGGGTGTGTGATCTATTAAGAGAGAGAGGGAAAGAGTGAGAGAAAGACAATGATAAAGAAAGTGACAAGGAGAGAGACAGATAAAGAGAGAGCGATAGAGACTAAAACAGAAAATGACGGAAATACTTCTCAGCTTGCAGGCAGGGACTAACAGAGACAGGCAAAGACATGGACAGACCGAAATGATGGGAAAGAGAGAGCCAGTCAGACAAAGAGTCTGAGAGAATCTCATTGGAACAGACGTGGTACCATGAGAAAGAGACAGATTGAGAGACAGAGAAACAGGGACAGACAGAGTGAGTCAGACAGAGAGAGATAAAGACTCAAACATACAAACACATACACAACTCTCTGAAGAGAGAGAGAGAGGCAGAGACTGAACGACACAGATACATTTCACAATTTCATTTCATTATCGGTTCAGAGTGTCACATTGTTACAGAAAATTGCTGATTCAACCGGTCTCACTGATCAGACTGGGAGGAAATCCGTGTTAAATTAAAGAGATACCAGGAGTGGGGTACGAACCCACGCAGGAAAAACCAATTGAATTTTAAAACCAACGCCGAAACCTCGGCTGTCCTGGTCCTGTGAGCACCTGGATTTTGTCTCCATTAGAAACTGGGTTGCAACCCCAACCCCACATACAAACACATACACACCGGCTTTTAGTGAGCATTTACGAACATTTTTAGTAATATTGACACGGGGGCAACTCTCCTATTCTTTTTCGAGTCATGCACTGGGAACTTTCATATCCACACGAGGGTGCAGACGGAGCTTCAATTTAACATTTCATCCGAAAGTCAACAGCTTCAACATTGCAAAATTCCCCAAGTGCTGCGCTTGAGTGTTAGCCAAGATGATATGCTCAAGTCTCAGAAGTGCGACTTGAACACACAAACTCCTGATTCAGTCGAGAATGCTGCCACTGAACCAAAGCCGATACAAAAGTTCACAGCTGTATTATTTTCCCCAAGTCTTTTTTATAAGTTCCAGGACATACCAAATTCTTGGTGATGATTTGCACAGACAGTTGCACATACACAGCGACATATATAGAGACAGACAGACACAGAGACACACACACACATAACCAAAAATTTGACGCAACAACGGGCATGCGCAGATGCCTTAGACATCTCGAGGGATGGACAGGCTGAATCACTGTCGCAACTTTGACTGATGTTTGCGATGTTTGAAACGGATGTATCGTGAATAATGAATAGTGAATATAAAAATGAGAAGAAAATGTCAGCGTTGAAAGGTGTGGGACGTTATTCCATCCATCTCAGGGTCAGTTTGGCAGAGAACTGGTTAAATTGTGAAATGGAATGAAAAATGCTGAGAATCGTAGTCGGCAGGATTCGAACCTGCGCGGGATAACCCAATGGATTTCTAGTCCTTCGCGTTAACCACTCGGCCACGACTATTGTGTCGCTGCCTTTTTAATATTTACTCAGAAAAAACTCAGTCATCCATCTCTGTGCAGCAGACGGCCAAAGACTCCTGAAAAATTCTCCGTTTGCTAAATATCTGGACGAGGCAATCTCCTCCACCTGTATTTTTACCGTTCGATATTGCTCTGGAACTTTGTAATATGCATCTCTACCAAGATACAGAAGTAAAATTCTATATTTTGAAACAATTGCCTCCACGTTGGGAAATTGAACTCCGGTCTCCCGCGTGACAGGCGGGGATACACATCACTATACGAACGAGGAACTGACGGGTACTAATTCTGTCAGAGCAGGAATCGAGCCACTGTGAACAGAACTGGACACCATGAGAAGTCGACAGACACATTGAGAGACAGAGACAAACCGACAAACAGGGAGAGACAGACAGCGAGATAGAGACAACGAGAGACAGAAAGTGTGAGACTGAGAAGGAGAGGGAGACTGAGTGAGAAAAAGACTCAAACATATACATATACAGAGATGTGTGTGTGTGATCTATTAAGAGAGAGAGGGAAAGAGTGACAGAAAGACAATGATAAAGACAGTGACAAGGAGAGAGATAGATAGAGAGAGAGCGATAGAGACCAAAACAGAAAATGATGGAAATACTTCTCAGCTTACAGGCAGGGACTAACAGAGACAGGAAAAGACATGGACATACCGAAATGATGGGAAAGAGAGAGCCAGTCAGACAAAGAGTCTGAGAGAATCCAATTGGAACAGACGTGGCACCGTGAGAAAGAGACACATTGTGAGACAGAGACAAACAGAGAGACAGGGACAGACAGAGTGAGAGAGACAAAGACTCAAACATACAAACACATACACAACTCTCTGAAGAGAGAGAGAGAGGCAGAGACAGAGCGACACAGATACATTTCACAATTTCATTTCATTATCGGTTCAGAGTGTCACATTGTTACAGAAAATTGCTGATTCACCGATGAAAATCCGGTCTCACTGATCAGAATGGGAGGAAATCCGTGTTAAATTAAACAGATACCAGGAGTGAGGTACGAACCCACTCGAGAAAAACTCATTGGATTTTAAGGCCAACGCCTCAACCACTCGGCTATCCTGGTCCTGTGAGAACCTGCATTCTGTCTCTGTGAGAATCTGGGCTTCAACCCCAACCCCACATACAAACACATGCACATCGGCTTTCAGTGAGCATTTACGAACATTTTTAGTAATATTGACACGGGGGCAACTCTCCTATTCTTTTTCGAGTAATGCACTGGGAACTTTCATATCCACCCGAGGGTGCAGACGGAGCTTCAATTTAACATTTCTTCCGAAAGTCAACAGCTTCAACATTACAAAATTACCCAAGTGCTGCACTTGAGTGTGAGCCAAGATGATATGCTCAAGTCCAAGGAGTGCGACTTGAACACACAAACTCCTGATTCCGTCGAGAATGCTGCCACTGAACCAAAGCCGATACAAAAGTTCACAACCGTATTATCTTCCCCAAGTCTTTTTTATAAGTTCCTGGACATACCAAATTCATGGTGATGATTTCCACAGACAGTTGCACATATACAGAGACAAAAATTGAGATAGACAGACACAGAGACACACACACACATAACCAAAAATTTACACGCACCAACGGGCATGCCTTCGACATCTCGAGGGATAGACAGGCTGAATCACTGTCGCAACTTTGACTGATTTTTGCGATTTTTCGAACGGATGTATCGTGAATATTGCAGATTAATAAAAATGAGAAACAAATGTCAGAGTTGAAAGGTGTGGGACTTTATTCCATTTATCTCATGATCAGTTTGGCAGCGAACTGGTTAAATTGTGAAATGGAATGAAAAATGCTGAGAATCGTAGTCAGCAGGATTCGAACCTGCGCGGGAAAATCCCAAGGGATTTCTAGACCATCGTCTTAACCACTCGGCCACGACTACTGAGTCGCTGGCTTTTTCAACGTTACTCAGAAAAAAATCAGTCATCTATCTCTGTGCAGCAGACGGCCAAAGAATCCAGAAAAAGTCTCCGTTTGCTCAAAATCTGGAAGAGGCAAAGTCCTCCACCTGTATTTTCACAGTTCGATGTTGCTCTGGAATTTTTAATATGGAACTCTACCAAGAAACAGAAGTAAAATTTAACATTTTGAAACAACTGCCTCCCCGTCGAGGAATTGAACCCCGGTCTCCCGCGTGACGGGCGAGGATACTCACCACTATACTAACGAGGAACTGACCGATACTTGCTCTGTCGGAGCAGGAATCGAGCTGTGAACAGAACTGGACACCATGAGAAGTCGACAGACACATTGAGAGACACAGATAAACCAACAAACAGGTAGAGACAGACACCGAGATAGAAACAACGAGAGACAGAAAGTGTGAGACTGAGAAGGAGAGGCAGAATGGGTGAGAAAAAGACTCAAACACATACAGAGACAGAGATGTGTGTGTCTGTGATCTATTAAGAGAGAGAGGGAAAGAGTGAGAGAAAGACAATGATAAAGACAGTGTCAAGGAGAGAGACAGATAGAGAGAAAGAGAGATAGAGACTAAAACAGAAAATGATGGAAATACTTCTCAGGTTCGAGGCAGGGACTAACAGAGACAGGCAAAGACATGGACAGACCGAAATGACGGGAAACAGAGATCCAGTCAGACAAAGAATCTGAGAGAATCCCATTGGAACAGACGTGGGCACCGTGAGAAAGAAACAGATTGAGAGACTGAGACACAGGGACAGACAGAGTGAGAAAGACTGAGAGAGACAAAGACTCAAACATACAAAACACTCTGAAGAGAGAGTGAGAGGCAGAAACCGAGCGACACAGATACATTTCACAATTTCATTTCATTATCGGTTCAGAGTGTCATATTGTTACAGAAAATTGTTGATTCAACCGATGAAAATCGGATATCACTGATCAGAATGTGAGCAAATCCGTGTTAAATTAAATAGATACCAGGAGTGGGGAAAAACCCACGCTGGAAACACCCTTTGAAGTTTAAGGCCAACGCCTTAACCTCTCGGCTATGCTGGTCCTGTGAGATTTTGAATTGTGTCTCTGTGACAAACTGGGCTTCAACCCCAACCCCACATACAAACACATGCACATAGTCTTTTAGAGAGCATTTACGAACATTTTTAGGAATATTGACACGGGGGCAACTCTCCTACTCTGTTTCGAGAAATACTCTGGGACCTTTCATATCCACTCGAGGTTGCAGATGGAGCTTCAATTTAACATTTCATCCGAAAGTCAACAGCTTCAACATTGCAAAATTCCCCAAGTGCTGCACTTGAGTGTTAGCCAAGATGATATGCTCAATTCCAAGGAGTACGACTTGAACACACAAACTCCTGATTCAGTCGAGAATGCTGCCACTGAACCAAAGCCGATACAAAAGTTCACAACCGTATTATTTTCCGCTAGTTATTTTTATAAATTTCAGGACATACCAAATTTATGGTGATGATTTCCACAGACAATTGCACATATACAGAGACAAAAATAAACATAGACAGACACAGAGGCACACACACACATAACCAAAAATTTACACGCACCAACAGGCATGCACAGATGCCTTAGACATCTCGAGGGATAGACAGGCTGAATCACTGTCGCAACTTTGACTGATTCTTGCGATTTTTTAAACGGATGTATTGTGAATATTGCAGATTAATAAAAATGAGAAACAAATATCAGTGTTGAAAGGTGTGGGATGTTATTCCACTTATCTCATGATCAGTTTGGCAGAGAACTGGTTAAATTGTGAAATGGAATGAAAAATGCTGAGAATCGTAGTCGGCAGGATTAGAACCTGCGCGGGAAAATCCCAATGGATTTCGAGTCCATCGCCTTAACCACTCGGCCACGACTACTGTGTCGCTAGCTTTTTAAACGTTACTCAGATAAAAAATCAGTCATCTATCTCTGTGCAGCAGACGGCCAAAGAATGCTGAAAAAGTCTCCGTTTGCTCAAAATCTGGAAGAGGCAACCTCCTCTACCTGTATTTTCACAGTTCGATGTCGCTCTGGAATTTTTAATATGAATTTTACCAAGAAACAGAAGTAAAATTCGACATTTTGAAACAACTGCCTCCCCGTCGGGGAATTTAACCCCTGTCTCCCGCGTAACAGGCGGGGATACTCACCACTATACTAACGAGGAACTGACCGATACTTGCTCTGTCGGAGCAGGAATCGAGCTGTGAACAGAACTGGACACCATGAGAAGTCGACAGACACATTGCGAGACAGAGACAAACCGACAAACAGGGAGAGACAGACACCGAGATAGAAACAACGATAGACAGAAAGTGTGAGACTGAGAAGGAGAGGCAGAATGGGTGAGAAAAAGACTCAAACACATACAGAGACTGAGATGTGTGTGTGCTCTATTAAGAGAGAGAGGGGAAGAGTGAGAGAAAGTCAATGATAAAGACAGTGACAAGGAGAGAGACAGATAGAGAGAGAGAAAAATAGAGACTAAAACAGAAAATGATGGAAATACTTCTCAGGTTCGAGGCAGGGACTAACAGAGACAGGCAAAGACATGGACAGACCGAAATGGTGGGAAAGAGAGAGCCAGTCAGATAAAGAATCTGAGAGAATCCCATTGGAACAGACGTGGGCACCGTGAGAAAGAGACAGATTGAGAGACTGAGACAAACGGAGAAACAGGGACAGACAGAGTGAGAAAGACTGAGAGAGACAAAGACTCAAACATACAAACACATACACAGCTCTGTGAAGAAAGAGAGAGAGGCAGAGACCGAGCGACACAGATACATTTTACAATTTCATTTCATTATCGGTTCAGAGTGTCACATAGTTATAGAAAATTGTTGATTTAACCGATGAAAATCGGATATCAGTGATCAGAATGGGAGGAAATCCGCGTTAAATTAAATAGATACCAGGATTGGGGAAGAACCCACGCTGGAAAAACCCGTTGAAGTTTAAGGCCAATGCCATAACCACTCGGCTATGCTGGTCCTGTGAGAGTTTGGATTGTGTCTCTGTGACAAACTGGGCTTCAACCCCAATCCCACATACAAACACATGCACATAGTCTTTTAGTGAGCATTTACGAACATTTTTAGGAATATTGACACGGGGGCAACTCTCCTACTCTGTTTCGAGAAATGCTCTGGGACCTTTCATATCCACTCGAGGTTGCAGACGGAGCTTCAATTTAACATTTCATCCGAAAGTCAACAGCTTCAACATTGCAAAATTCCCCAAGTGCTGCACTTGAGTGTTAGCCAAGATGATATGCTCAATTCCAAGGAGTGCGACTTGAACACACAAACTCCTGATTCAGTCGAGAATGCTGCCACTGAACCAAAGCCGATACAAAAGTTCACAACCGTATTATTTTCCCTAAGTCTTTTTTATAAGTTTCAGGACATACTAAATTTATGGTGATGATTTCCACAGACAATTGCACATATACAGAGACAAAAATAGAGATAGACAGACACAGAGAGACACACACACATAACCAAAAATTTACACGCACCAACAGGCATGCACAAATGCCTTAGACCTCTCGAGGGATAGACAGGCTGAATCACTGTCGCAGCTTTGACTGATTTTTGCGATTTTTTAAACGGATGTATCATGAATATTGCAGTTTAATAAAAATGAGAAACAAATGTCAGTGTTGAAAGGTGTGGGACGTTAATCCATCTATCTCATGATCAGTTTGGCAGAGAACTGGTTACATTGTGAAATGGAATGAAAAATGCTGAGAATCGTAGTCAGCAGGATTCGAACCTGCACGGGAAAATCCCAATCCCATCGCCTTAACCACTCGGCCACGACTACTGCGTCGCTGGCTTTTTAAACGTTACTCAGAAAAAAAATCAGTCATCTATCTCTGTGCAGCAGACGGCCAAAGAATGCTGAAAAAGTCTCCGTTTGCTCAAAATCTGGAAGAGACAAACTCTTCGGCGGCAGTCGGGAGCAGCGTCGAGGAGGTGCGTGGTGAGGCCTATAAAAGGCACAGCAGGGAGTCCGGGGCCCAGTGTCGGCGGCAGTCGGGAGCAGCGTCGAGGAGGTGCGTGGTGAGGCCTATAAAAGGCACAGCAGGGAGTCCGGGGCCCAGTGTCGGAGGCAGTCGGGAGCAGCGTCGAGGAGGTGCGTGGTGAGGCCTATAAAAGGCGGGACTTGTGCAGCTACAGGGAGAAGGCAAAAAGGATGTAGAAAGAAATCAAAAGGTGACGTCACAGCCAAGAGGGTAAGTGATTGGCTTGTGATTGGTGAGTAGTTTTTCTTTTTTCTCTTCTATATCAGTGAGTAACGTTTAACATTGTTGTTGCCAATTTAAGTGTATATAAGGGTTAAATCATGGCAGGAGAGCTCGGTCGGGTGTTATGCTCCTCCTGTACCATGTGGGAACTCGGGGACACTTCCGGTGTCCCTGACGATTACGTGTGCGGGAAGTGTATCCGCCTCCAGCTCCTGACAGACCGTGTTGCGGAGTTGGAGCTGAGGGTGGATTCACTCTGGAGCATCCACGATGCTGAGAATGACGTGAGTATCACGTGTAGCGAGTTGGTCGTACCACAGGGAAAGGGTCCACAGCCAGATAGGGAATGGAAGACCAACAGGAAGAGCAGTGCAAGGAAGGTAGTGCAGGAGTCCCCTGTGGTCATCCCCATGCAAAACAGATACACAGCTTTGGATACTGTTGAGGGGGATGACTCATCAGGGGAGGGCAGCAGCAGCCAAGTTCATGGCACCGTGGCTGGCTCTGCTGCACAGGAGGGCAGGAAAAAGAGTGGGAGAGCAATAGTGATTGGGGATTCAATGGTGAGGGGAATAGATAGGCGTTTCTGCGGCCGCAACCGAGACTCCAGGATGATATGTTGCCTCCCTGGTGCAAGGGTCAAGGATGTCTCGGAGCGGGTGCAGGACATTCTAAAAAGGGAGGGAGAACAGCCAGTTGTCGTGGTGCACATTGGTACCAACGACATAGGTAAAAAGAGGGATGAGGTCCTACGAAACGAATTTAAGGAGCTAGGAGCTAAATTAAAAAGTAGGACCTCAAAAGTAGTAATCTCGGGATTGCTACCAGTGCCACGTGATAGTCAGAGTAGGAATCGCAGGATAGCGCAGATCAATACGTGGCTTGAGCAGTGGTGCAACAGGGAGGGATTCAAATTCCTGGGGCATTGGAACCGGTTCTGGGGGAGGTGGGACCAGTACAAACCGGACGGTCTGCACCTGGGCAGGACCGGAACCAATGTCCTAGGGGGAGTGTTTGCTAGTGCTGTTGGGGAGGATTTAAACTGATATGGCAGGGAGATGGGAACCAATGCAGGGAGACAGAGGGAAACAAAGAAGAGGCAAAAGCAAAAGACAGAAAGGAGATGAGGAAAAGTGGAGGGCAGAGAAACCCAAGGCAAAGAACAAAAAGGTCCACTGTACAGCAACATTCTAAAAGGACAAAGGGTTTTAAAAGAACAAGCCTGAAGGCTTTGTGTCTTAATGCAAGGAGTATCCGCAATAAAGTGGATGAATTAACTGTGCAAATAGATGTTAACAAATATGATGTGATTGGGATTACGGAGACGTGGCTCCAGGATGATCAGGGCTGGGAACTCAACATCCAGGGGTATTCAACATTCAGGAAAGATAGAATAAAAGGAAAAGGAGGTGGGGGAGCATTGCTGGT
The DNA here is from genome assembly GCF_044704955.1 of Pristiophorus japonicus. Lineage (NCBI taxonomy): Eukaryota > Metazoa > Chordata > Chondrichthyes > Pristiophoridae > Pristiophorus > Pristiophorus japonicus. The sequence goes on from NC_091999.1 coordinate 50,816,808, forward strand.
TAAGGAGCAAATTAAGGCAATAGTTCGGAAGGACATTAGCTTGGATGATGTGGAATCTATATGGGTAGAGCTGCAGAATACCAAAGGACAAAAAACGTTAGTGGGAGTTGTGTACAGACCTCCAAACAGTAGTAGTGATGTTGGGGAGGGCATCAAACATGAAATTAGGGGTGCGTGCAATAAAGGTGCAGCAGTTATAATGGGTGACTTTAATATGCACATAGATTGGGTTAACCAAACTGGAAGCAATACGGTAGAGGAGGATTTCCTGGAGTGCATAAGGGATGTTTATTTAGACCAATATGTCGAGGAACCAACTAGGGGGGAGGCCATCTTAGACTGGGTGTTGTGTAATGAGAGAGGATTAATTAGCAATCTCGTTGTGCGAGGCCCCTTGGGGAAGAATGACCATAATATGGTGGAATTCTGCATTGGGATGGAGAATGAAACAGTTAATTCAGAGACCATGGTCCAGAACTTAAAGAAGGCTAACTTTGAAGGTATGAGGCGTGAATTGGCTAGGATAGATTGGCGAATGATACTGAAGGGGTTGACTGTGGATGGGCAATGGCAGACATTTAGAGACCGCATGGATGAACTACAACAATTGTACATTCCTGTCTGTCGTAAAAGTAAAAAAGAGAAGGTGGCTCAACCGTGGCTATCAAGGGAAATCAGGGATAGCATTAAAGCCAAGGAAGTGGCATACAAATTGGCCAGAAATAGCAGAGAACCCGGGGACTGGGAGAAATTTAGAACTCAGCAGAGGAGGACAAAGGGTTTGATTAGGGCAGGGAAAATGGAGTACGAGAAGAAGCTTGCAGGGAACATTAAGACGGATTGCAAAAGTTTCTATAGATATGTAAAGAGAAAAAGGTTAGTAAAGACAAACGTAGGTCCCCTGCAGTCAGAATCAGGGGAAGTCATAACGGGGAACAAAGAAATGGCGGACCAATTGAACAAGTACTTTGGTTCGGTATTCACTGAGGAGGACACAAACAACCTTCCGGATATAAAAGGAGTCGGAGGGTCTACTAAGGAGGAGGAACTGAGGAAAATCCTTATTAGTCGGGAAATTGTGTTGGGGAAATTGATGGGATTGAAGGCCGATAAATCCTCAGGGCCTGATGGACTGCATCCCAGAGTACTTAAGGAGGTGGCCTTGGAAATAGTGGATGCATTGACAGTCATTTTCCAACATTCCATTGACTCTGGATCAGTTCCTATGGAGTGGAGGGTAGCCAATGTAACCCCACTTTTTAAAAAAGGAGGGAGAGAGAAAACAGGGAATTACAGACCGGTCAGCCTGACATCGGTAGTGGGTAAAATGATGGAATCAATTATTAAGGATGTCATCGCAGTGCATTTGGAAAGAGGTAATATGATAGGTCCAAGTCAGCATGGATTTGTGAAAGGGAAATCATGCTTGACAAATCTTCTGGAATTTTTTGAGGATGTTTCCAGTAGAGTGGACAAAGGAGAACCAGTTGATGTGGTATATTTGGACTTTCAGAAGGCTTTCGACAAGGTCCCACACAAGAGATTAATGTGCAAAGTTAAAGCACATGGGATTGGGGGTAGTGTGCTGACATGGATTGAGAACTGGTTGTCAGACAGGAAGCAAAGAGTAGGAGTACATGGGGACTTTTCAGAATGGCAGGCAGTGACTAGTGGGGTACCGCAAGGTACTTTGCTGGGGCCCCAGCTGTTTACACTGTACATTAATGATTTAGACGAGGGGATTACATAGAAACATAGAAACATAGAAAATAGGTGCAGGAGTAGGCCATTTAGCACTTCTAGCCTGCACCGCCATTCAATGAGTTCATGGCTGAACATGAAACTTCAGTACCCCCTTCCTGCTTTCTCGCCATAACCCTTGATCCCCCGAGTAGTAAGGACTTCATCTAACTCCCTTTTGAATATATTTAGTGAATTGGCCTCAACTACTTTCTGTGGTAGAGAATTCCACAGGTTCACCACTCTCTGGGTGAAGAAGTTTCTCCTCATCTCGGTCCTAAATGGCTTACCCCTTATCCTCAGACTGTGACCCCTGGTTCTGGACTTCCCCAACATTGGGAACATTCTTTCTGCATCTAACCTGTCTAAACCCGTCAGAATTTTAAACGTTTCTATGAGATCCCCTCTCATTCTTCTGAACTCCAGTGAATACAAGCCCAGTTGATCCAATCTTTCTTGATAGATCAGTCCCGCCATCCCGGGAATCAGTCTGGTGAACCTTCGCTGCACTCCCTCAATAGCAAGAATGTCCTTCCTCAAGTTAGGAGACCAAAACTGTACACAATACTCCAGGTGTGGCCTCACCAAGGCCCTGTACAACTGTAGCAACACCTCCCTGCCCTTGAACTCAAATCCCCTCGCTATGAAGGCCAACATGCCATTTGCTTTCTTAACCGCCTGCTGTACCTGCATGCCAACCTTCAATGACTGATGTACCATGACACCCAGGTCTCGTTGCACCTTCCCTTTTCCTAATCTGTCACCATTCAGATAATAGTCTGTCTCTCTGTTTTTAGCACCAAAGTGGATAACCTCACATTTATCCACATTATACTTCATCTGCCATGCATTTGCCCACTCACCTAACCTATCCAAGTCACTCTGCAGCCTAATAGCATCCTCCTCGCAGCTCACACTGCCACCCAACTTAGTATCATCCGCAAATTTGGAGATACTGCATTTAATCCCCTCGTCTAAATCATTAATGTACAATGTAAACAGCTGGGGCCCCAGCACAGAACCTTGCGGCACTCCACTAGTCACTGCCTGCCATTCTGAAAAGTACCCGTTTACTCCTACTCTTTGCTTCCTGTCTGACAACCAGTTCTCAATCCACATCAGCACACTACCCCCAATCCCATGTGCTTTAACTTTGCACATTAATCTCTTGTGTGGGACCACACAATGTAGTATCTCCAAATTTGCGGATGACACTAAGTTGGGTGGCAGTGTGAGCTGCAAGGAGGATTCTATGAGGCTGCAGAGCGACTTGGATAGGTTAGGTGAGTGGGCAAATGCATGGCAGATGAAGTATAATGTGGATAAATGTGAGGTTATCCACTTTGGTGGTAAAAACAGAGAGACAGACTATTATCTGAATGGTGACAGATTAGGAAAAGGGCAGGTGCAAAGAGACCTGGGTGTCATGGTACATCAGTCATTGAAGGTTGGCATGCAGGTACAGCAGGCGGTTAAGAAAGCAAATGGCATGTTGGCCTTCATAGCGAGGGGATTTGAGTACAAGGGCAGTGAGGTGTTGCTACAATTGTACAGGGTCTTGGTGAGGCCACACCTGGAGTATTGTGTACAGTTTTGGTCTCCTAACCTGAGGAAGGAGATTCTTACTATTGAGGGAGTGCAGCTAACGTTTACCAGACTGATTCCCGGGATGGCGGGACTGACCTATCAAGAAAGACTGGATCAACTGGGCTTGTATTCACTGGAGTTCAGAAGAATGAGAGGGGACCTCATAGAAACGTTTAAAATTCTGACGGGGTTAGACAGGTTAGATGCAGGAAGAATGTTCCCAATGTTGGGAAAGTCCAGAACCAGGGGACACAGTCTAAGGATAAGGGGGAAGCCATTTAGGACCGAGATGAGGAGGAATTTCTTCACCCAGAGAGTGGTGAACCTGTGGAATTCTCTACCACAGAAAGTTGTTGAGGCCAATTCACTAAATATATTCAAAAATGAGTTAGATGAAGTCCTTACTACTCGGGGAATCAAGGGGTATGGTGAGAAAGCAGGAATGTGGTACTGAAGTTGCATGTTCAGCCATGAACTCATTGAATGGCGGTGCAGGCAAGAAGGGCCGAATGGCCTACTCCTGCACTTATTTTCGATGTTTCCTCTACTTGTATTTTCACAGTTCGATATAGCTCTGTAATTTTTAATATGTATCTCGACCAAGAAACAGAAGTAAAGTTCAACGTTTTGAAACAACTGCCTCCCCGTCGGGGAATTGAACCCCGGTCTCCCGCGTGACAGACGGGGATACTCACCACTATACTAACGAGGAACTGACGGATACTTGCTCTGTCGGAGCAGGAATCGAGCTGTGAACAGAACTGGACAACATGAGAAGTCGACAGACACATTGCGAGACAGAGACAAACCGACAAACAGGGAGAGACATACACCGAAATAGAAACAACGAGAGACAGAAAGTGTGAGACTGAGAAGGAGAGGCAGAATGGGTGAGAAAAAGACTCAAACACATACAGAGACTGAGATGTGTGTGTGTGTGATCTATTAAGAGAGAGAGGGAAACAGTGATAGGAAGTCAATGATAAAGACAGTGACAAGGAGAGAGACAGATATAGAGAGTGAAATCGAGACTAAAACAGAAAATGATGGAAACACTTCTCAGGTTCGAGGCAGGGACTAACAGAGACAGGCAAAGACATGGACAGACCGAAATGATGGGAAAGAGAGAGCCAGTCAGACAAAGAATCTGAGAGAATCCCATTGGAACAGACGTGGGCACCGTGAGAAAGAGACAGATTGAGAGACTGAGACAAACGGAGAAACAGGGACAGACAGAGTGAGAAAGACCGAGAGAGACAAAGACTCAGACATACAAACACATACACAGCTCTGTGAAGAGAGAGAGAGAGGCAGAGACCGAGCGACACAGATACATTTTACAATTTCATTTCATTATCGGTTCAGAGTGTCACATAGTTACAGAAAATTGTTGATTCAACCGATGAAAATCGGTTATCACTGATCAGAATGGGAGGAAATCCGCGTTAAATTAAATAGATACCAGGATTTGGGAAGAACCCACGCTGGAAAAACCCGTTGAAGTTTAAGGCCAACGCCATAACCACTCGGCTATGCTGGTCCTGTGAGAGTTTGGATTGTGTCTCTGTGACAAACTGGGCTTCAACACCAACCCCACATACAAACACATGCACATAGTCTTTTAGTGAGCATTTACGAACATTTTTAGGAATATTGACACGGGGGCAACTCTCCGACTCTGTTTCGAGAAATGCTCTGGGACCTTTCATATCCACTCGAGGTTGCAGACGGAGCTTCAACTTAACATTTCATCCGAAAGTCAACAGCTTCAACATTGCAAAATTCCCCAAGTGCTGCACTTGAGTGTTAGCCAAGATGATATGCTCAATTCCAAGTAGTGCGACTTGAACACACAAACTCCTGATTCAGTCGAGAATGCTGCCACAGAACCAAATCTGATACAAAAGATCACAACCGTATTATTTTCCCCAAGTCTTATTTATAAGTTCCAGGACATACCAAATTCATGGTGATGATTTCCACAGATAGTTGCACATATACAGAGACAAAAATAGAGATAGACAGACACAGAGACACATACATAACCAAAAATTTACACGCACCAACGGGCATGCACAGATGCCTTCGACATCTCGAGGGATTGACAGGCTGAATCACTGTCGCAAATTTGACTGATTTTTGCGATTTTTTAAACGGATGTATGGTGAATATTGCAGATTAATGAAAATGAGAAACAAATGTCAGTGTTGAAAGGTGTGGGACGTTATTCCATTTATCTCATGATCACTTTGGCAGAGAACTGGTTAAATTGTGAAAGGGAATGAAAAATGCTGAGAATCGTAGTCGGCAGGATTTGAACCTGCGCGGAAAAATCCCAATGGATTTATAGTCCATCGCCTTAACCACTCGGCCACGACTACTGTGTCGCTGGCTTTTTAAACGTCACTCAGAAAAAAATCAGTCATCTATCTCTGTGCAGCAGACGGCCAAAGAATCCTGAAAATGTCTCCGTTTGCTCAAAATCTGGAAGAGGCAAACTCCTCGACCTGTATTTTCACAGTTCGATGTCGCTCTGGAATTTTTAATATGTATCTTACCAAGAAACAGAAGTAAAATTTAACATTTGAAACAACTGCCTCCCCGTCGGGGAATTGAATGCTGGTCTCCCGCGTGACAGGCGGGGATACTCACCACTATACTAACGAGGAACTGACGGGAACCTGCTCTGTCGGAGCAGGAATCGAGCTGTGAACAGAACTGGACACCATGAGAAGTCGACAGACACATTGAGAGACAGAGATAAACCGACAAACAGGGAGAGACAGACACCGAGATAGAAACAACGAGAGACAGAAAGTGTGAGAAAAAGAATGGGTGAGATAAAGACTCAAACACATACAGAGACAGAGATGTGTGTGTCTGGGATCTATTAAGAGAGAGAGGGAAAGAGTGAGAGAAAGACAATGATAAAGACAGTGACAAGGAGAGAGACAGATAGGGAGAGAGAGCGATAGAGACTAAAACAGAAAATGATGGAAATACTTCTCAGGTTCGAGGCAGGGACTAACAGAGACAGGCAAAGACATGGACAGACCGAAATGATGGGAAAGAGAGATCCGGTCAGAAAAAGAATCTGAGAGAATCCCATTGGAACAGACGTAGGCACCGTGAGAAAGAGACAGATTGAGAGACTGAGACAAACGGAGAAACAGGGACAGACAGAGTGAGTCAGACTGAGAGAGACAAAGACTCAAACATAAAAACACATACACAGCTCTGTGAAGAGAGAGTGAGAGGCAGAGACCGAGCGACACAGATACATTTCATAATTTCATTTCATTATCGGTTCAGAGTGTCACATAGTTACAGAAAATTGTTGATTCAACCGATGAAAATCGGATATCACTGATCAGAATGGGAGCAAATCCGTGTTAAATTAAATAGATACCAGGAGTGGGGAAGAACCCACGCTGGAAAAACCCTTTGAAGTTTAAGGCCAACGCCTTAACCACTCGGCTATGCTGGTCCTGTGAGAGCTTGGATTGTGTCTCTGTGACAAACTGGGCTTCAACACCAACCCCACATACAAACACATGCACATAGTCTTTTAGTGAGCATTTACGAACATTTTTAGGAATATTGACACGGGGGCAACTCTCCGACTCTGTTTCGAGAAATGCTCTGGGACCGTTCATATCCACCCGAGGGTGCAGACGGAGCTTCAATTTAACATTTCATTGGAAAGTCAACAGCTTCAACATTGCAAAATTCCCTGCACTTGAGTGTTAGCCAAGATGATATGCTCAAGTCCAAGGAGTGCGACTTGAACACACAAAGTCCTGATTCAGTCGAGAATTCTGCCACTGAACCAAAGCCAATACAAAAGTTCACAACCGTATTATTTTCCCCAAGTGTTTTGTATAAGTTCCAGGACATACCAAATTGATGGTGATGATTTCCACAGATAGTTGCACATATACAGAGACAAAAATAGAGATAGACAGACACAGAGACACACACACATAACCAATACATTTCACACACCAACGGGCATGTACAGATGCCTTAGACATCTCGAGCGATAGACAGGCTGAATCACTGTCGCAACTTTGACTGATTTTTGCGATTTTTTAAACAGATGTATCGTGAATATTGCAGATTAATAAAAATGAGACACAAATGTCAGTGTTGAAAGGTGTGGGACGTTATTCCATCTATCTCAGGATCAGTTTGGCAGAGAACTGGTTAAATTGTGAAATAGAATGAAAAATGCTGCGAATCGTAGTCGGCAGGATTCGCACCTGCGCGGGATAACCCAATGGATTTCTAGTCTATCGCCTTAACCACTCGGCCACGACTACTGTGTCGCTGGCTTTTTAAACGTTACTCAGAAAAAAAAATCAGTCATCTATCTCTGTGCAGCAGACGGCCAAAGAATCCTGAAAAAGTCTCCGTTTGCTCAAAATCTGGAAGAGGCAAACTCCTCTACCTGTATTTTCACAGTTCGATACAGCTCTGGAATTTTTAATATGTATCTCTACCAAGAAACAGAAGTAAAATCCAACGTTTTGAAACAACTGCCTCCCATCGGGGAATTGAACCCCGGTCTCCCGCGTGACAGGCAGGAATACTCACCACTATACTAACGAGGAACTGACGAGGAACTGACGGGTACCTGCTCTGTCGGAGCAGGAATCGAGCTGTGAACAGAACTGGACACCATGAGAAGTCGACAGACACATTGAGAGACAAAGACAAACCGACAAACAGGGAAAGACAGACACCGATATAGAAACAACAAGAGACAGAAAGTGTGAGACTGAGAAGGAGAGGCAGAATGGGTGAGAAAAAGACTCAAACACATACAGAGACAGAGATGTGTGTGTGTGTGATCTATTAAGAGCGAGAGGGAAAGAGTGAGAGAAAGACAATGATATCGACAGTGACAAGGAGAGAGACAGATAGAGAGAGAGAGAGAGAGAGATAGAGACTAAAACAGAAAATGATGGAAATACTTCTCAGGTTCGAGGCAGGGACTAACAGAGACAGGCAAAGACATGGACAGACCGAAATGATGGGAAAGAGAGAAGTGCATGACCTCACACTTTCCAACATTATACTCCGTCTGACAAATTTTTGCCCATTCATTTAGGCTGTCTATTTTCTTTGTCAGGTTTTTTGTGTCCTCACAGATTGCTTTTCCTCCCATCGTTGTATCGTCAGCAAACTTGGCTTCGTTACACTCAGTACCTTCTTCCAAATCGTTAATATAGATCGTCAATATTTGAGAGCCCAGCACTGATCCCTGCAGCAACCCACTAGTTACTGGTTGCCAACCCAAGAATGAACCATTTATCCCGACACTCTGTATTCTTTTCGTTAGCCAATCCTCTATACATGCTAATATATTACCCCCAACCTCCTGAACTTTATCTTGTGCAGTAGCCTTTTATGTGGCACCTTGACAAATGCCTTCTGCAAGACCAAATACACCACATCCACTGATTCCCCTTTATCCACTCTCTTCATTGCATCCACAAAGAACTCCGGCAAATTTGTCAAGCAAGACTTCCCCTTCATAAATCCATGCTGACACTGTCTGACCGAATTTTGCTTTTCCCAATCTCCATCTATTGTTTCTTTAATAATGGACTCCAACATTTTCCCAACGACAGATGTTAGGCTAACTGGTCTATAGTTTCTTGCTTGGTGTCTGCCTCCTTTTTTAAGTAGTGGTGTTACATTTGCAGTTTTCCAATCTGCTGGGAGCTCCGCAGAATCCAGGGAATTTTGGTAAATTACAACCAATGCATCCACTATCCCTGCCACTATTTCTCTTAAGACCCTAGGATGCAAGCCATCAGGTCCAGGGGATTTATCTTCATTTTGTCCCGTTATCTTACTGAGTACCACCTCCTTAGAGATTGTGATTGTGTTAAGTTCCTCCCCCTACCCCCCACCCCCCACCCACACAGCCCCTTGACTATCCACTGCCATATTATTGCTAGTGCCCGCTACCTTAAAGACTGATACAAAATATGTGTTCAGAGTTTCTGCCATATCCATGTTCCCCATTACTAATTCCAGTACGGCGAACTTTAGTCTGGAAATAGGAGACTGAGTGTTAGGGTTAACTGGTGTTGTTGAGATTAGAGCAGGATTGGAGGTGGTTACTTTGCTCCTCAGTCTGTTAAAACGTTTGGACATGGGAGTCATTTAAAGAGGCTAATCCAAAACCAAAAATCATTGTACATGCCCTCCCCGACAGGAGGGCTGCACTCGCATATTTGGCCTGGTCAAAATTAAATGGTATTAGATCAGAATTGGACTTTTCCCAGCGATCACACACCTGCCAATATCAATGTTTAGAAATGTATAGAGACATTGAAGTTGAGAACGTGGGAATTGTATAGGGACATTATAAGCTAACAAACAATTCATGGTGGAATAGCCATGACATCTCAGACTCGAGACTGCGAAATGTTACAGCACTAACACATATTGAAACAAAACCCACAGCTTGCAGAAAAACCTCAAGGTCTTATTAAATCATGTTATTAACCTGAAACATTGACAGAAGGTCTTTGTTTAAAATTGGACCATGCTTTGGTCGGCTTATGAGTGGACAAAGGGAAGGAGGGATCAAAAGAGATGGGCTGAGCTGGCCCTATCTTGTTATCTTTTGCCGAAAAGTATAAACATCGTCCCTTTACAATGTAACGTCACTTTGTCCGTAGGAAGTGAGTGCGTTCGAACAGACTTGCATTCCTTCTGTCTGATAAAGTCCCCGATCGGGATTTGCTTTTTAAATAAAAGCTTGCTTTTTTTAAAGCACAAACTCTATTCGTTTCAGTAATTTTGCTGAACCAGATTGAGGTAATAGAATCCAGGAATCAACATTTGGTGTCAGAAGTGGGATCTCAACGGACGACTGCCGAAAACTTGCGAATTAAGAGCCAGACTAGCCTTGGACGAGACGAGGGGAAAGTGGCCACTAGTGTGAGTATGATTTCAATACTGCTCCAGTTTCCCCCGGTTTCAAAAGTCTGAGGAAAGTTTAGCCACTCGCTGGTTCTCAGGTAGTGTCTGAACGAGATCCAGGACAATCTGGTGAATACCTTTCAAACTTAGAATAGGGATAGAGATAGGGAAATTGCGCGATGACGCAAACCAAGCGGCGACTTGGAAAGATAGGTTATAGTTAGAGCTAGATAGGGATAGATGATCAATCATGGATCTAAAAATTAATAGGAAAGAAAAGAGACTCTTGTGAACGTCTGTTTAAATGAGAAATGCTTCTGTGATTTTTACTGTAAAAAAAAAAGCCGGGGAGTTGTGGTTTGTTTTATCTCAAACAGAATGAAAGTTTTTTTTAAACCCTTCGTAGTGTTGTCCTGTATGTGGGAAGTTTAAGAGTGTGAACCTTATTGAATTACGTATGTTCGGATGATAAGTTACGGAGCCAGGAAATGCACAAAGGATAGGTTTGTTGAGTAAAAAAAAAAGACAAAAATTACATGGTCCCGGTGGTTAAAAAAAATGTAACATGCTCACTTACTTGTCGAAAGAAAACATTCAGAGAAGGAACAGCAAAACAACTGAGATGGATTCAAAAGAATTCAAAAAAATATATTATATTAAATAACACGACCTTGAGGCTGGAACAATTGAGATAACGAAAAGCAGTCCACAGCCTACGTGCCAGACTTCTCTCTAGTTATGGAAAAGACAAATAAAAGTAACGTATTAAATAGGTGCTGAAAAAAAAAATGTCCTGGTATTTTAAATTATGAGAAAAATTCCACTGCAGTCTAAAAAAAAAATCACTCCAGTCCAATTGGCAGAAAAACTCCATTAAATTAGGGCTTTCATTGACTGATTGGATTTAAACTGCGCAGTGACACGAAAGGATAGGGAAATTTGGAGACTAAAAGAAATTAAATAAGGCTCATAAGAAATCAAATTTAGAAAATTAGGCTCACAGGAAATTAAGTAAGGCTTATGGGGAATTAAATAGAGTATAGGTGTTTAAGTCAGGTGTGACGTCGACCTCGTATATCACTTGGCCCGTCTAGGCACTGATTGAATTTAAATCATCCAGCAACTCGAAAGGTAGGGCCGACGCGGATGCGCAGCGGTGCGAACGCGCAGCGACGCGAGACGTGCAGCGGCGCGAGCGTGCGGCCGAGTAAAGGAGGGCTGATGCAGATGCGCAGCAGCATAAGACACGTAGCGACACGAGACGAGCGGCGGCGTGAGCGTGCGGCCGAGTAAAGGAGGGCTGATGCAGACGAGCAGCAGTGTGGAACGCGTGGCGGCGCGGGACGTGCGACGGCGCGAGCGCGTGGCCGAGTGAACATGGGACGACGTGAACGCGCGGCAACGCGAACCGCGGGGTGATATCAAAGTCAGTGCTGGTGTCAGTAAGTCTTTGTTTATTTTAAGTGTTTTAAATCGCGTGGTGACGCGAACCGCGGGGCGACGCGGGAGTCTTTGTTTATTTTAAGGGTTTTAAATCGCGCGGCGACGTGAACCGCGGGGCGACGCGGATCAGTGTTAGATTTAGTGAAGTCTGTTTATTTTGAGTTTATTCAAAGTCAGTGTTAGTTTCATAAAGTCTGTATTTATTTTAAGTATGTTCAAATTGCACGACGACACGAACGCGTAACAACACGGTAATACGAGGAGCAGCGTGAAAATGGGTAATCAGTTGGATAAAACAACGGATGCGGACAGTCCGCTACAAAAGTTATGTGAGGAATTCCCTGAAAGAGCTGAAGACTTTAGAAAATTATCAGGAGCCCTGAACAAATTATTAGGAGATGACCAGTGGCCTCTAGGTGGCACTAGAATCATAGAGGTAGGAAAAAAAAGCACAGGGATTGTCAAAAATTAAAAGATGCATCACTTCTGTCAAGTTGGCAAATAAATGCTATTAAATTGGGATTCTCATTGACAGAGGGAACACATGTTAAAATTGTAGACGTCTTAAAAAAAAGAATGTGTGCACGAGAAACTTACTAAGAGATCCTCTGGGACCTCTGAGAAAGGTATTGACCGACTACGTAGTCAAATGGCTGGCTTTATGTTAACCGAGGCTGATGATGAAATTGATGAGTGGTCACTGACTCAGCGCCCAACGGCGCCTCCCGCACCCCCTGGCCCCTGGCTCCAGTCCTCTTCCCAACACCCTCCACCTAACACTCCGGTGAAAGGAGTTAAAAATAATCCCATTACCACCAAAGCATCAAACCCAAACTGACTCCTCATCCTCTGATAGCGATTCGGATCCCCAGTTCACAAGCAATATAGCCGAAAGGACCAGATCACACACTCGAAAGGGCAGAACTATATCTCGATATCACAGACAGTTCCATAAATCTTCTAGTCAATCTACCAGTCCAAGTTGTGAAAGACATAGCAAACACCCCCGCCGATCGAGACGCAGAACTGTCAAGCAGTCAGACAGCTCCGAAACATCCTCCGACCTAGAAATGATTTCCAAGATCCCAAAATCCCGACACCAATTCCCTGTCAGACCAATGCCAAACCCTGATGCACAACAAGCTGCAGATCACCCCACTATAGATTTCGATGTGATCTTCGAACAACTATTCGATTGCTCACGCTATCCGGACAAATGGAAAGGGCAGTTAGATATTATTGGCAGGAAAAGAAAGGGGAGGGGGGAGGTGCGCCCCCAACCCAGGTCAAGACTGAATACGTGACTAGCAAGGAAGAGCCATCTCGGGAGGAAGGGTCAATAGAACCGCAGTGTTGCATACAGGATTGGATGGATAAGCAAGGATACGGTTATACTAAACAACCAAACGGCCCGAGCCCTGCTAATAAACCTCCCAATTGTCCCCGGCATGGTATGGGAAGAGGCCAGGACTGGGTAAGAGGAATTGACTGTTTTAATTGTGGGCAGGAAGGACATTGGAATAAAAATTGCCCCTACCATCAGCATGGAAAAGGAAGAGGAGGAAGAGGAGGGGGGCACGGGGGGAGAGGAGGATCTTACACTAACTTCTCCCAGAACAACCCCTTTGGTCAATTGTCCCCCGATTGACTACGCAGCTTGATTGTGCAGGGATCCTCCCCGGATGACGAACCAATGATATTGTTAAAGATTCTGAATGAGTGGCAACCCTTTTTGATAGATACGGGAGCCTTCATGTCTTCTGTACAATCAAAGCTTAAAGTCCCTGCCTCGACTGAAACACAGGAACTTTCAGGATTCCTGCGACAAATCTCGACATTCCCGGTGTCAGAACCGGTTAAAATGGGTTACCAGGAAGAATCGGTGGAACATCGATTTGTTATCACAACCAATCTGGACTGTAATTTTATGGCTAGAGACCACCTCTGCAAATTCCAGTTGCATTTGGAGTGTGGAGATGATGGGATCATTGTAAAACAGGGAACCCTTAAGCGGCAGTCTTATACCACTAGAACCCCTCAGTGGTGGTCTCTGGACCTGCGGCAGGCACCCTATCACGTCACCCTAGCATACGATCCCAGTGGAAAGAATCAGGACCTGCAGAACTTTTATCAGGATCACGAAGGGGAAGTGAAGGAAATTCTATTAAGGGCTAGAGTGACTGGACCGGAAGGGAAGGCAGATTTTGTGGAAATGGACAGCCCCCAACGGTGGCACCACATATTACTCGTGAAGTATTACCTCCCCACCATGCTAAAGATTTGGGAGTTATGGTGTGCCAGGCTATAGATGAGGCTGACCCTACCAGCCGGGATGTGCAAATTGTAAAACATGGCTGTACAGTCCAATTCCACGGGGACCCCGAGAAGGTCTTAACGACTCTGCAGCATCATACTGGCTCTGACATACCTGACTATGTGGATCCTCATGTGTGGGCAGAGGACCCCTCCCAAGTGGGTTATCACAGGCAATACTGAGTATCCACCGAGCTTTGGAGGCTAGCCAATTCAAAACAATTTGCCAGTTTTCAGTCCCTAGCACGGCTAAACAAATGCGACAGTGTTTGGGGATGATCAATTACTGCAGATCCTGGATCCCTAATGTTGCCCTGATGACTAAGCACCTCACCCCATATACAAATAAGTAAGGCAGCTTTGAAATAGAAACCGTAGACGTCCAAGCCTTTAAGGAACTAAAGACAGCCCTGCTGCAAGCTCCGGCTTTGGGCCGGCCCCTCTATGACCGTCCCTTTCAACTGTATTGTACAATTCTGAAAGACTGTGCTACCGTTGTCTTAACACATCTCACTCCGTAGCTGCCCTCCTGGGCCAACTGCAGACTCAACACCTTACCATGGCCAGGCAAAGCAGATATGAGATCTACTTACTAAACAATCCTAAGCTGACCTTTCGGCACTGTACTGCAATTAATCCGGCCTGTTTTCTTACTGAGCCACCCCAAGATGAGGAAGAGCCCAGTCATGATTGTTTATCTTTAATTTAAGAGGCCACATCAGTCAGGGAAGATTTTGTTGATGTATCAATTGAAGATCCAGACTGTATTATGTATGTTGACGGAATTAATCCAGAAGGTACATGAATCTCAGGATACGCCATAGTAAACCAGGAGAATCAGGTCTTGGAATCTGCCGCTTTTGAAACTGCCTATATCGACTCTAGGCATGCCTTTGGGGTGGCCCATGATTTCGGACAACTCTGGAAAAATAGGGGATTCCTAACCTCACAGGGGAATGAGATATCCCATAAACAGCTAGTATCTGATTTGTTGCAAGCCCTCATGTTCCCCAAACGCATTGCCATTGTCAAATGTACTGCCCACACTACCGGAAATTCTCTGGTTGATATAGGGAATCGTTGTGCTGACAAAGAGGCTAAACAGGCCTCTCGTGACCAACAGATGGTAGTGCCCAAAATTATGAGTCAGACTAAAAATCCTGCGAAGGATAAGTTAGCCACGGAAAAACCAATGCCAGCCATCCAAGATGTTATAAAAGCACAGGAGGACGCTCCTGAAAAAGATAAACTGTTGTGGAAATATTATGCATGTACTTATAACAATGTTTCTAAACTCTGGACCACTCCCGCGGAACAGACTTGCATGTCTGACGAGTTGGCTCTATGGGTTATTGAATGTATGCATTTTGCTACTCATTGTGGAGCAAGGACCACGAGTGACACACTTTTGGCTACTAGGTGGCACTCTAGACTCCAGGCGCTCACCCAGAACATCAGTAGTCATTGCCTGGTTTGCCAGCAACATAATCCAGGGAAGGGAGTCTCCTGTGATTGGGGTAAAATGCCCCTACCCGAAGATCCCTTTGAGACATTTCAGTTGTACTACATTGAGTTGCAAAAAGTTCAGTGTTACAAATATGTGTTAGTAATAGTAGATGTGTTTAGCAGATGGATTGAAGCCTACCCTACCCTGGACAATAAGGCTCAAACTGTTGTTAAGGTGTTAATGAGGGAAATTGTTCCTAGATATGGTATCTCAGCTCGACTGATGACCACCGATGTTCTTTCTCTGACTCAGGCTCTGCGACTAGGTCACAACCAGGTTCAAGATGCTCACCTCGACCTCCCAGTTTTACCCGAATTGTCCCTCGTGGCACCAGGGAAGTATGGATTCGGAAGGGATTAGAGCCACCATGGGAGGGGCCTTTTCAGGTGTTACTCACTACTCCCACTGCAGCCAAGTTTGAGGGGAAAAGTGCTTGGGTTCACCTGCACTACTGCAAGCTCACCACCCTCTAACGAACCTATTTTACTGGTTATTATAACTCCTGTTTCTGTTCCAGACTTCCTCTTCTCCATAGCTGAACAAGGCTGTTGGCATCCTAATTGGAACGTGGACCAGTTTGAACTTTTACCCGTAGTGATAGACAGCCAACTACACCGACGGTGACCTGAGAAGAGACACGGGAAAACTGAACTCTTTTAATCAGCAAAATAATTGGACTATTTATCTGAATCCTGAGCCATAAGATGAAACTGTCTGTATGCCACAGTCTGTATAATAGTGTTGATATATGACAGTTTCGGCGCATGGGAGGGGAGACAGAGACATGAGCTACATGTCTTATGTTTATGCGCAAAATGGGAACTTTTCTTGATGTTGGGTGTGTTCACATTCCCTGTACATTCCAAAGGGGGAGTTCCACTAACCCTAACTGAGACTGTCAGGAGATAGAGTGTGAACGGATGAATGCGATACTCCTAGAATGATCCTAAGTCTTATCATGGAATAATAAAAGGGGGGAATGTGAATGTTTAAAAATGTATAGAGAGATTGAAATTGAGAACGTGGGAATTGTATAGGGACAGTATAAGCTTACAAACAATTCATGGTGGAATAGCCATGACATCTCAGACTCAAGACTACGAAATGTTACAACACTAACACATATTGAAACAAAACCCACAGCTTGCAGAAAAACCTCAAGGTCTTATTAAATCATGTTATTAACCTGAAACATTGACAGAAGGTCTTTGTTTAAAATCGGACCATGCATGGTTCGGCTTATGAGTGGACAAAGAGAAGGAGGGAACAAAAGAGATGGGCTGAGCTGGGATGGCACTCTGGCCCTATCTTGTAATCTTTTGCCGAAAATGTATAACCATCGTCCCTTTACAATATAACGTCACTTTGTCCGTAGGAAGTGAGTGCGTTCGAACAGACTTGCATTCCTTCTGTCTGATAAAGTCCACGATCGGGATTTGCTTTTTAAATAAAAGCTTGCTTTTTAAAGCACAAACGGTATTCGTTTCAGTAATTTTGCTGAACCAGATTGAGTTAAAATAATCCAGGAATCAACACCCCCACTGAGCCCACCAGCGGAGAAGGGTCAATAATACTCGCAGGCATCGTCTGGCACCGCCTCTCATCTCCCTGAAATATTGTCTAAAAGCTGGAGCCTTTCTGTGTGTTCAAGTGGAAAATTGAGAGAGTCGGTGTGTATAACAGAAAACGATCGAGAGAGCGTGTGCGTGTCTGATAGGCATCAGGCTCTGGGAATCATTCCCCGTGGTTGTGCTCTCTGGGGTGTTTGTGTCAGATTTCTAACCCGTGCTGGACCTGCCCTTGGAATGCCTGGTGGGACAGTGTTGAGGGAGCTTTACTCTGTATCTAAGCAAGGCAAATATATCCTTCCTTAGATAAGGAGAGCAAAACTGTGCACAGTACTCCAGGTGTCGTCTCACCAAAGCCCTGTACAATTGTAGAGCGAAGTTAGAGAGAGGGTTACCCTTAATCTAAATTATGCTGTACCTGCCCTAGGAGTGTTTATTTGGAAAGTGTAGAGGGAGCTTTACTTAGTATCTAACCAATGCAGCACATGTCCTGGGAGTGGTTGATGGGACAGTGTAGAGGCAGCTTTACTCTGTATCCAACCCGTCCCATACCTGCCCTGTGTGTGTTTGATGGGACAGTCGAGAGAGAACTTTTTGCTGTAGCTAACCTGTACTATACCTGCCCTGGGAGTGTTTGATGGAGCAGTGTAGACGGAGATTTACTTTGTATCTGCGTCAAGATAAATGGGTCATTTTTCATTTGGCAAACAGTGACTAGTGGAGAGCTGCAGGGATCGGTGCTGGGTCCTCAACTATTTACAATCTATATTAATGACTTGGATGAAGTGACTAACTGTAATGTAGTCAAGTTTGCTGATGATACAAAGATGGGTGAGAAAGCAAATTGTGAGGAGGTCAGAAAAAATGTGCAAAGTGATAGACAGGCTAAGTGAGTCGGCAAAATTATGGCAAATGGTGTACAATGTAGGAAAATGTAAGGGAATCCACTTTGGCAGAAAAAATAGAAAAGCAAATAATAGTTTAAATGGTGAAAAATTGCAAAGTGCTGCATTATAGTGGGACCTGGGGGGTCCTTGTGCATGAAACACAAAATGTTAGTATGCAGGTGCAGCAGGTAATCAGGAAGGCAAATGGAATATTAGCCATTATTGCAAGGGAGATGGAGTATAAAAGCAGAGAAGTATTTCTACAACTGTACAGGGTGTTGGTGAGGCCACACCTAGAGTACTGCGTATAGTTTTAGTCTCCGTATTTAAGAAAGGATATACTTGCATTGGAGGCTGTTCAGAGAAGGGACACGAGGTTGATTCCAGAAATGAGGGGGTTGACTGTTGAAGATAGTTTGAGTAGGTTGGCCTATACCCATTGGAGTTCAGAAGAATGAGAGCTGATCTTATCGAAACAGATAAGAAAATAAGGGGCCTCGACAAGGTGGATGCAGAGAGGATATTTCCATTCATCAGGGAAACTAAAACTAGGAGACATAGTATCAGAATAAAAGGCTGCCCATTTAAAACTGAGATGAGGAAGAATTTATTCTCTCAGATGGTTGTAAATCTATGGAATTCTCTTCCCAGAGCGCTGAGGAGTCTGGTTCATTGAATATATTTAAGGCGGAGATCGACAGATTTTTTGAGCGATAAGGGAATAAAGGTTTATATGCAGCGGGCAGGGAACTGGAGCTGAGTCCATGATGAAATCAGCCATGATCCTATTAAATGATGGAGCAGGCTCGAGGGGCCAGGTGGCCTTCTCCTGCCCTTGGAATGTCTGATGGGACAATGATGAGGAAGCTGTACTCTGTATCTAAGCAACTCAAGTATACCCTTCCTTAGATAAAGAGGCCAAAACTGTGCACAGTACTCCAGGTGTGGTCTCACCAAGGTCCTGTGCAATTGCAGAGCGAGGTTAGAGAGAGGATTACCCTCTATCTAAATTATGCTCTACCTGCCTTGGGAGAAATTGATGGTACTGTGCAGAGGGAGATTTTCTCTATATCTAACAAGTGCTGTACCTGCCCTAGGAGTGTTTGGGATGTTGTAGACTGAGATTTACTCGACATCAACCCTGGTAGTGTTTGGGATAGGCTGGAGTGAGATTCACTTTGTATCTAACTCGTCCAGTACCGGTAATCCTGACATCAGTAGCGGGAAAATGCTACAATCTCTTATTAAGCACGTGGTAACAGGACACTTCGGAAGTGATAACAGGATTGGGCAGAATTAACACGGATTTATGAAAGGGAAATTGTTCTTGACAATTCTGATGGTGTTTTTTGAGGTTGTAACTCGTAGGTTAGATAAGGGGGAACCATTTGATGTGGTGTATTTAGATTTACAGAAGGCATTCAATGAGGTGCCACACAAGAGATTATTAAACAAAATTAGGACTCATGAGATTGAAAGTAATATACGAGCAAGGATTAAGGATTTGTTAACGGACAGAAAACAGAGAGTAGGAATAAACGGGTGATTTTCGGGTTGGCAGGCTGTAACTGGTGGGGTGCTGCAAGGATCCGTGCTTGGGCCCCAGCTATTCACAATCTATATCAATAATTTGGATGAGGGGACCAAATGTAATAGAGCGAAGTTTGCTGAGGATACAAAGCTGGTTGGTAATGTAAGTGTGAGAAGGATGAAAAGAGGTTTCAAAGGGATATATACAGGCTCAGTGAGTGGGCAAGAACATGGTAAATGGAATACAATGTGAAGAAATGTTAAGCTGGACATTGATAGTAAAAATAGAAAGGCAGAGTATTTTTTTAAATGGTGAGAAATTGGGAAATGTTGGTGTTCAGAGGGATCTGGGTGTTCTTGTCCATAAATCGCTAAAAGTTAATATGAAGTCCAGCAAGCAATTAAGAAAGCAAATGCTATAATGGCCTTTGTACAAAAAGATTTGAGTACTTACGTCTGACTGCAATTATACAGGGCCCTGGTGAGACCACACCAGGAGTATTGTGTACTGTTTTGGTCTCCTTACCTAAGGAAAGATAAACTTGCTGCAGAGGGAGTGCAATGAAGGTTCATCAGACTGATTCCTGGGATGGAGGGATTGTCCTGAGAGAATGAGTAGACATGGCCTATATTCTCCCGCATTTCGAAGGAGAGGTGAGAGGTGACACGCACATCCCATAAACACATTTTTAAAGAGAGATCGGAGGTGTTTCAATTTGATCAAGGACACCAGGCAAATTATTAGAAACACTTCCTGTCGTTCAGGACCTGTGTCCAGGGACAAGGTGATGGGTTATCTGATCATCTTTGGGTTAAATGTTGTGCTTATCGAGCTGAGCACCTCGTGCCAGCATCAAACACTCTCCAGTCGGGCACAGCACGAGTTAGATACAGAGTGAACCCATCGGTCGCTCCCCGACACAGATACTGAGGGACAGGGAGTGTCAGGGACACTGACATTTCTCACTCTAATGTATAAATTGATCCTGTGCCTCTCCCCATTAATGCTGGGCTTCACACGGGTCGAATCCTGCTCCTGATTCCCTTCCTGGAACAGCACTGAGCTCAACCCAGCCCATAATGAGCAGGGCTCAGGGCGTTTGGTTGCTTGGCACTGCAGTGATGTCATAAAGCAGGGCCATTCAGCCCAGCTGGTCATCTCCTTGTCCCTTTAAAGGTGGAGAGCTGGGGCATCCTGTCTCAACACACATCCCCCTATTCATACTGAGAATCCCCAGGGAAGGCCCAAGGTCCAGAGTGTGGAACACAACCAAAGGGGAAAGAGGAGGAGAGCTGGGACATCCTGTCTCAACACACATCCCCCTGTTCATTCTGAGAATCCCCAGGGAAGGCCCAAGGTCCAGAGTGTGGAACACAACCAAAGGGGAAAGAGGAGGAGAGCTGGGGCATCCTGTCTCAACACACATCCCCCTGTTCACACTGAGAATCCCCAGGGAAGGTCCAAGGTCCAGAGTGTCGAACACAACCAAAGGGGAAAGAGGAGGAGAGCTGGGACATCCTGTCTCAACACACATCCCCCTGTTCATTCTGAGAATCCCCGGGGATGGCCCAAGTCCCACAGTGTGGAACAGAACCAAGGGGGAAAAGGAGGAGAGAAGTGGAGGTAAATCAAGGAGTGGGGACTGAGGGCCATCAAGCTTCAGTTTGAGAGCTTGTAGGCTTCAGGAGGGGAAGAGTGAGTAAGAAACATAGAAAATAGGTGCAGGAGTAGGCCATTCGGCCCTTCGAGCATGCAGCACCATTCAATAAGATCATGGCTGATCATTCACCTCAGTACCCCTTTCCTGCTTTCTCTCCATACGCCTTGATCCCTTTAGCCATAAGGGCCATATCTAACCCACTCTTCAATATATCTAACGAACTGGCATGAACAGCTCTCTGCAGTGGAGAATTCCACAGGTTAACAAGTCTCTGAGTGAAGAAGTTTCTCATCAACTCGGTCCGAAATGGCTTACCCCTTATCGTTAGACTGTGACGCCTGGTTTTGGACTTCCCCAACATTGGGCATATTCTTCCCGCATCTAACTTGTCCAGTCCCGTCAACATTTTATATGTTTCTATGAGATCCTCTCTCATTCTTCTAAACTGCAGTGAATACAGGCCCAGTCGAACCAGTCTCTCAACATAGGTCAGTCCTGCCATCCCGAGAATCAATCTGTTGAACCTTCACTGCGCTCCCCCAATAGCAAGAACGTCCTTCCTCAGATTAGGGGACCAAAACTGAACACAATATTCCAGGTGAGGCCTCAGCAAAAGTCTATACAACTGCAGTAAGACCTCCCTGCTCCTGCACTCAAATCCCCTAGCTATGAAGGCTAACATGCCATTTGCCTTCTTCACCACCTGCTGGACCTTCATGCTAAGTTTCAATGACTGATGTACCATGACACCCTTGTCTCATTGCACCACCCCTTTTCTTAATCTGTCGCCATTCAGATAATATTCTGTCTTCATGTTTTAGCCACCAAAGTGGATAACCTCACATTTATCCACATTATACTGCATCTGCCATGCATTTGCCCACTCACCTAACCTGTCCAAGTCACCCTCAGCCTTTTAGCATCCTCCTCACAGCTCACACCACCATCCAGCTTAGTGTCATCTGCAAACTTGGAGATATTACACTCAATTCCTTCATCTAAATCATTGATGCATATTGTAAATAGCTGGAGTCCCAGCACTGAGCCCTGCGGCTCCCCACTAGTCACTGCTTGCCATTCTGAAAAGGACTTGTTTACCCAAATTCTCTGCTTCCTGTCTGCCAACCAGTTCTCTATCCACGTCAATACATTACCCCCAATACCCTGTGCTTTAATTTTGCACACCAATCTCTTGTGTGGGATCTTGTCAAAAACCTTTTGAAAGTCCAAATACACCACATCCACTGGTTCTCCCTTGTCCACTCTACTAGTTACTTCCTCAAAAAATTTTAGAAGACTTGTCATAAATCCATGCTGACTTGGACCGATCCAAATGTGCTGCTATTTCATCTTTAACAATTGATTCCAACATTTTCCCCACTACGGATGTCAGGCTAACCAGTCTATAATTCCCCATTTTCACTCTCTCGACTTTTTAAAAAAGTAGTGTTACATTAGCTACCCTCCAGTCCATAGGAACTGATCCAGAGTTGATAGACTGTTGGAAAATGATCACCAATGCATTCAGTATTTCGAGGGCCACTTCCTTAAGTACAGTGGGATTCAGACTGTAGTTTCAGGATCCAGGGAGGGAAAAAGGAACAGATGGGGAGACTGGTGTGGATTCCAGCACAGAGATGATGTCGGGGGAGGGAGATTGTGTCGGGCCGTGTATTAGGGGTGTAGGAGGGACAAGAGAGTAAAGGTCAGAGGAGGAAATACTGCAGCAGTGTCCATCAATAGTGAGAGGGAGAAGGTGGGGGTCAGAGTGGGCCCTGGACAGGTCGGGAAACTGTTTATTTGCTGTGACCAGCTTTCCTTCTGTCACAAATAGCCTCCTGTAGCCCAGTGACACAAACAGCCAATTAAACGCCACCAATGTCCTTTGGTCTGGTGAGGTCTCCCTTTGTGAAACATCGGCTGTTGTTAAAGCTTCTCATTCTGACTCGCTCAAAGTGAGACAGTATCCACTGTCCCTTTTATTCCATGGGCTTCATCTTTGCTGGTATTGGTAACACGCCCGGGATCACTAAACACAAAACCCAGTCTGTAAATCACTTTCAGCTACTGGACTAAGTGTGTGCCCCACAGCATCTCTCTCTCCTTCAATGTGTGAATACAGCATCACGCCTGCAAAGCTGGTTTAAGTTTATATCCAGGCAGCAAATCTATTTAAGAAAAGCCTGAAGGCCGATGAGACACTGCTCAGGTGCTGCTGGTTTGTCCGGTATTTGCCTGTAATGCAAAGTAACTGAACATTTCTCCCAGTGCAACCTTTGCTGTAATGAAATGTGTCTTTTAATAAGCCTCATGTCCTTGCTCATGTCTGCTGCAATTGTGTAGAAAGAGGATTTGTGAAGTGATGGTGTTTGTATGGAGATTGGAAACGAGGAAACGGTATCTGTGTGTGGCAGTGACACAGCCTTGTGGTCAGAGGCAGAACCATGCACCGATAGCCTTGAGCTTATGGTTTGAGCAGGGTCAGTTCATGAATGCTCAAGCTAAGAGGTGCCAGGGATCGGGAGCAGCGGCAGTAAATAAAATCTAAATGTAAATTCCGATGTAGTTTATCTTCATTTATTCCTATTATAATAGCTTTTGCTGAATGTGGCCCATGCCGAGTGCCAGGGTATCGGATCAGGCCCACCATAGAAAATGAGACAATGTCAACCAGATTCGCCCATTCACCAACCGAACAACTTCTTTACAAACTCAAGCTGGTTTGTAAGGCGTGACCATGTTTCCCAGAATCCATGTTCAGTGTCTGTAATGGCCCCTTCCCTTTCCCCATGATCGAAAACAGCATCTCTCAGGATCCCTTCAAGCACCTTCCCAGTGATCGAGGTCACGTTGATGGGCCTTCAGTTCCCAACTTGTGGCCAATTTGCAAAACTTGAACTATGTGTGCTACCTTCCAATCTCGGGGAACAACCCATGACTCTACTGAGCTGATGGAGATATGGGCAAAGGGCTGACAGAGCACCCGTCCCATCTCTTTAAACACCCTTGGGTGGATATCATCCGTACCTTACAATGTCAAGGTGAACCCGCATGGCGACCTTGCTGTCAATGAAGAGTGATTAGAAAGACCAAAGTGCCATTTGCCCCTCTCAGTGTGACACTGAAGGACTGAGTCCAGGCTGAATTTCTCCCCCCATACGATCCTCCGCCCAGATTGTCCTCACTGAGCTCCAGCCAGGTGATGCTAAACTCTCGGGTGGGAAAGAAAGAAATCCACACCAATGTGTTGAAAGCAACAAGAATTTATTTGTCTTTCTCCCAAATATTAAACTCCAGTCCAGTTACAGGAGTTATTGACATCAGCGGAAACAAACCCCAACTGTCAGAATGAATATGGTTCAGTCCGGATGTGATTAACAGCAGCAATAATAGCAGAATCCCACCCCTGCAGTCACTTGTGAACTCTCTGGTGTTTCAGCAGGGTGGATGACTGAGTGAATCCCCTCCCACACTCAGAGCAGATGAACGGCCTCTCCCCGGTGTGAACTCGCTGGTGTGTCAGCAAGTGGGATGACTGAGTGAATCCCTTCCCACACTCTGAGCAGGTGAACGGCCTCTCCTGAGTGTGAACTCGCTGGTGTCTCAGCAGGTGGGATGACTGAGTGAATCCCTTCCCACACTCTGAGCAGGTGAACGGCCTCTCCTGAGTGTGAACTCGCTGGTGTCTCAGCAGGTGGGATGACTGAGTGAATCCCTTCCCACACTCAGAGCAGGTGAATGGCCTCTCCCCAGTGTGAACCGGCTGGTGTGCCAGCAGGTGGGATGATGTAGTGAATCCCTTCCCACACTCAGAGCAGGTGAATGGCCTCTCCTCAGCGTGAATTCGCTGGTGCCTCAGCAGGTGGGAGGACCGAGCGAATCCCTTCCCACAATCGGAGCAGCTGAATGGCCTCTCCCCAGTGTGAACTCGCCGATGTGTTTCCAGCTGGGATGGGTAGTTGAAACATTTCCCACAGTCCGCACATTTACACAGTTTCTCCCCAGTGTGAATGCACTTGTGTTTCTCCAGGTTGGATGATCGGCTGAAGCCTTGTCCACACACAGAGCACGTGTACTGTTTCTCCCAGCTATGAACAGTGCTTTTTGCTTCCATGATCAAAGGCCGATGATATTCCGTTCCCGATGAATCGAGTGACTCCGTCAGATCTTAATGTGATGTTTGGTTTGGGCCTCTGGTTGACAAATCCTCCCCTTTTAATACCCTGTAAAGTGAGTTTCAAACAGGAAAAAGGGTGGGAGAGAGAGAACCCACAAAAACACAAAGGCAGGTTGTGAAATTGAGCTGAATGAACCTGGCTATTTGTGCAGCCATCAGCAGAAGAAAAGTGACCATGAAAGCTGACAGATTGTTGTAATAACCCAACTAGTCACTAATGTCCTGCAGGGAAGGGAACCCACCACCCGGTCTGGACCGACACAAGACTCTGGCCTCTATGGGAGGAGGGAGAGGTGGGCGGGGTGAAGGGGAGGGAATTTAAAGATCTGCAACTCGACCAGAACTTTGACAGAACCTCCCAAACCCGCAACCTATCCCGCCTAGATGGACCATAGCAGCAGGTGCATAGAAATCCATCACCTCCAAGTTCCCCTCCAAGTCTCACACCATCCTGACTTGGGCATATATCACCGTTCCTACATCGTCACTGGGTGAAAATCCTGGAACTCCTCACCTAACAGCATTGTGGGAGGGCCTTCACCACACGGACTGCAGCAGTTCGAGAAGGCCCACCATCACCTTGTCAAGGGGCAAATGGAAATTGGAAATATATTCTGGCTCTACGAGCGACACCCACATCCTAAGAATGGATTAAAACAAATCTGTATATTGAAAGGCTCTACAGAAATACTTGTTCCTAAAACAATACTCTTCTACATTGTGCGGGCAGTGTCCGTTTCACAACCTAATCTCCCCTAGAATCCACCGCCGTTGACAGTCTCTCATCGGAAATTGTTGGTCCCAGAGATTCTGGGTGTTAAACCCAGCAGCTTCTCCCCCTCTCCATTCCAGGTCAAACTGATACAACAAACAGACGCACACAGGAGGCCAGGGAGCGACTTCCGTATCCAGCACCCACCCTGATACAGAGCGGCTCTGGATTGGTCGCTCTGTGTTTCCAGTATCGATGCACTGAAGATCAGCATATGAGGGAGAAGGGAATAGAGGCTTATGCTGAGAGAGTTAGAACCATAGAATCAGAGAATGGTTACAGCACGGAACAAGACCATTCGGCCCGTCGAGCCTGTGCTAGCTCTCTGCAAGAGCACCTCAGCTAATCCCACTCCCCCGCCCTTACCCCACAGCCATGCAAATGTTTTTCTTTCAGGTACTTATCCAACTCCCTTTTGAAAGCCGTGATTGAGTCTGCCTCCACCACCCTTTCAGGCCGTGCAATCCGGATATTAAACACTCGCTACGCAAAAAGATTTTTTCTTGTGTCGCCTCTGGTTCTTTTGCCAATCACCTTAAATCTGTGTCCTCTGGTTCTCGACCCTTCTGCCAATGGGAACAGTATCTCTCGATCTACTCTGGCATGACCACTCATGATTTTGAACACCTCGATCAAATCTCCTCTCAACCTTCCCTGCTCTAAGGGGAACACAAGAAATAAGAGCGGGAGTAGACCATTTGGCCCCTCGAGCCTGCTCCATCATTCAATAAAATCATGGCTGATCTGATCCTGGACTCAACTCCACTTCACTTCCCCCTCGCTCCCATAAACCTTTACTCCCATATCGCTCAAAAAATCTGTCTATCTCCGCCTTAAAAAAATTCAATGATCCAGCCTCCACAGTTTTCTGGGGCAGAGAATTCCACAGAATTAGAACCCTCTGAGAGAAAAAATTCCCCCTCATCTCAGTTTTAAATGGGCAACCCCTTATTCTGAAACAATGCCCCCTAGTTCTAGATGCTCCTATGAGTGGAAATATCCTCTCTGCATCCACCTTGTCAAGCCCTCCAGTATGTTTTAAGTTTCAATAAGATCACCTCTCATTCTTCTGAACTTCAATGAGTACAGGTCCAAACTACTCAACCTTTCTTCATAAGTCAATGCCCTCATCTCAGGAATCAACCTAGTGAATCTTCTCTGAACTGCCTCCAATGAAAGTATATCCTTCCTTAAATATAGAGACCAAAACTGTACGCAGTACTCCAGGTGTGTCCTCACCAATACCCTGTACAGTTGTAGCAGGACTTCTCTGCTTTTATACTCTATACCCCTTGCAACCCCAGCTGCTCCTGTTTTGTACAGGTTCATCATAATATCCATGCGTTTGTACTCGATACTTCTATTTGTAAACAGAGATACTGTCAAGTGTAGTATAAACAGGGACAGGGTCGAATGTAATATAAACCGAGACTGGGTCATGTGTAATTATAAACAGTGACATGGTCTAGGGTAATATTTAGAATGACTCCTGGTGCCATGAGCTAGTGAGTACAGAAATAGGAGGATAGAGCAGATGAATGCCTGGCTGGAGAGATGGTGCAGGAGGGAGGGCTTTAGATTCCTGATGCATTGGGACCGCTTCTGGAGAGAGGTGGGACTTGTACAAGCCGGACGGGTTGCACCTCAACAGAGCCGGGACCAATATCCTCGCCAGGGGTGCGGGGGGGGGGGGGTTGTCAGTGCTGTTGGGGAGGGTTTAAACTAGCTTGGCAGGGGATGGGAACCTGAGAATAGATTCAGTGGGAGGGAAGTAAAGCTGGAATTAGAAAGCAAAAATATAGAAAGTGAGTTGGAAGGACAGAGGAAAAAAGCAGGAAAAACAGGAAAAAAAACAAATTTAAAAGCTCTTTGTCTAAATGCACATAACATTTGTAACAAAATAGATGAATTGACGGCACAAATATATACAAATGGGTACGATCTGATACCCATTACAGAGATGTGGTTGCAAGGTGACCAGGACTGGGAACTAAATATTCAGGGATATTTGACAATTTGGAAGGACAGACAGAAAGGAAAAGGAGGCGGGGCAGCTCTGTTAATAAAGAATGAGATCATTGCGTTAGTGAGAAACGATATTTGCTCAGAGGATCAAGATATTGAATCAGTTTGGGTGGAGATGAGGAATAATAAAGGGAAAATCACTGGTGGACAGAGTCTATAGGCCCCTAACAGTAGCTACACTGTTGGACGGAGTATAAATCAAGAAATAATGGAGGCTTGTAATAAAGGAACGGCAATAATTATGGGTGATTTTAAACTTCATATTGATTGGACAAAGCAAATTGGCCAGGGTCGCCTTGAGGAGGAGTTCATAGAGTGTATCTGGGATAGTTTCCTTGAACAGTATGTTGTGGAACCAACCAGGGAGCAGGCTATCTTAGATCTAGTACTGTGTAATGAGGCAGGATTAATAAATGATCTGGTACTAAAAGATCCTCTCGGAATGCGTGACCATAATATGGTTGAATTTCAAATTCAACCATATTCTGGTTGATGAGAAAGTTGGTTCTCAAACCAGGGTCCCAAGCTGAAATAAAGGAGACTACAATGGTATGAGGGCAGAGTTGGCTAAATTGGACTGGGAAAATAGATTAAAGAATGGGATGGTTGATGAGCAGTGGCAGACATTTAAGGAGATATTTCATAACCTGCAACAAAAATATATCCCAATGAGAAGCAAAGACTGTAAGAGACGGGATAACCATCCGTGGCTAACTAAGGAAATAAGGGAGGTATCAAATTGAAAACAAAGGCATACAGTGTGGCCAAGTCTAGTGGGAGGCCAGAGATGTATGACATTTTTAAAAGCCAGCAGAGAACGGCTAAAAATATGATTGAGAGGGAAGATAGATTATGAAAGAAAACTAGCACAAAATATAAAAACAGATAGTAAGAGTCCTTCATGGTAGAAGACACTAAAAACATCCCAGCAGTGGATAAGCGAGGGGCTATAGATAGGGAGGAACGCAATACAATCACTATCACTAATGATGTAGTACTAGATAAAATAACAGGACTAAAGGCAGACAAGTCCCCTGAACCTGATGGCTTGCATCCTCGGATCTTAAGAGAAGTGGCTGCAGAGATCATGGATGCATTGGTTGTAATCTACCAAAATTCCCTGGATTCTAGGGCAGTCCCAACAGATTGGAAAGCCGCAAATGTAACGTGCCTATTTGAAAAAGGAAGCTGACAAAGAGCAGGACAATTTAGACCAGTTAGTCTAACATCTGTCATTGGGAAAATGCTGGAGTCCATTATTAAGGAAGCAGTAGCAGGACATTTGGAAAAGCATGATTCAATCAAGCAGATTCAACATGGTTTTATGAAAGGGAAATCATGTTTGACAAATTCGCTGGAGTACTTTGAGGATGTAACAAGCAGGGTGGATAAGGGGGAAGCAGTGGGTGTGGTGTAATTGGATTTCCAGAAGGCATTCGATAAGGTGCCACATAAGAGGTTACTGCACAAGATAAAAGCTCACAGGGTTGGAGGTAATGTATTAACGTGGATAGAGGATTGGCAAACCAACAGAAAACAGAGGGTCGGGATAAATGGTCATTTTCCAGTTGGCAAACATGACTAGTGGGGTGCCGCAGGGATCGGTGCTGGGTCTTCAACTAATTACAATCCATATTAATGACTTGGATGAAGGGACCGAGTTTGCTGTTGTTACAAAAATTGTGCGGAGGACACAAAAAATCTGCAAAGGGATATAGACAGGTTAAGTGAGAGGGCAAACATTTGGGAAAATATGAAGTTATCCACTTTGGCAGAAATAATAGAAAAGCAAATTATAATTTAAATGGAGAAAAATTGCAAAGAGCTGCATTACAGAGAGACTTGGGGGTCTTGTGCATGAAACACAAAAAGTTAGTATGCAGGTACGGCAAGTAATCAGGAAGGCAAATGGAATGTTGGCCTGTATTACAAGGGGGATAGAGTATAAAAGCAGAGAAGTCCTGCTGCAACTGTAAAGAGTATTGGTGAGGCCACACCTGGAGTACTGCGTACAGTTTTGGTCTCCGTATTGAAGGAAGGATATACTTGCATTGAAGGCTGTTCAGAGAAGGTTCACTAGGTTGATTCCGGAGATAGGGGGTTGACTTCTGAGGATAGGTTGAGTAGGTTGGGCCTATACACATTGGAGTTTCGAAGAATGAGAGGTGATCTTATTGAAACTTAATGATAATGAGGGGGCTCGCCAAGGTGGATGCAGAGAGGATATTTCCACTCATAGGGGAAGCTAAAACTCGGGGGACATAGTCTCAGAATAAGGAGCCGCCCATTTAAAAGTGAGATGAGGAGGAATTTCCTCTCTGAGGGTGGCAAATCCCTGGAATTCTGTGCCCCAAAGAGCTGTGCAAGCTGAGTCATTGAATAATTTAAGGTGGAGATAGACACATTTTTGAACGATAAGGGAATAAAGTGTTATGGGGAGCGGGCAGGGAAGTGGAGCCGAGTCCATGATCAGATTAGCCATGATCTTATTGAATGGGGAGCAGGCTCGAGGGGCCAAATGGCCTACTCCTGCTTCCATTTCTTATGTTATAGAATGTTTTCCCTCCACTCCCAATTTTCACCACCAATTCTGGCTGCGTTCAGTTCGACACTCAGTGGCTCCCCTCCATCTCCTTACCTGAAGGTGCTGACTCTGGCTGGGTTTAGTTCTGCACTCACTGCTTCCCCTCCCCTGAAGGTGCTGACTCTGGTTGGGTTCAGTTCTACACTCATTGGTTCCCCTCCCCTGAAGGTACTGACTCTGGCTGGGGTCAGTTCTACACTCACTGGTTCCCCTCCCTGAAGGTGTTGACTCTGGCTGGGTTCAGTTCTGCACTCACTGGTTCCCCTCCCCTGAAGGTACTGACTCTGGCTGGGTTCAGTTCTGCACTCACTGGTTCCCCTCCCCTGAAGGTACTGACTCTGGCTGGGTTCAGTTCTACACTCACTGGTTCCCCTCCCCTGAAGGTACTGACTCTGGCTGGGTTCAGTTCTACACTCACTGGTTCCCCTCCCCTGAAGGTACTGACTCTGGCTGGGTTCAGTTCTACACTCACTGGTTCCCCTCCCCTGAAGGTACTGACTCTGGTTGGGTGCAGTTCCAGACACTGACATCTTTCACTTTGTTCCGGCACCAAGATAGCAGCGCATGCGCTATGCTACTCACTGAACCAAGATGGCGGAGCGATGAACCAGCCTTCCTGTACCAAGCTGGCCGCCGTTAGTCTGAGCCTGTGACCGGGAGAACGACCCGAAGCTGCAACCGCCGATATTCCGGTTATTATTCCGGGCTTGCGGCGGGCACCGGATGTTTATGAAGCATCCCCGGCACCCCGCTGGTCCATTATTCCGCTCCGTCCCGCTGAAAAGCACATTTCTAAGGAGCCTGTCCAAACTGTGTCTCCTCCGCCATTACACGCACCACGCATGCTCCAAACACATCCAAGATCGGCGCCTGCGCACTGAGCTCCTGTAGTCTGGGTGCGGCACATTCTTCCGCGCGGGGCATGCTGGGTACATAAGACCATGAGAAATTTGAGCAGGAGTGGGCCACCCGGACCCCTGAGCGTGCTCCCCATTCAATAACTTTGGTGGTAAAAACAGAGAGACAGACTATTATCTGAATGGTGACAGATTAGGAAAAGGG
This sequence comes from Pristiophorus japonicus, assembly GCF_044704955.1. Classification (NCBI taxonomy): domain Eukaryota; kingdom Metazoa; phylum Chordata; class Chondrichthyes; family Pristiophoridae; genus Pristiophorus; species Pristiophorus japonicus. The sequence goes on from NC_091999.1 coordinate 50,848,606, forward strand.
AAGGTGCAACGAGACCTGGGTGTCATGGTACATCAGTCATTGAAGGTTGGCATGCAGGTACAGCAGGCGGTTAAGAAAGCAAATGGCATGTTGGCCTTCATAGCGAGGGGATTTGAATACAGGGGCAGGGAGGTGTTGCTACAGTTGTACAGGGCCTTGGTGAGGCCACACCTGGAGTATTGTGTACAGTTTTGGTCTCCTAACTTGAGGAAGGACATTCTTGCTATTGAGGGAGTGCAGCGAAGGTTCACCAGACTGATTCCCGGGATGGCGGGACTGACCTATCAAGAAAGATTGGATCAACTGGGCTTGTATTCACTGGAGTTCAGAAGAATGAGAGGGGACCTCATAGAAACGTTTAAAATTCTGATGGGTTTAGACAGGTTAGATGCAGAAAGAATGTTCCCAATGTTGGGGAAGTCCAGAACCAGGGGTCACAGTCTGAGGATAAGGGGTAAGCCATTTAGGACCGAGATGAGGAGAAACTTCTTCACCCAGAGAGTGGTGAATCTGTGGAAATCTCTACCACAGAAAGTAGTTGAGGCCAATTCACTAAATATATTCAAAAGGGAGTTAGATGAAGTCCTTACTACTCGGGGGATCAAGGGTTATGGCGGGAAAGCAGGAAGGGGGTACTGAAGTTTCATGTTCAGCCATGAACTCATTGAATGGCGGTGCAGGCTAGAAGGGCTGAATGGCCTGCTCCTGCACCTATTTTCTATGTTTCTATGTTAAGATCATGGCTGGTCTGATCATAGACTCAGCTCCACCTCTCTGCCCGCTCCCCAGAACCCTATACTCCATTATCGCTCAAAAATCTGGCTATCTCCGCATTCAATATATTCAATGACCCAGCCTCCACTGCTCTCTTGGGCAGAGAATTCCAAAAATTTACAATCCTCTGAGAGAAGACATTTCTCATTATCTCAGTTTTGAATGGGCTGAGGAGAAAGGCTGCATTTGTGAATAGAATAGGATTTACTGTGATTGCATTGGGCACTGAAACATGTTCACTCTGGCAGCTCTACTTTGTTTCTGATGATCTTAATAACCCCTATACCTGAGCTGGAGATTAATATTGTGTATAAATGTTGAATAAATTATCTTTGTTTCAAACACAGTCTGTCGAATATTTGATTCCTCCATGATCAGAGGAGACTAATTGATGTTCTGTTACTGACTGTTCCATTTTAGTGCTTTTTCTTAATCTAACTTATGTCATTTCTCACCTAGTTCACCTTCTATAAAACCCCAAACTTGTTCCATTTGAGTACGAGTTGTAGTTGTAGTAGACTTAACTGCAGTGTGTCAGTTTAAACTCAACTGAACTCCTTTGAACCACCCCTTTATTGAACCATCTTGCATAAGGTTCGAAATCCGTTACTTTCTGTAACCCGTTTTTGTAACCGATTGAATTTTACAAACTCATCCACACATTTTGCACATGATAGCCTGTTAAATATTCTGATATTTGTAATTGTCATTGCCACAACCTCCATTCCCTAGCCACAGACTCCGTCCCTCTCCCCAACTTCTGCCTGAACCAGACTTTTTGCAACCTTGGTGTCATACTTAACACTGAAATAGGTTTTTTAACCAGATATCCACGGCATAATTAAGACTGCCTATTTCCATCTCTGTAACATCATCCGTCTCCGCTCTTGCCTCAGCTCATCCACTGCTGAAGCCCTCATCCATGCTTTTGTTACTTCTGGACTTGACTATTCCAATGCACTCCTCCCACATTCGACTCTACATAAACTAGAGTTAATCAAAAATTCGGCTTCCCATGCCCTAACTCGCACCAAGTCCAGCTCACCACCACCCCTGTCCTCACTGACCTACATTGGCTTCTAGTTAAGCAACGCCTTGATTTGAAAATTCTAATATTTTCAAACCCCTAAATTGCCTCGCCCCTCCCGAGCTCTGTAAATTCCTCCAGCCCCACAACCACCATCCTGCCCCCCACCCATGAGATATCTGCCTTCCTGAGCATCACTGATTATAATTGGTGACTGTGCCTTCTGTTGCCCAGGTCCCAAGTCCTGGTAAACCGAGCCTAAACCTTTCTGTCGAACCCATGCTGTATCTGCTCTGGCAGTTTTTGATGGGATAGTGTAGAGCAAGCTTTTCTCTCTTATCTAATCCGTGTTGTATCTTCCCTCGGAGTGTTTGATGGGACAGTGTAGAGTGAGCTTTACTCTATATCTAACTCGTGCTGTACCTGCGATGGGAGTGTTTGATGGATCAGTCCATGGAGAGCTTTACTCTCTGACTAACCCGTGCTGTGTCTGTTGTGCGAGTGTTTGATTGGACGGCGTAGAGGGAGATTAACTCTGTAACTAACCTGTGCTGTACCTACCCTGGGAGTGTTTAGGACAGGCTCGAGTGAGATTTAACCTTTAATAACCCACGCTGTACCGACCTGGGAATGTCTGGTGAGACATTGTAGAGGGAGCTTTACTCTGCATCTAACCTGTGTTGTCGTCATCATCATCATCATCATCATCATCATCATCACAGGCAGTCCCTCGGAATCGAGGAAAAATAGAAAGAAAACTTGCTTCCACTCCTGAAGTGAGTTATTTGGTGGCTGACCAGTCCAATATGAGAACCACAGACTCTGTCACAGGTGGGACAGATAGTCATTGAGAGAAGGGATGAGTGGGACTGCTTTGCCGTATGCTCCTTCCATTGCCTGCGCTTGATTTCTGCATGCTCTCGGCATTGAGACTCGAAGTGCTCAGTGCCCTCCCGGATTCACTGTCTCCACTTAGGGCAGTCTTTGGTCAGGGACTCCCAGGTGTCAGTGGGGATGTCGCACTTTTTCAGCGAGGCTTTAAGGGTGTCCTTGTAATGTTTCCGCTGCCCGCCTTTGGCTCATTTGCTGTGAAGGCGCTCCACCTAGAGCACTTGCTTTGGGAGTCTCGTGTCTGGCATACGAACTATGTGGCCTGCCCAGCGGAGCTGATCAAGTGTGGTCAGTGCTTCAATGCTGGGGACATTAGCCTGGACAAGGACGCTGATGTTGCTGTGCCAGTCCTCCCAGGCGATTTGTAGGATCTAGCGGAGACATCATTGGTGATATATCTCCAGCGACTTGAGGTGGCTACTGTCCATGGTCCATTCCTCTGAGCCATACAGGAGGGCGGGTATTACTACAGCCCTGTAGACCTTGAGCTTGGTGCTACCTGCCCTGGGAATGGTTGATGGGACAATGTAAGGGGAGCTTTACTCTGTATCTAACCCGTGCTGTACCTGCCCTGGGAATGTCCAGCAGAACAGTATAGAGGGATATTTTCTCTATATCGAACTGATGCTGCATCTGCCCTGGAATGGCTGGACAAGTCAGAGGGAGATGTAGTCTGTGTCTAACCTCTGCTGTACTTGCCCAGGGAACGTCTGATGGAACAGTATAGAGGAAGCTTTAATATCTATTTAACCCATGTTGTACTTGCCCTGGGAATGTTTGATGGGACAGTGTAGAGGAGCTTTACTCTGTATCTAACCCATGCTGTGCCTTCCCTGCAAGTGTCTGGTGGGAGAGTGTATTGAGATCCTTACTGTGTAACTACTCAGGTCCGTTATACTCCGCAGAGGATGAAAACCACACTGTGACTCCGGGAGGAGCTCCTCAGCCACAGGGAGAAGATGGTTGAGGACGATTCAAGTGATGGCTTTCCCAGGGTGATTCATCTGTAATCGCCGCAGTCGGACTTGTCCCCTTTGTTAAAGATGGTCACGATTACTGCATCTCTGAGATCTCCAGGCATGCCCTCCTTCTTCCAGATGAGAGAGATGAGGTCATGCATTTGTGCCAATAGTGCCTCTCCGCCATACTTTAGTGCCTCAATGGGGATTTCGTCCACTCCCATTGCCTTGTTGGTTTTGAGCTGGCGGATGGCCTTTTCCACCTCGGACAGGGCTGGGTTTTTGCTGAGATGGTCGTGGGTAGCATGCTGTGGGTTGGAGTCGAGGACACTCGAGTCAAAGGCAGAGTGTCGGTTAAGGAGATCTTTGAAGTGTTCCTTCCAGTGGGTCGTGGCTGCCTCGGTGTCCTTGATGAGTGTTTCCCCATTCTTGGCCAACAGTGGGGTGGTGCCTTGGGTGGTTGTGCTTTAGGTGGCGTTGACTGATGTGAAGAATCCTCACACATCATGGCTGTCAGCCAGCTGCTGAACCTCCTGTGATTTCTCCACGAACCATCTATGCTTTAGGTCACAGGTTTTTTCTTGGACCTCGGCCTGAAGCCACCTGTAATGCTGCTTTGCTGGTCCCGAGTTGGGTTGTTGTTTTAGGTTCAGAAATGCCCTGTGCTTGCGATTTATTAGCTCTTGGATCTCCTGGTCATTCTCACCAAACCATTCCTGGTGTTTCCTCGATCAGGCCAACATCCTCAGCATCGAAGCACTGACCACACTCGACCAGCTGCGTTGGTTGGGCCACATTGTTCACAACTATTTTAAGTAGAACAATAATCAAGTGCCCCCTGATTAAAGGGCGGGAGGGTGGTCACACTCCACAAACTTTCATTAAAATGCCCCTTTGTTGTTTTTTTGAGGGCACCAAAAACACAAATTAATAATTCAACATAAAGGGAACCTTTGTCAAATCAAATCAAATTAATTAAAATAAAAATTCTGTTCTCTCTTGAAATGATGCACTCCAGTCTCTGCAGTGTCCATCTCTTGTGGACACGGCGTGCTCCATCTCCAGAGATACCCTGGCTCGCCACATTGTTCACATGGCTGACAAAAGACTCCCAAAGCAAGCGTTCTGCTCAGGACACCTTCAAAGCCTCCTTGATAAAAATGCAGCATCCCCACTGATACCTAGGGGCACTTGGCTAAATTCCGCCCTAAATGGAGGAAGTGCATCCGGGAGGGTGCTGAGCACCTCGAGTCTCATCACTGAGAGCATGCAGAAACCAAGCGTAGGAGCATAAGACAAACCAGTCCCACCCACCATTTCCTTCAATGACCGGCTGTCTCACCTGTGACAGAGACTGTAATTCCCGTATTGGATAGTTTAGTCACCTAAGAACTCACCTTTAGAGTGTAAGCAAGTCTTCCTTGATTTCAAGGGACTGCCTATGATGATGATAATGTGTACCTAACCTGTGATGTGCTTGTCCTGTGAATCTTTGGATTGGCTGTTTTGAAAGACGTTTACCCTGCATTTAAATTATGCTGTACTTGCCCTGGGAGTGTTTGATGGGACAGTGTAGAGGGAGCTTCACTCTGTCTCTAACCCCTGCTGTACCTGCTACCGGTACGCTTGCGGCCTTTTGTAAGAGGTCGGCACTGGAGGGACTGGAGTGCATCGTCACCTCGAGCAACCAAATTTTAATTTGATTTAAGTTTACCATCTAAAGTTTAATTAGTTTATTTTGTTGGTTATAGTGCCCTCCTCCCTTTAATCAGGGGCATTTGATTTACAGATTAACAACAAAATAGTTGCGTTGTACCTGACCTGGGATTGTTTCTTGGGACTGTGCAGAGGGAGCTTTATTCTTTATTTAACCCGTGCTGTACATGCCCTGGGAATACCTGGTGGGACAGTGTGCAGGGTCCCTTACTGTGTATTTAACATGTGCTGTACCTGCCCTGGGAGTGTTTGATGAAAGTCAGCGTACAGCAAGCTTTAAATTGTAACTAACCCGTGCTGTACCTGCCCTGGGATTGTTTAGGACAGTACAGAGGGAGCTTCACTCTGTATATAACCCTTGCAGTATCTGGCCCACTCCTGCTCCTGTTTGTCATTGTCTTATCTACCCAGCATGCCCTACGGGGGAAAATGTGCTGCATCCAGACTGCAGGAGCTCAGTGCGCAGGCGCGGGCCCTGGCTGTGTTTGGAGCATGCGCCGTGCGTGTAATGGCGGAGAAGACGTGTTTTGGACAGGATCCTAAGGAGTGTCTTTTGCAGCGGGACGGAGCGGGGTAAGGGACCAGCGGGGAGCTGGGGAGGCTTCATAAACAACCCGTGCCCGCCGCAAGCCCGGAATAATAACCGGATTATAGGCGGATGCAGCTTCGGGGCTTTCTCCCGGTCACAGGCCCGGGCTAACGGCGGCCATCTTCGAGCAGGTTCAGCGCTCCACCATCTTGATTCAGTGAGTAGCACCGCGCATGCGCGGCCATCTTGGTGCAGGCACAAAGTGAATGATGTCAATGTCTGGAACTGAACCCAGCCAGAGTCAGTACCTTCAGGGGAGGGGAACCAGTGAGTGTAGAACTGAACCCAGCCAGAGTCAGTACCTTCAGGGGAGGGGAACCAGTGAGTGTAGAACTGAACCCAGCCAGAGTCAGTACCTTCAGGGGAGGGGAACCAGTGAGTGTAGAACTGAACCCAGCCAGAGTCAGTACCTTCAGGGGAGGGGAACCAGTGAGTGTAGAACTGAACCCAGCCAGAGTCAGTACCTTCAGGGGAGGGGAAGCAGTGAGTGTAGAACTGAACCCAGCCAGAGTCAGTACCTTCAGGGGAGGGGAACCAGTGAGTGTAGAACTGAACCCAGCCAGAGTCAGCACCTTCAGGGGAGGGGAACCAGTGAGTGTCGAACTGAACCCAGCCAGAGTCAGTACCTTCAGGGGAGGGGAACCAGTGAGTGTAGAACTGAACCCAGCCAGTGTCAGTACCTTCAGGGGAGGGGAACCAGTGAGTGTAGAACTGAACCCAGCCAGAGTCAGTACCTCCAGGGGAGGGGAACCAGTGAGTGTAGAACTGAACCCAGCCAGAGTCAGTACCTTCAGGGGAGGGGAACCAGTGAGTGTAGAACTGAACCCAGCCAGAGTCAGTACCTTCAGGGGAGGGGAACCAGTGAGTGTAGAACTGAACCCAGCCAGAGTCAGTACCTTCAGGGGAGGGGAACCAGTGAGTGTAGAACTGAACGCAGCCAGAGTCAGTACCTTCAGGGGAGGGGAAGCAGTGAGTGTAGAACTGAACGCAGCCAGAGTCAGTACCTTCAGGGGAGGGGAAGCAGTGAGTGTAGAACTGAACCCAGCCAGAGTCAGCACCTTCAGGGGCAGGGGGTGGGTGGGGGGCAAACCAGTGAGTGTAGACCTGAACCCAGCCAGAATCAGTACCTTCAGGGGAGGGGAAGCAGTGAGTGTAGAACTGAACCCAGCCAGAGTCAGTACCTTCAGGGGAGGGGAACCAGTGAGTGTAGAACTGAACCCAGCCAGAGTCAGTACCTTCAGGGGAGGGGAACCAGTGAGTGTCAAACCGAACCCAGCCAGAGTCAGCACCTTCAGGGGAGGGGAACCAGTGAGTGTAGAACTGAACCCAGCCAGAGTCAGTACCTTCAGGGGAGGGGAACTATGAGTGTAGAACTGAACCCAGCCAGAGTCAGTACCTTCAGGGGGTGGGGGGGACAGGGAGGGGATAACATTTCACGGGGTTGGGGGTAATATATTAGCATGGATGGAGGATTGGCTGACTGACAGAAAACAGAGAGTCAGGATAAATGGTTGCTTCTTGGGTTGACAATCAGTAACTAGTGGGGTGTTGCAGGGATCAGTGCTGAGACTCCACTATTTACAATCCATATTAATGACTTGGAAGAAGAGACAGAGTGTAACGAAGCCAAGTTTGCTGATGATACGATGGGAAGAAAAGCAAGGTGTGAGTTAGGGACACAAATTCTGCAAAAGGACACAGGCAGGCTGAGTGAGTGAGCATAAATTTGGCAGATGGAGTATAATGTTGGAAAGTGTGAGGTCATGCACTTTGGCAGAAAAAAATTAAACAGCAAGTTATTATTTAAATGTTGAAAGGTTGCAAAGTGCTGCAGTACAGCGAGACCTGGAGGTACTTGTGCATGAAACATAAAAGGATAGTATGCAGGTACAGCAAGTGATCAGGAAGGCCAATGGAATCGTGCCTTTATTGCAAAGGGGATGGAGTATAAAAGCAGGGAAGTCTTGCTACAGTTGTACAAGGTATTGATGAGGCCACTCCTGGTATGTTGCGTGCAGTTTTGGTTTCCATATTTCCGAAAGGATATACTTGCTTTGGAGGCAGTTCAGAGAATTTTCAAAAGGTTGATTCCAGGGATGAAGAGGTTGACTTATGAGAAAAGGTTGAGGTTGGGCCTCTACTCATTGGAATTCAGAAGAATGAGCGGTAGTCTTAACGAAATGTGTAAGATTATGAGGGGGCTTTGACAAGATGGATGAAGAGAGGAATTTCCACTGATAATGGGAAGACTAGAACTACGGGACATAATCTTCGAATAAGGGGCCGTCCACTTAAAAGAAGAAATTTCTTCTCGCAGAGGGTTGTGGATCTGTGGAATTCACTGCCTCAGAGAGCTGTGCAAGCCGGGACATTGAATAAATTTAAGACAGAAACAGAGATTCATAAACGCTAAGGGAATAAGTGGTTATGGGGAGCGGACAGGGGAGTGGTCTCGAGTCCATGATCGGATCAGCCATGATCGTATTAAATAGAGGAGCAGGCTCGAGGAGCCGTATGGGCTATGCCTGCTCCTATTTCTTATTTTCTTATGTTAACTAGTGAGTGCAGAACTGAAACCAGACAGATTCAGCATCTGCATTGGATGAGAGGGGAGCCAGTGAGTTTGGAACGGATTCCAGCCAAAGTCAGCACCTTCAGGGGAGGGGACCAGTGATTGTAGAACTTGTTCCAGCCAGAGCCGACACCTTTAGGGGAGGAGAGGGAGGGGAACCAGTGAGTGCAGAACTGAATCCAGACAGAGTCAGTACCGTCAGGGGAGGGTAACCAGTGAGTGTAGAACTGAACCCAGACAGAGTCAGTACCTACAGGGGAGGAGAGGGGAACCAGTGAGTGTAGAACTGAACCCAGCCAGAGTCAACACCTTCAGGAGTGGAACCAGTGAATGCAGAACTGAACCCAGCCAGAGTCAGCACCTTCAGGGGAGGGGAACCAGTGAGTTTAGAACTGAACCCAGCCAGAGTCAGTACCTTCAGGAGAGGGGAACCAGTGAGTGTAGAACTCAACCCAGCCAGAGTCAGCACATTCAGAGGAGGAATGCGAAGGGAACCGAATGTCGAACTGAACCCAGCCAGAGTCTACACCTATAGGAGATGAGAGAGAGGGGAACCAGTGAATGGAGACCTGACCCCAGCCAGAGTCAGGACATTCAGGGGACGGGAAACCAGTGATTGCCGAACTGAACCCAGCCAGAGTAAGCACCTTCAGGGGAGGAGAGGGATGGGAACAAGTGAGTTTAGAACTGAAACCAGACAGTCAGCATCTTCAGTGGAGGAGAGGAGGCAGTTCAGAGAGGGTTCACAAGGTTGATTCCGTAAATGAGGGGGTTGACTTATGAGGAAATATTGAGGAGGTTGGGGGCAATATATTAGCAGGTACAAAGGATTGGCTAACTAACAGAAAACAGAGTATTGGGAGAAATGGTTCATTCTCAGGTTGGCAACCAGTAACTAGTGGGGTGCTGCAGGGATCAGTGCTGGGACCCCAACTATTTACAATCTATATCAACAACTTGGAAGAAGGGGCCGAATGTAACGCAGCCAAGTTTGCTGATGAAACAAAGATCGGAGGAAAAGCAATGTGTGAGGAGGACACAAAAAATCTGCAAAAGGGCACAGACAGGCTAAGTGAGTGGGCAAAAATTTGACAGATAGTATATGATGTTGGAAAGTGTGAGGTCATGCACTTTGGCAGAAAATAATGAAAGAGCAAGTTATTATTTATTGGAAAAAAATTGCAAACTGCTGCAGTACACGAGACCTGGGAGAACTTGTGCCTGACACGCTAAATGTTAGTACGCAGGTATAGAAAGTGATCAGGAAGGCCAATGGACTCTTGGCCTTTATTACAAAGGGGATGGAGTATAAAAGCAGGGAAGTCTTGCTACAGTTATACAGGGTATTGGTGAGGCCACACCTGGAATACTGCATGCAGTTTTGGGTTCCATATTTACGAAAGGATAGACTTGCTTTGGAGGCAGTTGAGAGAAGATTCAGTAGGTTGATCCGGAGATGAGGGGGTTGGCTTATGAGGAAAGGTTGAGGAGGTTGGAGTTCAGAAGAATGAGAGGTGATCACATCGAAACGTATAAGATTATGAGGGGACTTCACAAGGTGGATGCAGAGAGAACGTTTCCACTGATGGGGGAGACTAGAACGAGAAGGCATAATCTTCGAATAAAGGGCCGCCCATTTAAAACTGAGATGAGGAAGAATTTCTTCTCAGAGTTGTAAATCTGTGGAATTCACTGCCTCAGAGAGCTGTGGAAGCTGGGTCATTGAATAAATTTAAGACAGAAACAGACAGTTTATCAACCGATAAGGGAATAAGGGGTTATGGAGAGCGGGCAAGAAAGTGGACCTGAGTCCATGGTCAGATCAGCCATGATCGTATTTAATGGCGCAGTAGGCTCCAGGGACCGTATGGCCTACTCCTACTCCTATTTATGTTCTTCTGAGTTTGGAACTGAACCCAGCCAGAGTCAGCACCTTCAGGGGAGGGGAACCAGTGAGTGTAGAACTGAACCCAGCCAGAGTCAGTACCTTCAGGGGAGGGGAACCAGTGAGTGTAGAACTGAACACAGCCAGAGTCAGTACCTTCAGGGGAGGGGAACCAGTGAGTGTAGAACTGAACCCAGCCAGAGTCAGTACCTTCAGGGGAGGGGAACCAGTGAGTGTAGAACTGAACCCAGCCAGAGTCAGTACCTTCAGGGGAGGGGAACCAGTGAGCGTAGAACTGAACCCAGCCAGAGTCAGTACCTTCAGGGGAGGGGAACCAGTGAGTGTAGAACTGAACCCAGCCAGAGTCAGTACCTTCAGGGGAGGGGAACCAGTGAGTGTAGAACTGAACCCAGCCAGAGTCAGTACCTTCAGGGGAGGGGAACCAGCGAGTGTAGAACTGAACCCAGCCAGAGTCAGTACCTTCAGGGACCAGTAATTGATTGGTGCCGCGGCCCCGCCCCCCGCCACTGATTGGCGCGGAGCAGGGCGCTGGGTGGGCTGGTGCCCCGCGCCGCCTCGCCATTGGCTGCGGGCTGAGTGTTGCGGTTGGGGGGTTTGTCGGTGGGCTCCGCTCGCAGCCTTTGAGCTCGGGGCCCAGGTGAGGCGGGGCTGAGTTGTGCGCAGGCGCGGGGCCAGCCTATTGTGGGAGATTAGCTGCCGACGGACGACGTTTTGCCCCCCCCCCCCCGCAGCCGTGGAGGGAGAGAGAAAACAGGGAATTATAGACCGGTCAGCCTGACCTCAGTAGTGGGTAAAATGATGGAATCAATTATTAAGGATGTCATAGCAGTGCATCTGGAAAATGGTGACATGATAGGTCCAAGTCAGCATGGATTTGTGAAAGGGAAATCATGCTTGACAAATCTTCTGGAATTTTTTGAGGATGTTTCCAGTAAAGTGGACAAAGGAGAACCAGTTGATGTGGTATATTTGGACTTTCAGAAGGCTTTCGACAAGGTCCCACACAAGAGATTAATGTGCAAAGTTAAAGCACATGGGATTGGGGGTAGTGTGCTGACGTGGATTGAGAACTGGTTGTCAGACAGGAAGCAAAGAGTAGGAGTAAACGGGTACTTTTCAGAATGGCAGGCAGTGACTAGTGGAGTGCCGCAAGGTTCTGTGCTGGGGCCCCAGCTGTTTACATTGTACATTAATGATTTAGACGAGGGGATTAAATGCAGTATCTCCAAATTTGCGGATGATACTAAGTTGGGTGGCAGTGTGAGCTGCGAGGAGGATGCTATTAGGCTGCAGAGTGACTTGGATAGGTTAGGTGAGTGGGCAAATGCATGGCAGATGAAGTATAATGTGGATAAATGTGAGGTTATCCACTTTGGTGGTAAAAACAGAGAGACAGACTATTATCTGAATGGTGACAGATTAGGAAAAGGGAAGGTGCAACGAGACCTGGGTGTCATGGTACATCAGTCATTGAAGGTTGGCATGCAGGTACAGCAGGCGGTTAAGAAAGCAAATGGCATGTTGGCCTTCATAGCGAGGGGATTTGAATACAGGGGCAGGGAGGTGTTGCTACAGTTGTACAGGGCCTTGGTGAGGCCACACCTGGAGTATTGTGTACAGTTTTGGTCTCCTAACTTGAGGAAGGACATTCTTGCTATTGAGGGAGTGCAGCGAAGGTTCACCAGACTGATTCCCGGGATGGCGGGACTGACCTATCAAGAAAGATTGGATCAATTGGGCTTGTATTCACTGGAGTTCAGAAGAATGAGAGGGGACCTCATAGAAACGTTTAAAATTCTGACGGGTTTAGACAGGTTAGATGCAGAAAGAATGTTCCCAATGTTGGGGAAGTCCAGAACCAGGGGTCACAGTCTGAGGATAAGGGGTAAGCCATTTAGGACCGAGATGAGGAGAAACTTCTTCACCCAGAGAGTGGTGAACCTGTGGAATTCTCTACCACAGAAAGTAGTTGAGGCCAATTCACTAAATATATTCAAAAGGGAGTTAGATGAAGTCCTTACTACTCGGGGGATCAAGGGTTATGGCGAGAAAGCAGGAAGGGGGTACTGAAGTTTCATGTTCAGCCATGAACTCATTGAATGGCGGTGCAGGCTAGAAGGGCTGAATGGCCTGCTCCTGCACCTATTTTCTATGTTTCTATGTTTCTATGATGGATGAGCAGCCCGGGCAATGCGCCCAGCCTCCCTGAGGACTCAGACTCATGGACACGCGCGGGCGGTGAGATTTGGGTGGCGGCTGCGGGGCACCTTCGGGCGGGGACGGACCTTGGTTACTGTCGGGGATTGCCGGGAGTTCGGCCGCCAGCTTTGGGCAGCACGGGTCTGCCCGCCACAGGGAGCAGGGAGCAACAGGGGCGGGGCTTCCTCGACGTCACAATACTTTCCATTGTCCCGCTGCAGGGCAGGGATCATGCGTGGCGGCCATCTTACTGCAGGGAGCAGGTGCAGGATGGGGACCAGTGACATGAACACATGAGAACATCAGAAATAGGAGATGAGTCGGCCCTTTGGCCCCTCGAGCCTGCCGCCATTCAATAAGATGATGGCTGCAGCATCTGGGGTGGTTCTCCTTGGAGCAGTGAAGGTGCAGGGCAGGTTTAACAGAGTTGCTCACAATCAGGAAGGCTTTAGATTGAGTCAGGGAACAGAGTGGTTCTGCTCACACAATCAGAGAATGGTTACAGCACGGAAGGCCATTCGGCCCGTCGAACCCTTGCCTACTCCCCTCCCTTTTCCCCCGGCCCTGCAAAATGTTTTTTTTCAGATACTTATCCAACTTCCTTTTTATTTGAATGCTGTGATTGAGTCTTCCTCCACCACTCTTTCAGGCCGTGCTTTCCGGATCCTAACCACTCGCTGCATAAAATAGATTTTTTTGATGTCACCTTTGGTTATTTTGCCATTCACCTTAAGTCCGTCTTTTCTGGTTCTCGACCCCTCCACCAATGGGAACAGTATCTCTCTATCTACTCTGTCTGGACCCCTCATGATTTTGAACACTTCTATCAATTCTCCTCTCAACCTTCTCTGCTCCAAGGAGAACAACCCCAGCTTCTCCAGTCACTCCACGGAACTGAAGTCCCTCATCTCGTGAATCATTCTTGTCAATCTTTTCTGCTTCCTCTCTGAGGCCATCACATCCTAATGTGCGGTGCCCAGAATTGGACACAATGCTCCAGTTGAGGCCGAACCAGTGTTTTATAAAGGTTCATCATAACCTCCTTGCTTTTGTACTCTGTGATGCCCAGCAACTTGCAAGTTTTTTTAACTGCTTTCTCAACCTGTCCTGCCACCTTCAGCGATTTGTCCACATATACCCGCAGGTCTCACTGTTCATGCACCCCCTTTAGGATTGTACCCTTTAATTTACATTGCCTCTCCTTGTTTATTTAATCATGCTTTTCTAATTTTATTTCTTATCTCTTTCACGGCCTCATTTTATTTCTTCCTCCGAGCCTCTCAACTTAATGTGGCAGCGTAATGTTGGCGAGTGGTGATTGATTGCCCTGGGAACCAACAGGAAGAGAGGTCAGAGGCTGGAGGGCCCAGGGAGCAGCCTGTTCTGCACCCAATCACGGTGCATGAGTGGTGGATCCTGAGACGGCCTATCAGGTGAGTCTGTGTGAATCTCTGTTAAACAATTCATCTTTTAAAGTTAAATCGAGATTTCTTTTGTCAACAAAACAGTTTAACATTTGTCAGTATTTTATTTCTATTTATGAGTTCCTAATATGAGTTTCAGATACTTCAGTGCCAAGTAGACCTGGTGTTTAAAGGTCATTCATTTCCCTCTTTCCATGTCGCTGTTAGTTAAAGGGACAGAGATTTATTTCCCCGCATTATGCAACTTTAGCAGTTAGAGTAACATCCTTCTTGTTGGTAGTGAGTTACATTCTGTGCTCGGCGAGATGGCTGGTGGCATCAGCCTTTAAAATACTCATCCTCTTGTTCAAATCTCTCCAGGGTCTCGCCCTTCCCTATCTCTGTAACTTCCTCCAGCCCACCAACCCTCTTAATAGTTTATTTTCTTTGGCACGGAGGAGGCTGAGGGGAGACCTTAATGAGGTGTATAAAATTATGAGGGGCCTAGATAGAGTGGAGAGGAAGGATCTATTTCCCTTCGCAGAGGGGTCAGCAACCAGCAGAACATTTTAGCCAGTACGTAGCAAGCACAACAAGAGAGGAGGAAGTTCTGGACTTAGTATTCGGGACTGAAGCTGGGCAGGTGGAAGGGGTATCGATGGGACAGCATTTTGGTGCGAGTGATCATAATTCAGTTAGATTTAGGGTAGTTATGGAAAAGGACAAAGATAGACCAGGAATAAAAGTTCACAATTGGGGAAAAGCCAATTTTACTAAGCTGATATGTGATTTAGCCAAAGTGGACTGGAAACAGCTACTTGAAATGGTGAGAGATTGGGAAATGTTGGTGTTTTGAGGGACCTTGGTGTCCTTGTACACGAATCACTGAAAGTTAATATGCAGGTACAGCAAGCAATGAAGAAACCAAATGGTATGTCAGCCTTTTATTACAAGAGGATTTGAGGATAAGAGTAAACATGAGAACATAAGAAATAGGAACAGGAGTAGGCCATACGGCCCCTCGAGCCTGCTCCGCCATTCAATAAGATCATGGCTGATCTGATCATGTACTCAGCTCCACTTACCCGCCCACTCCTCATAACCCCTTATCCCCTTATCGTGTAAGAAACTGTCTATTTCTGTCTTAAATTTATTTCATGTCCCAGCTTCCACAGCTGTCTGAGGCAGCGAGATCCACAGATTTACAACCCTCAGAAGAAATTCCTCCTCATTTTTGCTTTAAATGGGTGGCTCTTATTCTAAGATCATGCCCTCTAGTTCGAGTCTCCCCCATCAGTGGAAACATCCTCTCTCCATCCACCTTGTCAAGCACCCTCATAATCTTATACATTTCGATAAGATCAACTCTCATTCTTCTGAATTTCAATGAGTAGAGGCCCAAACTACTCAACCTTTCCTCATAAGTCAACCCACTCATCCCCAGAATCAATCTAGTGAACCTTCTCTGAACGGGCTCCGAAGCAAGTAAATCCTTTCGTAAATATGGAAACCAAAATTGCATGCAGTATACCAGGTGTGGCCTCACTAATACCTTATATAGCTGTAGCAAGACTTCCCTGCTTTTATACTCCATCCCCTTTGCAATAAAGGCCAAGATACCATTGGCCTTCCTGATCACTTGCTGAACCTGCATACTATCCTTCTGTGCTTCATACACAAGTGACCCCAGGTCCCACTGTACTGCAGCATTTTGTAATCTTTCTCCATTTAAATAATAACTTGCTCCTAGACATCCTACTGCAATTATATAGGGCCCTGGTGAGACTACACCTGGAGTATTGTGTACAGTTTGGCTGCTTACCTAAGGAAGGATGTACAGACCATTGAGGATGGTAACGAAGGTTCGCCAGACTGAATCCTGGGATGGGGGGATTGTCCTGTGAGGAGAGATTGAGTAGACCAGGCCGATATTCTCTACAGTTTAGAAGAATGAGGTGTGATCTCATTGAAACATAGAAAACTCTTACAGGGCTTGACAGTGTAGCTCAGGGGTGTCAAACATACGGCCTGTGGGCAGGACACGGCCCCCCAAGCCCCTTCCTCCGGCCCGCCAAATGTTTTAATTTATACACCCCCATTCCTGATCTTTCGCTTGATGACTGGAACACAACCTGAATTTGTCGGCCGTCACGGAACAGGAGGAGGGCGGCGGAGGCACGGGGAAGGTCAGTCAGTGTCCACGGGGAGCAATTCTGGGACAACGAGGGCCCTCACACGGACTGTCAATGGGAGATAAGCTTTGAGTGAGGCAGTGAGTGGATAAATACCGAGAGAGAGTGGGAGGAGTGTCACTGGAACTCCAGGTGATTTAACAGATGATGGGGGTTAGTGCAGGGTAGGTAGTGAGGGGGTTGTGTTCCTGCACTTCTCCCCCCCTCCTCAGCCCCAGCGAGGCACTGATTTAAAATTCTCAACCTCGTGTTCATATCCCTCAATCTCCCCTCCCCATCTCTAACCTCCTCCAGCCCTGCACCCCTCCCTATCTCTCTAAACCTCCTTAGCCCTACAACCCTCCCGATCCCTGTAACCTCCTCCAGTGACGACACCTCTCATATCTCTCTAAACCTCCTCCAGCGCCAAAGCCCCAGCCCTACATCCCTCCCTATCTCTCTAAACCTCCTCCAGCCCCTACACACCTCCCTATCTCTGTAACCCCATCCAGCCCCTATACACCTCCCTATCTCTGTAACCTCCTCCAGACCCTACACCCCTCCCTATCTCTGTAACCTCCTCAGCCCTACAACCCTCCCTATCTCTGTAAGCTCCTCCAGCCCTGCACCCCTCCCTATCTCTCTCAACCTCCTCCAGCACCGACACCTCTCATATCTCTCTAAACCTCCCCCAGCCCCAAAGCCCCAGCCCGACATCCCTCCCAATCTCTCGAACCTCCTCCTGCCCTACATCCCTCCCTATCTCTAAACCCCCTCCAGCCCCACATCCATCCCTATCTCTAAACCTCCTCCAGCCCCTACACCCCTCCATATCTCTAACCCCATCCAGCCCCTACACCCCTCCATATCTCTAACCCCATCCAGCCACTATCTCTGTAACCTCCTCCAGCCCTACACCCCTTGCTATCTCTCTAACCTCCCCCTGCCCCTACATCCCTCCCTACGTCTGCAACCTCCTCCAGCACGACAACCCTCCCCCTCTGTAACCTCCTCCAGCATTACACACCTTGGTATCTCTCCAACCTACTCCAGCACCTACATATCTCCCTATCTCTAACCTCCTCCAGCACCTACATATCTCCCTATCTCTAACCTCCTCCAGCCCGTTCACCCCTCCCTATGTTTGTACTCTCCTCCAATCGCTGCACCCCTCCCGATCTCTGTAACCTCCTCGAGCCCCGAGACCCTTCCTTATCTCTGCAATCTCCTTCAGACCTACACCTCTCCCTATTTCTGTAACCTCTCCAGCCCATACACCCCTCCCTATCTCTAATCTCCTCCATCCCCGACACCTCTCCCTATCTCTAACCTCCTCCAGCCCCTACACCCCTCCCTATCTCTGTAACCTCCTCCGGACCCTACACCCCTCCCTATCTCTGCAATCTCCTCCAGCCCTACTTCCCTCCCCATCTGTAACCTCCAGTGCAACACACCTCCACATCTCTCTAACCTCCTCCAACCCCTACACCCGTCCCTATCGCTGTAACCTTCAGCACTTACACAGCTCCCTATCTCTGTAACCTCCTCCAGCACTAGACCCCTCCCTATCTCTGTAAGCAACTCCAGCCCCTAAACCCCTCCCTCTGTCTATAACCTCCTCCAGCCCTAAATCCCTCCCTACCTCTAATCTCATCCAGGCCCAACACCCCTCCCTATCTCCGTAACCACCTCCAGTTCCTACAACCCTCCCTATCTTTGTAACCTCCAGGCCCAACACCCATCGCTATTTCTGTAACCTCCTCCATCCCTACAGCCCTACGTATCTATGGAACCTCCTTCAACCCCTACATCCCTCCCTATCTCTGTAGTCTCCTCCAACCCCTGCACCCTCCCCTATCTGTAACCTCCTCCAGCCCCGACAACCCTTCCGATCTCTGTAACCTCCCCCAGCCCTGACAACCCTCCCTTTATCTGTAACGTCCTCCAGCACTACAAGCCTCCTCCTCCAGCCCATATACCCCTCCCTATCTCTTTAACCTCCTCCAGGCGCTACACCCTTTGCTATCTCTATAACCTCCTCCTGCCATACCCCCCTCCCTCTCTCTGTAATGTCCTCCAGCCCCTACAGCCCTCCATATCACTGCAACCTCCAGTCCCTACACCACTCACTATCTCTAACCTCCACCAGACCCTACACCTCTCCCTTTGTCTATAACCTCGTCCAGCCCTTACACCCCTCTCTTTGTCTGTAATCCCCTCCAGCGCCTACACCCCTCCCTCTCTCTGTAACCTCCTCCAGCCCTAAACCCCTCCCTATCTCTAACTTCCTCCAGAACGACACCCCTCGCTATCTCTAACTTCCTCCAGCCCCTGCACCCCTCCCTATCTCTCACCACCTCCAGCCCTACACCTCTCCCTATCTCTGTAACCTCCCCTAGCCCCTACAACCCTCCTTATCTCTGTAACCTCCTTCAGCACTACACCTCTTCCTATCCGTGTAACCTCCTCCAGCCCCTACACCACTCCCTATCTCTAACCTCCTCGAGCCCCTACAACGTTCCAATCTCTGCAACCATCTCCAGCCCCAACAACCCTCCCTATCCCTTGTAACAACCTCCAGCCCCTACAACCCTCCCTATCTCTGTAAGCTCCTCCAGCCCTACACTCCTCCATATCCCTCTAACCTCCTCCCGCCCTACACTCCTCCATATCTCTAACCTCCACCAGCCCCTACACCCATCCCTATCTCTGCAACCTCCTCCAGCCCTGAACCCTTCCCTATCTCTAACTTCCTCCTACCCCTATACCCCTCCCTATCTCTGTAACCTCCTCCAGCCCCTACACCCCTCCATATCTCTGCAACCTCTTCCAGCACCTGCTTATTTCTGTAACCTCCTCCAGCCCTATACCCCTTCCTATCTCTAACCTCCTCAAGCCCCTACAACCCTCCCAATCTCTGCAACCTACTCCAGACCCTACACCCCTTCCTCTCTCTGTAACCTACAGCCCCTACACCCTTCTCTATCTCTGTAATCTCCTCCAGCCCTCCACCCCTCCCTATCTCCATAACCACCTCCAATACCAGAATCTTCCCTATCTCTGCAATCTCCTCCAGCCCCTTCCTATCTCTGTAACCTCATCCAGTACTGCACACCTCCCTATCTCTGTAACCAGCTGCAGCCCTACAACCCTCCCTATCTCTGTAATCTCTTCCAGACCCTACAAACATCTCTCTCTCTCTCTAACCTCCTCCAGCCCTTACACTCATCCTGTTCTCGAAAACCTCCTCCAGCCCTAAACCCCTCCTTATCTCTGTAACCTCCATCCCCTACATCCCTCCCTCACTGTAATCTCCTCCAGCCCTAAACCCCGTCCTATCTCTAACCTCCTGCAGGTCCGACACCTCTCCCTATCTCTGTAACCCCCTCCAGCATTACAATCCTCCCCCTCTGTAACCTCCTCCAGCACTAGACCCCGCCCCCTCTGTAACCTCCTCCAGCTTTTACATCCTCCCTATCCCTCTAACCTCCTCCAGCACCTACACACCTCTCTATCTCTCGAACCTCCTCCAGCCCGACACCCCTCCGTATCTCTGACCTTCCTCTTCCCACTGCCCCCCCCTTTACAGTTGAGCCACCCATGATGCCTTGGACTTGGCTCTGGCTGTACTCCCTGAGGAACCACCAGTACAGAGAGTGAGATGCACTGAGAGGTGTCCTGCACTACCTGCCTGGTCCTCCATGTCTGTCTGGGCAGTCACCCATTCCCTCTCTGCCTGCACACTCTTATGCTGCGAGGTGACGACCCCATGAAAGGTGCTATCCACGTAGCTCTCAGCCTCGCGGATGCAGTGACACTCGCTGCTGCTCAAGCTCTCAAACCCCATGCTCAAGCATTCCTCCCCCAGCTGAAGTGCCTTACCCTACTCCCAGTGCATGACTCCCCCAGCTGAAGTGCCTTACCACAGTCTCAGTATGTGCCTTACCCCAGTCCTGTTTCTCGGCACCACCTGCATGGAATGATTTGGGCTTAGAGGGGGTGGGCCATGAAACGGGGTGGGGCTTGTCGCCTGTCCATCAGAAAAGTGCAGAACAAATAGTTCCCTGCATTAATAAATCCCGGGAGGTCACGCATCCCGAGCGCGGGCCCAGGCTTGAGAGACAACACTCCGCACCATCCGCTACACACACACCGGGGCTCGGTCCCAAGCCCCGAATCACAGCCCGCAGGCCCCGTGTTTGCACCCCCACTTCCAGCCCGGGCACCCGCTATTGGGCCAGCCTGGGCACACGCTATTGGGCCAGCCTGGGCTCACGCTATTGGGCCAGCCTGGGCTCATGCTATTGTGCATCACAAAAGACCCAGAGTCCGGCGTAATACAAACGGAGACAGGGTCCGGCGTAATACAAACGGAGACAGGGTCCGGCATAATACAAACGGAGACAGGGTCCGGCGTAACACAAACGGAGATAGGGTCCGGCGTAACACAAACGGAGACAGGGTCCGGCGTAACACAAACAGAGACAAGGCCTAGTTTTACACTGGAAACAAGTATTTAATAATTGAAACAGCGTTTTTGCAATAATAACAAAGTGTGACACTATCCCCTCTAACAGAAGCCTTTAACACTTTAACAATAACAGAAACATACTCGATGGAATACAACAGAGACATGATCTACAGTTATAATAATAGAGGTGTGCACGAGAACTGGAACTACAGGGGCAGGTTATTTTCAGGTCTAGTGTAACAATTCCAGAGACAGGGTCCGGAGTAATAACAGCAAATGCATGGCCCACTGTGAGAGTAACAAAGACAGTGTTTGATCCAATAATAACAGAGGCAGACTCTAGTGTAATACTGAACACAATGCTGGATCGAGTGTGATGGTCACACAGGCAGTGTCCAGTGCAACAAAACAAAGATTGGGTCTCCTCTAATAGTGTGTGCAAGTCAGGGCCTATTGCTATAACCTCATTCACCCATCCCCCTGTGCTCACTGACCTACATTGGCCGCTGGTTCAGCAACGCCTCAATTTTAAAATTCTAATCTTTGGTTTCAAAACTCTCCATGGCCTCGCCCCTCCCTATCTCTGTAAACTCTTACAGCCCCACCACCCTCCGAGTTTCTGCACTCTCCAAATCTGTCCTTGCCCATCCCTGATTTTAATCACCCCACCATTGGTGGCCGTGTCTTCAGCTGCTGAAGCTCTAAGCTCTGGAATTCCCCCTAAACCTCTTTCAAGGTTCTTTTTAAAAACTACCTCTTCGATCAACCTTTTGGGAATCTGTCCTGATATCTTTCTCTGTGGCTCTGTGTCAAAAATGTTTTCTTATTGATATCGATCGTGTTAAGCGCCGTGAGATGTTTCATTGCATTAAAGGCGCTATATTAATGTAAGTTCTGGTTGTTTTCTTGTTGTAACAAATGCTTTGCCGAATGTGTGATAAGAGAGTCAAGGCCCACTGCAGTATGAATGTGTGGGTCAGTGTAATAACACCGGCACGGTCTAGTGTAACGGGAACAGGGAACAGACCCTGTCAGCCTTGGCTCAGTGGTAGCACTCTCGGCCGAGTGAGGGTTCAATTCCCAATCCAGAGCCCGAGCACATCATCTAGGCCCAGACTCCAGGTGTCAGTACAGAGGGAGTGCTGCACTGTCAGAGGTGCCGTCTTTCAGGTGAGACATTAAACCGATACCCTGTCTAGATTTTAAGTTGGATGTAAAAGATCCCACGGCCACGATTCAGAGGAAGAACAGGCGGAGTTCACTCCGGTGTCCTGGGTAATGTGTATCCCTGAACTTACATCACTGAGAACGGATTGTCTTGTCATCATTACATGGCTGTTTGTGGGATCCTGCTGTGCACAAATTGGCTGCTGCATTTCCCAAATTACATCCCCCCCCCCTCGCCCCTTCATGTCTTGAATTGCCTTCACTGTCATGGAAACTGACAATTGGAACTGGTCAGGATTTGAACGATATTTACAACAGATTCGAGATGTTCTGAGCGTCAGTATCTTTCTCTATTCTGCCCACTCGAGGAGTTAGATGACCAACTTTCTCCTGTGAATATAGAGCTGGAGTATTGGGTCGTGATGTATTCACTAGTTCATCCTGTTGACTCTAAATATTGAGTGTGGTGGTTTCAGACACCAGATAATCAAGCTCAGAACACCAGACTGACTTTTACTGACGTTATTAACAGCACTGCAAACATACAGAC
Source organism: Pristiophorus japonicus (assembly GCF_044704955.1). Classification (NCBI taxonomy): domain Eukaryota; kingdom Metazoa; phylum Chordata; class Chondrichthyes; family Pristiophoridae; genus Pristiophorus; species Pristiophorus japonicus. Next base: position 50,871,001 of record NC_091999.1, read on the forward strand.
AGTATAGTTACTGGATCCAGAGAACAGGGATAATGGAGTGGGTTCCCAGGGCTCCTCTCCCCAGGTGTGTCTAACAAGCTGCGGATACACTGGCGATATTTATACTGAACTTGTTTGCTACATTCCTGATCTGACGCTGCTCAAACCATAACCACAAGGATATCGGTGCATGGTTCTGCCTGTGACCACAGGCTGTGTCACTGTCACACACAGATACCGTTTCCTTGTTTCACATCTCCATACAAACACCATCACTTCACACATCCCCTTTCTACACAATTACAGCCGACATGAGCAAGGACATGAGCCACATTAAACTACACACACATTTCATAATAGCAAAGTTTAAACTGGGATAAATGTTCAGTTATTTTCTGTTCAGGCAAAATGCAGAACAATCCAGCAGCTCACCAGCACCTTTACAGCGTCTCATCGGCCGACAGGCTTTCATTAAGTCGGGGTCGTCTGGGGGAGGGGGGGCCGCCTGGGGTGGAGTGGGGGGGAGAGGGGTGGAGAGTGGAGGAGGGGCGGTCCGGGAGGAGGGGAGGAGGGGCAGTCCGGGAGGAGGGGGGGGGAGAGTGGAGGAGGGGTGGTCTGGGGGGAGGGGGAGTTCCGGGAGGAACCGGCTGGTGCAGGGTCACAGCCCAGCGGGTAAGTGATTGGCTGGTGGATTGGTAAATCTTTTTCTTTTGCTTTTCAGTAGGAAACCTTTGGCATTGTTGGAAGTCGGATCTGCCAGTAAATATATGTGAACTTTATTATCGAAGGAGAGCCAGTTAATTAAATCAGCGGATTGTTGAGTAGTTGCTGGGTGTATTTCTCTAAGGTTCAGAGTTTAGTTCTACTTGATAGTTGTGAGTGTAACTAGAGGGATGACAGGACAGCTCAGTCCCGTGGATTACACATCCTGTGGCTTGTGGGAAATCTGGAAGCTTCGCACAGCCGGGACGACCACATGTGTAGGAGGTGTCTCCAGCTGCACCAACTCCAGCTCCGTGTTTTGGAGCTTGAGCGGCGGCTGGAGTCACTGCGGTGCATCCATGAGACTGAGAGCTCCGGGGATCTCACGTTTCTAGAGGTGGTCACCCCACAGCTTAAGAATGTGCAGGCAGAGGGGGATTGGGTGACCCCTGGTCAGAAGAGGAGGACTAGGCAGGTAGTGCAGGAGTCCCCTGAGTCCATCTCGCTCTCCAACTGGTTCTCTGTTCTGAGTACCGGTGAGGGGGATGGTGGCTCTGGGGAGTGCAGCCAGAGCCAAATCCACGGCACCACGGGTGTCTCAGCTGCACGAGGGGGGAGGAAGAAGAATGGAAGATCTATAGTGGTAGGGGATTCAATAGTCAGAGGAACAGAAAGGTGTTTCTGCGGCCACAGACATGACTCCAGGATGGTATGTTGCCTCCCTGGTGCCAGAGTCAAGGATTTCACTGAGCAGCTGCAGGGCATTCTGGGGGGAGAGGGTGAACAGCCGGAGGTTGTGGTCCACATCGGGACCAATGACATGGGTAGAGGAAACTAACAATATTCCGATAGTGGATAGTCAAGGGGCTGTAGGGTGGGGGAGGAACTTAACACAATTACAATCACTAAGGAGGTGCGACTCAGTAAGATAATGGGACTGAAGACAGATAAATCCCCTGGACCTGATGGATTACATCCTCGGGTCTTAAGAGAAGTAGCGGCGGGGATTGTGGATGCATTGGTTGTAATTTACCAAAATTCCCTGGATTCTGGGGAGGTCCCAGCAGATTGGGAAATTGCAAATGTAACGCCCCTTTTTAAAAAAGAAGGCAGACAAAAAGCAGGGAACTATAGACCAGTTAGTCGAACATCTGTGGTTGGGAAAATGTTGGAGTCCATTATTAAAATAGCAGTTGTAGGACATTTGGAAAAGCAAAATTCGGTCAGGCAGAGTCAGCATGGATTTATGAAGGGAAGTCATGTTTGACAAATTTGCTGGAGTTCTTTGAGGATGTAACAAACAGGGTGGATAAAGGGGAACCAGTGAGTGTGGTGTATTTGAATTTCCAGATGGCATTTGACAATGTTCCACGTAAAAGGTTACTGCACAAGATAAAAGTTCACGGGGTTGGGGGTAATAATTTAGCATGGATAGAGGATTGGCTAATGAACAGAAAACCGAGAGTCGGGATAAATGGTTCAATCTCTGGTTGGCAACCAGTAACTAATGGGGTGCCGCAGGGATCAGTGATGGGATCCCAATTATTTACAATCTATATTAACGACTTGGAAGAAACGACCGAGTGTAACGTTGCCAAGTTTGCTGATGATACAAAGATCGGAGGAAAAGCAATGTGTGAGGAGGACACACAAAATCTGCAAAAGGACATGGACAGGCTCAGTGAGTGAGCAAACATTTGTCAGATGGTGTATAATGTTGGAAAGTGTGAGGTCCTGGACTTTGGCAGAAAACAATCGAAGAGCAAGTTATTATTTAAATGGAGAAAGATTGCAAAGTGCCACAGTACAACGGGATCTGGAGGTACTTGTGCATGAAACAAGGATAGTATGCAGGTACAGCAAATGATCAGGAAGGCCAATGGTATCTTGGCATTTATTGCAAAGGGGATTGAGTATAAAAGCAGGGAAGTCTTGCTACAGCTATATAAGGTATTGGTGAGGCCACACCTGGAACACTGCGTGCAGTTTTGGTTTCCATATTTACGAAAGGATATACTTGCTTTGGAGGCAGTTCAGAGAAGGTTCACTCGGTTGATTCCAGGGATGAGGGGGTTGACTTATGAGGAAAGATTGAGTAGGTTGGGCCACTACTCATTGGAATTCAGAAGAATGAGAGGTGATCTTATTGAAACGTCTAAGATTATGAGGGTGCTTGACAAGGTGGATGCAGAGAGAATGTTTCCACTGATGGGGGAGACTAGAACTAGAGGGCATTATCTTAGAATAAGGGGCCGCCCATTTAAAACTGAGATGAGAAGGAATTTCTTCTCTCTGAGGGTTGTAAATCTGTGGAATTCACTGCCTCAGAGAGCTGTGGAAGCTGGGACATTAAATATATTTAAGACAGAAGTAGACAGTTTCTTAAATGATAAGGGGATAAGGGATTATGGGGAGCGGACAGGGAAGTGGAACTGAGTCCATGATTGGATCAGCCATGATGGTGTTAAATGGCGGAGCAGGCTCGAGGGGCCGGATGGCCCACTGTTGCTCCTATTTCTGATGTTCTGATGTTCTAACCCGTCCAAGATGTCGGCCAGTGACCCCGCTGACCCGGGCCTGTCACCACGGGGTAAACCCGGGGCCTCTGGGCTGTGATTGGGGCCTGGGGCCTACAGCAGGTGTTTGACGTTCACCCGCCCACTCGTGGCTCCAATTCCTGCCCCGCACCGACAGTCGACTGTCTCCTGTCCGACATCATCCGGGCTCCACCAACTGTGGCCGCCGCAGCCCGTCATGCTCAGTGCGGGAGATCCGGGCCCAGCCCCGCCCACTGGGGGGGCAAGCCCCGCCCCTCGCTCACTCCAATTGGTTCGAGGACCAACTGCTCGCTCAGTCCTCCAGCCCCGCCCCTCGCTCTTCCTATTGGCCCAGAGCTGGCCTTGCCAGTGACACCCATATCCCATGTTCCATGAACAAATAAAAAAACAGGTCAGCTTTGTTTCAAACGCATAGTTGAGTATTTGTTTCTAATTGATGTCCTGTTACCGACTGTTCAATTTTGGAACCTTTTCTCCTTTCTAACTCTGGATTATTTCAGTTCTCATACCTTCGGTTACTCTCAGGGACAAGTGCCAGTTCCCCATACCTTCCAGAGTCCCTCTCTTAGCTTTGGTATCAAGGGAAGGTGTCTGTAACACACCCGGGATCAATAAACACAAAACCCAGTCTGTTAATCACTTTCAGATAGTGGACTTAGCGTGTGCCCCACAGCATCTCTCTCACCTTCGATGTGTGAATGGAGCATCACGCCTACAAACCTGGTTTTAAATTTAAATGCACTCAGCAAATGTACTTAATGAAAGCCTGTCGGCCGATGAGACGCTGTAAAGGTGCTGGTGAGCTGCTGGATTGTTCTGCATTTTGCCTGAACAGAAAATAACTGAACATTTATCCCAGTTATGAAATGTTTTTATAGTTTAATGTGACTCATGTCCTTGCTCATGTCGGCTGTAATTGTGTAGAAAGGGGATGTGTGAAGTGATGTTGTTTGTATGGAGATGTGAAACAAGGAAACGGTATCTGTGTGTGGCAGTGACAGAGCCAGTGGTCACAGACAAAACCATTCTCTGGATCCGGTAACTATACTGTCTGTATGTTTGCAGTGCTGTTAATAACATCAGTAAAAGTCAATCTGTTGTCCTGAGCTTGATTATCTGGTGTCTGAAACCACAAGACTCAATATTTAGAGTCAACAGGATGAACTAGTGAATACATCACGACCCAATACTCCAGCTCTATATTCACAGAAGAAAGTTGGTCATCTAACTCCTCAAGTTGGCAGAATAGAGAAAGATACTGACTCTCAGAACATCTCGAATCTGTTGTAAATATCTTTCAAATCCTGACTGGTTCCAATTGTCAGTTTCCATTACAGTGAAGGCAATTCAAGACACAAGAGGGGCTGCGAGTACGGGTGAAGGAGGGGTTGGTTGGAGAGTAGGGGTGAAGGAGGGGTTGGGTTGAGGACGGTTGGAAAGTAGGGATGAAGGAGGGGTTGGTGTGAGGGGGGGCTGGAGAATAGGGATGAAGGGGGGGTTGGAGAGTAGCGGTGAAGGAGGGGTTGGGGTGAGGGGGTTTTGGGGAGGAGATGTAATGTAGGAAATGCAGCAGCCTATTTGTGCACAGCGGGATCCCACAAACAGCCATGTAATGATGACAAGACAATCCATTCTCAGTGACGTAAGTTGAGGGATACACATTGCCCAGGACACTGGGGTGAACTCCGCCTGTTCTTCCTCTGAATCGTGGCCGTGGGATCTTTTACATCCAACTTAAAATCTCGACAGGGCATAGGTTTAATGTCTCATCTGAAAGACGGCACCTCTGACAGTGCAGCACTCCCTCTGTACTGACACCTGGAGTCTGGGCCTAGATGATGTGCTCGGGCTCTGGATTGGGAATTGAATCCTCACTCGGCCGAGAGTGCTACCACTGAGCCAAGGCTGACAGGGTCTGTTCCCTGTTCCCGTTACACTAGACCGTGCCGGTGTTATTACACTGACCCACACATTCATACTGCAGTGGGCCTTGACTCTCTTATCACACATTCGGCAAAGCATTTGTTACAACAAGAAAACAACCAGAACTTACATTAATATAGCGCCTTTAATGCAATGAAACATCTCACGGTGCTTAACACGATCGATATTAATAAGAAAACATTTTTGACACAGAGCCACAGAGAAAGATATCAGGACAGATTCGCAAAAGGTTGATTGAAGAGGTAGTTTTTAAAAAGAACCTTGAAAGAGGAGGTGGAGGTTTAGGGGGGAATTCCAGAGCTTAGAGCTTCAGCAGCTGAAGACACGGCCACCAATGGTGGGGCGATTAAAATCAGGGATGGGCAAGGACAGATTTGGAGGAGTGCAGAAACTCGGATGGTGGTGGGGCTGTAAGAGTTTACAGAGATAGGGAGGGGCGAGGCCATGGAGAGTTTTGAAACCAAGGATTAGAATTTTAAAATCGAGGCGTTGCTTAACCAGGAGCCAATGTAGGTCAGTGAGCACAGGGGGATGGGTGAATGAGGTTATAGTAATAGGCCCCGACTTGCACACACTATTAGAGGAGATCCAATCTTTGTTTTGTTGCACTAGACACTGCCTGTGTGACCATCACACTCAATCTAGCATTGTGTTCAGTATTACACTAGAGTCTGCCTCTGTTATTATTGGATCAAACACTGTCTTTGTTACTCACAGTGGGCCATGCATTTGCTGTTATTACTCCGGACCCTGTCTCTGGAATTGTTACACTAGACCTGAAAATAACCTGCCCCTGCAGTTCCAGTTCTAGTGCACACCTCTATTATTATAACTGTAGATCGTGTCTCTGTTGTATTCTATAGAGAATGTTTCTAGTATTGTTAAAGTGTTAAAGGCTTCTGTTCATGTGACACTATCACCTCTTTCAATTATTATTGCCAAAAAGTTCTTTCAATATTAAAGACTTGTTTCTAGTGTAAAACTCGGCCTTGTCAGTTATTAGTGCACCAGACCCTGTCTCTGTTTATATTACACTGGACCCTCTCTTTGTTTATATTACACCGAGCACTGTCTCTGTTTATATTACACCGAGCACTGTCTCTGTTTATATTACACCGGGCCCTGTCTCTGTTTATATTACACTGGGCCCTGTCTCTGTTTCTACTGGGTCTTTTGTGCTGGCACAATAGGGTGAGTCCAGGCTGGTCCAATAGTGTGTGCCAGGCCTGGAACCAGAAGGGTGAACACGGGGCCTGCGGGCTGTGAGTCGGGGCCTGGGCCCGAGCCCGGGTGTGTGTGAAGCGGATGGTGCGGAGTGTTGTCACTCCGGCCTGGGTCCGCACTCGGGCTGTGTGACCCCTCCCCCTCCCCGCCCCGGGGTTTATTAACCCAAGGGAACTATTGGTTCTGCACTTTGTGACGGACAGGCGACAAGCCCCGCCCACTGTCTGGCCCCCACACCCAGCCCCCCCCCCCCCCCACCCCCCCGAATCATTCCATGCAGGTGGTACTGAGAAACAGGACTGGGGGAAATATGCACTGGGACTGGCGTAAGGCAATTTGGCTGGTGGGGGCATATATTGGGACTGGGCAAGGCACTTTGGCTGGGGGAGGCACTTTGGCTGGGGGAGGCATATATTGGGACTGGGCAAGGCAATTTGGCTGGTGGAGGCATATATTGGGACTGGGCAAGGCACTTTGGCTGGGGGTGGCATATATTGGGACTGGGCAAGGCACTTTGGCTGGGGGAGGCATATATTGGGACTGGGCAAGGCACTTTGGCTGGAGGAGTGCATTTAAAGAGATGGAACCCTGTGAGGTGGAGCAAACATTGCAGCGTTTGGGAATGACATGGATTCATTCAGGCCGGGCAGCGGGGATTATTTCAGGGAATAACAGTGGAGCTGTTTTTGTTTAAACAGATGAAACCCTGTCATTGTGGAATAACCACGCTTCTCGTGTCCTGGTCAAGTACGTGTGCAATAAGTGTCGTCATCTGGAGGAGCTCGATCTCCGGGTTTCGGAGCTTGAGCAGCAGCGAGTGTCACTGCATCCGCGAGGCTGAGAGCTACGTGGATAGCACCTTTCAGGGGGTCGTCACCTCGCAGCATAAGAGTGTGCAGGCAGAGAGGGAATGGGTGACTGCCCAGACAGACATGGAGGACCAGGCAGGTAGTGCAGGACACCTCTCAGTGCATCTCACTCTCTGTACTGGTGGTTCCTCAGGGAGTACAGCCAGAGCCAAGTCCAAGGCATCATGGGTGGCTCAACTGTATGGAACGGGGTAAGGGCAAGGTCAGGTAGGCAATAGTGAAAGGGGTTTCAATAGTTACAGGAACAGACAGGCCTTTCTGCGGCTACCGACATAACTCCAGGATGGTCGGTTGTCTTCCTGGTGCCAGGGTCAAGGATATCATTGAGAGACTGCAGGACATTCTGAGGGGTGAGGGTGAACAGACAGATTCCTGATGGACTGGGGACTGTACAAGCCGGATAAGGTCACACCTCAACAGGGCCCCGACCATTATCCTCCCGGGGTTTGCGAATGCTGTTGGGGAGGGTTTAAACTTGCTTGGCAGGGGGATGGGAACCTGAGCGTAGATTCAGGAGGGAGAGAAGTAAAGCTTGGAAATGGGAGCAGAAAATTCGTAAATGAGTTTGGAAGTCAGAGGAAACAAAGGCTAGAAAATCGACAACAAAGGAGTTTGGCCGTGTTTAATGGTATATACTTCAATGCAAGAAGTCTAGGGGATAAGGCAGATAAGCTGAGGTGTTGTTACAGCAGTGAGGAGGGATGAGATGTTGGAAGGATCATCAAATGAGGCCATATGTGTTGAACTGATGAACAAAAACGGGGCAATCACAATGTTGGGAGTGTACTATAAACAGTCAGAGGGAGATAGAAAAGCAAATATGGAGGAAGGTTTCTGAGAAGTCCAAAACCACAGGGCAGCAATAGTCGGGGATTTCAACGACCACAGAATCATAGACATTTACAGCACAGAAGGAGGCCATTCGGCCCACTGTGTCTGTACCGGTCGAAAAAGAGCTATCCAGCCTAATCCCACTTTCCAGCTCTTGCTCCACAGCCTTGTGGGTTATGACACTTCCAGTGCATATCCAAGTATGTTTCAAATGTGGTGAGGGTTTCTGCCTCTACAACCCTTTCAGGCAGTGAGTTCCAGACCCCCACCACCCTCTGGGTGAAAAGTTTCTGCTCAACTCCCCTCTAATCCTTCTACCAATTACTTTAAATCTGTGCCTCCTGGTTATTGACCTCTCTGCGAAGGGAAATAGGTCAGTTCAGAGAAGGTTCACAAGGTTGATTCCTGAGATGAAGGGGATGTCATATGAAGATAGGTTGAGCCTGTACTCATTGGAGTTTAGAAGACTGAGAGGTGATATTGAAATGTATAAGATGCTGAGGGGGCTTGACAGGGTAGATGCAGAGAGGATGTTTCCCCTCGTGAGGGAAACTAGAACTAGGGTGCATAGTTTCAGAATAAGGGGTTGTCCATTTAAAATGGAAATGAGGAAGAATTTCTCTCCCAGAGGGTCGTGAATCTTTGGAATTCTCTGCCCCAGAGAACTGTGGAGGCTGGGTCATTGAACATATTTAAGGTGGAGATAGACAGATTTTTGATAGATAAAGAAGTCAACGGTTTATGCGAGAGGGCAGGGAAGTGGAGTTGGGACCAAGATCAGATCAGCCATGATCTTATTGAATGGTGGAGTGGGCTCGAGGGGTCCGATGGCCTATTCCTATTTATTTCTCCTTATGTTCTTATGTCCTTCCTATCCACTCCATAATTTTGTAAGCAATTCTATCCTCAGCCTCTATTCCAAAGAAAATAACACCACCCCATCTAAAATTCTTCAGCTAAAATTCTTCAGTCCAGGCAACATCCTTGTAAATCTCATCTGTGCCCTCTCCAGTGCAAAGACGTATTTCCTGCACTGTGGTGACCAGAACTGTGCGAATACTCTAGCTGTGGTCTAACTAGTGTTTTACACAGTCCTAGCATAACCTCCAGAGTCTGGAACTTACTGCCTGAAAGTCGAGGCAGAAACCCTCAGCGCATTTACCGAAGTACTTGTATATGCACTGGAAGTGCCGTAACCTACAGAGCTATGAACTAAGAGCTGGAAAGTGGGATTAGGCTGGATAGCTCTTTTTCAGACACACGAGGCCAAATGGCTTCCTTCTGTGTTGTAAACTGCTATGATTCCATGTCACCAATCCCCTCCTGTCTGATATAAACCCACCCCACAGTCACTGACACCAATCCCCTCCTGTCTGATATAAACCCACCCCACAGTCACTGACACCAATCCCCTCCTGTCTGATATAAACCAACCAACATCATAGGCAGTCCCTTGGAGTCGAGGATGACTTGCTTCCACATTACAAATGAGGTCTCAGATGTCTGTTAAGTCCAATGTGGGAGCTACAGTCTCTGTCGCAGGTTGGACAGATGGTGGTTGAAAGTACGTTGGTTGAAGTGCCGGTTTGTTGAAGTGCTTGGGTTGTCATGTGCTCCTCCCGCCGTCAGCACTTGGTCTCCGCTTGCTCCAGGTGGAGAGACTCGAAGTGTTCGACGCCCTCACGGATTATTCTTTGAGCGATCTTGTGCCAGAGATTCCCAGGTGTCAGTCGGGATGTTGAACTTCAAGGAGGCCTTGAAGGTGTCCTTGAAGCGTTTCCTCGGCCCCCGGGGCTCGCTTGCCATGTTGAAGCTCCAAGTAGAGACTTTGCTTTGGGAGTCTCGTATCGGGCATGTGGACGATGTGTCCCATCCATCGTAGCTGATCGAGCGAGGTCAATGCTTCAATGCTGAGGATGTTGGTCTGTGCGAGAACAGACGTTGGTGCGTCTATCCTGCCAATGGATTAGCAGGATATTCCGGAGGCAGCGTTGATGATATTTCTCCAGTGCTTTGATGAGCCTGCTGTACATAGTCCATGTCTGAGAAGCGTGTCTGAGGGCAGGTATCACTACTGCTCGGTAGACCATGAGCTTTATGCCGGTTTTACGGTTCTGGTCTTCAAACACTCTATGCCTTAGGTGACCAAAGGCTGTGCTGACACACAGAAGGTGGTGTTGGACCTAGTCATTGATATGTGCCCTTGTTGACAGCAGGCTCCCGAGGTATGAAAAATGGACCATTTTGCCAAAGGCCTCATCATGGATTTTGATCACTGGGGTGGGGTGGGTGTGAAGGACAGTGCTGTGTGGTGGGGATAGGTTGATGGAGCACCTTTCTTTTCCGGAGATGTTTAGTGTAAGGCCTATACTCTCAGACACTACGGTGAACGTGTTGACGATGGTTTGGAGCTCGTCCTCTGAGTGAGCGCAGACACAAGCATCATCTGCATATTGTAATTCGATGACAGAGGATGGCACGACCTTGGATCTGGTCTGAAGGCGATGGAGGTTGAACAGTTTCCCATTTATTCTGTAGATTATCTCCACTCCAGCAGGAAGCTTACTGACGGTGAGATGTAGCAATGCAGCAAGGAAGATGGAGAAGAGCGTGGTTGCAGTGACACAGCCTTGCTTCACCCCGGTCCGTACATGAATTGGGTCTGTGGTGGATCCATTGCTCAGGATCACAGCTTGCATGTTATCACCAAGCAAGTGGAGGATGGTGACACATTTTTGAGGACAGCCGAATTTGAAAAGTACACCCCATAATCCCTCACGGTTGACAGTGTCAAAGGCCTTGGTCAGGTCAAAGAAGGTTGACCCAACCCCACAGTCACTGACACCAATCTCCTCCCATGTGATATAAACCAATCCTTGTCACTGACACCAAGTGGACTGGGAAAATATGTTCAAGGGTAAGACTGTAGAAATGCAGTGGCAAACATATAAGGAGACACTTCATAATCTCAGCAGAGAAACAAAGATGCTAAGAGAAGGATGAACCATCCCTGGCGAAGTAAGGAAGTAAAGGATGGTATCAAATTGGAAAAAAAAGCATACAATGTTGCGAAGGACAGTGGAAGGCCAGAGGATTGAGAAATGTTTAGAAACCAGCGAAGGAGGACTAATAATAAGAAAGACAGAGATGATAGCATACGAGATCAAACGAGTAAGAAATATAAAAAGACAGTAAGAGCTTCTACAGGTATGTAAAAAAGAAACGAGTAGCTAAATTAAACATTGGTCCATTAGAAGATGAGACTGGAGAATCAATTATGGGAAACACGGAAATGGAAGAGACTTGGAACAGATATTTTCTATCGGTCTTCACAGTAGACACTAAAAACATCCCAATAGTTGTTAAAGGAGTTATTGTGGGGGGTGGGGACCTTAAAAGAATCACTATCACTGGAGATAAAGTAGGAAGCAAACTAATGGGATTAAAGGTGGACAAGTCTCCTGGACCTGATGATATACATCCCAGGGTCTTAAAAGAAGTGGCTGCAGAGATAGTGGATGCACTGGTTGTAATCTACCAAAATTCCCTGAGTTCTGGAGAGGTCCCAGTGGACTGGAAAACTGCAAATGTAACATCCCTATTTAAGAAAGGCGGGAGACAGAAAGCAGGAAACTAAAGACCAGTTAGCCTACCATCTGTCAATGGGAAAATACTGGAGTCCATCATTTAGGAAGTAGTAGCAGGACATTTAGAAAATCATATTGCAGTCAAGCAGAGTCAGCATGGTTTTATGAAAGCGAAATCATGTTTGACAAATTTTCTGGAGTTGTTTCAAGATGTAATGAGCAGAGTGGATAAAGGACAACCCGTTGATGATGTATATTTGGATTTCCAGAAAGTATTCGATAAGGTTACTGCACAGGCTAAGAGCTCACGGGGTTGTCGGTAATATATCAGCATGGATCGAGGATTGGGTAACACACAAAACAGAGTCGGGATAAATGGGTCATTTTCAGGTTGGCAAACTGTAACTAGTGGGGTGCCGCAGGGATCAGTGCTGGGGCCTCAACTATTTACAATTGATATTAATGACTTGGATGAAGGGACCGAGTGTAACGCAACCAAATTTGCTGATGATACAAAGATAGGTGGGAAAGCAAGTTGTGAGGAGTACGCAAAGAATCTACAAAGGGATATAGACAGGCTCAGTGAGTGGGCAAAAATCTGGCAGATGGACGACAATGTGGTAAAATGTCAGGTTATCTCCTTTTGGTAGGAAAAATAACAAAGCAAATTATTATTTAAATGGATGATTACAAAATACTGTTACACAGAGGGATCTGGGGGTTCTTGTACATGAAACTCAAAAAGTTAGTATACAGGTACAGCAAGTAATCAGGAAGGCAAATGGAATTCTGGCCTTTATTGCAAGGGGACGGAGTATAAAAGTCGAAGTCCTGCTACAACTGGACAGGTTATTGGTAAGACCACAGCTGGAGTACTGCACACAGTTTTGGTCTGGACTTGTCTCCATTCCCGTGCTGAGGGGATTTCTACACCAGACAGGAGAGGAACCAGGGAGTGAACCTGAAGCTACCTTCTGTGGATGTGTTCAGTTCTATACTCCATGCTTCCCCTCCCTCCCATTTCTCCCCTCCCCTGAAGGTGCTGACTCTGGCTGTATTCAGTTCTACACTCACTGGTTCCCCTCCCCTGAAGTTCCTGACTCTGGCTGGGTTCAGTTCTACATTCACTGCTTCCCCTCCCCTGAAGGTGCTGACTCTGGCTGGGTTCAGTTCTACACTCATTGGTTCCCCTCCCCTGAAGGTACTGACTCTGGCTGGGTTCAGTTTTACAGCGACATTGACCTATTTTGGTCAGAGACACACCTGCTCGGCCCGACGCAAGGTTTCGTGACATTTAACATTGCATCTAAAACATGGTGTTGACAGTGCATTGATACAACTTTGCTCGAATTGTGTGGTTTGTACTACTCAACCACAATGTCTGACATTTACAGAGAAGTGCACATCTCGCAGTCTCAGCCGACTGTGGTTTACATTCTTGTAGCCAAACATCCTGTCCCATGTGATTTCTTGGAACGGTGTATGCGATGTACTTTATTATTACAGCTCCATCCTCCTGTTGCTGGGGCAACCGGGTTTGCTTCTGACCGACTTTGACTATTGCCAGCGTCTTTCGACAGTGAGATTCTAAAATCCTACTTCATCGACAATCACTGGTTGCCCTCTGGCCCTCCCCTTAAGGTGCTGACTCTGGCTTTGTTCAGTTCTACACTCACTGGTTCCCCTCCCCTGAAGGTACTGAATCTGACTGGGTTCAGTTATGCACTCACTGGTTCCCCTCTCTCTCCTCCCCTGTAGGTGTAGACTTTGGCTGGGTTCAGTTGTGCATTCACTGGTTCCCCTCCCCTGAAGGTACTGACTCTGGCTGGGTTCAGTTCTACACTCACTGGTTCCCCTCCCCTGAAGGTGCTGACTCTGGCTGGGTTCAGTTCTACACTCACTGGTTCCCCTCCCCTGAAGGTACTGACTCTGGCTGGGTTCAGTTCTACACTCACTGGTTCCCCTCCCCTGAAGGTACTGACTCTGGCTGGGTTCAGTTCTACACTCACTGGTTCCCCTCCCCTGAAGGTACTGACTCTGGCTGGGTTCAGTTCTACACTCACTGGTTCCCCTCCCCTGAAGGTACTGACTCTGGCTGGGTTCAGTTCTACACTCACTGGTTCCCCTCCCCTGAAGGTACTGACTCTGGCTGGGTTCAGTTCTACACTCACTGGTTCCCCTCCCCTGAAGGTGCTGACTCTGGCTGGAACAAGTTCTACACTCACTGGTTCCCTCCCCTGAAGGTGCTGACTCTGTCTGGGTTCAGTTCTACACTCACTGGATCCCCTCCCTCTCCTCCCCTAAAGGTGTCGACTCTGGCTGGAACAAATTCTACAATCACTGATCTCCTCCCCTTAAGGTGCTGAATGTGGCTGGAATCTGTTCCAAACTCACTAGCTCCCCTCTCATCCAATGCAGATGCTGAATCTGTCTGGTTTCAGTTCTGCACTCACTGGTTAACATAAGAAATAGGAGGAGGTGTAGCCCATCTGGCCCCTCGAGCCTGCTCCTCCATTTAATACCATCATCGCTGATCTGATCATGGACTCAGGTCCGCTCCCCATAACCACTTATTCCCTTATCGTTTATAAATCTGTCTATTTATGTCTTAAATTTATTAAATGTCCCGGATTGCACAGCTCTCTGAGGCAGTGAATTCCACAGATCCACAACTCTCCAAGAAGAAATTTCTTCTTTTAAGTGGGCGGCCCCTTATTCTAAGATTATGCCCTGTAGTTCTCGTCTCCCCATTATCAGTGGAAATTCCTCTCTGCATCCACCTTGTCAAGCCCCCTCATAATCTTACACATTTCGTTAAGATCACCCCTTATACTTCTGAATTCCAATGAGTAGAGGCCCCACCCCAACCTTTTCTCATAAGTCAACCCCCTCATAGAAACATAGAAACATAGAAAATAGGTGCAGGAGTAGGCCATTCGGCCCTTCGAGCCTTCACTGCCATTCAATGAGTTGATGGCTGAACATGCAACTTCAGTACCTCATTCCTGCTTTCTCGCTATACCCCTTGATCCCCCTAGTAGTAAGGACGACATCTAACTCCTTTTTGAATATATTTAGTGAATTGGCCTCAACAACTTTCTGTGGCAGGGAATTCCACAGGTTCACCACTCTCTGGGTGAAGAAGTCTCTCCTCATCTCGGTCCTAAATGGCTTATTCCTTATCCCCAGACTGTGACCCCTGGTTCTGGACTTCCCCAACATTAATAAGAACATAAGAACATAAGAATTATAAAAACATAAGAATTAGGAACAGGAGCAGGCCATCTAGGCTCTCGAGCCTGCTCCGCCACTCAGCAAGATCAAGGCTGATCTGGCCGTGGACTCAGCTCCACTTACCCGCCCGCTCCCCATAACCCTTAATTCCCTTATTGGTTAAAAATCTATCTATCTGTGATTTGAATATATTCAATGAGCTAGCCTCAGCTGCTTCCTTGGGCAGAGAATTCCACAGTTTCACAAACCTCTGGGAGAAGAAATTCCTTCTCAACTTGGTTTTAAATTGGCTCCCCCATATTTTGAGGCTGTGCCCCCAAGTTCGAGTCTCCCCGACAAGTGGAAACAACCTCTCTCTGTCCTGTCTATCTCATCCCTGGAATTAACCTTGTGACAATTCTCTGAACTGCCTCCAAAGCAAGTATATTCTTTCATAAATATGGAAACCAAAACTGCACACACTATTCCAGGTGTGGCCTCACCAATACCCTGTATAGCTGTAGCAAGACTTCCCTGCTTTTATACTCCATCCCATTTGGAATAAAGGCCAAGATTCCATTTGCCTTCCTGATCACTTACTGCACCTGCATACTATCCTTTTGTGTTTCATGCACAAGTACCCTCAGGTCTTGCTGTACTGCAGCACTTTGCAATCTTTCAACATTTAAACAATAACTTGCTGTTTAATTTTTTTCTGCCAAAGTGCCTGACCTCACACTTTCCAAAATTATACTCCATCTGCCAAATTTATGCTCACTCACTCAGCCTGCCAATGTCCTTTTGCAGGTTTTGTGTCCCTGCCTCACACATTGCTTTTCCTCCCATCATTGTATCATCAGCAAACTTGGCTTCGTTACACTCGGTCCCTTCTTCCAAGTCATTAATATGGATTGTGAATAGTTGGAGTCTCAGCACTGATCCCTGCGACACCCCACTAGTTACTGATTGTCAACCCAAGAAACAACCATTCATCCTGACTCTCTGTTTTCTGTCAGTCAGCCAATCCTCCATCCATGCTGATATATTACCCCCAAACCAGTGAACTTTTATCCCCTCTCTCTTCCCCCCGCCTCCCCTGAAGGTACTGACTCTGGCTGGGTTCAGTTCTACACTCACTGGATCCCCCCCCCTGAAGGTGTTGACTCTGGCTGGTTTCAGTTCTACACTCACTGGTTCCCCTCCCCTGAAGGTACTGACTCTGGCTGGGGTCAGTTCTACACTCACTGGTTCCCCTCCCCTGAAGGTACTGACTCTGGCTGGGGTCAGTTCTACACTCACTGGTTCCCCTCCCCTGAAGGTACTGACTCTGGCTGGATTCAGTTCTACACTCACTGGTTCCCCTCCCCTGAAGGTGCTGACTCTGGCTGGGTTCAGTTCTACACTCACTGGTTCCCCTCCCCTGAAGGTACTGACTCTGGCTGGGTTCAGTTCTACACTCACTGGATCCCCTCCCCTGAAGGTACTGACTCTGGGTGGGTTCAGTTCCAGACATTGACATCATTCACTTTGTTCCTGCACCAAGATGGCCACACATGCGCTCTGCTACTCACTGAATCAAAATAGCGGAGCGCTGAGCCTGCCTTCCTGAATGAAGATGGCCACTGTTAGCCTGAGCCTGTGACCGGGAGAAAGCCTCGAAACTGCAACCGCCGATATTCCGGTTATTATTCCGGGCTTGCAGTGAGCATTGTTTTGTTATGAAGCCTCCCCGGCTCCCCGCTGGTCCATTTCTCCGCTCTGTCCCGCTGAAAAGGACACTTCTGAGGAGCCTGTACAAAATGTGTCGCCACCGCCATTACACGCACAGCGCATGCTCCAAACACAGCCTGGGCCCGTGCCTGCGCACTGAGCTCCTGTAGTCTGGGTGCAGCACATTCTCCCCCGTGGGGCACGCTGGGTACATAAGACCATGAGAAATAGGAGCAGGCGTGGGCCACCCGGACCCCCGAGCCTGCTCCCCATTCAATAAGGTCATGGCTGGTCTGATCACAGACTCAGCTCCACTTCCCTGCCCGCTCCCCAGAACCCTTCACTCCCTTACCACACCTGGAGTCCTATGCACTGTTTTGGTCTCCTTCTCTCAGGAAGGATAGGCTTGCCTTGCTTAGATACAGAGTAAAGCTTCCTCAACACTATCCCACTAGACATTCCAAGGTGAGATATGGAGTATATCTCCCTCAACCTGTCCCATGCATTCCAGAGTGGATACTGCATTGGTTAGATAATGAATAAAGCTCACTCTACACTATCCTATCAAACACTCCCAGGATAGGTACAGCATGAATTAAATATACAGTAAATCTGTGCCAAAGGAACTGTATCCCAGTGAGAGTCAGTGCCAGAGGAAACTACAGCATGTGATAGATACAGAATAAAGCTCCCTCTACACTGTTCTGAACAATCCCAGGGCAGGTAAAGCACGGGTTAGATGATCATAGCTGGCCCCTCGAACGAGGATGATTTGCTTCCACATGAGTTCACAGATGTTTCAATGAGGGACCCAATGTTCCAGTCCTGACCTCCAATTGAGGAGGTGGAAGATGCCTATGGGTGGATTGTTTTTAACGTGTGGTGACCGTTGCACACCAGCCACGACACGGGCATGACAGAGCTAGGATTGGTCCAGTGGCAAGGGTTAATCAGGATTACTGGAGACCTGTTTTGCTGTACGGAGCTAGTGTGCACAAATATAACAGTGTGGGCTGGTCCGTGCTGCCCCTGGGCTCTCGCCTCTTTTGCACCCGGTACCCTCATTCGCCGCACCTCCACCACGATCTCTCGCCACTCCTCCACCACAAACATTCGCTGCACCTCCGCCACGATCTCTCACCACTCCTCCACCACAAACATTCGCTTCACCTCCGCCACAATCTCTTTCCACTCCTCCTCCAAAAAAACACTCACCGCACCTCCGCCACAATCTCCTGCCCCATCTCTGCACCAAACATTCGCTAAACCTCCATCACGATCACTCACCAAATCTCAGGCATGCTCCCTCATCACTCCTCTGCCCCGATCACTCGTCACAAGTCCAGCACATCCTTCCATGTTCCTCTGCTGTACCAGGGCCCTGCCGATGCTCCTGCTCATGGCAATCCAAATGGCAATCTGGGGCCTGATGATGTCACCCAGTCATCTACCTCGAAGCGTCACACATTTGTGTCAGCTCACACTGAAGCTGCAGTGGCTCGCTCCTGCTCTTTTTATAGCCCCAACCTGTGGAGATGTTCTCTCGCAGGTTGGGGTGGCCCATGATGTGATACATGGGTTAGATACAGTGTAGAGCTCCCGCTACTCTACTCTGCCACATTAAATACTCTCAGGTGAAGTACAGCACGGTTCAAACAGAGAGTAAATCTCTCTCGACACGGTCCCATTAAACAGTCCCAGGGCAGGTACAGCATGGGTTATATCCAGAATAAAGCTCCCTCAACATTGTCGCAACAAACAGACGAGGGCTGCTACAGCACATATGGAGTACATGTCCCACAAACACTCCAGGGCAGGAACAGCACGGGATAATTACAGAGTAATTTCTCCCTCTACACTGTTCCAATAAAAAAATCCCAGGGCAGGTATAGCACAACTATTTCATTGTTGATCTGTAAATCAAGTACCCCCAGATTAAAGCTGGGGTGGGGGGCACTATAACCAACAAAATAAACCAATTAAACTTTGGACAGTAAACTTAAATCAAATTAAAATTTGGTTGCTGGGGGTGATGATGCACTCCAGTCACTCCGGCTGAGGAGCTCCTCCCGGAGTCACAGTGCACATTTCGTCCTCCAAGGAGTATAACGGATATGAGTAGGTACACAGTAAGGATCCCAATACACTGTCCCATCAAACTCTCCCAGGGCAGGTACAACATGGATTAAATACAGACCAAAGCTTCCGCTATACAGTTCCCAGGGCAAGTACAGTACAGGTTAGACACAGAGTACATCTCCCTCTAACATCCCAGGGCAGATACAGCATTTATTAGATATTGAGGAGATCTCCCTCTATAATGTTCAACCAGACATTCCCAGGGCAGGTACAACACAGGTTAGACACAGAAGAAAGTTCCCTCTACACTGATCTATCAAACACTCCCATCACAGGTACAGCACGGGTTAGATACAGAGTAAAACTCCCTTTACACTGTCCATCAAACACTCCTCGGGCACGTACAGCACTGGGTACAAACAGAGTAACGTTCCCTGTACACTGTCCCAGCAAACATTCCCAGGGCAAGTACACAAATGATAGATGCAGAGTAAATTCCCTCTACACTGTCCTATCAGCCACTCCACGGCAGGTACACAAAGGATTATAATGCAAAGTAAATATCCCTCTACATTGTCCCATTAACCATTCTCAGGGTAGGTAAAGCACGGGTTAGATACAGAGTAAATCTCCCTCTACACTGTCCGATCAAACACACCCAGAGCAGGAACAACACGGGTTACATATTGAGTAAAAATCACTCTACACTGTCCCGTCAAACACTCTGAGCGAAGATACAGCACAGAGTAGATACAGAGAAAAACGTGCTCTACACTATCCCATCAAAAACTGCCAGGGCAGGTACAGCAGGAGTTAGACAGAAATGTTTAGGCTGGATGTTCCAGAATTGAGGCCTGGGCAACAGAAGGCACAGCCACAAAAACCACCAATGGTTGAACAATTATAATCAGGGATACTGAGAAAGACTGATATCTCATGGGCGGGAGTGGTGGGGAGGTGGGGATGTTGTGGGGGCAGTGTGAGTGGGAATTTTGAAATCAAGGCGTTGCTTCACTGGAAGCCAATGTAGGTCAGCGAGCACAGGGGTGATGGGTGAGCTGGACTTGGTGCGAGTTCGGACATGGGCAGCCGAGTTTTGGATCAACACTAGTTTATGTAGGTCAGGATGTGGGAGGAGTGCATTGGAATAGTCAAGTCCAGAAGTAAAAAAAGGCATGGATGAGGGCTTCAGCAGTGGATGAGCTGAGGCATGAGCGGAGATGGGCGATGTTACAGAGGTGGAAATAGGCATTCTTAGTTATTTTGTGGATATGTGGTCAAAAACTTATTTCAGGGTTAAGTATGTCACCAAGGTTGTGAACAGTCTGGTTCAGGCTCAGACAGAAGTTGGGGAGAGGGATGGAGTCGGTCACTAGGGAACGGAGCTTGTGGTAATGATGATTTCAAATATCAGAATATTTCACAGGCTATCACGTGCAAAATGTGTGGATGAGTTTTTAATATTCAATTGGTTTCAAAAACCGGTTAACTGATCTAGAAAGTAACGGATTTCAAATCTTATGCAAGACAGTTCAATAAAGGGGTGGTTCAAAAGATTTCAGCTGAGTTTAAAGTGAGACACGGCAGTTAAGTCTACTACAACCACAAATCATGTATGCAAATGGAACAAGTTTGGAGTTTGATATGCGAGAAAGCGAACTAGGTGAGAAGTGATATAAGTTAGATTAAGAAAAAGCCCTAAAAGGGAACAGTCCATAACAGAACATCAATTAATCTCCTCTGATCATGGAGGAATCAAATATTTAACAAACTGTGTTTGAAACAAAGATAATTTATTCAACATTTATAGAGGGTATTAATCTCCAGCTTTACAATCTATATTAACGACTTGGAAAAAGGGACTGAGTGTAACATAGCCAAGTTTGCTGCTGATACAAAGATCGAAGGAAAAGCAATGTGTGAGGAGGACACAACAAATCTGCAAAAGGACATAGACAGGCTAAGTGAGTGAGCAAAAATTTGGCAGATGGACTATAATGTTGGAAAGTGTGAGGTCATGCACTTTGGCAGAAAAAAATCAAAGAGCAACATATTGTTTAAATGGCGAAAGATTGCAAAGTACTGCAGTACAGCAGGACCTGGGGATACTTGTGAATGAAATGCAACAGGATAGTATGTAGTTTCAGCAAGTGATCAGGAAGGCCAATGGTATCTTGGCCTTTATTGCAAAAGGGATAGGGTATAAAAGCAGGAAAATCTTGCTACAGCTATATGTGAGGCCACACCTGGAACACTGCGTGCAGTTTTGGTTTCCATATTTATGAAAGGGTATACTTGCTTTGGAGGCAGCTCAGAGAAGGTTCACTAGGTTGATTCTGGGCATGAGGGGTTTGACTTATGAGGAACAATTAAGCAGGTTGGGCCTCTACTGACTGGAATTAAGAAGAATGAAAGGTGATCTTATCAAAACGTATAAGATTATGAGGGGGCTTGATAAGGTGGATGCAGAGAGGATGTTTCCACTGATAATAGAATTAGAGTGCATGATCTTAGAATAAGGGGCCGCCCATTTAAAAGAGAGATGAGGAGCAATTTCTTCTCTCAGAGGGTTGTAAATCTATGGACTTCACTGCCTCAGAGAGCTGTGGAAGTTGGGCCATTGAATAAATTTAAGACAGAAATAGACAGTTTCTTAAACGATATGGGAATATGGGTCATGGGGAGCGGGCGGGGAAGTGGAACTCAGTCCATGATCAGATCAGCCATGATCTTATTGAATGGCGGAGCAGGCTCGAGGGGCCGTATGGCCTACTCCTGTTGCTATTTCTTATGTTCTTATGTTCAGGTATAGAGGTTATTAAGATAACCAGAAACAAACAAGAGCTGCCAGAATGAACATAGTTCAGTGCCCAATGCAATCTCAGTACATCGTGTTCTAGTCACAAATGCAATCTTTCTCCTCAACTGATTTAAAACTGAGATGAGGAGGAATTTCTTCTCTGAGGGTTGTAAATCTGTGGAATTCTCTGCACCAGAGAGCAGTGGAGTCTGGATCATTGTATATATTTAAGGCGGAGATAGCCAGATTTTTGAGTGATAAGGGAGTAAAGGGTTCTGGGGAGTGGGCAGGGAATGGAGCTGAGCCTATGATCAGACCAGCCATGACCTTATTGAATGGGGAGAAGGCCCGGGGGTCTGGGTGGCCCAGTCCTGCTCCAATTTCTCATGGTCATATGTACCCAGCATGCCCCGCAGGGGAGAATGTGCTGCACCCAGACTACAGGAGCTCAGTGCGCAGGCGCGGGCCCTGGCTGTGTTTGGAGCATGCACGGTGCTTGTAATGGTGGAGGAGACGCGTTTTGTACAGGCTCCCAAGAAGTGTCCCTTTCAGCGGGACGGAGCAGAGTAATGGACCAGTGGGGAGCCGGGGAGGCTTCATAAACAATCGGTGCTCGCCGCAAGCCCGGAATAATAACCGGAATATCGGCGGTTGCAGCTTTGGGGCTTTCTCCCGGTCACAGGCCCAGGCTAACGGTGGCCATCTTGGTGCAGGAAGGCATGTTCACGCCGCCAATTTGATTCACTGAGCAGCACAGCGCATGCGTGGCCATCTTGGTGCAGGAACAAAGTGAATGATGTCAGTGTCTGGAACTGAACCCAGCCAGAGTCAGCACCTTCAGGGGAGGGGAACCAGTGAGTGCAGAACTGAACCCAGCCAGAGTCAGCAACTTCAGGGGAGGGGACTCAGTGAGTGTAGAACTGAACCCAACTAGAGTCAGTACCTTCAGGGGAGGGGAACCAGTGAGTGTAGAACTGAACCCAGCCAGAGTCAGTACCTTCAGGGGAGGGGAACCAGTGAGTGTAGAACTGAACCCAGCCAGAGTCAGTACCTTCAGGGGAGGGGAACCAGTGAGTGTAGAACTGAACCCAGCCAGAGTCAGTACCTTCAGGGGAGGGGAACTAGTGAGTGTAGAACTGAACCCAGACAGAGTCAGTACCTTCAGGGGAGGGGAACTAGTGAGTGTAGAACTGAACCCAGCCAGAGTCAGCACCTTCAGGGGAGGGGAACTAGTGAGTGTAGAACTGAACCCAGCCAGAGTCAGTACCTTCAGGGGAGGGGAACCAGTGAGTGTAGAACTGAACCCAGCCAGAGTCAGTACCTTCAGGGGAGGGGAACCAGTGAGTGTAGAACTGAACCCAGCCAGAGACCGCCCCATCAGGGGAGCAGAGGTAGGGGAACCAGTGAGTGCGGAACTGAACACAGCCAGACTCAGCATCTTCAGGGGAAGTGGGGAACATCTGAGTGTCGACCTGAACCCAGCCACAGTCAGAACATTCAGGGGAGGAGAGGGACGGGAACCAGTGAGTGTAGAACTGAACCCAACCAGAATTGGTGGTGAAAACTGGGAGTGGAGGAGAAACAGGCTAGAAATGTGTGTTGATTTGGATTTCAGTGCTGCAGGAGGGACAATGTGTGGGACAGGGATTTACAGCTTTGGAAGAAAAAGAGAGGAAAGAATGTTAAATGGAAACTAGATGTGTATATACTGAATTTGTGTCTTGTACTGACAGTGATGAGTTTTGTTATCTCCTTTTACATCGTATTAGAAGGGGAGATTTTCAGACAGGAAACACAAACTAAACATCGCGTCAAGATCTGATGGAGTCAATCGATTCATCAGGACCTGAATATCATCGGCCTTTGAAAGTGGAAGGAGAAATGTTTGTCTGTTCTGTCTGTGCGAAAAGATTTCAAATATCAGTGTGACTGGAAAAGCACTGAGACACACAAACCCGAGTGAGTGTTCCAGTGCACTGCCTGTGGAAAGAGCTTTAACCAGTTACACAGTCTGAAGAAACATCGCACCATTCACAGCGGGGAGAAACTGTAAACGTGTTGTGTGTGTGGGCGAGGCTTCAACTGATCGTCCAACCTGGAGAGTCACAAGGATACCCGCACCATGGAGAAACCGTGGAAATGTGGGGACTGTGGGAAGGGATTCAGATCACCATCTCTCCTGGAAATTCATCAACACAGTCACACTGGGGAGAGGCCGTTCACCTGCTCTGAGTGTGGGAAGCGATTCACTCAGTCATCCGACCTGCTGAAACACCAGCGAGTTCACACTGGGGAGAGGCCGTTCACCTGCTCGGAGTGTGGGAAGGGATTCACTTGTTCATCCAACCTGCTGAAACACCAGCGAGTTCACACTGGGGAGAGGCCGTTCACCTGCTATGAGTGTGGGAAGGGATTCACTTGTTCATCCAACCTGCTGACACACCAGCGAGTTCACACTGGGGAGAGGCCGTTCACCTGCTCTGAGTGTGGGAAGGGATTCACTCGGCCATCCATCCTGCAGTCACACCAGCGAGTACACACTGAGGAGAGGCCGTTCACCTGCTCGGAGTGTGGGAAGGGATTCAATTGTTCATCCAACCTGCTGGCACACCAGCAAGTTCACACTGGGGAGAGGCCGTTCACCTGCTATGAGTGTGGTAAAGGATTCACTTGTTCATCCAACCTGCTGACACACCAGCGAGTTCACACTGGGGAGAGGCCATTCACCTGCTCGGAGTGTGGGAAGGGATTCACTCAGTCATCCGACCTGCTGAGACACCAGCGAGTACACACTGGGGAGAGGCCGTTCACCTGCTCGGAGTGTGGGAAGGGATTCACTTGTTCATCCAACCTGTTGAGACACCAGCGAGTACACACTGGGGAGAGGCCGTTCACCTGCTCGGAGTGCGGGAAGGGATTCACTCAGGCATCCCACCTGCTGAAACACCAGCGAGTTCACTAGTGATTGCAGGAGTTGGATTCTACTGTTATTGAGGCTGTTAATCACATCCCGACTGAACCATGTTCATTCTGACAGTTGGGGTTTGTTTCTGTTGATGTTAATAACCCGATAACTGGGCTGGATTTTAATATTCTGGATATATTGCTGATTGTGTTCTCAGGGATGCAGTGTCCATTTAAGAAACACTGTGGGTTATCTTTCCCCTTAATTCAGCAATTCTCAACAGAAATTTACTTTGCAATAAAGTTATGAACTTTTACTTTAATCCTAAATTGATCTTTGGTACAAAATCTACAATAGTGTGTGAAAGTTTCCACTGAATAAAATCTCCAATTGGAAAGAGCTTGCTGACAATTCTTAATGCCTTGCTCATTACACACAGTGGCCCCTCCATATCCACCAGAAAGAAGGGGAATGAGAATTGGTGGGGAATCAGTGTACCCAAATGTTGTTGTTCCCATCTGGGTGGATCAATCCTCTCGGCACGAGAATGGAGACAAGTCCAGACCAAAACTGTGCGCAGTAGCCCAGGTGTGGTCTTACAGTTGTAGCAGGACTTCCCTACTTTTAGACTCCATCCCCTTTGCAATAAAGGCCAGCATTCAGTTTGCCTTCCTGATTATTGCTGTACCTGCATGCAAACATTTTGAGTTTCATGTACAAGAATCCCCAGATCTCTCTGTATAACAGCATTTTATAATCGTCCACATCTAAATAATAATTTGCTTTTTTTTCCTACCAAAGGAAATCACCTGATATTTTACCACATTATAGTCCATCTGCCAGATTTTTGCCCACTCATTGAACCTATCTATATCCCTTTGTAGATTCTTTGCGTCCTCCTCACAACTTGCTTTTCCACCTATCTTTGTACCATCGGCAAATTTGGTTATGTTACACTCGGCCCCTTCATCCAAGTCATTAATATAAATTGTAATTAGTTGAGGCCCCAGTACTTATCACTGCGGCGCCCCACTAGTTACTGTTTGCCAACCTGAAAATGACCCATTTATCCGGACTCTCTCTTTTCTGTTAGTTCAGCAATCCTCTCTTCATGCTGATATATTACACCCAACCCCATGAGCTCTTAGCATGTGCAGTAATATTTTGTGTGGCACCTTATTGAATGCTTTCTGGAAATCAAAATATACAACATCAAATGATTCTCCCTTATCCACTCTGCTCGTTACATCCTTAAACAACTACAGCAAATTTGTCAAACATGATTTCCCTTTCATAAAACCATGCTAACTCTGCCTAACTGCAGTATGGTTTTCTAAATGTCCTGCTAGTACTTCCTTAATGATGAACTCGAGTATTTCCCACTGACAGATGGTAAGCTAACTGATGTATAGTTTGCTGCTCTCTGTCTCCCTCCTTACTTGAATAGGCATGTTACATTTGCAGTTTTCCAGTCCACTGGGATCTCTTCAGAATTCAGGGAATTTTGGTGGATTACAACTAATGCATGCACTATCTCTGCAACTAATTATTTTAAGACCTGAGGATGCATGCCATCAGGTCCAGAGGACTTGTCCACCTTTAGTCACATTAGTTTGATTAGCACTTTATCTGCAGTGATAGTGATTGTTTTAAGTCATCCCCCCCAACTCCCCCTCCGCAATAGCTCCTTGGTTAGCAACTGTTGGGATGTTTTTAGTGTCCTCTACCGTGAAGCCTAATACAAAATATTCGTTCAAAATCTCTGCCATTTCCGTGTTTCCCATTAGTAATTCTCCAATGTCATCCTCTAAGCGAGCAATGTTTACTTTAGATACTCGTTTCCTTTTTATGTCCCTGTAGAAGCTCTTACTGTCTGTTTTTATATTTCTTGCTAGTTTGCTCTCATCTGCTATCTTCTCTGTCTTTTTCATTTTTTAGTCGTCCTTTGCAGGTTTCTAAAAATTCCCAATCCTCTGGCCTTCCACTGTCCTTCACAACATTATCTGCCATTTTTTCCAATTTGATACCATCCTTTACTTCCATGACGACACTTGTTGCACACGTGATTGACCAGGACACGAGAAGTGTGGTTGCTCCACAATGACAGGGTTTCATCTGTTTCAACAGAAACAACTACACTGTGTTATTTCCAGAAATAATCCCCGCTGTCTGGCCTGAATGAATCCATGTCACTACCAAATGCTGCAATGTTTCCTCCACCCCACAGAGTTCCATCTGTTTAAAGCCACGACAGAAATGTCCCATTTCCTCCTGGAGTTTGAGGGACATCAGCTTTAACAATGGGGCATAGTTTCAGCCAATGAGCGAGATCCAGACCCAGCCCCGCCCACTGGGGGCTGCAAGCCCCACCTCTCGTACACTGTGATTGGTTGGAGGATCAACCGCCTGCCTGGTCCTCCAGCCGGGAGCTGCCGTCAATCAGCCAGGCAGTGTGAGCTGAGCATGCACAGTGGGTGAGTCAGCAGGTGAGAGATGGGCGTTGGGAGGGAGCGGGTTAATAAAGAACGCGCTTATTTGTACTTCCAAAATGGCCACCACGCCGCACCATTTGTCTATGATTGGTCCCTTGGAGGATAAGCCACACCCTGAGATTTCACTGGAATGTGTAACTGGAACCGCCCATCCCAAGGTCTCACTGACTTTGCAAATTGTAACTTGATCCACTTTGACTTCCTGAAGCGACAGAGGACAGAGCTCCCCATAAGATAGCAAGGGCCAGCCAAAGTACCTTGCCCCCATCCCAATGCATGCCTCCCCCAGCTGAAGTGCATTACCCCAGTCCCAGTGCATGCCTCCCTTGGTCAAAGTGCATTACCCTAGTTCCAGTACATGCCTCCCCCAGTCAAAGTGCTTTACCCCAGTCCCAAGATATGCCTCCCCCAGCGGAATGCCTTACCCAGTCCCAGTGCATGCCTCACCCAGCAGAAGTGCCTGACACTAGTCCCATTGCATTTCTCCTCCCGCCAAAGTGTCTTACCACCGTCCAAGTATATGCCTCCCACAGCCAAAGTGCCTTACCCCATTCCCAGTGCAGGCCTCCGCCAGCTGAAGTGCCTGACCCCAGTCCCAGTGCAGGCCTCCCTCAGCCGAAGTGCCTTACCCCAGTCAGAGTGCATGCCTCCCCCAGCTGAAGTGTCTTACTCCAGTCACAACATATGCCTCCCCCAGCCGAAGTGCCTTATCCCAGTCACAGTGCAACCCTCCCCCAGCTGTAGTGCCTTACCCCAGTCCCAGTGTATGCTTCCTCTTGCTGAAGTGCCTTCCCCAGTCCAAGTGCACCTGCCACCAGCCGACGTGCCTTACCCAAGTCCCAGTGCAGGCCTCCCACAGCCGAAGTGCCCTACCCTAGTCCCATTGCATTTCTCTCCCCGCCGAAGTGTCTTAGCACTGTCCCAGTATATGCCTCCCCCAGGAAAAGTGCCTTACCCCAGTCCCAGTGCAGGCATCCCCCACTCGAAGTGCCTTACCCCAGTCCCAGTCCATGACTCCCCCAGCCGAAGTGCCTTGCCCCAGTCCCAGTATAAACATCCCCCAGCCGAAGTGCCTTACCCCAGTCCCAGTGCATGCCTCCCCCAGCCGAAGTGCCTTATCCCAGTCCCAGTGTTAGCATCCCCCAGCCGAAGTGCTTTACCCCAGTCCAAGTATATGCCTCCCCCAGCCGAAGTGCCTTACTGCAGTCCCAGTGCATGCCTCCCCCAGCCGAAGTGCCTTACCCCAGTCCAAGTATATGCCTCCCCCAGCCGAAGTGCCTTACCCCAGTCCAAGTATATGCCTCCCCCAGCCGAAGTGCCTTACTGCAGTCCCAGTGCATGCCTCCCCCAGCCGAAGTGCCTTACCCCAGTCCAAGTATATGCCTCCCCCAGCCGAAGTGCCTTACCCCAGTCCAAGTATATGCCTCCCCCAGCCGAAGTGCCTTAACACAGTCCAAGTGAATGCCTCCCCCAGCTGACATACCTTACCCCAGTCCCAGTTTATCCCTTCCTCAGTTGAAGTGCCTTACCCCAGTCCCAGTGCATGCCTCCACCAGTTGAAGTGCCTTAGCCCAGTCCCAGTGTTAGCATCCCCCAGTTGAAGTGCCTTACCACAGTCCCAGTGTATCCCTCCACCAGTTGAAGTGCATTACTGTAGTCCCAGTGCATGTTTCTCCGAGCCGAAGTGCTTTACCCAAGTCACAATATATGCCCCCCCAGCCGAAGTAGCATTTCTCAGTGCAAATGCATGCCTCCGTCAGCCAAAGTACCCTCCCCAGTCCCAGTATATGCGTCCCCCAGCCAAAGTGCTTACCCCATCTCACTGTATCCATCCCCAGATGAAGTGCCTTACCCCAGTCCCAGTGCATGCCTCTCCCAGTTGAAATGCCTAACCGCAGTCCCAGTGTATGCCTCCACCAGTTGAAGTCCCTTACTCCACTCCGAGTGCACACCTCTGCCAGCCGAAGTCCCTTACACCCGTGCCAGTGCATGCCTCTCCCAGCCAAAATGCCTTGTCCCAGTCCCAGTATATGCCTCCACCAACCAAAGTGCCTTAAACCAGTCGTAGTTTATGCCTATCCCAGCCAAAGTGCCTTACCCAGTCCAAGTGCACACCTCCCCCAACAAAAGTGCCTTACCCCAGTCCCAGTGCATGCCTCCCCCAGCCGAAGTGCCTTGCCACAGTATGAGTGCAAGCCACCTCCAGCCAATGTATTTTACCCCAGTCGCAGTGCATGCCTTGCCCAGCCGAAATGCCTTACCCACATCCCAGTGCATGCCTCCCCCAACCGAATTACCCTACCCCTGCCCCAGTATATTCTCCACCAGCCGAAGTGCCTTACCCTAGTCCCAGTGCATGCCAACCCCAACCGTAGTGCCTTACCCCAATCCCAGTGTATCCCTCCCCCAGTTGAAGTGCCCTTAGCCCAGTCCCAGTTTATGCCTCCCCCATTTGAAGTGTCATATTCCAGACCCAGTGTAGCCCTCCCTAAGTTGAAGTGCCTTTCCTCCAGTCCCAGGGAATCCCTCCCCCAGTTGAAGTGCCTTACCCCGGTCCAGTGTATCCCTGCCCCAGTTGAAGTGCCTTACCCCAGTCCCAGTATATGCGTCCCCCAGCCATAGTGCCTTACCCCAGTCCCAGGGTATCCCTCCCCAGCTGAAGTGCCTGAGCCCAGTCCCGGTGTAAGCCTCCCGCAGTTGAAGTGCCTTATTCAGGAGCCACTGTATCCCTCACACAGTTGAAGTGCCTTTCCTTCAGTCCCTGGGCATCCCTCCCCCAGTTGAACTGCCTTACCCCAGATCCAGTGTATCCCTCCACCAGTTGAAGTGTCTAACTCCAGTCCCAGTGTTAGCATCCCCCAGTTGAAGTGCCTTACCCCAGTGCCAGTGTATCCCTCCCTCAGTTGAAGTGCCTTACCCCGGTCCAGTGTATCCTTGCCCCAGTTGAAGTGCCTTACCCCAGTCCCAGTATATGCGTCCCCCATCCGTAG
The DNA here is from genome assembly GCF_044704955.1 of Pristiophorus japonicus. Classification (NCBI taxonomy): domain Eukaryota; kingdom Metazoa; phylum Chordata; class Chondrichthyes; family Pristiophoridae; genus Pristiophorus; species Pristiophorus japonicus. The sequence goes on from NC_091999.1 coordinate 50,900,884, forward strand.
TGCCTTACCCCAGTCCCAGGGTATCCCTCCCCAGCTGAAGTGCCTTAGCCCAGTCCCGGTGTAAGCCTCCCGCAGTTGAAGTGCCTTATTCCTGACCCAGTATATCCCTCCCACAGTTGAAGTGCCTTTCCTCCAGTCACAGTGTATCGCTCCCCAGCCGAAGTTTCTTACCCCAGTCCCAGTATATGCCTCCCCCAGTTGAAGTGTCTTACTCCAGTCCAAGTGTTAGCATCCCCCAGTTGAAGTGCCTTATCCCAGTGCCAGTTTATCCCTTCCTCAGTTGAAGTGCCTTACCCCGGTCCAGTGTATCCCTGCCCCAGTTGAAGTGCCTTACCCCGGTCCAGTGTATGCCTGCCCCAGTTGAAGTGCCTTACCCCAGTCCCAGTATATGCGTCCTTCAGCCGTAGAGCCTTACCCCAGTCCCAGGATATCCCTCCCCAGCTGAAGTGCCTTAACCCAGTCCCGGTGTAAGCCTCCCGCAGTTGAAGTGCCTTATTCCAGAGCCAGTGTATCCCACCCACAGTTGAAGTGCCTTTCCTCTAGTCACAGTGTATCGCTCCCCAGCCAAAGTTTCTTACTCCAGTCCCAGTGTATGCCACTCCCAGTTGAAGTGCCTTACCCCAGTGCCAGTTTATCCCTCCTCCAGTTGAAGTGCCTTACCCCAGTCTCAGTATATGCCTCCCCCAGCCGTAGTGCCTTACCCCAGTCCCAGTGCATGCCTCCTCAGCCAAAGTGCCCGACCCCAATCCCAGTCTATGTCTCCCCCAACTGTCGTGCCTTACCTCAGTCCCAGTGTATCCCTCCCCCAGTTGAAGTGCCTTCCCCCAGTCCCAGTGCATGCCTCCCCCAGTTGAAGTGCATTGTTCAAGTCCCAGTGTATCCCTCACACAGTTGAAGTGCGTTACCCCAGCCCCACTGTATCCCTCCCCAGATGAAGTGCATTACCCCAGTCCCAGTGCATGCCTCTCCCAGTTGAAATGCCTAACTGCAGTCCCAGTGCATGCCTCCACCAGTTGAAGTGTCTTACTCCTGTCCGAGTGCACACCTCTGCCAACCGAAGTCCCTTACACCCGTGCCAGTGCATGCCTCTCCCAGCCAAAATGCCTTGACCCAGTCTCAGTATATGCCTCCACCAACCAAAGTGCCTTAAACCAGTCGCAGTTGATGCCTATCCCAGCCAAAGTGCCTTACCCCAGTCCCAGTGCATACGTCCCCCAACCGAAGTGCCTTACCCCAGTCGCAGTGCACACCTCCACCAGCCGAAGTGCCTTGCCACATTGTGAGTGCATGCCACCCCCAGCCAAAGTATTTTTCCCAGTCCCAGTATATGCCTCCACCAACCAAAGTGCCTTCAACCAGTCGCAGTTCATGCCTATCCCAGGCGAAGTGCCTTACCCCAGTCCCAGTGCACACCTCCCCCAGGTGAAGTGCCTTTCCACACTGTGAACGCAAGCCACCCCCAGCCAAAGTATTTTACCCCAGTCGCAGTGCATGCCTTGCCCAGCCGAAGTGCCTTACCCCAATCCCAGTGTATCTCTCCCCCAGTTGAAGTGCCTTAGCCCAGTCCCAGTTTAGGCCTCCCCCATTTGAAGTGTCTTATTCCAGAACCAGTGTAGCCCTCCCACAGTTGAAGTGCCTTTCCTCCAGTCCCAGGGTATCCCTCCCACATTTGAAGTGCCTTACCCGAATCCAAGTGTATTCCTCCCCAGATGAAGTGCCTTCCCCCAGTCCCAGTGCATGCCTCTCCCAGTTGAAATGCCTAACCGCAGTCCCGGTGCATGCCTCCACCAGTTGAAGTGCCTTACTCCAGTCCGAGTGCACACCTCTGCCAGCCGAAGTCCCTTACACCCGTGCCAGTGCATGCCTCTCCCAGCCAAAGTGCCTTACCCCAGTCCCAGTGCACACCTCCCCCACAACCGAAGTGCCTTACACCATCCCAGTGCATGCCTCCCCCAGCCAAAGTATTTTACCCCAGTCGCAGTGCAAGCCTTGCCCAGCCGAAATGCCTTACCCCCATCCCAGTGCATGCCACCCCCAGCCGAAGTACCCTACCTCAGTCCCAGTATATTCTCCACCAGCTGAAGTGCCTTACCCTAGTCCCAGTGCATGCCTCCCCCAACCAAAGTGCCTTACCCCAATCCCAGTGCACACCTCCCCCACAACCGAAGTGCCTTACACCATCCCAGTGCATGCCTCCCCCAGTTGAAGTGCCCTCAGCCCAGTCTCAGTTTATGCATCCCCCATTTGAAGTGTCTTATTCCAGACCCAGTGTAGCCCTCTCACAGTTGAAGTGCCTTGTCTCCAGTCCCAGTGTATCCCTCCCTCAGTTGAAGTGCCTTACCCCGGTCCAGTGTATCCCTGCCCCAGTTGAAGTGCCTTACCCCGGTCCAGTGTATCCATGCCCCAGTTGAAGTGCCTTACCCCAGTGCCAGTGTATCCCTCCCTCAGTTGAAGTGCGTTACCCCAGTCCAGTGTATCCCTGTCCCAGTTGAAGTGCATTACCCCAGTCCCAGTACATGCGTCCCCCAGCCATAGTGCCTTACTCCAGTCCCAGGGTATCCCTCCCCAGCTGAAGTGCCTTAGCCCAGTCCCGGTGTCAGCCTCCCGCTGTTGAAGTGCCTTACTCCAGACCCAGTGTATCGCTCCCACAGTTGAAGTGCCTTTCCTCCAGTCACAGTGTATCGCTCCCCAGCCGTAGTGCCTTACCCCAGTCCCAGTGCATGCCTCCTCAGCCAAACTGCCCTACCCCAATCTCAGTATATGCCTCCCCCAGCTGTAGTGCCTTACCTCAGTCCCAGTGTAACCCTCCCTCTGTTGAAGTGCCTTACCCCAGTCCCAGTGTATGCCTCCCCCAGTTGAAGTACCTTGTTCCTGTCCCAATGTATCCCTCCCACATTTGAAGTGCCTTACCCCAGTCCCAGTGTATCCCTCCCCAGCCGAAGTACCATACCCCAATCCAAGTGTATCCCTCCCCCAGTTGAAGTATTTCCCCCAGTCCCAGTGCATGCCTCCCCCAGTTGAAGTGCATTGTTCCAGTCCCAGTGTGTCCCTCCCACAGTTGAAGTGCATTACCCCAGTTCCACTGTATCCCTCCCCAGATGAAGTGCCTTACCCCAGTCCCAGTGCATGCCTCTCCCAGTTGAAATGCCTAAACGGAGTCCCAGTGCATGCCTCCACCAGTTGAAGTGCCTTAATCCAGTCCGAGTGCACACCTCTGCAGGCGAAGTCCCTTACACCCATGCCAGTACATGCCTCTCCCAGCCAAAATGCCTTGTCCCAGTCCCAGTATATGCCTCCACCAACCAAAGTGGCTTAAACCAGTCGCAGTTTATGCCTATCCCAGCTGAAGTATTTTACCCCAGTCCCAGTGCATGCCTCCCCCAGCCGAAATGCCCTACCCCAGTCCCAGTATATTCTCCCCCAGCCGAAGTGCCTTACCCCAGTCCCAGTGCACACCTCCCCCAGCTGAAGTGCCTTGCCACACTGTGAGTGCATGCCGCCCCAAGCCAAAGTATTTTACCCCAGTCGCAGTGCATGCCTTGCTCAGCCGAAATGCCTTGCCCCCATCCCAGTGCATGCCTCCCCCAGTTGAAGTGCCACTAGCCCAGTCCCAGTTTATGCCTCCCCCATTTGAAATGTCTTATTCCAGTCCCAGTGTAGCCCTCCCACAGTTGAAGTTCCTTTCCTCCACTCCCAGGGAATCCCTCCCCCAGTTGAAGTGCCTTACCCCAGTCACAGTGTATCCCTCCACCTGTTGAAGTGTCTTACTCCAGTCCCAGTGTTAGCATCCCCCAGTTGAAGTGCCTTACCCCAGTCCCAGGGTATCCCTCCCCAGCTGAAGTGCCTCAGTCCAGTCCCGGTGTAAGCCTCCCGCAGTTGAAGTGCCTTATTCCAGAGCCAGTGTATCCCTCCCACAGATGAAGTGCCTTTCCTCTAGTCACAGTGTATCGCTCCGCAGCCGAAGTTTCTTACTCCAGTCCCAGTGTATGTCTCTCCCAGCCGTAGTGCCTTACCCCAGTCCCAGTGCGTGCCTCCTCAGCCAAAGTGCCCAAGCCCAATCCCCGTATATGCCTCCCCCAGCTGTAGTGCCTTACTTCAGTCCCAGTTTAACCCTCCCTCTGTTGAAGTACCTTGTTCCTGTCCCAATGTATCCCTCCCACATTTGAAGTGCCTTACCCCAGTCACAGTGTATCCCTCCCCAGCGGAAGTGCCTTACCCCAATCCAAGTGTATCCCTCCCCCAGTTGAAGTGCCTTCCCCCAGTCCCAGTGTATGCCTCCCCCAGTTGAAGTGCATTGTTCCAGTCCCAGTGTATCCCTCCCACAGTTGAAGTGCGTTACCCCAGTTCCAGTGCATGCCTCTCCCAGTTGAAGTGCCTTACTCCAGTCTGAGTGCACACCTCTGCCAGCCGAAGTCCCTTACACCCGTGCCAGTGCATGCCTCTCCCAGCCAAAATGCCTTGTCCCAGTCCCAGTGTATGCCTCCACCAACCAAAGTGCCTTAAACCAGTCGCAGTTCATGCCTATCCCAGCCAAAGTGCCTCCCCCAGCCGAAGTATTTTACCGCAGTCGCAGTGCATGCCTCCACCAGCCAAAGTATTTTACCCCAGTCGCAGTGCATGCCTTGCCCAGCCGAAATGCCTTACTCCCATCACAGTGCATGCCTCCCCCAGCCGAAGTACCCTACCCCAGTCCCAGTATATTCTCCACCAGACGAAGTGCCTTACTCTAGTCCCAGTGCATGCCTCCCCCAACCGTAGTGCCTTACCCCAATCCCAGTGTATCTCTCCCCCAGTTGAAGTGCCTTAGCCCAGTCTATGCCTCCCCCATTTGAAGTGTCTCATTCCAGACCCAGTGTATCCCTCCCACATTTGAAGTGCCTTACCCCAATCCCAGTGTATCCCTCCCCAGCCGAAGTGCCTTTCCCCAATCCAAGTGTATCCCTCCCCCAGTTGAAGTGCCTTCCCCCAGTCCCAGTGCATGCCTCTCCCAGTTGAAATGCCTAACCGCAGTCCCAGTGCATGCCTCCACTAGTTGAAGTGCCTTACTCCAGTCCGAGTGCACACCTCTGCCAGCCGAAGTCCCTTACACCCGTGCCAGTGCATGCCTGTCCCAGCCAAAATGTCTTGTCCCAGTCCCAGTATATGCCTCCACCAACCAAAGTGCCTTAAACCAGTCGCAGTTTATGCCTATCCCAGCCAAAGTGCCTTACCCCAGTCCCAGTGCACACCTCCCCCAGCTGAAGTGCCTTACCCCAGTCCCAGTGCATGCCACCCCCAGCCGAAGTGCCTTACCCCATCCCAGTGCATGCCTCCCCCAGCCGAATTACCCTACCCCAATCCCAGTATATTCTCCACCAGCCGAAGTGCCTTAGCCTAGTCCCAGTGCATGCCTCCCCCAACCATAATGCCTTACCCCAATGCCAGTGTATCGCTCCTCCAGTTGAAGTGCCTTAGCCCAGTCCCAGGGTATCCCTCCCCAGCTGAAGTGCCTTAGCCCAGTCCCAGTATATTCTCCACCAGCCGAAGTGCCTTACCCTAGTCCCAGTGCATGCCTCCCCCAACCGTAGTGCCTTACCCAATCCCAGTGTATCCCTCCCCCAGTTGAAGTGCCCTTAGCCCAGTCCCAGTTTATGCCTCCGCATTTGAAGTGTCTTATCCCAGACCCAGTGTAGCCCTCCTACAGTTGAAGTGCCTTTCCTCCAGTCCCAGGTAATCCCATCCCCAGTTGAAGTGCCTTACCCCAGTCCCAGTGTATCCCTCCACCAGTTTAAGTGTCTTACTCCAGTCCCAGTGTTAGCATCCCCCAGTTGAAGTGCCTTACCCCAGTGCCAGTGTATCCCTCCATCAGTTGAAGTGCCTTACGCCGGTCCAGTATATGCCGCCCCCAGCCGTAGTGCCTTACCCCAGTCCCAGTGCATGCCTCCTCAGCCAAAGTGCCCTACCCCAATCCCAGTATATGCCTCCCCCAGCTGTAGTGCCTTACCTCAGTCCCAGTGTAACCCTCCCTCTGTTGAAGTGCCTTACCCCAGTCCCAGTGTATGCCTCCCCCAGCTGAAATACCTTGTTCCTGTCCCAATGTATCCCTCCCACATTTGAAGTGCCTTACCCCAGTCCCAGTGTATCCCTCCCCAGCCGGAGTGCCTTACCCCAGTCCAAGTATATCCCTCCCCCAGTTGAAGTGCCTTCCCCCAGTCCCAGTGCATGCCTCCTCCAGTTGAAGTGCATTGTTCCAGTTGCAGTGTATCCCTGCCACAGTTGAAGTGCGTTACCGCAGTCCCAGTGTATCCCTCCACGGCCAAAGTGTCTTACCCCACTCCCAGTGTATGCCTCCCCCAGTTGAAGTGCCTTACCCCAGTCCCAGTGTATGCCTTCCCCAGGTCAAGTGCCTTACCTCAGTTTAAGTGTATCGCTCCCCAGCCGAAGTGCCTTAATCCAGTGCCAGTGTATCCCACCCCCAGTTGAAGTGCCTTACCCCAGTCCCAGTGTTTGCCTCCCCCGGTTGAAGTGCCTTAACCCAGTGCCAGTGTATCACTCCCCCAGTTGGAGTGCCTTAACCCAGTCCCAGTGCATGCCTGCCCTAGTTGAAGTGCCTTACCCCAGTCCCAGTGTCTGCCTTCCCCAGCTGAAGTGCCTTACCCCAGTCCCAATGTATCCCTCCCCCAGCCGATGTGCCTTACCCCAGTCCCAATGTATCCCTCCCCCAGCCGAAGTGCCTTCCCCAAGTCCGATATCTCTGCACCAGCTGCATGGAATGATTCGGGCCAGGCGGGGGCGGGGCTTGCTGCTTGTCAATCACAAAGTGCAGAACCAATAGTTTCCTGGGTTAATAAACCCGGGGAGTGAGAGGGGTCACACAGCCCGAGTGTGGGCCCAGGCCCGAGAGACAACACTCCGCACCATCCGCTTCACCCACACCCGGGCTCGTCCCCAGGCCCCGAATCACAGCCTGCAGACCCCGTGTTTACCCACCGGTTACAGACACGGTCAATGAGCGTCCGGGGGAGTGGGCTCAGCGGCCATCATCTTGGTCAGGGTGGAGGGAGCGGGCTCAGCGGCCGCCATCTTGGTCAGGGTGTGGGGAGCGGGCTGAGCGGCCGCCATACTGGTCTGGGTGGAGGGAGCGGGCTCAGCGGCCGCCATACTGGTCTGGGCGGGTCTCGCGGCGCATGCGTGGCTTTTTCAGCAGGGACAATGGGTTGGCGTGGCTTCAGGTTGTCTGTCAGTTTGATTGGACCACATGTTTGTGACCAGGTCAGTGGCCCCTGAAAAGGAGTCTTCTTGTGCTGATTGTTGCCTGGTGACTCTGGGCCAGCCCGACTCACCTTATTGGGCCAGTCTGGGCTCACCCCATTGGGCCAGCCTGGGCTCACCTTATTGGGCCAGCCTGGGCTCACCCTATTGGGCCAGGATCTTACTATTGGACCAGCATGGGCTCATCCAATTGGGCAAGCATGGGCTGACCCTATTGGGCCAGCACGGCCTCACCCTATTGGGCCACTCAATTGCACTATTTTGGGCCAGCCCAGGCTCAGCCTACTGGCCAGCCCGGGCTCACCTTATTGGGGCAGCATAGGCTCACCCTATTGGACCAGCACAAAAGATGCAGTGTCCAGCAGAGAGAATCAGCAGCTCATTGATTTTATTCTTACTCTGCGCACAGCGGGTGCAGAACTGAACCCAACCTTGTAAACTGGAAATGCATCATCACAGTCACATTGGGGAGAGGACGTTCACCTGCTCTGAGTGTGGGAAGTGATTCACTCAGTCATCCAACCTGCTGACACACCAGCGAGTTCACAAGTGACTGCAGGGTTTAGATTCTGCTGTTATTGCTGGTGTTAATGGCTTCCTGACTGAATCTTGTTTCTTGTGTTGGTTGGAATTTGTTTCTGCTGATGTGAATAACCCCTATAACTGGGCTGGAGTTTAATAATTTGATATTATAAATAACAGAGTGTGTCGATATTTGATGAGTCCAAGATAAGAGGGGATTAAGTTATTTCCTGTTACCGACTGCACCATTTTGTCATTTTCTCCTTTCTAACTCTACATTATTTCAGTCTCATATCTTTGGTTACTCTCAGGGACAAGTCCTAGTTCCTCTTACCTTCCAGAGTACCTCTCCTTGCCTTGGTATCGAGCAAATGTGTCAGAAACACGCCCGGGATCACTAAACACAAAACCCAGTCTCATAATCACTTTCAGATACTGGACTGAGTGTGTGCCCCTGTTGGAGCGGATTTTTGGACATATACTTGACTAGTATACGGGACCAAACATTTGTTTTTATTTTACCCTTGAATGAATTTTGTAAGGGACAATACTGATGCATCATGCTTTATATAAAAAAACACAGTTAGACTTCAAGGTATGCTGGCATTGAGTTATGGAGATAGGAAAGTGAGATAATGAACGACTGGAGAGATAAGTGGGGGTATGTTTGGCTATACCGGTGCCAAAAATCCTGCCACTTGTTTTTTTTGTTGATAAAAGGGGAACTAGTCCTCCTGGATGCATATAATTCCTGTCACAATGCGAGGCTGGTTTATATCAAGAGCTCAGCCTTGGACAGTAATTGTATGAAAAGCTTTGTAAACCTTGTAATGCGATGATTGAACTTAAGGACTAGTGCTAAAGCACGTGATGTAAAGTGACATAATTTGTAAGATAAAAAACCTCACTGGAGATATCAAATTGAGAAGCTGGTTCAGAGACAGGGGTCGCTAACACTTCTCCCAAAGTTTTGTCTCCGATTTAATAAACCTCTCTTTATATATTATACAGTCTCGGAAATATTTTTCCACAACAAAATAGCGTCACAAACAGGATACTGTCCGATCAGAAGTGATCACTTAAGACAGTATTTGGAATCTGGTGTTAGAGACTGAGAGAGAGGTCTATGAGTACGACGGGATAGTGTATAAGATACGAGTAAGTAGATAGCAGGAGGTGGCTGACTAACCAGTTTGAGTTGTCCCTTTAGTAAATAAGGTCGGTGCAGAAGGGAGCTGATCACTAGAGACGAAACTCCGGTGGTAAGGAAACACGCTAGCTTTGTTGCAAAGACAAAGGGTCTCCACAGAGTAGTCATGGCCGTGAGTATTACAGAAACAAAGGGAAATGTCCGAGACTGGCGAATATGGAAGGTAAGGAAGGGAATGTAAAACGCGGGCTGCCCGGGTCATTAATTAATTCCTATCATTAATTGTAACTTGCGTAATTACATAATGCCATAAGAAAGCTGATAGTGACTATCTTAAGTGACATATGGATCTAAAAATAGAACTGGCCAGAGTTAAGCTTTGTTGAATCAAGAGAGACTTTTGTGAATATCTATTTTGAATGAGAATACTTGAGTGATTTTGACTGCGGAATGAATGAAAAGCCTGTTTGGGAAGGTATAGAGTGGCTGACCGTTTTAGCTCCACCCACCTTTTCCAAACAGAGTGAAAGTTTTTTTAACCCTTCGTAGTGTTGTCTTGTATATGGGAAGTTTAAGAAAGTGTGAAACTTATGTTATTACATTTTAAGTTAGAAACGCAGGTGTGGATATATTCGGATGATAAGTTATGGAGCTAGGAAATGCACAAAGGATAGGTTTGTTGAATAAAAGAGAAAAAATACATAGTCCCGGTAGTAAAAAAAAAATTTATTTGACACGCTCACTTACTTGTCGAAAGAAAACATGCAATTGGGTTGAAAGACATAAATTTAGTCGAGGAATGAGATAAAGAATGCCTTTTAAAACGCTCCCATTTTCCTTTGTGTAAAACCTTGAGACAAAAGCTTCTAGCTCAGTAAAAAAAAAAAGTTTTAAATCTAGAAATACCTTCAGGGATCAGGTCAAACTCCTGGGCGAGTGGTGAGCTATCTGTGAAGGTGTAAAAGGGACTTTTGAAAAAGGCGAAAACAGTAAGCTGTGGCAGTTTAGAAAAGACGCAACTTTGAAAATAAACAAATTGAACGATTGGAAAGAAAAAGTGTATTCGATTGTCTGATGATTTTAAATACTAAACCTAATTTGAAGAAAGGTGATCTAAAAAAAAAGACATAATGCACTAATTAGGTGCTGGAAAAAAAAAGGGGTGTTTGCGATGGATAAAGACATAACTTACTAAATACCAGTTGATATCAGCTGTGAAAAAGATATTGGTTTAATTGGGAAAAAAAAAGAATTTGAAGAGGTAAAAAACACTCTCCATTGATAATGATTTTAAATGATTAAAATTAAGTTGGTGCCGCTGGGACCCGAGACGAACAGATAAGTATTGAGAAACTACACCAGGACACTTCTGAGGAGGAAATAGGTATGTGGACAAAGCAGGGCGCAACGCAAGGGAAGGATAACGTTTGTAGACGAAACGACAAGGTAATGGCGCCTGAATGCATACAGAATACCTTATTGGAGTTGCATCATGGCCTGTCTCATTCAGGATGAGAGGCCATGACCGGGAGTCTTGTGAGAGATTGGTGGTGGAAAGGGATGGGGAGAGATATCACCAAACATTGCCATCGATGCATTACGTGCGCACAATATTATCCAGGCCGGCCCATTAAAATTAAAATGGGACACCGGCCCCGTCCACGGGGGCCATGGGAACACGTACACATTGATTTCACAGGTCCTTTGTCCCCATCCCATGGTAAAACGATATTGCCTAGTGATTATAGATCAACTTACCCAGTGGGTGGAAGCTGTCCCCACACGTGATTGCACTGCCTCAACAGTGGTAAGGATATTCTGACCAAGGCACCCACTTCACCAGGAAGATTGTAAAAACAATATGCCAGCTGATGGGCATAAAACAAAAATTCCACATCCCCTACCACCCGCAGAGTTCTGGGATGGTAGAGCGCATGAACCATACCCTTAAGAACGCCCTGGAAAAGGCCATGCAAACGTCAGGTAAAACGTGGACGGAAGTATTACCCATTATTTTGATGAAGTTAAGAACCACGACAAACCGGACAACCGGATTAACCCCTTATGAACTAATGACAGGAAGGGCGATGCAATTACCAGAGAACATCATAACAGGTGGGCCGATGTAGGCCCATTAAAAGACAAAATAAAACGGTATGTTTTGGAACTAAGTACTCAATTAAAAGGGATGCATAAATTAGTTAGGGACAATCAGGAAGAAAGAGACGCGGAAGCAGAGCTTACAAAGCTCCCTGAAGTCCCGTTGGCGGGAAGTCACGTTATGGTAAGGGTCCTCCCGGGAAAACTGGGGTTTGCCCCAAAATGGATAGGACTATATGAGGTTACAATCAGCAGGGACACTTGTGCCTGCATCGATGTTAAAGTGAACGGACAATGGAAGCATTGGACCCAGCTTAAGGTTTTTGAACCAGCCGTTTAGCACACGTATTAGTTGTTGTTGTTTGTCTATTTACAGATTGACAGCAAAAGATTCTTCAAGCAAGCCATATGGCCATTTTGACTATTTGTTAATTATAGAGTAATAAGATGAAACTATACATTGCGATCGGTGCGATTATCATAGTTCGTGTTTGGTCCGGCCTGCTAGCTAGACCGAAACGAGAGTTACATGTGAATACCTTTTTGTACATGTCTTATGTTTATGCGCAAAATGGGAACTTTTCCACTTGCTGGGTATGTTCGCACATCCCCATACATAACAAAGGAGGCATCCCTTTGAGGTTAATCTCCCTTAACATTTCGGAAGTAGCGGAGTGGGTAATAAAGAAACATGGAGATGGGGGGGGGGGGTTACCTTTTGGATACATTGACGGATGGTACCAGCCGGAATACAATAGTTCGGTACGACCCCCGTTCCTGGTTTTGACCAACACCTCAGGAGTTGGAAGACCCACCGCTGACATTTGTTTCACTAGAAACCTGACTGATGAGGAAACAGGTTTTGAGCAGGATATAGCATTTGTACGCAATACTTTAACCTCACTAGTTGGAACATAACAGACAGCGAAACAATAAACCAGGGGTTCCTTGAAATGGAGGTTTTGAAGAATCAGACAAGTAGCCAGGACTGGGACCCTAAGATTAGGTGGCGACGGGAGCTGAGAGAGAGAGATTGGGATCGAATCTAACAGCATACAAATGCACTTATTTTGTGTGCGAGCACAAGGCCTATCCCTGGTTGCCACAGGACTGGAGGGGGTCCTGTTATTTGGGATATGTGGTCCCCTTTGTCAGACGGGTACATACTTTAGCAGAAGCACAGACACCAGGTCGAATAAGACGAGCTCTTACCCCGGTAGAGAGGTTACTTGGGGTCACGATGCTCCCATTCAGGATAGGACGTACCATGGATGAATTACGTAACCGAGATAGGGTACTGGAAGAGATAGTTAAAGACACTGCTGAAGCAATGGAGGGCATAACGGCTGAAATGGTAGCCATACGCACAATGGTACTCCAGAATCGTTTGGCCCTAGATACTAGCACAAAGTGGGGGCACATGTGCCTTAATTGGAGCTGAATGTTGCACTTACATTCCCGATAATTCAGAAAACAACCAATCTCGCTGATCACATAAGAAGGGAGGTAAAGAAGTTATCCACGACAGCAGGAGGATCTGGCTGGTTTGACTGGTTTTAGGGGAATCCTGGGGGTCCTATCTTATGCATGGAGTAATTATTCTGGTTGTAATAATAAATACTTGCTGTCTGATTATCGGGTGTTTTAATATCTGCTGTAAAGTTATGATGGCCCGACTGATGCCAGTAGCCAGTGTAATCGCCGAAGAAGCAGCAGCACACCTGATGGAAATACCTGAAAACACCAAGGATGAAGAAACAGACGACGTTGACACCGACCACTATCTTTGAAGGGTAGCCTGGAGCTACAGGCAAGGTGGACATACGGAACATCAGGGAAGTAACATATCCCAAAGGATGAATATATAACACCATGCTACTATCATTGTGGTCATCTGGATTTTGTGAACATCCTCCAGGACCAAAAGGGGGAATATTGTTGGAGCGGATTTTTGGACATATACTTGACTAGTATACGGGACCAAACATTTGTTTTTATTTTCCCCTTGAATGAATTTTGTAAGGGACAATACTGATGCAATATGCTTTATACAAAAAAAACACAGTTAGACTTCAAGGTATGCTGACCTTGCGTTATGAAGATCGGAAAGTGAGATAATGAACGACTGGAGAGATAAGTGGGGGTATGTTTGTCTATACCGGTGCCAAAAAGCCTGCCACTTGTTTTTTTGTTGCTAAAAGGGGAACTAATCCTCTTGGATGTATATAATTCCTGTCACAATGTGAGGCTGCTTTATATCAAGAGCTCAGCCTTGGACAGCAATTGTATGAAAAGCTTTGTAAACCTTGTAATGCGATGATTGGACTTAAGGACTAGTGCTAAAGCACGTGATGTAAAGTGACGTAATTTGTAAGATAAAAGAACCTCACTGGAGATATCAAATTGAGAAGCTGGTTCAGAGACAGGGGTATCTAACACTTCTCCCAAAGCTTTGTCTCCGATTTAACAAACCTCTCTTTATATATTATACAATCGGAAATATTTTTCCAAAACACCGCACAGCATCTCTCTCTAAACCAATCACATCAAATAATTGGCAAAGGTTTAGAATCAACTAGATGAATAAGTAAACACATCACAGCCTAATAACCTAGCTCTATATTCACAGGAGAAAGTCTGTTATCTAATGCCTCGAATGTCAATTGGTGAGATGAGCGACTGAATCGACTAATGAGCAGCCCCCCCCCCCCCCGCCGCGCTCCTCCCCGCCGTCTCTGCGCTTTATTGTCCAGTGATCATCGCACCGTCACACAGAAGCTCCTGAGATTTACCTCCAGTGTGGATCATTGCTGTAAGTGATGGTAAAAATGAAATAGTATGGGTGAAAGAGGAGCTGGGGTGAGGAGTTGTATTTAGAGAGGGAGTTGAAGAGTCGGGGTGAAGGAGGTGTATGAGTGAGGGCGATTTACTGAAATTAATCACTTCTGTTGTGCTTTGATGCGGTTCATTTTTATTTTAAAATGTTTAGAATTGCGTGTTTCACTGAAGTTAAATGTGGGGCAGCAGGTACTTGTGGGCACTGGGTTGTTTCTGCTGAATTAATGTGGACCGTGTTAATTGGGAATAGACTGAGTGGGATCATTCTGTGCTGAATACAATGCTGGGCTGCGGGTTTGCACTCAGTCCCAGTGACGAGGTGCTTTCGACAACAACTCCAAAAGCTACTCGTATTGTGACACCAAATCCAGGGACCAATTACACTGAGACACCAAATCCAGGGACCACTTACACTGCGACACGAGATCCTTGGACCAGTTACACTGAGGCACCAAATCCAGGGACCACTTACACTGAGACTACAAAATTACATAGGTTATACGGTACACAAATGGGCCATTCGGAATAACCAGTCCATGCTGGCGTTTGTGCACCATTCGGGAATTAGAGAGTCTTAGTGTGGGCAATGGTCATGATGGTGAAACCACCTCTAGTGAGGGCAAAAGCTGAGTAATGGATGAAGATATGACGGTGGAATCACGTGGTGACTCGTGGGGCCTGGTACAGGAACATAAGAAGTAGGAACAGGCATCGGGCTCATGGCCGATGTGATCATGGACTCAGCTCCACTTTCCTGCCCGTTCCCCATAACCCTTTATTCCCTTATTGCTGAAAAATCAATGTATCTCCGCCTTAAATTTATTCAATGACCGAGCCTCCACAGCTCTCTGGGGCAGAGAATTCCACAGAGTTACGACCATCTGAGAGAAGAAACACCTCCTCATCTCAGTTTTAAATTGGCGGCCCCTTATTCTGAGACTTTGTCCCCTAGTTTTAGTTTCCCCTGTGAGTGGAAATATCCTTTCTGCAAGAACATTGTCGAGCTTCCTCATTATACTATATTTTTCAATAAGTTCACCTCTCATTCTTCTGAACTCCAATGAGTATAGGCCCAACCTACTCAACCTATCTTCATAAGTCAATCACCTCATCACTGGAAGCAACCTAGTGAACTTTCTCTGAACCGCCTCCAATGCAAGCATATTCCTCCCTAAATACGGAGATGAAAAATGTATGCGGTACTCTTGGTTTGGATTCACCAATACCTTGTGCAGTTGTAGCAGGACTTCGCAGCTTTTATAATCCATCCCCCTTTCAATAAAGGTCATCATTCCATTTGCCTTTCTGTTTACTTGCTGTATCTGCATAGAACGTTTTGTGTTTCATGCACAAGGACCCCCAACTCCCTCTGTATTGCAGCACTTTGCAATTTTTCTCCATTTAAATTATAATTTGCTTTTCTATTTTTTTCAATTTTGTAATAGGTTATTGTCAGAAGAACTTTTCAGACATGCTGATAATTTGATGTAACCAGCGCAGCAAATGTATCCGTCTGTTCTTGTTCCAAAATACCAAAATCGAATGTCACTAATTAAACGTTGGTTGAGATTTGTAGAGATGCGGAAGAAGGGATGAAATGAGGCTTGCAGGGAAGAAGATTCTTTGAATGAACAATTTGTGAGGCAGTTTTGTGACTCGTCTGCATGAGGTTAAAGGCATGAAATGGAAAAGGACACGTCCAGTGACACTTATATTGTCAATAATGATTTCTAAGTTAATTGCTCATCATCATAGGCAGTTCCTCGGAATCAAGGAAGACTTGCTTCCACTCCTGTAGTGAGTTCTTTGGTGGCTGAACAGTCCGATACGAGAGCCACTGATTTGTCACAAATGGGACAGATAGTTGTTGAGGGAACGTGTGGGTGGCACTGGTTTGTATACGCTCTTTCTGCTGCCTGCACTTGATTTCTGCATGCTTTCGGCGTTGAGACTCGAGGTGTTCAGAGAATTACTATCTCCTAAGCCCCATCATCATCATCATAGGCAATCCCTCGAAATTGAGGAAGAATTGCTTCCACTCTAAAAGTGAGTTCTCAGGTGATTGTACAGTGCAATATGGGAATTATAGTCACTGTCACTGGTAGGACAGACAGTCATTGATGGAATGTCTGGGTGAGGAGTCTGGTTTCTCAGATGCTCCTTCCGCTACCTTCGCTTGTTTGCAGCATGCTCTCAGCGATGAGACTCGAGGTGTTCAGCGCCCTCCTGGATGCTCTTCCTCCACTTACGGTGGTCTTTGGTCAGGGATTACAAGGTGCCTAATATCCTACTGACGATCCCAACCACTAACCCCAATCCTAACAAAAAACCACAACCATTAAATCCTAAACTCGCACCCAAACCCAGTCCCGAACAAAAGGTTATTCACAGGGATCAGTGGAGGAGCTAAAGACCCGATAATGGAAATATTTAAACAATTATCTTGATGCAAGAAATTCTGCAAGCTATGTAAGTAACAAGAATATATATGAACAAAACTTTCAAAATCAACAAAGACAGTTACAAAGATCACACATTTCAAAGACTATTACATATAGTAACCACATTCAAAAATCGTTAAACAATGTATAAAATAATAGATTTCAAGTCTAAAGCATCATAGTTCAATCAATAGTTGGTTGAAAGGAACGTCATATGAGTGTAACGTGAGACACTCCGGTTCAATTTATTACACCCACAAGCCGTATACTCAAACAGAACATCATTGGAATTTTATGTCATAAAAGATGAACTGGGTGAGAAGTGAAATAATCTACAGTAAGCAAAGGCCCAAAATGGAACAGTCGGTAACAGAACATTAAGTAGATATTATTATGGAGAAATCAAACATTCGACACACTGTGTTTGAACCAAGCTGATTTATTCAATATTTATATAGAACATTAATCTCCAGCTCAGGTATAGGGGTTATTAAGATCAGCAGAAACAAACAATATCTGCCAGAATGAATATCGTTCAATGCCCAATGCAATCAAATCATATCCTGTTCTATTCACCAATGCAGCTTTTAAATGGCGGGTTATTTACCCAGTATGCACCACGGGCGAGAAGGTGCCGAACCCAAACTACAGGAGTTCAGTACGCAGGCGCGCGTCGTGGCTGGTTTTGGAGCATGCGCGGCGAATGTAGTGGCGAAGGAGAAACGGGCAACATGACCTCCGCAGAAGGGCTCCATTTGAGCGGGTGGAGGGGAGCAATGGACCAGCGGGTCGCGTGGGAGGCTTCATAAACCAGCGGTGCCCGCCGCAAGCCCGGAATAATAACCGGCATATCGGCGGTTGCAGTTTTGGGGCTTTCTCCCGGTCACAGGCCCAGGCTAACGGCGGCCATCTTCGTGCAGGAAGGCGGGTTCAGCGCTCGGCCAGCTTGATTCGGTGAGTCGCACCGCGCATGCGCGACCATCTTGGTTCAGGAACAAAGTGAGCGAGGATAATGTCTGTTTCCAACCGGGTCCCAGTGGGTAAAGGAATTGGTCAGATGTTTTATTCTCACTCTCCACACCTCGAATTTCTCACCATCTCCTCTCAAGGCGATGCTTAGTACCGACCTTATGGGTTAAATCCTACATAATTGTAACAGAGAAGGGCCAGAAATATTCACTCCTTGGGTTAGAATCCCCATGTTCAGTCCCAGGGTTAGAATCTCCATCTCATCATTATCATTGGCAGTCCCTCGGAATCGAGGAAGACTTGCTTCCACTCCTGAAGTGAGTTTATTGGCTGCTGTACAGTCGAATATGAGAGCCACAGATTCTGTCACAGGTTGGACAGATAGTCGTTGAGGGAAGGGGTGGGCGGGATTGGTTTGCCGCACGCTCTTTCCGCTGCCTGCACTTGATTTCTGCATGCTCTATGCATTGAGACTCAAGGTGCTCAGCGCCCTCCCGGATGCACTTCCTCCACTTAGGGTGGTCTTTGGCCATGGTCTCCCAGGTGTCAGTGGGGATGTCGCACTTTATCAGGGAGGCTTTGAGGGTGTCCTTGTAACGTTTCTGCTGCCCACGTTTGGCTCGTTTGCCAAGAAGGACCCCCATAAAGAGCACTTGCTTCGGGAGTCTCATGTCTGGCATGCAAACTGTGTGGCCTGCCCAGCGGAGCTGATCGAGTGTGGTCAGTGCTTCAATGCTGGGGATGTTAGCCTAGACGAGCACACTGATGTTGGTGCGCCTGTCATTCCAGGGGATTTGTCGGATCTTGTGGAGACATCATTGGTGATATATCTCCAACGACTTGAGGTGTCTACTGTACATGGTCCGTGCCTTTGAGCCATTCAGGATGGTGGGTATTACTACAGCCCTGTAGACCATGAGCTTGATGGTAGCTTTGAGGGCCTGGTCTTTGAGCACTCTTTTCCTCCGCCGGCTGAAGGCTGCATTGCCGCACTGGAGGTGGTGTTGAATCTCCTCATGAATGTCTGCTTTTGTTGATAAGATGCTCCCGCCGTATGGGAAATGGTCCATGTTGTCGAGGGCTGCGCCGTGGATCTTGATTACTGGGTGGCAGTGTTGTACGTCGAGTACTGGCTGGTGGAGGATCTTTGTCTTACGGATATTTAGCGTAAGGCCCATGTTTTCGTGTTCCTCAGTAAATACGTCAACTATATCCTGGAGTTCAGTCTCAGAATGTGCGCAGACACAGGCGTTGTCCACGTACTGTAGCTCAACGACAGAGGTTGGGGTTATCTTGGACTTTGTCCCGGAGGCGGAGAAGATTAAACAGCTTCCTGCTGTTTCTGTAGTTTTGTTCCACTCCAGCAGGGAATTTGTTGACTGTGAGGTAGAGCATGGCAACGAGGAAGATTGAGAAGAGGGTGGGAGCAATGATGCAGCCCTGTTTGACCCTGGTCCGGACGTGGATTGGGTCTGTAATGGATCCGTTGGTAAGGATTATCACCTGCATATCATCATGGAGCAGGCGAAGGATGTTGACACATTTTTGAGGGCATCCATATTGGAGAAAGACGCTCCATAGAGCCTCATGGTTCACAGTGTCAAATCCCTTTGTAAGGTTGAAAAAGCCCATGTATTACGGCTGGCGCTGGTCCCTGCATTTTTCCTGCAGCTGTCGCGCTGCAAAGATCATGTCCGAAGTGCCCCGTGGGGCACTGTGATTCCAGGAGGAGCTCCTCGGTCACAGGGAGAAGACGGTTGAAGAGGGCTCGAGCAAAAACTTTCCCAGTGCCTGATTAGCAGTGAGATCCCTCTGTAGTTGCTGCAGTTGGAATTGCCCCCCTTTTTTTAAAGATGGTCACGATCACTGCATCTCTGTGATCTCCCGTCATGCTTTCCTCCCTCCAGATGAGAGCGATGAGGTCATGTATCCATGCCAACAGCACATCTCCGCCATGCTTTAGCGCCTCAGTAGGGATTCCATCCGCTCCCGTAGCCTTGTTGTTCTTGAGCTGTCTTATGGCTTTTCCTACCTCATGCAACGTTGGTGTTTCACTGAAGTGGGGGTGGGACGCATGCTGTGGGATGGAGTCGAGAACACTCAAGTCAAAGTCAGAATTTCGATTGAGGAGATCTTCGAAGTGCTCCTTCCAGCGGGCCTTGACAACCTCGGTGTCCTTGATGAGTGTTTCCCCATTCTTGGCCAGCAGTCGGCTGGGGCCTTGGGCGTTTCGACCGTAGGTGGCCTTGACTGATATGAAGAATCCTCGCACATCAGGGCTGTTGGCTAGTTATTGTATCTCCTGTGCTTTCTCCATCCACTACCTGTTCTTTAGGTGCCAGATTTTTTGTTGGACCTCAGCATTGAGCCGCCTGTAGTGTTGCTTTGCTGCTCCTGAGTTGGGTTTTTGCTTGAGCCTCAGAAATAAAAATTCTTGGATCTCTGATCATTCTCATCAAACCAGTTCTCGTGTGTTCTGGTTGACTGACCAAGTGTCTCTTCACAGGCACTGGTTATGAGGCCTTGAGTGCAGACCAAGAACTGTGGGCATTCAGCATCTCAGCGTCATCAAGTCATGTCAGGTTAGCTGTGAAGCGTTGGCTGTATAGGGCTGTCTTAGCTGGGTCTTTAAGTGCCCCGGCATTGACTTTCTTGTGGCAGTGCTTCTGCTGTCCCCTCCACTTTGGGGTTAATGTCGATGATGAGTCAGGCGGTCGTCCGGCCAACAGTCGTCAGCTCCTGTAATTACGTGGGTGATGCGCACACCCTTGCGATCCAAGGCTCGGACGATGACATAGTCGAGCAGGTGCCAGCATTTGGAGCAAGGGTGTTGCCACGATGCCTTGTATTTTTCCTTCTGGCGGAACAAAGTGTTGGTGATGAGAAGTTCATGTTCTAGATATTTTGTCAGGAGTAGGATACTGCTGGAGTTGGCTTTCCCTACCCCCTCACTGCCAATCACGCATCCCCAGAGGGCTGTATCTTTGCCGACCCTGGCATTGAAGTCACCGAGGAGGATCAGTTTGTCACCTGCGGGGACACAGGACAGGAATGTTTCGAGGTTGGAATAAAAACCCTCTTTAGTCTGATCCATTGCATCCAGTGTTGGGGCATACGCACCGATGACTGTGGCGCATTGGTTCCGGGATAGGGTGAGTTGAGGCATCAAGAGGCGTTTGGTAACCCCACAGGGGGTGTCTTTGCGGCTGTCGACCAGCTCATTTTGATGGCGAAGCCGACTTTATGAAGGCGGCGTTCTTCCTCTGGTTTTCTTTTCCAGAAAAAGGTGTAACCTCCATCTTGTTCCTTGAGCTAGCCTTCCCCTGCCTGCCGGATCTCGCTTAGGGTGGCGATGTCGATGTCAAAGCTTCTAAGTTCCTGGGCAACTATGGTGGTGCGGCATTCTGGACTGTCCAATGGGAGTCCTGTCGTTTCAGGTCCCGAACTTCATGTTAACGGAGTGGAAGATGCCTGTGTGTGAGTTCTTTTAACGTGGGGCGGCATAGCTGAGCAAGGTCTTGGTCCAGTGGCAAGGGATCCAAGACGACTGGAGACCAGACACTTCTGTATGAGCCGAATTGCCTAAGGCGAAATGTTGGCTGCAAGCTCGGCGTTGAGGAGCACCCTTGTTGGTAAGTGGTCTGAGGCTTAGTTGGGGGCAGGCATTAGGAAGTCAGTTATCTGCTGGAGTTCCAAGTGGGAGGTCAGCAAGGAGTAGGAGGGTGAAAGAATCATAGCCAGGCCACCAGTGGGGAAGGGGAGGTGCAGCCATCGACGAGGAGAGACATATAGGCCCGCTGCTGGAGGGACGAAAACCCGCCGCTCGAGGGATGTAGGCCCGCCGCAGGAGGGGCCGGGTGATGTCGCGGTCGCCGGGTCGGAGGCACACCTGCTTGCTGGGCGTCGTCGTGAGCAACCTGCTTTCAAACGGCTGAAAATTTTGCTAATAAAACACACCAAACTATTTTCTATTTAGATTGGGGTACAGTATTCAATTGCTTAATAAAACATTTTTAAAAGAAAATTATTCTTAAAGGTTCCTACACATTGTTTAAAAGTTTCTTCAGAAGTTTTAAAAGTTTCTCCAGGAGTTTTAAAAAAGGTTTCCCAAATTATTTAAAATTTTCTCCAGAGTTTTTAAAAGTTTCCCCAAGTTGTTTAAAAGTTTCTCTTGAAGTTTTAAAGGTTTTCCCAAGTTGATTAAAAATTTAAAATGAAAGTTACTAGTAACCTACCTGCCTTCGTACTGTTCCATGGGTGCTGCCATCCCACTGCAGCTGCACAAAGCCCTGGCTAGACCACACCTGGAGCAGTGCGGGGAAGTAGAGGCTCAGTCATCTCTGAAGGGGGCCCGAAAGCCTGGACGCCATGTACATTCCCAGGGTCAGAACCCCCATGTACAATCCCAGGGTTAGAATCCCTCTGTACATTCGCAGTGTCAGAATCCGCATGTACAATGCCAGCGTTAGAATCCCCATGTACAGTCCCAGGGTTAGATTCCCCATGTACTCTCCCAGGGTTAGAATGCCCACATACACACCCAGGGATAAAATCCCCATGTACAGTCCCAGGATTAGAATCCCCATTTACAGTGCCTAGGTTAGAACCTCCATGTATGGTCCCGGGGTTAGAATCCCCATGTACTCTCCCAGTGTTAGAATGCCCAAGTACTCTCCCAGGGTTAGAATCCCCATGTACAGTCCCAGGATTGGAATCCCAATGTACAGTCTCAGGTTTTGAGATTGAGGCCTTGAATCTGAGTTGGGGAAAAATCATAGAAACATGATTCAATTTCTATCCTAAACTATTTGAAATCAAATCAAATGAATTGTTGCAATTAACACATTACTTTCATGCCAAATGGGAAACAAGTGATGTGTGGGCTGTGCAGGAGTGTTTGTGCCCGGTTACACAGCATGTCCTGGCTCTCCACTCTAAATGCACTTCTTTAGGTTCACAGTCTCATTGACACATCCAAGAGACGAGATGGACCTCGCCCTTTAAACCCCATCAGAGAAATATCAGCATTTGATGTTTAATTTGCTAAACCTTTATAAATCACTGGTTAAGCCTCAGCTGGAGAATTGTGTTCAAGTTTGGGCTCCAAACTTTCGTAATGATGGCAAGCTTTTAGAGAAGGTGCAGAAAGAATTGTGCCAGGGAGAAGAGACTTCCGTGATGTGGAGAGCCTGGTGAAGTTTTCTCCAGAGAGCAGGAAATGGTAAAAGGAGATTTGATGGAGATGTACTAAATTATGAACGATTTAGATAGAGTAAATATGGAGAAGGTGTTTCCAGTGGCATTAGGGTAGGTAACCAAAGGAGTCAGACTTCCGATGATTGGCAAAATAACGAGAGGTGAGATGTGGGATCATTTGTGACTCAGCGAATTGTTATGATCTAGATTGCACTGTCTGAAATGGTGGTGGAAGCAGATTGAATTGTAACTTTTAAAAGGGAATTGTATAAATACTTGCTGGGAAAAATATATATAGCAATGGGTAAAGAGCAGAGGAGTGAGACTCATTGAACAGCCCACCAAAGAGCCAGTACAACAGGATGGGCTGCATGGCCTCCTGTGCTGTCCTCTCGGGGACAATGGCGGAGGATCTTACCCAGAGTGCTCCGCCCGTCGGAATACGCCCTATCTCCATCAGCAGGGGGGCAACTTGGGTAGAGGTGGTCCCTGGAGAGCACGCCCCTGTGCGGAGAGGCTCCCAGGAACAGATTGGAGCGAGCACGGCATTAGTGTGGCTCTTAAGCGCCAGGCAACACCGAGTGTGACTCTTAGTCCCGGGCAGCACCGAGTGTGGCTCCCAGGACCCATGCACCAGGCCCCATGCTTCACTGAGTGCGGCTCTCAGGCCCCGGTCGACACCGAGAGTGGCTCTCAGGCCCCGGGCAACACCGAGTGCGGCTCTCAGGCCCCGGGCAACACCGAGTATGGCTCTCAGGTCCCGGGCAACACCGAATGCGGCTCTCAGCCTGCGTGTCAAAGCCTCTGGGCCTGGCATCAGCAAACCCCGGGGGCAGTGCCTCCCCCACACCACGAAAATAAATACTTGCGTTTATACAGCATGTCCTGCAATTCCCAGCTGCTCCGTATCAGGGTGGGCACTGAATGCGGAAGTCACTTCCTGGCCTCCTGTACAGTATAGAATTAGGCAGTCCCTTGAATCGATGATGACCCACTTCCACACCAAAACGTATGAGTTCACAGATGTTTCACGATGAGACCTGATATTCTAGGTCCCGAACTACATATTAAAGTGTGGAAGAAGCTTGTGTGCAGATTCTTTTAACGTGGGTAACCGTTGCACACCAGCCACCACACGGGCTGAACAGAGTGAGGTCTTGGTCCAGTGGCAAAGGTTAACCAAGACGACTGGAGACCAAGCTCTGCTGCACTGACCTGGTGCACATATTTGCAATGCCCATAGATCACAGTGCGGTCTGGCCCATGCTGTCCCTGGACCCTTGCCGATTCTGGGCCCCGAACTCACACCTCTTGTGGCCCCAATCTCTCCACCCCAAACTCTCATCTCTCGTGGGGCCCAATCTCTCCGCCCCGAACTCTCGCCTTTCGTGGGCCCCAATCTCTCCGCCGAAGTCTCGCCTCTCATGGGGCCCAATGTCGCCACCCAGAACTCTCGCCGATTGTGGGCCCCAATCTCTATGCCCTGAACTCTAGCCTCTCCTTGGCCCCAATCTCTCCTCCTCAAACTGTCGCCTCTCCTTGGCTCCAATCTCTCCTCCCCAAATTCTCCCTTCTCCTTGGCCCCAATCTCTCCATTCCGAACTCTTGCCTCTCCTTGGCCCCAAACTCTCAGCCCCGAACTCTCGCCTCTTGTGGGCCGCAATCTCTCAGGCCCGATCTCCCAGCGCTACTCCACCCCGACTTCACCACTCCTCTGCTGCTTGCCGCATCGCCTGCTGTACCTGGGCCGTTCCGACGGTCCTGCGCATGCTCCAATCGCTGACCTGGATTCCAGTACAAAGCAAAATCAATGAGGAAGAAATAAGCGGGATATCTAGACAGGAATAGTG
Source organism: Pristiophorus japonicus (assembly GCF_044704955.1). Lineage (NCBI taxonomy): Eukaryota > Metazoa > Chordata > Chondrichthyes > Pristiophoridae > Pristiophorus > Pristiophorus japonicus. The sequence goes on from NC_091999.1 coordinate 50,925,201, forward strand.
CAATCAAGCAGACGCAGCATGGATTCATGAAGGGGAAATCATGTTTAACTAATTTACTGGAATTATTTGAGGATATAACGAGCATGGTGGATAGAGGTGTACCGATGGATGTGGTGTATTTAGATTTCCAAAAGGCATTTGATAAGGTGCCACACAAAAGGTTACTGCACAAGATAGAGGTACGTGGCGTCAAAGGAAATGTATTAGCATGAATAGAGAATTGGCTGGCGAACAGAACGCAGAGAGTCGGGATAAATGGGTCCTTTTCGGGTTGGAAATCGGTGGTTAGTGGTGTGCCACAGGGATCGGTGCTGGGACCACAACTGTTTACAATATACATAGATGACCTGGAAGAGGGGACAGAGTGTAGTGTAACAAAATTTGCAGATGACACTAAGATTAGTGGGAAAGCGGGTTGTGTAGAGGACTCAGAGAGGCTGCAAAGAGATTTGGATAGGTTAAGCGAATGGGCTAAGGTTTCGCAGATGGAATACAATGTCGGAAAGTGTGAGGTCATCCACCTTGGGAAAAAAAACAGCAAAGGGGAATATTATTTGAAAGGGGAGAAATTACAACATGCTGAGGTGCAGAGGGTCCTGGGGGTCCTTGTGCATGAATCCCAAAAAGTTAGTTTGCAGGTGCAGCAGGTAATCAGGAAGGCGAATGGAATGTTGGCCTTCATTGCGAGAGGGATGGAGTACAAAAGCAGGGAGGTCCTGCTGCAACTGTATAGGGTATTGGTAAGGCTGCACCTGGAGTACTGCGTGCAGTTTTGGTCACCTTACTTAAGGAAGGATATACTGGCTTTGAGGGGGGTACAGAGACGATTCACTCGGCTGATTCAGGAGATGAGGAGGTTAACTTGTGATGATAGATTGAGTAGACTGGGTCTTTACTCGTTGGAGTTCAGAATGATGAGGGGTGATCTTATAGAAGCATTTAAAATCAAGGAAGGGATAAACAAGATAGAGGCAGAGGGGTTGTTTCCACTGGTAGGGGAGACTAGAACTCGGGGCAAAGCCTCAAAATACGGGGGAGCCAATTTAAAACCGAGTTGAGAAGGAATTTCTTCTCCCAGAGGGTTGTGAATCTATGGAATTATCTGCCCAAGGAAGCAGTTGAGGCTAGCTCATTGAATGTATTCAAGTCACAGATAGATAGATTTTTAACCAATAAGGAATTAAGGGTTACGGTGAGAGGGTGGGTAAGTGTAGATGAGTCCACGGCCGGATCAGCCATGATCTTATTGAATGGCGGAGCAGGCTCAAGGGGCTAGATGGCCTACTCCTGTTCCTAATTCTTAAGTTCTTATGTTATTATGTAAAATCTAGAATCTGAAGTCTACAAATCTCGGACAAATTAGAATAAATCGCCTCTCAACTATGCTGCAAATGTTAGAAAGACGCTTTGGATACCTGGCCTCCTGTGTGGGTCTGTTTGTTGCATCTGTTTGAGCTGGAGTGGAGATGGAGGAGAAGCTGCTGGGTTTCACCCCCAGTATTTCTGGGCCCAGTGGGACCAACAATTCCCCATGTGGGGCTATCAATGGAGGTGGGTTCCATTTCCTGTAGGACATTGATAAACCAGTTGGGTTTTACCACAAACTGGCAGTTTTCATGGTTACTATTTCGAGTGCCGGTCCCACAAATTACCAAGTTCATTAAGCTGAATTTCTCAAAGTGCCTTTGTGTTTTTGTGGATTCTCTCTCAACCACCCTTTTTCTTGACTGAAATTCACTTTTCAGGGTATTAAAATGGGAGGATTTATCGACCGGAGGCTCAAACCAAACATCAGATTAACATCTGACGAAGTCACTCGATTCATCGGGAATGGATTATCATCCAGCAACGATGGATACAAAAAGCACTGTTCATAGCGGGGAGAAAGTGTACACGTGCTCTGTGTGTGGACAAGGCTTCAGCCGATCATCCAACCTGGAGAGACACAAGCGCAGTCACACTGGGGAGAAACTGTGTAAATGTGGGGACTGTGGGAAACGTTTCAACTACCCGTCCCAGCTGGAAACACACCAGCGAGTTCACAGTGGGGAGAGGCCGTTCACCTGCTCCGAGTGTCAGGAGGGATTCACTCAGTCATCCAACCCGCTGATACATCAGCGAATTCACACCGGGGAGAGGCCGTTCACCTGTTCCGTGTGTGGGAAGCGATTCACTCAGTCATCCACCCTGCTGACACACCAGCGAATTCACACCGGGGAGAGGCCGTTTACCTGCTCTGATTGCGGGAAGTGATTCATTCAGCCATCCCACCTGTTGAGGCACGAGCGAGTTCACAAATGATTGTCGGGGTTGGATTATGCTGTTATTGCTGCTGTTAATCACAACCCGACTGAACCATGTTCATTCTGACAGTTGGGGTTTGTTTCCGCTGATGAAAACTCCTGTAACTGGACTGGAGTTTAATATTTGCGATGGAGACAAATAAATTCGTGTTGCTTTCAACACATTGCTGTAGATTTTTCTCTTTCCTACCCGAGTGTTTAGCATCACCTGGCTGGAGCTCAGAGAGGACAAGCTGGGGGGAGGATCATATGGGGGAAGAACTTCAGCATGGACACAGCCCTTCAGGGTCATACTGAGAGGGGCAAATGGCACTTTGTTCTTTCTCATCTCTATTCACTGCAGCAACCCGTGCGGGTTAATATTGACAGTGAAAGGTGTGGATGATATCCACGCAAGGGTGCTAAAAGAGATGGGATGGCTGCTCTGCCAGCCACTTGCCCATATCGCCAACAGCTCAGTAGATTCATGGGTTGTTCCCTGAGATTGGAAGGTAGCCGATGTAGATCCCATTTTTCAATTGTGCACAAGTCAGAGCTCGGGAACTGAAGGCCCATCAACGTGACCTCCATCACTGGGAAGGTGCTTGAAGGGATCCTGAGAGATGCTGTTTTCCATCATGGGGAAAGTGAAGGGGCCATTAGAGATACTGAACATGGATTCCGGAAAACAAGGTCATGTCTTACAAACTAGCTTGAGTTTGTAAAGAAGTTGTCAGGATGTGGATGGGGGAATCCGGTTGACATTGTCTACCTCAGGATGTCAAACTCATTTTTTCGGGTGGGCCTGATTCAATATCCTGGCACTTGGCATGGGACACATTCAGCAAAAGCCATTAAAATAGGAATAAATGAAGATAAACTACATCGGAATTTGCATTTAGATTTTATTTACTGCTGCTGCTCCCAATGCCTGGCACCTCTTAGCTTGAGCATTCATGAACTAACCCTGCTCAAACCATAAGCACAAGGATATCGGTGCATGGTTCTGCCTCTGACAACAAGGCTGTGTCACTGCCACACACAGATACCGTTTCCTTGTTTCACATCTCAATACAAAGACCATCTGTTCACACATCCCCTTTCTACACAATTGCAGCAGACATGAGCAAGGACGTGAGGCTGATTAAAAGACACATTTCATTACAGCAATGGTTACACTGGGAGAAATGTTCAGTTATTTTCCATTACAGGCAAAATGCCGGACAAACCAGCAGCACACTGGCACCTGAACAGTGTCTCATCGGCCGACAGGCTTTTCTTAAATAGATTTGCTGCGTGGAAATGAACTTAAACGAGCTTTGCGGGCGTGATGCTCTATTCACACATTGAACGTGAGAGAGATGCTGTGGAGCACACACTCAGTCCAGTAGCTGAAAGTGATTCACAGACTGGGTTTTGTATTTAGTGATCCCGGGCGTGTTACCAATACCGGCAAAGATGAAGCCCATGTAATAAAAGGGACAGCGGATACTGTCTCACTAGTGAGTCAGAATGAGAAGCTTTAACAACAACCCATGTTTCACAAAGGGAGACCTCACCAGACCAAAGGTCATTGGGCGTTTAATGGGCTGTTTTTGTCAGTGGGCTACAGGAGGCTATTTGTGACAGAAGGAAAGCTGGTCACAGCAAACAAACAGTTTACCGGCCTGTCCAGGGCCCACTCCGACCCCCACCTTCTCTCTCTCACTATTGATGGACACTGCTGCAGTAAATCCTCCTCTAACCTTTCCTCTCTTGTCCCTCCCACACCCCTAATACACGGCCCGACACAATCTCTCTCGCCCTGCATCCTCACTGTGCTGGAATCCACACCAGTCTCCCCATCTGCTCCTTGTTCTCTCCCTGGATCCTGAAACTACAGAACTCGCTTATCCCTCCTGAAGTCTACAGGCTCTAAAACTGAAGCTTGGTGGCCCTCAGTCCCCACTCCTTGATTTACGTCCCCTTCTCTCCTCCTCTTTCCCCCTTGGTTGTGTTCCACACTCTGGGCCTTGGGCCTTCCCCGGGGATTCTCAGTATGAACAGAGGGATATGTGTTGAGACAGGATGTCCCAGTTCTCCTCCTTTAAAGGGACATGGAGAGGACTAGCTGGGCTGATGGCCCTGCTTTATGACATCACTAAAGTGCCGAACAACCAACCTCCCTGAGCCCTGATCATTTTGGTCTGTGTTGAGCTCAGTGTTGTTACAGGAAGGGAAGCAGGAGCAGTATATGACCCGTGTGAAGCTCAGGATTAATGGGGAGAGGTATAGGATCAATTTATACCTTATTGAGTGCGAAATGTCATTGTCCCAGACATTCCCTGTCCCTCAGTATCTGTGTCGGGGAGCGACCGATGGGTTCACTCTGTATCTAACCCGCGCTGTGCCCGACTGGATAGTGTTTGATGCTAGCACGAGGTGCTCAGCTCAATGATCACAATATTTAATCCAAAGATGATCAGATAAACCCATCAGCTTCACCCCTGGACACAGGTCCTGAAGGACAGGGAGAGTCTCTAATAATTTGGCTGGTGTCCTTGATCAAATTTAAACACCTCACATCTCTTTTTAAAAATTCGTTCATGGGATGTGGGCCTCGCCTCTCATCTCTCATTCTTCTGTACGAGAGCGAATATAGGCCTAGTCTACTCAATCTCTCATAGGACAATCCCCCCATCCCAGAAATCAGTCTGGCAAACCATCATTGCACTCCCTCTATAGCAATTTTATCTTTCCTTACGTAAGGAGACCAAAACTGCACACAATACTCCAGGTGTGGTCTCACCAGAGCCCTTTATAATTGCAGTAAGACGTCTTTACTCTTATACTCAAATCTTTTTGCAATAAAGGCCAATATACCATTTGCTTTCTTAATTGCTTGCATATAATCTTTTAGCGATTTGTGGACAACAACACCAGGACCCTCTGAACACCAACATTTCCCAATCACTCACCATTTAAAATAAATACTCTGCCTTTCTATTTTTACTTTCAGTATCTAACTTAACATTTCTTCACATTATATTCCATTTACCATGTTCTTGCCCACTCACTGAGCCTGTTTCTATCCCTTTGAAACCTATTTTCATCCTCCTCACACTTACATTCCCAACTAGCTTTGTATCCTCAGCAAACTTCGATATATGACATTTGGTCCCCTCATCCAAATTATTGATATAGATTGTGAATAGCTGGGGCCCAAGCACCGATCCTTGCAGCACCCCACCAGTTACAGCCTGCCAACCCGAAAATCACCCGTTTATTCCTACTCTCTGTTTTCTGACCGTTAACCAATCCTTGTTCATATATTACCCCTAATCTCACGAGCGATAATTTTGTTTAATAATCCCTTTTGTGGCACCTCATTGAATGCCTTTTGTAAATCTAAATAAACCACATCAAGTGGTTCGCCCTTGTCTATCCTGCGAGTGACAAACTCAAGAAATGCTAACAGATTTGTCAAGTACAATTTCTCTCTCATAAATCCGTGTTCATTCTGCCCAATCGTGTTATTACTTACTACGTGCTTAATAATAGATTTTAGCATTTTCTCTACTACTGATATCAGAACTACCAGTATTGCACGGGTTAGATACAGAGTAAATCTCACTCCATCCTGTCCCAAACACTATCAGGGTTGATACAGAGTAAATCTCAGACTACAATATCCCAAGTACTCCCAAGGCACGTCCAACATGGTTTAGATACAGCGTAAAGCTCCCTCTACACTTTGCCATTAAACAGTCCCAGGGCAGGTGCAGTATAGGTTAGACATGGAGTATATCTTCCTCAACCCTGCCACAAAACATTCTCAGGGCAGGTACAGCACGGGTTAGATACAGAGTAAAGCTCCCTCTGCCCTGTCCCATCAAATACTCCCAGGGCAGGTACAGCACGTGGTTAGATGCAGAGTAAAGCTCCCTCAACACTGTCCCATCAAACACTCCCAGCGCAGGTACAGCACGTGTTTAGATACAGAGTAAAGCTCCCTCGACACTGTCCCATCAAACAGTCGCAGGGCAGGTACAGCAGCGTCAGATACGGAGTAGAACTCACTCTACACTGCCCCATCAAACACTCCCAGGACAGGTACAGGACAGGTTACACGGAGTACATCTCCTTCCACCCTGACCCAGCCATTCCGTTGCAGATACAGCATTTGTTACATATAAAGTAAATCTCCCTCTACACTGTTCGATCAAACACTCCCAGAGCAGGTACTGCATTGCTTATACACTAAGTAAAGCTCCCTCTACACTGTCGAAATAAACACTCCAAGGACAGCTACAGCACAATGTAGATACAGTGTAATTCTCTCTCTAATTTCTCTAGAATTGTGCACAGTTTTGGTCGCCTTATCTAAGGAAGGATATATTTGCCTTGCTTAGAAACAGAGTAAAGCTCCCTCAACACATTCCCACCAGACATTGCAAGGGCAGGTACAAAGCAGGTTAGATACAGAGTATATCTTCCTCAACCCTGCCCCAAGCATTCCAAAGCAGATACTGCATTGGTTAGATACAGATTAGAGCTTCTTCTATACTGTCCCATCAAACACTCCCAGGGCAGGTACAGCACGGGTTAGATACAGAGTAAAGCTCACTCGATAATGTCGCGTCAAATACTCCCACAGCAAGTACAGCACGGGTTAGATATGGAGTAAAGCTCCCCCCTAGACTGTCCCGTCCAATGTTATTGAATAGGGAGCAGGGTCCGGGGGCCGGGTGGCCCCCTCCTGCTCTTATTTCTCATGGTCTTATGTAGCCAGCATGCCCCGTGGGGGAGAATGTGCCGCACGCAGAGTCCAGGAGCTCAGTGCGCCGGTGCTGGTCATGGCTGTGTTTGGAGTATGCGCGGTTCGTGTAATAGTGGAGGAGACACATTTCTGGCAGGCTCCACAGAAGTATCCTTTTCAGTGGGACGAAGGGGAATAATGGACCACCAGGGAGTTAGGGAGGCTTCATTAACAACCGGTACCCGCCGCAAGCCCGGAATAGTAACCAGAATATCGGCGATTGCAGCTTCGGGTCTTTTTCCCAATCACAGTCCCAGGCTAACAGCGGGCATCTTGGTGCAGGAAGGCAGGTTCAGCGCTCCGCCATTTTGATTCAGTTAGTCGCACAGTGCAATGTGCGGCCATCTTGGTGCAGGTACAATGTGAATGATATCAGTGTCTGGAACTGAACCCAGCAAGAGTAAGCAACTTCAGGGGAGGGGAACCAGTGATTGTAGAACTTGACCCAGCCACATTCAACACATTCAGGGGAGGGAAACCAGAGAGTGTAGAACTGAACCCAGCTAGAGTCAACACCTTAGGAGAAGGAAGTGTACCTGTGAGTGTAGAACTGAACCCAGCCAGTGTCAGCACATTCTGGGAAGGAGATGGAGGGGAACCAGTGAGTGTAAACCTGAACCCAGCCAAAATTGGTAGTGAAAACTGGGATCGGAGGAGAAACTGTCTCGAAATTTGTGTTGATTTGGATTTCAGCACAGCAGGTGGGCCAACGTGTGGGAGAGGGATTTATAGCTTTGGAAGGACAAGGGAGATAAGCATGTTCCATGGCAACTAGATGAGTATATCCTGAATTTCTGTCCTGTACTGACAGCGATGAGTTTTGTTATCCCATTTTACAACGTATTAGAAGGGGAGATTTTCAGACAGGAAACACAAACCAAACATCATGTCAAGATCTGACAGAGTCACTCGATGCATCAGGACCTGAATATCATCGGCCTTTGAAAGTAAAAGGAGAAATGTTTGTCTGTCTTGCCTGTGGGAAAAGATTTCAAACATCAGTTTGACTGGAAAGGCACCGAGACACACACTCCCGAAATGAGTGTTCCAGTGCACGGACTGTGGAAAGAGCTTTAACCAGTTACACAACCTGAAGAAAACATCGCAGCATACAAAGCACCGAGAAACTGTAAACGTTTTGTGCACATGGGTTAGGCTTCAACTGATCGACCAACTGTGGAGATTCACAAGGACACCCACACCACGGAGAAACCGTGGAAATGTGGTGACTGTGGGAATGGACTCAGATCGCCGTCAGAACTGGAAATTCATCGACGTAGTCACATTGGGGAGAGGCCACTCACTTGCTCTCTGTGTGGAAAGGGATTCACTGCATCATCCCACCAGCTGAAATACCAGCGAGTTCACACATGGGAGAACAAGTTCACCTGCTCTCAGTGTGGGAAGCGATTCACTCGGTCATCCCACCTGCTGACACACCAGTGAGTTCACACTGGGGAGAGGTTGTTCACCTGCTCTGAGTGTGGGAAGGGATTCACTCAGTCATCCGACTTGCTGCCACACCAGCGAGTTCACAAGTGACTCAAGGGGTTAGAATCTGCTGTTATAACTGCTGTTAATCACATTCCGACTGAACCATGTTCATTCTCACAGTTGGGGTTTGTTTCTGCTGATAATAACCCTGAAACTGGGCTGGACCTTAATATTCTGGATATATTGCTGATTGTGTTCTCGGGGCTGCAGTGTCCATTTAAAAACTCTGTGTGTTATCTTTCCCCTTAATTCAGCAACTCTCAAAAATTAAATTATGAACTTTTACTTTAATCCTACCTTGATCTTTGGTACACAATCTACAATAATGTAAACGTTTGTACTGAATATAATCTCCAATTAGATAGAGCTTGCTGACAATTCCGACTGACTTGCACATTACACACAGCGGCCCCTCCATTATCCACCAGAAAGAAGGAGAATGGTAATTGGTGGGGAATCAGTCTCCCCAAATGGTGTCCCCCATCTGGTGTAGCAAAACCCTTGGCACGGCAATGGAGTCAAGTCCAAAACAAAACAGTGTGCAGTGCTCCAGGTGTGGTCTTACCAACGCCCTGTACATTTATAGCAGGACTTCCCTACTTTTATACTCCATCTCCCTTGCAATAAAGGCCAGCATACCATTTGCTTTCCTGATTATTGCTGTACCTGCATGCTAAATATTTGCATTTCATGTACAAGAACCGCCAGATCCCTCCGTGCTGCAGCATTTTGTAATTGTCCCTATTTAAAGAATAAATTGCTTTTTTATTTGTACTACAAAAGGGGATAGCTGATATTTTAACACATTACATTCCATCTGCCAGATTTTGCCCACTCACTGAGCCTGGCTATATCCTTTCGTAGATTATTTGCGTCCTCCTCACAGCTTGTTTTCCCAACAATCTTTGTATCATCAGCAAATGTGATTATGTTACACTCGGTCCCTTCATCCAAGTCATTAATATAAATGGTAAATAGTTGAGGCCCCAGCACTGATCCCTGTGGCACTCCACTAGTTACAGTTTGCCAACCTGAAAATGATCCATTTATCCCGACTCTCTGTTTTCTGTTAGTTTGCCAATCCTCCATCCACGGTGATACATTAACCCCAACCCCATGAGCTCTTAGCTTGTGCATTAGCCTTTTGTGTAGCACCATATGGAATGCTTTATGGAAATCCAAATATACAGCATCAACTGGATCTCCTATATCCACTTCGATCGTTACATCCTCGAACAACTCCAGGAAATTTGTCAACATGATTTCTCTTTCATAAAATCATGCTGACTCTGCTTGACTGCAATATGATTTTCTAAATGTCTTGCTACTTTTCCTTATTGATGGACTCCAGTATTTTCCCACTGACAGATGGTAGGCTAACTGGTCTATAGGTTCCTGCTCTCTGTCTCACTCCTTTTTTAATTAGGGGTGTTACATTTGCGGTATTCCTGTCCACTGGGACCTCGCCAGAATTTAGGGAATTTTGTTAGATTACAACCGATGCACCCTCTATCTCTGCAGCCTCTTTTTTCAGAACCTAGAATGCATGTAATCAAGTCCAGGGGACTTGTCCGTCTTTAGTCCCATTAGTTTGATTAGTATTTGATCTCTACTGATAGTGATTGCTCCCCCGCTCCCCCGCCCTCCGCAATAGCTCCTTGGTTATCAACTATTAGGAAGTTTTTAGGTGCCCTCTACCATGAAGACCGATTCAAAATTATTTTTTAAAGTCTCTGCCATTTCCGTGTTTCCCATTATTAATTCTCCAGTTTCACCTTCTAAGGGACCTCAGCTGCTCGTTTCCGTTTTATATCCCTGTAGAAGCTCTTATTTTCTGTTTCCATATTCCTTGCTAATTTGCTTTCATCTGCTATCTTCACTGTCTTTATCATTTTTTCGTCGTCCTTTGCTGGTTTCTAAAAATTTCCCAATCCTCAGGCCTTCCACTGTCGTTCGCAACATTATATGCCTTTTTTCAATTTGATACCATCCTTTACTTCCTCAGTTAGGCAGGGATGGTTCATCCTTCTCTTAGCATCTTTATTTCTCACTTGAATACATCTTTGCTGAGAGTTATGAAATATCTCCTTAAATGTTTGCCATTGCATTTCTACAGTCTTATCCTCTAACATATTTTCCCAGTCCACTTGTTGTCAGTGACAAGGGTTGGTTTATATCACATGGGAGGAACTTGGTGTCAGTGACTGAGGCTTTGGTTCAACATTCTTTGACATGACGACGGCCTTTGACAAGGTCAACCATGAGGCGTTATGGAGTGTACTCGACAATTTCTGCTGTCCATATTCCCAATCCAAGCCTCCTAAAGCAAGTGCTTCATTTGGAGTTTCGACACGGCAGGGACATTGTGTGGGCGGGGCTTCAGGGTGTCTGTCAGTTTTATTGGACATCATGTTTGTGCCCAGATCAGTGGCCCCTGAAAGGGAAACTGTTGTTCTGGTGATTGTTGTCTGGTGACTCTGGGCCAAACTGGCTCACCCTATTGGGCCAGCCTGTGATTATCCTATTGGGCTAGCCCAGGCTCACCTGGCCCAGGCCATCCCAGGCTCACCTCATTGGGCCAGCCCGAGCTCACCTATTGGGCCAGCCTGGCCACGCCCTACTAGGCCAGCCCGGCTCACACTATTGGGCCCGCCCGGCTCACACTATTGGGCCAGCCTGGACTCACCTATTGGGCCAGCCTGGGCTCACGCTATTCGGCCAGCCCGTCTCACCCTATTGGGCCAGCACAAAAGACCCATTGTCCAGCGGAGAGAATCGGCAGCTCATTGATTTTATTCTCACTCTGCGCACAGCGGTTGCAGAACTGAACCCAACCTTGTAAGCTGAAAATGCACAGTCACAGTCACACTGGGGAGAGCCCGTTCAGCTGCTCTGAGTGTGGGAATGGATTCACTCAGTCATCCCACCTGCTGACACACCAGCGAATTCACACTGGGGAGAGGCCGTTCTCCTGTTCTGAGTGTGGGAAGGGATTCACTCAGTCATCCCAACTGCTGAGACACCAGCGAGTTCACAAGTGACTGCAGGGGTTGGATTCTATTATTTTTGCTGCTGTTAATCGCATCCTGATTGAATCATGTTTGTTGTATCACTTGGGGTTTGTTTCTGTTGATGTGAATAACCTATAACTGGGCTAGAGCTTAATGTTTTCATGTTTCAAATAACACAGTGTGTCGATATTTGATATCTCCAAGACTAGAGGGTACTAACTGATGTCCTGTTACTGACTGCACCAATTTGGGCCTTTTCTCCTTTCTAATTCTGGATTATTACAGTTCTCATACCATCAGTTACTCTCCGGGACAAGTTCCCAGTCTGGTAATCACTTTCAGATACTGGACTTAGCGTGTGCCCCACAGCATCTCTCTCACCTTCGATGTGTGAATGGAGCACCCCGCCTGCAAACCTGGGTTCAATTTAAATTTGAATCCACTCAGCAAATGCATTTTTAAAAATATGTACATGTAAACTGATCACATGAAATAATTGGCAAAGGTTTAGAGTCACCAGGATGAATAAGTGAACACATCACGGACTAACAACCCAGCTCTATATTCACAGGGGAAAGCTTGTTATCTATCTGCTCGAATGTCAGTTGGTGAGATGAGCGACTGAATCTCTTTCCACGCACAACAGCATCCATTCCCGCTGTCCCCACATTTACAGTGTTGAGTCAGGTGGGTGCACGAGTCTCACAGGCTGAACGATTGGTTGTAGGAGCATCCACACACAGAACAGGTGTCCTGTTTCTCCCCGCTGTGATTGGTGTTTTTACAAAGGCTGATGATAAGATGATCCTGATCAATCTGGGGAATCTGTCAAATCTTGACACGATGTCTGGATTGCGTTTCCAAGTTGCAGATCCTCCCCTTCGAATACCCTGCAAATAAATGGTGGTTACAAACGTTGTTACTTTAAGTATAGGATATAAATTAAGAATAGACAATTCTAGATTCTATGGAACATTCTGTCCCCTCCTGTCCCTCCTAAATTCCTTATTCTAGACATTTACTGTCTAAAATCAACATTCATTTCATCGCCTGAGCTTTATTATCACCAGAAAGTGCTGAATCTGGCTCGGTGCAATTCCACAGACATTAGTTAACCTCTAGTGCCTCACGGTCAGTCGATTCAGTGAGTGCCAGCAGGATTTCCACTGTGGTAGGCATCACAGCCTCAACTCCTGTCCTCAAATGACATCCACACACTTCCCAGTTGTACAGAGGACAATTATAACCTGTGAACTGCTGCCTTGGCTGAGCTCAACTAACAGCCCAGATCAAGGATCGAACTTGTGACCGTCCCAGTCAGTACTGCAGTGTTCTGAAATTGGGGGTTGGTGGTGCGGTGGGAGGGGGGTTGGGGAAGGGTGGGAACAGAATATTTTGAAACAAATTTGGCTCCACCTGTGAAGGAAAACTTCGTCAAAATGCACAATTCTGAAATCTTTCCAAATTAGACAAGCAAGTGAAATGCATCATCAAAAACAGTGAGACATTTTAGAATGGCTCAAGTCACTGAATTCGCTTTACAATCATTGCACAGTACAGAAGGGAGCGACTGGCAATGGTAGCTCGGTTCGCAAAGTCCCCCAACACAAGATATTGCTCTGGAACTTTTTAATATGCATCTCTTCCAAGAAACAGAAGTAAAATTCGACATCTTGAAACAACTGCCTCCTCATCGGGGAATTGAACCCCGGTCTCCCGCGTGACAGGCAGGGATACTCACCACTATACTAACGAGGAACTGACGTGTACCAGCTCTGTCAGAGCAGGAATCGAGTCACTGTGAGCAGAACTGGACACCAGGAGAAGTCGACAGACACATTGAGAGACAGAGAAAAACCGACAAACAGGGAGAGACAGACAGCGAGATAGAGACAACGAGACACAGTTTGTGTGAGACTGAGGAGGAGAGGCAGACTGAGTGCGAAAAAGAATCAAATATATACATATACAGAGATGTGTGTGTGTGATCTATTAAGAGAGAAAGGGAAAGAGTGAGAGAAAGACAATGAATAAAGACAGTGACGCGGAGAGAGAGAGATAGAGAGAGAGCGATAGAGACTAAAACAGAAAATGATGGAAATACTTCTCAGCTTACAAGCAGGGACTAACAGAGACAGGCAAAGACATGGACAGACCGAAATGATGGGAAAGAGAGAGCCAGTCAGACAAAGAGTCTCAGAGAATCCCATTGGAACAGACATGGCACCGTGAGAAAGAGACAGATTTAGAGACAGAGACAAACAGAGAAACAGGGACAGACAGAGTGAGTCAGACTGAGAGAGACAAAGACTCAAACATACAAAACTCTCTGAAGAGAGAGAGAGGCAGAAACCGAGCGACACAGATACATTTCACAATTTCATTTCATTATCGGTTCAGAGTGTCACATTGTTACAGAAAATTGCTGATTCAACCGATGAAAATCCGGTCTCACTGATCAGAATGGGAGGAAATCCGTGTTAAATTAAAGAGATACCAGAAGTGGGGGACGAACCCACGCGGGACAAACCCATTGAGTTTTAAGGCCAATGCCTCAACCACTCGGCTATTCTGGTCCTGTGAGAACCTGGATTCTGTATCTGTGAGAATCTGGGCTTCAACCCCAACACCACATACAAATACATACACATCGGCTTTCAGTGAGCATTTACGAACATTTTTAGTAATATTGACACGGGGGCAACTCTCCTATTCTTTTTCGAGTAATACACTGGGAACTTTCATATCCACCCGAGGGTGCAGACGGAGCTTCAATTTAACATTTCATCCGAAAGACAGCAGCTTCAACAATGCAAAATTCCCCAAGTGTTAGCCAAGATGATATGCTCAAGTCTCAGGAGTGCGACTTGAACAGACAAACTCCCGATTCAGTCGAGAATGCGGCCACTGAACCATTGCCGATACAAAAGTTCACAACCGTATTATTTTCCCCAGGTCGTTTTTATAAGTTCCAGGACATACCAACTTCATGGTGATGATTTCCACAGACAGTTGCACATACACAGAGACATATAAAGAGATAGACAGACACAGAGACCCACACACACATAACTAAAAATTTGCACGCACCAACGGGCATGCACAGATGCCTCAGACATCTCGAGGGATAGACAGGCTGAATCACTGTCGCAACTTTGACTGATGTTTGCGATTTTTGAAACGTATGTATCGTGAATATTTCAGATTAAAAAAATGAGAAAAAAATTTCAAAGTTGAAAGGTGTGGGACGTTATTCCAATTATCACATGATCAGTTTGGTAGAGAACTGGTTAAATTGTGAAATGGAATGAAAAATGCTGCAAATCGTAGTCGGCAGGATTCGAACCTGCGCGGTAAAATCCCAATGGATTTCTAGTCCATCGCCTTAACCACTCGGCCACGACTACTGTGTCGCTGGCTTTTTAAACGTTACTCAGAAAAAACTCAGTCATCCATCTCTGTGCAGCAGACGGCCAAAGAATCCTGAAAAAGTCTCCGTCAGCTAAAAATCTGGAAGAGGCAAACTCCTCCCCCTGTATTTTCAAAGTTCGGATTTCGCTCTGGAATTTTTAATATGTATCTACCAAGAAACAGAAGTAAAAATCAACATTTTGAAACATCTGCCTCCCCGTCGGGGAATTGAACCCCGGTCTCCGGCGTGACAAGCAGGGATACTTACCACTATACTAACGGGGAACTGACGGATAGCTGCTCTGTCGGAGCAGGAATCGAGCTGTGAACAGAACTGGACACCATGAGAAGTCGACAGACACATTGAGAGACAGATACAAACCGACAAACAGGGAGAGACAGACACCGAGATAGAGACAACGAGAGACAGAAAGTGTGAGACTGAGAAGGAGAGGCAGATTGGGTGAGAAAAAGACTCAAACACATACAGAGACAGAGATTTGTGTGTTTGATCTATTAAGAGAGAAAGGGAAAGAGTGAGAGAAAGACAATGATAAAGACAGTGACAAGGAGAGAGACAGATAGAGAGAAAGAGATAGAGACTAAAACAGAAAATGATGGAAATACTTCTCAGGTTAGTGGCAGGGACTAAAAGAGACAGGCAAAGAAATGGACAGGCCGAAATGATGGGAAAGAGAGAGCCAGTCAGACAAAGAATCTGAGAGAATCCCATTGCAACAGACGTCGGCACCGTGAGAAAGAGACAGATTGAGAGACTGAGACAAATGGAGAAACAGGGACAGACAGAGTGAGTCAGACTGAGAGAGACAAAGACTCAGACATACAAACACATGCACAGCTCTGTGTTGAGAGAGAGAGAGGCAGAGACCGAGCGGCACAGATACATTTCACAATTTCATTTCATTATCGGTTCAGAGTGACACATAGTTACAGAAAATTGTTGATTCAACCGATGAAAATCGGACATCACTGATCAGAATGGGAGGAAATTTGTGTTAAAATAAATAGAAACCAGGAGTGGGGAAGAACCCACGGTGTAAAACCCTTTGAAGTTAAGGCCAACGACATAACCACTCGGTTATCCTGGCCCTGTGAGAGCTTGGATTCTGTCTCTGTGACAAACTGGGCTTCAACCCCAACCCCACATACAAACACATGCACATAGTCTTTTAGTGAGCATTTACGAACATTTTTAGTAATATTTACACGGGGGCAACTCTCCTACTCTGTTTCGAGTAATGCTCTGGGACCTTTCATATCCACCCGAGGGTGCAGACGGAGCTTCAATTTAACATTTCATCCGAAAGTCAACAGCTTCAACATTGCAAAATTCCCCAAGTGCTGCACTTGAGTGTTAGCCAAGATGATATGCTCAAGTCCAAGGAGTGCGACTTGAAGACACAAACTCCTGATTCAGTCGAGAATGCTGCCACTGAACCAAAGCCGATACAAAAGTTCACAACCGTATTATTTTCCCCAAGTCTTTTTTATAAGTTCCAGGACATACCAAATTCATGGTGATGATTTCCACAGACAGTTGCACATACACAGAGACAAAAATAGAGATAGACAGACACAGAGACACAGATAACCAAAAATTTACACGCACCAACGGGCATGCACAGCTGCCTTAGACATCTCGAGGGATAGACAGGCTGAATCACTGTCGCAACTATGACTGATTGTTGCGATTTTTTAATCGGATGTATCGTGAATATTGCAGATTAATAAAAATGAGAACAAATGTCAGTGTTGAAAGGTGTGGGACGTTATTCCAATTATCACATGATCAGTTTGGTAGCGAACTGGTTAAATTGTGAAATGGAATGAAAAATGCTGAGAATCGTAGTCGGCAGGATTCGAACCTGCGCGGGAAAATCCCAATGGATTTCTAGTCCATCGCCTTAACCACTCGGCCACGACTACTGTGTCGCTGGCTTTTTAAACGTTACTCAGAAAAAACTCAGTCATCCATCTCTGTGCAGCAGACGGCCAAAGAATCCTGAAAAAGTCTCCGTTTGCTAAAAATCTGGAAGAGGCAAACTCATCTACCTGTATTTTCACAGTTCGATTTCGCTCTGGAATTTTTAATATGTATCTACCAAGAAACAGAAGTAAAAATCAACATTTTGAAACATCTGCCTCCCCGTCGGGGAATTGAACCCCGGTCTCCCGCGTGACAGGCGGGGATACTCACCAATACACTAACGAGGAACTGACGGATAGCTGCTCTGTCGGAGCAGGAATCGAGCTGTGAACAGAACTGGACACCATGAGAAGTCGACAGACACATTGAGAGACAGATACAAACCGACAAACAGGGAGAGACAGACACCGAGATAGAGACAACGAGAGACAGAAAGTGTGAGACTGAGAAGGAGAGGCAGATTGGGTGAGAAAAAGACTCAAACACATACAGAGACAGAGATTTGTGTGTTTGATCTATTAAGAGAGAAAGGGAAAGAGTGAGAGAAAGACAATGATAAAGACAGTGACAAGGAGAGAGACAGATAGAGAGAAAGAGATAGAGACTAAAACAGAAAATGATGGAAATACTTCTCAGGTTAGAGGCAGGGACTAACAGAGACAGGCAAAGAAATGGACAGACCGAAATGATGGGAAAGAGAGAGCCAGTCAGACAAAGAATCTGAGAGAATCCCATTGGAACAGACGTGGGCACCGTGAGAAAGAGACAGATTGAGAGACTGAGACAAACGGAGAAACAGGGACAGACAGAGTGAGTCAGACTGAGAGAGACAAAGACTCAGACATACAAACACATACACAGCTCTGTGGAGAGAGAGAGAGAGGCAGAGACCGAGCGACACAGATACATTTCACAATTTCATTTCATTATCGGTTCAGAGTGACACATAGTTACAGAAAATTGTTGATTCAACCGATGAAAATCGGACATCACTGATCAGAATGGGAGGAAATCTGTGTTAAAATAAATAGAAACCAGGAGTGGGGAAGAACCCACGGTGGAAACCCTTTGAAGTTAAAGGCCAACGACATAACCACTCGGTTATCCTGGCCCTGTGAGAGCTTGGATTCTGTCTCTGTGACAAACTGGGCTTCAACCCCAACCCCACATACAAACACATGCACATAGTCTTTTAGTGAGCATTTACGAACATTTTTAGTAATATTGGCACGGGGGCAACTCTCCTACTCTGTTTCGAGTAATGCTCTGGGACCTTTCATATCCACCCGAGGGTGCAGACGGAGCTTCAATTTAACATTTCATCCGAAAGTCAACAGCTTCAACATTGCAAAATTCCCCAAGTGCTGCACTTGAGTGTTAGCCAAGATGATATGCTCAAGTCCAAGGAGTGCGACTTGAACACACAAACTCCTGATTCAGACGACAATGCTGCCACTGAACCAAAGCCGATACAAAAGTTCACAACCGTATTATTTTCCCCAAGTCTTTTTTATAAGTTCCAGGACATACCAAATTCATGGTGATGATTTCCACAGACAGTTGCACATACACAGAGACAAAAATAGAGATAGACAGACACAGAGACACATATAACCAAAAATTTACACGCACCAACGGGCATGCACAGATGCCTTAGACATCTCGAGGGATAGACAGGCTGAATCACTGTCGTAACTTTGACTGATTGTTGCGATTTTTTAAACGGATGTATCGTGAATATTGCAGATTAATAAAAATGAGAACAAATGTCAGTGTTGAAAGGTGTGGGACGTTATTCCAATTATCACATGATCAGTTTGGTAGAGAACTGGTTAAATTGTGAAATGCAATGAAAAAAGCTGAGAATCGTAGTCGGCAGGATTCGAACCTGCGCGGGAAAATCCCAATGGATTTCTAGTCCATCGCCTTAACCACTCGGCCACGACTACTGTGTCGCTGGCTTTTTAAACGTTACTCAGAAAAAACTCAGTCATCCATCTCTGTGCAGCAGACGGCCAAAGAATCCTGAAAAAGTCTCCGTCAGCTAAAAATCTGGAAGAGGCAAACTCCTCTCCCTGTATTTTCAAAGTTCGGATTTCGCTCTGGAATTTTTAATATGTATCTACCAAGAAACAGAAGTAAAAATCAACATTTTGAAACATCTGCCTCCCCGTCGGGGAATTGAACCCCGGTCTCCCGCGTGACAGGCGGGGATACTCACCACTACACTAACGAGGAACTGACGGATAGCTGCTCTGTCGGAGCAGGAATCGAGCTGTGAACAGAACTGGACACCATGAGAAGTCGACAGACACATTGAGAGACAGAGACAATCCGACAAACAGGGAGAGACAGACACCGAGATAGAGACAATGAGAGACAGAAAGTGTGAGACTGAGAATGAGAGGCAGATTGGGTGAGAAAAAGACTCAAACACATAGAGAGACAGAGATTTGTGTGTTTGATCTATTAAGAGAGAAAGGGAAAGAGTGAGAGAAAGACAATGATAAAGACAGTGACAAGGAGAGAGACAGATAGAGAGAAAGAGATAGAGACTAAAACAGAAAATGATGGAAATACTTCTCAGGTTAGAGGCAGGGACTAACAGAGACAGGCAAAGAAATGGACAGACCGAAATGATGGGAAAGAGAGAGCCAGTCAGACAAAGAATCTGAGAGAATCCCATTGGAACAGACGTGGGCACCGTGAGAAAGAGACAGATTGAGAGACTGAGACAAACGGAGAAACAGGGACAGACAGAGTGAGTCAGACTGAGAGAGACAAAGACTCAGACATACAAACACATACACAGCTCTGTGGAGAGAGAGAGAGAGGCAGAGACCGAGCAACACAGATACATTTCACAATTTCATTTCATTATCGGTTCAGAGTGACACATAGTTACAGAAAATTGTTGATTCAACCGATGAAAATCGGACATCACTGATCAGAATGGGAGGAAATCTGTGTTAAAATAAATAGAAACCAGGAGTGGGGAAGAACCCACGGTGGAAAACCCTTTGAAGTTTAAGGCCAACGACATAACCACTCGGTTATCCTGGCCCTGTGAGAGCTTGGATTCTGTCTCTGTGACAAACTGGGCTTCAACACCAACCCCACATACAAACACATGCACATAGTCTTTTAGTGAGCATTTACGAACATTTTGAGGAATATTGACAGGGGGGCAACTCTCCTACTCTGTTTCGAGTAATGCTCTGGGACCTTTCATATCCACCCGAGGGTGCAGACGGAGCTTCAATTTAACATTTCATCCGAAAGTCAACAGCTTCAACATTGCAAAATTCCCCAAGTGCTGCACTTGAGTGTTAGCCAAGATGATATGCTCAAGTCCAAGGAGTGCGACTTGAAGACACAAACTCCTGATTCAGTCGAGAATGCTGCCACTGAACCAAAGCCGATACAAAAGTTCACAACCGTGTTATTTTCCCCAAGTCTTTTTTATAAGTTCCAGGACATACCAAATTCATGGTGATGATTTCCACAGACAGTTGCACATACACAGAGACAAAAATAGAGATAGACAGACACAGAGACACAGATAACCAAAAATTTACACGCACCAACGGGCATGCACAGCTGCCTTAGACATCTCGAGGGATAGACAGGCTGAATCACTGTCGCAACTATGACTGATTGTTGCGATTTTTTAATCGGATGTATCGTGAATATTGCAGATTAATAAAAATGAGAACAAATGTCAGTGTTGAAAGGTGTGGGACGTTATTCCAATTATCACATGATCAGTTTGGTAGCGAACTGGTTAAATTGTGAAATGGAATGAAAAATGCTGAGAATCGTAGTCGGCAGGATTCGAACCTGCGCGGGAAAATCCCAATGGATTTCTAGTCCATCGCCTTAACCACTCGGCCACGACTACTGTGGCGCTGGCTTTTTAAACGTTACTCAGAAAAAACTCAGTCATCCATCTCTGTGCAGCAGACGGCCAAAGAATCCTGAAAAAGTCTCCGTTTGCAAAAAATCTGGAAGAGGCAAACTCCTCCACATATATTTTTACAGTTCGATTTCGCTCTGGAATTTTTAATATGTATCTACCAAGAAACAGAAGTAAAAATCAACATTTTGAAACATCTGCCTCCCCGTCGGGGAATTGAACCCCGGTCTACGGCGTGACAGGCAGCGATACTTACCACTATACTAACGGGGAACTGACGGATAGCTGCTCTGTCGGAGCAGGAATCGAGCTGTGAACAGAACTGGACACCATGAGAAGTCGACAGACACATTGAGAGACAGATACAAACCGACAAACAGGGAGAGACAGACACCGAGATAGAGACAACGAGAGACAGAAAGTGTGAGACTGAGAAGGAGAGGCAGATTGGGTGAGAAAAAGACTCAAACACATACAGAGACAGAGATTTGTGTGTTTGATCTATTAAGAGAGAAAGGGAAAGAGTGAGAGAAAGACAATGATAAAGACAGTGACAAGGAGAGAGACAGATAGAGAGAAAGAGATAGAGACTAAAACAGAAAATGATGGAAATACTTCTCAGGTTAGAGGCAGGGACTAACAGAGACAGGCAAAGAAATGGACAGACCGAAATGATGGGAAAGAGAGAGCCAGTCAGACAAAGAATCTGAGAGAATCCCATTGGAACAGACGTCGGCACCGTGAGAAAGAGACAGATTGAGAGACTGAGACAAATGGAGAAACAGGGACAGACAGAGTGAGTCAGACTGAGAGAGACAAAGACTCAGACATACAAACACATGCACAGCTCTGTGTTGAGAGAGAGAGAGGCAGAGACCGAGCGGCACAGATACATTTCACAATTTCATTTCATTATCGGTTCAGAGTGACACATAGTTACAGAAAATTGTTGATTCAACCGATGAAAATCGGACATCACTGATCAGAATGGGAGGAAATCTGTGTTAAAATAAATAGAATCCAGGAGTGGGGAAGAACCCACGGTGGAAAACCCTTTGAAGTTAAGGCCAACGACATAACCACTCGGTTATCCTGGCCCTGTGAGAGCTTGGATTCTGTCTCTGTGACAAACTGGGCTTCAACCCCAACCCCACATACAAACACATGCACATAGTCTTTTAGTGAGCATTTACGAACATTTTTAGTAATATTTACACGGGGGAAACTCTCCTACTCTGTTTCGAGTAATGCTCTGGGACCTTTCATATCCACCCGAGGGTGCAGACGGAGCTTCAATTTAACATTTCATCCGAAAGTCAACAGCTTCAACATTGCAAAATTCCCCAAGTGCTGCACTTGAGTGTTAGCCAAGATGATATGCTCAAGTCCAAGGAGTGCGACTTGAACACACAAACTCCTGATTCAGTCGAGAATGCTGCCACTGAACCAAAGCCGATACAAAAGTTCACAACCGTATTATTTTCCCCAAGTCTTTTTTATAAGTTCCAGGACATACCAAATTCATGGTGATGATTTCCACAGACAGTTGCACATACACAGAGACAAAAATAGAGATAGACAGACACAGAGACACAGATAACCAAAAATTTACACGCACCAACGGGCATGCACAGCTGCCTTAGACATCTCGAGGGATAGACAGGCTGAATCACTGTCGCAACTATGACTGATTGTTGCGATTTTTTAATCGGATGTATCGTGAATATTGCAGATTAATAAAAATGAGAACAAATGTCAGTGTTGAAAGGTGTGGGACGTTATTCCAATTATCACATGATCAGTTTGGTAGCGAACTGGTTAAATTGTGAAATGGAATGAAAAATGCTGAGAATCGTAGTCGGCAGGATTCGAACCTGCGCGGGAAAATCCCAATGGATTTCTAGTCCATCGCCTTAACCACTCGGCCACGACTACTGTGTCGCTGGCTTTTTAAACGTTACTCAGAAAAAACTCAGTCATCCATCTCTGTGCAGCAGACGGCCAAAGAATCCTGAAAAAGTCTCCGTTTGCTAAAAATCTGGAAGAGGCAAACTCCTCTACCTGTATTTTCACAGTTCGATTTCGCTCTGGAATTTTTAATATGTATCTACCAAGAAACAGAAGTAAAAATCAACATTTTGAAACATCTGCCTCCCCGTCGGGGAATTGAACCCCGGTCTCCCACGTGACAGGCGGGGATACGCACCAATACACTAACGAGGAACTGACGGATAGCTGCTCTGTCGGAGCAGGAATCGAGCTGTGAACAGAACTGGACACCATAAGAAGTCGACAGACAGATTGAGAGACAGATGCAAACCGACAAACAGGGAGAGACAGACACCGAGATAGAGACAACGAGAGACAGAAAGTGTGAGACTGAGAAGGAGAGGCAGATTGGGTGAGAAAAAGACTCAAACACATACAGAGACAGAGATTTGTGTGTTTGATCTATTAAGAGAGAAAGGGAAAGAGTGAGAGAAAGACAATGATAAAGACAGTGACAAGGAGAGAGACAGATAGAGAGAAAGAGATAGAGACTAAAACAGAAAATGATGGAAATACTTCTCAGGTTAGAGGCAGGGACTAACAGAGACAGGCAAAGAAATGGACAGACCGAAATGATGGGAAAGAGAGAGCCAGTCAGACAAAGAATCTGAGAGAATCCCATTGGAACAGACGTGGGCACCGTGAGAAAGAGACAGATTGAGAGACTGAGACAAACGGAGAAACAGGGACAGACAGAGTGAGTCAGACTGAGAGAGACAAAGACTCAGACATACAAACACATACACAGCTCTGTGTAGAGAGAGAGAGAGGCAGAGACCGAGCGACACAGATACATTTCACAATTTCATTTCATTATCGGTTCAGAGTGACACATAGTTACAGAAAATTGTTGATTCAACCGATGAAAATCGGACATCACTGATCAGAATGGGAGGAAATCTGTGTTAAAATAAATAGAAACCAGGAGTGGGGAAGAACCCACGGTGGAAAACCCTTTGAAGTTTAAGGCCAACGACATAACCACTCGGTTATCCTGGCCCTGTGAGAGCTTGGATTCTGTCTCTGTGACAAACTGGGCTTCAACACCAACCCCACATACAAACACATGCACATAGTCTTTTAGTGAGCATTTACGAACATTTTGAGGAATATTGACACGGGGGCAACTCTCCTACTCTGTTTCGAGTAATGCTCTGGGACCTTCATATCCACCCGAGGGTGCAGACGGAGCTTCAATTTAACATTTCATCCGAAAGTCAACAGCTTCAACATTGCAAAATTCCCCAAGTGCTGCACTTGAGTGTTAGCCAAGATGATATGCTCAAGTCCAAGGAGTGCGACTTGAAGACACAAACTCCTGATTCAGTCGAGAATGCTGCCACTGAACCAAAGCCGATACAAAAGTTCACAACCGTATTATTTTCCCCAAGTCTTTTTTATAAGTTCCAGGACATACCAAATTCATGGTGATGATTTCCACAGACAGTTGCACATACACAGAGACAAAAATAGAGATAGACAGACACAGAGACACAGATAACCAAAAATTTACACGCACCAACGGGCATGCACAGCTGCCTTAGACATCTCGAGGGATAGACAGGCTGAATCACTGTCGCAACTATGACTGATTGTTGCGATTTTTTAATCGGATGTATCGTGAATATTGCAGATTAATAAAAATGAGAACAAATGTCAGTGTTGAAAGGTGTGGGACGTTATTCCAATTATCACATGATCAGTTTGGTAGCGAACTGGTTAAATTGTGAAATGGAATAAAAAATGCTGAGAATCGTAGTCGGCAGGATTCGAACCTGCGCGGGAAAATCCCAATGGATTTCTAGTCCATCGCCTTAACCACTCGGCCACGACTACTGTGTCGCTGGCTTTTTAAACGTTACTCAGAAAAAATCAGTCATCCATCTCTGTGCAGCAGACGGCCAAAGAATCCTGAAAAAGTCTCCGTTTGCTAAAAATCTGGAAGAGGCAAACTCCTCCACATGTATTTTCACAGTTCGATTTCGCTCTGGAATTTTTAATATGTATCTACCAAGAAACATAAGTAAAAATCAACATTTTGAAACATCTGCCTCCCGGTCGGGGAATTGAACCCCGGTCTCCCGCGTGACAGGCGGGGATACTTACCACTATACTAACGAGGAACTGACGGGTAGCTGCTCTGTCGGAGCAGGAATCGAGCTGTGAACAGAACTGGACACCATGAGAAGTCGACAGACAGATTGAGAGACAGATGCAAACCGACAAACAGGGAGAGACAGACACCGAGATAGAGACAACGAGAGACAGAAAGTGTGAGACTGAGAAGGAGAGGCAGATTGGGTGAGAAAAAGACTCAAACACATACAGAGACAGAGATTTGTGTGTTTGATCTATTAAGAGAGAAAGGGAAAGAGTGAGAGAAAGACAATGATAAAGACAGTGACAAGGAGAGAGACAGATAGAGAGAAAGAGATAGAGACTAAAACAGAAAATGATGGAAATACTTCTCAGGTTAGAGGCAGGGACTAACAGAGACAGGCAAAGAAATGGACAGACCGAAATGATGGGAAAGAGAGAGCCAGTCAGACAAAGAATCTGAGAGAATCCCATTGGAACAGACGTGGGCACCGTGAGAAAGAGACAGATTGAGAGACTGAGACAAACGGAGAAACAGGGACAGACAGAGTGAGTCAGACTGAGAGAGACAAAGACTCAGACATACAAACACATACACAGCTCTGTGTAGAGAGAGAGAGAGGCAGAGACCGAGCGACACAGATACATTTCACAATTTCATTTCATTATCGGTTCAGAGTGACACATAGTTACAGAAAATTGTTGATTCAACCGATGAAAATCGGACATCACTGATCAGAATGGGAGGAAATCTGTGTTAAAATAAATAGAAACCAGGAGTGGGGAAGAACCCACGGTGGAAAACCCTTTGAAGTTTAAGGCCAACGACATAACCACTCGGTTATCCTGGCCCTGTGAGAGCTTGGATTCTGTCTCTGTGACAAACTGGGCTTCAACACCAACCCCACATACAAACACATGCACATAGTCTTTTAGTGAGCATTTACGAACATTTTGAGGAATATTGACACGGGGGCAACTCTCCTACTCTGTTTCGAGTAATGCTCTGGGACCTTCATATCCACCCGAGGGTGCAGACGGAGCTTCAATTTAACATTTCATCCGAAAGTCAACAGCTTCAACATTGCAAAATTCCCCAAGTGCTGCACTTGAGTGTTAGCCAAGATGATATGCTCAAGTCCAAGGAGTGCGACTTGAAGACACAAACTCCTGATTCAGTCGAGAATGCTGCCACTGAACCAAAGCCGATACAAAAGTTCACAACCGTATTATTTTCCCCAAGTCTTTTTTATAAGTTCCAGGACATACCAAATTCATGGTGATGATTTCCACAGACAGTTGCACATACACAGAGACAAAAATAGAGATAGACAGACACAGAGACACAGATAACCAAAAATTTACACGCACCAACGGGCATGCACAGCTGCCTTAGACATCTCGAGGGATAGACAGGCTGAATCACTGTCGCAACTATGACTGATTGTTGCGATTTTTTAATCGGATGTATCGTGAATATTGCAGATTAATAAAAATGAGAACAAATGTCAGTGTTGAAAGGTGTGGGACGTTATTCCAATTATCACATGATCAGTTTGGTAGCGAACTGGTTAAATTGTGAAATGGAATAAAAAATGCTGAGAATCGTAGTCGGCAGGATTCGAACCTGCGCGGGAAAATCCCAATGGATTTCTAGTCCATCGCCTTAACCACTCGGCCACGACTACTGTGTCGCTGGCTTTTTAAACGTTACTCAGAAAAAATCAGTCATCCATCTCTGTGCAGCAGACGGCCAAAGAATCCTGAAAAAGTCTCCGTTTGCTAAAAATCTGGAAGAGGCAAACTCCTCCACATGTATTTTCACAGTTCGATTTCGCTCTGGAATTTTTAATATGTATCTACCAAGAAACATAAGTAAAAATCAACATTTTGAAACATCTGCCTCCCGGTCGGGGAATTGAACCCCGGTCTCCCGCGTGACAGGCGGGGATACTTACCACTATACTAACGAGGAACTGACGGGTAGCTGCTCTGTCGGAGCAGGAATCGAGCTGTGAACAGAACTGGACACCATGAGAAGTCGACAGACAGATTGAGAGACAGATGCAAACCGACAAACAGGGAGAGACAGACACCGAGATAGAGACAACGAGAGACAGAAAGTGTGAGACTGAGAAGGAGAGGCAGATTGGGTGAGAAAAAGACTCAAACACATACAGAGACAGAGATTTGTGTGTTTGATCTATTAAGAGAGAAAGGGAAAGAGTGAGAGAAAGACAATGATAAAGACAGTGACAAGGAGAGAGACAGATAGAGAGAAAGAGATAGAGACTAAAACAGAAAATGATGGAAATACTTCTCAGGTTAGAGGCAGGGACTAACAGAGACAGGCAAAGAAATGGACAGACCGAAATGATGGGAAAGAGAGAGCCAGTCAGACAAAGAATCTGAGAGAATCCCATTGGAACAGACGTGGGCACCGTGAGAAAGAGACAGATTGAGAGACTGAGACAAACGGAGAAACAGGGACAGACAGAGTGAGTCAGACTGAGAGAGACAAAGACTCAGACATACAAACACATACACAGCTCTGTGTAGAGAGAGAGAGAGGCAGAGACCGAGCGACACAGATACATTTCACAATTTCATTTCATTATCGGTTCAGAGTGACACATAGTTACAGAAAATTGTTGATTCAACCGATGAAAATCGGACATCACTGATCAGAATGGGAGGAAATCTGTGTTAAAATAAATAGAAACCAGGAGTGGGGAAGAACCCACGGTGGAAAACCCTTTGAAGTTTAAGGCCAACGACATAACCACTCGGTTATCCTGGCCCTGTGAGAGCTTGGATTCTGTCTCTGTGACAAACTGGGCTTCAACACCAACCCCACATACAAACACATGCACATAGTCTTTTAGTGAGCATTTACGAACATTTTGAGGAATATTGACACGGGGGCAACTCTCCTACTCTGTTTCGAGTAATGCTCTGGGACCTTCATATCCACCCGAGGGTGCAGACGGAGCTTCAATTTAACATTTCATCCGAAAGTCAACAGCTTCAACATTGCAAAATTCCCCAAGTGCTGCACTTGAGTGTTAGCCAAGATGATATGCTCAAGTCCAAGGAGTGCGACTTGAAGACACAAACTCCTGATTCAGTCGAGAATGCTGCCACTGAACCAAAGCCGATACAAAAGTTCACAACCGTATTATTTTCCCCAAGTCTTTTTTATAAGTTCCAGGACATACCAAATTCATGGTGATGATTTCCACAGACAGTTGCACATACACAGAGACAAAAATAGAGATAGACAGACACAGAGACACAGATAACCAAAAATTTACACGCACCAACGGGCATGCACAGCTGCCTTAGACATCTCGAGGGATAGACAGGCTGAATCACTGTCGCAACTATGACTGATTGTTGCGATTTTTTAATCGGATGTATCGTGAATATTGCAGATTAATAAAAATGAGAACAAATGTCAGTGTTGAAAGGTGTGGGACGTTATTCCAATTATCACATGATCAGTTTGGTAGCGAACTGGTTAAATTGTGAAATGGAATAAAAAATGCTGAGAATCGTAGTCGGCAGGATTCGAACCTGCGCGGGAAAATCCCAATGGATTTCTAGTCCATCGCCTTAACCACTCGGCCACGACTACTGTGTCGCTGGCTTTTTAAACGTTACTCAGAAAAAATCAGTCATCCATCTCTGTGCAGCAGACGGCCAAAGAATCCTGAAAAAGTCTCCGTTTGCTAAAAATCTGGAAGAGGCAAACTCCTCCACATGTATTTTCACAGTTCGATTTCGCTCTGGAATTTTTAATATGTATCTACCAAGAAACATAAGTAAAAATCAACATTTTGAAACATCTGCCTCCCGGTCGGGGAATTGAACCCCGGTCTCCCGCGTGACAGGCGGGGATACTTACCACTATACTAACGAGGAACTGACGGGTAGCTGCTCTGTCGGAGCAGGAATCGAGCTGTGAACAGAACTGGACACCATGAGAAGTCGACAGACAGATTGAGAGACAGATGCAAACCGACAAACAGGGAGAGACAGACACCGAGATAGAGACAACGAGAGACAGAAAGTGTGAGACTGAGAAGGAGAGGCAGATTGGGTGAGAAAAAGACTCAAACACATACAGAGACAGAGATTTGTGTGTTTGATCTATTAAGAGAGAAAGGGAAAGAGTGAGAGAAAGACAATGATAAAGACAGTGACAAGGAGAGAGACAGATAGAGAGAAAGAGATAGAGACTAAAACAGAAAATGATGGAAATACTTCTCAGGTTAGAGGCAGGGACTAACAGAGACAGGCAAAGAAATGGACAGACCGAAATGATGGGAAAGAGAGAGCCAGTCAGACAAAGAATCTGAGAGAATCCCATTGGAACAGACGTGGGCACCGTGAGAAAGAGACAGATTGAGAGACTGAGACAAACGGAGAAACAGGGACAGACAGAGTGAGTCAGACTGAGAGAGACAAAGACTCAGACATACAAACACATACACAGCTCTGTGTAGAGAGAGAGAGAGGCAGAGACCGAGCGACACAGATACATTTCACAATTTCATTTCATTATCGGTTCAGAGTGACACATAGTTACAGAAAATTGTTGATTCAACCGATGAAAATCGGACATCACTGATCAGAATGGGAGGAAATCTGTGTTAAAATAAATAGAAACCAGGAGTGGGGAAGAACCCACGGTGGAAAACCCTTTGAAGTTTAAGGCCAACGACATAACCACTCGGTTATCCTGGCCCTGTGAGAGCTTGGATTCTGTCTCTGTGACAAACTGGGCTTCAACACCAACCCCACATACAAACACATGCACATAGTCTTTTAGTGAGCATTTACGAACATTTTGAGGAATATTGACACGGGGGCAACTCTCCTACTCTGTTTCGAGTAATGCTCTGGGACCTTCATATCCACCCGAGGGTGCAGACGGAGCTTCAATTTAACATTTCATCCGAAAGTCAACAGCTTCAACATTGCAAAATTCCCCAAGTGCTGCACTTGAGTGTTAGCCAAGATGATATGCTCAAGTCCAAGGAGTGCGACTTGAAGACACAAACTCCTGATTCAGTCGAGAATGCTGCCACTGAACCAAAGCCGATACAAAAGTTCACAACCGTATTATTTTCCCCAAGTCTTTTTTATAAGTTCCAGGACATACCAAATTCATGGTGATGATTTCCACAGACAGTTGCACATACACAGAGACAAAAATAGAGATAGACAGACACAGAGACACAGATAACCAAAAATTTACGCGCACCAACGGGCATGCACAGCTGCCTTAGACATCTCGAGGGATAGACAGGCTGAATCACTGTCGCAACTATGACTGATTGTTGCGATTTTTTAATCGGATGTATCGTGAATATTGCAGATTAATAAAAATGAGAACAAATGTCAGTGTTGAAAGGTGTGGGACGTTATTCCAATTATCACATGATCAGTTTGGTAGCGAACTGGTTAAATTGTGAAATGGAATGAAAAATGCTGAGAATCGTAGTCGGCAGGATTCGAACCTGCGCGGGAAAATCCCAATGGATTTCTAGTCCATCGCCTTAACCACTCGGCCACGACTACTGTGTCGCTGGCTTTTTAAACGTTACTCAGAAAAAATCAGTCATCCATCTCTGTGCAGCAGACGGCCAAAGAATCCTGAAAAAGTCTCCGTTTGCTAAAAATCTGGAAGAGGCAAACTCCTCCACATGTATTTTCACAGTTCGATTTCGCTCTGGAATTTTTAATATGTATCTACCAAGAAACATAAGTAAAAATCAACATTTTGAAACATCTGCCTCCCCGTCGGGGAATTGAACCCCGGTCTCCCGCGTGACAGGCGGGGATACTTACCACTATACTAACGAGGAACTGACGGATAGCTGCTCTGTCGGAGCAGGAATCGAGCTGTGAACAGAACTGGACACCATGAGAAGTCGACAGACACATTGAGAGACAGATACAAACCGACAAACAGGGAGAGACAGACACCGAGATAGAGACAACGAGAGACAGAAAGTGTGAGACTGAGAAGGAGAGGCAGATTGGGTGAGAAAAAGACTCAAACACATACAGAGACAGAGATTTGTGTGTTTGATCTATTAAGAGAGAAAGGGAAAGAGTGAGAGAAAGACAATGATAAAGACAGTGACAAGGAGAGAGACAGATAGAGAGAAAGAGATAGAGACTAAAACAGAAAATGATGGAAATACTTCTCAGGTTAGAGGCAGGGACTAACAGAGACAGGCAAAGAAATGGACAGACCGAAATGATGGGAAAGAGAGAGCCAGTCAGACAAAGAATCTGAGAGAATCCCATTGGAACAGACGTGGGCACCGTGAGAAAGAGACAGATTGAGAGACTGAGACAAACGGAGAAACAGGGACAGACAGAGTGAGTCAGACTGAGAGAGACAAAGACTCAGACATACAAACACATACACATCTCTGTGTAGAGAGAGAGAGAGGCAGAGACCGAGCGACACAGATACATTTCACAATGTCATTTCATTATCGGTTCAGAGTGACACATAGTTACAGAAAATTGTTGATTCAACCGATGAAAATCGGACATCACTAATCAGAATGGGAGGAAATCTGTGTTAAAATAAATAGAAACCAGGAGTGGGGAAGAACCCACGGTGGAAAACCCTTTGAAGTTTAAGGCCAACGACATAACCACTCGGTTATCCTGGCCCTGTGAGAGCTTGGATTCTGTCTCTGTGACAAACTGGGCTTCAACACCAACCCCACATACAAACACATGCACATAGTCTTTTAGTGAGCATTTACGAACATTTTGAGGAATATTGACACGGGGGCAACTCTCCTACTCTGTTTCGAGTAATGCTCTGGGACCTTTCATATCCACCCGAGGGTGCAGACGGAGCTTCAATTTAACATTTCATCCGAAAGTCAACAGCTTCAACATTGCAAAATTCCCCAAGTGCTGCACTTGAGTGTTAGCCAAGATGATATGCTCAAGTCCAAGGAGTGCGACTTGAAGACACAAACTCCTGATTCAGTCGAGAATGCTGCCACTGAACCAAAGCCGATACAAAAGTTCACAACCGTATTATTTTCCCCAAGTCTTTTTTATAAGTTCCAGGACATACCAAATTCATGGTGATGATTTCCACAGACAGTTGCACATACACAGAGACAAAAATAGAGATAGACAGACACAGAGACACAGATAACCAAAAATTTACACGCACCAATGGGCATGCACAGCTGCCTTAGACATCTCGAGGGATAGAGAGGCTGAATCACTGTCGCAACTATGACTGATTGTTGCGATTTTTTAATCGGATGTATCGTGAATATTGCAGATTAATAAAAATGAGAACAAATGTCAGTGTTGAAAGGTGTGGGACGTTATTCCAATTATCACATGATCAGTTTGGTAGCAAACTGGTTAAATTGTGAAATGGAATGAAAAATGCTGAGAATCGTAGTCGGCAGGATTCGAACCTGCGCGGTAAAATCCCAATGGATTTCTAGTCCATCGCCTTAACCACTCGGCCACGACTACTGTGTCGCTGGCTTTTTAAACGTTACTCAGAAAAAACTCAGTCATCCATCTCTGTGCAGCAGACGGCCAAAGAATCCTGAAAGAGTCTCCGTTTGCAAAAAATCTGGAAGAGGCAAACTCCTCCACATGTATTTTCACAGTTCGATTTCGCTCTGGAATTTTTAATTTGTATCTTCCAAGAAACAGAAGTAAAAATCAACATTTTGAAACATCTGCCTCCCCGTCGGGGAATTGAACCCCGGTCTCCCGCGTGACAGGCGGGGATACTTACCACTATACTAACGAGGAACTGACGGATAGCTGCTCTGTCGGAGCAGGAATCGAGCTGTGAACAGAACTGGACACCATGAGAAGTCGACAGACAGATTGAGAGACAGATGCAAACCGACAAACAGGGAGAGACAGACACCGAGATAGAGACAACGAGAGACAGAAAGTGTGAGACTGGGAAGGAGAGGCAGATTGGGTGAGAAAAAGACTCAAACACATACAGAGACAGAGATTTGTGTGTTTGATCTATTAAGAGAGAAAGGGAAAGAGTGAGAGAAAGACAATGATAAAGACAGTGACAAGGAGAGAGACAGATAGAGAGAAAGAGATAGAGACTAAAACAGAAAATGATGGAAATACTTCTCAGGTTAGAGGCAGGGACTAACAGAGACAGGCAAAGAAATGGACAGACCGAAATGATGGGAAAGAGAGAGCCAGTCAGACAAAGAATCTGAGAGAATCCCATTGGAACAGACGTAGGCACCGTGAGAAAGAGACAGATTGAGAGACTGAGACAAACGGAGAAACAGGGACAGACAGAGTGAGTCAGACTGAGAGAGACAAAGACTCAGACATACAAACACATACACAGCTCTGTGTAGAGAGAGAGAGAGGCAGAGACCGAGCGACACAGATACATTTCACAATTTCATTTCATTATCGGTTCAGAGTGACACATAGTTACAGAAAATTGTTGATTCAACCGATGAAAATCGGACATCACTGATCAGAATGGGAGGAAATCTGTGTTAAAATAAATAGAAACCAGGAGTGGGGAAGAACCCACGGTGGAAAACCCTTTGAAGTTTAAGGCCAACGACATAACCACTCGGTTATCCTGGCCCTGTGAGAGCTTGGATTCTGTCTCTGTGACAAACTGGGCTTCAACACCAACCCCACATACAAACACATGCACATAGTCTTTTAGTGAGCATTTACGAACATTTTGAGGAATATTGACACGGGGGCAACTCTCCTACTCTGTTTCGAGTAATGCTCTGGGACCTTCATATCCACCCGAGGGTGCAGACGGAGCTTCAATTTAACATTTCATCCGAAAGTCAACAGCTTCAACATTGCAAAATTCCCCAAGTGCTGCACTTGAGTGTTAGCCAAGATGATATGCTCAAGTCCAAGGAGTGCGACTTGAAGACACAAACTCCTGATTCAGTCGAGAATGCTGCCACTGAACCAAAGCCGATACAAAAGTTCACAACCGTATTATTTTCCCCAAGTCTTTTTTATAAGTTCCAGGACATACCAAATTCATGGTGATGATTTCCACAGACAGTTGCACATACACAGAGACAAAAATAGAGATAGACAGACACAGAGACACAGATAACCAAAAATTTACACGCACCAATGGGCATGCACAGCTGCCTTAGACATCTCGAGGGATAGAGAGGCTGAATCACTGTCGCAACTATGACTGATTGTTGCGATTTTTTAATCGGATGTATCGTGAATATTGCAGATTAATAAAAATGAGAACAAATGTCAGTGTTGAAAGGTGTGGGACGTTATTCCAATTATCACATGATCAGTTTGGTAGCAAACTGGTTAAATTGTGAAATGGAATGAAAAATGCTGAGAATCGTAGTCGGCAGGATTCGAACCTGCGCGGTAAAATCCCAATGGATTTCTAGTCCATCGCCTTAACCACTCGGCCACGACTACTGTGTCGCTGGCTTTTTAAACGTTACTCAGAAAAAACTCAGTCATCCATCTCTGTGCAGCAGACGGCCAAAGAATCCTGAAAGAGTCTCCGTTTGCAAAAAATCTGGAAGAGGCAAACTCCTCCACATGTATTTTCACAGTTCGATTTCGCTCTGGAATTTTTAATTTGTATCTTCCAAGAAACAGAAGTAAAAATCAACATTTTGAAACATCTGCCTCCCCGTCGGGGAATTGAACCCCGGTCTCCCGCGTGACAGGCGGGGATACTTACCACTATACTAACGAGGAACTGACGGATAACTGCTCTGTCGGAGCAGGAATCGAGCTGTGAACAGAACTGGACACCATGAGAAGTCGACAGACAGATTGAGAGACAGATGCAAACCGACAAACAGGGAGAGACAGACACCGAGATAGAGACAACGAGAGACAGAAAGTGTGAGACTGGGAAGGAGAGGCAGATTGGGTGAGAAAAAGACTCAAACACATACAGAGACAGAGATTTGTGTGTTTGATCTATTAAGAGAGAAAGGGAAAGAGTGAGAGAAAGACAATGATAAAGACAGTGACAAGGAGAGAGACAGATAGAGAGAAAGAGATAGAGACTAAAACAGAAAATGATGGAAATA
This sequence comes from Pristiophorus japonicus, assembly GCF_044704955.1. Lineage (NCBI taxonomy): Eukaryota > Metazoa > Chordata > Chondrichthyes > Pristiophoridae > Pristiophorus > Pristiophorus japonicus. Next base: position 50,960,322 of record NC_091999.1, read on the forward strand.
CTTCTCAGGTTAGAGGCAGGGACTAACAGAGACAGGCAAAGAAATGGACAGACCGAAATGATGGGAAAGAGAGAGCCAGTCAGACAAAGAATCTGAGAGAATCCCATTGGAACAGACGTAGGCACCGTGAGAAAGAGACAGATTGAGAGACTGAGACAAACGGAGAAACAGGGACAGACAGAGTGAGTCAGACTGAGAGAGACAAAGACTCAGACATACAAACACATACACAGCTCTGTGTAGAGAGAGAGAGAGGCAGAGACCGAGCGACACAGATACATTTCACAATTTCATTTCATTATCGGTTCAGAGTGACACATAGTTACAGAAAATTGTTGATTCAACCGATGAAAATCGGACATCACTGATCAGAATGGGAGGAAATCTGTGTTAAAATAAATAGAAACCAGGAGTGGGGAAGAACCCACGGTGGAAAACCCTTTGAAGTTTAAGGCCAACGACATAACCACTCGGTTATCCTGGCCCTGTGAGAGCTTGGATTCTGTCTCTGTGACAAACTGGGCTTCAACACCAACCCCACATACAAACACATGCACATAGTCTTTTAGTGAGCATTTACGAACATTTTGAGGAATATTGACACGGGGGCAACTCTCCTACTCTGTTTCGAGTAATGCTCTGGGACCTTCATATCCACCCGAGGGTGCAGACGGAGCTTCAATTTAACATTTCATCCGAAAGTCAACAGCTTCAACATTGCAAAATTCCCCAAGTGCTGCACTTGAGTGTTAGCCAAGATGATATGCTCAAGTCCAAGGAGTGCGACTTGAAGACACAAACTCCTGATTCAGTCGAGAATGCTGCCACTGAACCAAAGCCGATACAAAAGTTCACAACCGTATTATTTTCCCCAAGTCTTTTTTATAAGTTCCAGGACATACCAAATTCATGGTGATGATTTCCACAGACAGTTGCACATACACAGAGACAAAAATAGAGATAGACAGACACAGAGACACAGATAACCAAAAATTTACACGCACCAACGGGCATGCACAGCTGCCTTAGACCTCTCGAGGGTTGGACAGGCTGAATCACTGTCGCAACTATGACTGATTGTTGCGATTTTTTAATCGGATGTATCGTGAATATTGCAGATTAATAAAAATGAGAACAAATGTCAGTGTTGAAAGGTGTGGGACGTTATTCCAATTATCACATGATCAGTTTGGTAGCGAACTGGTTAAATTGTGAAATGGAATGAAAAATGCTGAGAATCGTAGTCGGCAGGATTCGAACCTGCGCGGGAAAATCCCAATGGATTTCTAGTCCATCGCCTAAACCACTCGGCCACGACTACTGTGTCGCTGGCTTTTTAAACGTTACTCAGAAAAAATCAGTCATCCATCTCTGTGCAGCAGACGGCCAAAGAATCCTGAAAAAGTCTCCGTTTGCTAAAAATCTGGAAGAGGCAAACTCCTCCACATGTATTTTCACAGTTCGATTTCGCTCTGGAATTTTTAATATGTATCTACCAAGAAACATTAGTAAAAATCAACATTTTGAAACATCTGCCTCCCCGTCGGGGAATTGAACCCCGGTCTCCCGCGTGACAGGCGGGGATACTTACCACTATACTAACGAGGAACTGACGGATAGCTGCTCTGTCGGAGCAGGAATCGAGCTGTGAACAGAACTGGACACCATGAGAAGTCGACAGACACATTGAGAGACAGATACAAACCGACAAACAGGGAGAGACAGACACCGAGATAGAGACAACGAGAGACAGAAAGTGTGAGACTGAGAAGGAGAGGCAGATTGGGTGAGAAAAAGACTCAAACACATACAGAGACAGAGATTTGTGTGTTTGATCTATTAAGAGAGAAAGGGAAAGAGTGAGAGAAAGACAATGATAAAGACAGTGACAAGGAGAGAGACAGATAGAGAGAAAGAGATAGAGACTAAAACAGAAAATGATGGAAATACTTCTCAGGTTAGAGGCAGGGACTAACAGAGACAGGCAAAGAAATGGACAGACCGAAATGATGGGAAAGAGAGAGCCAGTCAGACAAAGAATCTGAGAGAATCCCATTGGAACAGACGTGGGCACCGTGAGAAAGAGACAGATTGAGAGACTGAGACAAACGGAGAAACAGGGACAGACAGAGTGAGTCAGACTGAGAGAGACAAAGACTCAGACATACAAACACATACACAGCTCTGTGTAGAGAGAGAGAGAGGCAGAGACCGAGCGACACAGATACATTTCACAATGTCATTTCATTATCGGTTCAGAGTGACACATAGTTACAGAAAATTGTTGATTCAACCGATGAAAATCGGACATCACTAATCAGAATGGGAGGAAATCTGTGTTAAAATAAATAGAAACCAGGAGTGGGGAAGAACCCACGGTGGAAAACCCTTTGAAGTTTAAGGCCAACGACATAACCACTCGGTTATCCTGGCCCTGTGAGAGCTTGGATTCTGTCTCTGTGACAAACTGGGCTTCAACACCAACCCCACATACAAACACATGCACATAGTCTTTTAGTGAGCATTTACGAACATTTTGAGGAATATTGACACGGGGGCAACTCTCCTACTCTGTTTCGAGTAATGCTCTGGGACCTTTCATATCCACCCGAGGGTGCAGACGGAGCTTCAATTTAACATTTCATCCGAAAGTCAACAGCTTCAACATTGCAAAATTCCCCAAGTGCTGCACTTGAGTGTTAGCCAAGATGATATGCTCAAGTCCAAGGAGTGCGACTTGAAGACACAAACTCCTGATTCAGTCGAGAATGCTGCCACTGAACCAAAGCCGATACAAAAGTTCACAACCGTATTATTTTCCCCAAGTCTTTTTTATAAGTTCCAGGACATACCAAATTCATGGTGATGATTTCCACAGACAGTTGCACATACACAGAGACAAAAATAGAGATAGACAGACACAGAGACACAGATAACCAAAAATTTACACGCACCAATGGGCATGCACAGCTGCCTTAGACATCTCGAGGGATAGAGAGGCTGAATCACTGTCGCAACTATGACTGATTGTTGCGATTTTTTAATCGGATGTATCGTGAATATTGCAGATTAATAAAAATGAGAACAAATGTCAGTGTTGAAAGGTGTGGGACGTTATTCCAATTATCACATGATCAGTTTGGTAGCGAACTGGTTAAATTGTGAAATGGAATGAAAAATGCTGAGAATCGTAGTCGGCAGGATTCGAACCTGCGCGGGAAAATCCCAATGGATTTCTAGTCCATCGCCTTAACCACTCGGCCACGACTACTGTGTCGCTGGCTTTTTAAACGTTACTCAGAAAAAACTCAGTCATCCATCTCTGTGCAGCAGACGGCCAAAGAATCCTGAAAGAGTCTCCGTTTGCAAAAAATCTGGAAGAGGCAAACTCCTCCACATGTATTTTCACAGTTCGATTTCGCTCTGGAATTTTTAATTTGTATCTTCCAAGAAACAGAAGTAAAAAACAACATTTTGAAACATCTGCCTCCCCGTCGGGGAATTGAACCCCGGTCTCCCGCGTGACAGGCGGGGATACTTACCACTATACTAACGAGGAACTGACGGATAGCTGCTCTGTCGGAGCAGGAATCGAGCTGTGAACAGAACTGGACACCATGAGAAGTCGACAGACAGATTGAGAGACAGATGCAAACTGACAAACAGGGAGAGACAGACACCGAGATAGAGACAACGAGAGACAGAAAGTGTGAGACTGAGAAGGAGAGGCAGATTGGGTGAGAAAAAGACTCAAACACATACAGAGACAGAGATTTGTGTGTTTGATCTATTAAGAGAGAAAGGGAAAGAGTGAGAGAAAGACAATGATAAAGACAGTGACAAGGAGAGAGACAGATAGAGAGAAAGAGATAGAGACTAAAACAGAAAATGATGGAAATACTTCTCAGGTTAGAGGCAGGGACTAACAGAGACAGGCAAAGAAATGGACAGACCGAAATGATGGGAAAGAGAGAGCCAGTCAGACAAAGAATCTGAGAGAATCCCATTGGAACAGACGTAGGCACCGTGAGAAAGAGACAGATTGAGAGACTGAGACAAACGGAGAAACAGGGACAGACAGAGTGAGTCAGACTGAGAGAGACAAAGACTCAGACATACAAACACATACACAGCTCTGTGTAGAGAGAGAGAGAGGCAGAGACCGAGCGACACAGATACATTTCACAATTTCATTTCATTATCGGTTCAGAGTGACACATAGTTACAGAAAATTGTTGATTCAACCGATGAAAATCGGACATCACTGATCAGAATGGGAGGAAATCTGTGTTAAAATAAATAGAAACCAGGAGTGGGGAAGAACCCACGGTGGAAAATCCTTTGAAGTTTAAGGCCAACAACATAACCACTCGGTTATCCTGGCCCTGTGAGAGCTTGGATTCTGTCTCTGTGACAAACTGGGCTTCAACACCAACCCCACATACAAACACATGCACATAGTCTTTTAGTGAGCATTTACGAACATTTTGAGGAATATTGACACGGGGGCAACTCTCCTACTCTGTTTCGAGTAATGCTCTGGGACCTTTCATATCCACCCGAGGGTGCAGACGGAGCTTCAATTTAACATTTCATCCGAAAGTCAACAGCTTCAACATTGCAAAATTCCCCAAGTGCTGCACTTGAGTGTTAGCCAAGATGATATGCTCAAGTCCAAGGAGTGCGACTTGAAGACACAAACTCCTGATTCAGTCGAGAATGCTGCCACTGAACCAAAGCCGATACAAAAGTTCACAACCGTATTATTTTCCCCAAGTCTTTTTTATAAGTTCCAGGACATACCAAATTCATGGTGATGATTTCCACAGACAGTTGCACATACACAGAGACAAAAATAGAGATAGACAGACACAGAGACACAGATAACCAAAAATTTACACGCACCAACGGGCATGCACAGCTGCCTTAGACATCTCGAGGGATAGACAGGCTGAATCACTGTCGCAACTATGACTGATTGTTGCGATTTTTTAATCGGATGTATCGTGAATATTGCAGATTAATAAAAATGAGAACAAATGTCAGTGTTGAAAGGTGTGGGACGTTATTCCAATTATCACATGATCAGTTTGGTAGCGAACTGGTTAAATTGTGAAATGGAATGAAAAATGCTGAGAATCGTAGTCGGCAGGATTCGAACCTGCGCGGGAAAATCGCAATGGATTTCTAGTCCATCGCCTTAACCACTCGGCCACGACTACTGTGTCGCTGGCTTTTTAAACGTTACTCAGAAAAAATCAGTCATCCATCTCTGTGCAGCAGACGGCCAAAGAATCCTGAAAAAGTCTCCGTTTGCTAAAAATCTGGAAGAGGCAAACTCCTCCACATGTATTTTCACAGTTCGATTTCGCTCTGGAATTTTTAATATGTATCTACCAAGAAACATAAGTAAAAATCAACATTTTGAAACATCTGCCTCCCCGTCGGGGAATTGAACCCCGGTCTCCCGCGTGACAGGCGGGGATACTTACCACTATACTAACGAGGAACTGACGGATAGCTGCTCTGTCGGAGCAGGAATCGAGCTGTGAACAGAACTGGACACCATGAGAAGTCGACAGACACATTGAGAGACAGATACAAACCGACAAACAGGGAGAGACAGACACCGAGATAGAGACAACGAGAGACAGAAAGTGTGAGACTGAGAAGGAGAGGCAGATTGGGTGAGAAAAAGACTCAAACACATACAGAGACAGAGATTTGTGTGTTTGATCTATTAAGAGAGAAAGGGAAAGAGTGAGAGAAAGACAATGATAAAGACAGTGACAAGGAGAGAGACAGATAGAGAGAAAGAGATAGAGACTAAAACAGAAAATGATGGAAATACTTCTCAGGTTAGAGGCAGGGACTAACAGAGACAGGCAAAGAAATGGACAGACCGAAATGATGGGAAAGAGAGAGCCAGTCAGACAAAGAATCTGAGAGAATCCCATTGGAACAGACGTGGGCACCGTGAGAAAGAGACAGATTGAGAGACTGAGACAAACGGAGAAACAGGGACAGACAGAGTGAGTCAGACTGAGAGAGACAAAGACTCAGACATACAAACACATACACAGCTCTGTGTAGAGAGAGAGAGAGGCAGAGACCGAGCGACACAGATACATTTCACAATGTCATTTCATTATCGGTTCAGAGTGACACATAGTTACAGAAAATTGTTGATTCAACCGATGAAAATCGGACATCACTAATCAGAATGGGAGGAAATCTGTGTTAAAATAAATAGAAACCAGGAGTGGGGAAGAACCCACGGTGGAAAACCCTTTGAAGTTTAAGGCCAAGGACATAACCACTCGGTTATCCTGGCCCTGTGAGAGCTTGGATTCTGTCTCTGTGACAAACTGGGCTTCAACACCAACCCCACATACAAACACATGCACATAGTCTTTTAGTGAGCATTTACGAACATTTTGAGGAATATTGACACGGGGGCAACTCTCCTACTCTGTTTCGAGTAATGCTCTGGGACCTTTCATATCCACCCGAGGGTGCAGACGGAGCTTCAATTTAACATTTCATCCGAAAGTCAACAGCTTCAACATTGCAAAATTCCCCAAGTGCTGCACTTGAGTGTTAGCCAAGATGATATGCTCAAGTCCAAGGAGTGCGACTTGAAGACACAAACTCCTGATTCAGTCGAGAATGCTGCCACTGAACCAAAGCCGATACAAAAGTTCACAACCGTATTATTTTCCCCAAGTCTTTTTTATAAGTTCCAGGACATACCAAATTCATGGTGATGATTTCCACAGACAGTTGCACATACACAGAGACAAAAATAGAGATAGACAGACACAGAGACACAGATAACCAAAAATTTACACGCACCAACGGGCATGCACAGCTGCCTTAGACATCTCGAGGGATAGACAGGCTGAATCACTGTCGCAACTATGACTGATTGTTGCGATTTTTTAATCGGATGTATCGTGAATATTGCAGATTAATAAAAATGAGAACAAATGTCAGTGTTGAAAGGTGTGGGACGTTATTCCAATTATCACATGATCAGTTTGGTAGCGAACTGGTTAAATTGTGAAATGGAATGAAAAATGCTGAGAATCGTAGTCGGCAGGATTCGAACCTGCGCGGGAAAATCGCAATGGATTTCTAGTCCATCGCCTTAACCACTCGGCCACGACTACTGTGTCGCTGGCTTTTTAAACGTTACTCAGAAAAAATCAGTCATCCATCTCTGTGCAGCAGACGGCCAAAGAATCCTGAAAAAGTCTCCGTTTGCTAAAAATCTGGAAGAGGCAAACTCCTCCACATGTATTTTCACAGTTCGATTTCGCTCTGGAATTTTTAATATGTATCTACCAAGAAACATAAGTAAAAATCAACATTTTGAAACATCTGCCTCCCCGTCGGGGAATTGAACCCCGGTCTCCCGCGTGACAGGCGGGGATACTTACCACTATACTAACGAGGAACTGACGGATAGCTGCTCTGTCGGAGCAGGAATCGAGCTGTGAACAGAACTGGACACCATGAGAAGTCGACAGACACATTGAGAGACAGATACAAACCGACAAACAGGGAGAGACAGACACCGAGATAGAGACAACGAGAGACAGAAAGTGTGAGACTGAGAAGGAGAGGCAGATTGGGTGAGAAAAAGACTCAAACACATACAGAGACAGAGATTTGTGTGTTTGATCTATTAAGAGAGAAAGGGAAAGAGTGAGAGAAAGACAATGATAAAGACAGTGACAAGGAGAGAGACAGATAGAGAGAAAGAGATAGAGACTAAAACAGAAAATGATGGAAATACTTCTCAGGTTAGAGGCAGGGACTAACAGAGACAGGCAAAGAAATGGACAGACCGAAATGATGGGAAAGAGAGAGCCAGTCAGACAAAGAATCTGAGAGAATCCCATTGGAACAGACGTGGGCACCGTGAGAAAGAGACAGATTGAGAGACTGAGACAAACGGAGAAACAGGGACAGACAGAGTGAGTCAGACTGAGAGAGACAAAGACTCAGACATACAAACACATACACAGCTCTGTGTAGAGAGAGAGAGAGGCAGAGACCGAGCGACACAGATACATTTCACAATGTCATTTCATTATCGGTTCAGAGTGACACATAGTTACAGAAAATTGTTGATTCAACCGATGAAAATCGGACATCACTAATCAGAATGGGAGGAAATCTGTGTTAAAATAAATAGAAACCAGGAGTGGGGAAGAACCCACGGTGGAAAACCCTTTGAAGTTTAAGGCCAACGACATAACCACTCGGTTATCCTGGCCCTGTGAGAGCTTGGATTCTGTCTCTGTGACAAACTGGGCTTCAACACCAACCCCACATACAAACACATGCACATAGTCTTTTAGTGAGCATTTACGAACATTTTGAGGAATATTGACACGGGGGCAACTCTCCTACTCTGTTTCGAGTAATGCTCTGGGACCTTTCATATCCACCCGAGGGTGCAGACGGAGCTTCAATTTAACATTTCATCCGAAAGTCAACAGCTTCAACATTGCAAAATTCCCCAAGTGCTGCACTTGAGTGTTAGCCAAGATGATATGCTCAAGTCCAAGGAGTGCGACTTGAAGACACAAACTCCTGATTCAGTCGAGAATGCTGCCACTGAACCAAAGCCGATACAAAAGTTCACAACCGTATTATTTTCCCCAAGTCTTTTTTATAAGTTCCAGGACATACCAAATTCATGGTGATGATTTCCACAGACAGTTGCACATACACAGAGACAAAAATAGAGATAGACAGACACAGAGACACAGATAACCAAAAATTTACACGCACCAATGGGCATGCACAGCTGCCTTAGACATCTCGAGGGATAGAGAGGCTGAATCACTGTCGCAACTATGACTGATTGTTGCGATTTTTTAATCGGATGTATCGTGAATATTGCAGATTAATAAAAATGAGAACAAATGTCAGTGTTGAAAGGTGTGGGACGTTATTCCAATTATCACATGATCAGTTTGGTAGCGAACTGGTTAAATTGTGAAATGGAATAAAAAATGCTGAGAATCGTAGTCGGCAGGATTCGAACCTGCGCGGGAAAATCCCAATGGATTTCTAGTCCATCGCCTTAACCACTCGGCCACGACTACTGTGTCGCTGGCTTTTTAAAAGTTACTCAGAAAAAATCAGTCATCCATCTCTGTGCAGCAGACGGCCAAAGAATCCTGAAAAAGTCTCCGTTTGCTAAAAATCTGGAAGAGGCAAACTCCTCCACATGTATTTTCACAGTTCGATTTCGCTCTGGAATTTTTAATATGTATCTACCAAGAAACATAAGTAAAAATCAACATTTTGAAACATCTGCCTCCCCGTCGGGGAATTGAACCCCGGTCTCCCGCGTGACAGGCGGGGATACTTACCACTATACTAACGAGGAACTGACGGATAGCTGCTCTGTCGGAGCAGGAATCGAGCTGTGAACAGAACTGGACACCATGAGAAGTCGACAGACACATTGAGAGACAGATACAAACCGACAAACAGGGAGAGACAGACACCGAGATAGAGACAACGAGAGACAGAAAGTGTGAGACTGAGAAGGAGAGGCAGATTGGGTGAGAAAAAGACTCAAACACATACAGAGACAGAGATTTGTGTGTTTGATCTATTAAGAGAGAAAGGGAAAGAGTGAGAGAAAGACAATGATAAAGACAGTGACAAGGAGAGAGACAGATAGAGAGAAAGAGATAGAGACTAAAACAGAAAATGATGGAAATACTTCTCAGGTTAGAGGCAGGGACTAACAGAGACAGGCAAAGAAATGGACAGACCGAAATGATGGGAAAGAGAGAGCCAGTCAGACAAAGAATCTGAGAGAATCCCATTGGAACAGACGTGGGCACCGTGAGAAAGAGACAGATTGAGAGACTGAGACAAACGGAGAAACAGGGACAGACAGAGTGAGTCAGACTGAGAGAGACAAAGACTCAGACATACAAACACATACACAGCTCTGTGTAGAGAGAGAGAGAGGCAGAGACCGAGCGACACAGATACATTTCACAATGTCATTTCATTATCGGTTCAGAGTGACACATAGTTACAGAAAATTGTTGATTCAACCGATGAAAATCGGACATCACTAATCAGAATGGGAGGAAATCTGTGTTAAAATAAATAGAAACCAGGAGTGGGGAAAAACCCACGGTGGAAAACCCTTTGAAGTTTAAGGCCAACGACATAACCACTCGGTTATCCTGGCCCTGTGAGAGCTTGGATTCTGTCTCTGTGACAAACTGGGCTTCAACACCAACCCCACATACAAACACATGCACACAGTCTTTTAGTGAGCATTTACGAACATTTTGAGGAATATTGACACGGGGGCAACTCTCCTACTCTGTTTCGAGTAATGCTCTGGGACCTTTCATATCCACCCGAGGGTGCAGACGGAGCTTCAATTTAACATTTCATCCGAAAGTCAACAGCTTCAACATTGCAAAATTCCCCAAGTGCTGCACTTGAGTGTTAGCCAAGATGATATGCTCAAGTCCAAGGAGTGCGACTTGAAGACACAAACTCCTGATTCAGTCGAGAATGCTGCCACTGAACCAAAGCCGATACAAAAGTTCACAACCGTATTATTTTCCCCAAGTCTTTTTTATAAGTTCCAGGACATCCCAAATTCATGGTGATGATTTCCACAGACAGTTGCACATACACAGAGACAAAAATAGAGATAGACAGACACAGAGACACAGATAACCAAAAATTTACACGCACCAATGGGCATGCACAGCTGCCTTAGACATCTCGAGGGATAGAGAGGCTGAATCACTGTCGCAACTATGACTGATTGTTGCGATTTTTTAATCGGATGTATCGTGAATATTGCAGATTAATAAAAATGAGAACAAATGTCAGTGTTGAAAGGTGTGGGACGTTATTCCAATTATCACATGATCAGTTTGGTAGCGAACTGGTTAAATTGTGAAATGGAATAAAAAATGCTGAGAATCGTAGTCGGCAGGATTCGAACCTGCGCGGGAAAATCCCAATGGATTTCTAGTCCATCGCCTTAACCACTCGGCCACGACTACTGTGTCGCTGGCTTTTTAAACGTTACTCAGAAAAAACTCAGTCATCCATCTCTGTGCAGCAGACGGCCAAAGAATCCTGAAAAAGTCTCCGTTTGCAAAAAATCTGGAAGAGGCAAACTCCTCCACATGTATTTTCACAGTTCGATTTCGCTCTGGAATTTTTAATTTGTATCTTCCAAGAAACAGAAGTAAAAATCAACATTTTGAAACATCTGCCTCCCCGTTAGGGAATTGAACCCCGGTCTCCCGCGTGACAGGCGGGGATACTTACCACTATACTAACGAGGAACTGACGGATAGCTGCTCTGTCGGAGCAGGAATCGAGCTGTGAACAGAACTGGACACCATGAGAAGTCGACAGACAGATTGAGAGACAGATGCAAACCGACAAACAGGGAGAGACAGACACCGAGATAGAGACAACGAGAGACAGAAAGTGTGAGACTGAGAAGGAGAGGCAGATTGGGTGAGAAAAAGACTCAAACACATACAGAGACAGAGATTTGTGTGTTTGATCTATTAAGAGAGAAAGGGAAAGAGTGAGAGAAAGACAATGATAAAGACAGTGACAAGGAGAGAGACAGATAGAGAGAAAGAGATAGAGACTAAAACAGAAAATGATGGAAACACTTCTCAGGTTAGAGGCAGGGACTAACAGAGACAGGCAAAGAAATGGACAGACCGAAATGATGGGAAAGAGAGAGCCAGTCAGACAAAGAATCTGAGAGAATACCATTGGAACAGACGTGGGCACCGTGAGAAAGAGACAGATTGAGAGACTGAGACAAACGGAGAAACAGGGACAGACAGAGTGAGTCAGACTGAGAGAGACAAAGACTCAGACATACAAACACATACACAGCTCTGTGGAGAGAGAGAGAGAGGCAGAGACCGAGCGACACAGATACATTTCACAATTTCATTTCATTATCAGTTCAGAGTGACACATAGTTACAGAAAATTGTTGATTCAACCGATGAAAATCGGACATCACTGATCAGAATGGGAGGAAATCTGTGTTAAAATAAATAGAAACCAGGAGTGGGGAAGAACCCACGGTGGAAAACCCTTTGAAGTTTAAGGCCAACGACATAACCACTCGGTTATCCTGGCCCTGTGAGAGCTTGGATTCTGTCTCTGTGACAAACTGGGCTTCAACACCAACCCCACATACAAACACATGCACATAGTCTTTTAGTGAGCATTTACGAACATTTTGAGGAATATTGACACGGGGGCAACTCTCCTACTCTGTTTCGAGTAATGCTCTGGGACCTTTCATATCCACCCGAGGGTGCAGACGGAGCTTAAATTTAACATTTCATCCGAAAGTCAACAGCTTCAACATTGCAAAATTCCCCAAGTGCTGCACTTGAGTGTTAGCCAAGATGATATGCTCAAGTCCAAGGAGTGCGACTTGAAGACACAAACTCCTGATTCAGTCGAGAATGCTGCCACTGAACCAAAGCCGATACAAAAGTTCACAACCGTATTATTTTCCCCAAGTCTTTTTTATAAGTTCCAGGACATACCAAATTCATGGTGATGATTTCCACAGACAGTTGCACATACACAGAGACAAAAATAGAGATAGACAGACACAGAGACACAGATAACCAAAAATTTACACGCACCAACGGGCATGCACAGCTGCCTTAGACGTCTCGAGGGATAGACAGGCTGAATCACTGTCGCAACTATGACTGATTGTTGCGATTTTTTAATCGGATGTATCGTGAATATTGCAGATTAATAAAAATGAGAACAAATGTCAGTGTTGAAAGCTGTGGGACGTTATTCCAATTATCACATGATCAGTTTGGTAGCGAACTGGTTAAATTGTGAAATGGAATGAAAAAGGCTGAGAATCGTAGTCGGCAGGATTCGAACCTGCGCGGGAAAATCCCAATGGATTTCTAGTCCATCGCCTTAACCACTCGGCCACGACTACTGTGTCGCTGGCTTTTTAAACGTTACTCAGAAAAAACTCAGTCATCCATCTCTGTGCAGCAGACGGCCAAAGAATCCTGAAAAAGTCTCCGTTTGCAAAAAATCTGGAAGAGGCAAACTCCTCCACATGTATTTTCACAGTTCGATTTCGCTCTGGAATTTTTAATATGTATCTACCAAGAAACAGAAGTAAAAATCAACATTTTGAAACATCTGCCTCCCTGTCGGGGAATTGAACCCCGGTCTCCCGCGTGACAGGCAGGGATACTTACCACTATACTAATGAGGAACTGAATGATAGCTGCTCTGTCGGGGCAGGAATCGAGCTGTGAACAGAACTGGACACCATGAGAAGTCGACAGACACATTGAGAGACAGATACAAACCGACAAACAGGGAGAGACAGACACCGAGATAGAGACAACGAGAGACAGAAAGTGTGAGACTGAGAAGGAGAGGCAGATTGGGTGAGAAAAAGACTCAAACACATACAGAGACAGAGATTTGTGTGTTTGATCTATTAAGAGAGAAAGGGAAAGAGTGAGAGAAAGACAATGATAAAGACAGTGACAAGGAGAGAGACAGATAGAGAGAAAGAGATAGAGACTAAAACAGAAAATGATGGAAATACTTCTCAGGTTAGAGGCAGGGACTAACAGAGACAGGCAAAGAAATGGACAGACCGAAATGATGGGAAAGAGAGAGCCAGTCAGACAAAGAATCTGAGAGAATCCCATTGGAACAGACGTGGGCACCGTGAGAAAGAGACAGATTGAGAGACTGAGACAAACGGAGAAACAGGGACAGACAGAGTGAGTCAGACTGAGAGAGACAAAGACTCAGACATACAAACACATACACAGCTCTGTGGAGAGAGAGAGAGAGGCAGAGACCGAGCGACACAGATACATTTCACAATTTCATTTCATTATCGGTTCAGAGTGACACATAGTTACAGAAAATTGTTGATTCAACCGATGAAAATCGGACATCACTGATCAGAATGGGAGGAAATCTGTGTTAAAATAAATAGAAACCAGGAGTTGGGAAGAACCCACGGTGGAAAACCCTTTGAAGTTTAAGGCCAACGACATAACCACTCGGTTATCCTGGCCCTGTGAGAGCTTGGATTCTGTCTCTGTGACAAACTGGGCTTCAACACCAACCCCACATACAAACACATGCACATAGTCTTTTAGTGAGCATTTACGAACATTTTGAGGAATATTGACACGGGGGCAACTCTCCTACTCTGTTTCGAGTAATGCTCTTGGACCTTCATATCCACCCGAGGGTGCAGACGGAGCTTCAATTTAACATTTCATCCGAAAGTCAACAGCTTCAACATTGCAAAATTCCCCAAGTGCTGCACTTGAGTGTTAGCCAAGATGATATGCTCAAGTCCAAGGAGTGCGACTTGAAGACACAAACTCCTGATTCAGTCGAGAATGCTGCCACTGAACCAAAGCCGATACAAAAGTTCACAACCGTATTATTTTCCCCAAGTCTTTTTTATAAGTTCCAGGACATACCAAATTCATGGTGATGATTTCCACAGACAGTTGCACATACACAGAGACAAAAATAGAGATAGACAGACACAGAGACACAGATAACCAAAAATTTACACGCACCAACGGGCATGCACAGCTGCCTTAGACATCTCGAGGGATAGACAGGCTGAATCACTGTCACAACTATGACTGATTGTTGCGATTTTTTAATCGGATGTATCGTGAATATTGCAGATTAATAAAAATGAGAACAAATGTCAGTGTTGAAAGGTGTGGGACGTTATTCCAATTATCACATGATCAGTTTGGTAGCGAACTGGTTAAATTGTGAAATGGAATGAAAAATGCTGAGAATCGTAGTCGACAGGATTCGAACCTGCGCGGGAAAATCCCAATGGATTTCTAGTCCATCGCCTTAACCACTCGGCCACGACTACTGTGTCGCTGGCTTTTTAAACGTTACTCAGAAAAAACTCAGTCATCCATCTCTGTGCAGCAGACGGCCAAAGAATCCTGAAAAAGTCTCCGTTTGCAAAAAATCTGGAAGAGGCAAACTCCTCCACATGTATTTTCACAGTTCGATTTCGCTCTGGAATTTTTAATATGTATCTACCAAGAAACAGAAGTAAAAATCAACATTTTGAAACATCTGCCTCCCTGTCGGGGAATTGAACCCCGGTCTCCCGCGTGACAGGCAGGGATACTTACCACTATACTAATGAGGAACTGAATGATAGCTGCTCTGTCGGAGCAGGAATCGAGCTGTGAACAGAACTGGACACCATGAGAAGTCGACAGACACATTGAGAGACAGATACAAACCGACAAACAGGGAGAGACAGACACCGAGATAGAGACAACGAGAGACAGAAAGTGTGAGACTGAGAAGGAGAGGCAGATTGGGTGAGAAAAAGACTCAAACACATACAGAGACAGAGATTTGTGTGTTTGATCTATTAAGAGAGAAAGGGAAAGAGTGAGAGAAAGACAATGATAAAGACAGTGACAAGGAGAGAGACAGATAGAGAGAAAGAGATAGAGACTAAAACAGAAAATGATGGAAATACTTCTCAGGTTAGAGGCAGGGACTAACAGAGACAGGCAAAGAAATGGACAGACCGAAATGATGGGAAAGAGAGAGCCAGTCAGACAAAGAATCTGAGAGAATCCCATTGGAACAGACGTGGGCACCGTGAGAAAGAGACAGATTGAGAGACTGAGACAAACGGAGAAACAGGGACAGACAGAGTGAGTCAGACTGAGAGAGACAAAGACTCAGACATACAAACACATACACAGCTCTGTGGAGAGAGAGAGAGAGGCAGAGACCGAGCGACACAGATACATTTCACAATTTCATTTCATTATCGGTTCAGAGTGACACATAGTTACAGAAAATTGTTGATTCAACCGATGAAAATCGGACATCACTGATCAGAATGGGAGGAAATCTGTGTTAAAATAAATAGAAACCAGGAGTTGGGAAGAACCCACGGTGGAAAACCCTTTGAAGTTTAAGGCCAACGACATAACCACTCGGTTATCCTGGCCCTGTGAGAGCTTGGATTCTGTCTCTGTGACAAACTGGGCTTCAACACCAACCCCACATACAAACACATGCACATAGTCTTTTAGTGAGCATTTACGAACATTTTGAGGAATATTGACACGGGGGCAACTCTCCTACTCTGTTTCGAGTAATGCTCTGGGACCTTCATATCCACCCGAGGGTGCAGACGGAGCTTCAATTTAACATTTCATCCGAAAGTCAACAGCTTCAACATTGCAAAATTCCCCAAGTGCTGCACTTGAGTGTTAGCCAAGATGATATGCTCAAGTCCAAGGAGTGCGACTTGAAGACACAAACTCCTGATTCAGTCGAGAATGCTGCCACTGAACCAAAGCCGATACAAAAGTTCACAACCGTATTATTTTCCCCAAGTCTTTTTTATAAGTTCCAGGACATACCAAATTCATGGTGATGATTTCCACAGACAGTTGCACATACACAGAGACAAAAATAGAGATAGACAGACACAGAGACACAGATAACCAAAAATTTACACGCACCAACGGGCATGCACAGCTGCCTTAGACATCTCGAGGGATAGACAGGCTGAATCACTGTCACAACTATGACTGATTGTTGCGATTTTTTAATCGGATGTATCGTGAATATTGCAGATTAATAAAAATGAGAACAAATGTCAGTGTTGAAAGGTGTGGGACGTTATTCCAATTATCACATGATCAGTTTGGTAGCGAACTGGTTAAATTGTGAAATGGAATGAAAAATGCTGAGAATCGTAGTCGACAGGATTCGAACCTGCGCGGGAAAATCCCAATGGATTTCTAGTCCATCGCCTTAACCACTCGGCCACGACTACTGCGTCGCTGGCTTTTTAAACGTTACTCAGAAAAAACTCAGTCATCCATCTCTGTGCAGCAGACGGCCAAAGAATCCTGAAAAAGTCTCCGTTTGCAAAAAATCTGGAAGAGGCAAACTCCTCCACATGTATTTTCACAGTTCGATTTCGCTCTGGAATTTTTAATATGTATCTACCAAGAAACAGAAGTAAAAATCAACATTTTGAAACATCTGCCTCCCCGTCGGGGAATTGAACCCCGGTCTCCCGCGTGACAGGCGGGGATACTTACCACTATACTAACGAGGAACTGACGGGTAGCTGGTCTGTCGGAGCAGGAATCGAGCTGTGAACAGAACTGGACACCATGAGAAGTCGACAGACACATTGAGAGACAGATGCAAACCGACAAACAGGGAGAGACAGACACCGAGATAGAGACAACGAGAGACAGAAAGTGTGAGACTGAGAAGGAGAGGCAGATTGGGTGAGAAAAAGACTCAAACACATACAGAGACAGAGATTTGTGTGTTTGATCTATTAAGAGTGAAAGGGAAAGAGTGAGAGAAAGACAATGATAAAGACAGTGACAAGGAGAGAGACAGATAGAGAGAAAGAGATAGAGACTAAAACAGAAAATGATGGAAATACTTCTCAGGTTAGAGGCAGGGACTAACAGAGACAGGCAAAGAAATGGACAGACCGAAATGATGGGAAAGAGAGAGCCAGTCAGACAAAGAATCTGAGAGAATCCCATTGGAACAGACGTGGGCACCGTGAGAAAGAGACAGATTGAGAGACTGAGACAAACGGAGAAACAGGGACAGACAGAGTGAGTCAGACTGAGAGAGACAAAGACTCAGACATACAAACACATACACAGCTCTGTGTAGAGAGAGAGAGAAGCAGAGACCGAGCGACACAGATACATTTCACAATTTCATTTCATTATCAGTTCAGAGTGACACATAGTTACAGAAAATTGTTGATTCAACCGATGAAAATCGGGCATCACTGATCAGAATGGGAGGAAATCTGTGTTAAAATAAATAGAAACCAGGAGTGGGGAAGAACCCACGGTGGAAAACCCTTTGAAGTTTAAGGCCAACGACATAACCACTCGGTTATCCTGGCCCTGTGAGAGCTTGGATTCTGTCTCTGTGACAAACTGGGCTTCAACACCAACCCCACATACAAACACATGCACATAGTCTTTTAGTGAGCATTTACGAACATTTTGAGGAATATTGACACGGGGGCAACTCTCCTACTCTTTTTCGAGTAATGCTCTGGGACCTTTCATATCCACCCGAGGGTGCAGACGGAGCTTCAATTTAACATTTCATCCGAAAGTCAACAGCTTCAACATTGCAAAATTCCCCAAGTGCTGCACTTGAGTGTTAGCCAAGATGATATGCTCAAGTCCAAGGAGTGCGACTTGAAGACACAAACTCCTGATTCAGTCGAGAATGCTGCCACTGAACCAAAGCCGATACAAAAGTTCACAACCGTATTATTTTCCCCAAGTCTTTTTTATAAGTTCCAGGACATACCAAATTCATGGTGATGATTTCCACAGACAGTTGCACATACACAGAGACAAAAATAGAGATAGACAGACACAGAGACACAGATAACCAAAAATTTACACGCACCAACGGGCATGCACAGCTGCATTAGACATCTCGAGGGATAGACAGGCTGAATCACTGTCGCAACTATGACTGATTGTTGCGATTTTTTAATCGGATGTATCGTGAATATTGCAGATTAATAAAAATGAGAACAAATGTCAGTGTTGAAAGGTGTGGGACGTTATTCCAATTATCACATGATCAGTTTGGTAGCGAACTGGTTAAATTGTGAAATGGAATGAAAAATGCTGAGAATCGTAGTCGGCAGGATTCGAACCTGCGCGGGAAAATCCCAATGGATTTCTAGTCCATCGCCTTAACCACTCGGCCACGACTACTGCGTCGCTGGCTTTTTAAACGTTACTCAGAAAAAACTCAGTCATCCATCTCTGTGCAGCAGACGGCCAAAGAATCCTGAAAAAGTCTCCGTTTGCAAAAAATCTGGAAGAGGCAAACTCCTCCACATGTATTTTCACAGTTCGATTTCGCTCTGGAATTTTTAATATGTATCTACCAAGAAACAGAAGTAAAAATCAACATTTTGAAACATCTGCCTCCCCGTCGGGGAATTGAACCCCGGTCTCCCGCGTGACAGGCAGGGATACTTACCACTATACTAACGAGGAACTGACGGATAGCTGCTCTGTCGGAGCAGGAATCGAGCTGTGAACAGAACTGGACACCATGAGAAGTCGACAGACACATTGAGAGACAGATACAAACCGACAAACAGGGAGAGACAGACACCGAGATAGAGACAACGAGAGACAGAAAGTGTGAGACTGAGAAGGAGAGGCAGATTGGGTGAGAAAAAGACTCAAACACATACAGAGACAGAGATTTGTGTGTTTGATCTATTAAGAGAGAAAGGGAAAGAGTGAGAGAAAGACAATGATAAAGACAGTGACAAGGAGAGAGACAGAGAGAGAGAAAGAGATAGAGACTAAAACAGAAAATTATGGAAACACTTCTCAGGTTAGAGGCAGGGACTAACAGAGACAGGCAAAGAAATGGACAGACCGAAATGATGGGAAAGAGAGAGCCAGTCAGACAAAGAATCTGAGAGAATCCCATTGGAACAGACGTGGGCACCGTGAGAAAGAGACAGATTGAGAGACTGAGACAAACGGAGAAACAGGGACAGACAGAGTGAGTCAGACTGAGAGAGACAAAGACTCAGACATACAAACACATACACAGCTCTGTATAGAGAGAGAGAGAGGCAGAGACCGAGCGACACAGATACATTTCACAATTTCATTTCATTATCGGTTCAGAGTGACACATAGTTACAGAAAATTGTTGATTCAACCGATGAAAATCGGACATCACTGATCAGAATGTGAGGAAATCTGTGTTAAAATAAATAGAAACCAGGAGTGGGGAAGAACCCACGGTGGAAAACCCTTTGAAGTTTAAGGCCAACGACATAACCACTCGGTTATCCTGGCCCTGTGAGAGCTTGGATTCTGTCTCTGTGACAAACTGGGCTTCAACACCAACCCCACATACAAACACATGCACATAGTCTTTTAGTGAGCATTTACGAACATTTTGAGGAATATTGACACGGGGGCAACTCTCCTACTCTGTTTCGAGTAATGCTCTGGGACCTTCATATCCACCCGAGGGTGCAGACGGAGCTTCAGTTTAACATTTCATCCGAAAGTCAACAGCTTCAACATTGCAAAATTCCCCAAGTGCTGCACTTGAGTGTTAGCCAAGATGATATGCTCAAGTCCAAGGAGTGCGACTTGAAGACACAAACTCCTGATTCAGTCGAGAATGCTGCCACTGAACCAAAGCCGATACAAAAGTTCACAACCGTATTATTTTCCCCAAGTCTTTTTTATAAGTTCCAGGACATACCAAATTCATGGTGATGATTTCCACAGACAGTTGCACATACACAGAGACAAAAATAGAGATAGACAGACACAGAGACACAGATAACCAAAAATTTACACGCACCAACGGGCATGCACAGCTGCCTTAGACATCTCGAGGGATAGACAGGCTGAATCACTGTCGCAACTATGACTGATTGTTGCGATTTTTTAATCGGATGTATCGTGAATATTGCAGATTAATAACATTGAGAACAAATGTCAGTGTTGAAAGGTGTGGGACGTTATTCCAATTATCACATGATCAGTTTGGTAGCGAACTGGTTAAATTGTGAAATGGAATGAAAAATGCTGAGAATCGTAGTCGACAGGATTCGAACCTACGCGGGAAAATCCCAATGGATTTCTAGTCCATCGCCTTAACCACTCGGCCACGACTACTGTGTCGCTGGCTTTTTAAACGTTACTCAGAAAAAACTCAGTCATCCATCTCTGTGCAGCAGACGGCCAAAGAATCCTGAAAAAGTCTCCGTTTGCAAAAAATCTGGAAGAGGCAAACTCCTCCACATGTATTTTCACAGTTCGATTTCGCTCTGGAATTTTAAATATGTATCTACCAAGAAACAGAAGTAAAAATCAACATTTTGAAACATCTGCCTCCCCGTCGGGGAATTGAACCCCGGTCTCCCGCGTGACAGGCGGGGATACTTACCACTATACTAACGAGGAACTGACGGGTAGCTGCTCTGTCGGAGCAGGAATCGAGCTGTGAACAGAACTGGACACCATGAGAAGTCGACAGACACATTGAGAGACAGATACAAACCGACAAACAGGGAGAGACAGACACCGAGATAGAGACAACGAGAGACAGAAAGTGTGAGACTGAGAAGGAGAGGCAGATTGGGTGAGAAAAAGACTCAAACACATACAGAGACAGAGATTTGTGTGTTTGATCTATTAAGAGAGAAAGGGAAAGAGTGAGAGAAAGACAATGATAAAGACACTGACAAGGAGAGAGACAGAGAGAGAGAAAGAGACAGAGACTAAAACAGAAAATGATGGAAACACTTCTCAGGTTAGAGGCAGGGACTAACAGAGACAGGCAAAGAAATGGACAGACCGAAGTGATGGGAAAGAGAGAGCCAGTCAGACAAAGAATCTGAGAGAATCCCATTGGAACAGACGTGGGCACCGTGAGAAAGAGACAGATTGAGAGACTGAGACAAACGGAGAAACAGGGACAGACAGAGTGAGTCAGACTGAGAGAGACAAAGACTCAGACATACAAACACATACACAGCTCTGTGTAGAGAGAGAGAGAGGCAGAGACCGAGCGACACAGATACATTTCACAATTTCATTTCATTATCGGTTCAGAG